>NC_134313.1:79253450-80503450 GCF_964195595.1 Calonectris borealis | reverse complement strand
GTATCTGTAAAGAGTGAAAAGCTAACACGTGCTGGCTTATAAAAGTGTTTATGCTACAATTGCTATAAACATTTTTACAAGCCAGCATGTATAAGCTTTTCACAAACCTGATAGAATGTATGCATCTTTTCTTCATCCATAAGATGAACTTTACAAACTCAGATTGTTAAGGCATTTACAGGGCACGTGCCTGAGTTTGCTTTCTCATCTGAATCTTCTATCTATGAAGCCTGGTCTCAGTTTGGGATGCCCAGAAGGTTGAATATGAGCCTATTCCACCTGCTCCTGTAGTTACATAGTTCTCCTGAGATTTTGTTCTCATGCTGAATCTGCACATCGTTCAGCTAGAAATACACATACTTCAAAGTCCATTTTTAAAGGCAATTTTAGCCCCTACTTTACCGCAAGATTCAAATTAAATTCTTTATGCAGGCTAAGAAGGTTGGAGGTTCTTTTTCATGTGTTTTATTCAACTTTAAATTCTGGAATCTTGAGTTCTGTGGGGGTTTTTTAAATATATATAGGGGTGTGTGTGTAGATATATATCTATAGACCCATTAATGAGGCATTCAAGGAATTAAAGGCAAGATGGGATCCATGAATTGTCAGGAAAAGGAGCTACTTTGGAGAATGAATTTTACCAAAGGGAATTCTTGCTGATGTTTACATGTGTCAAGGGTGTCTGAAATACATATGATAGTTCACTTTTGTATGAGTCATTAATGGCTAGATGGTAGGCTAAGTAATAAGCTAAGTAAATTATAATATACTTTGAATATATACTTTGTGTTTATCTAGGTTAAACAAAGAGGGAATCTGATTTCATGGTTGAGGTTTTTTACAAATAAATTCATATGTACAACCTGAAACACTTCTATAAATTTTTACCTTAATTATAATACAGAATATAATTTTTTAACAACACTTTTTTTTTTAAAGGAATCAAATATTTAGCAGGGTTGTAATCCCATTTTGAAAATTAACAATTGCTTGTTACTATTATAAACTGAGATCATATGATGTCTTTTGTGAGAGGCTTTCATAACCTTAGTTTGCCTTTTTGGCTAAGGTGGTATTTGGCCCAACCTAGAGAGAATGGTGTTCCAACAGAGGCACAAATCACTCAGACTCTCCTTACAGTTCCTGTTTGGGACAGTGCCCTAAGGTTCCCTTTGCTATGAACAAAATGAAAGCTTGTAAGAAGTCATCATGTAGAATCAAATCTTTAATTTACGCTGATTATTAAAAACTTTCAGTTATAATCAACAACAACTTCAGAGACCAAGGTAAGGAGGCTAAGCTTTAGTATTTTAATCTCTTTGATTTGTTGAGTTGCCAAATAAATAGAACCCATTAAAAGGCAGCTTAATGCTTTTTCCAAAACTTTCATTCACTGTATTTCAGTCCACTTATTTTTTTTGTTCTATGTTACTTACATAGACTAGTTGTGTAATGGTTGTCCGATTTGTGAAATACATGAAAGAAACCTAATGAATCATCATTTTATTTTGGGATGAAGCTACCTGTGCAGAAAAGGAGATGTAAGAAAAACTTTCTCTGATTTCACACTTGAAGGCATAAGGGATTTAACCTAAGGATGTCCTTAATTTGTGACAGCCATAGGTTGGCAATATTGAAATGCAAAGCAGACTGAGATTTAACATTCTATTTGGGTCCCTAAGGAGGGGAAAAAACAAACAAAACAAATGAAAAAAAACCTCTGTTGGGTTCTCCTGTGCCTGGTAGCTACTTAAGGGTGAGGGGAATAGAGAATATTGCTCCCTATCCTATTACACATGTTTTTTCCCCCATCTTTATGCGAAGGGAGCATCAGCCACCAAAACATTATTTCTGCTTGGGCCCTTCACGTTTGCGTCTGGGATGTGTGAATAAAAAATGGATAAGCAGAGTGGATAAGTTAGTGTTGCTTTCCATGATGTTCCAAGTTCCTCGAACGCTTGGAAGTGGAGGGAGCAACTAGTGCTCATAAAACTTTTCCAAAGGAGACTGAGGTGAGCAAATTGCAGAGTGACCAAAAGATGATAGTGCAGGTGCAAACTTCTGCTTGGGTGCTAGGGATGAGCAAAACTTGAGGAGGTATTTGAACTGTTACCTTTTGTATAAAGTGGTACTGAGAGCAGAGTTTAAAAAAGAAGAAAAAAAAGAAACGACAAAGTGCAGTACATCTGCGTATGACAATGCCACTTCTGTACAATACCTCTTCCTCTTGTTGATACCTTTCTGATGGCAGACTGTTGGATTTCATTATACTGCAAGTCCGCAAATAATTAAACTAGACAATTGAGAATTTAAGAAAGAGTTAGGAAGTATTTGTGAAGCCAGAACTAGTCCTTTGTGGCAGGTAGAGATGGACTTGGTGGCTATTTTAAGTCCATTCCAGTTCTTTTTCTGTGCTATTAGAAGGCACAGAAATGTGCTTTAGTATTTGCATTACGTTGTTTTCCACAGAACAGTAGTTTCTGACCAAACTTATAACTTGATTGAAGGCAGAAAAAGATGAATTCGGCTAGAAGTGCGTAATTTCACATTTGTCTAATCTTTATCCAAATGACCTCTTTTACATGTAGCTGAAAGGGATTTCCTAAAGCTACATAAAACATATTAGATCACACAAATCCTGATCTTCACTCTATAGTGTATTTGTGGGGAAGTCAGCTACCAGCAGACAGTGCTCCATTTGTGTTGAAAAAAAATTTACTACTGAAACAGCTGGTGTTCATAGATTCACCTGCAAATTAATGCATAAGATGGCTACTATTCTGAAACCATCTTTGGTCGTATTTGGCCAAGTACCGATTCACTCTTCATTCTGAATATTCTTTCCATGCATGGGATTTGTCAGCCGCATAGGTGTAGTTACATATATTATCTATTTGTTTGAGGGTTTTTTTGTGTGTGATGTTCTGAGTTCATGTGCACACCCCCATTACAAAACTACGTAGAGGGCTTATGAGGTGGCCAGTTGGATGTATGACTCCTCTTCTGCTTATCTCTGCCTGTTATTAATTTACACTTGGCTTCTAAATAATTGGAAGGTTTTACTCTCCAGAATTTGTAGTTGCCTACCCCTCAGTACAGCTGAAATTTGTCACGTAAATTTACAAAGAGTCTAAGTGAAGCAAAAGAATATTGGCAAATTGACAGAGCTTTTCTGCTGCTTTGGCTTATCAGTATGTTTTAGTATTTTGGGAGATGGAGAAAAAAGAGAAGAACAAGAAACCAGGCAGAGACATTGTCATTTTTCATTTATTTGCTGTATCTGTCATTGTTTTGTACCAGTACTGAAATACAAATGCAAGTGCATTTCTAGACAAATGAGTCTGAACACATCCATTTAGCTAGAGAAGCTTAGCTTTTTTATTTCTATTTTTTCTTTCTTACCTCTGCTTGTTAGGCTGCATTTCTTTTGTGTTTACAGTAATTTTCTATTCCGGTTTCACAGTAAAGAAGAAAAATAGGTACTAAAATTTTTCACTTCCACTGAAGGAAAGCTCCTCTTTTCTTTAGATATTAAACATTTGTATTTTGTTTCTAAGATAAAGGAGAAGCCTGGATCACCTGAATATATAATACGAGTGCATTTGTTCTCATGAGAAATAGAGGTGATATCAAAAGGTATGTGTGTACATTTTACAGCAGATATTCATGAAACAGCTGATGTGGATTTTATAGTGGTATAATTTAGCCCTTTCTAATAATTTTTCCTGGTATGTATGGTGGTCAGCCAGACTGCATTACATGTACTGAAAGTAATTGTAGAAACGTCTTTTCCTAAGAAGGTGGCACTCGTGTTTACATTTTCACAACCACGAGTATACCAATACAGCTGCACAAGAGTAATCACCAAGTAGCATCTGTTTGAAAAGAAATCAAGCTGCTGCTTTCCAAATATCTGGACGGTATAGGGCCATGGCATACTTCAGTTAATTCTGGACTAAAGCAGTATTCTGTGACAACAGGGCAATACTTGTGGAGGGACACGGGCTCTCCTTTGAGAATCAGCCTCTTTCTATGTAGCCTCTATACTGAAAAGTCTGCTACTGTTAGCAGACCATGCAGAAAATGAAAGCAGAAAATACTAATATGTAGACTGAAAGCAGATTGTCTTCGTTCTTATATTGTCTTGCCCAGGTGGAGAGTCTGGCACAAGCAGTTGCTGATGGAGAGTTTCAGTTCTTTGGCACCTAGATGCTGCAGTGCTGAGCAATTTAGAAGAGAGATGGAATATGCAGTATGCTTTGAAAGAGATTATATGTGTAATACAGTATCTGCAAACATGATTATCGATTTTTGCTTACGGACACTGATATGGAACTTCATTGTCTGTTCTGGCCTATAACAACTAATTTGAGTTCAACCACAGTTTGTATGCCACGCATATTCAAAGAGTAGGCTTAAAGACACATCTTCTCAGTCACAGAGAGGATTGTGTTTTCCAGTACTCCAGAGATCCGTTCAACGGTTCTGCTAATGGACATAGATGCTTTTGGATAATTCTACATATAGGAGGTGAGTTCAGTTTACACCTGTATGTTAGTGGTCATCAGTACCTAGCATAAGGGCACTTGTAGCCCTTAGCTATAAGTGGTCCATAGCATCCCCTGCCATTGCTTGTTGACCCATGAAATTAAAAAAACCTCAACATTTAAACTGAGAATAAGAGAAAATGGTGGAGCAGCCTCGTGTCCCCTCGCCACTAGGCAGAAAAAATTAAGATACACATCTTAACACTGAGCTCTAGGGAGCCTTTGACACAGTGCTGTTAAAGGATGCACCCAGCTGCTGAACTATGGGAAGAACTGGCTGTTCCCATGAGGCAAAAAGTTCTGCTCCTTCATCCCTAGGGAAGAGGTGTAAAAGTTTTCAAGGACAGGAGACTAGTTTTTTGCTATGCGATTAAGGAAAAGCAGGATTCTTATTATTCAAGGAAACAAAGTGGCCATACTGACGGTGAGAAACATGGACACTCGTTGCCATAACCTAAGGAAAAGGAAAGATCTGATGAGCCTGCCCCAAGAACACTGGTGGGTGAGGAGCCCATGCAGGGGTGCATAGGAGGGAGTGTCCTGCTCTCCTAAATGGTTCAGGGCACAAAGGGAGGGTCTGCCGCTTCCAGCATGTTACTTGCCCGGTCAACACTTCTGAACCCAATGTAAGGTGTGGATTGTTGCTCCTAAATGTTTGAGAGAGACACTGCTTAGTCATAGCATAGGAAGCTACTCCTGGTCTGAATTGAGAATAGAGGACTAAAGTTTTTTCGAGTTTTATTCTGAAAGGCTTATCCAATCTTTTGGGACACCTTTTGCCTTCATTTTGCCTATCTTTATTTTTCTACTGCCTCTTCCCTCCCCTGTTTTTAGTAGACATTTTCTTCTCTTCTGGCATGTATTGTTTTACCCATCCCAGATGGTACCACAAGATGATGCTTCTGTTGTCAAGTCTGGGAGCGATAAATCATGTCAAAATACGGAAATCAATTTATTTATTAAAATTGAAAACTAGATGTGCTTTGAAATATCTGGTATTAGACATATATATGAGATTTCTATTTAAAATTTTTGGTTCATCTGTTATTTTGGATTTATTTGAAGACAGAAGAACTGAAAAAATGATTTATTTAAGTAATGAACCAACATCATAAACAGCCACGTTATTTCTCTTAATTGCTTTAAGATTATGGCCTTTAGAGGGCAATTCGATATAATGAGCATTTGGGAATTACACTTGTTCTGTGGGGTCTAACCTGCCTGCCCCATCACAGTGTTTTTAGGCGTCTGCACTCAGAATGGAACTTGGAGTCCGAGGTTAGGTGCTTAGGCTCTCTGGTGCATGGGGCTAGCTATATACCTCTCAAGGTTTCGGTGTTGTTCTGCTGGACACCCGGGCCAGACAGTAGGAGGATGTTCCCAGCCTCAGCTATGCAGAGTTTCTGATACAGTCAAGGAGTGCTCAACTGCCAGACTCAATACACCAAGGCCGAGGTTTCATGGAAATTTCTGAGATCAACAAGCGGCCCAGATCAACAAGTGGCCCAGGGAAGAAGGGGGGTATGAATGCACCACCACACCTGTATGACCACTATTGTGCGTTCTTAAGCAAGGCTTCATTGCTGACTGAATGCGGGCTGGTCTATTACAAAATTAACCTTATTATAGGTTTATTTGCTGTATGTTTGGGTTTTTTACTTTTTTCTCCCTCCCCTCCCCCCCCCGATTTTAATACTAGCTTCTCTAGTCAGTACTTCTGGATTTCACGTTTGCTCTAGTGCCTGGAAAACTATTTTTTTTTCCTCCAAATCTGTAAAATAATTCTATGATGTGACGGTGGTTAGTATACTGATTTTCCAGGCAAATGAACAAAATGTTAAAAGAAAAAGAACAGATCGTTACAAAGTTATGGGAAATTAGAAACTGTAGGGTCTGTACTTGGGCCTGTTCATATATCTTGAGATATTTATGGTAATTTAGCTTGATATAAGTAATGACAACAATATGGTTCAAAGAAAACAGATGAATTGATACAAAAGGAGTTTGGTTAAGGTTAATATTTATACCTGCAGTTGTGTATACAATTTTGAAAATTACTTCCTCATCCCACCCTGGCCTGCTTGGACAGGGTCACCTGTCCCTGCTTCCACTTCTTGCATGCTTCCTTTTTATGCTTTAGTTGGGAGCTCTTTGTGCATCCATGCAGGTCTCCTGATGCCTTTGCTTCACTTCCTGTTCATCAGTATGGACCATATTCTGTAAATAAAAAGTCAGCTTATGGAGGATTTTGTCTACATACACATTAGCATGTGACATTCTCCACTCAGCTTTTATTTGTCAATGCATATACAGGGTTTTGTTGAGTGCACTCATTCTTTATTTTCTCATGCTGAGTAGCACAATATTCTACAAGTAACACTACTGACAGCCATGTGAGAAAAGACTGTGGAATCATGCCTAGAGCAGTTTTCATAAATATACGATGACATATTTTTGACCTTCTATGAACTTCACAGCATTATTGTTTTTTCAGACCTGTCCTGATGTATTATAAAAGCTTCATTAATAAATCCTAGCCTAATTGAAGTAAGAAAAAACTCCATTGCAAAAGGTTTTGTGTGTGTTTGACAGTATAAAACTTAATTCAGGTCTTTTTTTCTCTTTTTTGTTAACTGCCCAGGTATTCAGACAAAACAGTATGCAAAATTCTATTGGAGTAACAAAAATAACCATGCATCTAGGAGTCAAAGAGTTTCACTGAGGAAGCTTTCATCTCATCAATGGAAATTAAAATGTGTGCAAAAGTCTGAACATTCATGCAGATAAGCATAGAGAGGAATATAGAGACACTGTCCGAGCAGGCCAGAGTGAGATGAGGAAATGGAAGGCACACGTGTAGTTGAATCTGGTGAGGGATGGGAAGAGCAACAAGAATATTATTTTAAAAGAAATTAATCAGATAGGAACCAACTGCTGTCATGTTTCTCTTTAAGTTATATTCAGTTTATACACTCTTCATACTCCAGCTATCCCCGTAAAGGAGGCTGAGAAGGAAAGTTGAAACGGATGCATGAAAAATCATGTCCAAATAATCTACAGAAGCAGGCTTGCTGTGTAAACCAAGACTATGATTTCACTAAAATTTGTAGTTTCATTGATCTTCCTGCTCCGCACCCAGCTATGACACACAAAAGGAAGAACTGCTTTCATTTTTAATTGGAGAGGGAAAAAAAAGTGAAGTCATTCTTATTTCTATAAAATTACATATAAAACATATGAATTTATTCATTGTACAATTGCATTTTAATGTAGGTGCACATTAACATAAGGGAATAAGGAATGATAAATCTACCCAGGCAAACGTTGAACAAATATTTGTGTTGTCATCACCAAATTTGCCAAAACTTCATTAACATCTATGATCAAATAACAGGTAGCGTGCTGAAAAGCTGGTTTCTAGAAGGTATATTCTTACTGGGCCTTGCAAGCTGCAGAGAAGAATAACTAGGCAGGATGGAACAGAGGAAAAAAGTTAATTACTGTGAATGAATCCCATCAGACTGAGGCACTGTAAATGCATTTTAGCAGTGATGTGATGTGCAAAACTCATGGACAGAGAGGTGCTATGGAAGGCTTGTCTCTGCTAATCACCCTTGTGTATCGGGAAAGAAAATGCATCTTTTAGCCTGAGAACACAGTCATGCTAGGGCAAATGCACATTGCAGATGGATCACAGAAGGGAAAGTTCATTGTTTACTGCAAGAAGTAAGTAAAAATGTATTATTTGTTTTTATCTGTGAAGAAGAAGTAATATTTACCAGACTTTTCCAGAACAGTAGGTACATGTGTAATGCAGAACATAACAGACAGGATCTTGGAGTCCTTGCTGGGAGAACCAGCCATGCATAAACACCCTGCTGTTTCTAAATAGCCAGCTGAAGGAAAAGTACCAGAAAGCTGGAAGTAACTTTTTCAAAAAAATGCACAGATTGAATCTGGTTTATGTAGCAAATCAGAGTCAAAAGGATGAAAGAGCATTAGTCAGCGTAGCCCAGAAAATGGAGTTCTGGAAGATAAAATCTGAGGAGGAAAGAGGATTAAAACCAGTAGTGTCTTCAAGAAGAACATCTGGTCTGGCTGAATACATTGCACGAAAAGCAGCCCTTTAAAAATGGCCACAAAATGGTCACAAAACTAGAGTACCTCTGGAAGCCAGCCAACACGAAAAAACGTGAGACAAAACCCACCCCATCACCATAGTAGAGAAGACTATCATAGAGCGCTGGAGCAGGTTGGAGGCAGTGTAAGCGTACGATGAGCAGACTGAAGGAGAAAGGCTAACGCTGTGTTTGCCAGGCTGGTATGCATAATTTTCAGCCAAAATTCTTACAGAACAGGTGGTTGAGACTCTCCAGATGCACATCTCTACAAAGATCTGCAAATGGCTGTGCAGATCCTGGGTGTAGTCATTCAAGTTTCCTGGCTGAAACATAGTCTGGTGAGAACTGAGCAAAGCCCAGGGACTGTCTGAAGTTATTTGCAACTCCTGAATCTGCAGTCAGGTTGGTATGTTGTACCTCGCATCTGGGATCACACAGCCCAAAACAATCACTCTGTTACCTGTAGCTGCCCTCTCAAATGATACCAGACTGTTGCAGACAGTGAAACGGAGTACTTAAAAATACCTTTAGTACCAAAAGTAGGAAAGGGAAAACTGAAACAAAGAGCACCTGAATCAAGTGACTCCCAAATTGCTCTTCCTGTAGGAAAACCGCTGTGGATTTTCTTATGTATAATGGACTTTGTACAGCTGATAAGCTTACCTGCTCTTCTTCTGCAGGGCAGGATGTAGCAGACGTGTATCAAACCCCATTTTTAGAAGTGTTAAATCCATCTAAATTGGAACCTATTTTGGGGCAACAACCCCAAAGCAAAATGTAACTAAAATAAAATAAAATGAAGATAAATGAATTGGAAGACTGCACTGTATCAAACAATCTTATTCCCAGAAATACGCATGATTCTGAGATAAAACAGGATAGAGATGGCCAGTGAAAATATATAATGGATTAGAAAACTAGAAGAGCTTAACTAATTTTATATCTCTTTTAGAGGTGGTTTGTCATATCCCCGATAAACATTTTTGATTGTCTATGTGAAGTGGAACATCTCAAAGAGGCAAGTGAGAGCTGGAAAGTGAAATAGAATTAATAGTCTAACAGCTAGCATACTGCCTTTGAGTGTAAGAGACTGGCTTGTGTCTTTATTTGTCATCTGATTCACAGCATGGATTTGGACCTGTCTCTTGTGTAGCTTAATTGAGTTTCCTGAACAGTAGGATTCAGAAGACACTTTGGTTTTTCTCATTTTGCAGATATTTAATTCAAGCGCCAAGAAGCTTTTCTAGTAGAGTTGTAGTGAAACTTGGAAGAGGTTTTGGGAATGGTGGTGATGGGTGGATTTTTTTTTTGTTGTTGTCAAATCAACACTTTCCACAGACATCTTTGTTACTATTGTTGGAAAAGTCCTGGCCAGATTTAATGTATATGTGTGGCATAAGATTATGGCTTTAAGGGAGGGGGAGCCTGCAGGACTTCTCAGATGTGCCTGTGGCATGCTTCTGGGGCCACAGGCTGGTGTGTTGTTACTGCTGGCTAGTGTTTGTTATGCTGACATTCATGTGATATAGCTGAAGTTTTGCAGCTCTTCAAGTCTCTCATTTAGTTTATGTCTATTTTGAATGATTGATAGATGAATGGGTGGATGGATTTGGATAACGTGGCTCTGCTACCCTTACAGTACAGTGTAGACCTTGCTAGAAGCACTGTAGTGGTTGTGCACATGTGTGGCATACCGGAGGTGCGTTCATCTGGCTAGCATGCGGATTGATGGCAGCATTAGCTGTAGAAGCATGGACTTCTACAAAGACAGCAGATGTTTGTGTTAATTGAAGCACGTTGAGATATCCTTTATCTCACCTGTCTGTGGTATAGATATTGCTTTAAAATGCCTGTTGAACAGACAGTGTAATTACTGTGTGGAAGTTTATAAATATTGTAATTACTGATTCTGATGTTAATGCATTGTTATGATAGCCGTGGGAATATTGGTTGAATCCCTTTTCCTACTGGAATTTGTTTTCCCTTCTGTTTCTTTTTCAGAAGAGGACGACAAAGATGAATAGGCGTCAACATAGGCGTCAGAGCAGTCAGACCATGTTTAGTATAAGTCACATCAAAAAAAGGAATATCCAAATCTACTTTTTCTTGTCTTGAAAGTAAACAGACTGTTACAGGTTCCTACAGCAAGTTTTAGAGAAGTGGATTGACTTTTTTGGTATTTGTCATCTGCTTGATTAGCAGAGACCTCTGTGATGTGCCTGAGACATGAAAAGTGTTTAATTCTTCAGGACAGTGGAAAGCAAGGCCCTTACAGGGTGAATGTTTGGTTTCTCATAAAAGTTCTGCTGCTGTTGCTGTCATCGCTACTAGGACAATTGGACTGCAAAAATAAGCTTCTCCTTGAAGAAATGACTTGGACAGTGGCAATGTGCACCTGTTTGTCTTCGATGTATGCATTATGCAGTGCAACCACTCTCTTTGTAAAGAAAAGCAAACAAAAGTGCCACCCTTACAGACTCCATCTAGGATAGATTCTTCCCTTTCCTTCCCTTGCCTTATTGCTAGTACCAACAGTCTATGAGGTTGAATTGCATGCTTGGTAGTACTCAGAAAATCCTGCAAATAGCTTATAGAAATGAGCGATATGAAATCTGATGAATAATCCTGTTGGTAGACAAAGAGAAAGCAGAGCTGAGGTTGCTCTTTCATGGTGGTGTCAACTCTGCAGGGCTGTCTGGTATAAGAAGAATGAAAACATACTAGTTTTGGAGAACAGATAGGGATCTGAATACACACGAGCGATTGATATATGAACAGATTAATGCTGAGGGTAGGTTGCTGCTTTTAATAGGCATAGCTGGTTATGTCTTGACATGCTTTAGTATCTACCTAATGACTGGAAGAAATTTGTAGCACTTTTTCTTCTTTCAAGAGGCTTTTAGCATTATTTTACAGGACTTGAAGATCAATACTTATATGAACGGAAGCTTTTCAGCTGTCCCCATGGATAGCTATTACCTTTCAGAAGAGAAGGCGTATAACATTGTTCATATGGGAGCATCCTCCACACATAAGTCAGTGGCAAGCCTAAACGTTTACTGTCTGTACAAATTCTGTGTCTATTGTAAATTAATACTTTTTCCAGGTAGAAAGTATGAGACCTCTAATGCCATTTCTGGAATGCTTATCACTCTTGCTAGTACAGGCCTTTTTGATATCATGGTCGATTCTGATGTAGTCTTATACAAGGAATTTTAACAATATTGCTTTCCAGACTTCACAAGCTTGAAATAAAAATAATAATATTTATTGATACTACTAAAAAATAAAAAAATAAGCTACAATCTCTCTTCTTGAAGTTCTCTCCAGAATGATTCTTGGCTTTCACATGTTCTTATGAGACTGAGTTATTAGTCCAGCTCTAGTCTTGTCATTTTAAACTCTGAGACCATAGTCAGAACTTCAAGCAAGCACAGAGGACATTTGTTTTGGGCTTAGGAGACAAACAGAGATCTCAGAAGTTTAACTCCTAAATAGATGAGGGAAAATGTAATACTGAGAAAAAGCTTATCTATTACTTACTGTACTGGTTGTAGGCAAGACTGTGATAGGACTTATTTCTTGAAGAGACAAAGAGTCATGTTGTTATGAACAGATGTCATAACATGCACCAGAGCAGAGCAGCAAGCATATTTTACACATGAAAGAGGAAAGTGTTAAAAAACATTAAGGAAGAGGAGAGCAGACAGGTTGCATTAAAAGTAGTTGGTCAGAAACTACTATGAAAGAACTATGTCAAATGTGAGCGGGACTATAGCTTTTTACTGAATTAATTATGTTAAAAACAAGTTGTGAAAATAAAATTTTGGTCTGTTTACAGAACTTTCCGATCTGCACATTGAAAAGTCCTTATTAGCGTTATTTAATAACATGCAGGGTTGTGTCCTTAGTATTCGTGTAGAGGAAAGTGCAAGCCTGATGAGGATGGAGAAGAGTTAATTAGAATAATGATAGTACTGACGAGGTGATAATATCGGAAGTCCATACACCATGCAAAAATGTGTCTTATTGTAAACTCCTTATATGCCTGTACCTCCTGTAAATTCATTATGAAACTATAGCATGCATAAGTGGCAGGGACCCCAAGCAGAAGGTGGAACAGTAGATACCAGAAACTGCATTAAATTTGTGAACCTTTGCCTACTTTCCGCTTGTAGGGAAAACAGAGAATTAGAGGGGAAAAGTACAAAACTTGTACGCAATACATATGCCTGGATTTACATTCTAATTTAGTTAGTCTAGCAATTTAAAAACAAAACAAAACACAAACTTGACATTTAAAACCTGTTTTTATAAAAAAGCCACATTAAAAGATAAAAGTAATCTCGTAGGGCTTCTCAGCACAGATTTACGTGTAAACTTAGCATCAAAGAAATCAACATAGTTAGGCAATATTTATCTATTTCTAACATTCTTCTTTGTATAGTTCAAGACTGATTATTTCTGTGCAATATTCAACATTTCTAATGTTAAAGAAAATTCCATTTGGAAACTCTCTTTTCATTGGTTCAATGAAAGTTGCATTATCAGCATCTCTTCTAACAAGGTCTTTATGATACAGTGTTCAGACAACTTGGTTTCAAGTTTAAATTCTGAAAGTTTGAATCACAAAATGTTATGTCCCATATGCTTTTTAAGTTCAATAAATGGGGAATTTATGGCTCCCTAAATGTTAGTTAGAGTCCAGAGACAAATCCTCTGTTCTCCTGTTTGAAAACTATAATATCCTGACAGCACGGATGGTAAAGATTAGAGGAATGGTGATGATAGTACTCAAATGTTAAACTTTTTATTCAACAGCTGGATAGCCTTGTATGAGCTTGCCACATGCCACTGCCTTCTCTTCTTTCCACTGTTCATTAAAATAATTTGCAACATTTGAAAGGTTAACCTGAGGACATAAAAGTGTACTGATCTTTTTCACAAACTTCAGTCTTTCATGATACACTGAAGGTTTGAGCATGTAATCCATAAATTCACATTTATGACAAAAGAGGCTTTACATCTGCCCATCAAGAAGCCTGGCTACTCTGCTGCTAGAGGGACATGTACAGAACAGCCTTATGTTGGATGTCTTTGCCTTATCATTTGGTATTTCCAAATTCATAGACAGAATCCTAAATGCATCATTAGACATTGAACAAGTAGCACTCAAAATGCTGAGTACTTAGTTCTTCTGTGTTAAGTGCAGTAGGCATTGTGAGGCATGATGTATTTATTTTAAAGTAAATTTAAATACTTAAATACAGAGTCTACTTGCTCACGGGTAGATTTGCTGTGAAAACTGGCAGAGGGAAAGGATGCACTGAGGTGGCTTTTCTTTATCTCCATCCGTCATAGTTTCCTCAGGTCTAATAACTTTCTTTAAAGGACCACCAAATGTTTTCAAAACAATAGGTAAATAAAACTCCTCATGGGTGATGAGAATGATGATAGTGTCAGTCTGACAGATCCTCAAGTGGCCAAGCTGCTCAGGTTGACAATGCAATCTGATTTAATTGGGGATGTGCATTCTACCCATCCTCTCTTGCTCCGTTTGTGGCTGAGCATTGCCTTCCTCTCCCACTCAGCGCTCTCACTTTTCTGGTCTGTGAGGAAAAAATGAACGTGCTTAGGCCTTTTTAGTTGACGTAACCAACTCACTGTAGGACTATGCAAATGTAATGTCACAGAGGAGGAGGCAGGAATTTGTGGCCAGGAGCAAGTTCAGTTTGGGGTGAAGGGGAGCACTGAAAGGACTCACTGGGATTGCCTGAAGGGGTCATGGAACCACAGCGCTCTCATCCCAGGGCAGAACTGGGAATGGGGAGGGGAACCCACTCTTCAAATCACCAGCTTATTACTAGACATGAACTCATCCTCTTAAAAACAAAACAAAAAACCCCACCTGTTACTTGTTTTGACTAATCCTTTTTTTCTGTTTGTTTATATTTATTGAAAAGAGGAAGGGGAGAGAGTTGTGATTTATTTATGGGTAGTAGGTACAAATACAATGGTCGGGAATGTACATACTGTTAATGAAAACCACCAACCAAAAACCCCAGAAGAATCCAAAACCTCTTAAGAACACTTACTCTTTTAAAACTAAATTTAAAAGAAAAAAAAAAAAATCTGAATTTGTGAGCTGCAACTAGTATGGATGGGTGCATCAGCTTGGAAAGTAGTAGTATAGCAGAACTCCCCTGCCATTCAGCTGCTCTTTTCAAGTGCTGCTGCTAGAGATTACAGCACAGCCTGAAAAGGCCAAAGGCTTTGGACAGTTTAGAGCTTGAGGGACAATAAATAGCATTGTTTTTTCTTCACATATAAGATTCCAAACCCCTACTATCACTTTTCCTCTTTAACCGTTATCTCCTTGAAGGCATTTTTGCCTCTGCCGTTTTGCATAATCCATGTCTCTGGATGCAGCTGGACTGAAAAATTGTACTAAAATAGCTAGTTTCCTTTCAGACAGAGTTACTTTGGTTGAAAATCTATTCTGCCAGTTTATAAATCTCTGTTTTCTCCTTGTCGTCCTTCAAAGTTGGTAAACTACCCTTGGAAGTTTCAGAATTTAATTACTGTGAGGTATCTTGCTCTCCCAAGAATGTAGAAGAGGGGTAAGGAAATAAAAAATAATCAGAAAGCAAAACCAACTCCAGATAAAGCTCCTAGGCATAGTAGAGGAAAAGCCTCTCTTAGTAAGTTGATGATGTTGGGCAGTTTTGCAGTGAGGTGCTGAGATCGACACAGGGCTGTAATTGCAACTGTCCCAGGCTGTAATGCGACTGTCCCAAATCTCCCTGTTAAACTAAGTAATGTTTTCTGTATGGTGGATGGCACTTCTCATTATGTGAGTTGTATGCTATGGAGCTGCATGAATTTGGAGATTCTCAAAATACCATGCGCCCATTACGCTAATGAAAAATATATTGATAGTAAGGGGTTTTATAAATACACAGCTGAGGAACAATGACTCAAATCATGTTTTTGAAAGTGTTAAAGAAAAATGAATGAGGAAAGTCACTGTACACAGACAGCACACATTTTCAAAATAGGTATGTAATTTCCACCCACTCTCCTGCATTTGTGGGATTGATTCGCATCTGCTCCCCATGCTGCAGTGTTTAAACAGTGTCTCGGGCTGTTCAAATTGTATTTTCATACACTAACTGTAAAGTAAGGTGCTCTCTTTTGTTTGAATTTACACCATGCCTCTATATTTTATGTTGAATGGCTAGCACAGAGGCTGGATAGACACCTAGGGAAATAGTTTTATGGTTAAAAAGCAGTTGCAGCTGGTCCTTGGCAAGCTCCTCTGTCACTTTTATTGGCAGAACTTGAAGCTACGTGGGTCTTTGTCCTGTGCCTAAGAAGTTGAGTGGAGCTCTGGCTGCCACTAACCTCAGTTCAGCCCTACTACTTTTATTTCAAGGACCTGCCTGGCAGACTTCTGTCTGATAATAAACTCAGTTCAGTGTGATCCTTGTGAGAAGCACTGGCTTGATCGCAGCAGCATGTTTCTCGCTTTAAATCTGCATCCTGGCTTCCAGTATCATAACATCTCAAATGGAAAGCAAATAGTAACTTGGCTTGAGCAAGTGTTCTGATGCCAAAAGCCACCATCACAAAAACCGAAACAAATAAAAAATTCAAAACCGAAATGCCATGTTACATAGTTTGTGACTAAAATAAATCTGAATAACTTGCCTATACTTCAAAATTGGGACTGCTTCTTGAGCGTCTCAGCTGGAGCTGTTGCACTAAAAAACAGTACTCATGCGAGACTTGGACAGAGCACTTCAATAATGCATCACTGTATCAGATGTGCCGAGCTGCTGATGAACAGAGTAAGAAAGGCTTTTTTATTTATGTTTATGCCTATTCATGTTGGAAAAACTCATCAAGTGTAGTTTTTCCAACTGAGATACTTAAATTCAAAGCTGAAGCCATGTACTGTTTTCTTTGGTACTTATTTCGGCAAGTAGTCGCTCATCCAATTTCATGTCATTTTAATTGTCTTATTTTACACTGACGTTATTAACAATGCCACATAATGTGTTTTGGGGTAATGTTGTTAAAGGAAGAAAATGGGGAAGACCTACCTGTGTTGTAAACCCAGTAACCAACCAGTGTTATAACCGCAGGACAAAATTGTGCTTTATATCTCTTTCAGTCTCCTTCAGAGCCTCTCTCCCTGCGGCTTTCCCTCAATGACAGGCACAGCGTCTCTTACTGGAATCATAGTGACCAGCCACTCATGTTTGCTCTTTGGGCCAAAGAGAAATCCCACCTGTGTTTGGCATTATGTAAACCTTTATCGTGAAGACTAACAAGATGACTGAATCTATTCAGAAACAGCATCTCCAAAGTAAAATGCTTGTTTAACCCTATTCCTAAATATACAAGGCAGAGTTAAGGCTAAAAACATTAAAAACGCATTTATTTATGCATCAGTTCTAGTTGTAACCTCAGTCTTTCTCTGTAACTATTTCTTTGTTCCCTGTTCTCCAGCTAAATTCTAGTTGTGGATTATCTGGATTCCTGTGTGATCTCTTAATCTGTATGTCTCCTTTCTTGCCTGATAGTGCTTCCTGACTCTGAGCACTCTCTAGTTTCCCACTTGTTTGTCTGCCTGTTTTTAGACTAGAGGATCTTCAATATTTTCAGTAGGGTTCCCAATCCAGGGCTTGGCCTTGAAAAGTATAAATCATTCTCTGCCTGATTGGAGGTTGATAAAGGATATTTTCCAATAAGCATCCCCTTTATTTTTAACCTGGAGTCTCTGTCTATGGCTTTTGTTCTCTTTTTTTCACCTCTTTTGTCATGGGCAAACACTTGGGCCTACATGCTGTATTCGTAGAAGCAGCCTTCTGAAAATTGTGGAGTTCAGCTTAATCTCAAACATGATGGTCACAGGACCTTCAGGGTAGGGAGGAGACTATTGGAAGCCAGAGAGAAATAGTTGAAAGACAATGATACAGAACTAAATGAAGACTGCAACCTGATAATTTTTGAGGATAGATGAGAATTTTGATGATGGAAAAAAAAGTGAATTCTGTCCAGTCTTAGTGAGCTGTTGTAGCCAAAGTAAGGGAATCTGGGATTATTTTACAAAATCTCAGCATATTTTAACATTTCTTGAATGAAGCATTTTGAATTTTTCTTCTGGAATAGTTTGGTTTTGAATAGACTTTGGCTTATACTAAGAGGGAAAACAGCTTTAGAAACTCAAACAAGGAATAGTCTAAACATTTTGGATTAAATTAAACATTCAGTTGATCCTGAAATAGTTAGAAGAATGAACAAGAAAATTTTCTGTATTTGCTTTGGCAGACAAACTGGAATATCCATTGTTTTTACAGCTCTGTCGGGGACCTTGTCCTCCTGGCCATTGCAGTGTTGTGCTGGCAAGTAGAAATGGTTTGATCAGGACAGGGAGAGTAGAAGGGAGGTCATTGATAGACTTCAGATAGACATTTGTAGACTTAGATAGATGTAAGCTTTCAGGTAAAAATTGGTATGCACAACTGTGGCTAGGTTGGCTCATAAATGTTATCTGGATAAAAAAGCTCTGAAGCTATTGAAGAGTTGAATTTATAATTCTGTTTGGACTTCCAAATGCTAACTCCTATTTTTAGGCATGTATTCCCTCTACTTTCTGAGCTTGGATTTGCTAACATCACAATTTGATGATGTTTTGATCTTCAAAATGTACCTCAGACCCAAATCCTTTCCTTTTTTATTTGGTAGGTGCTTTTAAAGGTGGGACGTCATTTTCCTTATTCCTTGTGAGAAATTCAAAGCCCTGACTTTGGCATCTATGTCACACAAATAAAGTCCCTGCTGCAGGCAAAATTGTGCTTCTGCCTGGCCGTTCCATAGCTAGTTCTATGAGACAGTGAACCTATTTATAATGTGGAATGAGGACAAGGCACAGCAAAGGCTTAAACAGAAACAACACAGTGATGCGATTCCTGGACTGGTGCCATGTAAGTGGAAGCTGGTGGCTAGCACTTCAATGCAATCAATGCAGTGCCAAGGTACTCGAGCACCAGAAAGTGAATACCAAAACCCAAAGCCTCTGTTACTGATTTGAAATACCTCTTTTTTTTTTTTTTTTTTTTGTAAGGTACCTGGATTTTTACTACAGATCAGCTAAAAATAGGTATGGCAAGTAGAAATGGATGTACATGGATAAGCAAGGAGTTCCTAACTGAACTCAGAAGACACAAAAACGAATTCTACAAAAGGTGAAAGAAGGGGCAGGTGACTCAGGGGGACTGTATTGTAGCTGCCTGATCTTGCAGGGATAGGCTTAGGAAAGCCAAGGTTGACCTTGAGTTGAATCTGGGAAGGGATGTGAAGAGCAACAAAGGATTCTACAAGTACCTCAGCAGCAAAAGGGAGGCTGCGGCAATTGTGGGCCTGCTGCTGAATGGGCCAGGGGAACTGGTGACAGATGACATGGAAAAGGCCAAGATACTCAGTGCTGCCTTTAGCTCAGGTTTTGCCAGAAAGACCAGCGTTCAGGAATCCCTGGCTCCCGAGACCCATGGGAAAGTCTTATCTCTTCTTTCAGTGCTGTCTTTTCTTACTGTCCTTGTGGGGCAGCATCCAAGATATAGAATCATAGAACCATAGAATCATTAAGGTTGGAAAAGACCTCTAAGATCATCGAGTCCAACTGTCAACCCAACACTACCATGCCCACTACACCATGTCCCTAAGCGCCTCATCTACACGTCTTCTAAATACTTCCAGGGATGGTGACTCAACCACTTCCCTGGGCAGCCTGTTCCAAGGCCTGATCACTCTTTCAGTAAAGAAATTTCTCCTAATGTCCAATCTAAACCTCCCTTGGCGCAACTTGAGGCCATTTCCTCTTGTCCTATCGCTAGTTACTTGGGAGAAGAGACCAACCCCCACCTCGCTACAACCTCCCTTCAGGTAGATGTAGAGCGCGATGAGGTCTCCCCTCAGCCTCCTCTTCTCCAGACTAAACAACCCCAGTTCCCTCAGCCGCTGCTCATAAGACTTGTGCTCCAGACCCTTCACCAGCTTCGTTGCCCTCCTCTGGACATGCTCCAGCACCTCCATGTCCTTCTTGTAGTGAGGGGCCCAAAACTGAACACAGTATTCGAGGTGCGGCCTCACCACGATCACCTCCCTGCTCCTGCTGGCCGCACTATTCCTAATACAGGCCAGGATGTCGTTGGCCTTCTTGGCCACCTGGGCACACTGCCTGCTCATGTTCAGCCAGCTGTCAACCAGCACCCCCAGGTCCTTTTCCTCCGGGCAGCTTTCCAGCCACTCTTCCCCAAGCCTGTAGCGTTGCCTGGGGTTGTTGTGGCCGAAGTGCAGGACCCGGCACTTGGCCTTGTTGAACCTCATACAGTTGGCCTCGGCCCCTCGATCCAGCCTGTCCAGGTCCCTCTGCAGAGCCTTCCTACCCTCCAGCAGATCAACACTCCCGCCCAGCTTGGTGTTTTCTGCAAACTTACTGAGGGAGCACTCGATCCCCTCGTCCAGATTGTTGATAAAGATATTGAACAAGGCCGGCCCCAGTACTGAGCCCTGGGGAACACCGCTCGTGACCGGCCGCCAACTGGATTTAACTCCGTTCACCACAACTCTCTGGGCCCGGCCGCCCAGCCAGTTTTTTACCCAGCGAAGAGTGCACCTGTCTAGGCCGTGAGCCGCCAGCTTCTCTAGGAGAATGCTGAGAATATCTCACCCTCAGTCTTCTTCCCCCACCCTGTTGCAAACATCAGCCTGCTCCAACCAGATCTAAATGTCAGCAGTGGATGTGTATTACATTTTCATGACTTCTCCTAGCAGAAGTGTCAAACTAAAAAAGGCCAGTGCAGATAGCAAGACTGTGTTTATTGTATGGGTGCCGGCATAGACACAGAGCATGGCCAGGCAACAAGAAAACAGGACTTTAATTTATCAGACAGGACGCAGAACAATCTCTAGACGTTCTTCCCTCTGCTGTGAATCAGGGAAAGCAATTTGAAAAAGGAAATGTGCAGAATATGCAAAATTTTGCACAAGGGAAATTTCTGTAGCAAGAACATATCAGAAATGGGGGGTGCATAGGTAGAAAGACAAATTCAGGTTCAGGTAAAATGATTATGAGCTCTGACTCGTAACCTGTCTGGAACAGAACAGATTGTAAGTCACAGTGTAAAATAAACAACATATGAGGGAAGAGGAGGCAGTGCATGCTGCCTGAACCTGGATGTTATAATAAAAACAGAACGCATTTGGGTGTAATCAAGACTTAAGACAGGATTTAGATTCTTGATTTTATTATCTTAATTTAAAAAAAAGACTTGGTCCATATTTGATAACCATTTCATATTCTTTCCTTTGCTATGAAGAATAACTTTAGTGATGTTCATTATAAATGACATTCAACTTTCTTTCATGTTTGCTGAAATTCTTTTTAAACAGCATCAAAATATATCATTTTGATGAAAGTTTATTGCTCATTTGAAGTAAATTAAGATAATGGGTGATGTAACTCTATTTGGAGTTATAATTAGAAGGTTATGTTGATGCCTGTACTGGATCAGATCATACCTAGTGTACTGTCCTGTCTTCAGCCCACAGCAAGTGTCTAGGAAAAGCCTAAACACGTAATGATATTTCCTCAGATGATACATAAAAATGTAATGATATTTCCTCAGATGATACATAAAAATGTAATGATATTTCCTCAGAAAGCTTTCCCAGCTATTAGAAACCCAGGAGCTTCCTGAGATGAAGGTAGTGTCTTGGATGGGTTTCTATCCAGTCATCTTTTCAGCTGTCACAGGGGATTTGCAAAGTGGTGTAACCACAGGTACAGAACCACACCACTCAGTGGCAGAAATTTTCATAGAATCATAGAATCATACAGGTTGGAAAAGACCTCTAAGATCATCATGTCCAACCATCAACCCAACACCACCATGTCCACTAAACCATGTCCCTAAGGGCCTCATCTACACGTCTTTTAAATACCTCCAGGGATGGTGACTCAACCACTTCCCTGGGCAGCCTGTTCCAAGGCCTGATCACTCTTTCAGTAAAGAAATTTCTCCTAATGTCCAATCTAAACCTCCCTTGGCGCAACTTGAGGCCATTTCCTCTTGTCCTATCGCTAGTTACTTGGGAGAAGAGACCAACCCCCACCTCGCTACAACCTCCTTTCAGGTAGTTGTAGAGCGCGATGAGGTCTCCCCTCAGCCTCCTCTTCTCCAGACTAAACAACCCCAGTTCCCTCAGCCGCTGCTCATAAGACTTGTGCTCCAGACCCTTCACCAGCTTCGTTGCCCTCCTCTGGACACGCTCCAGCACCTCCATGTCCTTCTTGTAGTGAGGGGCCCAAAACTGAACACAGTATTCGAGGTGCGGCCTCACCAGTGCCGAGTACAGGGGCACGATCACCTCCCTGCTCCTGCTGGCCACACTATTCCTAATACAGGCCAGGATGCCGTTGGCCTTCTTGGCCACCTGGGCACACTGCCGGCTCATGTTCAGCCAGCTGTCAATCAGCACCCCCAGGTCCTTTTCCTCTGGGCGGCTTTCCAGCCACTCTTCCCCAAGCCTGTAGCGTTGCCTGGGGTTGTTGTGGCCGAAGTGCAGGACCCGGCACTTGGCCTTGTTGAACCTCATACAGTTGGCCTCGGCCCCTCGATCCAGCCTGTCCAGGTCCCTCTGCAGAGCCTTCCTACCCTCGAGCAGATCAACACTTCTGCCCAACTTGGTGTCATCTGCAAACTTACTGAGGGAGCACTCGATCCCCTCATCCAGATCGTTGATAAAGATATTGAACAGGACCGGCCCCAGTACTGAGCCCTGGGGAACACCGCTCGTGACCGGCCGCCAACTGGATTTAACTCCGTTCACCACAACTCTCTGGGCTCGGCCGTCCAGCCAGTTTTTTACCCAGCAAAGAGTGCACCTGTCTAGGCCGTGAGCCGCCAGCTTCTCTAGGAGAATGCTGTGGGAGACAGTGTCAAAGGCCTTACTGAAGTCCAGGTAGACCACATCCACTGCCTTTCCCTCATCCACAAGGCAGGTCACCTGGTCATAGAAGGAGATCAGGTTGGTCAAGCAGGACCTGCCTTCCATGAACCTGTGCTGGCTGGGCCTGATCCCCTGGTTGTCCCGCACATGGCTCGTGAGCACCCTCAAAACCAACCGCTCCATGATCTTCCCCGGCACCGAGGTCAGGCTGACCGGCCTGTAGTTCCCCGGATCCTCCTTCCGGCCCTTCTTATAGATCGGCGTCACATTGGCGAGCCTCCAGTCGTCCGGGACCTCCCCTGTTAACCAGGACTGCTGGTAAATGATGGAGAACGGCTTGGCAAGCTCCTCCGCCAGCTCCCTCAGTACCCTCGGGTGGATCCCATCCGGCCCCATAGACTTGTGAGCGTCCAGGTGGCGTAGCAGGTCATTAACTTCATCCTCTTGAATTATGGGGGGTTTATCCTGCTCGTCATCCTTGTCTTCCAGCTCAGGGGGCTGAGTACCCTGAGGATAACCACTCTGACTACTGAAGACTGAGGCAAAGAAGGCGTTGAGTACCTCAGCCTTTTCCTCATCCTTAGTGGCAACGTACCCGCCCCGCATCCAATAGAGGATGGAGATTCTCCTTGGCTCTCCTTTTGTCATTAACATACTTATAAAAGCATTTTTTGTTGTCTCTCACGGCAGTAGCCAGGTTGAGTTCTAGCCGGGCTTTTGCCTTTCTAATTTCCTCTCTGCACGACCTAACGAGATCCCTGTACTCTTCTTGAGTTGCCTGCCCCTTCTTCCACAAGTGATAAACTCTCCTTTTTTTCCTGAGTCCCAGCCAGAGCTCCCCGTTCAGCCAGGCCGGTCGCCTTCCCCACCCGTTCTTCTTATGGCACGTGGGGACAGCCTGCTCCTGCGCCTTTAAGACTTCCTTCCTGAAGAACGTCCAGCCTTCCCGGACCCCTTTGCCCTTCAGGACTGTCTCCCAAGGGACCCTCTCGACCAGTGACCTGAGCAGGCCAAAGTCCGCCCTCCGGAAGTCCATGGTAGCAGTTTTGCTGGCCCCCAATTTTAATAATTAAACAATTATCTGTGTTTGATTTGGTTTTGTAGCACAAAATAGAATCATGTACTGAGAGCAGGGCAGATTTAATCAAGAGCTCACTTACCTGAGCGATATTTTCATGTCAGCTTCATCCTGTGACATTTAACTCAGGTCCACTTTTTGTATCTTCGTTGTCCTCTGGAGGAGAGTTCTGCAGCTCATCATATGAATGGAGAACAACTGTTTTTCATATCATTAAATATTCTTTACTATTCAAAAAACAGTGAGTATACTTTTAATTCACTGTTAAAAATCAGTGAATAATATTCCCTGTGCACCTTTCTCATGATTGTGTAACTGTCTATTATCTGTCTCCTCAGATGTCTTTTTTTTTAGGCTGAGGAAGCAGTCTATTTAATCCTACCCTGTAGAGAAAACACAAAAAGATAGAGGCCTTTTGTCCCGTTTCTATGAGTCTTACCTAGTTCTACTCTCAAATTTGAAATTGGGGGTTGGATCAGAAATGCACAAACTATTCAAAACAAAGGGATAAATGGATTTGTTCCATGGTACAGTGATGTTTTCTAGTGTTCCATACTTCTCATGATTTAGTCTTAATTCCTTTTTTTGTTATTGTAACTTAAGATCTCATTCTTGAATAGTAATGTTCAGTTCAGAGCCCATCACTGAATACGTGAAATTAAGTAATTTCATTATTTAAGGTTCTTTTTCCTGGTGTGCAATACTGCATTTATTAAAACTGCAAATTAAATTCAATATAGATAACTATCTGTTCAGATTTGAAAGGGTTTCCTAGAACTCTATACGGTCAGTTCTTTGCTCCCTGAATTACTTGGCATCTTTAGCAAGTATTGTCACTTCACTCTTCATTCTCTTCTCTGCATCACCTAAGGATATGTTTAGCATTTATGAGTTCTGCCATAGTTTTCTGTGGGTCTCAACTGCTGACCTCCTCCTCTCTGAAAATTGACCATATACCTACCCTACCTACTTTTTAACCTCTTTTTTATTCATGGAAGAGCCTTCCCTCCTATGCTCTGATTGTATAGTTTCTTGAAGAGGTTCTTGAAGGTCCTTTGGTAAGAGAACTTGTCCAGTGCCTGTTGGAAATCCAAACAGAATGTATCATCTGGATATCCTTTATTATACTTTGTCCATATCCATATCTGTTTTTCTAGACAGTGTTGTTATAGGAGATTATACCATTCCAGATGCAGGACTTGACCTTTGTTGAACTTTATGAGGTTCCTGTCAGCTTATTCCTCCAGTCTGTTGAGGTGCCTCTGAAAAAAAACCAACCCTGCTTTCCAGCATATTGATCTCCCATTTTCTCTGATTTTTCTGTAATTTACAAAGCTGCTGAGAGTGCACTCTGTCCCATTGTCCATGTTGTTAATAAAGACATTAAACAGTAGTGGCCCAAATATCAGTCTTCGACTGACTGATAACTGGTCACCAGATGGATTTTGTGCTACTGAGTGGAACCCTTTAAGCCTGATGATTCAGATGGTTTTTCACTTGTGTTATCATCTATTAATCCAGTCAATATCTCAGTAGCTGGGCTGTAAGGATAGTACAGGAGACAGTGGCAAAGATATTGCTAAAGGTAAGGTAAAACAGTGTGCAGTGCTCTCACCGAAGAAGGCGATCAGGTCGGTAAGGTGTGATTTGCCCTTAGCAGATCCGTGCTGGCTGTTCCCAGTTGCCTTCTTGTCTTCCATGTGCCTGGACATGGCTTCTAAGATGACTTGGTCCATAACCTGCTTGGGGACTGAGGTGAGGCTGACAGGCCTGTAGTTCTCTAGATATTCCTTGGCCTTCTTGAACATTGGTAGACAAGTATAATTTTTCTAATTGTCAGGAACTTCCCCCAATTGCCATGACCTTGCAAAGTTGATAGAGAATGTCCTTGCAATGGCTTTGGCCAACTCCTTCTGTACGCTTAGATGCTTCCGATCTGGTCCCATGGTCTTGTATGCATTCAGTTAGTTTAGATGCCCCCTAACTCTGATCTTCCTCTGCATTTAGTAATGCTTCACTTCCACAGACTCTGCTTGTAGGCTCAGAGACATGGCAGACCTCTGGGCGGGTCTTGTCAGTGAAAATTGATGCAAAGAAGGCACTGAGTACCTCAGGTTTTTTTGTGTCACTTGTCATTAGCTTCCCTACCCACTGAGCCGCAAGCTGGTGTACTTACAGATGTCTTTCTGATGCTATTCACTTTCCATCCTGGTTTCAACTCTGGCTGAGCTTTGTCTTTCCTAGCTCCATTCCTGCGAATTCAGGCAATGTCTCTAGATTTCTCATGGAGAGCTCATACCTTCTTCCACCCTCTGTATATTTCTTTTTTTGTGTTTCATATCCATCAGAAGTTCCTTGTTCACGTGTGCTGGTCTTCTGCCATGCCTGTTCAGGTATCTACATGTTGGAATGGACCATTCTTATGATGTGAGAAGTTGTTCCTGAGGATCAACCAGCTATCCTGAGGCCCTGTGCCTTTCAGGGCAGTCTCCCATGGGATCATGCCAAGATCCCTAAACAAGCTGAGATCTGCTATTCTGAAGTCCATGACTGTAGTTCTACTATTTGTTTTTGCCTACTTTTCTCAAAATTGTCAACCCCACTTGGATCACTGCAGCCAGGGCAGATCTCACTTTTCACATGCCTGTTTCGTAATAACAAGTCCAGAAGATCATCTTCCCTGGTTGGGCTGTCACTCACCTTTATCAAGGAATTGTCATCAATGTATTTCAGAAATCTCCTGGACAGCAGTCAGGGCAGTTGAATTCGCATACCAGGCTTGCATCTTTGTTCACTGTATTTATTACTTACTTGATAATTTGCTTGGTACAGACATCAGTGCTGCCAGTTTCATGGGACTTCCTGGAGCCCATTTTAGAAATAGATATTACATTTGCTGTCTTCTAGTCCTCAGATACCAAAGCAGTTGTGAGCTAAAGGTCCTACACTGATTAATGATTCAGCACTTTCATCTCTGAATTCCTTTAATATTCTTGCATAAATAACCATCCTGAAAATCTGTTGCTTTTCATTTAATCTGTTTTCTATAACCTCTTGTAACAGCACTGTGATTTGAGACAGAGTTTTTGATGGGCAGCGCTGCCCATTCTGGGATGAGAACTTCCTTGGGCTCTTCCATTATGAACTTGGGCAGGGGGGGAAATATATTTTTTCTGGTGTGGCTTTATCTTCTTAATCACTTCTTTGATCATTTACTGCTTCTGTGAACTGTCAAGCTTCCTGCTTTTAATGTGTTTGAAGAAGGATTTATTAGTAATATTTATGGCTTTTGCAAATTGTTCTTCAAGCTCTTTTTGATCTTCATGGTTAGGTTTTTAGATTCAACCTGCCAGAGTTTTGCTCTATTGTTTTCTTCATTTTGGCACTGCTTTAGTTTTCTGAAAGGTGCTTTCTTCCTTTTATTAACTACTTCTGCCCTGCTGTTAATCTATGCCAAGTTTACTTTTGCCCTTTCCCTCATGTTCATTTGTCCTATGTCTCCAGCTAGGTATCCTTGAACGCTGCCTGCAAAACTAACTCTCAGCTGCCTCAGTTAGCTCCTTTTTATCAAGCTTCTTCATATTGAAGTTCTCTATTATGAAGCAGAACATGCTGTAGTGGATTTGCGTATTCAGTTGCTCCTGCAGTGGTGCTGAATCTAAGTACATTGTGGTTGCTATTACAGTGCTATTCCTGCACACTGCTCAGGACAAAGTCAAGAGTTGCTTCTTCACTCTTGGGCCTCATGGTGAGATGCTTCATGAAAACCTTGATTTGTGTCTAAAAATTTACTCTTGCTGCCAGGCTTCAGTGTAATGCATACCCAGACTTTCTGAGGGTAGCTGAAGCCTGCCATTGCTACTGTGCTTTCTGACCTCCTAGCATCCCTCAGAATATGTGTTTGGGGAGACTACCTGTTTCAATGGAGAGGATGCTCATCTACATACCCCAATCACTTCTCTAGCTGGCCACTCAAGAGAGGTTTTCTTTTTTCTCTTTCCCTTTCTATCCTTGTTTTGTTTCCATAAGTAACTTTGAAGATGATGTATGGCATGAGCTATGGATCCCACTAAACTTGTCTCAGCTTTCTTTGTGCAACACCCGATGATCAAATCACCACTGTACCTCACCTCTTTTTTGTTGCCTTCTCTGCTCCCATACATTAGCTTAGGGAGAGAGAACCCAACACTGGATCATTTTTCCCTCCTTTTGCTCAGTCACCTGCTACCACATCACCAGGACTTCTCTCTTGGGCATAGTGCTGTCCTGGAGTGTCCCTGAAGGTTATCTCAACAGATGCCTATATCTCTTTATCTAATTCTTCAACAGTTCAGTGCTTTCACTGTCCCTTTTTAGGC
The DNA here is from genome assembly GCF_964195595.1 of Calonectris borealis. Taxonomy (NCBI): domain Eukaryota; kingdom Metazoa; phylum Chordata; class Aves; order Procellariiformes; family Procellariidae; genus Calonectris; species Calonectris borealis. The sequence continues at coordinate 80,475,327 of NC_134313.1, read as the reverse complement.
GTTTACAGTGAACTTTTCCATCTCACTCCAGTTGAGGATTCTCCCCAACTGCAGTATGTAATTTTCTCAGAAAAGGCCAAAAGATGCTTGCCCTATCTGCTCACTGGGACACATAATCACGTGCAATAATGAGATACTCTGCCCTTTCAGAGATACAGCATATTTACTCTGTGTGACTGCTAGTAATATTAGCTAGTGCCCTCTCTTCATCCAGTCCTGCTTCCACTTGCGGTGTTTAGGTTGAGGAGCATGCATGAAACATGCAACGTGGGAAGTGAAATTAAAATTGCGTTGACTTGTCGTGCTAAGATACGAAAGAAATTCCCTCTGTACTCCTTGTGCAGCACAACACATCTGCCTCTTGTGCGCAGAAAGTAGCTAACCCATTGAAATTTTTGGCTCGTTCCGTTATTTTAATTTATACAAGTGCATGTTTCAGTTTGGAATTGAATCCAAACAGATTAGCATTTGCGGAGAACCTACCTCCTAAAATAGACGAAACTTTGATAAGAGATGTTATTGTGGTGGGGACAGTGGGAGGGATTTGAAAGCATGCATTTTAAGTATGTCCAGACTGTTACCAAGTCAGAATTGTTGTTTGCGCTCTGCCTTGCATCACATCTGCATTATCCCCCCCAGGATTCTTGAGATACCAATCTCTCTTCATTAAAACAAGAACAACAGCCAAGTGATTGAGATTCCTGCTTGGCTTATCACATTTGGAAAGCTAGATTCTTTCGACAGTAAGACATGACAAGCTACATCTATACTAGAAAAATAATGTATGTTAGAAAATAACTTTCAACTAGCACAACATCAAACATGATTTTGTATGTAATTTAGATTGAGATTAAAAACATTTATTGCACATGCATTACTCTATCCATTTATTAAAACAAGTTTGTATTTATTGATGCTATAACTGCTGTATACTGGAAGTTGCTCATGTAAGCATTAGGAGGCATTTGGTGGGTTACTAGATTGGTTAGTTAAAATGTGCTAATTTAGTTAGCACATTTAGTGAGTTAATTCTACCCTAGAGGAGTTCACAGATATGTCTGGAAGGAAGGAATTCAATTGATGAGTACAAAAATAATTCCTAACTGCCATTAATCCAGTGCAGCAGTTTGTTGGCAGTGGATTTGGGACAGTGGAGTAAGAGAAGAAGATGAAAACTGGACAAGACTAAAGCTTTATGTCTTCCTCTTCTCTTCCTATTTTTGCTTACTGGTATGATAGCTTTTATTTTACATTACTTTTAGTTTAAGTGCTTTCATATTCTGTTAATGCAGCTGTGCTTCGAGTGTTCTCCTGCTCTAGCAATTAGTTCCAACTGTAAGGGAGGCAGTCAGTGCTCTAAAATGGAGCATATACCCATTTCATTTGGGATACCCCTTTTTCCTTTTATGGTTTACTCGTTTGCTTTAATATTGCTATTATTGGTGTTACTGTTATTGTTGTTATTAGTACTAGCAGTAGCAGTTTATCTTTTAGGGAATGCATGATGTTCTTGCCAAGGGCATTTTTTTTGGTGCAGAAGAATTTATTTTGAGGACATCAACCATCGCTAAAAAGTTAATGTTATTTAATCGTCCCAGAAAAATGTGCAAAAAAAAAATGCAAAATCCAGCTCACGTGCATTCATAATGCTAATTCTGTTCTGAAGTTTTGCTACCCTAATAACTTTGTAAAATCAGAAGTTTTTTCTGGTCAAGCACAGAATAGAACTTCTCGAAAAGCTGCCTACTATGTTGTCTTATTTCCACCCCAATCGCTTTGTGATTGTGTGTGTGGAAGAAGAAAGAGGCAGAAAAGACGGTTACAAATAGAACAATTGAAAAAGTTTATTTTTCTCTACTCTAATTCTTACAAATAACTTCTTTTGCTCATAATTTCCTCTCTAGTAGAGGAAAATTGCAGTCTAAAGGGTGGAGGCTTGGAGGTTTCTGAAAGATGTGAAGTACCAAGAAGAGTCAGAAGCAGATTATTATACTAAAGATCCGGTTAGCCTTATTGATTAGTCTTAAAAATACAATGTGTGTTAATGGATTTTCATCATTTTCAGTGTAATCCAATCTATCGTGCAAGAATAGAAACATGCATATATTTATGGTAGAGTGATTAAAAACCAAAGAAGTTACAAAGGTATGCATCAGAATCAATACTTCTAAGAGCTAAAGCGACTGTGAGAAGAACTTTTTTTTTTCTTTTTTTCCCCCTGAACTGATTTCTGGCAAATGGAGAGCATCATGAATGAAGATATTCACATTGGATTTTAGGTGATTTGAAGAGGGCAGCATGCAAACTATTACCAAAAAAAGTGCAGAATTGAAGCAAAAAATTGACAAACGCACATATAATAATTCCATAATGAAAATAATATGTTTTTATGTAATTACATTTCTATAAAGTATCTCTCTAATATATACACCCACGTAATAATTCCGTAATTCCAATACAGTGGCATGACATTCAAGTTTTTGGGTTTTTTTGTTGCTTCTGTTTCTCAGTGGAGTGGCTGGGTCCTTGCTTGCATGCAACGCACATTGGAATTTATCTGCCACATGTTGCTATAGCATAGATTTTGTGTGATTAACTGGAACTGCTTTCTCACAGTGCTGCAATTTTCAAAATCATTTTGAATTAAAAAAAAAGAGTCTCTAGCTATGAATGTTGTTTGGAGTAGGGAAAAGTGTGAGGAGGAAGGAGGGGCAGAGAGGAGCTGTTATGGGCTGGCCGCAGCCCCCCATTCCCCATCGCCCTGTGCTGCTGGGGGGAGGAGGTAGAGAAGTCAGGAGTGAAGGGATGAAGTTGATCCTGTGAAAAGGTGGTGGGGAAGTGTTTTAGATTTGTCTTTGTTTCTCATCATCCTACTCTATTTTTAATTGGCAACAAAATGAATTTATGAGAAAGCAGCTGGGTGTCCATCTGGCAGCCAGCCAAGCAGTCTACATCGTAGCGTGGTTTTTAAATATACACACACTCTAATTTCTGTCCCGCCTTCCCTCTGCTTTCTCCATTAACTCACAGATTAGAATTAATATTAAAAGTATCTGAATTCAAAGCACTATGATTAACCGAGAATACTGATAGCCCGCATGGATGTTGCCAGAAATTATCTAGTGCTATTTCTAAGAGCGTGGCTAGGGAAGAATGCATTTTTTAATCAATTTGAAAAGTTATGTGGGCATTGTAAAAGATCTGGCAGTGGGACAGGACATGTCTTAGGTTACTGATGTGAAGTTCCTCTTCTGCTTGAGGAATTGGTTGTGTAGATTCTCAGTCACAGTTAACATGCAGGCCAAAAGGATGTCTGTACCCTCGTTTTAAAAATGAGGATCACTCAGTTTCCTTTGCCACACAGAGCAAGCAAGATTCACTGGCGTGTCTGCTCCTTTTTTGTAGGACAGGCACATGTATTCATGTATTGTAAAGCTAAAGTGTGGGTATTCATTTCTTTCCTTTAGCATAGACTCAGATCCTAGTCCTGCAGGTAACTTTAGGTAAAGCCTTATTCTGTCCTTGAAGATCCCAGGCAGTATAAGAGTCTGTGTGCTGGGAAACAGTTGAAAATTCAGGGCTGAAGTGTACTTCGAGAAAAGTTATTACAGGAAAGTTTCGTTTGGTTCTGTCCAAGTTTAGGCCTCAAATATCTTCCCTGAGGAGGCAATAACCTTGCTTGCATTGCAGATGAATTTTAAATATGTGAGTTCCCTCTTCTTTAAATCTTCGTGTTCTTTAATCTTCCCCCCCGCAACTCTTTTTGATTTGTTTCCATTCTGTTTTCGGGGTGAAAGAAGCATGTCTATAGATGCAGGCTTTACCATGAGTCTTGGGCTCTCTGTGAGTTTTAACGTGTTCCTTGTGATTCGGTAAAAGAACTGAGTAATTTCAGTAGGCATTGAAAAATTTCAGCAGGTGTTTTCCATTGGTAAAGACCTCCACTGCAAGGAGAGGTTACAGAATCTGCAAGGAGAATGTTGCTATTAAAATCTCACAATATCTTTCAAAAGCATAACAAGTCTTATTTCCTGAACTCTGTAAATTTTGATTTGGCTGCTATTAATACCTAGAGCTTCTTTAAGTGTGCATCACACTGAATATTGTGGAGAAATGCTAAGCAAATGTTTGTGCCATTTAATTGTTTTAAAATAATACATATTCCTCCCTCCACTTTAAGACAAATACAAAGCCAGTGGTGTTTTTTTCTAGGAAGTTCTTTTTTTCTTTTTTTTTTTTTTATCAGAGGTAAAGATTATCCTCTATTTTTTCCCTCAAGAATACTGAGAAATCTTTATTTTGATATACATTACACTTAAAATAGAAAATTAATTTTGAGTTTTTGGAGCTTTCTGACTTTGCAGCTTTGTAGAGGTACACTCAGCCTGATCTGAGTTTCAAACCCATTTCACTATTCACAGGAAAGTAAGAGCTATAAATGAATAGGCTTTGGTCTAACTCTAAAGTTTTTCAGTACTTCAGGCGTTATGCTAAGGGGGTTTCCTGTTATAAGCTACTGTGCAGAAGCAGTCCCTTTTCTGTAGTGGATATTGAGAATGTTTACAATTTCTAGTCTTTCTTCTGTTCTTCTTAGACAAAATTCCCTTTGATTTTGAAGTGTTTTGCTATAGTAAAAGCTCTGGGATTTAGAACATTGACTTCAAAGGACTCACTTCAGCAGAAAAAGCACAGGAGAATTTTTAAGAAATAATTCCTAGTAATAATAAAGTTTTTGTTACTTTCTGTTTATAATGCTAAACTAGTATCCAGTATAAACGAGTGTTAAAAAGCTAAGAGCTATAACATACCCACCAGGGAACAAATTGTTAATAAGGTATAATTTGATGGGGGAAAGCTGATGGCATCTGCAAAAAGAAAAAAGAGCCCCATGGCTGCATAGAAGTGCCTTATTAACAGTTGCACTCGGCGTTCTGTTGAATGAGCTTTATTTATCATGTTTTTATAGCTACCTCCACTGAGCTCTCAGCTTCTGCGAGAAAAATACCAAGTACAATATTGTTCTTCCAATGCAGCAATCAAAGGGTTTCTAAACAACGAAAAATGGAAAAGAGGCTACAGGAAGAGGAGAACATCACACAGCTAGTTCAGAAATAAGTTTCTTCGATTAGGCTCCCTGTGTGAGGTTGCTACTAAAATTTGTGTGTGTCACTGAAATTTAGGAGATACTTTCTCAACTTTGCCTTGCTTGGTGAGTTCTCCCATGGCTACCTTCTCCCTATATAGCTTCCAGAAAAGTACCAGCAAAGACAACTGTTATTTAGAAGTGCGGACATGGGTCTTCGGGAGAGTGTGATGGTTTTTTTAAAAATATTTGGGGTTTTTCCACTGGAAAAACTGCAAAGAAAGAATGCAGTTAGAAACTTCTGCCAAATTACTATCACTGTAGAATAATCTAGGAGCTCATCAGCAAAACCCTTCCTTCACAAAGCATCTGATATATTTAGCTAGGCATCAGTGTTTTATGAACTATTTTCTCTTTCTTCGTTCATGATCCTCTAATACTAGTGGATCATGCAGTAACAACAAATACAGAATTCCCAGCCTGTACACCAGGCATCACATCACACAGACTGTGATTGTTTTTCCCCTCCTCCATTTTGATTTTAGAGCAAAAGCTCTTTTGCAAAAATCATCAGAGGTTCACCTGTCACAGTGTGGGTTTGGGCGCACAGCTAATAATCACTGAGTAACAAGGGCATATACTGAATGGCTATCACTTATTTATTAAGTTTCATTGCATAAATACTTTTTAGCAGTCTAATTAATGATTAGTCGACTGTTACACAGTCAACCTATTGTTATAAGTGATTACTCTGTCAGATAATAGGTTACATTTGATTACATAGGTCCATCAGTAGTGTTTTCTACAAATGTGCTCATGACCATTTATAACAGATTTCTCAGGTTTAAAACAACTGTTAATAATTTATCAAATCTATGAAAACTTAATCTTGGTCTGAAATATGAATTGTCAATTTAATCTTTTAAACACTCTTAGAAAGTAATGATTATTTTTTTGTCTCTCTGCCTTTAAGAATCCAGTTGATTGTAGTGGAGATTATCCACTGAGGAAACTGAAAGCATACTCAGTGACTTACCTTCCTTACCAGAGGAATTTTGATGGACTGAGATTTGTGGTGGTTGGCAATTAACTAAGTCAAATAAAATTCCCTGGCTCTAGAGTGTTTTACCTGCAACATACCCTCTGGCTACAAGTGCACAAGGGACACAAAACTTATCCCCCTTTATCACATCTTGTTCGTTGTTGTTTTCTTTGGAACACATTGGCTGGAATGCTTAGGCCGAGCCTAAAGGTTTAGTAGAGCTTCCTACAACTGTCCAATTTCCTGCTGAAATGCGAGGTCAGCAGGGAGGGAAATAGGAGGGAAAAAGTTGGAGATGAATTGTTAAGAGATGCTGATGATTGTTTTGGTGACTGCTTTTCCAAGATTCCTTGTCAACATGGAATGAGGTGAACACCTTTATATATACCAGGGGTATTTCTTTCCCTCTAAGCAGCCGTTTTATTGTCTCTGCGAAAATGGCCACTTATGACTTATTTGGATCTGAATGTTTGTCTTTTAGAAATTGGATAGAAATGACCCACTCATTTCACATAGCTAATACTAAGTTACCAGATGGCACTGACCTCCACTAATTAATAACTTGAATGATGTTTAACACATAACCTGGAGGTGAAAAGCTCCATGTGTCATTGACATTACTCCAGATAATTCGCTTGTGTCAAAAAACAAAAATGAACTCACATTCGTGCTTTTTCATAGCCTCACCATTATCTCAAATCTTCACAATGAAATTGTAATTTAAAGATGCATTGTGGGCCTCCTTCTTCCCCCTGCTCCTTCCATTGCAATTGGAGTACATGATGTGCTCTTGAAGACTTTTTCATATTCTGAGCAGATATTCTCCTTAGTCCTGATGCTCCTGTTTGTCTTTCTCACCCTTGATTTCTGTATAATATTAACTGTAGTGCAGCTACACTCCAGTGATTTTCCTAGTAGGTTCAAGCTTTCCTGTTTCAATAAGCATCTTTTGCTCTTTGTGTTTAATGAGAATTTTTCTCAGTCTGCTGTTCTTTTTTTCCTTTTCTCCACAGCTCACAATATTACGTATGTGTTGATGACACTCATTTATGTGCCTCTTTACTTTTTATTCTTCTCCATATTCTTGCTGTATTGTGTCTCAGATTATCTTAGTGTTTGTCAAATTAAATCCAGTTATTTTAAAGTAAATACCAAATAAATAACCAAAATAAAAATTTGCTTCTTCTTTCCCTGAGTGACCTGTCAGTCATGTTGCCATCAGCCCTGTTGCCAACTCTTTGGAAATTTGGTGGTGTTTTTTTTATTGTGTTCCATTTTACCCCATCCACTTTCTAAATGTCTTATATATCTATGTGTTATTCTTAATATGCAAGAAGAAAAATTAATCTTGATTTTTCCAAAATCACTTTTCTGGTCAGTTAATTTAAGCAGAAGGATAAGCAGAAGATCTCATGTTTGTATCTCTCTGCTATTGAACCATTTATTTCTTCACTGGCTTTTCACTGAACAAGCTGTACGAATTGGTGATTCTTACATTTCTTCTGTTGTTAGCGTTCTGCTTTCTCTCTGCTTTCATTTGTCTAAAAGCTTCTTACCTTGATTTGGTTGCATATTTATTGGACGTATATATGTTAAAGTTCCTTCAACAATTTTTGTCTATTTACTGTCTCATAAGATGCCATTTTTAGGCTAACTTTTCAAAATACTTTTATTATTGCAAATAACAATTGTTGTAAAGTCATTGTAATATTTTCTCTAGAACTATAGATGTGTATTACTATGAACAGAAACAAGCCTGCTGTTACTAAAGCCTAACGGCAAAACTATTTGAATAAATAAGTAAAAAAGACAAACGAAAATTATTATAAAATTGTTATTCTGTTCTTAATGAGACATTATGAACAAAATTATATACGTACATATAGAAATACAAAAATTTCCTTTTTGTAGTCTCAGTTTTTCAGTATGACTTAGAAGATGTTACAAATTTCGTCCTCCACCATACCTCTCAGGTTCCTCTGGTTTTGTGAGCTCATATCTGGAAGCTATAATACAGCTGTCTTTGGCATCTCGGGGGCAAGATACAGTGTGTTGACTATGCCTCTCAGAAATTATTTCAGGAAGGTTTTTGATTTGCAGTCTTCTGAAGTGTCATACCTTCCTTGACTGTCTGTGGCTGAAAGGTAAGGAGCGCTGATTGCTGGGCTATTTCTTTAATCCCGCATCCATGCCAGCATGGCTGTCTTGAACAGCAAGTTAGCTTGGGGCAAGATGGCACACCTTCTGGTGCCGCCTCTTCCTTTCCCATTTCCATGTTTCTTAGCAGCAATGAGCAGATGTACAGGAAAATAAACTTCTGCCTGCCTATGCTCGAGGTCCAAACCAACATTTTGTGGCACTCTGGTGCCAGGAGACTCTTTTTTTCCACTTACTCCATTATTTAACCTAGGGGGTTGAGGAGTATGAAATTACATTGAAGTATCTTTCCCTTCCTTGAAATAAAGAGAATCCTGACATTTCTCATCAGCACCTAGAAGTTTACAACACTATTTGTAAAAAAATAAAATGAAATGTTGCTTTCAAAAGGAATGGAGCCTACTGCAATCAATCTTATTTGCCAAAAAGCAGGAAACGCTTTAAAACTCAGTGTGCTAACACAGATGTTAAATCTTAAAGGATTCACATATAATTTATTCAATACATTAAATTTACTGTATGTAATATAATTTCAGAAAGTGCATTAAAAATATGTTATGAAATCTCATTCCTACCTGCTGAATGGCTGCCAAGTTTGGTAATGCAAGAACATTTTGTTGTTTTACCCCTTCAGCACAATCCTGCATTCAATTTTTAAATTCCATAAAAACAGTAAAAGCCTCAAAATGCCAGATTAGAACATTCAAAACTTTGAAAGTCACAGGGCAATAGTTTTGTTTTTTTGAATAACTCTCTGGGAGCAGGACTAAAAACCGAAGTTCCAAGTTTTGAGTTGCTAACTTCCAGGTTTGGAACTGCATTTTCCTCTATAAACCTGTCTCTGTTAAATATAAACCAAATTGATGTTTTGTGACATTTAGAAATCTTTGCAGAAGGCAAAGAGAGGAATGCACAGGTGGATGGGTAGGTGGCATTTGTGAAAGTTCAGTCTTGGGCAAAGTCTTGTGTCATTAAAGTCAGTGGAGTAGCCAAACACTGAGGGTTTGTGAAAGACTTAGTAACTCTAAATTCTTCTCTAATATGCTTAACTCTTTGTTTTAATTTTATCATATTAATTCTGTCAATTTTTCAGCAATTTTTCAACAATTTATTTGCATAGTCAATAAAATAAGCTAATTAAAACTTTGGCTACTTCATGAATTGGCAGGGTATGTACTTCTCACTTTTTTAATATACTTCAGGCCAGTGTATTTGAAATAAAACTGACACCAGCTCCTTGAAGCCATATAAAGCTTCATATATTACTTGGTTTAAGTATGGAATTATATATCTATCAGGGGATCTCAGTTCTTATTGAATTCCAAACCCTGGAAAATTCGAGCATGATTTGATGTTTATTTTCATATATTTCGCACTGCTTACTTTATAAGAAACTAATTTTCTAACTGTGGATGAACAGTAAAAGCTGGTTCTGAACAAATGAAAACACACATAATGTTATTCCCAGGAGAACTGGCTGTTACATGTGGTAATTGGTGGCAAGACACTGCAGTGACTGTAGCCAATTAGTAAAGTTGTCCATACGGCGTTGGACTTCTTGTATGAGCTGCTGGCCTATCACTTCATATGAAAGCCTAACAAGCGTGCCTTTAGTCCCCAGAAACCAGCTTGTCCTTTTTGATGAGCCAAAAGGGAACGCTGTGTTAAAGGGAAGTCCCTTTTTAATATTTTACTCTAGTTTTTCCACAGAGGATGATCACTCTTCGAAGTTGACTGTTTGTCAGGAGCCTGTTGGCAGGATAGACAGCTCCAGCAATAATGGCTTCAAGGACGAGGGGTCATGGCTCTGTGGAAAGCAAGGAAAATGGTTCCTCTGAAGTATAGAGAGGTATAAATCTTTCTTAAGTGGCTTTACATATTTGCTGGAAGCAAGGATGTCACGCCTTAAAATGTCTGGTAACCATCAAAACCACCACTAACTCTGTGGCTGCTAATTTGCTGCTCATGTCTTGCTGGTATACTTCTCTGTGGCTACATTCCTTCTTTGTATTTACGACCCTGACGCTTTCTTTATGGCCACTTCAAACTCAGCTTTTGGACTCCAGCATACGTGTTCATTGAAAGCTAATTAGGTAGGCTGCAAGACACCCTCGCCAAACAAGACACAACTTTTTGAAGCCGTTCCATTGCTGGGCTGATGTGAATAATAAGGCGATATTACTCATGTTTGCTGACATATATTTTTATGGTTATTGCCATTATACCCCAACTCCCCAGAGTATTGTTTAAATACATGATATAAGAGATGAAAGCAAGCAGATAATGAAAAAGGAAATATCATGTAGTTGTTAATTTTTGGCATTCTGTAATTAAACCATCTTCTTTAATGTTATTTTTGCCAGTATCTAATTAGGAGAGCCATCTGCCTAAGAAGTGCTGGACCATCTGTCTGGAATAATGTTCTGTTCATTTTTTGGTTCTTGACTAATTAACTTCTTCCTCTATGAAATGTAGTAGTACATTCTGTTTCTACACTTCAAAGAAGTTCATATTTAAAAATACATATGAATGTGTACCTGTCCACATGTATACGTTATGAGTGTCTGTGTAGCTATAGGAGCATAGTTCTTCCAGGAGATCTGATTGTGCTCAGTTACGTGTGCGGCTTCCCCTGTAGGTGAAAGCCATGCGTTTCTTGTTGACCTGTAAGTACAACTAATACATATCTCACCTAACACATTCAAATTGACCAGTCCTTTCTTGATTGTGTTGAAATTTCAAATTTCCTGTCTGCATTTACTAATTAAAGTTGTAATTGTGGAAAGGGGCTATATTAAAGTTAATTAGTTAGGGGGTTGATTCCCCCCCCCCTTTGTATTTTGTAATTTTTCTGGAAAATCATAGAATAATTTGTGTTGGAAAGGACCTCCAGATGTCTTGTCTAGGGACTTACTTTGTTGCTGCATGTTGGGCATGAAGAGAACCCCTTGACAGTTATTTCTTAAATGGAAGGGACACGTGAACATTATTCACTGCTTCTACACTCCATGATTCTCTTTTAGTTTCTTCTAAGGTATTTGGATAAATCAGTTTAGATTGGAGATTTTATTTTGGTTTCCATTGGAGCTGATTTCTTTACATTTATTTAGTTTGCCTGCTGAAGATACAATAGTTTAACTTTTAAGCAAGGCTCTTATCGTTCATCCAAACAGAGAAGTTATGAAATATATTTGTTGTTCCAAAGAATATGGTTAATTTTAATACTGTAGTTTTTAACTTAACATAGATGGGTATTGGATGTATATTTTTCTTCATTTTGAAGATAATAGTTTCATTATATAGCTTGAGTTGGAATTTGTTTCTTCTCTGGCTGGAATTTCTCTCGTCCCCTTGAAAATGCCAGGAGGGATTTCATCTGAAATTTTTGAAGCACTTTACAAACATCAATGATGTCATGTTTAAAACACTGATATAGTTATTTGCAATTGAGCTTTTACAAAAAGATGCCTGCCATCAGTTTGAAAATTGAGTTAAAACTTAGAGTTAAGTGTACACCAAAGCCATATTTCTGATTTTATGTCAAATCCGTATGGAGCTTTGTGGTTCGTGTATTTTTTTTAATTGAAGAAAACAGTATGTGTTCAAAAGTGAACTGTGACTTCCTCATCAGACTACACTAGGTCAAGTTCAAGTTGTACCTGTCAAGTTCAGTCTTTAGAGTTGTTCACACTGACTTTCACAGGGCTAAAAATCTCACTGCAAACATTTTGCACTGCTCTGCTGGTGACCGTTACATAATTAAGGTTTATTTATGTCTACTAGAATGTAGTTATGCTGAAGATTGGGAAATTAGAAACAAACTAAAGCAAGGAATTAAATTTATAGAGGTGCTTGAAAGACCATATTGATGGCAGGATTTGTGAAAGCTGTGCTGCTGTAAATAGTGTCAGCTTGCTATCAGAAACAGACTGATGTGCTACCTTAAACCCTCCTCCTTAACCTATGCAGCTACGTTCTTTGTGGAGATGCGTAGCAGTAGCTGATGTACTACCCATCCTTATTTTCTCTAGCACTAACATTCAAATCCCTGTTTCCTCTTTCTCCAGAGTGAAGAAACTTGAGTGTCTATAATTTGGTTCAATGAATTTTGTTGCCAGCTTAAGCAGAATTATAATATTAATTAAAAACAGTACACAGAATGCTGAAGGTTGTATTTTGCCATCTGAAAATTGGAGCTTCTTATTAAGAAATGCGGGAAAGAAAAGATCCTAACAGGATAAAGTTTAGCTCTGTAGGCCTTCATAGTGAATCAAATATCCAACATGGTATGCGTATCATATTCGCACTGCTCATCTGAACTTCGTGGAAATATTAGCAAACGGTATAATGCAGGAGAATATGTCAATTTAACGCAAGCAGTGGAAACCAGTAACATCTTTAAGTAAACCTGGGTTTGCACTTGCTTTCTAAAATAACACAATCCGTATGTCTGGTCTTTCAGAATTAAAACCTTAAAGTCTTAATCTTTTACTGACGAAAAACCACATTGGTATTATTCTCTTGGGACATTTTGTTTTGTCTTTATGTGCTGAAGATTCAGGACACATTTTCCTCCTTTTTTTCCCACATTGAAATGACATTTAACTTGAGTTTTCCACCTGTCTTCTCCCTGTATATTACCAGTAGGCTGTGTTGAATATCTGAATTTCCATTTTGGGGGAAAGTCCCCCAAATTTCCTGAAGATTAGAAGAAAAGAATTAGCTGTGTATAGAAATGTTTGTCTATACCTGCTCTTTTCATTTAATCAGCAGTAGGACGTATGTATGCGTTACTGAACTGTGCAGGAGCCTTAGGGACCAAAGTACAACAGTTTGAACTACTGAGCTCTCTTCAGATGCCTTTGTAATATTTTTCATTTGCAGCCTGCTCTGTTATTATCTCCTCCAGCAGTGGAACCCCGGCTAGAGGACTATAACTACACTTGATTTCAAAGATGGCACTTGGCTTTGTCACCAGTGTGTCTGCACTTATTTCTTGTCTAGACAATATTGCTCCTTTGGCATATGTTGTCATGAACAGGGTTTTCCCAGAGAGTTTGCCATTTGGTTAGCTTGCAAGCATATGTATTTACATATAGTTACAGGAGTTTATTCTGTTTGTGTTCTTGTATGTGCTGTTAACTATGGTATCCAGAAATATTACATAATGTTTTAATATTTAGTATCTTTATTTAAATCTATGCATTTTGTGGATGTCAAAGAAAGAGAAGAAAGTTTATTTTCAGTTATGCTAATAATGGTATTAGTGGTTTTGTGATGTGGTGGTAAAATTATTAATATTTAAGATTTGAGAGGTCTAGCTAAGATGTTTGTCCTAACTAAAAGAATATTCAACTAAAAGCTAACAGTCTAATCATTGTTTCCAGCTCACCACTTCTGAGCTAAGGTAATACTGGGTGTGCCACTCCCACAGGCTCCACCAGGAGCCATATCTCTATATTGTCACAGTATTTACTGTTTGATTCCTTCTTAGAAGTGTGGCAGTTCGCAAGCTCCTTAAGGAGTCCATCCCTCCCAGGGATGGATACCTGGCTTTGCTAACATTAAAATTACTGTTTTTCTTCACCTCTTTCTTTTTATCTAAAACAGTATGTAGGCTGGGTCTCTGTGATCACTTGGCAGAGAACAGGGGAGCAGAGGGGGAGATGCTGTCCCAATGTTCTCTCACTATGATCAGAGTTAATAAAGCTTCTGCCTGATTTATCCTAAGTTTTACTTGCATTATTATGCACTTGGAGTTCCCAAATTCTCCAACCATGATGTGCTTGTAGAGATGCATTGTATGCTTTTCTCAGATTTCGTGGAAAGCTTGAAGAATTGTCACTTTTGGATTCTGAATTTCCTATCTCCGTCTGTTGATTTTCTTTTCCAAAACTTTCAGTGCCTGAGAAATGCAGTTAATTTGCTTGATTTGTGACATTGTGTAATTTTTGCATTTCACATCCTCTCCTTCAAATTACTCTTTTACCGCAGACTTAGAGCCAATTGAAAACTGGGTATCGCGTCCCTGAAAATTTATTTATTGATAAACATTTTATCTTTAATCCAATCTTCCTGTCTTCTTACTTCCTGCTGTTCATGCTTGGCATATTCTTCTCAGTTCAGATTTGGCAAGAACTTTCCTTCAAACCTTCTTTTTAAGCACCCATATTCCACTAAATCTTTCTTCTCTGACCTCCTACTGGTAACTTGTGCGTTTCTCCAGGCATTTGAAATTTTTTGTGTGTTTAAAGATAATATATTCAGTATCAGATACTTGTATCTAGTGCCATATAACATATAGGTTCAGGTGTCCTAATGGATGGATTAGGAACTTAAGTCGGTTATCCAAGAGCAGTCTTTTGTACTGTCATCTCGGTTATGGACGTAGATAGCTTCTTGTATTACAGAGTCAAAAGAGTGAAGTCATTGCTGCTTTTTTGTCTAACACATTGCTGCTTTTTTATCTAACTCAGTATGAGATTTCTTTCATGCTACTAGATACAGTTTGTCATAAACGCTAGGGTCATTCACAAGTGGATTCTTCCAGAAGTTTTCAGTATATTCCCCAATATGCTGTAGTTGTTCATCTGCAAAAGCAAACACTGTAAATGGGAAGGTTTGGGGTGGAGAAAGAGAAGTAATGGCATTAGTTTTTATAAGTCTTTTTTACCCCCTGAAATGAAAAAGCTCGTTCTTGGGCTTGTTGAAACACAAATCAAATAGTACTGCGTAGTATACTCTGAAAGCATTTTCCCCTTTAGTTTAAATAGCTTTCACCCTATTATTTTTATTAATTATAGAGTCTACTTGCTGTTAATATAGTCTCCATTAAAAGACAGGTACAAAAAATTACCTATCTTAAATCTGAATGAATGGTCTTTCATTATTTCCTGGTAAATAAAAATGAAAAAGCTGCACTTTCAATAATTAAGCAGCAGTGGTTAGTTTAGAAATCTCAGTTCTTCCTGATAAAACGTATAGTGCTTTGTGGCATTTTTGTCTAAAGAACACATGGATGTGCACTGTCGAGGTGAAAGAATGCAGAGTGATTTAAAACGCACTCTGACTACACAGCATATACAGGCATTCAAATATGTACATGTATTGGGACATAAACACCAAGCATATGACCTGCTCCACTGAACAATAGAGTTTGTAAGTCATAGCTGTTGAATGTTAAATATGGAAATAATTGGAGTTAACTCATGCAATGAAACTGTAGTAACGCAGGCTAGGCGTTACAGTCCTGGCATAAATCTGTTGAAGCAGAGAGGCAGCTCAAAAATGAGGATAAATTGCTTCTGCTTTGCAGTGCTCCATTTCACTTTTGTCTTGTATGTGTCTGCCCATTGCTCCTTTCTCTGAATGGATGTTTTACTCCTTCTGATTAGTGCTGCAGTCATACCTTGAGAAGCTAGAATTTCCATTTGATGCTTGAGATAAATACTGCAAAAACTGCAACAGGGCACATTTTCCTACGGCGCAAGGTCTCTCAGCAGAGCTGACCTCAGGTGCTGTGTTGATGCAGCCCAACTCTGGTGGGGAGAGAGGGTCAGCCTTTCTCTGTGTTCCTAACTGCTTACCTTAATACGACTTATACAAAAGTGGCTAAATAGCATCAAATGTGGCTGCAGTTACTTCTCCTGTAGCGGTAGGTACAGTGAATCATGGGAATGGCCAGCTTCGCTTTGGATTAAGACACTGAAAAACCATCAGCAGCAAAACTACATTTCTAAGGAAAAAAAGCTTGTAAGGCGATTATGGATAGAATCACCCACAGCTAATCATCAGTATGCCTGAAGCACATATCTCAAGCATGGGCTTAGATAGCTCTGAGGTTTATATTTGTGTTCCCTACATTTCTAACTAATTCCTGTTGATTGCAGGCAGTGGAATGGCAATGTGATGAAGCTACTAAAAGAGCCTGTTACAGTAAAGGCAAATCAAAGGTAAGCATGAAACAGCTGTTCTGCTTTAATAAAATTTGTATGTTAATAGCAGGTATAATTCAGTGCATAAATCTCTACCTTATGCATTTTTACTGCCTCCCTTTCTGAAGAGAGTTGTAGGAAAGAAGTCTGACACTGATGTATAAGCAAAGGAATAAAAAACAATACAGGGAGTCTGGGGTGAGAGGTACAGTCACGTGATTCTTTTCTGAAACGATCCAGAACTTCAGTTTCCAACAATTTACTGTTTTGACTCTACACATGTCATATGTAATGGGCTGTATTCTCACTTCATTTTCAGTGCTGTAAATCCCAAATAACTGTGTAATTACTTTGTAAAATCCTCAATTTATTTCCCGGTGTATTAGATGCAATTTTAGGAACATTTATATATCATATCTACTGGCGCTATGAAGAAAATAGTATGAAATTCACTAACTTTTTAGACATGGGACTTGATATATTTTTAGTATTCAGAACCAATTCCTTATCTGACCAACTACGATTTTTTTTATTCACCACAGGTAAGTGCAATGCTAACATGGAACCTGTACAGATGCTGTGTTCTTTAGCGGCTGTCCTAAGCTGAAGCTAGTTATCAAATGAATTATAAAAGCAGTTAGAAATGCATGCAATCTATGTCTGTAATTATTATACTGCTTAATGATTAAAGTGAATTGAGTTAAAACATGAAGAGAAAACACATCAACAGCGATAACTACAGACGAGCACACTTGCTTTCAAGACGCACGTTCAGTAGAACATGTCAACATACGTTACTAATGTGCAAAACTCAAAAAACCCCCAAACTTCAAAAACGTATTCCAAATGCTTCTACCATCTAATAGAGGAGGAGCGTCTTCTGCATAATCATCTAATCACTGACTTTTTAACTTCTCCCATTAAACAGTTCATTTCCAGCTTTTTTTACTAAGTGCTGGAAAATAATGTTGGCCTATCCATTTCTGTTTGAGATTAAGGAGGAAGAATGGCCTCACTTCAGAAGCAGGACCGTGTTATACTGTGAGGAGAAAAAAATATGACATAATTGCTTGGGGAAAAAAAGCAAGTTTAGTGAATGTGCAGTGTAAAGCTTCATGCATGGAAGATGATTGTCCTTATGGAGGAACATCTTTCACTGTAGAAATGAGTTTACAGTACTGGGAAAAGGCATTAAGAATGGTGTTACCTTCTTTGTCCTCCTTTCCCTTTCTTTCCATCTCAATGTGGGAAACGTATTTAAGAGTTACTGGTCACTAGCTATTAAGGTGCAGGATTTGCTAGGTATATAGAAGGTATTAATAGCTAGAGAAAAGAAATGGTTTAGATTTTAGTTAAAGATTTTTAACTTGAGTAGAAAAACTCTGGTGACTCAAGTTATGTGTGAAGGCTTTAATGGCGGAAATAGCATCTAGCAAGCATTCTGATCTACAATCTTGTCGGTTTGTAGAGAGAAAAGAAAGAACTTCTGGGACCTCATACTTTAAGCGAATGTTTCATTTTCTAAGTTGTAATTTCTCCCTAGAAGATTTACGCTTCTTCATGTAATACATCCCTCAAGCCTTCATCCTTAGTTTTCAGATGACAATACTCTGAAGTAAGAGAGCATGCTCAAGTGACAATGGAATATGACAGGTTGCGTTGATCAAGATGCATATACAGTTCAAACTATCATGGTAGGAATGCAATGTGAAACTAAAAGTTTATGTCTCTGTGTTACAGTGGTTTTCCAAGTTTAAAACTGTGAGAATAATATTCAGCTTGTCTGAAAGTCACAGTGCAGTAACTGTGATCTAACATGATGGATGAAAGTAATGGTAAATTTGAGACTATAGTAGTGTACTTTTGAATATTATGTTTACAATATTGTTTGTGGTGTAAAATCCACGTTCAATTCAACAGTGCAGAAGCATATGTTGCTATTAAATAATTTTGCTAGGAGAAATAGTCAACACTGGTGAAATGCATTTAAAAATGGACCTTAGTGTAGTACATATGTGTGGATTTTCATTCATGCTCATCACATCCTTTTGAAGAAGCTGATGATTGGAAGTTATGCTGTCACTGTAAAATAGTATATGTACTATTCTAATAACAACCTCTGAGATTGTTTCTTAATATTGTTGTTAGTTGGATAAAGATTTAGTGTTTCATTTGTATCCATAGCCTTGTTCCTCATTCACAATCTGAAAGAGAAGTACAATCCTTACATTTCATTACGTTCGAAGGTAATCCTGAGAGGAAATAGTTCTTTTCTTATTGTTACCATAGGACTTCTTTTTGGTGTGCACTTCTTTTTGTGGCCTGAAAGCTTCATGTAGGAGTTGCTGGAGAATGCAGAAATACTGACTGAGGCAACCTACCCAGCTGGAACGACAACTGTCTTTTTGAACTTTTCATGCCTCTTATGCTTTCAGTGGTGTGATCAAGGTTCAAATCAAAGGATAAATTTAAGGCCAAAGAAAGGATAGCATAATGATGTTTGTCTTTTCTTGCCTTATGTCCAAGGCTAAAAAAAGGTCTATATTCTCTGTATAAGGAGGACTTATGCATGCAGATGAGGAAAGCACCTGATCTTCTTCCTAGTCAAATCGCAAAAGCCTTCCCTTGGAAAAACTGGGAATTATCAGACCAGGAAGAATTCACTCCAGCGCTACAGTGAATTGTCCCTCTTCAGAGGAAATCCCTTGGGAGACACAATTCCAGTTACTGTTATCAGAAAGATTGCCTGCTTGCTTGCTTGTTGTATAAATAGATCCAGCCCAAATCGGAGAGTTGCTGGGAGTTGCATTTCTGTAACATTTCTTAGGGCGACTTCAGATTTCAGGGCAGACACATGTGTGACTGTAGGGAAGGGACAGGAAAGATTGGAGACAAAATATACAAGGCCAGCCCAGACTGTGGCGAAGGAGAGATGAGGATTACAAGGATGGCTGTGGGTAAGTTGTTCGTTGAAATCCTGGTTTCTCTTGAAACTCTGCTGCCCACAGGGTAGCATGGGAGCAATGAGTTCAGGCAGCAAAACTAAAAGTCAGTTTGCTGATGGAGTGCCTTGAAACCAGAAGCTAGCTTTGAACCCTGAAGCAACTCTAGTAGTTTTGAGATAATGGTCAGTTAAACACAACTCTTTTTTTTCGTTGTTCTTGAGAAAGAAGCTGCACAGAATTTTTGCCTCTAGCTGTTAGCAGTAGTTGTTGTTCTGAGGTTTATGCTGCCTCTAGCTGTTAGCAGTAGTTGTTCTGAGGTTTATGCTTTAGGAGCCAACGAAGGAAAAGAGCTGAAGGAGAAAATATATAGGGACATCTGTCACATTTGACAGTGTAATGCACACTTGACTTTTGAAGGCTGATGTTTGTTACTGAGACTTCAGACATTTATCCACTAATTTAAGCTGTTGCTTAAAATAACTAGTGGCTCCGGGAGTGAGCCAGACAAAATGATGTCCTTGTGGCCAGCATGCGTTAGCATTTAGAAGTCTAAAACACCACACATGGTTAAGAGAATAAATTTGGCCATTCAGACTGGCACTTGTGGTAGGGACTGTTATAAAGGAAAAATATAAATATACACAGTAAAAATACAGTAAACCAAAGAGAGATTAAAAAAATACATAATAGAAGTAAAGTCTCTTATCCCTTGCTTATTTAAGATTCTAATGGCTGTGTGTGTAAACATCTGATCTTTCAATAAAAGTATTAAAAAATTAAATAAAGGTGTGTTTAAAATGTAAGCCTGTACAAGAAACATTGCTGCAAACAGATAACCATATGCAGCCAGATTGCCCTTGAACTGTCAAGTTGGTCTTAAACTTAAGTAGCAACCTAGCCTGCTTGGCTGCTGAATTGTTTCTAGTGTATTTTGTTTCAGGTATGCTGATATAAAAGTAGAAAGTACTTGCTAAAGGAAATTCTTCCTTTCAGAGATATTTTTATAGGAGAATAGGAAAGTATATGGCATAGAGGTCAAGGTGAAATGGAGAATAAGACTACGTAAAAGATGGCCACCAAACCTACCACCACCCTCCAAACTAAAAAAACCTTTGGTTTTGAAGTCCTTTGCATTCACCAATGCCACTTCTACAACACACATCTCTTTTTTGCACATCTAAAAAGTGAACCAGCTGAGCTTGACTCCAGAGCTAGAAGAGCGACTCTGAACAATTAAAGTGACTAAATAACGGAGTCCTTTTTCAATATGTTTTTGGATGGTTTTATTCATGACTAATCTTTTAATTTTTTTTTTTATTATTGTGGATTTGTCATAGAAGAATTAGCCAATTGTAAAAGCTGTTCTTTCAGTTTTGATTTTGTTGTACTATGTACCCAACAAAAAATTGATATATCTTATTTGCCTTGTTGTAGTATGGATTGTTGTGGAGTTGGCACAGGACTTGGCAACATTAAAGAGAAGAATCTTGTGAATCCCAGGAATGTCAGAGTTTAAAAAATTAACATTAGTTTTAACAGAAAGAGTGGGTGATAGGCGTGCAAATAATTTGGCAATGGCACTATTTCATGGAGCTCTGGAATATGAAGAGGAGAGGTTGGATGGGTTGTAATGTCAGTACCCACTTATTTTTCCTACACTTACATTCCATGGCTTGCTGCAAAGGGCAGGATGGAAACAGCCTAAAGAATAAATTACTGTGTTATATTCCATGAAACTCCCTGAGCTCCCTTCCCACAAAAAAAAAAGAAGGACTTGCCGCCTTTTTTTTTTTTTTTCGGTGTAGTTAAAACAACCTGCAACAGGGAAACGGCCCAGAAGTGAAATAGTTACTTTTTAAAAGGCTTGTTGCACTGACCACCTCTGTTATATGGTTGCATATTAGCTTCTGTTTGGTTGAAAGAATATTAAGATGACAGTTTTTGTAAGTGCAAGATAAAAACATTGTATTTTTACCCAATGGGAATCAAATCTTAATTCTAAGATGTTTGACACTTACCTTTAAAGGCTCAAAGAGAAGTATTTAAAAGCTACATTTTCATGAGAGACTAATGCAAATGTAGTTTTGGAGGGTATTTTTTTCAAAGAGGTGTTTTTTTTCTGAGATTTTGCAGGACGGGGAGGGTCGTGGGTTTTTTTAAACTTTATTTTGAATGAGGAAAGGTATAGATAATAAATTCTGAGAGTTTTCTCAGAGGTCTTTAAAGTATTTTGCCCATCTTGCTTTGCAGTCTATTTTGTGCCTGTTCAATTTATTCAGGATTATATTTTTGTCTTCCAGGATGAGAGTCTATTTTTAAGATAAACAAGCAATACATTTAATATAACTGTAGGCCAGAAAATGGGACTTCTGCACCGTTACTATTACATGGATTTACTACATGATTCCACTTAATATCTGTGAGAATTGCGTAGCTGTATTTTCACAAGTTTTTTTAATGCTTTACATGAGACTATCTTGTGAATGAATGCCAGAGAGCATTCAAATGGAAGGTTCCCGGAAACTTTATTTTCTCCAAGCATGTTGTTGATTTTGTTCATTTTATTAGATAAGGACATGGATTTTTGCAGAGGAGTGTTTGAATCTTTCCTACATACAGTTCTGGGAGATTTTTAGTATTGCAGAAAAAGGCTTTCTGTCTGAATAAACAGAAATTACTGTTGGTTTCTAGCTTCTGAAATAAGAGAAATGGACATCATAAAGCCTTCACACATCCTAATGGGGTAAAAAACATGTAAAATTATTCCTCAGGGGTAAGCATCTATGTATTGAGGTAATGAAATTTCTTGAGAAACTTCAAATTAGCAGAAACTTAGATGCTTCTAATAAAAAATACTGTGCAAATTATGAAACTAGTAGTGACAAATCTGCATCTGAACATCTCAAGAATTTTATTTGTACTGGTTTCAACATACTCGTGTTACTGACAACCTGTTCCTTCTCCTGTTTTCCTCCCAACTTTCTCCCTTGGCCTGATCTGTCTTCGAAAACAGCATCTGATCTCTTGAGACAGCAGTGTATTATTTAAGTCAGCATCTATCAATTCAGAGTTTAGCTAAACCTTTGAAATATACACTTAGAAGAAATCTTCAGTACTGAAGAGGTTTATTGTTATCCTATTAAGATAGGATATAATCTCACAAAGATTGATAGATGCATGTGTTGTAGTTTGGAAATCTATGTATATCATGATTGCTAACACATCAGGTATGCTTAAGCCTTGTTCCCCTAAATTTTTCTGTGTGGACACATAACCATGGAAAGCAAATCATAATTAGCCTCCCCTATCCTTTGAAGTGTCACTGAATGTAGTCTTTCTTTTCTGCATGGCAGGAGGAATGCCAGAACTACATTCGAGTGCTTCTTGTTGGAGGCAACCATCTCTTCGCCTGTGGAACCAACGCGTTCACTCCTATCTGCACCAACCGGACGGTATGAGTTAAATGTTTTGTCCTGCAAGCTCGAGTCCCTGTTCTGAGCCAGCAGAATAAAAGGCGGAGCAGGCTGTGGTTGAGTCCAGGCTATTTGCGTATTGATGGGTGAGCTGATGTGTAAAAGGCTGATTTGGCTGGTGGCAGGCCAAAGAGGAGAGTTAACCGATTATCTCTTTTTGAAGTCTTTTCCTCAGCTGTGGGAGAGAGCACAGCTATGAGCAGCTCAGTTCATCTCATGTGCCAATTTTCGTGAACCTTAGGTAGTTCTAAGACTTCTGCCACTCTGTCAAGTTTGGTTGGCATCAACTGGTTTAGTTATAAAATGTAGTTGGGTAGCTGCATGCTGTGTATGTGTGGTTCTGAAGAAGATGAGAGTATCTGTATTAGTGATTTCTGACTGGTCAGAATGAGAAATCTTGGTTGAGAAAATCTGTCATTCTGGTTCTGATAAAAAACTAGTTGTAATTCATGTGTATCAGAGAAAGAGAGTCCATTAAGGATCAATAATAGTCATAATAAAAATCAAAATGTCACTGTTTAGACTAAGCTGGCTATTTATTTCAGGAGGGGAGAGGCGTTTAAATACAAAGAATAGCTGTATCAAGTCCTTGGCACATTTATTATATTTAAACCTATTGTACCTTTATTTTCAAATAACATATTAACATCATACTGTGGTTTATGGCTGAAGGTATTAGGGCTACTAAATCAGAGAGATAGTTCTGCTGAACTGGAAAGCTCCTTTTTTAATCTCATTTTTCATGTGAGATTCTTTCCTAAAACACACCAAGAAAATAAATAATAGATTTTTTTTTTCATTGTCTAACCATTTGCTACAGTGAATACCTTAGCTGATTCTGGCGATCAGATCTGTTTTTCTTTTTCATAATAACAATCTGTGTAGAGATAATTAATTTTTGAGTTGCTTCTAATATAAAACATTTTAGGCATGGTGGCTAATGATTAACTTGCATGTTTTACATACCAAAGTGGCAAAAACAAGATCAGACATTATAGTAAAACTTTCTATATGGGACAGTTTCAGATGATGTAAAGGTCAGTTCATTACTGTTGTACAATACCAAAGTAGATAACTGGTGTTTATGATAGGATTTTGCTCAGATTGATGCAGCTTGGCTGAAATGATAATTTCCAGGTCATTTTAATCCCTTTTTCTCACTCTTTTTCAGTTAAGTAACTTGACAGAGATACATGATCAAATCAGTGGCATGGCTCGTTGTCCTTACAGTCCTCAGCACAACTCCACTGCTCTTCTTACTTCCAGTGGGGAATTATATGCTGCTACAGCCATGGATTTTCCAGGAAGAGATCCTGCCATTTATCGCAGTCTGGGGGCCCTTCCTCCTCTCCGCACTGCCCAGTACAACTCCAAGTGGTTGAATGGTGAGTGCTGATGGACCATGAGACTCATCTCTTTTTAACCCCATATTCTCCATATTCACAGTCTTGAAATTCTGTTCTGAGATTTTGAATGTTTTTAGAGTATTGTTTATTTCATTTTAAAATTACTTTGCATAATACGTTTTTTTATTTCACTAGTATAAGTATTATGGCATTTAATTAATATAGTTGCAGTTTGTAGATGTGCACTCCTACATTTAATTTGTGTTTGAAGGCATAGGTATGAGCTGTACTGTATCTCTCAGGTGCGCTTACGTGGTAAAGCTGAGTCAGCCAAGAGCAATAGCTTGCCTTGAGCATTCTTTTGTTGAGTCTTTCAAAAACCTAAGGCAGAAAATAAACAGTTTAGAATGGACTGAATTTTCCTGGCTTTCCCTGCAGGTCCCAGCCTTGACAAGCAGAAAAAGTTGTGCTTTCAAGCTGCTTAGGTGGCAGACTGACATTTTTGGTGCTTATTTTAGTAAAGGATAGGGACTAGTCTGCAAAACATATCATAAAATTGTATTGTAGCAATGACTCCTGTGTCATGGATGTTAATCACCTGATGAGGATTTCCAGCTGGGAGGAGCTGTAAACAGATAGGTATTCCTGCGATGTAACAGGGCCAGTTGCCATTTTATATATTACAAAAAAGAAGCAAATTCTTCTAAAAAGAAAATTATTATTTAACATAAAATGTGAAATTATTTATATTATAATTTGCCCATGCTTGTCTCAGTGGAAAAAAAAAATTATTCATAACACATGCTACGTGACACAACAGTAACCATCAGTCCCTATTCCCATAGTATATGTCATGTTATGATTATTCTCATGTTTGAAATTAAGTACAAATATAAATCCTTCTAGCTTCAGAACATTAGGTCAGCTGCAAGTGACAGACTTTACTTTGAATATTTCAGTTCTCATATAATCTGAATGCTGAATTGTCTGTATTTGCTTGGTGTATTTTCCTTGTACAAAGAAGCCGTCAGAGGTAGCTTGGAGAAATTTGTGACCTTCTCTGAAGGTCAGCTGATTTTAGAATATTAATTAACAAAACAGACTGCATGGAACATAACAGAATTATAGCAGTGCAAAAGAAATGTGAAAGGAAAAATTAATTCATTGTATAGATATCCCTGTTCAGGCACCTTTTGTCCACACAGCCGTGGTATGGGAACTAATTGCTGTGCTACACCTGGGTGCTTCTGTCAAAGGGAAAAAAATCTTCACACCGAATTTTTAGTTTAGCTGGATATGTTTTATGCCAAAGGGCACGCTAAAATTCCCCTCGACTCCTTTAATCAGATTCACTGTATTTACTTTTTGTCTATTTAAAGCTTCAGCTGCACCTATACATTCTCCGTTAGAGCTCATTCTTCTGCCTCAAAACTGTTTACAATTAAGTGGCCAGGAAAGTGTGGCTTTTATCTTTGGGGAGGAAGAACAAGATGAATTTTGTAATTGGAGCCAGTTCAAGCAAATCCAATAAAAGGCTCGAAGCAGCCCAGTTACCTAAGTGAAAGGGAGGAGGAATGTCTTCTGGGGTAGCTAAGAGTTGGGGATTCATCTGCTTGAGTTGGAGAGTCATCTGCTTTTATGTCAATTTGCCTGCTCATATGTGACTGAGTGCCAAGAAACTGCATTAGTTTTTCAGTGCTTGGATAGAAGTGAAGATTTTGCGCTTTCAGTGAGAAAGTAACACAGATAATCCTGCAAGAAGAGTGAGGCATCAACTGGAATGGAAGCTTCCTAGTCAATATCTGTTCAGCGGCAGTAGCTGACAGTTACCGTAGGTAACTGGTGCATGTGCATGCACATGTGTCTGTGAATGTTTCCAATTTAAAGTAAGTTTTTCTTCTACATCCATGTTTCCCTCAGAGTGCAATGTTTTTTCTCACTTAGATTTTCTACTCTGCAAATCACATTGGACCAATTCAAACCATCTCTGGGGACGCTGGCAGTACTTTAAAACGCAGCTGATACCTTGCCTCATGTGTTATTGCTACACAATAGAGACATGTTTGATTTGAATGGCTAGCACACTTCTCAGTGCATTCAGGGGTTTTCAATGCCACCAGTCAGGCCAAAGGGACATGCCCATATGCTTAGGCAGTCTGCTGTCAGTGTTCACTGTAACTTGCAGTAAAGGATCTTGACATGGGAAGCTCTGAACCTTCATCACAGAAGAAACGTATTCCTAATCTTAATTGTCAGAAGGTCAGTAATTGCAGGAACCATGTCACACAGTGTGGGAGGGGAAAATGGAGCTGATGTGTCATGTGGCTGGGGTGAGATCCCATATACCATGCTGTGATTTCAGCTTCTGGAATCACAGATATCACAAATAAAATAAATTTAAGTTGATGGCCTATCTGAGCTTCCCCATTTATTCTGGTTCAGCCAGAGTCAGGTATTTAAGGCCCTGCCTTCTACTGGGGGCCTGGTAGGTCTGGAAGCAATCCGCACCAGCTGAATAGGTAAGTTAGCAGTTATTTTCAGCATATATTACTGAGCATCATTCTGATCAGGTACTTAACCTTAGTAGAGTATGGAGAAGTCAGTGAACTTTCATTTCTGTATTATCATTTTCTTGATGCACTCAACACACAATTATCTGGGGTGATGAAGAATTGGGATAGCTTGGTTAAAAATATGAATTATTCAGGATATGTGTAAAAGTAAGATAGAAGAATATACTGTGAGAGTATAACTGAAAGGAAAAGGGAAAGTTCAGTGATCCCACGGTATGTGAAGCACAAAGATCTTGAGCAAACACTGATACAAAAAGATAGATGGACAACACAGCAACACTGCCAACACACAAATCCTGTTGTTGATTGGAGCTAGTTACTGTGGGGCCATCCTAGAGGGTCTCTGAATATGCTGTTTGTTCACCCACGAGACAACCTGCTGGTAGTATTTGAGATTTGACTCCCCTGAATTTCGTCTGTTTTGACAATTTTTAATGGCACAAAGAACAGTTGGCCAAATGTTACAGATATCTGCCCACTTCCTAAAAAGTTTTACTATTTTGGAAAATTTTAGAGTGTAAACAGTCACGTCTTCTTCAGTGGTGGAGGAAAGAAATATCTGGAGGCAGTTGTTGAACTTACTGTCTTTTAACATTAAGAGCAGTAATCTATACAGCTCTTGATTATCTGTGAATATGATCTCCAGGTATAATTTTTTTACCTCAGAACTTCCCTCCTCTTCTACAAAAAGAAATTAATGCTCTGCTTATGGAGCCTATTTCCATCTTCCTGGTGCTCCTGTAGACAACAGTAAATGCAGCTGGCCCAAATGCAGTGAGCAGGTTTTGACCACAGTCATCACCATGCAGAGATTCTGCTCATCTCCATGAGAAGATGCCGTTGAAGGACCAGACTACCTGAGTGCTATGACCTGAGCATTCACCATAGTTCAACAGTTCTACAGGTTGGGTCGCTCACAAAGAATTTATCAGCTGACAGTGAAGAGACAGACTCCGTGTTGTCCTCACCTTTCTTGCCAACCCCGTCAGTACTCTGTAATTCTGCCACTATTCTCAATCAAGAGGAACATGGTCACCCAGATGACTTAACAACTGCTGCAAACCAGCGCTGTCCCCATCCAACAGCGCAGCTGGCTGCAAGATAGTAAACCTGAAAATGTGAAACAGAGAACCCTTCTCTCCCTCTCATGATGTCATGTTTTGGCCTTTTCTTTTCCCATGTAGAGAAAAAAGTAATGCTTGAAGTTATTCATGTGAATATATATATGCACAAACAAATAAAGAAGGTAGAAAGGCTGCTTACCAGTAACTTACTCTTTAAGGTGTGTTGTTCTGCTACCTACTCTCCTTTCTCTTTCTCTCTGAGTCTGTGTTCAAGTACTTCTGTGCTTGAGAGAAACGATTTGAGGTAATACAGCACACATTGAGGATTATGTCTAAAGCAGACAGCTCTTCCATTGATTTCTTCTCTTGACCAAAGCAATCAGCAAGACCTTGAGCTTCAGCCAACTGCTCGGGTCAGTAAAGGGCAGCATGTTGCTATGACTTGTAAAATTACGTTTGTGGTATTTCATAAAAAGAATAGTCTGCCTTAGCAGTCTGCTTTGGACATTATTAAATGATAGCAAATAAATTACATTTTTCATTAATAAAAAAAGTGCACCTTGATTTACAGCTGGTATGCTGTTTATTTGAGTCTCTTTAAGCTCTCAGTATAACACGGAGTTTAAATCATCCAGAGTTGACTGTTATAGTGTACTTCTAATTAGACTTTGCTTTAGAGTTGATCTGCAAAGTGCAGCAGGGGCAGAATTCATCATCGTTTGCTCTAGAGGACAGAGGTAAATGGAATAGTTATATTTGTAGTCCACAAGCTGCAGTGGGTCCAGATTGGTGGGGAAAAATCTCCACTGCTTAGACTTAGAAACTTTTTCTGTAGTCCAACATTTACAGTTACTAAAGGTATTTCTCCTTTCAATTCATCTCCGCAAATCAGTAAATGTTTGATCTGATGCCTCAGTGTGAAAGTTTATCTTAGTCTATAATGTCTATTTGCTACACTTAGCCAATAAAAGAGCAAAACAAATTAAAGAAAAAATTGAAATCCTAATCAATTTGGGATTGTTTCATCACATGGAGAAACACTGGGACATTTCGTTTCATAATTTGCCACGTGCCTTTGCTTACAATTGCTTGGGTCTCCAACTATCTTGAAATACATTGTAGTTGTTTTCTTTATCCTAGACATACAATGATAGATGCTACTGGAACACGTTAAATGAATAAAAACTTTGTTCTAAATGTCAAGCCACTTCATTAGTGGGCAGACCATAGATGATTAAAATGTAATCTTATATTAGATGTAGCCCCAAAACAGGAAAAAAATAAAATAAAATAAAATCTACAGATTACAAACCTTTCCAGCTGAGAAGAGTATAGGAATGTTTGGATTGTTCTGCTCTGCTGGTAGACATAATATTATCACTTTTTCCCCTTGCTGTGCTAAGCATTTGGTTATAGATACTCTTAAAATAGTTCTTCTGAGATCACTTCCTTAAAAACATTTTACTTAATAAAAAGCTTATTAATCTAGAGCAGGTACTTTTAGTCTTCACAAGTATCAGTAAAAGTAAAATTCTTACAAAGGTGGTTTGGTTAGTGGGGCTTAATACAGCTCTGAATCCATTCCTATTACTGTTTGTTAGCGGACTTTTATTATAACTCTTGCTGCTAGTTGGATATATGGAGAGAAATTATGACCTAAGAACAAAAAATTAATCCTTTCACTTTTGCTTTTAGGGATTAATGGAAATGGCTATAATAATTCAGGGTTATCCTTTCGTTTTTCTGTTTTTTAATGAAAAGCCTTGTAATTGCCTAGTGCAAGCTTTTCTTATTATATAATATTTTATGTAACACAAAACCAGTGTGTTCTTGAGATGTGCAGTTTGGTCTTTAGCTTTCAGATCTGACTGAAAATAAGCAAAGCATATGCTACCGTTGTTGCTTATTTTGCAAGAAGATGAATGATTACTTTCCTTTGGTTGTGCCACCCATAAGGTTGGTTCTGTTCTTTTGTGTGTATCATCCTGTTTGCCAGTCTCCTAAAAGAGGAGGGAAATGCCTGCTGGTTTTGAAACCCATCCTTAGGCATCTTCTGGAGCTGCTACCAGAGGAAAAATTTGAGCAGTTGTGCTGTGTTTTTTCTTTCAAAGCTGTACATCTTCTCCCAGATGGCAATGATAGAGTAGAAGAGCAGTAAGTTGATGCGAGATGGAGGTGCCTCCGCTGACCTCCTTTCTCCAACACCAGACTAAGTTATTACAAAACGCCTTCATAGCATTTCCTCACCCATCTAAAATAGTAGACACAGGCAGCACTTCCCATGAAAGTGGTGTTTTTTTTTTTTTTCTTCTTACCTACCCTAGGTCCACCTTCCATTTATGAAAAGACTAGGAGGCTCCTGAGGACAGAGCCTGTTCTTTTATATCTCATCTAGCCTGCTCGTGTCGGGTGCCAATCAGAGAGGCTGAGCTAGGAAGGAAGAAAGGCACCCCTGCAAGCAGATCATCTGTGCCCAGCTGTGGAGAGGTGTGACAGGACCATCAGCTTCATTCACGCTGCAGAAAACTATAATACATAGTGAGCCAGAGAGAATGAAAGAGCTTAGAACTGAAATACGTCTCAACCAGGGGAAAGTGGAAAAGGGATGAATTTCAGGGAACATGAACACACAAAAAACAGCATTCACCGAAGAAAGGAGCAGAACACAAATATTGGAGGCAGAGAAAGAATTTCAGTAACAGACATACCAAGCCTTAAGGTGAAAGGGAAAGGGGATCATTATGAAAGTGAACTCTGGTTTCCTTTGATTACGGAGGAGAAAAAAAAAAAAAGAAAAAAAAAAAGAGGACCAGGTCTGCAGGGAAAACCCTGTGATAGTCTCCCTTCATGCAAAACTAGATCAGAGAAAAAAAATAAATGGCAGTCCAAATGTTTGGAGAGAAATGGGTAAGCCATCATAATTGGGTTTTCTTTACATACCATACCTGCTGGTTGGCAAAATCTGCTGAGAGCAAACTAGTTGCTTTTGTTCTTGTGTATGTGGAATTCTGGATTCAGAGTTTTAAGTAACCATCCAAACTTCTGCATCTTTTGATAGATCCCTATAGCCCAAACCTCTAGATGTTCTGAGTGAATTAAGGTATTTTTGATCCTCGTCCCCTGCCCCCAATATACTGCTATGCAAGGTGTCTATCCAGTGAATATAGGTGATGCAAACTCCAGACGAGGCTCTCAAGGACTTGAGTAGGTATTAGATCAGAGTAAAGAATGGTTTCTGTCACTAAGTTTGTCACTGGCAAATTTGCATCAGCAAAATGATTTCATAAACTGCAAAATATTATGCCATGTAAGAACACTTTACCTTGAAAACGAAAGAGATTTATTTGAAATAAACAACAGGCAATAAAAGAAGGAATTTTGGAATACCATATTTGAAAACTATTTTTCAGAAAAGAAATAATTGCATTTCAGAATTTATTACAGTACATCAGTAAAATGTAATGTCTAATGAGTGCATCCACTTTTATGATTATACTGAATTGTATTATAAAAACTATCAAGAATGTAAGACAAGATTGGAAAAAATGTCTGGCATACAGAGTTTTAGGATATTTTGTAGTCTTTGCTCTTCTATACCCGTAAGATCTTCAATTTAGCAAAAGGAAAAGAATATAAAAGAAATCATGGAGAGCTGAGGCATTGCAGAAGAAATAGCATAGCTGGCTAGCAGTCTATTTCGACTACTATGACAGACTAGCATTTTAAGCATGTGTCCTAGATAATTATGAAACACAGAGGAAAAATAGCTATTAATAAACAATTATTTCTGCCAGTTTTATAAAAGGACTTAACATTTTAAAGTTCCGCTCCTGAGGATGGATATAGCTGTGATGACTACAAGTTATATATTACTTTTAAGGTGTTTAAGGCTGTAGGAAAATTTCACTCTATGATGAAGACTTGTCCTTAAACATTCATGAGTGGTGATGCCTTGGTCAGCCTAATGCAAGATCTATACTGTTTTCCAAGAGCTGCAGAGGGCTACACTAAATGAATATACTTAATGAATATACGGGGATGGCAAAATGCAAATAGGAAATGGACTTCATTAATTATGTCAGTAAGACGAAAGAAAATAAAATAGACTGGCATATTTGGAACTTAAATTCTTTCTGTCATTTTAAGCTTCCCTTTTCTTGCTCCAAAGCTCAGGAAGCGAGAAGAGGCCAGGACTGCCTCAGATGCTCTCACGGAGCTCTCTCAGGCTCCTGTTTCCCATTGCTCTTCCCAGAGAAAGCTTCTGTACAGTTCCTCTCATCCTTTTACCCACTCAGACTGCATCTATATCACTAAATAAAAAAGGTCCAGGAAGTAAGCTTACGCACGGCACCCGTGGTCATCCGTATTGCTTAATTGTTGGCTCACTTCCCAGCCGTGTTTTGGACCACTCCAGCTACTGCTTTCCCAGTGAAAACCTGGGTGTGACCCAGGGAGAAGGTTGCTTTATACACTGG
The DNA here is from genome assembly GCF_964195595.1 of Calonectris borealis. Lineage (NCBI taxonomy): Eukaryota > Metazoa > Chordata > Aves > Procellariiformes > Procellariidae > Calonectris > Calonectris borealis. Next base: position 80,443,235 of record NC_134313.1, on the reverse strand, counting down.
TAGCAAGAGACAGCACAGGTGGGGCTGCACCATTCTGCCCTCCAGAGTGCCCCATCCCATCCCCAGTAAGCTACCAGAGTGCCCCATCCCATCCCCAGTAAGCTACTCCCGAATCCCCCGGTCTGTCCTTACGCCGCCTCCCAGGGCGTGCAGCGCACCCTTGCTTTCATGCTACGAGGATGCCATTCTCTGGGCTGCAGCGTCGGCCTGTGCTGCACGGCAGAGCTGCAGCCAGTCCCTGCGGAAGCAGCTGGCACTGTCAGACAGCATCAGCCTGCGGCCGGTCTGGCAGCGAGTATGGACTTGGTCTCTTTGGTCTCTGAGTGCCCTGGGCGAGTGGAAAGGGAGAATGATCTAAAGGGCAGATTGCCTCTTCTTAGTAAACACCTTCTCGTTAAGAACAGAGACCATGCTCCCCAGAAGATGTAGGTTTGTCTCCAACCTTTGGAAAAACAATTACATTATTTCAGATTGAAGCACTGTCTTGACTTCGTACAGTTCGGTCATCTTTTTGCAATAACTTAGAAGAGTCTGTGGGGAAATGTCCTTGCAGAACAGTCATGCTGCTTTAAGAAGGAAGCCGTAGAGGTTTTCAGGCTTTGTGCTGAGTAAGCCAACTTCAGAAATAGCACACTACAGCGTGTTTGCCCAGAGGCAGCGCTAACTAGCCACCTAGTGCTTTCAGTGCATCTGTGTAGCACTGCTCCATGTTGTACGTTGGAGGTTTTTGTTGTGTCACGTTGACAAACTCATTTTCTTGCTTTCCTCATTCCGCTGGTTCTGTTTAACTTGGGAAAGTCTAGTCAGCCTGACACATCCATAAATTGAATATATAAAAACCTATAAAGGTCACATACAATACTCATGACATTATTACAGGTTGACATTCTCATCTTGATCCATACTAGCTGTATCCTGTCATATACCAGAATCCTTGCACTTGTGGTGGTGGTCTAATCATTCACAAATGAGATGCCTTTACCCTTCCAGAACTATTTGCAAATTCAGCAGGAAACAAGAGAGTCACTTCATTTTCTGCATTAAAAACTTTTATGGCGAGTCCTCCATGTCAACAAATAGCAGTTCACAGCACAATATTTGGAAGCATATGAACTAATTTTTCCTAGATGGGAATCTCTTTTTTCCTTTGAAGCTTTGAAGTGATTCAGTTCACTTTTCCCAAAGAGAAAATGAAATAAATAAAATCTGACATGATAATCCCTCCATATTCACAGAATTCCCCAAGGTAGCTCTGAGATTATTACATTTCATGCAAATGAAAACAGTTTTCACAAGTTTCAACAGCAGGTCACATTTTCATCAGTTCATAATCAGTAAAATATATGCATAGGTGTTTGCAGATGTATATATTGTTTCTCAGTTTTGAATCCATGAAATGAGAGTACTAGTTTTTATTTATATATGTATTATGTTTATCAGTGCAACTTTGAAATATTGTTTCTTGAAAGATTGACATAGATTTTTCAAGAACCCTAAAAACATTCTGAATGCATTTCATATGATTTTTATTCCTACAGTTTGTGAAGATTTTGTTTGTAATTTATTATTCTCCACACTTTGAGTGCTTCCAGGAGCGCTTTTGGCTCTGCAGTGAGATACTATTGTGCCAGTGTGAGACCTTTTTACATCAGTGGGCCCCCAGCGAGAAGAAGCATCATCAGGCCTCATTGCAAGGCAGGGCCTCCGTGTTTAATGGTTGTACAGGATGATTTTGTGGGTGGATCAAATTGATGTTGAGTACTTGCACATAAGTAGAATTTTTTTACATCAGTCAAGATATTTTTGAGATGATTTCAAAGAGCAAGCAGGGTTATAGGCTACAAAAAGTCAAACGCATAATTGGAAAATTTCACTTTTTCATGCTCTTTCAGGTGGATTGTTTTTCTTAATGTCTACTTTTAGTGGATATTGCTTTAAGTAAGACCTAACCTTCGTACGGTGGACAAGTAGCCCACATTACACTCAGACTAGTAAATGCTTTTTCTTTCCTCCACAGACAGTATAAGAACATTCCATGAGTATAAGAACAATCTAAAAGGATATTGCGTAGAGTGAGGGAAGAAGGTACATTACAGATTAAGAGAAATAATGGCTAGGTGTGTTATGGATATAAATTGAAGTTGGGTAACGAGGGACAGTGGGTTCCTTTTTTTTTTAATTAGCCTGATATTCCTAAAAAGATCTTCTTTCTAGTATATTTTAGTTAAATAAATACAAGTTTGTTCCATAGAGCTGGAAACATTGATGTGTATTGAGAATGAATGAAACATAATTGGGTTTTACAATAAGAAGAAAAACTTTGCATGCAAGTATCTCTGGATAAGTGTTTAATATTTGATGCCTGCCAAAACTGTCTAACCTGTCTAGAATGTGGTAGTATATAATTTTGTGATTTTTAGCCATATATTTTTGTCATCTTAGCATTAATACTTGTAATTAAATCTTATATATCATTCTACCGTGTTACCTATTCAGCAAATGTGCACATTTTTACAGAAAAAAAGAGTAAAAAAGTTAAAAAGTAAGGTCTTTTTTTCAGCTTTCTCCAATTTCAGTGTTTAGTATGTAAATGTGTAACAGTATTACACGTTATATTGAAAGAATGAGAGCTCACGAACAACTAGGAATTACTTCTACATATCTGGAAACTCTAATAATGAAGTTTAAAGGCTTTTGAATCCTTTGAAGCAAAATCCCTATTGTAATGGAAGTTTTACACACACGTGGAATGAAGATATGAGGTTCTAATAGGGAAAATGTTACTAATAGTTTAGGTCTTTGTATATCGTCAGTCCAATTTTACCTTTATTGCTATCACAAGTCCTGTCAAACTACTTTATTTTGCCCCCCTTTTTTTTTTCTTTAAGACACAAATGCACTGGTACTATGTAACTTATGAGAGCTCAGGATACCAACAAGTTCTCCTCAGAAGTATTTGGTTGCTATCTTCCAGCAAAACACCTGTGCAGATCTGAGTGTGGGGAAAATGTGGTGTGTTACAGACTAATCTCAAGGAAGTGCTTAATACGATAATGAGTGAAAGTTACAGGGAGGAGTGAGAGAGCTGTTGTATCTGCTCAGCTTCCAACATCCTAGGCAGCTGATGACCATCACGGCCAAAAAAACCTGCCCTGGAGACTCTCAGCAGAGCAGATAGAGAGGGAAGCAGCACAAGAGGCCACATAAGCTGGGAGCTGGGCCATCTTTGGAGAAGAGCTGTCTGACAGAGTTCGGACTGCTGTGTGGAAATGCCAGCTTGCTTGCCTTTCTTGTTGCATTCAGAAGTTTTGACAGGTTTGAGATGTTCCTGCAAAATGCTTGGATTCAATTACAGCAGCTTTTTTCAATACATTAGTGCTGTCAAGAAATGTTCACCTACTGAATTTCTTTGGAGTGTTTCCTCACAATAAATGTTTTAAAAAGAGTTTTGTTTGTTTCTTTGTTTTCCCACTTTAGAATAAAATTTGGGAATGAAAACAAAAATTTTGCTTGTTTCTCAGAGGTACCAGTGTTCTAGAATGGTTCCTTACACAAGGGGGGCTCTTCTCCACAAATCTGTGCATCAAATTTGTCTTTCGTTTAAGAACTCATCCAGTTGTCAGTCTCTCTTAAGGTCATGGACTCTCCTCGGTTTTATTAATCCTTATGGGAAATGGGCCACATGTTTGTTGTCTTTGGTATCCACTGTTTCCTTTTTTTTCTTTTAAGAAGTATTGCCATCTGTTGTTTTCTATATTTTTTTTTAATATATTCTCTAATTTCTCCTGCATCACCGTCAGTTTCTTTGATCATTTTTTAATTGATTTTTTTAAAAAAAGGAAAAAGAAAAAGAATACTGTAATACTATTGCTTTAAGCGAGATAGGGCTGAAATTAGGTTATCTTACCATCAAATGCTCTTGTATAGAATTCTCTTTCTTTTCACTACAGCCTCTGAGCACATTCTTAGTCACACTCCGTTACCATCCATTATTCTGCTAATCTGGAGTAATGGCGTGGTGGCAAAGCAGAAGCAGAGTTAACACAACAGATAAAGCAATTATGTTGTAAAAATACACCATGCCCATATGTGGAGAAGAAAAACTCAGTGATGCTTTTGATGGTAGAGTATAGTGAGCTGCGCCAGGGCTGCCCAGCACAGTTATGTGCAATAGACACCCAGAGCGGAGAGTCTGTCTAGCCACGTTCACGTAGCTCATAATCCTGGCTGGACATGAGCTGGCCTGACCAGATGTCATGGGGGCAGTTCCCTGCAAGGATAATAAAAGATGTGTTTTTCTAAATCTAATGCTTGAAGATAAATCCGACTTCCATATTAGTTTGAGTGCATATATCACAAGAAGGAGATAAATAATCTTTTCTTCTGTTATTTTCAGAGCCAAATTTTGTGTCATCTTATGACATTGGGAACTTTACCTACTTCTTCTTCCGGGAGAATGCGGTGGAACATGACTGTGGGAAAACAGTCTTCTCTCGTGCTGCTCGGGTGTGCAAAAATGATATCGGTGGCAAGTTTGTGCTGGAGGATACCTGGACTACCTTCATGAAAGCTCGGCTGAACTGCTCTCGCCCTGGAGAAATTCCATTTTACTATAATGAACTACAGAGCACTTTCTTCCTGCCAGAATTGGACTTGATCTATGGGATTTTTACCACTAATGTGTAAGTAAATTCCATGATATATTTTATTTTCTTGCTATTTGTGACAGTAAAAACTAAAGCTTCTGAGCTGCTCTCTTCTGCATATGCCAAGTAAACATCATAAATTCAAACTACTGTTTTGCCCAATCCACTGTCCTCTTGTGAACAAGCATCGGTTCCAAATGCTTCCCACATGAATTGTTGAAGGTGTATGAAAGAAGGAAGAATTCTTAATATTTCCTTACAGCAGGGAGCCAGTTGTGTTTAAGACTACTCAGTCATCTTTTTCATAAGTTCTTATGAAGACATTATATTTTATTTTGCACACTATTGTAATACATAAATAGATTATGTATTTATGAAATAAATATTTTATAATTGTAATATGACATGATCATGAATTTGACATGATGTAATTTGACCATGCCAGGAAGAGCTCACCTTACCCAAAAGAGCACAAGAGGTGCTCTTACATATTTTAAATTAGTCCTAATATATACTCATGTGAGTTTGAGGGTCAAACCAAAAATCTAATCTAATTTTAACTGAACCTCTTATATCAACAAGATAAAATTAAAAAACGTAGTTTGGTCTTAAAAATCAAAATTTGTCAAATATTAAATATTGGATGGACATAAAAGCTCCCTAGACTCTGAGCTTGATATCAAGAGTTGCTTAACTCTTAGGAAAAAAGAGACATTCATCTCAGAAATGTCCTTTGTTACTTTAAACATGACTACTGGAGTTCATATGTTGCCCATGCGTTATGTGCAGCCCAGTGTTCGGACCACTGGAACAGGATTTCAAATTTTGGTGTCTGATTCTCTTACCTGCTTGCAGTGTCTTGCTCTGTAAGTCAGTTTTGCCTAGAATTTTAAAAGGTACTTGGGCACCTAAAACGTGGATTGGTGCCCCTTTCTACTGCTGTAAACTCCTGGATACCTACCTTCTATAAATACCCATTAACCAGGTGGAAACAGTCCCAAATTAATGCCAGCAAATTACGATCCCTAAGTTTTTAGATCATGAGCATGAATTTGGGCCTGAGTTAGTTTCTCCTGCTTTTAGTACAGTCCTTTATTAACACATCTAAGCATCTTCCAGGCTCAGGCTGGCCCCTGCACCAGCAGCTCAGGCGGTGAGCACAACTGGCGAGAGGCTGCTTGCACGAGGCTGTGATGATTCCTGACTTGCGACATCGGGTGCCGAGCTTAACCCTGTTCCTGCTCTAGAGCAATGCATTGAAGCCAAATGCTGCTTTTTTAATGAGAATAGTAAAGACTTTAGGACTACTGGGGATAAGACAATTTGATGCTGTGTTTAACAGTAATTTTAATTTCATTGGTCTGTTTTCCTAGCTAGTTCGAGTCTTAGAAGACAGGTATTCTTCAGGTGGCATGCTCATACACTGTTCAACATGATCTTTCATGAGAAGTCAAAATAGCCTTGAAGCTCTCCTACCATGGAAAGCCTGACCAGAGGAATTCTGCTCCAGAAAATCCACAGGGCTTTGGTCATGGAAGGGGGAGCAATGCTCTTCTCTCAGAAGGGCTGTCCTGGCAATTTGGGGAGTGATGGAGTTTCCTGTGCTACAAATTCCACAGTTTCTGAGGTTGCGTAAAGATGTCAGGGCTGCCATCAGCACACCCTGGCTCTTCTGAGAAAGGACTCGCTAATGTAAGACCACCTTTGCCACATGAAAGTAGACAGTATTTGAAACCTTGCTGCTACTTCCCTCTTCCCCAGTAGCTCAGCATTCTGCCCTGTCCAATAGAGGTGGACTATTCAAAGAGGAATTAATTACAACTGTTTGGGGGTGGGTTTTTTGATAGCTCCATTTAAATGATATTTGTTCCTGCCATCAAATATTGTAACTAAAGTTTTGGGCATTGTTGAAATGTTGTAGAGTTAAGATTACTTCCCCATGTTGAATACCTGTTCAGAGATATCTGCACAACCTGTATGACGCACCCTTCAGCCCTGCAACCTGACAGTGGAAAAGGGCCAGGGTTTCCCATGAGGCGGAACAACATATTCCTTTCTGTTGGTGTAACAGCATCAGATATTACTGAACCACATTCAGCATTTGTCAATCTCAATATCTTCAGAATTGCAATGATTTTATTGTACCCTAATGCTTTTTTTAATATATTGTGAATCATTTTGTGGGGAAAAAAAAATTAAGCATTTCTGTCAATAAAGATTGAGTAATAGCAAAGCCTGCACCCTTTATGTGTGGTTGACTATTAAGTCCACTATGGCCACTGCTTCATAATGAAGCTGATTTTGTTTCTTTCAGACCATCCTAAAATCTATAAGCATGAGTCTGGTTTTTGTGGAGGTGTCTTACCCAGGGATTCCATAGGGTCCAGAGACATACCATACCTTGAAAATCTTTACTTCTGTCGTGCTGCCATTGGTTGTATAGAAGAAACATTAATGAGCCCCGAGCATAATCTCATCCTGAACTAGAAGAAGGGTGTCCTGATGCATGTGATTATGTGTGGGAGTAAAGTATGGCCTTGTGGTATTAGAGCAGCTGCAGAAGGTAGGAATTTCTGAGTTTCTCCCACACCAGCTACTTGGCAAGGCTGATAAAAATTTTGAATGCAATGTTTGTGCCTAAATCAGCACATCATATATCATCATCTTGAGATATCATCTCCTGGCTGATCATATCTGCTTTGTTAATTACTTGAAGGATTGGAGAGTTACTGCCTTTTTTATTTATTTTTCAGCAAATGGACTTCTTACTGTTGTTATTTAGGTTAATGTTTGTATTTCTTTTGCAGGAACAGCATAGCAGCCTCAGCAGTTTGTGTTTTCAACCTGAGTGCCATAACTCAGGCCTTTAATGGACCCTTCAAATACCAGGAAAACTCTCGCTCTGCTTGGCTTCCATATCCCAATCCTAACCCTAATTTTCAGGTACAGATACGTGGGAGAAGGACAATAGTTTACATGAGTTTTTTTCAAAGTGCTCTGTAGTTCATAGTTAATAAGTCCAGTTTTGCAGTATGTCATAGCCTAAGACCTTAAAAAAATTACCAAAAAAAAAAAAAAGGCTTAAAAGGTCCCCTTATTTCAACATACTTAATTTTATCCTTCCATAAAATAATTTGGGTTGAAAAGCAGATGTGCTTTGAAGGGTAGGAGAAAAAAGGCTTAACTCTACAGTAATCTGTCAAGGTAACATTAATTCCTGGCTGAAGTATGATCAAACTGCTATTCTCTTTTACATTGTATTTGTACTATTAGAACCTGAAAAAGGAACATTGTTTGACAGAAAAAGAAAAAGGGGGGTGGTAAAGGAGGAGTGGTCAGGATTTTGTATATTTTCCTGTGCAAGGTGGTCCACACTCCCTGAAGGGTCCGATTAAAAGAATTTGTGATGTGGTGTGCCTCTCATTTGAATTTGTCAGCCTCAGAGGGTGTAATAATCTGCAGCTGGCTGACAGTGTAAAACTAATTAGTCCAAAGTGGGTCACTCAGTGGAACTTTCTACAAAAAGAAAAGGGTATTTCATGTAAGCACATATGCATATGTTTTCTTTTTCTGCATAGTCACCACTCCTGCTAGGACAATTTTAGTGAGTGTGATTCTAGCAAGGGGAAACAGCATTAATTTAGTACTTAACAACAGCAGCTTTTCATCAAGATACTTAAATGTATCCACCTTTACCCACCTTTCACCATCCCTTAATCTCAATGCAATTTCACGAGTTCAGTGCCTTCCCTATCTTCTTGTAAGGGTCATGAGATCTTTGCAAGCATGGAACAGAATCACCCATTGGGGATTGTAGGTAGTTTTAATTACTTCCTGATTTATGCAAACAAAGGAAAATAAGGCACTGAATTTGCTCTGAATTACAGGCCAGAGCCACATTACCTTTCCTAAATAGTGTGTTTGGCATTAGCCCCAGGTGACAAGACACCATTTAAATAAGCCATATTGCAGAAGTGGGCTATATTTGTAGATAGCTTTTTACATATTGTAGAAATATTTGTATTGTCAAAATAATGATGGTAAGAGGGCCTAAGTGAGGCTAAATTTTTGAAAGAGAAAGCCTGAAGAAAGGCTTGTATGTAAAAATCTTATCTTCTTTCTGACTAGGTGAGCAAGTCCAAAAGTTATTAACCTCTCCCTACAAACCTTGTATTAATGCGTTAATAATTATTCTGAGAGCACCCCATGCAGAATGGTACATACAAACAGAGATGACAGCCTGATGGTTGTGTAAAAACGGTTTAAGTCTCTACCATACTGTTGGCGCTCATCTCTCAATCCCAGTCAAGACGGAGGTGTTGAAGAAATTTCTTGCTTGGATAGTTGGCTGATTTTAATATGGCTGGCACTTCATCAAATTTACAAGAACAGTGGCAACATTTGTCTCATATCTCATTGAGCAACAGCTTTGCAGGCCAGCGCTAGTGTTAAAAGCTGTAACGTGGCCTTTTACAACACAATATTCAAGCCGATTGACGTTAACTGATCTCTGGGTATCATTAGTGATGTCAAACTTTTGTTCTTTTGCAGGTGCTATCTTTTATTCTGTTGAACGTTCTCTTAGATTTCTGGCTCCATAACTGCAGCACTGATGTATACCAGAAGCTAGTCTAATGCTTAGAGCTAGGTGTAACCATTTTTGTGATTTGATGGTGTGTTAGAGTACATACTGCTTGCTGATGGGATATATTCATTGGCTGAGTCACTAGTTTCCTCCCCAGAAAGGAGAACTTTTCTTTTGCAGAGTGCTTTTGATAAAATATCAGAAGTTCTGTTTGTGTAGTCTCGGAAGTAGATTTATCCTCAGAGTATTCATCTACTCAGCAATAACAGACAGAAGTATGTGGTTTGAAGGAAGACTACTGCTATGTAGTGATAGTTACATCAGACATTGTATTTCCAAGACTGGATTATATTAATGAAATATTTTCCAGATTAGAATACTGTTGGAGTCCCAGTTTTAAGGAACGCTGTTTTTCTCCAGAGATAGTTGCTTTTCTCTTTAGCAGGATAATTTCCATCATAAGACCACGGACTTTATGTATTTCAGTGTACTACAAGCGTTCCAGCTGGAATCTTTCCTGCTTGATAGATTCAGAGAAATTCGTCTTTGGCGTGGTTTATTTTTTTCACCGGCCTGACATGCAGGGTGCTTACAGAGCAAGTAATTGTTTCCTGCCAGTTGCTTAACTGTCTTTCCTCATCATATGATCTCTCATTATGAAATTATTTATTTGAGGATTTTTTAACATTTGTGGACTTGGAATAATCACTTAATTTCATATTGAAAACATGGTAATAATGAAAAAATAACTGGTAGGGTTTTGCACACTGTATTATTTTGTTCATGCTGTAATTCATAGCATAATTTATGGCATAGTAGAATAGAATGAAAAAGTATGACTTAGGTATGCCTTTCACATCACCGACATATTTGATAAATGTTGTGAAGTACTGTTTTAATTCTCTGATGCAATTATGCATGAGTAAACATGTGGATGTTTACATGTTCACATGCGCTAAGCAGCTTTCTCTTTTGTGTCCTCAGTTAGTTGAAGACTTAAACACAAAGATGCTAAAATTAACTGCCACTTACTTCGCTTTGTTTATTTGTGCATGCAGTTAGTGAATGCTTTCCTGTAAGAAGAGAGTACAGTTTTCAGATGTAAAACACAGTCAGTTCCAAAGCAAAGATGTCTTTGCTGTGGATAACACTTTATAGTTAGAGCTCCACACTGCCCATTCTTGGCTAGTGAATGCAGGGTCTGAAGAAGCTGCTAGAACTGGTGCTGTGACCTGGGATTTCTGTCAGACCCTGGCTGTGGCAGGACATGCACTTTCCTTTGAAAATTTGTTATGTCTTTGGCACTGCGTCTGTGTAAATTATAAAGAAAACTATTCAGAAAATTCTGTGGTTTGTTGAATGGTAGTTTTTCTCCTTCCTGCTCTGTGAACATAGGATATAGCAAAATATTACTATAGTCCACTTGTGGTGGTCAGTCTGGTGGCCTTCCATATTGTCTAGAGTTACGGAGCCTCCATAGCACTGCCTTAAGGAAGTGGACCTTCCTCAATCACCGTGTGGACAGTCTGGTCAGCACCAAAATGAGACCTGAAAGTGGAATGCCACACTGTCACTACAAGATATACTCTTGGTTTTTAGTTTCTTGTGCTGTAAATCAGAGAGTAAATCTGTTGTTATCATTGATGCATATAGTAATGTTAATTTTCTGTGTTTACAGTGTGGCACCATGGACCAGGGTTTGTATGTAAATCTGACTGAGAGAAATCTTCAAGATGCTCAAAAATTCTTCTTAATGCATGAGGTCATTCAACCAGTTATTCCAATTCCTTACTTCATGGAAGACAACAGCCGATTTTCCCATGTGGTTGTGGATGTCGTGCAGGGCAAGGACATGCTTTTCCATATCATCTATCTTGCCACAGGTATGAACTCTGCATTGCCGTGATAACTTCAAAAGTTTATGAGGTCTATGAATTTTAATGTTCTGTGAATCAGTTATGGAATATGTATAGTGCACCTTGAACAACAGCTTTTCTTGTTTGACAGCATTAACTCTACCTTCTACCTTTTCTGAGTAGATGAATTCAGCAGTTTGCAATGCCTTTGTTTATATTATTTTGTGAATTCGAATTTTGGTGTCTGTTTCTTATTCTCCTTTGAAGGCAGGAAGCCTACATGCTTTTGAGGGAGCGAACGGTTGGAAATTATGCAAATGGGACTTCACAAGTTTCTCTGTCTTTTATTCTTTTTCTGTAGTTCAAGGTACAATCTCGCCCAAGATAAGATGGTTTAGGATTCTCTGAGATAGAAGTAACTCTACAAATAGCAAATACAATTACTGCTATTGCTATTTCTGACTTTTCTGATCACAAAAATTTTATTACCTTTCCTTTTCATTTCATTTTTAAGTCGTTCATTATGCAGTTTTACACCCTGCCTTATTATTTGTCCATTTATATGTGAGCTTAGCAATGGAAGAAAAATAATCCTCCACCTAAAATTGCATTGGTTTCAGATATTGCTTTCTTGGTTCAAAATTTCAAGCTTAAAAATAGTGAGGATGTCAGGGAATTGTTTTTGCAGAACAAGGATGTCCCCAACTGAGACTCAAATACTAGGTCGGAGTAACATGTTTAGAGCCTCATGGCATAAGACTTAGGGTAGTTCTCAAATAAGTCTCATGCACATCAGTAGGGAATAGCTCATCAAAGCAATGGTTTGTTAACGTGCATATTTTGTCTCACAGTGAGTAGGCACCAAATACGATAAATGTAGGGAAAGAATCTGTTGAGCAACAAGAGGAAAAAAAATCCTAATTCTATTTATTTGATCTTGCAATCAATGAAGTAAATTTCAAAATTGTGATTGATTCAGTAGAAACTGGATCAATCCTTTTAATTACTAAAATTATGATTTACTAATGAAAGTTGTGTATTCTATAGCTTATCATTTATCAAGAGCCAAAGAAAAATGTGCATTGTGATTCAATATATAATTTAATTTTCCCTTGAAAGCATGATACCATTTTTCAGAGAAGATTACTTCTTTTGATTCTGAAAAAATTTTATAGTAATTTGGTGCATTCGGGTGAGACAGTATTTCTTTGCATATTATCCTTGTAGCTTTCTCATTGTGCTCCTTGAAAGATAGGCAGTAATATAAAAGCTTTTAATAAGTTAAAACTGTGCTTGGATTTGACCAATTGTAGTCAAAGCAGCCTGCTGGTTAGTAAATCATAGCATTTTAAGTGAAATCATGCCAATACTAAATGATGTTTGTATTGTAGACGTCTCCTGACAGAAACTGAATTACAGAAATATGTACTGAAGTGGTTTTATATGAAAAGACTATCACTGCTCTGTGGGATATTTACATTATAATGGCAGCACCAAGAATGATGTCATTTGTCATAATTCTGATTGTCTTCAGTTTTCAGTTCCCCTTACTGTGTTTCCTTTTGTATTTAATTCAGTCAGTGAGGATCTAAAACTTTATGTTTCATGCTTCGTTAATAAACTGTGTTCAATAAAGGTTCTAGGTTCTTTTTATGCATCTTTCTTACTGCTAAAAAGATACAGCTCCTATTCTCCTTATGATGTGTACTTGCCTTCTACTTCTGTTCTTGTCTATACCTCTGGTTTTGGTCATTCATGGAAGTAGGATACTACTTTAGCTGGATCTTTAGTCTGACTCCAGCACATGCTTTTATGTAATTGGACAGTGTATGTTTTATAAGTGTGAGAAACCGTATGACAAAAAAACCCCAGGTAACAATGTAGTGTTCCTGAAGTTTTCTTGACAGAGCCAATTCTATTGCACTTCTATTTCACTGAATCACAGTGTTTTTTGTGAACATTCCTTCTGCCCCCTCCCCCCCAATTGAGTGTAAGTACTAAGCTTTATTTTCCAAGAAATATTAATATTCACTTTTCAGAAAAAATATCTTTTTGGTAGATCCTGAAATTACCACACACATTTTTATAAATAAATACCATACCTACAATACCTAAGGGTAGTTTAAAAATCCCAAGATATACCAAAAAATCTTATGATTTGAGGAGAAAGGCTGTGTTTTTACTTTTTTTGGGGTGCAGGTCATAATTTTAATTTCATGATATTGGTAATAATGCAGCATCTTAGTTCTTCATAGTACTATCTTTGCTTGTGTAGAAGCTGTGGAGCAGTTAGCGTTGAGTTTGCATCCTAACCTACATGTGCTAAAAGATTACTGAGAAAACACCACTGCTTCTGTAAACAACAGAAACTAAAAGGCAGCGGCCTTAACTTTGGAGATAAACAATAACTTTGGAAGTAGACCAAGTGTAATAGTTTTGAACTCATCCGGTGTCCGGCCTTAGTCCCGCATACAATGTCATCTACCCCAAGCCCCTAACACCTTAAAGCATGTGTATGTTTGGGAGAGGTGGAAGAGCGGGGTTACAGTTACTACCAGGCTGAGAAAGGTTGTCATTATTGTATCTTTTCTGATTTAATTTACTTGTGTTATTAAAAGTGGTGGCAGATTAAATTTGGAGTTAAATTTTTGCCACAATGCTCCATCTTCAAAAAAAGCCAAAGGAGTGGTCTGGGGAACAATGGGCTGGTCTGCATTCAGTCCCTGGGAAAATCAAGGAGCACACCTCCTTGGGGCACACTTCTGTGGGTACATGATGGAGAATAAGGTGATTTTGAACATTCAGTATGGATTTCCCAAGGGTGAATCACACCCGATCAGCCTGATTACTTTCTGTGGTAAAATGACTGGATTTGTGCATGAGAGAGTAGTACCTCAACTTTAGCAAGGCTTTCGACACTGTCTCCCACAATGTTCACGTATCCAAATTAGGATGTATGGTCTGTATGGGTGGACAACCGGATGTATAAAATCTGCTTGGATGTCAGGCTCAGGGGGAGTTGTTAATGGGATGTATACAAGTGCTAAGGAGCTGAGTATTGTCCTATTTAACATTTTAATCAATGACCTGCAGGAAACAACAGAGTACACGCTGTCAAGTGTGCAGATGACACTAGACTGGGGTACCAGTAGTTACACTGGAGGACAGCGCTGCCATCCAAAGGACGTAGACATGCTGGAGGGATGGGCTAGCAAGAACCTCATGAAATTCAACAGGTGCAAATATGAAGTCCGAAATCTGGGAAAGACTAACTCTATGCAATGATTGAGGCTGGGGACTGACTGTCTAGGAAACAGCTCTGCTGAAAGGACTTGGGGACTTTGGTAGACAGCAAGCTGAACATGAGCCAAGAGCATGCCCTCACAGCAAAGAAGGCCAAGAGTGTCTCGGGCTGTATTAACAGGAACATAGCCAGTAGATCAAGGGAAGAGATTTATCCCCATGTACTCAACACTTTAGAGCACATCTAGTTTTGGCCTCCCTCCAGTACAAGAAGGATGTTGATAAACTGGAGCAAATTCAGCAGAGGGCCACCTTCTGTTGGAGGCTGGAGCACCGTGCTCTAGGAGGAGAAGCTGAGGGAACTGGCCTTGTTCATCCTAGAGGAGAGAAGGCTCCGGGGGTGGGGGGCATCTAGTAACAGCCTGCAAATACCTACAGGGAGTTTACATGAAGAACAGAGCCAGGCTCTTCACAGTGGTGCATGGTGGGAAGACAAGAGACAACAGGCAGAGAGTTTCAGACTGGATATAAAGACAAACTTTTTCACTCTGAGGACAGTCAAGCACTGGATCGAATTTCTCAGAGAGGTTGTGCAGTCTCCATCCTTGGAGGTTTTCAGGACTACACAGCAATCCAGCCTATGTTATAGCTAGCTGTCCTTTGAGCAGGAGGTTGGACTTGAGACCTCCTGATGTCCTTTCCAATCTAAATTATCCTCTGTCTATTGTATGCCAGTACAATGTGCAAATTGGTTGGGCTAAATTACATTTTTACTCAAGCCTGTGATAATAGATATCATTGTACTTTCTGCTGCCAAAAGGGAAGTGCATTCAACTCTAATAGAAGTACTGGCAGTAAGTAATTTACACCATAGATCCAACCAGGATAGATCCAACCCATGCTGTGTGAGATGTACTCTGCATAACTTTTCTTGTTATAATTCATTACAACATTCTTAAAAAAATTGTATTTTAAAATGCACAAAGCTGATTCAGTGGAAAGGTAGGCATATAGGTTGGACTGAATACAAATGAATGCTCTGCTGTCTTTGTTACTCAAAGCAAAAATCCCATTCTTTGAAGCAGATGGGCAGTAGTTAACAGAAAATTCTCTCTTCCCCTCTCACATTCACTTACCTATCCACCCTGTTATTAGAATACAAATATTACAGAGGAGAATAACCCTGACAGTATAAAAATGTAATCTAATTTCATTAAAGCTTAAATAGATATAATAGTACTTGAGGAGAGACTGGGAGTAAGCAAACAAATGCATTAATCTGCTATGTCAACAGTCTTCATTTCCTAAACCTTTGCCAAGTCATCATTCTGCTAGGAGATTCTGATGTGCTGGGATTTAACAGCTACTGCTCATATCAAAAATACACTTTGGTACTTTGGAAGCACATCTTAATCTTTCACTGCACTGACTTCTAACAGAATGAAGGGATATATCAATTCCTGCACATTTTGTGTTGCTTAGAACTAGCAGTGCTGCTGACTTTAGGCAGGCAGAAATCCCTGAAACAATTTTCAATGATTCAGAAAGGAAAGTCAAGAAAAGCGTTCACAGAAGTTCTGAACTAAAAATCATCTAGAATAATAAGTTAAAAGTAGAGCAAGCTATAGAACAACCCAATATTCTGACAACTTTTCAAGTTTAAAAGACTTCACTTCCTTCTTCATTAGAAAAAATTCAAAGGAAAATGGTGCTATGTATGTCATAGTTTTGTTTCCCTCCCTTTTGTCCCTTTTTTCCTCCTCCCATTTCTTTCTCCCATTTATTCCTCCCTTTCAGTTTAAATGCGTAGGTGTCCCATGGTTAAAAACTTTGCCAGTATCAAAAGGTCTTCAAAGCATTTTTCAGAAAACAGGATGCTGCAACAAGAGCAAGTAGCCCTTATTTAGAGGACTGTTGCAAAATACATTGATTTATTAGAATGAATAAGAAAAATATTAGGTGTGGTGTCTAGTTTGAGAGTATTCTGAAAACAGTTTCTGGTGGCTGTTTCTTGGGAGTTCAGAAAAGGTAGTATTTTCACTGTTTGAAAAGAAACTTTAAGGCCATATTTTAAAAATGACTTGGTGGAAAACTCCCGTGTTTTCTCTGTTCTTCAGTCCCAGAGGACAGGGGATGTCCCTTCCATATCCTGAGTAGAAACGGTGTATGCTCAGTGGTGGATCTTGATTATTGGGATTTATAGTTTAGAATTGATGAAATTGGGGTATGGCCGACTTATAAAGAGAGTGAAACCTGAAGAAAGATATACTGTTGGCTACATTGCATGTCTCTAAAGAGTGGGTTGTTCACTGAACTGAAGCTGAATTTTTATGCCATAAAGCCAGGTTTCATCTGTGCCTTAAAGATGACTGGAGAATGTTACAACAGGTTTTGAACTTCCCTTTCCAAGAAATTCTAGAAAGCGTTTTTCCCTGCTCTTAAGACCTCAAAATTACAGGTAGCGATGCAGAGAATAATGATAAAAATAATTCTGATGAAACACATACAGCAGTTATTATGAAGAAGTAGAGAGGTTTCACGAAGAAATTTCAAAATATATTTTTTGAAAATGCAGATGGATTTTTCATACATTTGCATTTAGAAGGGTTATAGCAGGTAATAGATCTCCACAAATGTAACATTTTTCACATGAAGCCCCAATGCTGAAACCAGTCCAGAAACCAATCCCAACCTCATGAAGTGATTTGGAAGTATGCATGAAATTCGGTTTGGAAATGCTATCAAAACAGTTTGTATTTCTCCTGTTTGTCTTACTAGATGGGAGTAAAATGATGCAAAGTAGCACACGGTTTGATTCCTCTGTGATTTTTGTTACAGTTCTATCTTTTTCCTTTTGTTTTTGTAATCAATTCACGACGCTTTTTGCTGGGGAGCAACCCAAGGTCTTAACAAGAAAAAAAGTTGTGCATGTATATTTGCTAAAAAATCTCGGATGAAATATTGTCATTTTCCTGGCAGACTACAGGTTCTGATCGAAGTGTGCAGCTTTCACAGTTTAATGTGCATGGTGTAATAATATATGTAGTACTGTGAAGTTACGGACCTTAAAATTATAAGCAAAAACATATGCTTATATGTGTTTCATACATGGTGAAGAGAGCAACAAAGTTTAAATTGACTGCATTTTTTCCAATTTGGTGCTATTTCTGACTGTATTATCCCAAGTGTGTTGAGGTTATTGGAGGTAATCTGCAGATAATTTTTGTAGAAAGGAGCTATAGACTTTTCGTCTCAGTTTGAGAAGCACCTTTTTAGTCTAGAAACTACAGTATAAATGCAATAATAATAATGATCAAAGTAGTTGTAATTTGAGTCACAAGTCAAGTGTGAAAGTGGTAGGTAGTCTATTTGTATGTATTGATACTTTCTAGTTCAAAAACAGAGAAACAGGGCAATCAGTGTGCAGATGGATAATGGGGCAAATACATGTGGCAGGCAGTCGTCACCTTTTAAAACTATTTCTGTTCTGTTGTAACAGAAAACATGGTTGCTTTGTTTCTTACGCCTTTCCTTGACAAAGGTATAGTGTGCTTTTACGCAGTTGTAAAGCACCCCTGCAACGGTTTTAAAACTACTTCCCTGTATCTTCTTATCCTTCTGGCCTTATGCAATCTCATTTTAAGAGGCTTGAAGCAAGGACAGTCATCAGTTACTCTGCTGTCTAAAACCGGTGCATGTTGGAAGACACCAGTCCTGACAGCAACATGATGATCTTAACATTTGTTTAAAAAAATCAAGTAGTAAACCATATTCTCTGCTCCGTTTGCAGTGGCCACTACCTCTGATAAAGAAAACTCTAGCTGAATGAATACTTTGTTTATATTATTAGTCTTTCCAGGAAATATTTTGCTACGAAGTTTAAAAAAAGATTTAAAAGATTGCTTGGTTTTGTCTTCAAGAGTCTAATGTTCGCTCTGGGATTTATGCTAAGAATGCTTGCTATATATTTCTGCTAGAATATTTATGTTATTTTCAATGTAGAATATCTTTAAAGACAAAGAAGGATAGTGTAAACCGTAGCTGGTTTACTATGTAATTTAAACACAGAAATGTTGATTTGCCACTGCCTTGTGTATTGTGTCATCTGCACTGGGCAAAGAGGCTTTAAAATGTTACCAGATGAGAACGGTCATGTCTAAAGTCCAGGCTACATAGTTATAAATGATACTATAGGGCACTAGAGAATCAAACCCAGTATTTTAAATGTCCAGTAGTACTGATTTCCCTTGGCTTTATCACTGTGTGTAGAGATAAATCATTCTGCCAGCTCCAATTGGAGAGTGCTAAAGCGGTTTCTTAATAAATAGATGACTCTTACTAGAGCTGGTTAAATTATTAATTGACAGCAGTTTATATGTGAGAATCATAGCCCTTTATTTGGTTCACAAATTACCCACTACTTATTTGTAGTCATTTTTTGTTGTTATAATCAACCCATAAATAGGTCATGATTTTGATTAATTTGTTGCTGATATTTGCTCATATAGTTTGTTTGTATTTTAAATAGCATGTTCATGAATTGCCTGCTGCAAATAGATTGCATTTGTATTCTATTCTCTCGTGGGACAAATTTAAATAGGAGAAGCCTTTTTTTTCTGTTCACAAATTATCATTACGTCTTTATAATCATAGAATCATAGAATCATTAAGGTTGGAAAAGACCTCTAAGATGATCATTGAGTCCAACCATCAACCCAACACCACCATGCCCACTAAACCGTGTCCCTAAGGCCACATCTACACGTCTTTTAAATACTTTCAGGGACGGTGACTCAACCACTTCCCTGGGCAGCCTGTTCCAATGCTTGACCTCTCTTTCAGTAAGAAATTTTTCCTAATGCCCAATCTAAACCTCCCTTGGTGCAACTTGAGGCCATTAATTGCCTAGCTCTATTGGATAAAGACTATAAATAAATGTCCAAAGAACATACGGTATGTGCACTTCTGTGCCGCCACTGGAAGTCAGAATTGCTGCAAGAAGCAGCTCCTGGCTGAAGAACAGCTGGCTCTGTTTGCATGGGAGCAAGACTAATGCACGGGCTGAGGAGGGAAAGATTGTGAAGAGCTGGAGACAAAGTCTCAACCTTCCATTAAAAAGAGACCAGCTCCTCTTTATCACAGTGAAGCTGAGCTTTCAAATCCTGTTTGACTACTTTATAAACTTAAAATGGCCAAATAGCCTTTCCTTCTTCCTTTCTAGTTTTTTTGGGACTATCAACTCTTCTCAAGTCTAGGAAACTAGACTTGATAACCCCTACATTCATTTGTTATTAGGTAATTCTAATGCACGGAATGTGAAGCTGTGAGTGAAAGAGGTATCTTACATGGTAGTCAGTGTTGTCCTGCTGTCTTCAAAGCTAAGGTATCTATTAGCATCTAAGCATATAGTCAAACCTCTTGTTTTGTCCCTGCTGGCGTGCAGTGCCGCTCAACAGGCTTGGTCCTAATTTTGAAAACAGCTATTGGAATTAGCCTTATCTCGGGGTGAAGTTTGACCTTTGAACCATGTAGCTCTTGTGTGAGTAGACAGTGTTCAGGACTCAGAGATGTGGGGAGGAAGCATTCGCTTTGAATGGACTTGGCTGTATCAGAACTTTTCAGAAAGTATTAGGTAACTTGGCACGTTGCTGAGCATTGTGAACATCTTTAGAATATTCTGCAAGGCCTTTTACTTTCAAAAAGCCTTTCATTTAAGGTGGACATGCATAAGAGTGACTCCATGAACTCCTACCAACCAAAGAAGAAAGTGGAATAGTTAAATCATGGGGAGAAAAAAAAGTCCAAACCCTCCATGAAACTCATCTTTGACCCTAAAAAAAAAAAAAAGAAATGTTGGGTCGCAAGCATGATGATATTATATGTAGGATATTCAGTGTGAGCTGTCAGTAAAGCAATCGTTAAATGGGATATTCTGCTGAACTCCTGTTTTTGTTAACGTTTATGAGCTTCTTCATTCTGCAGCCTTTTTCCCAGTAAAACTCAATAAATCCAAATGTTTACAACTAAGCAAATACAAGCAGTGCCACTAATAATCAGTGGGGTTTTTCCCCAATAGTATTTGTGGATTTTTTTTTCTTTGTGTTTACCCAGCTCTGGTCATAGGATGTGGCAAATCTTCATAAGCCAAAGGATTTCTCAAGAAAGATATGCCTTATTTACTTTGTTCTGTGACTTGTAAGAGTCATCAAAATGTGAAGATGTGTTATTTCAAATACTGTGGCCTTTGTGTGAAGAGTCCTGTAACCTGCAGGCAGATTCACAAAAAGATAGATTAGGTTCCATATGCATTTTACTGTATCAAGTCACTGGGTAAGAGTCATAATATTTAGAGCAGAGACTCACTTGTCTACAAATTCATTCTTCTGGTTTTTATTTATTTTTATTTTTCTTTCTTATCCCATGAATCTTGGAAATTTGGTTCTGCAACTGCACACCTTCAGGAGGAATAGGCATGACCACAACCAACATAGTGGTTAGATCACTTGCTTGGAAGATAAAAACTGATTTTTAACTAACAAACTGTGTTATTGCCAGATGTCCCAACTCCTAGACTATTATATAAAGAATATAATGTAATATGATTATATATATTATATACTATGGCTATTACTGCTTTAATATCCTAGAGTAGTGAGATGAACATCTTCTGGTGAGGGGTTTTTAGGTTCATGTCTCTAATCCCAACTTTTGCTTCTGTCTCTTGCCCATTTACTTCATAATTTACATTATATTAAAAAGAAAATCATTCTTTCCTTCTTTATTTCTGAACAAAAGCTGTGCTTTATGCTGAAATTGCTGCTGAAGTTCCATGCACATCATCCTGGATTTGAACTGTATATATGTACTGGATTTGGCTCATCCGGGGACTGAGGCATAGGGGCATGTACTATGCAAACTGCAAATGAGTTTTAGTAGAGGATAGTCCCTGAAACATTCTAGTCAGCCAAGTTTATGATGCTTCTGGATCTGTACCGTAGTCAGTTGTCTTTCTGACACTTCCAATGAAAACAGCCACATATGACTCAGTTAAGAAATCAGGCAAGGTTTATTGTGGGTTATTATCTGAGAAGTAGTTTTCTCCACTTGTGCATGTAAGTGCTTCTTTGATCTGGGCACTGGAAAATTTATTCAGTGGGAAAACACTATCATATTCATAGCATGCGTTAGGTAGTACAAGGTATTTATTATTGTGGTGGCATGAAGGAAGGCAATAAAAAATAATAGGAGCAGTAAGCACTCCCTGTCCAGTCAGATCCAATCAGAGTTAATACATCTCAAGTTTGGGAGACTGGCAGGGATCCAGGGCCTGTATTTGATAGTAATTTTATCCTTTATGTACAGTGTGGCATTCTTCACTGCTGCTCTGTGTCAGATAGCAAGCTTTAAATCATAAGAACCATTTCATTTTGTGATTAATATCTATATTTATTATCTACTTTAGTTAGAGGTTACACATTTCTTTAGAAGTGCTCATCTCCACTATCTGAGCAGTTCAGTCCTACTTACTGATTAAACATTTTAGCAGGTCTCTCCAAAATTGGAATGTTTTCTCTTCCTGAGAAGAAGCTTCTGGGAAATTAATATAGACTTTTTTTTTTGTTTCTTTCATTGTGAATTGTCTTACCCAGTTTTATTTCTTTGTCTTTTCAGAATCCAGGTTATCGAAATTATGCATCTCTTGACAGGTGTAATGTTTCCCATTCAGAACCATAAGAATTCTGGTGTCTTCTTTGCCTCAGGGCTTCAGGTTTTTTGTATGTATGTGTGATTTTTAGTACAGTAAAAGCTGGATATTGCCAACACAAGTGGCTGTAATTACAATATATTGCCAAATGAGTGTTCTCTGGAATAGGTGTTATTCACATGTAGCTCTTGATATTGAATCTGTTTAGTTATCATCTAACTGGCCTTAGGGAGTAAAATTTTTTCATGTTTGGGGATAAAGAGTGTTGCCAGTCATACTCTTCTCAACCACCCGTGTCTGAACTGCAGCCTAATTTGTCCTAATTTATATCTGTAAGTATAAAACTCGATGGCTCGCTTCAAGTACAACCTTAAGTACAGCCCTAAGCAATCCTTACATAATTATTTCTTATGGTAATGTGTTGATTTAAAAGGAGAATTCATATCCAATGGATCAAAATGTTTGAGACCTCTATTAGGTCTATTGGGATATCATTATTACGATCTATCAAGATTCTTGGTAAAGGTAGTCTCATAGCACATGCTCACAGGTTAATATACATATTGGCAGGATCTGTTTTGATTCAAATACAGTAACTACGATCACAGGCAATAAATACATACATTTTGTTTTGGCTTTAGGTTTGATGCACCAACATATTCTTGATATTCTATTTCATTTTGAACCTGACATTGCTGAAGTGCATTCCTTTTCTGCGCTAGAAGAATGTGTCTTTTTCCATGCCAAGTTATTTCAGTCCAACGCAAGACAAAAAAAAAAAG
This sequence comes from Calonectris borealis, assembly GCF_964195595.1. NCBI lineage: Eukaryota > Metazoa > Chordata > Aves > Procellariiformes > Procellariidae > Calonectris > Calonectris borealis. The sequence continues at coordinate 80,420,418 of NC_134313.1, read as the reverse complement.
TTATACTGGCCTTCTTTAAGGATGCTGGCTTCATTTGTCATGATCCTTGTAAATATTTTTTATTACTGAGTAACTTTATAGACAGAACTTGGGTAAATTAAATACAAATTCAAAATGAGATTATTGCTTCGTAAGATCAAGGACTTTGTGCTTGATGTTGTTATGAATCATACCTTTGCTCTGTATTGCCTACCTGAGATTTCCTGATACCTACACAAGGAAGAAAAAGAGAACGAGTGCGGGGTATTAGAGCCAAACTTCAAATTGTTGTCAGTCACCTCTTTGCCAAGTCCTGAGAAGCAACTTTCTGTTCTCGAACTCATTAAAGGCTCATCTAAAGATTTTATGCTCTTGTTTTAACTATATCCTCTCTGCATGAACAGCATTTCTTAAACCAATGTTAACATGTAAAGTATTGTTATTTGTCTGAATTCTCACATTTTAATATCACTTTGTGAAGGGGATATAAATGGTGGTACTTGGTATGGGGACATGATCAAGTAGCCATGCCTTGAGCAAATCTGATACACTTCCATGGGATTATCCTCTGCAATGAACACAGCAACACGAGAGAGAAAGGTCAACCTGTTGATACAGTGATCCGGATGGTAGCAACACTCATGGGGTATGTAGAGCTGAGGTTTAATTTCTCTTGGGCTTCAAAGTTCAAAGCCATCTCTTCCACTTCCTTGTTGAATGCTTGATCCAGGAGAGAAGGGGCTGCTGTGGATGGGGAGGAGCCCACCCGGATCCACTCACTGATGGTGTTTTAATCTGCATGCAGAGCACATGGTTCATCTGGCCTGCAGATGCAGGAGCACAGCAGCTCACAAGCCAAGTAGGTAGAGAATTCAGCTAGAGAGATGATGCCTTGCTCCCTGCTGCAAGGACTATTAAAATATTTTTCCGATACCTTTTTTTAAATAAGCAGTAAGTGCTCCCTGAAATTCCCTGAGGACATGGAAGATACCTATTGCTTGCAGGGAATAAAATCACATCAGAAGCTGCTGAAACTAAGGAAGAGGTGTTTTTCACAGGCTCAGTATATTGCTTATCTCTCTCACCCTGGTTCCCAGCTCTTTGATCCTCTTCCCCACTGGTGTATGTTAACACGACTCTCATGATTTTTTCTTGGCTGCAGCTGAGACTTTTCTGTCTTTGGTTCAGCTGTCTCCTATACATTGAGGGAGAATAAGATAACTGCCTGTTGCTGGTTTTGAATTTGTCAGCAAATCAAGTCAGTGTACAAAAAAACAGCATAACAAAAGAAGTTTTAAATCTTCCGTAGGAAACGGTACCTGTTAAAGTATCTATACTAAGATATTGTTATAGTTACATAAAACAGTTTTACAAAAAGTGAAGTTTCAAATTTAAATTTTTTTCCGTTTAGATGGTATTCTGAATACCAGTTTCACACATGGAGTCTTAAGAGAGAGAAAGCTGGCGATTGAACACAGATCTCACAAGTCTCCAAATTGATCCATAAGAGCAATTTCTTTATTAAAACTTTTATTATTGAAAACTAATTAAATGAGGTTGCAAATAAAAGATCATTAAAAGATACCACTTCATAAAGTCTTAAAATAACTAATGCTGTATGTCATATAAATAAAAGTAATGTATCATAGACATTACTGTTAATAAATGGGTTTTTATTGACTATAGCCTCTTAAGGAACTGTAGCTGCTATAGCTTTTGCTTATAGGTATTCTAAAGATATGTCTTACTTCTGAGTAAGTTGAGTGCATGAACTGTTATGGATATACTCAGCTCCTCCAAATCAGAAAAAAATTTATGAACTTCTATCTTATCCCTCTCAGTCACATCTTTGGCAAGCTAAAAATCACTTGTAAGAATGAAAATGGAAGAGAAGTAGTAAATAAAAGTGTGAACAATGAGCGTGATTCATGAAAAATACATACATTTTGAGATTGTTGAAATTACTTTGTTTCTTTTGTCAGGCAGGAAGAAACATCTGTTTTAGATCTAGTGAGGGTAAAAATTTGCCACTAGTGTATATGAGCTTCAATCTAACAAGCTGAGGAAAAGGAGTGATTTGGTTTGATATTCTTTCTTTGTGAAGAAAACAGACCTAATTGATGTGGAGGCTGAGAAATGTAATTCAGCATGTGTTTTGTTGCTTAGCGTGGGGTTTTGCTTAAAATTCTAGAAAAGACCAAGGGGAAAGCAGAAAAAAGAGATTTCAGTTTTAGGAGTTAGCAGCTTCAAGTTTGTAGACATAGTCTTTCAAAAAAAGGCATGCTGCTTTCGTTTAACTGCTAGTTGCTTTGCATCTTAGTCTCAAATAAATCTGAATTTCCCTTTAGAACTTGAATCCTCTATTTATTTGAAAGATTTTTGAATAAATCTGATTGGAGCTGGCTTTAAATTCCAATTTGACATAGGAGGCATGAAATGGCCACTGGGGAATGGTACACAAAATGTACTATTTTCTAAAATAGAATACATTTTTGATTCATAGGAAACACTGCCAGTGGAAACCTTGATTGTACCAACTTACAATCTGTTTTACTTTAAGGAGTGGTAGATGTTTTCTGTATTAAAGCAGGTTTTTAACTCTTTGCATGGTAATTACTGGAAGAAGCCTTTGCTGATTCAACTGCAAATTGAATATTTCTTTGATGCTTTTGAGACATTGTAATACTTGGGAATTAAGTCTACAGGGGATAGAAGTGTTCTAAAGAATGCATTAAGCTTTAAAAAGCTTTCTCTAGAAAACAATAAAGAGAGGATTGAGATGGTAGTTGTCCTGATTTCCATTGATGGATAAATTGCAAAATTGTTGTATTTGAAAATTGTAACTAAATTTCTTTTTTTGGGGGGTGGGTGTGGGTTTAGTCTGTAATAATTGATGGACAGTGTTTGTCAGTAATTTGTATGTTCTTTCTCTGCCCTGCCAAACACATGGCTTTGTTTGAAGAAAGCTCCTTATTTTGGAATAACTAGTACCCAGATGAGTGTTTTTTTATTCAAAGGAGTCTTTGAATCAATAGTTCTAATTCCTGTGTAGAAAGATTAGTCCATAAATATAACCTTCATAAAATGAATACATATTATATTTTGACATACAGCCATGAGAAACTTCTCTAGTTGCAGAAGTACAACTGAGTTTCTCTTGGAATAGCCACTAGGGCATTAAGAAGCTTGCCAGTCATTTCGGAAGGTATGCAAATAGATTGTGGCTAAAATTGCACCTTTCAGATTCTTGGCAAATAAATTAAATTCTCTCTCCTGCATAAAAGCCTGGGGACCTGTAATAGACCATCATACCTCCTTTGTTGACAGGCATTATCAACAATCTGTATCATTTCAGCTTTAATTCAAATTAATTTCCAATACTGTAAGGAAGCACATCAATATTTACTTGAAATGTAATAGGAAAGAGGGAATAAGGAGTTGGAGCCAAAGATAAAGAAAGTAAATCTAAAATACTGTGCGTGCTTGCTTTTTATAGACTATCTTTCAAAACTGCTGTTGTTACATCCAAGAATAGAAAAACAAAACCAAACCAGATTGCAGAAATACTAGGGGTCTTACCCAGAGAAGAATATTTTAATGTAAGATTTTTCTACATTTTTCTTCTGCTGCTTCCAAAACTCTCTTCAAAGAAAGAGCCAAACCTTTTCTATTTCCTAAGTGTGATAGTTAACCAACTATTCTGTGCTTTGAAACTGTTAATACACTGAACACTCTGTGGTATAACTGTTTGTATATAATGTAAAGGTAGCTTTTACTAAAATATATTCAAATGATATATGTACCATTTAAAGACTTCTTTCTTTCTTTCTAATTGTCAAGACCAGAAACCAGAAAACTGAATATCTAATTGTAGGATTGCTATGAACTGTGTAGAGTATGACAGGAAACAGGAAATTTTGATTGATTAGTTGTGGAAGTTGCTTTTCCTTAGATTTGGGAGTCTTTGCTTCCCTGCTCATTTTTGTTAACTTTTCTCTTTCTACTAACCATACTGGCAGACCAACGATGACTATGTTTGTGCTTGGAGTTTCCTAAAAGCTTTTAAGCTGTAGAAGTCTGTGGTTTTATATGGCCAAGGATTCTTAGATTATAGTTACTCTCTAGCAATAGCAGAAATACATAAACAACCTCTGAAATCCAAAGCCCTTTGAAATTTGGCATGGAGAGAGAATGATTTGGTTTAAAATCTGGGATCATAAAAAAACCCAAACAAACAAAAAACCAACCCCCCTACTTTTCTTTCTGGAGTAGACCTAAAACCAATAAGGACCTGTTTTTATGTTTACTCCACATGGGGCCAAAAACTGCAAGACCAAACATATTCACTATTTTGGGCTAAGGTCTCACATGAACAAGCTGCAAGATTTCTCAAGCCCCAGACTGTAGTTTTTATTTTAAAACATCTCTTGTTCTACTTATAAAGTCCAATTTCTTGAGACACATTGATGATGCTGTAACGATTCAGCTAGAAATATAGTTCACTTGGTAGATTATGTGGATTTTTAGTTGTTTCGCATTCTTGCAACTATAAAAAACAGCTAGGTAATCTAAGAACTTCAGTTAGGGCAGGCTCACTTCTTGGTGGTTTGTGTATATTTTCTGCAGGTGACAGAAACCAATTAGTATTTATTTTGGTTCCAGATTTTCAGTGGTATTACTACTACCTTTTATAATAACAAGTTTGTCACATGGGTTACTGAAATTTAATTAAATGTCCATGAGCAATGATTTGTGAGTTTTCCAGGTTGCTTGCATACTTTTTTCTCCAACATACATTTTTCTTCTTACGATGGAGTAGGAGAACTAAGGGAAACTGAATAAGGGAGAGCTTAAGCTTTTCTATTTCCTGTAAGTGATGGCACAGAGGGTAACCAGCATTTCATTTAGCCTACTTAGTGTTTAAAAATAAGTCTCCCTATTAGCAGGGCAGAACAATTTACAACATGTCTTGGGGAAATGCAACAAAATTCTTTTTGTATTTCCAGCTACAATATTTATTAGAAGCTTTTGTTATACAATTATATAATTATCTTTTTAATCTAATAAATGTGCTTTATATCTGTATTTCTGTTAATATCCACCTTTGTCTTGTTATCATCATGATGATAATGAGCTGTGATAGCAAGGCAATCACAGTAGTTTCTTGTTGAAATTCTTCGTAAGCTTCTCACAGTTTTTATTCTCTATCAAGGCTGCAAAACAGAACATGATCAGATTTTTAACCTCCATTTTTGACTTAAACTTGTAGAAAAATCACATCATATATATTTTATTATACCAAGAAATATATTAAAAGTGGAGAAAAAGAATGAATTAACTAGCACACTGACCAGATTGTTCAAACAGTCATTTAATTTCAAATGGAGAGACAAACTATGACCATGTAAAACAGCTCTGAAAATAAAAATAAAAATTTTAAAAAATTGAAATTTATGCCTTGACAAAGCATCAAAATTCCATATTCATTTTTGAGGTTAACTTTTTTTTTCCAAAGAAGTAATGAATATACATTTAAAAATATGAAAATATTTAAAGTAAAACTCTGTAAATTATCGTGGACATTTTAAAATGAAACTATATTCTTTTTGTTTTCTGTATCATTGTAGAGGTACTACAATGACATTGTACTTCAAAGACATTGAGGTGCTGGAGCGTGTCCAAAGAAAGGCAACGAAGCTGGTGAAGGGTCTAGAGCACAAGTCTTATGAGGAGCAGCTGAGGGAACTGGGACTGTTTAGCCTGGAGAAGAGGAGGCTGAGGGGAGACCTCATCACGCTCTACAACTACCTGAAAGGAGGTTGTAGCGAGGTGGGGGTTGGTCTCTTCTCCCAAGTAACTAGCGATGGGACGAGAGGAAATGGCCTCAAGTTGCGCCAAGGGAGGTTTAGATTGGACATTAAGAAAAATTTCTTCACCAAAAGGGTTGTCAGGCCTTGGAAGAGGCTGCCCAGGGAAGTGGTTGAATCACCATCCCTGGAGGTATTTAAAAGACGTGTAGATGTGGCGCTTAGGGACATGGTTTAGTGGTGGACTTGGCAGTGCTAGGTTAATGGGTGCACTTGATGATCTTAAAGATCTTTTCCAACCTAAACAACTCTATGATTCTGTGATTTACCCATAATATATTTTTAGTTTTTAAAGCAGAACAGGTGAAGGTCAGTCTTTCACTCGTCCTTTAGGCTGTAGTATGATTAAAAACCTATTTCTGTAAATCAAGTATAAATACATATCTCAGAAACCTGGAGGTAAAAGATAAATTAAGTTACAGAGAATGGTTATATTATCTTATCTTCTAAATATGCCCTTGCTTTAAACCAAATTGTACCCCATCCCCATATGGGAAAACAGATTATAGCAAAGGCTTTAATTATCCATATTCTACCAATGATTTAACTAATTTTAAAGTTATTTTTAGGAAGGGCAAAAAAGAGCAGGTTTTAAATCCTCTCATATTCTGTGTACCATATGCATCTTTTTGATGTTACACAGATTGCTAAAGTCCTGGGTTTTCCCTTTGTAGGCTCAACCAGCTGCTGCATTAGCTGTTCCTGTGTCTTTTTTCTGTGTTGAGCGCACTTAAGCTCTTATGCAACCTAATACTTTCTGTCATTGGAATAATTTTCTGCTGTTAACCAAATGCATGTTCTGCTTTGCAGTGGGGCTTTCTTTCCATTCCTGTAGTGGAGGAAAGCAAATACTGATGACGCATTTTTTCACGGTGACAGGATATTTATCAATCACCTTGCACTTTCTTTTATTTTGTACTATTATACGTTCTTTACATCAATTTTATGTTTGGTATTTCAGTTTATTCTTCTGAAAGACCTGTGCCTTGAAGACAACCCTAATTCCCTATTTTTTCTCTTTCTATGGTGTTTAATTAATACAAATGTTATATGATGAATATAAATAATGTTTATATACACATATGGATAATATTTACAAGAAATCTAACATTAACAGATTTTTTTTCTTTAATTTCAGCAGTCTTCATACTGTCTGAATGCTTTTATTTTCCCACTGGAAAAATAACTTGTATACAACAAATAATATGCAAAAACAGTGTATAATGGACAAAATCAAAGTAGTTAATAAATATAATTTTCGAAAGTCTATTTCAAATTACACTTGAAAATATGCATAATTTGTATCCATTTCAACTACACTTTAAAATGTATTCTCCCAAATATCCATTTATTAATTTTAAACTTTTCTTTAAAACAAAAAACCTGATTATTGTGTTGACAGATTGTTAAGGGTGTCAATGAGTCTGTTTTAATGTATTAGAATATACATAGAGTAGTGTATTTCTTGCATAGGTCGTACCGTATTCAAGTTCAGTTACAAATGTCACTTGAAGTACCGAATATAGCTTTAGCTTCCATTTTCTGTGTCTTGTGTTGACTGCCCCTTTCCTCTGTATTGACCACATTCTTTCATCTGCTTAAGACATCTTGCTTTTCTAAACCGTATTTTGTGGGGAAATTGCAAAATAGGCCCTTATTTACCTTGACTGTTCTTAGTTTATAATTTGCAATCAATTTTGTTGTTCCTTGAATTTTTCTTGGTATATGCAAGGCGGCATATAGGCACCTTATTGTGCTCACAAAGTATAGGAATACTTCTAAAGTCACAAACATAGGCATACAGCTGGCCTGAGGATATATTTGAAACTATTACAAGTTTCTTTTGCTGGCAACTTATATAGTTTAGAAGGCACCAGTGACTTTTTTTGCAACATTACTGAAAGATGATACCGTAGCTTTCTCTGAAAAACGTTAACTTGGATTCTGTGTTCTGGTGCTGGTTCAGTTGCTTTCTGGAGACCAACCCTCTCTCCAAGGTTGGTCTAAACTACAATAAAATGAAGATTAAATTAGATTTTTTTTCACTGTTAAATATGGCAAGACTTAAGACTGAAAGTGTTTCCCTCCCAAAAAGGTATGGATAGAGGTTTTTTTCCCTTCTTTTAAAAAAGTGAAATGAACTTTCTTCAGTACTGCCTCATTTTGGACGATTTGTTAAAGATGTTTTTGCTTGAAGAATGCAGCAATATTTTGTAAACATAATAGCTCATATAAATATTTATTTTTCTCCATAGCAAAAAGTTGCTACAGCTTCTCTGAGTATTCTTATGTCTGTTAGGAAACTCAAGAAATTACAGGTTTATTAGTTTGTTGCGTCTGCCGTTTGTTTGTGTGTTCATTTTCTGTTTTCCTTTGCAGGAAAGGAAATATCACCATAGAAGTTATAATGATTTCAACCACACTCTTGCAGTGTTCTCCATTGCTGGCTATGCTTTATACCATTTACATCTTAAACTTTGCTTTTCAGTTTTAGAGATCATCTTTTGATTTTGTCCCATTATCATTTTGTTCATTACAGACTCTGTTGCCTCCAAGCTTGTTCTCTACTACTCCATCTCAGGTTTTCCATTCAGTTCTTCATAGTCTCCTATGCATTACATAGTAATATTTCAACTACAATGTTTCTTTCCTCTTCATCTTCATTCACAGTGATTAGATTTCTAATGTTCAGTTGCTGGTTTTGCAGGTCTCTCTAAAAGTATAGCAGTACAAGTTAACAAAGCACATTATTTATTCATTCTGGCCAATGTCATTATCTTTTACTCTCCTGTATATACTCCATCATCCTTAAATCAAGGCTGTCGGGTGTCTGGATCTATTCCAGCATGTCTTGCCTACGCTCAGGATGCGAAGATGCCATTCATTTGGATTCTTGAATAGCTGTTGGACTCAGCCTTGACATTTGTGATGAAACTGGAACTTTCGTGTGTCCATGGCAATAAAGTTACATCCATTAGGAAGGTCTGTGTTTACAATTCTTCTTAGCTATTTCTTGGCAGAAGTGGACAGGTAGTTTGATTATAAAGTAAATATTCACTTGAAAGATTTTGACAGGTCTGAAAACCTTCATGCCTCAGAGCCCTATTCAAGACTCATTTCTTTCCCTACTTCTCTCTTTATTTTGCTTTGCAACTGTGCTGTGAAAATGGCTGAACAGAGAACACTTTTGAAGATGGGACTTTTACAAGTTCTTTAGGAAATTTGCAATCTTTGCTGGAGGCTGGATGCATAATGTTGCACACACTGTAGTAGAATTGGAAACACTGGAGCAAAGCAAAGTACTGATGCAACAGCTATGATTTTCCACTGTAAGGAAGCCTGATATAGCCAGTATTACATGCTAGTGTAGTTTGAGGAGGTCGATAGCTACATACCCTTAGAATCATAGAATCACTAAGGTTGGAAAAGACCTCTAAGATCATCGAGTCGAACTGTCAACCCAACACTACCATGCCCACTAAACCATGTCCCTAAGCGCCTCATCTACACGTCTTTTAAATACTTCCAGGGATGGTGACTCCACCACTTCCCTGGGCAGCCTGTTCCAAGGCCTGACCACTCTTTCAGTAAAGAAATTTTTCCTAATGTCCAGTCTAAACCTCCCTTGGCGCAACTTGAGGCCATTTCCTCTTGTCCCATCACTAGTTACTTGGGAGAAGAGACCAACACCCACCTCGCTACAACCTCCTTTCAGGTAGTTGGAGAGGGCGATGAGGTCTCCCCTCAGCCTCCTCTTCTCCAGACTAAACAACCCCAGTTCCCTCAGCCGCTCCTCACAAGACTTGTGCTCCAGGCCCTTCACCAGCTTCGTTGCCCTCCTCTGGACACGCTCCAGCACCTCCATGTCCTTCTTGTAGGGAGGGGCCCAAAACTGAACACAGTATTCGAGGTGCGGCCTCACCAGTGCCGAGTACAGGGGCACGATCACCTCCCTGCTCCTGCTGGCCACACTATTTCTGATACAGGCCAGGATGCCGTTGGCCTTCTTGGCCACCTGAGCACACTGCCGGCTCATGTTCAGCCGGCTGTCAATCAGCACCCCCAGGTCCTTTTCCTCTGGGCAGCTTTCCAGCCACTCTTCCCCAAGCCTGTAGCGTTGCCTGGGGTTGTTGTGACCCAAGTGCAGGACCCGGCACTTGGCCTTGTTGAACCTCATACAGTTGGCCTTGGCCCATCCATCCAGCCTGTCCAGGTCCCTCTGCAGAGCCTTCCTACCCTCCAGCAGATCAACACTCCCGCCCAGCTTGGTGTCGTCTGCAAACTTACTGAGGGAGCACTCGATCCCCTCGTCCAGATCATTGATAAAGATATTGAACAGGACCGGCCCCAGTACTGAGCCCTGGGGAACACCGCTCGTGACCGGCCGCCAACTGGATTTAACTCCGTTGACCACAACTCTCTGGGCTCGGCCGTCCAGCCAGTTTTTTACCCAGCGAAGAGTGCACCTGTCTAGGCCGTGAGCCGCCAGCTTCTCTAGGAGAATGCTGTGGGAGACAGTGTCAAAGGCTTTACTGGAGTCCAGGCAGACCACATCCACAGCCTTTCCCTCACCCACGAGGTGGGTCACCTGGTCACAGAAGGAGATCAGGTTGGTCAAGCAGGATCTGCCTTCCATGAACCCGTGCTGGCTGGGCCTGATCCCCTGGTTGTCCCGCACATGGCTCGTGAACGCCCTCAAAACGAAGCACTCCATGATCTTCCCCGGCACCGAGGTCAAGCTGACCGGCCTGTAGTTCCCCAGATCCTCTTTCCGGCCCTTCTTGTAGATGGGCGTCACATTGGCAAGCCTCCAGTCGCCTGGGACCTCCCATGTTAACCAGGACTGCTGGTAAATGATGGAGAGCGGCTCAGCAAGCTCCTCTGCCAGCTCCCTCAGCACGCTCAGGTGGATCCCATCCGGCCCCATAGACTTGTGAATGTCCAAGTGGCGTAGCAGGTCATTAACTGCTTCCTCTTGGATTATGGGGGGTTTATCCTGCTCGCCGTCCCCGTCTTCCAGCTCAGGGGGCTGAGTACCCTGAGGATAACTGCTCTGACCATTAAAGACTGAGGCAAAGAAGGCGTTAAGTACCTCAGCCTTATCCTCGTCCTTGGTGGCAATGTTCCCCCCACATCCAATAGAGGATGGAGATTCTCCTTGGCTCTCCTTTTGTCATTAATATACTTGTAAAAACATTTTTTGTTGTCTCTCACAACAGTGGCCAGATTGAGTTCTAGCTGGGCTTTTGCTTTCTGATTTCCTCTCTGCACGACCTAACGAGATCCCTGTACTCTTCTTGAGTTGCCTGCCCCTTCTTCCACAAGTGATAAACTCTCCTTTTTTTCCTGAGTCCCAGCCAGAGCTCCCCGTTCAGCCAGGCCGGTCGCCTTCCCCGCCCGTTCTTCTTGCGGCACATGGGGACAGCCCGCTCCTGCGCCTTTAAGACTTCCTTCTTGAAGAACGTCCAGCCTTCCTGGACCCCTTTGCCCTTCAGGACTGTCTCCCAAGGGACCCTCTCGACCAGTGTCCTGAGCAGGCCAAAGTGCGCCCTCTGGAAGTCCATGGTAGCCGTTTTGCTGGCCCCCTGCCTTACTTCACTAAGTATTGAGTATTCTATCATTTCATGGTCGCTAAGCCCAAGCTGGCCTCTGACCACCACATCTCCCACCCTTGCTATGTACCATAGTCTGATGAACGTAGCCGCCAATTCAATCTGTGTGTGTCTCAAAGTTGCAGAATAAAAAGAGACCCTCACCCTCGTTTGGGCTCTCAGGTGGTCCATGCAAAATCAGAGTAATAGGCAGGAGGAATTTAAAGCAGAGAAGATAGGTTATAGAAGGTCAGAAGTAGGAGAGTTTACTGAGGCAGAGGTAGATCTCGCATGACATTTGATTCCTTTTTACTGAACTTGCATATGACCCACATTGCTGCTGTGAAGGGTAGTGTTTCTTCCTGATAATCTGTGGGATCTCCGGCACTGCTTCTTCACTTAAAGCCCAGTCATTTGTGACTTTTGACATTTCTGTATGAGCGCTGATCCTCTTAGACAACAAATGGGAAAGGAATGATTTGGGAGATAATGAAAGAAAGCAAAAGGAAATGGGAGGAATGGAGACTGTATGCCAAGATCAGAAGGAAGAACAAGAGCAATGACAGCTGTCCTGGGGAAGGCATTAGTGTGGCAGTTCTCAGAGTGAGAATATTTTATTTCGTTCTAGGGTAGTATGCTGCTGTAACCATATTCTCCAGGTCATAGACCTGAACATAAAAAAATTGTAATTCTGCCCTCTACAATAAACAAATTTACCGAGGAGAAAAGAAACACAAAATATTTGGGTTTTGATCATATTCTTTTGTCCAAAGCTGCACTTCTGAATTAAATGTGTATGTAGGCATGGGGGAAGGAGGCCTCCAGTTATGTTTTTTTTCTTCTCTTTTATCTTTGGGGAGGTGATAGCAAGTGACTCAGTCTACAGATGCCAGACCCGGCACAGTGAGGGGAAGAAATAGTAGTCTGTATGAGAAGCACATGCTAAATGCATACCTGATTTTTGTCTCATGCAGGAAAAAGATGGCAAGCCAAATGCAGTGTATCATGAATTATACTGAATCTGTTGGCTGCCAGTTAGACAAGTGATATAGAGTTGTACTAACTGATCTATAAAGTGATACCAACTCATTTACGTGCGTAAAATGATCTCACTGCTTCTTCTTTTCTTCCTCTTAGTACATTTTTCCAGCTTCTGTGCTCCAAAAAATCATTTGTTTTTTCACTCAGTGACTAACTAATACAGCCACTGATTTTTTTCTGGGCACTTCTCGGACCATATTTTGACCTTGAAACTTGCTGTCATTGTAGTTGAGATTTTGCATCCAGCAGTCGCCAGTGGAAACACTGCTTGTTACGTTCTTCAGTTGAGCTGGTTATCACTTAATTGTGAGACAAAACTGACTCTTGGCAAAGGTTTAATTAATCTTTGGATGTAACTCCACTTTAGGTTGTTTGGAAAAAAAGTGGTAGTCAAATTAGAAATTTTTTTGATATCAAAAAGGTTAAATTTTAATGACAATTAAAATTGTCATTTAATAAAAGTTTTTTTCTGACAAATACTCTTACATACAGTAAATCCTGACAGGCTTGTTTATACCAAGAAAGGAGAAAAATATAAACAGTTATATGAAATGATTATATTAAGAATTGAGAGATCAGTCAGAAGACTTTAACACACAGACATGATCTGCTACACTCAAAATCTTGTTATGGACAAAGGGGAATGCACTGAGCTAAGCATTTATGGTTCATCTAATTAGTTTTGACTGTCTAATAAAATTAAGTCCATATTATCTACTTATTAAAGTTTTGTTAATAATATGGTTAAAAACTTTTATATAAACTTCTTACTAACTCCCCCTGTTATTTGGTGTTATGCTCCCCCTTCCAGTACTTCTCCAGGTCTTAAGGTTGACTATTCAGTCTTCCTCAGGAAGGGGGAGAAGACTTTAACAGTAATTAGCATCTTGGTTTCTCCACCTCCTCTACAGTTTTGGAGTCTGCTTGAGGCTACTTTTTTGTATTTTCTTTAGGTTGCTTACTCGCTGTTCCTCACCACTTCCCAGGCAAAGTCTGGGAGCCACACGCTGCCTCCCCCAGCCCCGCGACCCCGGAGGGGCTGCATGTCCCGCAGTGACTACGTAGGGGTGCCAGCCCCCTGCCCCGGGCGCTCCCAGAGCAAAGCCCACGCGGGGAGGCCACAGGCACGTGGCCACCAGACAGTTGCTGCCACGGCTAAAACCAGCTCTTGCCAAGGCAGGGTGAGACCCGTGCTGAGACCCCGCGCTGCCAGCTGCCCACCAAGCCTCTGGCCTTCTGCTAGCGATTGCAAAAATCATATTTACTGGGCTGCAGAACAGAGCATCCCAAACATTTGTCTTGTAATTGGTAGCGACTCACAAGAGATATTACAGTCTTTCGAGACTTCACGTGAGTAAGAGCTGATCTCAGTATGTGTTTGCAATGTTGGATCTTTAATATTTACTATTGCTGGCACATAGAAGATTGCATAATGCAGTTTTGGTCAGACAGCTACCTAAAATATTTATCAGTGTGAGAATGTGGTCCTTTGTGTTCAGAACAAATGTTCTTTGATATTTTTAAATTATTTAAAAACTTTGCATGAGTGAATCAGAAATCTAATCAGTCGCCTGACACTGGTTTGTGATGCTGCTTAGAAATCACAGTAAGAATAGAAGTGAAGAGCAAATGCTAAAAGGTATGATTTTTCAGAGGTCAAAATCCAGAGAAGTAAGAAGGAATGCAGACTCGTTTTATTGTTATATTCACCTAGACTCAATTAAGACCTGCAGATATTCATGCATATGTGCTTTATTAAATGAATGCGATACATACCTGAAACCCATAGTTTTTAACACATAGAATTTTAAAACAGACTGGGGCAATGATGGACTTTATTGCTTTTTAAACTGCTTTAAACACAGTAAAGTGTAGTACAATCTGATAAACTGAAATCAATAACCCTTGCTGTGAATGTGCATTTATAATAGCCAGACTTTGAAAGCTTGTTTTCTAGTGACTACTGCTGTAAAGTCTGTTCTGCCCTAATAAAATTATTTTTTTACTGTGTTACGTCACATAGAAAACTTTAATGGCTGTTTTCAAGTTCTTTTCACTGTACTATACGCAATTTAGGAAACTCCAGTCAAAGTACTCCCACATTCTGAGGCTTCCTTTAAAACAGCCAGCATGGGACGAAGATTTGTTCACTGAATGACACCAAGTAGGTAGAATTGCTGGTATGATTTTTAGTAACTCATTTTCCTCTTGCCTTTGCAGACTATGGCACTATTAAGAAAGTGCTTGCCCCAATGAACCAGACTTCAAGCAGCTGCCTGCTCGAGGAAATTGAGCTCCTGCCGAAAAGTCAGCGAGAGCCCATCAGGAGCCTTCAGATCCTGCACAGCCAGAGTGTCCTTTTTGTGGGCCTTCAGGAACACGTGGTTAAGGTCCCCCTGAAGAGATGTCTCTTTTACAAAACATACAGGTATGAAGGATCAGCTAGTTTGATTTGATTGGAGAAAAATGCTTGCGGGGGGTTGCGGAAAATGGGAAGGAAAAATGAGTAAGTAGGAATCCAAATTAATTACCTCTCTCAGCAATGACTTTCTATGTACACTGTTTTTCAGAAGTGTCTCTGACTTCTTTTACTAACTTGTTAGGACTAGATGAGACTCTCAAGGAATTATATTGATATTTAGGTGTCATTAGACAAATTCTGAATTCTGAAATGAAACAGTAAGAAATTATTTATATAGAAAACAAGTATCTGATAATGTGCAGTAAAGCTTGAAACTTGGACAAATTTAAGTTGGGGTTTTTTTTAAGCTGTATTATAACTGAGTAAACAATATTTCTGTGGGTTGAGAAAGAAAACTGGATTGGATGAACTGAGAGCTAAGACTAGTTGGAAAAGTGGCTATTTAAAGGTAGTGCTGGATCAGGAAACCATAATAAATGTAAATATCGTACTAGGTGAAAGTGTTACACAACTAACAGTTGTTCGATCGAACAAGGAAAATAACTTACAAATCATCACTTGGTTTTAGACTGTATTATGTTAGTTAAGGAATTTAAAGTTCAGCATACAACTTTTTCTATAGGTTATCTGAAAGTACTTCTGGGTTGCGAAATACATGTTATTAGAGATTGCTAATTTCATCTAATTGGTTGTATCTTCCCTTTGATATAAGTGTGGTACAGTAATTCAGTACAACTGTTCTGTTTTACATTGCCTTTCTTGGCTGCTACACTCAGGATCGCAGAGACGTTATTTGTGCAGCAGACAGAGATTATACCTCCCGTGAAAGGCAGCGACCATTTGCAGGTGGAGATGTTTCTGGGTGTCAGAGGGAACACGCGCGCGGTCACAGCAGGGAGGTGACCGCAGGACGCGGGTGTAGAGGTGCGGCTCGGAGGCAGTGGAAGGGCTTTTCCGAGGGGCCTGGCTCTGTGTGGGGGTTGGTGCTATGCAGGAGGCCAGTGAAAGGCTACTGGGTTGAGGACAAGACTGAAGGAAAAGCTGTACCCTGGGAAACTGGAGTAGACCAGGGAAGGGGAGTTTCTCCTTATTTACAGTTCTTTACCAGCCCCTTTTGTTTATGTAGCATATTTTAGGTATTTTCTACTAAAATAGCAGCGATAGGACACTCAAAGCCCCATTGGAGGTTCTGCAAAGCTCACTTTAAGGAAAAGTTATATATAGGCAAGTCTCTGCCTCAAGCTGTTGGTTGGTTTAGGGGCCAACATAGGACCAAGTTTCACCTTTCTTTGGTTTAGCGAGTTGAAACAGGATGTGTGGTGGTCCTGTAGCCCTTTTTGTTTTGTTTTGTGCTTTTCGTGAAGTGAAGGGACTTGTATTTTGGGAGAGGGAGGGGTGCATGCGTGTATATCTGGAGAAGGAAAAATATAATGACATATTCTTGTGCTTCTCTCTTTTCTTGAATATGACATGATTATGCCGTTCTGGTTGTACGAGACATTAAACATGTTTTCCTAAGCAGATGTGTTTATTTCAGAAAGGGAGATTGGGCTGGTATCCTCTGTTTTCTTAGGGACTCTGTAAACACAGAGAGCTCAATAATACGGGTGTCCCGTATTTACACCAAATGTACACTCTGCTTGAAACATTTCAAGGCTGGAGCCTTATTATGTAATTAGTGAGATGTGAACTCCAAAATCTAGAGGTGAGACTTACAGAGCACCTGCTTAACTGGTACCTGTGCTTCTGTCAGGACAATTGCCGAGGCCGATCAGTGCTACCCCGACTGCAGGACACAAACGTGCTTCTGCCCTCGCAGGGTGGGACCGCTGTCTAAAATCATAGACCCCATACACGGCTGCAGGCTAGGCATTCTCCTCCCTTTTTGAGCAGGGGGGTCTAACTGACTAGATTTTAAGAGTGTTTAAAAAAAAAAAAAAAGTGGTGGTGCTGTTCCCATTTTGCTGAGTAGAACGGTAGTTAAATGACTCAAATCCTGCTGAATTGATAATTTATTCCTCTGCCCAGAGGTATGCGAAGTCTCATCTTCCACTGGAAGGGCTTACTTAAAAGGAGATAAAATTATTACTTGTGGGGTTTTTCAGTCCTGTCTTTTGTAGTTGTATCAGTTTGCCTGGAATTATTAAAGATCCATTGCACCAAAAGGGTTACCATCCATGCTTTCTTCCTGGTTAAAGAGTTTACCAGCAATTCTAGCTCTATTTTGTGAGAAAGGAGAGGATTTACAGCTGTGAACTAGATGAAATAAGACATTTCTTCGTCATCTATCATTAGAGACTCAGATGGTTTGGAAAACGCAGACATAATCTTTCTCTCACCTATCACTTACTTTTGGCTTGACTAGTTTTTTCTTGGTTTATGCTGGATTTCAAGCATATTTGGTTCTCTACAGGTGGAGAGAGTGTAGGTACCTTACTTGGGGCTATAAATTTCACTAGGTAATGAAACATCTGAAACTTCATCACTGCATTGCTGGGTGCTTTAATACTCATGTTCTTGTTATATGTTGCCAACTATTACTTCTATACTATAGCAATGGGTAAATAGAGTAATGAGTAAACCTTACCTAAGGAAAATGCCTTGGGGCATTGTGATTCTTTTTTTTGGATTATTTTAATTTTATCTATTCACATTTATCATACTTAGGGCTGTATAGCTGTGCCAAGGTTATATTCTGAACTTCCATCAATAATAACTGGAGTTTTTCCCCAGATCAAGGGCATGTGTAGTCTTTAATATCTACTTCACATAATTTTTGAGAAATAGAGCATGTTTGTGTATAAATAACAGCCTTAAAAAACCCAAAAGGCTGAAGATGTATGAGCTCATCTGTCCTGCCTTTTTGTGTCAATGGCAGAGTGCTCACCATTTAATCTTTTCTAATCTTTTTGTTTAGGTTTATTGCAAGGGTTTCAGACAATGCAACTTCAGTCTCTCTGCTCAGCAGACTGTTCCACAAGCTAATATCTCTATGTCAAGATAATTTTCTTAAGATTGTCTATTTTTTATTTTTATTTCATTATTCCTTGTTCTATCTTCACGTACCAGCCTCTAAAGCATGTGGTTATTGCTTTTATTTGTAGTTTATTATGTCTCCTTGATTATCACTCTGATACTCTGTACATATTTAGCTAATTCGTATTTCCTTATAAATCTGTTCCTCCAGCACTTTCTTGTGGTGGAGTCCTCTGTGACATGATGTTGTCTCTGACAGACATTCCGTCTGATTCAGGACAGTCCTGTTCTACCAGCTCATGGCTCCGCTCCCACAGACCCTGTTAGTGAAGGCCCTTGAAAATATTGTTTTACATTTGGAGACTAAATTTGATTTTTTTTTTTTTTTGGTGTTCTAGGTGCAGTTCAGAGCACTTTATTGCTGTGACAGCAGACCATACCACAAGCAGAGCCTGTTGTCACACCTGTAGTTTGGGTTGCTCAGCACTTTCCATTACACCATCATGTTTTCGTTGTTTATGAGTTGCCCCTGTTAGTTATTTGGATTGACAGTTTTCATGGAGGGGGTCTCCCACAGACTTCTGCTGATGGCTGAATAGTTTAGAACATCCTGTCATAATCCTGCTGTTTTCAGGAATCAGCTAGGGAAAAATAGTTTGGGCCATGTGAATTCTTAGAGTCTTCCAAAAAGCCCTGGTGTCTTCATGCTCCAGGAGGAAACCGCAGAGCAGTTACCTTAGTTCTGCTCTCCCTGGGGAAGATCCTTAAGATTTGACCAGGTTATTATCACCTGGGTATTGTAATTCACACATGTTTATCAAACTTTTACGGAAGACCATCAACATTATTCACTGTAGCTATTATTTTCACTAAGAATTCTCGAACTCTCTGTACTTCTTCGGCGTTGAATAGGCCAAGCATAAAGCACAACTGACTTTTGTATACCCGCTAATTAACTGTAATGCGAGATAAATAGAATGATTATCATGAGAAGATAACTATTAAATTCCCTAAAGTTGCAGTGTTTGCTATTTACTTTGAAGGCCCTAAGCATCTGTAATAAGGAGTAAGATCTATAAAGACTCCATCCCCTGAAACAAAGAACCAGTCGGCTTTCTTTTATTGGCAGCTGTAGCCTTCAAAAGGAACCTTGGATGGCAGTGATTTCTCTGAGGCAAATTTGTCGATGTAATAATTAGTACTGGAGTTTTCAGTGCATCAGTAATGAAAGTAGGGTTAATGAAAGGTTGTATCAGCCCAATGTTCTGCAAAATCTTACCAAGCAAGGGTCAAGAATTGGTATTTCTGATGGAAGATAGGTTTCACACACTTACAAGGCTTGAAAACTAATCTTACTATGATGTTATGTCTAAGTAATAGTGCCATCTGCTAAAAGCTGAAGTCACTACAAATAGTGACTTCTCTGGTGTTAAAAAACAACTTTCGGAAATTTTTGAGTGTTGTTTTTTACATTATATGCTTAAAATATTATTGGATCACAAGATTGTTTTGCTAAGTAATGTTATCATAGCTATTCTACTGTAACCCTGACTTTTCTGTCTTTGTACTCCATCATTTCTATTTTGGCTTCGTTGTTAACCAGATACGCAATCTGTACATATACAAAAGATGACTGTAGCAGCACAGTAATAAGAGGGGTACTGGATTAACTAACAGAAGAAAACAATTATTGCAAATTTGGTTGTGCTTTATTTCATTCCTAGAACTTATTGGATTAAGTATTTCAACCACTGTTGCATTCCTTTATTTTTCCTTGGCTATAGACGTTGCTTCCTCAGAAGTACTCTCGCACTTAGTTAGAAAACAAACCTGTTTTCCTGGGAAGAAAACACTGTGGCTATCATTACATAGCAGAATAATGATTCCTGTATACTAATATTATACAAGTTAACAACCAATAATGTGGTCTAAACTATTACTAGATGCTAATGTGTCCAGAAGGGCTTGCCAACACATGGAATTGAAATTGCTGTTTTGAAATAATCGTTCCAGACTAGTTATTTTTGGATATCCAGGTGGATTTCCTTATATCAAAATATGCAAGCATTACTCCAGTTTAAATTGGAGAAACACACTGCTACATGAGAATGTAGAGGCCTAATCTGAATTAGTAATTCCAGAGTAATATTCCAGAATCAGAATCTTCATGAATTTCCCAAACTAGGATAAACCGTAATCCTGGGGGCAAGACTAGATTATAAGCACATTTTAAAAATGTGAAGTCTTTTTTTAGATATTAGATACACTGCAAAATTATCTTCAATTGGTATGAACTTATGAGAACACTAGTAAAGTCAGCAAAACTATGAAATAGAATCATAGAATCATTAAGGTTGGAAAAAGCCTCTAAGATCATCGAATCCAACCATCAACCTAACACCACCATGCCCACTACACCATGTCCCTAAGCGCCTCATCTATACGTCTTTTAAATACTTCCAGGGATGGTGACTCAACCACTTCCCTGGGCAGCCTGTTCCAAGGCTTAACCACTCTTTCAGTAAAGAAATTTTTCCTAATGTCCAATCTAAACCTCCCTTGGCGCAACTTGAGGCCATTTCCTCTCGTCCTATCGCTAGTTACTTGGGAGAAGAGACCAACACCCACCTCGCTACAACCTCCTTTCAGGTAGTTGGAGAGGGCGATGAGGTCTCCCCTCAGCCTCCTCTTCTCCAAACTAAACAGTCCCAGTTCCCTCAGCCGCTCCTCATAAGACTTGTGCTCCAGACCCTTCACCAGCTTTGTTGCCCTTCTCTGGACATGCTCCAGCACCTCCATGTCCTTCTTGTAGTGAGGGGCCCAAAACTGAACACAGTATTCGAGGTGCGGCCTCACCAGTGCCGAGTACAGGGGCACGATCACCTCCCTGCTCCTGCTGGCCACACTATTTCTGTTACAGGCCAGGATGCCGTTGGCCTTCTTGGCCACCTGGGCACACTGCCGGCTCATGTTCGGCCGACTGTCGACCAGCACCCCCAGGTCCTTTTCCTCTGGGCAGCTTTCCAGCCACTCTTCCCCAAGCCTGTAGCGTTGCCTGGGGTTGTTGTGGCCGAAGTGCAGGACCCGGCACTTGGCCTTGTTGAACCTCATACAGTTGGCCTCAGCCCATCGATCCAGCCTGTCCAGGTCCCTCTGCAGAGCCTTCCTACCCTCCAGCAGATCAACACTCCCGCCCAACTTGGTGTCGTCTGCAAACTTACTGAGGGAGCACTCGATCCCCTCATCCAGATCATTGATAAAGATATTGAACAGGACCGGCCCCAGTACTGAGCCCTGGGGAACACCGCTCGTGACCGGCCGCCAACTGGATTTAACTCCGTTCACCACAACTCTCTGGGCTCGGCCGTCCAGCCAGTTTTTTACCCAGCGAAGAGTGTACCTGTCTAGGCCGTGAGCCGCCAGCTTCTCTAGGAGAATGCTGTGGGAGACAGTGTCAAAGGCTTAACTGAAGTCCAGGTAGACCACATCCACAGCCTTTCCCTCATCCACGAGGTGGGTCACCTGGTCATAGAAAGAGATCAGGTTGGTCAAGCAGGACCTGCCTTCCATGAACCCGTGCTGGCTGGGTCTGATCCCCTGGTTGTCCCGCACATGGCTTGTGAGCACCCTCAAGACAAACTGCTCCATAATCTTCCCCGGCACCGAGGTCAGGCTGACCGGCCTGTAGTTCCCCGGATCCTCCTTCCGGCCCTTCTCGTAGATGGGCGTCACATTGGCAAGCCTCCAGTTGTCCTGGACCTCTCCTTTTAACCAGGACTGCTGGAGAGTGGCTTGGCAAGCTCCTCCGCCAGCTCCCTCAGTACCCTCAGGTGGATCCCATCCGGCCCCATAGACTTGTGAGCATCCAGGTGGCGTAGCAGGTCATTAACTGCTTCCTCTTGGATTATGGGGGGTTTATTCTGCTCGCCGTCCCTGTCTTCCAGCTCAGTTGAAACACAGTTGAAAGTCTTCCTCACTCAAAAGAAATAGAATATTAGTCCCATACTGGGGAGGGGAATCAACTGAAGCTCTACAGATCTGAGGTTGACCTATATTTCTTTCTTTCTTTCTCTGTGAGGACCAAGGTTTTTCCAGAAACTTTCTTTGTCTATGTGGCCCACAAAATGCATCAGAGACAAACATTTACATTTTGCTGCACCTGAAATACTTAGTCACAACTCTTTAAAGTGTGCAATCTATTCATGTATGTATTGTATTGTAAACAAACTTTTTTGGCAAACAAGAAGGAATTTTGATAAGCAGGTAGAATTTTACAGCCTGCTCCCAATGTATTTAGTGCAGTACCCTATGAGGACAAAGGAAAATGTCTTTTTCTTTTAATTTGCAAAGTTGTAAGAAAACCAGATGGACTTGACTACATATTTGCATTTCAGATTTTATTAGTAGGATATTGTTTTAAACAAAGAAGTCATCTAAGAAATAAAAATTTAAAACAGGCATGTGGTTTTCATATGTCATGATGTAATTCATTTCTTTGCTTTAAAAAATACCAAAAGGTTGAGGAATTTTAAGTTCAGTGTAGTTACTGTTAAGTTTTTCTTGAAAATCACTTGACATATTTAAAGCAACCCACTTTCCAAGAGATCATTTCACCAGTCATTTGATACTTGGCAAGTGTATTCTCTGGAAACAGAAGTTAAAGGCACTGGATGGTTTAAAAACAAGCAAATAAACAAACAAAGGCAAATATGGAAGGTTTTTTATTGTAAAATAATTTAACATATCAGATACTGGACTGCTGTGTAGTCAGGCCAGCACATATCCTATGCATCTCAATTTACAGTGCTCTGCGTTACACACCAGTTGTTTTCTCATGAGAATTATTTGCAGCTCTCTTAATATTCTATAATCTTTTTGTGGGCATTTTCATTTATTTGAAGTTTTACAGGAAATTAACATCCGAGTTTGGAGTCCACTATTGACCTGAATGTATTAAGAGAGAGAGAATTCTTGATGCAGTAGAATGAACTGTGGGCAGAATTCCAGGACGGGAGTTTGGATGCTCCCATTCTACGAGCCCAAACTGAGTGGCTTTAAAGGCCATCTGGTCCTCATAATACGTTGTCAGGCCAGTGGAGGTATCTACAGTTACTTCTGGAATGAGAGGTAACGGTGCCCTCAAAATGTTGAGATACCTGCTATCTGGTTAGTACTTTTAAGGAGTCAAGTTGTACATCTTAAATTTGGGCCTGCTCTCTTTAGAATTGACTCATATTCTAGTGTAAAGTTAACCTCAACATTTAAATTCAAAAGAACCTAGATTACAGTTGACTAAAAGGATATGGGAGTTGTGTACTCTGTTTATATTTATACCTGCTAAAGACGTGCAGGTCTTTTAAAGACATGGGGATGCCACGTGGAAGCAAATGTGTCTAGCCTGGGCAATCACTGTTACTGCTGTTCTGATCTAGGAACACATCAACTTGTGGGAAAATGCCGAAATCTGTTGCTCTTGGGTTTCCTTGCTGTGTAGGTAGCTCAGATTTTCAGAGCCTATTTGCCAACCACAGATTTGCAGTCTCTGTTTTCAGCCCATTAAAAGGGCTCTGAAAACCCTAGCTGCACCTGGTGGTGCCAGCATTTCCAGGCTCCTACCCCCTAATCAGAGGGCTGGTAGCTTTGTCTTGGCTGATTGACATGGATGGAGACCTCAGATGTTATTTCTTTACAATGAATGGCAAGCCTATCTTCTCTTTTAGAGAGCATGCCAATTTTACTAAAAAAATTATACATAAATTCCTGATTCTGGATTTGAAGGGAGGAGCTTGTAAATTTAAGGCTAGTATTGTCAGTGCATGCTGCAAGATTGAATCATACCTAGATGGATTTTGGTTGCCTTATAGAAATTCAGGTATGAGGAAGCAATAGTAGTCCACACAGAGTAGCTGAGATGACTAAAGGATTTGATTTTTCTTAACGGTACAGGCAAGGGTTAAGCAGGATTCTGAATATTTGACACACATCTGAGTTTGAGCTCCTAGGACTTTATAAATTGTGTGCCTACCATTTATGTTCTTCTGGATCATTCATCTATATCTTTAGATCCCTGTTCTTCACTGCACTTATCTATATGTACACACCTATATATGTCTACAAAACCAGTAGTGATGAAAACACCAAAAGGTACCTGTGTACGGAAGTCCGGTATCAGATTTGTGTATTCATTCAGAGGTAGATAACACAGTGCATTTGGAACATGAGACAGGCTTTTATCTTCAGTTGTCTCTTCAAATTCGCAGTGAGGAATCTGGCTTCTGTGAAGTAAGATGGTGACCCCAGTTCAGTTCCTGGTACACAAAGTGTCCAGATCACAGTTGACAGTAACTAGAACTAGGTAGGCATGGCTATCTCAGTAGAAACAATTTGAAAGGGTCAGGAGACTCAAATATCCTCTGTTATTCAAAATGCTGTCTATAGGTAAAGACAGAAAAATGTTTCATTGAACAGTCTCAGAAGATGCACCTCTTATTTTTATACATTCTCTGAATAAAATGTTACAGCTCAAGAGGATATCTGATTAGCACTTACCACATGTATTGATATGGGAATATATTGTTCCCCTGAAAGGAGATTTAAAAATCTCTTTGAAATCAATGGTATCAGGATATAGCTTTTAATCTTAAGGTTTTTTTTGTTCTTTGGAGCACACATAATAAATTCTTTTTAGTCTAAAATTGTATGGGGTTTTTTATATATTTTGCTCTGAATGGTGTTCATTTCTGCCTCATTTTCTGTCTGAATAAATAATCTCAAATGTAACTGAAGTAGAGCAGTTTTGCTAGCCTGCTTGGTGATAATTACAAAGCTGAAGAAAATGACCTGCTATTGCTGGCTTGCTTTAGAGTGGGGTGACTTGTGGTTCTGTTACTAGTCAGTCAAAATCCATTAAGTGTTGCATGACTGTCAGTAGGCATACCGAACCACCGCAGCCAAATGAATGCCTTGCAGGAGAGACACTCAACTACCTATCATTTACGTTTGGTAAAAAATGTGAAATGACAACAATGTAGAGGAAAATTAGAATCAATCAGTAGAAGCCAAAAGCTGTTTAATGTTTTTGTAGAGAGTGCTGACTCGACAGGGTAAGTGGCATCAAGAGTCTTAGAATGAACCAATTCACTTTTATTCCTGAATTTCCTTCCTGCACAGAATTGCTAGTTTTAGCAGTGCTGGGACAAATCAGGTGAAGTCTTAGAGATGTGGGCTGGTGCCTACTCGAATTGACAGACAAAACATTCATTTTAATCTCTGGTGGAATTGAGATGTAAGGTAGACTTCCAGAGACAAGATGGCTAATATATTATCCAGCTCTGCTACTTCCAGTGTCACTATCTGAAAAGGGCCCTGTCAACTGAAAGACGTAATACTAATTTCAAATTTATCTAATTTTTCAACAGTAGCATCTAAAATGGCTTTAATTTAGACAGAGATTTAGGAGGAGAAAGGGATAAAGATGGGTAGGGGTATCTAATTTTCGACTTTCCTTACTTACAATTTGACAGCCATTTTTTACAATTTCTTGTGTTATTTCATGTATACACTGAAGCTGTTCCTCTGCTACTGTCTCTTGGGAGAGACATTCATTAAAAAAGTGTTAAAACAATGTAAAATTTTCATTGATGGAGGACAGTAAGGACACATAATTGCGAGTTAATAATAGTCCCTTTAAATTTCACACTTCAGATAGAGGTTCTGATATTTTCATACTTAGAAACTTTATTCTATCCTCATTTTCTATCTGTAAGCTTATTTTGTTATCTGTTTCTTTTCTTTTTTTATCTAGGCATAGCAGATCAAAATAATTAGCTGCTGTTATTCACACATTAAATTATCCCTCAAAGGAAAGAAAATGGTTTCAAAAGGTGACATAATTAAGCAAATGCAGATAAAAATTTACCCACATATTACATTTCTTATTTCTTTCATTTAAAAGAAATATTTTCAGAGATATTGGTGATCTAAGCAAGTGATCTAAAAGAAATAAAGAAGAAAATCCTCTGAGATGTGAGGCAGGGAGGAGAACAGAAAAGGACTGTCGTGCCAATACCTGAGAACAGGGCAGCTATTTAAGCCAGGTCCTGCCTCATTTCATGAATATATCTGGCATGGTGAACTGAAATGCCAGAAGGAGGGTGATGATGCTTAACTACATTTTTGTGGTATGATTTTTCTGTCTGAATTTAGATTTCAAAAATTAAACTTTTAACAGGATGAGTCTTAGATATAATAATGACTGGGACAATCAATTAGAACACTATAAAAACAAAAAAAAGGCAAAACTAGAGTTTCTTGTGTGAGGAGTACTTCTTGGACAAAATTTCCTGTTGCTTTGTTTGGAATAATTCATATGTTTCCAGGATTAATTTATTTATTGTAGTGGAAAGAAAAAAAAAATTATTGAAGACTGTTAATGCCTCTCATTTGTTGAGGAAGTTCTTCGCACTTAGCCCGTTGTCATCTGCATGAGGTTAGCTGAGTTATTAACTACTTAAAATCATAGTTTTCATGTGCTCAGTGGACCTTCTTAACGAAATTCTGAAAAGATTCACCTCATTTTATCTTGCTACCGTGCTCTCCAAACCTGTTCACTTACTGAAACAACCAAGTTTGATGTTCACAGAGTGATTGAACAAGGACTTCTCAGCATTTTTTTAACTTTATTTCTTCCGTGAAATTACGATCTGTTCTGATACCAGGAAGAACGGTCGAAATATGCTTTTAGTGGCCTACTTACAACTTCTAAGTGACTTGTAATGAAAGGTGCAAGCCATTTTGGTTTGCCTGAGTGGAAAGTAATGCGAAAACAAAAGCAAAAGAGGAAATGGGGTCTAAGAGCAGAGTGGGAGAAGGATCAGCTTACTCCCAGGAAAAAGGGAGTGTGGTTCTAAGTGAAAGGATACTGACTTTTAAAATATTTTATTTTCTAATAAAAAGTGTCTAAAGCATAATAGCTGCATTTAATAATATTAACACTTAACATAAAGGTTAGTGAAGTTGGAAAAGTGAGCCCTTCTACTTTGAGAAATAGCACAGCTAAAGTTGCCAATTATGCATTTTGTCAGCCTTTAACTTTTTTTTGTATTCTTTTTTCATAAGACCTGTGCTTTATCAGAGATACTCTGAAGGAGATCACTGAACATCTTGTCTTGCAAACACTGGAAGGCCAAAACACTTAAAACTTTCCATAATTTGCATTAATTCTCCTCCTCTCTTTCTAGATAGTTAAATAGAAACATGTGCAGCCTGAGTTACAAAAATGCTAAGTGCTCACAGCTGCAAAAGCCATCAGTGGGAACTCTCTTCTGAACACTGAATCCCCTAAACCAAAAGCTTTATCT
The DNA here is from genome assembly GCF_964195595.1 of Calonectris borealis. NCBI lineage: Eukaryota > Metazoa > Chordata > Aves > Procellariiformes > Procellariidae > Calonectris > Calonectris borealis. Next base: position 80,393,183 of record NC_134313.1, on the reverse strand, counting down.
TTAACTGACAGCCTAATTAGGGGTACCTAGGGAGTTTTGGCTGTTATGTCTCTTACTCTGTGCCCATTTTGCAGATGGCAACTATCCTCCCACATAGTACTGGCAATCCACGTTGCCAAGTGTACTGTAGAAACTAATTTGAAATTTATAAGCACTAAGAATCCTCTGTGATGGTATTATGGAATAGCATACTAGGGAATTAGTAAGTCTGCGTTTTGTCTGATGTTAGTGTGGAACTACATGAGGAATGACAGAGATAAATGGAAATACGAATAAAACATATTCCTCCAAGGAAGGAGACTCCAGAACCTCTCTGGGCAACCTGTGCCAGTGCTAAGTCACCCTCACAGTGAAAGAAGTGTTTCCTGATGTTCGGATGGAACCTCCTGTGTTTCGGTTTGCGCCCATTGCCTCCTGTTCTGTCCCTGGGCACAACTGAAAAGAGCCTGGCTCCCCCTTCTTTGCACCCTCCCTTCAGGTATTCGTACATATTGATGAGATCCCCTCTGAACCTTCTCTTCTCCAGACTGAACAGTCCCAGCTCTCTCAACCTCTCCTCAAAGCAGAGATGCTCCAGTCTCTTAATCATCTTTGTGGCCCTTCACAGATGTGATGTGAACAGACAATTAAAAAGAGAATGATAATGCCCATGGATTTGAGTTGAACAAGAATGATCAGTCTAGCATTTTTTATACTCTAGACAAAATGTTTGAATTTATTAATTTTTATGTGTAATTTATAGGTATTTTTACAAGTGTTAAAACAATTGTATTATGCTTCACTATGGTGGGACTTCCACCTACTTTCTTACATATCTTTAGCTGTGAAGCTGCAGAGCTATTGCCTTGACTGTTAATGCTTGACCTACCGGTAGCAAGAGAAAGCTGCCATTTAGTAGAGAAAAGAACTTCTAGTTTTGTACAGTGGGTCTTTCAGAGTCTATAGGAAGCTGGACTACCATCCTTTTCTCTAACCTTCTTTTTTCCTCCTCACGTGCCACTGGGAGGGAATGTCTAGGGCAGCATGTGATGTGTGAGAGGCGTGATGGCAGCCACCCTTTGAACTTATTTCCAGGGATTCTATAGCAGTGCAGAAAACAAATCAGAGGGTTTTCTAACTATTTTTCAGAGAGTAGACATTGTCATCTGATTTCTGACAAAGATGATAACTATAATTCCAAAACTGATAGAAAAGACTAAGAACTGTAAATCCTGAAATCTTCTTTACTTGGAGCAAACAACATATGCTTTTTAGGAATTGCTGTAATTCTTTAGTAATTAAGTACAATAATCAGTCTTGACGACATACCGTGCATGTGGCCAGAAATTCATCTATGTACTTAAAATAAATCCTAGCTTTGTGTAGGCATTCAAATTCATTTTTCTTCTGTTTTGTCATTTCATCTGTGCCGTACCACAACAGGGATCAATTTCAGTATCTGTTTTAGGCCTATGAAATATGAAGAGGTGCCACATAGTTATTTAGAGATCTTTGGCTGGTACAGACGAAGATAAACGTTCATGTTTTCTGATTGGTGTTCATTCACAGTGCATGCATTGGATCCCAAGACCCTTATTGTGGCTGGGACATGGTGATGAAGAAGTGCACAACGCTGGAAGAAAGTCTGAGCATGAGTCAATGGGAGCAAAGCATTACTGTGTGTCCAGTAAGTCCAAATACATTCATTTATCTCTTAAAACTTTTGATTCCATGTGAATTTCATGAAAATGAGCTGGCATAGATTTTTCAAGCTCAGAAAACTCTATTTAATGCTATTTTCCTCAGACCATCTCCTCAGATTTTAATAGGATATTTAGTTTGTTTTCTATGTCTTATCAAACTACTTATATAATATAATCAAATTATTTATAGTGCTTTCAAAGGGTAGTCGTTTTTTACCTGTAATGTCTGTGTTCCCACTGTGAAAGCAAATATTTACTAGGATTAGAGATATTGACATGTTTTTCTCTGCAGGATTTTTCTCCATTTTGTACTTTGAAAAAATTTAATCGCTAGTGGTATAATCTTTTCTTTTAGGATCATTATTGCTAATATAAAAGGCCATATAACATCTTTCAAAGTCCATGAATTGCAAGGGTGTATTGTATGAGTTAAATCTCACTCACATAAATTACAGGAGTGATAATTATAATAAACTGAGTGTTAATATTTAGAGTGGCTTAACACTTTCTTTAAAAATTATTTTGAATAAATTTAATATAATAAAAAACAAACAACAAAATTGATTTATATCCCTCCTTTTTAATGTGGTTCCACTGTTGTTTTAATATTGATTCTTTTCCTTCACTCCAAAGAGCACAAAAAGAGGTTTGAGAAGGATCTTCCATGTGCTACTAAGCTCTTTCCTTTGGAGACTCATGCTGCTTTGTCTTTGCCTTCTGCCCATGAAGAGGGAGCCTTTCCAACTCAATTCTGCTTTCATTGCTAATAAGGACTTCTTGAACTTGTCCGCACTCGCCACTGGAGCACATGCATCTATGAATTTATGCTTATATGACATCCATGTTCTATTCTCCATGTGTTTAACAAGCTCCTTTTAACTTCTTACTGACACTCCTCTTTCTTAAGCTGGGCTTTGTTTAGTGAATTAGAGATGAGCAAAATTAGTATAAAGTTCTTCCAGCTCTCACTTTTGATCTCTAAATGTGTTGCAGCAGCCTCATAGATACAAATCACTACACTGATTCTGAGGTCCTTGAGAACTAGCTCCTGTGTTCTGACTGTCTGTGTTTGACATTAAATAGTAGTTGTGTTAAACAATATCTTGTCCTGTCCTTTGCATCCATGCTCTCACATAATGGCCTAATAAAAAAGGCTCGCATTGGATTAATCTGCATTAGCATTTTAGCTCAAATCAGGAGCAACTTTGGGGCAAATACTCTGATTTTTCCCATCTACTATTCTTTGGTTCACATCACAAAGCAGTCTTGAAGCATACAAGCCACATTACTTTCAGATGAAATTAAACCAAAAATGTGCTCCAGTGCATTTGATCCTGTCCTGGTTTCGGCTGGGATAGGGTTAAATTTCTTCCTAGTGCTGTGTTTTGGATTTAGTATGAGAAGAATGTTGATAACACACTGATGTTTTAGTTGTTGCTAAGTACCCTCCTAATCAAGGACAGCTCTCATGCCCTCCCAACTGAGCTAGGTACACAAGATGGGAGGGAACATAGTCAGGACAGCCAGCCCACCTGGCCAACAGGGTATTCCATACCATGTGACATCATGCTCAGTATATGAATGATAGGCGTGTTCCAGGAAGTAGGGATGGCTACTTGGTTATTGGTCAGCACGGGTGGTGAGCAATTGCATTGTGCATCACTCATTTGGTATATTCTATCTTTATTATTGTTTTCCCTTTTCTGTTCTATTAAACTGTCTTTATCTCAACCCACGAGTTTTTCTCACTCTTACCCTTCCAATTCTCTCCCCGTCCCACTGGGGGGGGAGGGGGAGGAGGGAGTGAGCGGCTGCGTGGTGTTTGGCTGCCTGCCAGGTTAAACCACGACAGATCCATGGCTAAAGCAAGTCCAAAGTAAAGCCCACAAAATACGTATCGTGTATGTGTCAAGTCTTCAACACCAACTGTTTTATTTTCCAGATTTGCAGTTTATGTGAGTACGACTTGCTAACATAGACATAGCCATTGCCTCACAGAAAGTCTGGATTCAGTCACTAGTGCAGTCCTTGTCTCCCTGATTGGCAAGTAACTAGATGCACTGTACAAGTATATTAATTTCCAAGTATATAGAGTGTATCATATCTCCCTGCGGTAATCCCACAGGCTAAATGTGGTTATGTGGAGGGTTTGCTGGTGGCCTAGTTGGGTTTCTGTTTTAGGAAGGATAACTGGAATGGGTTGGTTGGTTGATACTTGCATGAACAGTCTGCCTACTGCTTAGTCTTTGAATTCTGGCATTAGCCCTTATTTTCTTCGTAGATACAAAACATGAGGCCAAGAGGGGGTGGACAGGGGGGAGGAATGGTTTAGAAAGCAGAATTCAATTCTGTTCCATTCAACTGGAAAAATAATTATATATGACAGTTGCGTAGGATCTGACAGTCTAGTCAAAGCAGGGGAGCACCAAAGGATTGCTCAGAAATTCATCCACAGCTGTGAGACTTATTCTGCATATCAGAGACGAAAAGATTTAGCAAGCCTCCAAAGGAGTTTTGGAGTTGAGCAGATTGGGATTGCATAACATAAGGAAAATTTTAGAATTAACTGTATAAATTGAAAAGCATGGGTTTACCACTTTACTGTCTTAAACTCCTGAACTCTAAGTAACACTTTATTGAGCAAATTTGAAAACTTCATAGAAAATTTCCTTTAAAATAACACTGTATTCTGGCAAACTGCAATCGATTACAATTTTGCTTAGTGAGGCTTTCAAATATTTGTTTTTATAGCATTTTTATGTGCTGTATTCACAGAATATATAAAACAAGATGTAATGAATTTTATTTTGTAGGCAACTGAGCTATGTGCATCCTTGACATTTGCTATATACAGATAATGTTGCAGGCAGAACATAACAGAATCTTAGAAACCTTCTACCCTTCCTCTTTTGGTTCCATTTGGTTCCAATATCTTAATTGTTAATAAAACTACACTGATCTTTTTAACACTATAGAAAATTTGTCAGATTAATGCATGACCAGTTTCTTCTAAACTCGGATCAGAGAGAGAGGCCTGTTTATACATTAGTTTAGCCCAAAATTACAAGTGTGACCAGTTGCACTTGAGAAATTATTTCCTAGGGAATTATTCATATATCTGAATATTTATTGGCATGTCATGGTAGAGCAGGGAAGGCGCTAGGAGAGGTAGCTGAGCACCTGTGTTACCGTCTCTCTGAACTTTGAAAAATGTGATTAATTTGTGAAAAATGTGGTTATTTTGGTTATCTTGCTTTGATTTAATTCTCAAGTTGTTTTTTTAGGTTATTGCTTCAGTTGGCACGACTACACCAATTGTGCATGAATGTAGATAGTGATTCATGCTATGGCACATATATCTACTTTGAGCTTCTTCCAGTTGGTCAGATATCCCTATTATTCATCGAATATTTTTTATAGTAATGAAGGTTCATTGTTTTGCCAAAATATTTTCCAGTGGGACCACTTGCAATCCATCACTTAAAAATACACTGTCTGACATTATCAAAAAGCTTTTACAAGGAAAGTAAAAATAGTTTTTAAAAAAGTTGTTGGTTTTTTTACATAAGTATGCAGCATGAAATGGCTTTATTTTTACAGCTGTAGCAAACATTGCACCCAGGGAAAAGTATAGTATGGGATCTTACCTGAATTCATTAGCAGCATCAGGAAAAACTCCAGAGCCACTGAATTCTACACAGAGTAATCTCAAACCAAAGAGCTCGTGGCAGATTTAAGGACTGGGTTCACTGAAGATGTGACCTCGACTCAGAGTGCAGAGCCACAAACCAGGAAGACAAGGTGGGTGCAGAGAGGCTCAAGACAAAGAAGATCGGCATTTGGAGGACATTAGAAGGAAGAAGGGACTAGAGGTATCTGCAGAAGGGAAAGGGTGACAAAACCAGGGTGGTAGAGAGGGAAAGCAGAGTGTAGCTGGGCCAGGGAAGTACAGCCATATTGTCTGCTTCATTGTGATTTTCCCCCTGAGGCGTGTCAGATGGTGAAAGGTTAATGGGCATAGGTTCTGGTGAGGGCTAAAAAGGTCTCTCATCAGTACATTTTGCTTTCCTATAGTCCTATGATGAAATTGTTTGATATCACTTGTGAAAGGGAGATATTCATAGAGAGACAGAGCAGATGAATCATGGGGAACAGCAGAGACTGCAGTGGGATGATCTGTACAGGAGTAGGGGAAAAAAATCAAAAAAGAGAAACCTGCCATCAGTATGTGCTTCTGAGCTCAAGCTTTCAGCTAAGTTTTATGAATACTTTCCCTGCCACTTGTTATAAATTATGGTAACCATAGACAACTGTAGCTTTAGTTTATAATTGTAAGTGCAATAATAAAGATGTTTTGGTGCAGCATAGAAATAAAAAGCAGTAAAGGCATTTTCACATCTCTGACATTAATTGGATTGGGGACATATCATTGCTAGTTTATGGACTATATATTTGTTAGACCAGCAGTGTAAGAGAGAATGGGTTTACTTATCACTTAACTAGAAGTAAGTATGTCCTGTTGTCTTACGAAAAAACAACAGTGTATACTCTGCACAAGCAAACGTTGGTGAGTCATTTTCAATAAACAGCTGTCAGCAGAATTTTGACATGATGAATTATGGTTATGTCAGTTGTAGCTGGCAGAATATACACATATCTGTTCTGTGGAGAAGCTGTATCTGTGAAAAATAAATCATGCAAAATGTAATTAATAGTGAAATTATGGAACCTTTACCACAGTGGAAGGAATCAGCGAGCAACCAGCGTGGCAGTGGAAACATGTCTTGTACCGTAGTCGAATCTCTTGTATCTTCAAATTATCAATGAAATGTATACTTCCCTCACCACTGTTAAAAGGAAGCAATACTTAAAATAGCAAAGGGAGACACCATTTCAGATCATTCATGACAATCTACAACTGTACTTCCTATTTCAGTATATAAGCAAATGTTAAAGTGTTAAGTTCTTACACATTTGATGTAATATGCATGACTACAACTGATACATATTTATTTTTATCTAAGAGTGAATTTAAATGCTATATTTAGCCTGTACTTGTTAGTACTACTGTTTTGACTGAAAGTGACAGTCAAAAGGCAAATCCTTTAGCATTTAAGTGAAAAAGTGGCCATCATTTCCATTTATGATCACAGATTAGTCAAGATTAACACCTTGCTAACAGAATTAGTAATATGAAAGCCTGTCTTTGTTAAGAGAGGTGAATTCCCCATGTCCAGTCCCATTTTCTTTATAAGTTCCAGTAACCATGGAGGCTGCTGCAATTTCCATTAGCACATTTTGTTTCAACTGGACAGTAAAGATTTCTTATTAACATGTGTTATGGCTGCATGATGGAAACATTCCAGTCAAGATGAGAATGGTCCTACCCTTCCAGCTAAAGGTGTTGAGAATTGACTTCAGCGGGAGCAAACTGTCTCATCATGTAGGGTTAGGTGCTGCTTTTTAAAGATGTTTTTAGGATTTATACATATAATTACATCTAACGTTTAGAAAGAGTCATATTTAAAACCATTTTATTTTTAAGGAATGGTGCTATATGACACGTGCTTCAAAAAACTTGTCAAAAAAAGACACTCATCATGGAGATTTGAGGTTGATACATCCAGTTTTGTTACCCTGGACTATTATCCTCTGCTGCCTCTTCCTTTTGATCTAGATTTGGGTTTCCACACGCATTCTTGCACATGCTGTTTTACAGTCAGTATCCAGGTTCCTAATCACAGGTAAATTTTAGGAAATAGGGAATACTGTCATCAGAAGATAATCGAGAAAGTGGAACTATACTTTCTATTGAATCACTGTAGACAAGTATGGTGCGAAAGGTAACCGTTAGTTGTGATTATTGTTGTTGCTATAACGGTGGCATCCAGTGGCCCAGATCTGTTGGAGGTGGTGGGAACTATGCAGCTACAGAAATTATAAGGGGAGCTTGCTGTCCGAAAGGTATACCTCTCCAGTGGAGGCTTTTATTGTCGTGGCTTATGGCTGTACCTCCATGTACTGCAGAATTCAGAGGTTGTATGAAGGAACTGTCAGGCCTCAGATAAGCCTTTCTGTTGTGTTTGTTTCTAGATGAGGAATCTGACAGTGGATGGGCATTTTGGAACATGGTCGCAGTGGAAACCTTGCACTCACACCGATGGTGCCAGTGTTGGCTCCTGCCTCTGCAGGACACGTGTGTGTGACAGTCCTGCTCCTCAGTGTGGAGGCTGGCTGTGCGAAGGACCAACCATGGAGATTGCCAACTGTTCCAGGTACACAAAACAATTTCAGGTTCTATCGTTTATGGTTTGAAAGTTGTTAACTTAATCAGAATAGAACCTACCCTTTGAAATCTCATCTGCAGTCCACTGATCCTGTTGTGTGCATGAAACAGCTCATAGCAATGGCCACACAAATGAGACATTAGAAAGTGTCCCTCAGACTTTGTGGGAGAGAATGAGCCAGATGGCAAATAGTGATTTCAAATGCTGTGTACCAAATAATATTGTCCTCAGCTAATCTTGACAAAAGCTCAGAAAGAAAAAAATCAATGTTAGGTAATATCCAAGGTATGGTACTTTTTCTCAGTTCTGTAAGTCATAAAACTTTTTTCTGGAAGTCAGAACTGTTTACTTTTTTGGAGGTCTCATGTCACCGTTGTATTCCCCCATTCTGCCTTGGGAAAAATGTTTTCATTATATCTTTTGCTTGTATCATGACATCTAAATCTAGTACCAGTCTGTATGCCACTCTTTAGCCACTCTTTTGTCTTCCTCAGGCACGTAACCACTCCCAGAAAAAACAGTGAGAGCAGATAATTTCAAAGAGACTCAGAACACTGCGTGTTCTGAAGTGCATTACAAGTTCATGTTTAAAACATTATACATACTTTAATTGCAAGATGAAACTTATATGCTGGTGCATTCTGCTTATTTTCAGTGATTCTTTCTGCTTTTTCTCTCTGCTTTTCTTTTTTTAAACATCAGAAGCACATCATGGTAGTGAATAAAACTGATTATCCTTCTGCACAAGATAACTGCAAGCTCTGTAAGTGGAAATAGTCAATTTTAGGGACATTATTAAAAACATTACAATATAGTATATAACATCAGATCAGGAGAATGGTAGAAAAGATAAGCATGCTGTGAGATACCGAACAATCAAACAATGGTTATTGGCTGTCAGGTTTAGAAGGCAATTTGAAACATGATTTGGGACTTGATTTGCGTACTACCATTGGCAGTATTACACTACTATTTTAACATCTTACTTCTGTTAACAGTGCTATATTAGTAATTGATTCCCAGAATTCATGGATATCCACATATTTTGTTCATTTCACCACTTGGGCCAGACGTTGCACTGACAGCGATTTCGGATTTTGTCTGTGTTACCAGTGATAGCTGATTATTTTTTTCAAAAGCTTTTTTTCTGTGGTATTAACTCTTATATCCCTTGTAATAACAAGATATCAAAATGAATGAAATTTAAATTGGTAATACTTGTGATAAATTACTTGAATAATCTTATGTCATTTTTATTACTGGATTTATTTAGCTTTCATTCTTAAAAAAAAGTGATTTCAAAATCAAGTAAGGCACTATTTTAACTTTTGCTTTTATGATGAAACCTCAAGAACTCATTATAGTTTAGGTTTTGGTTTTTTTTTCATTTCTGTTTGTCTTCTACCAATAGAGAAACTGCAAGCCAGCCATCAAAAGGTTTTGGGAACTGCTTGAAGTGCATCATTTTTTGCTCAGGACAGGGTATGAAATTCCTTTTGAGATGTTTGGTCTAGTATATTTTTTCCTAGGGTATATTGGGGAGGGACAGGAGTGTCCTTTCCAAAAGTTCACAAATGCAGGGTACAGCATGTGAATTCTGTTAGCTTTTTTGATACATTACAAATAAGGTATTGGCACCTTATCAGAGTATCCTGTTGAAATAGCGAACTAATGCATTTTGACACTTACTTATTACTCTTTTTCCTTTAATCACTTTCCTTTCAGAAGAGGTAGCAAAACTTGACATTTTAATCTCCCTGAAAAAAAGACCCACAAATAATAATTACAACAATACGTAATTAAAAGTTATCTTCAGAACTTTGATAGAGGAGTTTGCAGATGAAGTTTACCCAGAATAAAGTGACCGAAAGCAACTAAATAGCTTCATATCTTTGTACTTAAGTTCTTGTGTAATGGGGTCATTTTAGCATTTGCTGATTACAAAGCATGGAATATGGAAGAATCAGAGCACCTTTATTTTACTTCAGTATTCTTTAAGAAATGGAACACGATGCAGTATTAATGACTTCTACAGAAATATTAATGGGCCAGATTCTGCTGTCAGTCACACCTAATCAGCCATTCGCTATGTATAACAGATGACAGAGCCTGAGCTTTTTATTCTACCAGAAATGGAGGCTGGACACCATGGACTTCTTGGTCACCTTGTAGTACCACTTGTGGAATAGGCTTTCAAGTTCGTCAGCGTTCCTGCAGCAATCCAACCCCTCGACATGGAGGACGCGTCTGTGTGGGACAGAATCGTGAAGAGAGGTGAGCTATCTTTTTTCTACTGTCTGTTTTAATTTCTTCTGCTCAGCTATATTCCACAGGACATTTTCTCCTTTACCTGCCTTGTTTTTCTCTTCCCTTTCCTTTCACTCTCCCTCTTCACTGCACAATAGCAGTATTCCCATTAGCAAGGCTGTGGGTCTGCAGTGGTTCTTTCATCTTTCACTTAGCTGCATCCCTCCTGAGCCAGCTGAGAGCTCCTGGTAGTGCCAGAGAATTGTGCTGAAGCAGTGTGCTGCTGTCCCTTGAGACCCTGAAAATTGATTCTCCTTGAAAATCGATTGCAGTGTGTTTGAATTGTAACTCACCCAGCCTCAAGACCTGGAATTCAGAGCAAAATATAGTAAGGTCACAGCACTATGTTACTGATGCTATGAGTTCATTTTTTTTCTGTCTTAAATGAATTAAGCATCTATATAACATGAAAGAAAGTTTCAAGGGCTTTGTTTTATATTCAATAAATATAATACACCTTGAACTCAATTTTTTTTTTTTTTTAAGGTTTCAGGGGTTTTTTAAATTGTTTGTATATATATTACCCCTGAGCAGATCAAGTCAGCTCAGATTTTGATTTCACCATCTACTGCTTTGGCACTGGGCTGGGTATTTTGTCACTAGCTCAGAATGTAAAGTTCAGGCCTCTGATTCCATTTTACGTGCACCCTAATGTCTCTAATTTGTAATTTGTGTGTTAGGAATTTTAACAGGAATTAAATATTTCTTTAAATCAAACTAGAATATATTCATATAAACTGCAACTCTTAGATGCATTATGTTGTTTCCTGAGGCATGCCAAAAAGCTAGACAGCAGAAGAATGTGTTGGTGTAAGAATTTGGAGTACTGTAGTCATCTGTTCCAAGAGATGTATGCAGATACGTTTGCTCTCAGTATGGACTTGCAGCTTACTTCAATGTTTCTGTATAGATGATTTAGTATCCTATATTGCTGTTGGATGGAAACAAGATTCAGTAACCTTTATGATGAGTTTCAGTGAGGGATTTAATTAAACACCAGCTCTGGCATTTCTTCAGATGAAGAGATTCCATTGAAGGGAAGTTGCATCACATTAATGTATTAACAAATCATCAAGGACCCGGTCTTTTTAACTCTAAATGTGAAGGATCAGTATCACAGAACATGTGAACACTTCTTGCTGTTTCAGAGCCACGAAAATTTACCATTTCATTGCAGAGGAAAGCATTTTGTTATTTTTAAATTGCTTTCTGAAAATAGGTTGCCCAACCAAAAAGCCATCACCACCAAATGTAGATTATGTCTGCTGTTATGTAGCTGTATCCGAGCATGAATAACAGTTATTGATTTTCTTGAACTGAGAGGTCAGTCCAGGACAAGACACAATAAGACTGAATATAGAATAAAAGAGTTTAGTCTGGATAGACTTCTTGGTGATGGACTATGAATGTTAGTAGTCATTGTTCATCTTAAGTTTAACATGGAATAAAAGTCCAATAAGGAGTTTCAGAGAAATACATAAAACCGTGAGAAGTAATTCCATAATTATAGGAGAAAATGTCCAGTATTAAGACAATGCGTGCACTAAAAAAGCAATTACAAAATGGAGAGTGATACTTACAATGAGTTGAAATAATAGCAGCCTAGAAGGATTGAATTTTGGTATGTAACAGTTCTGAAGGACCAGCAGGCTTATTTATGTTGCTTTGCTTGATTACTTGTCCTTTCCCTCTTCGTCCAGTTCAGCAGCAATCTGGGATGTGTGTGCCTGTGAGTTTACCGCAGGACGCCTTTGTCTCTCATAGTTCCTCTGTCGCTATTTCCTATCGGCTTGAAACACCCTCCCCTCACACTGGCTCTGCACCTTCCTCTCACTTGCTAGCTTGCTCACAGCTGACCTTCCTGCCTCTACCCTGATTTTCTTTAAGTTATCCTTGATGTGTGCTGATACTTTTAAAGTTTCTTTTTTTTTAAAAGTACTTTTAAAATTTATTTCCAGAAGGTGTGGTATGTTAGGAAGTTTTGTCATATCATTTGTGAAGCATCTAGAGGAATGAGGCCTCAGTTATTTGCCAGGATTTTTGTCAGTGTCAGGCCAAGTACTTGGATAAATCTTTTCATAGCTGTAAAAAGCAGAGAGTCCTGGGAAACTCGCCAGCCAGGGCCCATCCCACCAGGGGAGCAGGGCAAGCCTGGAGATTGTGGCCAGATCCAACCAAGAGTCTAGATAATAGGTGTTATCATGGCAATGAGGCAGGTCTGAGGTCCACTTGGGAAGCCAAGCCACAGGCCAGGGTTAGGATCAGGTTTAGTGGTCACCAGGCAGGTCTATAGCAACAGGACCAAGGCCAGTCCACATGTTGAGGTCTAGACCAAGGGGCTCCATGGTGGGCCAAGGACAAGGTCCAACACTTCTCCAACAGCACAGGTCAGGCAAAGGTTGAAGGTCCCTGGCAGGGCTTAAATAGAGCTCCTGGGCCCATGGATGTGGGTAGAGGTCCCAGGTGAGGCTGGTTGGGACCATTAGGACTTTAATGAGCATTCTTGGGGCTCTGACAGCTTGTAGAGAGTTTTGAGCTGTGAGGGCAATGGAGTACCAGTATTTGCAGTAGTCCTAATTCACTGCTTCACTCCAGTGCCACTGGAGATACATCTGCACCAAATGGAAACAGTTCCTTTGAGAATTGGGCCCAGTTCATTTAGGCAGGCTGAGCAAATATTCCACATGCAGTAACTCCTAAGAAACATTTACCTTGGTTTTGTATCCAGAGTACCAATAAGCAGCTTCTCAGATTTTCTCATTTAAATTAATCAATGCTTATAAATAGCCTAACATTTTACTTTCTTAATGGCCCAGTTCATATGTAAAATGAATATATGTGTAGTTTTAGTAAAAATTAGAATTAGTTGGTTTAGACATTGTGTGCATTTGTCTTTATAAAAGCGCATATTCACGTCACCTTCACAAGTTCGAGGGCATAAAAGGGATTCAGTTTCCACAGCCAAACTTTGAAACAGCTTTTCAACAAACAATGATTTCAGTAGAAGTCCAGTGCATAACTCCATAGAAAGCAAACACAGAAAAGGCAGCGTATAGCTGAGGTAAATTCACCTGCAGATGTGAATGCATATTCAGTTTGAGAGTATTTGTTCATGCATTCAGAACTAAATGTTTGTCTAAGTTATGTTTGTTTTACCTCATGAAAACCATGATCTTATCATGGCTCTGTGCTTGCTGGTCATTCCCTTGAAATCAATGGCAATATTTACTGATGTAAAGTGTTGCAGATAGGTTAAGCTGTTGCATACTCTGCAGCTAAGGGGGGGGGGGGGGCGGGGGATGGAAAACAGTTGAGAGATAGCAGCAAAGATCGATATTACAAAGCCAATTCGCCTTGTAGAAATAGGTCAAAAGTGCAGCTGATGTGCGTTTAGACAGAATATGGAGAGGGAGTAAAAATAGTATTTTAACAAAATTTGCTAATCAGATAAAGTAATTTTATAGGTAATACTCCAGATGGAAGACATCCTGATGAATTCCTTAGGGGCTTAAAAATTTCTGTTTTTTTTCTGTATGAGAAATATTCACTGAAGCTGCTGGAAAACTCTCTAGGTTTTAGTTTATAGAGTCTATAGCGTCCCGTCTTGACTTTTTCATTGAGTGAAAATTCCACCTTTCTGTGGAAGGTGCTATCCATTAAGTCCACGTGTCTCCGTCTTATCTGTGCAGAAATGAGGGACATTAGAATGAAGATCCCTTGCTTTTAGTGAGTGTAGTTATCTTTTATTACATAGGGAAAAAAAGAAAAAAGGCATGGCAAATCAGAAGTAGAAAAATAAATTGGCTGCAGATGAGGAGTAAACGTTTGAAAGCCCTGGAAATTTTTGGACGTATAAGAAGATTAGAAGCAGTGCATATTGTCACCTTTTTTTGTGCACAATCCTTAGCAGATATTCAGAGCTTTTGGGCTTGTTTCCATGAGAAGGAGGAACTGCTGAGAGTCGAGTGCCTGCTCTGCGTAGCATTGCTTGTTTCCGAGCAGTGCGAACAAGCCCGGTCCCCTTCAGCAGAGCAGATCAAACATCACGAGGCTTTGGGTTTTCTTGTGTTCCCATGGCTGTCTTGTCTGCTGGGAAGTGTGTGCTCCTGTCCTCCTTGCTTTCTCTGCTCCTCCCTCTTCTTCCACAGAAGCCCCTGGGAGCACATGCCCCGGCCCCCGCCACCTTCCACAGTCTCCTGGGTGGGGATTTCTGTTGATTCAGCAATCTCAGTCCAGTAAGGCATGTGTGTGCGTTGCATGTCTGCCTTCAATTAAAGGAATCCAGCATTCCCATCAACCTCAGTATAATCTGTGCTTCCCAGTAAGTCACCAGCTGGTAATCACGAGCACCCACCACATAACAGTATATTGCATAGGAATGGGCAGACAGTGATGAAGGTTAGTTTGTTTTTCTTAAATACCTGCTAGTATGATATAGTTCAAAATTAAGAACTATGTGTTTAAATTAAATAGCACCTCTCTGTGGAATAAAAAAGACACAATTGTGACTGTCATGCAGTTAGCCTGTGGTACTCAGTGCTGCATGGGAACACTGAAATAAATCGATGTTTTACTAATGGATGAGATCTTCATAGGAACAAGAATAGTAATTCCAGTTGTACTGGAATTGCCTGGAGTAAAATTTAAAAAATTACTGTAGGAACTAGTGGTTGTGGACACAACTGGCCAGAGCATGTTCTCCCTTCCCCCAGTATGACAATTCCTTTATTAGGGCATTTGAACTTGGATTCACTGCAAGGGGAAACGGGAACGATCACTGTACAAAACCCACATTTCTCTAGCTGTTCTCCCTTCTGACTTCATTGCAGTTAGATTAGGGGAGAGGGCAGTGGTTTCACATATTCAAGTTTCTTGCATTGCATGTTTTGTTGAATTACTGTAAAATGTTAGCCCTGTGGGTCCTGAGAAAAAAATTAAGAGGGGAAGAGAGAGCAAAAGGGAAAAAGGGTTACTGAGTGACTTGAAATGCAGCCAAGAAGAGATATAATGAAACTTGGCTCAAAGCCCCGTGCTGTAGCACAGCTCTCAAAGATCAATTGCAGGGATGTCTCTAGCTGTGAAAACATACCTGATGTTTTCAGAGGCTGGCTGGCTGAAATGAAAATAAAATTCTACTTGGATGCTGTATTGTGTTTTTTTCCTTTTCCTGAAAAAAAGGAAAAATTGCTACTCATTTCTGTTGATTCCCCGCCCCCCCCCCCCCGCCCCAGATTGAAGTTAAGTAGCTTGCATAGGCATTTTAGGGCTTTTTTGAGTTTCATTTTGTAGTTTCAACTGCATCTTTAAATAGTGTTGGTTAACAGAATTTGCCAGCCTTTGAAGTGCTTACTGAGTCAGTTACCAGGTTTCTTTTCTGTCTTCTGCTTAAGTGCGCGAGCAGATGATAGGGCACATTAACAGTAAAAGAGGCGCTGTATAGTGTCATGAATCTCATCTAAGTGAAATTTGTCACACCTAACTTCAGTTGTCCACAAATGTGAGTGCTTATCTGTGAGTCAGGTGTCTGAACTTCCACTACGGTCTGTAGAAATCTAGTCAATACAGGCTGTGGAGAACAGAGTGGTTTGCCTCCTTCTACTGTATATTCCTAGATTTGGTCAAATTAATCATTCTAGCCTCCATAGCTTGTAATGACAAAATTTCTATTGGCTGTAATGGGAGCTTAGATGTCTGTCTCCCACGCAGCCATTATAGTCAATGGAGAGAAATCAGTATATTGAGGGCTGTATTTGTATGACCTACATTAGATATTTGCTTTAGGGTGACATAAATCATGTTTTTAAAAGGGCTGTTTCTTTCCGTGAACTGGAAACTTTCTCAAGTTTAGATGACTACTTCATTTATAGACAGCTACACTGTATATGCTTATATTTTAAGGCGAGATGAGTCCCATGCTTCGTTTTACTTTTTGCGTAGCCTAATATCGGTAATTGTCAACTTCATGGCAGACTTGCTTTATCCTATGTGTGTGTCCCAAATTAACTTAGCACATCTCCATTAAGAACTAATGAAATTATGCAAAATATGTACTCATTTGACTAAATAAATGATGTTACATCTATGTTTCATTGGGTACATGTTCTCAACAAATGTCCATGGCGGCAAACTATCACAAACATTCACATAAATGACTGCATGTGACAAAGAATGTGTGCAGCTGTTTGAGTTTTGGGGAAAGAATATCCAGGCGCAGAACGTTCCTCTGCATCTTTAGTGACAGCATAATGTGAACTGTGAATTACAAATATTGAACATGCAGGAGGAAAAGGTAGTTTATGTATGACCTACTGTTGAAAAACATTTACCCGAATCACACACTGAAGAATTCTGAGATAGCAGATTCATAAGTATTGAGTGTTTAGGTTTTTTCCCTCAGTCTACTAGTAAACAGCAGATGAGGCCAATACAAGCTGTTAATAGTTTCCTTAACTATACAGAAACACTATACAGAAACACAAAACTAAATGTCACTCCCTTATTTACCCCACTCCCAACCTTTTAAATTTTGATGGAGTTGCCCAGACCTAGGGACAAATTCTGAATCATAGGTTCCAGCATATGTGATAAACCTACTGTTGTATGTAACATAAACAAACAACATTTTTTTCCCACAGAATTCTGAATGTGCAGATTCCTTGGTAATGAAGAATTAGAGCTTGAGGATCTTGGGGCTTTCTGCAAAAATATGTAGTTGTGGTTATTCTTGTTGAAAATGACAACAGTTTATACTGTCATTTCTCTTTTTGTAGAAAATGAATTACTGAAGTATTAGAGTCAGTTTTCATTGCAGGAGAGTGCAAAGTGATGGAAACTTGTTAGAAGGGCAAGAAGACAGTGGATTTTGGATGGCTGGTGTAAAAAATGAGGAAATATTGTTAACAGATTGATTTGTTTGTTCAGGACAGACAGTAGGAACAAGAGCCACCCAGCTACATCCATAAAATATTAGAGCACTCCTTCAGGGTCATCTGTTTTCTGAATATCTGTCATGGCTTTGCTTTATCTGAAATAACTGCTAGGTCTCTTTAACAGCCCCAGTCACACTTGCTGGTGGCCCAAATCCTTTGGACCTGTGTAGAGTGTCCTTACTAAGCAGCATATGCTACGGCTAGAGTTATAGATGGCATGCTCAAAAAATCACAATCTTAGGTTTTTACAAAAAATGAAAAAACTCACTAAAAGTTGGGAACCTCCCACATATCTGAATGTCTTATTACAATAATGACAGCTCAGTAGTAAAATATTTCTTCTTCCCTTAAGAACCTCGCAGGCCTCTGAATCGGTTTGCAGCCCACTGGGAAATCCTTCAAAGGTTATAATAGCAAAAATACCCTTTAAAAGATAAAGTAATAACATTATGAAAACAGTACAGTTCTTTATGCCTAAAATCAATGTTTTAACTTTTATTTTACCCATAAAAGTGGAGACACTGTGGAAAGCAAAAAGCAGGTTTAGCTCTCTGAAGAGGAGAGACATGGATCCTAATCAATGCTTAGCTGGAGACTGATAAAAGACTGCCTGCATAAATGGTTGCCTTCCGTTTGGTTGACTCACTTCTGCCACAGATGTACAGCCACAGCTGTTTTTAATAAAGTAGTTGTCAACCTTGCTTACGTGCTTGCAGTACAATGGCATGGTTGTATCGCATGGATTGTATAAAGGCACTGAATAAAGCAAGCAAGTGCTTCACACACGCAATTACGGCCTAAAAAAAACCCCTCAAATGTTTAAACACTGCGCAGTGTGACAACTATTAGTTCAGTGCTTTATGAATAGAGAGGGGCCCTTTCTATAAAATATTTCCGTCTACAAACATCTATCTGAATAATGCAAATGGGAGACTTTTGGGGGAGGTGTTGTCTTGGTACTAAATAGATTCTTTGCCTCCTTGTTTGCCTCTTCTCACAGGTACTGCAATGAGCATTTGTTGTGCCCCCCTCATGTGTTTTGGACAGGCTGGGGTCCATGGGAGCGCTGCACTGCTCAGTGCGGAGGAGGGATCCAGGCGCGGCGCAGGACATGTGAAAATGGTCCCGACTGTCCTGGCTGCAGTGTGGTAAGTAATTCTCAGCTTTCCCTTCAGTAAATGTCCATGGCCATACGCCATGGATGTCCCTGTGTCCATAAGGCGTCTGTGTATGTCTGTATGCTCTACCCCTAACGTGAGTCACCAGAGGGTGTTTGTCTCTGTGTTGCTCGTGTGTGCTGAAATTCACACATTCGGCTTTTTCACAATATCATCTAGAATATGAGCTTCCTGAGGCAAGATTGGTGCAGATGTGGATGTGTCCTTGGCAGGTTTATGGTGTTTTTTATTTTTATCACCAGAGTACATAGGAACTCTTGCTACGAGCCCAGGACTTCATTGTATCACGTCCTGTACAGCACAGAAAAAGATAAGTTTAAACTCTAAATACATAAGGAGCCAATAAGTGAATACATGGAACCACCAGGAAGTGTTGAAGTAAGCTTGAACAGCGATAGTAATCTTAGCGCGGCAGCAGCCTAGCAGCTGTCAGGCTTTGAAGCTGAAGTGGGACGATTTTGAAGGAATAGAAGTGCTTCGTGGATACCCAATTTATGAAGAGAAGCATATGGCAAAGCATATAGGGGCTTTTTCTTATATCTGAACAAATATAAGTGGTAGGTTTCGTGTGATGGGAACATCAAAATGAGACATTGCTTCCTTGAAGGTGAATGAGATGATGCATAGTAGTATATGGGTGAAGGAGAGAAATGTAGCAGAGATGTAGAGAGCGGGGTGACACGTTCACTGCAGAGCACTGGGAAGATAACCTCGGTGTGAGTGTTCCTGAATGGATAACACTGTCAAAGCCAGAGGAAAGAATATTGTTGCAGGACAATGAGAAGCTGAAGCAAAGTCTTAGCAAGGGTGGGTGAATATCAGACAATGAACCTTGGGGTGTTGTTTCGTGATAATTTGAATTCTAGTGGTGGATTGTCATTGAAGGGGGTATTATGTAGAAAGCATAACCTGGGTGAAAATTTGAAGTGGCCAAAACTGCAGAAGACAGATTCTGCTGGTGAATAACAGATGAGGGCGTTAATCTCCTTAGTGAGAGCACAGCTCAAAGGAAAAATGAGAGTTCAGTTTTAGCCATGTTGTGCTTAATGGCCAGGCCAAACGTTGCACAGTGAGAAACATGTACTTAATTTTGTTCCAGAATATTAAAGAGGTAGAAGGAAAATACATTTTTTTTCACATACTAAACCAATTTTTACATGCCTTCATTTCAGAGAGTAAGCTTAATTTTGAGGTTTGTCATCATCTGTGGTCTATTTGTTAGACTGGTAGTAATTCAATACTAAAAAAAGGATCATTTATTACCTTTTTCTAATTTTCAGGTTTTGTGCATTTTCCCAGGATTTATTCTCTTTTTAACATTTATCCTGGTGGTAGAATTGCATTTTCAGTAGATTGAAAACATCCAACAGGTTTGTTCTTGTTTTTCAGTTGCACTTTAAGAATTAACCTAATAACTTAGAATTATACCAAGTTTTCCAAAATATTTGTCTCCCCCTGATGGTACACAAAAAAGCAGACATATGATCTAGATCTATTGTTAAACCTTCCTGACTAGCATAGAAAAGAGCACAATTTGAAGGTTTTCTGTCTCAATCATCCCTGTTTATCCTATACTAACTTTTGTGAAAGAAAGCCATATTTTGTTTGCACAGAATCTTCCCATGGTCTGAAACGAAAAATATGTAGCTTTAATTTCTCAGGAAGCTCCATGAGGAAAGTAGGAAAACCTTTAGTGTAAAAATTTCTTAATTATAACTGATTTGAGATTAATGTTACTGGGTTTTGTAATTTATTACCAGTCTTAGCATGTTGTCTCTGCTGTGTCCAGCAGAGACAGTTACCAGTTCAGCAATGGAAATGTTTTTGGGTTTTTTTATTAATTAGAAAATTATTGCATTGATGGTTTCAAAAAAGTGCTTAGCTTTGGAGTACATAGTTGTCTTGCTAATACTTAAGCACTAATGGAAATCAACCTAAGGTAGAAATCCTCTATAAACCCTGGTGTTCTTGCAGGACAAAGGACTCAGGTATAAAGTCTGTGTTCTATTTAAGTTTCAGTGAATTTGAACCTGGAAGTTACCTGTCTTGAGTCAAAAGTTTTGCAACCATAGTAGAACCTTGTCAATAAGTGTACCTGAAGAAGAAAGTACTTTATTTATTCTAAGAGTTTGTTTCATTAATGTAGAAAAGAGCAATCTGAAATACTTTTATGCCTTCTTGTAATTGTTGAATGGATGAAATATTTATATTAATAAAATCCTAATAAATGAGGAGCAGGAATATCAAAACTTGTTTATTCATCAGAGATTCTTCTGCTTCAACCAAATTTTTGTTTTTATTGTTGTAGGTATGTATCCTTCAAAACAATTAGAATTATGGATTTTTACCATAGTGAATAAAGGACAAATTATTGTGCCTTATTACTACTAATTTCCCATCTTTACTGGTTGTAGTGATACTAAACTCAGGTGGTGAAAGATATTTACTGAATTTAATTTGTTTTTAAAACCTTTTATTCTGAGTATCTCAGAGCACTTGGAAAGCTAAATAATCTCGGGAAGAGTTGCAATGAAAGCGGTAGTAACCTACCTGATCTACTGGATATCCAGCCTGGAGTAAAAGATGTTATGAGCCAAACTTTCACCAAGTGAATTAAAGGCATAGCTGAGAATAGACTCAAGGACTTAAAATGCCCAATTCTCTCTTTCAACCATTAGATGATAGCTCTAACATAAAAGGAGAC
The DNA here is from genome assembly GCF_964195595.1 of Calonectris borealis. Taxonomy (NCBI): domain Eukaryota; kingdom Metazoa; phylum Chordata; class Aves; order Procellariiformes; family Procellariidae; genus Calonectris; species Calonectris borealis. Next base: position 80,372,096 of record NC_134313.1, on the reverse strand, counting down.
ACTCCAGATTTCTTATTTACCTTCAGTGAAGATGAACTCTGGGAAAATTTCACAACATTTGAATGGCATGAGTTGCCATAGGTCTTCTGCAGCTGTATAGTTCAGAGTCTGTGGTCTGAACAAAGTCAAGTCAAGACTTGGGTTCTTGGATCAAAAGTCAAGACTTGGGTTCTTAAAAAGTGGGAAAGAAAAAAGTGTAGATAGAGGACTGGAGAATGTATTATTTAAGAAGATAATAACTATGTTAGGCTTCATTTCATCTTGAAATGAAAAGAAATTTCTGACACATCAGAGGTGTAGGGTGGACTAAATGCTGTCTTGGGACCCCTTTCAACTATGCCGATTCTTTGTTTTTAGAACCGTTTTTCAGTGGGGGGTTGGGGGAGAAAAACAACAACTGTTTTTATAAGGCTTAAGAAAGGAAGTCTTACAGCTTGTTTGCCAGCAATATCAGGGGACCAGATTTCATGTTGTCGGAGAACCTACCTCTTCTGTTTTCCAATCTGCAATCAGGCTGTGAGAATGCAGTATAGCCAATCCTAATCTATTTAGCTTTTCTTATTTTTCAGCTTTACCATATTCATGGCTGTTGTCTGTGTCCACCTAATGATTTATACCACATAATTTTTCCTGAGCATTTTTCCTTCCTTTTAGTATTGCTCTTAGTCTGTAATATCACAGCGGGCGTCTACTGCCTGTGTTTTGCTTTTTGCATGTTTCTCATCAGTCAGTTCCTTGGTTTTATCTGTTTTATAGCGGAAATCAACCAAGACACTTGAACATTTTTTATCAGGACTCAGAAGAGAGTTCCCTGTAATTATTGCAAACTTAACATCTTATAAAATAATAATGATAATAATAATAAATCTTTTGATGCATATAAATATTCCGAAGAGATAAAAACATGATGATATTTTAAAGATGCGTCTCTGGCTAAAGTACACTCAATACGTGAAAATAAATGGCCAGAGACTTAGGACTGAAAGCATTTATTCTGAATATAGGAAACCATAAATCGTTATGATATAGCAGAATTAGACCACAGAGACTCCTAAAGGTCAAAAGATTTTCATTTCTAAATGAAAATCTGGAGCCATAAGGACCTGTCAAGGTCTTTATGTTAATCAAAGTTAGTAAAGAATGCTTGAAATTGTCTAATACGAGATAGGACCATCACAGCCAAATTTAAGAGCAGCTAAAATCTGGTAACAGAAAGCTTAAGTGGATCACAAACAAGGTATTACTCTCATGTATTCAGGTGATACATGCGCTAGAGAAGGAACTGTGGAATTCTGTGGACTGTGCTAATATGACTCAGAGGAAAAATATCTTTAGATTTTACAGCGTACTCAGATAAGTATACATTTGCTTCAGAAAATGTTTCTTTTCCCCTGAGAAGCATAATCTCAGTTGAATTTGCCTCAGGCCAGTAATAAAAAATAACTTTTTTTAAGAATTATTGCTAGAATAAGAAAACTAGTTTGAGGCTCAAGTTGGGTGACATACTTTACGTATATTTGTCTGTGTTCTCATTTCAGTCATGCTAACATATGCATTAATTTTAGTTTTTGTAATGGGAGACTGGTAAAGTGTATATACTTTCCATATGCCAAAACAAAGCATGTTGGGTTTTGCTGTGGAATAAAAAAAAAGGAGGAATTTTATTTGTTTCTTAGAAATAGTTGCTAGTGTCACATTCATCTTTTATTATTATTATTATTATTATTTCAATGTTCAGGAAGTGTGTTGAACACAAAACTTTGGGAAGAAAAACTATCTGTATTCTAAAGTTTCTGTTATGACACAAGATGAAAAAAAAGTCATGGAAAAACAAATGTCAGAAATGTTTTCTTTCATTAAGTTTTTAAAGGGAATTTGAAGATGGAAGGTTTTCAGAAGTACTTTGTCCACCAGAAAGGAGAGAGTCTGCCTTTAAAATACTTGCCATCTCACAAAACAAACTCCAAATGCCTAGTCTAGAGAAAAGGTACCAGAAAAGAAGATTGTTATTACACTTTTTTATGTTTCTTTTTTAAGTTTCCATTTGACTTATTTGAGTTCAAGAAAAATAAAATAATACATCATCTATTGCAAAACCAGAAAACATATTCTCCAAGCATGAGGTACAAAAAATTGTACTTTTTATATGACATCTGCCTACTTCATGCTTATTTCCTTTTCCAATCCTTCTTTCTGTCTATAATGTAAACTCCGTTGAGTATTAGCTGTTTTTTTTATGTTTTAAAAGTTTAGCAAAAAGTAGAGCCTGTCTTCTTTTGATGCTGCATATACTATTGCAATTATAAGCAATGCCAACTAATTAAAAAGGGTAAAACAAAAAAAAATATCAAAATAACAAGAAATAGTTTCTGAAAATGCTAATACATATTGATTGGTACATGTGGTGCTCAACTTTGTCAGTAAAGTGAGTTATCAACTTGGCATGCGTTGTCAAGGTAAACGTGAAATATAAACTGGTTGAACTGATGTGCATATATATCCAAATGTGAGGTGTTTAAGGTAGTCTTTAGCTACACATCCAGTGATCATTTTGCTGTTTGATTTATTTAATTTCGGAAAAGAGGCTAAACTGCAAGTTGTTTCCTTTCTTGCTTAAAACAAGCAGTGTGAAGCGTCCATTTTTTGAGAAGCATGTAATTTTAAAAATAATTTAAAGCTGAGAAATAAATCTTCAGCTGCTGGAAAACTGTCAGTGCTCCACTTCAATTCAGTTCAACCTATGACAATCGACACTGAGTGCAGTCCTGTTCTGAGGTTCCTATAGCAAGCTCTTTCAGGGACTTCCAAGTCATGTACAATAATGTCTTTCGTGGACCAATGCCAGTTGATTTGAAATGTCTTTCAAATCTAGTTAGAAGGGTTCTCCAAAGTGACTATTCTCACATTCAAGAGCTTTGCCTTGGACATATGTGTACCTGTGATACAGATGATGTGCGTTTGATTCAGAAGTCCAAATCCTATTTAAAAAAACCATAGGAAACAGATTTTACTGTAATTGTGCACAAACTTTCTGAGGGCTTTGGGCTTAGGGAACAGCCGATGTATCCCTCAAGGTCAGGTGATAGCCAAGTGCCTTCATCCACTTAGGGAGTTGTATTGATCAGAGATAGGAGACCTGGTTTGCTACACCCGGAATTTCCCACACTGTTTCCTAAAACACCAAGTTCACCAGCGTGTGTTCTGTCACAGCTATTGCCATTTGTTGCAGTTTTCGGCGGCTCCCATGCTGTAGATGTAGTCTTTGCTATTGCTACTTAGATGTAATACCTTACACCTGGCTATATGAGGCTCTGTGTTTGAATTCTGATCATTACTGTATCTGATAACCACAGAAAGCAGAAGTATCTGAAACCTCCTTCATTCTGCGCCCAACAGCCACAGCATTGGGCTCAAGGGCTCAGCATTACGAGACATGAACTTCTACTTCCCTTTGACTTGGCTGATTTTTGAATCTGAATGAAAAAGGAGAAAGATATTTAGGAAGAAAGGATGTTGGGTGGTGAGGTTTTGTGCTAATTTTAGAATGAATTAATGGGCGATACTGAAGCTGGAGGATATTTCCTGGGGACTCGTGCTTCATCCAGCCTGAGATTTTTTCATTGCGGTGAACCTAGAACAATCAGTTATCTCTGGAAAGTAACTCATAACTCTGTCACTGAACACTAAAAATCAAAACAAAAAGTAGGCGGCATGGCTTTAGCTTAGTTTCATCAAGTAATAAGGCTTACAGGATCATATTGTAGTCTGTAGGGTATTCTTACCCTTCTGTCCATAAGTAAGGAACCCACTCACCCATTACAACTGTGTTTGATTGGAGGGCAGTCTTAGATGACAACATGGAATTGCAACAAGTTGCATGAAAAAGAGTGGCCCAATAAAGGACAAAAACCTAAATTAGTTCCCAACTTGAGAGACAGAGTTGCAGCTGAGTCCCTTATTTGGTCCAAGTGGCATCAGGTGCTGGTCAGTGAGCGTAGATGTTAGCACACATGTAGCTTGTGACTAGCCACTGCACGTCTTTTAATTTTTAGCAGCAGGACTGCTAGGTCCTTCTGGCAGGAGATATGGGAAGGGGAACTGAGAGAAGGAAAAATTTAAAAGACTTGAAATATAAACTTACAGGAAATCAGGCTTCATTAGTTCCAGTGCTTATGGATCTACTTATTTAGTATGTCTAGTGTAGCTTTATTTGATACATAAGTAGTATTTCCATAAAATCAGAACTGACATAAGCAGGGAGAACTGTAAAAAAAAACTACAGAGAGATTTCAGCAGACTCAGGGAATGGGTAATTTTGTGGCAATTGAAATGTATTTTGGGGGAATTTAAGCCAAAAAAAGAACAACAGATGTAACACCAGTGTTTCTACCAATCTGTTCTGGGAGGAAGTTTCTTCCTATCCTCCATCTAGCAATCGTGGGAGTAGGATACACCAGATAGATAGTCATCTAGTAGCCCATCTAGTATTTTCTGTACTGTCTCAGAGTCCTGGCTTAGCCCAGTAAGGGTCCTGTCTTCAGCTGCAACCAGTCTCAAGTGGCAAAAAGAAGGTAAGAAATAAGATAAAAACTATGTAGACAATTTTGCATATGCAAAATAATCCTTCTTGACCCCTGAAAGCAGCTGGCTAAAACTCAAAATATGACAGTTGGTTGTAGTAATTACTACACTATAGAAATGCACCGATTTATAAATGGTAAATTTAATAGACTTATATGGACCACTAATTTGGAAGGAAGAAGGAAGAACAAAGTAATCTCTGTCTTGGAGTACTGGAAAGACTAGAGCTGTATTTAGTATATTTTTTTGTTTCGTTTTGTTTTTAGAAAGGAAAAAAAAAATAGCAAGCCTCACATCCAAATTCAAGGAAAAGAAAAAAGTGATGCAGGTAGAGATGGGCTACTGTTTCACCTGATCTCTGATTTTCAAAATGCTGAACAACGTTAGAGTAAAAATTAATTCAGATGTAAATGGAAAGTGGAGCGCAATCCCTTAAGATATTACCAGTATAGACCGCTTCATACCTTTCTGGCATTGTTCTTCAAGAAGATAACGGGGTTTCTGACAATCAAAATGGAGCAGCTTCAAAGTATATGGTATTAAATTAGTGATACAGTGTTACAAAAAAGGGTCATCATTAAAGTGATACACTAGCAAGAAGGTGTAGGAGTTAAAAGATGGGTAAAGCTAACTGGACTTACCAGTGGGTTGCTCTGGAAGGGGAAACGTCAGATTTTTGGGAGGTTACTCTAGATTTCCTAAAGGAATTACTTTAGACAGATCTTACTTTTTAGTGTTCTTAGTAATTTTGGTAGACAAATTTTGGTGGTGACCTGAAGTTGTGGGGCATCATCAATACAAAGGTTGATTTGCATGTCATGTAGGAGGCACTAGATGTCTTTGAGGGCTGAAGTAATAGAAGTGAAGTGAGTGGTATCATAATTGCAAAGTCGTGAACTTAACATGAAATTAACAGAAACTTCTGCTGTCACCTTGAAGTACAGTGAGGAACAAGACAGGAGAATGACCCTGGTGTGTGAGTTGTTTATGATTCTAGCTATAAGCCAGAAAAGTTTTGCAGCAGTGAAAAATGTAGATTCAGTTTTAGCATTTAGGATGTTTCAGCAAGGTATTTCCAGTAGAGACAAAAAAGGTAGTCTAGGCATTCATATAAACTAATCTCAGAAGGGATGACTGTAGCAGTCTGGACTGACGCTAGTTGAAATCACACTTTTTGTTTCACATATTGCAAGTAATGCGATTTCTCCACCACTGCTGTTATCTTTAATGCTGAGCTTATTTTGAAGCTGTATTTATCTGACACCATTGGATCAATGACTGACGTCATGGAAGCTCATTATGATTTCATCTACAAATTTTCAAAGTCTCTTCTGTTACAAAGATAGGTCTTTGTAAGTATGCAAAAACCTTAATTTTACTGTAGGCAGTTCAGTAACAACCTTAAGTCATTGTGCAATTGCAATCAAAATGGGGAAAAAAGGGTGCATGAAGCATGGCATTGAAAATGATCTCAGAAACATGATAAAGCTGTTACATAAAATTGTTCTGTAGCCATGCTTACTGTTCTTAAAGGATATGGCAAGTGGTGGAAGTGAGCTGACCCCGGGAAGTGTCCCAAAGAAAGACAAAAGATTGGGATTCTGATAAATCAGAGTAGGCAGGGTTCTAGTGTATGAAGGACTAATATATAAATTAATGATAGGTTTAGAGAAGGAACACTGGGATTTCTGTGTACTCTGTATTGTAATATATTGAATTTTAAGGAAATATGAAGCCAATTAAGGGAAATAATTTCTATCTAGGGCATTGTTAAATGATGTAACTTGTTGCAAGAAATTGTTGAGGCTTAAGAATCTTAAGAATCAAAACACCCCCACACAACTAAAATTGTGCAGGATATCAGGATGAACTAGAATTATAATAGAAAAAAAAATTACATTTTAGGTAGCATTTGAAAATTTTAAATCTTTTTCTGAATATTAACCATCAGATTGAGAGCTGTGCTTTGGGCATTCCACTTATTTCTGTGCTGTCCTTTGACAATAACCAGGGACAGCATGTCTGATCTAGAATGGCATTTCCAGTGTTCCTCTTTGTAAGTGAGTGTTGAATCAGTTTACAACACATTGTCCCTATGATTTATTTTGTTCCTTTTAGGTTTAGCCACCTGTAGTTAAAATGCTGCAGTGCAAACATAGTAATTGTTTTTACACATTTTATATGAAAAAGCGTGCTCACGTGTAGACCTGATGGTTAACAGAAAGCAGACTTGTTTCAGTGTTCTTCTCTACGACCTCAGTAAATTGAGGGATGAATGAAGCCTGAATAAGTAATATGCGCCGTTGCCATTATAGCTTCACTACTGCAGCAACTGTTGAAGAGTGCGAGATTGATTTGTTAGCTGAGCTAATTGGCAGCAGTCCTTAGCCATCCGAGTGCAATTAAATGGAACTCCATCGAAATTAATGATATTTATCTGCCGGCTTTTGTTTTCACTTAGTCTCAGAGCATTATAGTAATTTTTAATTTATTAGGCTGTGGTAGGATTTTGCTTTTCGTTGAAAGTAGTGTCAGGCAGCCCTATTCTTATCCAGGTTATATCAGGTTGGGGCATAATTTTTAAAAAAAATTTTGGAATATTTATTGATGCAATTATTAAAACTACCTGTTTTTTCCTCCTGGGTTGATTCCCTTGTCCCTTCCACATTCTATTGTTGGCTTAGAAGACTTCTGAACTAATACTACAGCCACCAAATAAAAGGCATTAAGTTATTCAAAGCCTCTGACATTCATCTTGAACAAACAAGTTGACAAGCCTTAAAAAAGGCAAACATACATTTTCATTGTGTTTGTTTATCATTTATTTTGTATCTTCAGGATGTTGTGACTCAGTCTATTGCAGCATTCTGAAATAATAATACTTAGGCCTGAATACTCCAGTAGATTGGATTGTATTCTTCATGTCTGAGAATATAAGATCATGCAAACACTGAGCTCATTTACCAGCATGCACAGTGATTTGTCCTTGCAGCTTGAAGGGCAGGATGTAGTTTCACAGTCCCCCTGTCACGACCCCTTATGATACTTGAAAGCAGCATCACGTAGCAAATTTCTTTTCTGCAGGAGAAATGCAGCTGAAAGTAAGATTATTAATCCTACAGATTCCACAACTGAGTTTTCCTCATTCAACAATACTTGTTATATCATTTGAAACATCAGAAAGTGAATGAATTTGAAGTCATAAAAATAGGCCATTCAGTTTACATTATGAAAATCTCCAACTTTGTTACTTGTAAAAATTTCTAGCATGAGAGATCAGTGAAGCATTTACTACTCTGTGAAGATAAAGGAACTGATTTATCTTGAAATTAGTGAAGCCCCTATGCAGACTGGGAGTGGTCCAGAAATAGATTGGCCCCAAAATGCTTTGCTGTGTCAGAGAGGCTCTAGATGGAGGAAAGCAGCTATAGGTAGGCTATACCTTTATTTTTCAGCTATCTGATTTAGAGGAAGGACAGACTCACTTTGATCTCTTTGGGTTTTGAATCAATCTCCAGAAGGAAAAGTGGAAAAGAAACGGTAGAGTTGGCATGCTAACTCTGCAATTTATTTGCATTTAAAATTAAGAGGAGTTGACCAGATCCTCAAGCTGGCACAAATTGGTGAAACCTGTTGATTCCCTCTAGGATGCATGAGAAAACTTGCAAGTTACAGCTTGACATATTAATCTCCAAATTGTGAACATTTCTGCAGAATAAGACAGTACTAGGAGATCCTAAATGCCTCCATGGTGCCTAGCTCAGGGTACCCTCACTGGCAGCTCTTTGTGCAGTTCGTCCTCCTGTGTGGGTGGCCAGGCGTTTCTTCCACAACATGCCAGCTAGGAGACTGCACAAGTATTAAGGAGAAGCAGGCTGTGTCAGAGATAGTACTTGAACCACTCATTTCCTTTGTGGATTAGAGAGGAAAAGGAAACAAATCTCTCCCTAGATCCTGTGGCACTACAGCTACTTTGCCCATTACGCAGGTTGGATTGCCAGGCTCCAGGTCAGATATGAGACTGTTACGTAGCCAACATCTGTGCAGTGCTCAACATGAGACTCCTCTGTGTGATTGCTCCTTTACCCACAAGCAACTCCCATTTTTAGTACATGAAGGCTATTTATGAAGGTAGTGGCAGATTCCAAAACTCTTTATAAAAGGCCATTTACATGTCGGCGCTTGTGAGGACATTTTATATGGCTCAGATCTGCCATGCGGGAGCTCAGATAGTGTGGCTCTGTCAATTTACTGTTCTGGTAATGTCATACTACTGTGGATGTACCTCTTACTAGCAAAAATTCCATTTCCCACAGCTGAGTTTATTCTGTCCCCATCCCAATCAACACAAGTTACATGAAAAACATGAGAGTTAGTCAGTAGACCCACATTTCTCGGTGTTGCCGGACTTGGCAAGTCTTTTCACAGCCTTGAATGACATGAGCCAGCAGAAGTCCAGAGAGCGTATCTGACTGTTAGTCTATCTAGAAAACCAAGACCTGTAATCCTGCTTTAATCTGAAATGAAGTATGTTCACTCTATTTAAAGCATGAAAAGAGATTCAGTCAGAAGTTTCAAAGATTTTCAGGCAGTTGCTCACAAAACTAGAATTATACTATATGCTTTCACGTAGGAGCACATAACCCTCTTTGCAAATTCACTAAGCTCCCTATTAAAAATAGTTAATTTATGTGTCCTATCCCGTATTGAAAAGCTGATCCAGAATCCGCATTCACATATTGAAGCATTTATGTGAGATAGCTTGGCAGCATGAATATTTTGTTAAAGAGGTTTTAAAGTACTTAGAAAAATAAGTAATATCAGTGCATATAATCTTCTTCTGAAATGGAGGGCTAAAAGGACTATTAGACATATATTGAAATCTAGCATCAACAATTTGGTATAAAGTATAAAAATGATCCATTACACAGAATGCGAGAAAAAAAGCAAATGATGGATTGTAGGAATTAATCCATCAAAAACCTTGCTGGGGGACATATAAATGTAATTTTGAAAAAAAGTAAAGAATGCAGTCTCATTTGGTGTCTTTTGTTAGGGAAATGTTTTCACTTCTTTCTTTTGTTTTCAGAATGATTGGTGGTTTATTTACTGGTTAGTTTTCTAAGTAAAACTGAAGTATAACAATATGAGATGCCCTAACTATAAAGTCAAACTCACTTTCCATGATAGTCCCAAAATGTCAAGGAAAACTAGCTTATGTTGCCTTAAAGTTAATAGGAAGAATAATTTGTATGAGCAGAATTTCCTGTGTTGTGAGAGGCAGGTAGGGTGGAATGTGGAGAAGAAAGCAAAATTTAAATCATGAGAGTGCAAGATTTAAAGAAAAGTGTTTGTCTTTGCTAAAGTCACACACAGAAGGGCTTTGCCTAAAATAGTCAGACAAATAGGGACAAAAATGGACTATTAATCTTCTGCCTTTGACAAGGTAGGCACCTTGATTATTTGGGGGAAATTTATTGATGAGTTTAGTTCCTAAAACTGCGTTCTGCCTGGAGTACCAGCCTGATACAGAGTGTCCACTTTGTTAACTATATAATTACCCTTTCCCTTTTCCCCTGCAATACCACCTTCAGAGTGTTTTCGTGAAAGTAGACAGCATTTTAGATACTACAGTACTTCCCGTGCTATTGAATATGTTTAACCACACAGGCCCCAGCACAGACTGTTGGACACCTTCCATTGTGAAAACTGACCATTTATTCCTCTCTTCCATTTCCCATCTTTTAAGCAGTTAATTATCTGTGAAAGGATAATAGCTTTTCTCTTAGTTGTGGTTGCAAGTTTCCTTAAGAGACTTTGAGAGACATTGTGAAATGTCTTCTTGAATTCAAAGTAAACTGTATCAACTTACCTCTTGTATCCATATGTTTGTTGACTCCTTCAGAGAGTCTGATACGTTCATGGCTTCCTTTTATAAAAAAGCAAGGTATATAATTTTGTTCTCCAGTAGATCATATTTGTTCATGTGTCCACTAATTTAATGCTTTATTATGATTTCCCCTGATTTGCTCAATTCAGATGTCATGCTCGTTGTTTTATAGTTCCCCTGAACCTCCTGAAGTATTTTAAAAAATTATGTCACATTTACTGTCTTCCAGGCCTCAAATAGGAAGGTAATTTTAAGCAAGAAGCTGTGTGCCACTAGTATCCATTTACTTATTTCTGTTTCCTTAGTTATATTCTTTGGTGACTTTTTTTCTTCATGTTGTCTATTTGTTCCGTAACGTCTTCAACTAACACAGCCTGCTGTGGTCTTGTCATTTCTAAATGCCCCTTGTATGCCTTGATAATATATTGGGCCTATAGACTCTGTAGCAATCTTTCTGTCCCTGATGTGCTTGAAATAGGATTGAGTTTTAGCTTTTATACCTTTTGAAGTTCCTCCTTGAATTCTTTTCTGACCTCTCTTACTGTGTTTTTACATTTAATATGCCAGATTTCATGATTCTTTCCATTCATTTTTTGTTTGTACACGACTTCAGCTTTTTGAAGAGTGACTTCATGCTTTTAATGACCTTTCTCTCCCTACTGTTTAGTTCAGCTGACTTCTTTTTGCCCTTCCTCAGATTTCTTGATTGGCGGCAAGCATTTGCTCTCTGCCTGTAATACAGTGCCCATGATGAGCTTCCCTCCCGTAGCACTCTGCTGGTTCATGTCCCTGATTCAGGTCCCTCATCAATAGTTGTACTGAACTCAGCTATCTTCTTTGTTCATTTGTACTGCAGAGAAGAGGTCAGGGATTAGTCCCTTAATACTTTTCTCTTGAGTGGAGTCACCTCTCAAGAGAGCAGAAAGCAGCAAAGAAAATTCTTTTATGTTTCTCTGGAAGAAAATAGTTGGCCAAAATACAGTCGTTTTTGTCACTGTATTTATATTTCTTAACCTTGGGCATCTAAACCAGGAACCCAGTCTGCTTAGTCAAGGGTGAAAGGTGAGTTCCTGCAGGGGTCTTTTCGGAACTGCTGAACTGGGCAATAGCTATATTACACTTAAAAACCCCAAAACACCCCCTCCCTGACACTTGCACCCAGATAAGCTTATGGTGGCTATAGGAGGTCAAGCAAGAGGACTCAGAATCCGTGATCTTTGAAAGCCATGGAGAAAAGAGACCATTTGGTTTCTGTAGCTCTTCAAAATCATGTTATACTTCATATGGAGTCACAAACTGATACACAAAGTGTTTTTAGTGCTTGTTTGTCACTGCTAAAACAGGGCCTCATCCAAAAGGCATTCAAGTCAATTTAGACTTCCTCTAATTTCAGGGGCGCCTGGGTCAGTCTCAGACTTTCTGTCATTCTGACTGCTTTTTAAAAAAGATAAGGACTTGCTCATAAATGAATTCCCAACAATCAAAGAATTGGTTAACATTGCCATCAGAGATATTTTTTATTAATTGGACGCAAGAGGCTTTTGTCTGTTGGTGGGTTTAATTGTCTTTTTAGGCATCTTTTTCTCTCTACACAGTTCAATAAGTATAACCAAGATTTTTTTTCAAATCTAGGTTTATACTGTAAAATTGTCACTTACCAAGATCCAGTACAATACATGTCCTGTGAAGCTTTGAAGTTGCCATGTTCTTTTAGTGAAACGCCATTAAAGGCTGTGGGAGTATGAACAGTCCCTGATGAATTCACTTTCCAACTCTGTAAATGCACAAAATCAAGTACATACTCATTAGAATAAGGAACATGACTGGGAAAAAAAAAAGCTCCAAACCCCACAGCTGGAGCACAGATGCCAACAAACATAACTTTGATGCTTCACAGATGATTTTGAATACAAAGCTGTTCCAATTGATTCCTTCCCTACATTTTCCTTGGAAAAATGTTAAGTGCTCTGTGGTTTGTTTGTTGTTTTTTTTAAGTGGTGAAGAGATTATACAAGTTCATAAAGAAAGAGTTTTCATAAGTGGATGCATGCTTATTTGATTCCATTAATTAAAGTTAAGAAACCATGTGTCCATATATTTTTAAGTGTACAGTACAAACACAGTATAGTTTTCAGGGCTTTCCTGGATGTGAATTCGAAAGGTAAATGAGGAGGTGGTACAGTTATGCTATGATAAAAAACTCTTGAAGGTTTAACTCTGCAGAGTTTATACTATGACAAAAGACTTTTTTTTTTTTAACCTTACAAAAGCTGATAGGCCTTTAAAGACCACTTCTAAAACTTTCCAATTCAAAGCTAATAGTGGAGTCTAGTTTTCAGTTAGTGTTGAAGTTAGAGAAGGTATGTATCCATATATGTAGGTATATCTGTGATATATTTTGGGTTGTAAATAGATATTTTTCAATGTGTGTATGCTCAGGACGTACATGATAGTTGAGCATATTGTAAGCTTTTAATGAGAATCAAGAGCACAGCCATATTGGGAGTGAACAACAGACATCTACGTTCTGGGGAGTAGCTTAATCCAGGTTTGTCTGGGTGGCTGCCCAAGGTAAAGGATAGTGAAGGAGAAAGCTACAAAACTGATTGCAAAATGTTTAAAAGGATTTTTTAGCTTTGACTTGACTGAATTGCTGTAATTCATGCTGGGGTCAAGCTCTTCTTTGGAGAACGCACATTCATCTAGGTTTCCTGAAAGCCATTTTGTTGTAGGGTGGTGATTTAGAAAAAGAATTACTTTACCTATTTCAGTTAGTGGCTTAGTTCACAGTATTGTTCTCATTTCTCTTATTTTGAATAGTACCAATCATTGCATGAGCTTAGGATTGTTTCATTCATCAAAAGCAGCAAAGCATGAATGACTTCCATGAATTACTGCCAATAAAATTTGCATCTCAGTCGCCATAAGTTCTGTACAGTCCCAACTATAATTGAAAGTATTGCATAACAGGACTTTGAATCATTACATCGGCAGTATTCCAGGTTACACAGGCAGATTAGACAAAAGACAGCATTAGGAAACATAAAGGTTTATCTTAAACAGCTTGTTTAGTAACAATGCTGTTACTTTCAGATCAGGAACCAAGGAGCAATAACTGTAATGCCTGTCCTACTTACTGGAAGAGCATCTTCCTAATTTTCTGAATTATGATGTCCCCGTTTTCTTACCCTTCAACTGTGTCTAGGGCAGAACAGTACACATTCAAGGATTTAAAGTACTGTAATTAATGTTAAAATATTCCAGATTTAGAGGAAAGAATTCTCAACACTTTTTTAAAATTCAGAGCATTTTTGAAATGGCTTCAAAATTACAAATAAATCTGGAGAGTATGTATTGGTGAGGAAGAAGCAAATGAAACAGCTGATAGTGTATGATGAATGCAGGTTTACCCATACTAGCACATCCTACAGCTTCATAGTTCACCACTTGGTTATCATCACAGTAAGGTCTTGAACTATGCAAACTAGAGCTGAATTGTGCCAAGACTTCTATTACTGTTCTCTTCTTCCCACTACCTAAAATTTTTCACTTCCTGGACAGTTTTTTCATTTGTAAAAATCATTACATGTTAGGTCTTCACAACATAACAAATGGGGTAAATAATTTCACCCTTTTCGGCAAAAAAAGAAGAAAGGGGAAACCATTTTTCACTCACCACTGACTAAGTCTTTAATGGTTTATACTGAGAAGTGTTGGAGCAGAACTTGCCCTCTACCCTCTGCTAATCTAAGGGCCGATGGCTGGCTGCCTGCAGATGAGGGAATGTCTCTACCTGATTCAAGCCTCATGCTCATTCCTTATCTTATTATTTACAATATTCCCCTTGACTTGCTGTTGATGAGGGTTCCTTTCTGTCACTTTGCTGCACTCCAGCATTGAAATGGCATGCTATGAATGAGAGGTCTGGTTTTGATTCTTTTCTGAAAATGGTATAAAAATGGAAGCTGGAAGCTCTGTGGAAAAATAAAATAAATAAATAAGACAAAAATGTAAAATGTCAGTCTCTGCCTTACAATAATTCCCAGACCTTTATGAAAGTGTCCAAATACTCAGAAACAAAATTTAATCCTTTTGAGTAGTTCTCTTCATTATTGTCCTAGGTCTCCATTCTAAAGAGATTTCCATTTTACAGTCCTATCTGCATCCTCCGTATTAGATGAGTATAATTACAGTATAATCACAGCCAGGGAGGCCAGGATGTTCATAGGTCTCTGCTGCGATCACGTGATAACAAAGAAAGCTAAGATATGGAGGACAGTTTCATTACAAAGGAAGAAGCCTTCTAAGAGGTCAGGATAATAGTTGCTACATCTTACTACTGGTTCTTCCAAAGGCCACCTTTAAGTCTCTGAACTAAACATTTATTCCCTCTTTTCTGGAGACTTAAGACTTTTTTAAATATTGTACTGAAGAGATTCATTTGCAAAGCAAAAATCATCTTTAAACTCTTTTCTGAATCATAAATAGAAAAATGCACCATAGTTCTTTTTGTCATGTAAATTGAAAAGAATGTTTTACATTTCTTCATTCTGTATTCTGAGTCCCTCTACATTTCTTAACAACTGTCTTTGCCACTGGTGCTCACTACTAGAAATACATCTGTAGAGAACAGACATCAAACAGAAAACTAACCAATATTGTTATCAGTTTGGATTCTTTATATCATTAATGCACATGAGTATTCATACTTTTCCTCAAGCTTAACTTTTCCCCCTATCCCCTCCCCCCAAATAAATATCTTTTCCTACGTTTGGGATGCTTTCAAGAAATGTGTAGATTTACTTATTTGTCCATGTGTATTTTGACCCAAGACATCTAAGCGTGTAGGATTTGAAGATTTTTTTTGTCCAACAGCATCTGGATTTTTGTTTCACATTTTCTCATTTAATCTCATAGTTCTGAATTCAAAGGTACTGGTGGTAATATAACTTTGTTGATAATGATAAAGTCTTCATCGCAATAACAGCAAAAAATAATGGTTTTGTGTTTTTAGATTTAAAGAAATTATGAAGTTGCAAACTCAAGCATTCCAATGCATGATCTAATGAGAATAACAGAATTCAAGTTGCCCATGCAAATTTAAAAATACCCTCAACCATGCAATATTTTATGAGAAATTTGTTGCAGTCAAGTTAGAGAATAGATTGCTTGGACTCCCACCAGTTTGTTAACACTCACAATCCCGTTACAGGCAAAACAAGCTGCCGGCAGCCAGCAGCTCTCACAAGGGCGGCTGACGAGGTGTGGGCGGGGCCAGGAGTAACGGCGGCCACCCCACTCCCACGGCAGGCAGCCCCAGGGAGCGCTGGCGACCAGGAGCGCTGCGAACAGGACGGGCAAAGAGGGCGTGGCGCGGCAGTTCTCGCAGACGAGCGCGCAGGGAGGGTGCCTCTTCGGAGGAGGGGCATTCCACGGGCCGAGTGGGGCACTCGGCGTACACGTAACCCAGCAACCGGGCGCCGTTCTGTGACCACCTGCACAGGTCAAGGGCACTCATCCTACCTGAGCCTCAAGGCAGAATGGCGGGCGCTCGTCTGAGAGCAAAGGCCGTGGCTCCGGCTGGGGGGTCTGCACCACCTCCCCCAGCGGTGGCCGATGCCTCCACCCAGATGGAGCTGCTGAAGGGAGAGGCCGCAGTGCAGGCCTCAGACTGCAGGAAGTGCCCAGACCTCTCCCCTGGGGCAGGCGGCAGACCTGCCTGCACAGGGTGTGCCCAGGACCTCCTGCGGCAGGTGGCTGGGCTGCAGGAGGTGGTGAGAAGGCTGCGTAACATCAGGGAGGTGGAGAAGGAGTTAGAGAGCTGGTTCCAAGCACGGTCTGCAGTGGACCCGCAGCCCATGGCCAAACAGCCAAAAACTCCGCCACCGGCACATGCAGAAGGGAGGGGGGCTAATAATGCAGAAGAATGGACGGTTGCAATGGCGAGGACCGGCAGGAGGAAGAGACTTCCCTGAAGCCTGAGGCGTCCTTGCAGAACCGCTTCACTGCTCTGCAGGCTGCAGAGGAAAGTCCTGTCACACCAGGAGAGACGCTGGAGCTGAGTAAGGCAGCCCGATCTGCCCCCTTATAACAACCAGCACAACTAAGAAAAGGTGACGGGTGATAGTAGTAGGCGGCTCTCTTCTGAGAGGTACGGAGGCACCCGTTTGCCGACCGGACGCACTCTCTAGAGAGATGTGCTGCTTATCAGGGGCTCGTATCAGGGATGTCACCAAGAGACTACCACGCCTCGTACAATCCACTGACTATTATCCGCTGCTGCTGTTTCACGTGGGCACCAGTGATACAGCCAGGAGCAGTCTGAGGACTATCAAGAAGGATTACAGAGCCCTGGGAGAGGCGGTAAGGGACTCTGGAGCACAGGTGGTTTTTTTCATCAATCCTGCCGGTCAAAGGGAAGAGGTTTGAAAGGGCCAGTCGAATCTGGCGAATCAACAAATGGTTACAGGACTGGTGCCACAGCCAGGGGTTCAGCTACTTAGACCATGGGACTCGCTTTGAGAAACCTGGGGGCTGATGGAGTCCATCTGTCAGAGAAGGGGAAGAGCATCTTCGGTCATAGGCTTGCCAAGCTGGTGAAGAGGGCTTTAAACTAAAGTTGCCAGGGGAGGGGAACCTCAATCCATCCCACTCCTACCAGTTTGATGCCAGTGCCAGGAATAGATGCCCAGAGCATGGAGAAGGATCACAGGTCAGCAGGAGAGCCCCTGAAGAGCGGCACAAAGGAACCCCAGACAGTAAGACAGCTTCATCGGGGGCCCAACTTAAATACCTCTATGCAAACGCATGTAGCATAGGGAATAAACAAGAGGAGTCAGAGACGTGCGCACACCTGCAGGGCTACGATCTTATTTGCATCACGGAGATGTGGCGGGATGGCTCCTATGACTGGAGTGTTGGGACGGAAGGATACAGGCTCTTTAGGAAGGACAGGCAGGGGAGATGAAGAGGGGGTGTCGCCCTCTATGTCAATGACCAGCTGGAGTGCATGGAGCTCCGCTTGGGAATGGATGAGGAGCCGACCAAGAGCTTATGGGTCAGACTTAAAGGGAGGGCAGGGACAGGTGCCATTACAGTGGGGGTCTGCTACAGGCCGTCCGACCAGGAAGACCGAGAGGATGAGGCCCTCTGTAGACAGGTAGGAGCAGCCTCATGTTCACAAGCCCTGGTCCTCATGGGGGACTTCAACCACCCCGATACCTGTTGGAGGGACAACACAGCAGGGCATAAGCAATCCGGGAGGTTCCTGGAATGCGTTGATGATAACTTCCTTATCCAAGTGGTAGAGGAGCCAATGAAGAGAGGTGCTGTGCTGGACCCTGTCCTCACCAACAAGGAGGGCTGGTGGGGAATATGAAGCTCAAGGGCAGCCTTGGCTGCAGTGACCATGAAATGGTGGCGTTCAAGATCCTTAGGGCACTGAGGAGGGCGCACAGCAAGCTCACTACCCCGGACTTCAGGAGAGCAGATTTGGCCTCTTCAGGGATCTGCTTGCTAGAGTGCCATGGGACAAAGCCCTGGAGGGAAGAGGGGCCCAGGAAAGCTGGTTAATATTCAAGGATCACCTCCTTCAAGCTCAGGAGCAATGCATCCCAACAAAGAGGACATCGGGACATCAGGTAAAAACACCAAAAGGCCTGCATGGCTAAACAAGGAGCTCCTGGACAAATTCAAACACAAAAAGGAAGCCTAGAGAGGGTGGAAGTAAGGACAAGTAGCCTGGGAGGAACACAGAGAAATGGTCCGAGCGGCCAGGGATCAGGTTAGGAAAGCTAAAGCCCTGATAGAATTAAATCTAGCCAGGGACGTCAAGGGCAACAAGAAAAGCTTCTATAAGTATGTCGGGGATAAAAGGAAGACTAGGGAAAATGTGGGACCTCTCTGGAAGGAAATGGGAGACCTGGTTACCCGGGATATGGAGAAGGTGGAGGTACTCAATGACTTTTTTGCCTCGGTCTTCACTGGCAAGTGCTCAAGCCTCACCGCCCAAGCCACAGAAGGCAAACGCGGCGACTGGGAGAATGAAGAGCTGCCCACTGTAGGAGATCAGGTTCGAGACCATCTAAGGAATCTAAAGGTGCACAAGTCCGTGGGACCCGATGAGATCCATCCGCAGGTCCTGAGAACTGGCGGATGAAGTTGCTAAGCCACTATCCATCGTATTTGAGCAGTCGTCGCAGCCCGGTGAAGTTCCCGCTGACTGGAAAAGGGGAAACATAACCCCCATTTTTAAAAAGGGAAAAAAGGAAGACCCAGGGAACTACAGGCCAGTCAGTCTCACCTCTTCCCTGGGAAGATCATGGAACAGATCCTCCTGGAAGCTATGCTAAGGCACATAGAGGACAGGGAGATGATTCGAGACAGCCAGCATGGCATCACCAAGGGCAAGTCCTGCCTGACCAACCTAGTGGCCTTCTATGATGGAGTGACTACATCAATGGACATGGGAAGGGCTACCGGTGTCGTCTATCTGGACCTCTGTAAGGCCTTTGGTACGGTCCTCCACAACACCCTTCTCTCTAAACTGGAGACATATGGATTTGATGGGTAGACTGTCTGGGTGAGGAGTTGGTTGGATGGTCGCATCCAGAGAGTAGTGGTCAACAGCTCAATGTCCACAGGGAGATCGGTGACAAGTGGTGTCCCACAGGGGTCCGTATTGGGACCGGTACTGTTTAATATCTTCATCAATGGCATAGACAGTAGGATCGAGTGCACCCTCAGCAAGTTGAGTGCTGCGATCGACACGCCTGAGGGACGGGATGCCATCCAGAGGGACCTGGACAAGCTCGAGAAATGGGCCTGTGTGAACCTCATGAGGTTCAACAAGGCCAAGTGCAGAGTCACTTACCTGGGTCGGGGTAATCCCCGGTACCGATACAGGCTGGGGGAGGAAGGGATTGAGAGCAGCCCTGCCAAGAAGGATGTGGGGTACTGGTGGATGAAAAGCTGGATGTGAGCCAGCAATGTGCATTCGCAGCCCAGAAAGCCAACTGTATGCTGGGCTGCATCAAAAGCAGCGTGCCCAGCAGGTCAAGGGAAGTGATTCTGCTCATCTACTCCGCTCTGGTGAGTAGTACTGCATCCAGCTCTGGAGCCCTCAGCACAGGAAAGACATGGACCTGTTGGAGCGGGTCCAGAGGAGGGCCACAAAAATGATCAGAGGGCTGGAACACCTCTCCTATGAAGAAAGGCTGAGAGAGTTGGGGTTGTTCAGCCTGGAGAAGAGAAGGCTCTGGGAAGACCTTATTGCGGCCTATCAGTACTTAAAGGGGGCTTATAAGAAAGATGGTGGCAAACTCTTTTAGCACGACCTGTTGCGATAGGACAAGGGGGAATGGTTTTAAACTAAAAGAGGGTAGATTTAGACTAGATATAAGGAAGGCATTTTTTACAATGAGGGTGGTGAAACACTGGAACAGGTTACCCAGAGAGGTGGTAGATGCCCCATCCTTGGAAACATTCAAGGTCAGATCAGACGGCACTCTGAGCAACCTGATCTAGTGGAAGATGTCCCTGCTCAGTGCAGGGGGGTTGGACTAGATGACCTTTAAAGGTCCTTTCCAATCCAAACTATTCTGTGATTCTATAAAAAGGAATACACCATTCATGCAAAGCCAAGAATTTATTCTTAGTCTAATTACAGTCTTAATGGTCGTAACAGTCATAACAGCCTTATCAAATAGTTTAAATTACGTGTAACATAAATACACAAACTTTTTAGTCTCCCCCTTTCTCTGGTGTTAGGCTTGCCTTCCCACTGCCCCTCTATGTGTTAAGGTTGGTGGTTTCAGTCTGGGGTTTACAGCAATTGGTCAGTATCCTGAGTCCTTTGCCAGAAGTATGACATTGTTGTTGATGGTTTCTTCCTTCTCACTTCAGGATGTGGTTGGTATCATTTTTGTGTTTGCTAACAGGCTCTACACCTTGCTTATTATTCATTGGTCTGCAGGTCCATATTGCATCTGAATTTACTGTGTAGTGTGGCTTTTACATATGTTGGATGCTTGTTCTTTGTTCTCTTTACTACCACTAAGTCAAGAATTACTTGACTTACCTTGCTCCTGAGGTTGCATTCCTTTGATGACCAGTAATTGGCCATCAGTGAGTTCTTTATAGCCCCTGGGCTTCAGGTATTGTTCTCTGCCGGTTCTTTCAAAGCTTCTGATACTCTTCGTGCTATGTTTTATTAAGGGGGTCTAATAGGTCATTCTACCCACAGTAACTACATGTTACAAATACCCATTAGTTACAAAATATATGTCGCTATAGATATTACATCACACAATTATACAGAGCTAATGAAAAGTTAAAACAAAGTAGGTAATAGAGATCTAGTAATTAGATAATTGCTATTGCACGCAAAAACAAATCTTCAGGCAGACCAAGACAAGCACAGGCAAAGCTGGTCCCAAAGCCTGTCTTGGTAGCTTAATGCAAAACCTGTGGCCTGTTACAAACAGCAGTTTCTCCCTGTTTACTGAGCTGCAAAGCTAGGAAGCATGTTAGTGGTTTAGTTATGATTGGATTTCAGATGGACCATCCGTATTGGAATGCAAGAATGGCTCCTCAGAAGGTTTAATGGTACTTGCCATACCCATGAAAAGAAAACAAAACACGTTGGATTTTCAATATTTGGATCTTTCAGTATTCACATCAACATTTCAGAAATCCCATTTCAGCTAGGGATTGTGATAGCGACCTTGATTTGAAATAAGTTCTCTGTTTCTGGAATTTATGTAGTAGACTTCACATCCACTGGAATAGATTACTTATGTCATGAGCTTCTCATTCTTAATGCTGACTAGTAGTCTTATCCCATGGGCAAATAAAGATACGTCTGTTTTTTTGGTCCTGGTAAGGGAATGCTGACCATTCTTATTTAACTGCTGATAAGTAGGTAACTCCCTTGATCGAATGCAACTGTTGTATATTTATCTCTCATCGTCTGTGATGCCAGGCAGACCCCCATTTGCTCTCCTCCCAGAAATAAGATGGTACACTGTATTGATGAAACTACATAATCTTAAACATTACATGTTGGTATTCTGATCAAAAGCCCCTCCGAGCCAGATGCTTGTGTTTATCACTCAATTAAAGTAGATATAAAACACACAGCTCTCCTTCTTATTGCTGTTCTTAAACTCCTGTGCCTAAATTTAATTTTTTAATTTTTTTTTAAATTAATAATCTTCAGTTAATAAAAGGGGCACATGGGACCTCATTAAAAGAGTCTCAAAGAAACCTGAATTTGGCATTCATGTAAATTCATGTGACCCCCTAGCAAGGAATTGCTTTGTTTTGTTAGAAATGCATACTGTCTCTGCATCCACTTGTCCTTCCTGCTGTCAGTAGAAGAAAGGAAGCAAGGGGCTTTTTCAGATAAAACACAACTTTAGGATGTGAGTAATAATCACATCTAGTACTATTATAGTACGAGATGTGGTTCCTGTATCTCAGCTTCCTCCTGTATGGAGTTGTTCTCTGAGGTTAAACTGATGGAGGGAATGACGGGGATGTAAAGTATTTGAGGATGTTATTCTCATTTGACTTGAAATACTGAATGATTTAAATTTTTTTGAGGTTTAATGTCACTGACTCTTATAAGAAGTAATTTGCATTTTCTGTAACATTGTGTGTCTTTGAGACATGTGAGCAGCCATATGATTATAGATCCTGTGTTCAAGTGTTAGCTAAATGCTCTTTGGAACATTCCTAAGTATAAAATGAAATGTCTGTTCGCCTCTGGGCAAGGATGAAGCCGTGCCACCTTGGACTGATTCTTTGCAGAGTCCTTATTTAAAAACCAAAGAATTACCCTCATGCATCCACCGCAGATTCTTCCAGAGGAAACAGGTAGTGAACTTTCCATTTTGTAAAATCAGAGACTTTCTTTGTCATCCCACAGGGTGATCACATTAACTTTTTTCCTTTGTCATGGGGTTTTAAAAAGCACTTCCATAATTTTAGAAATGTTTTGGCTACATCAGCTACAGTTCAAGGAATAATAGCTTCAAAGTTGCGACTTCTCACAGATCTGTCCAAACATGAAGAGACAGCAATGCAATCTTAGGTGGCAAAACAGTTACAAAAATATTCTTTTGCTTGTATGAAAAGTAAAATAAAAAGGCAAAATGAAAAAAAGGTTCTGTTCCAAAATAGCATGTATCAAAACAATTCATCTAAGCAATACTTGATCTTAAGAGTAAGAAAGCAGGGTGATGATCCATGATTTTGTACACTTTAAACAAATCTTAGTAAACGTAGATGTATTGTTCCTCTTTCTTGAAATCCTTTTAGGCATCTCTCTCATGCCTCTCTACTGGCACACAAATACCTGGGTTGAATCTCTTAGGTTTCATATAGTATTGGGATCCATTATCACAGAGAGTTTGTATATCATTTGGTGCCTGCAGAGTGATTGCTTTTATAAACCAAGAATTAACTGCAGAGCATGTGGGCCTCATCTTCTATACCTCATCACTGCTACTAAAATATTTACTAAAACACCTACACCTTGCTGAGAAGCCACCGTCTTCAGATGTGCTAGACACTGTGACCAAAACTAAATCCCACATTGTACACATTTTTGAATTACGGAACTAAAAGATAAAAGATATACCATTTCTTGTGCTTTTTTAAAACTGCAACAGTATGAATAGGTGAATTGGCATTAAAAAAAAAAAAGATTTGAACCTTCCCTTTAAGGCTTTGTGAGAATTTTATCCCGCAAAGCAAAGATTATTGAAAATTACATTCTGTCATCTTCATTCTTCCCTCTCCCTTGGGATCCTGTCGACTACTTGCATCCTCACACTGTCATCCCCAAATTCTTGCCAAACACCTGCATTTTCTTATCAGTGAAATTTCTTTAGCTATTGCTGCTTTTATTTTATGTAGTCACATTAACATCTGTCTATGGGTGTGCAAACTCAGCGTAGTGTCATTATCTTCTATTTATTATCTTTATTGCTTTTATTCTTTTTTCTGTTTTTTTTCCCCCTTTATGGTTCTTTTCTTAGGATTCTTAAGGAAAAATTAAAACCAAAGCAAACTGCCTGTCCTGCCCGCTCTGGACCATTTTCTCCCTTTACTGCTCTTACTGGTGTTGCCTTGTCTCTGGGCATCTAGAAGAAAGACTTCTTTTCTCCAGAAGTTCTGTATTTTGGTGACAAGTTTCACTGAGTATCTTAGTTCAGTGGAAGGACAAAAGGATGTCTTACCGGCTTGTCCCAAGGGGGGAAAAAAAACAGCACAAAAATCTTCTGCTATAATTTTCCCTTTCCATATGTGCAACTTTGAGCTGCCTTTGCATCCCTGCCTTGCCTTCCCCAAATAGAACTCTTTCTGTGAGCTTCCATAACTTCCTAATCATCCTGCAGGACAGGACTCTCAAATCAGCCAGCTCCAATAGTGTAGTGCTCAGCAAGCTGGTCTTCAGAGTTTTGTTTGATAAGCCAGAACTCTTTATAAATGGTCAGACGTTTCAAATGTAAAAACACAATGTGAATACAAAATACCTGTTATTTTTCTATAAAAAGCAATTTGCAGTCTATAGCTAACACTTTTATTTTCCAGTTACTAATGTCATTGGCCTGAAAATGCCAAAGAGCTGATGGTATGCTTGCTGAGCTGTCAAAACGAAGCCTGTATTACAAAGCCCACAGTGGAAGTTCAGGGCATCCATCCTGACCTTGAGCTAAAATTCAATCCTGTGAGTTTGACTTGTGTATTCCAGCCATGTTTACGCAGTTACTGGCAGTAAGTCCTCTCCACATTGCTAGGAATGTCTGAAATACAACATCATATGTTACCCAGCCCTTGCTTTTCCAATAATTTAATGTGGGTTTACATATTGCTTTGGTAAGCAAACACAACCCCACTACCCAGTGGCAGTCTGCAGCTTCAGCATCCTGAAGGCACGGACCACTGTTAAATTTTCCAATCTCTGGCATGTAACTCAACTCTCATAACTTGTAGCTATTTATGTCCCTTTTCTGGTTTGTTGAAAAGAAGGATTTTGGTAGATGACATGTTCACTGACTTCTTTTTTCTGCGCAATTTGATCACTGCAGTGTAAATCAATCGTTGCTCATCTTTTTTTCTTCCTCTCATAAATGAGATTACATGAATTTTATAAGAAGCGGGGCAAAGCTGGCATGTGGAAATTTGATTTGGGACAAGACTGAGATGAGTGTAGCTGAGTATAAAGAGAAGCTAAGGAGATCCTGTGTGTGCATTAGGTAGTAAAGTTCTTCCTTAAGAGCTCTCATGAGTATTGTGTTAAGAAAAGATATTGTTGTTATACATTCAACTTGTTGAAACTCATAAAATGCTCCATTTGAAATGTGCTTTGATTTAATTTTGCCAGGGAGCCATACTCTGTTCCTGGTCTGTTTATTTTCATTACCACAGTATTTTCTTTCCTATTTTTGTACAGTCTATAATCACTTTCTCCTTTTGTTTTTTTCATTAACCTTCTGGCTTGAATGTCTTTAGCAGTGCCACCTTTCCCCTATATAGTGCTTAGCTTTTTTGCTGAGACTTCAAACAAGGTGTAAAATAAAAGGGCTTTAATCCTCTCCTTTAATTCCTCGTAAGGAATTTCCCCAGAGCAGCGGAGCGTAGGCTTCAGCATTTCTGAGCTGAAACACACAGGCTATTGTCAATTAAAACCTGATCTGATTTATGCCAGGGTCACGCCAGCTACAGAACAGCTCATATTTGAGGAGATGCAAAGGAAGCACACAGCTATTCTTGCCTTTTTCTTCCTCATACTGGAAATAGAGCATAATACGAAGCCAGCATCCAATTAGTACTTTTTTTTTTTCCCCAGAAACATCTGTCTTACCAGAAATTGGCTGGAGATCAAAAAAAAAAGTGTTTTATTCGCAACCACAGAGTTCCAAAAATACAACATAGACAAATTAAACCCTTTGTAAATAAACTTTATATAAACCCAACAATATTAAAAAAGCTAAAAATGAAGAGTGTTGTGTGAGAGAAATTGATTTATACAGAGTTTTTTAGATTGCCGCAAATTAAATGGAAAATGTGAAACAGCTATTTAAGCCAACAGGAGGTTCAGTTCTGACATGATTCTGAAAAATGCCAGGCTCCATTGGTGGATGCAAGGGCAGGATGCAGATTTGCCTAAACAAAGACACGTGTTGCTTTGTGAGAAGCCATAGGGGATCTGGAACATCTGGGTGAAAGTGGAAGATATGTTAGAGGCCGTGTGAGAGACCCACGTGCTTTTAGAGCAGTTTGGAAGCTAGGTGAGATAACCCCCAGCATTTAAAATGGCATCAGAGCCCTGCATTTGGGCAATTGAATCCTATATTAAGGGTACAAGCTTTGAGAAGTTGATATCCACTCATGAGAAAATTAAAGACAATTGTATATTTGTATTTGCCTGTGCAGTTTCACTTACTGAACATGTTAAGCACAAACCTGTGCAAGTTTGTAGATAATCTGAATTTACATTTATTATCACAATTAGAGGCATATTTTTCATATATCTGTTTCTGGGTTTCTGCTTTTCAACCAGGCAACCTGTAAAATTTTGTGCTATCTTTTGGATTATCTTTTTATTTTTTGTGGGTTTTTTGCCTACATAGCCAGGGGCTCTGATGATGAGTTACACTGACACTTGCTATGGCGATTTAACCAGCTCAGGTGTCCCCCTTTGTTAGAGGTCATATTTTCCCACAGTGGAGTTGGCAGAAGCAAACGCGTCGGCATCTCGGTTGCTGTGCTTCCTCGTCCAAGTGATTACAAGCTATAACTGAAGATGGTTTCTTGTTTATACATTCAACTGTAGCAGCAGTGACTGAGGTGTGGGCGCATGTTCACGTCCGTCAGCTCTGCTGTAACTTCTGGCCTGGGGAAAGGCAGATGTCTGTGCTGTGGTAAAGTATTAAATTGTGCTTAAGTGCATTTTCAGTTCAGTTTTACTACTGTTTGCTTCAGTGTGCCTGGGTCAAGGCCTGAAAAAGAGGTTTATAGCATAATTATTTTTTTTAACCTACCTGCTATACCCATTTCCCACAGGTGTTGTCCACTCTCTCGACATCTAGAAGGAGAAAAATTTTGCTCTTTGGGGGGTGTGTGTGTGTTTGGTTTTCTGCTTTCATTCATTTACAGAAGACTAGCGTGGCCTTTGAGCTAGGAAGACGTGGATGTTCATATCCACATTAACTTACCATTCTTGACTTCCCTCCTAGTAGATA
Source organism: Calonectris borealis (assembly GCF_964195595.1). Classification (NCBI taxonomy): domain Eukaryota; kingdom Metazoa; phylum Chordata; class Aves; order Procellariiformes; family Procellariidae; genus Calonectris; species Calonectris borealis. Next base: position 80,345,372 of record NC_134313.1, on the reverse strand, counting down.
ATTGGAGCTTCCTAATATTTGGAATTTTTGGAGACGACGGCAATCCATCTGGTGCTGGAGAGATCTCTGATATTTTGCCATCTTCATTAGGCTTCCAAATCCATACTCAGATCCCCTACTAAGTGGCTTCATTTTCAGAAATGCAGAGCAGACCCTTTCTGCTACCTCATCAGAAGGTGCAGATGATCAAAATCTTTGAATCTGTCTCCTTTGTCTGGCTAAATCTATTTTCAATGGATTTTAATAGTTGCACAGCTTAATGCATTTCAACAAGCAGTTCTGCTTTTCGCTGCAGCTCTTGGGTTTGGACTCTGAATTAAAGTTCATGGGTCCTCATCTATTCAGTTTGTACCATTTCCATCACTTACTCATTTGTCGTTTAGCAGCTGCTCTAACATTTACAGTGTTATCTCAGGAGTGGTGACATTATAGGATTTTTTTCCCCAGTGATTTGTATATCATTTAAGTCATTCTTTGGAATGAAAAATACAGCAAGAATGTTAAAATAATCAGATTTTCAGAGCAAAACCAGACTTCAACTCTTTCCAACATTAGCTTTCTCAAATTTTGCTTCCATTTCTGTCTAAAACACAGTTTATAGCTCTTTATAATTTAAAGGGGGAGAAAAAACCAAGACAAGCTGCAATTGAGTGCTTGTTGTCTAAATGACTTCACAAGCAGTTAATAATTTCATGCTCTCAGGTCTGTTTTGATGTGCCGCTGATTAGTAGTTGCATTTTTGCCCTCAGATTTTGAGCTTAAAATGTGAAAGTTCAGCTGAACTTAAAAGATTGTGTAATTGTAGAAAATAAGATTAATGATGATCTATAGGCTGATAAAAGGATTAATTTTAATATAAGGCTGCACTGATGGTATAATAAATGACTATGGATAAATGAATAAGAATCTGAAAGTGTGCTCTATGGCTGGATATAAAATAGTAATAACTGCTTTATTTTCCTGCATAACTTGTTGGCTGGCTTTTCACACAGTTGATTTTCCAGGTCAAAATATTAAGGAAGTAAGTGTGTCCTCAGTATGTACATTTCCAGAACTACTTTACCACTGTGCTTAATTTGAAACTGCTTTGTGAAAGAAATGAGCCATTTCTCTCTGTAGGAGTACCACCCTGGTTCCTTATCCTCAACCCGGTGGTTACAGGGGTTGTACAGCTGTTGCTTCCTTCCCCTCCTCTTGTTTTGGAATTACACATTGTTTTAGCAACCTGTGGAGTTAGTGATACATGGTGGCAGACAAACCCAACTGAAACTTGTTTGCAGATTTCTCCCATTGCTACCTTCGGGAGGAAGCACGTTGACAATCATTACAGCTGGCAATGGGTGAATCTAAGAATCAGGAATCTAAGGATCGAATTCTTTCCAGGTCACAAAGTAGCCAAGTAACTCTAGTGTTGCTTGTGAAAACTAAAGTCCCAGATTTGCTTCCATTTTTGGTGTTTAAAAATTTATTGTTGAGGATCTCCTTTTACAACAAGGATAGAGCTCTCATTGTCTTTCTAGAAGCCTACATGAAGGAAAACCTATGCTGCAGAATAGAAATGAAGGTAATTTATGTGTGATAACAGATTTACAGTCATTACAAAGCAGCAGTCTCTAAAATTGACGAGTTGACAGCCTTTTAATGCCTTTTTAACTATGGGATTATCTTCCAACATTCTTACTCTCAGTTAATAAATACTTGGATAGCTGTGATTTCCAGTAATTTAAAAAAATACATTTTAAGTTAATAATAACTATTTCAGCAATTTAAAAGATTTTTGTCAGGAATTATAGGGCCTACATGAAAAATTTTAAGCTTCTCAGTAAGAGTATGTGAAGCTAATTGCAAACAATTGAGTTATTACAGCAAGGTAAATCACCCCTTATCTGTCTGACTTAATCTGCCTTCTTTTGCACTTGCATTTGCATTTGTAATGAATAAAGCCACATGCACAGATCGTTAGCATGGCCCAGCTGACTGGTAACTCACTAAGCTGCAGCAACTCACCTGTTTCCAATCAGCTGATCATACCCCCCAAAATGGAATTTTGAACAACACCCTTTTCCCCACTTCCGAAGTACTGAATGATCAGGTAAGCAAAATCGCAGCTCATGGGAAGCTACGTTTCTTTCCCTGGTCTTTTCAAATTGCAACTAGTACATTCTTAATTTTAAAGGTAAGGTTGAATTTCCTTTCTTTATAATTAAATGTATAAATACAGATTTCAATGCTGATGTTTACACTAATTTTAAATGCTGATTTAAGTGCTGAAAAGATTAATTTTGATTCATGTACAGGTAACACATCATTTACCTGTAATGATACTTATATTTCACCATCTACTTGTCATGTTGGTGCTCAGATTTGGAGGTCATGTCTTTCCTACTGCAGTTGAGGCCTTCACTACGTGGCAATATAGCACGTGCTTAACTGAAATCATTTTTGAATCGATTTTGGTAAATCCATGCAGGCATTTATAGGTGGACAATGCCTTCAGCCTTACGGCCTTGATTATTTATGGTCCTGTGTGTTCTGTTTTCATCAGCTCAGTAATATCTTATGCATCCTTTGTGCAAGCTTTGCAGCAGTCTAAATGACAACACTCAGGGCAAAAATAACTGAATCCTTAGTCCTTTGACAGACACCTCTGGGCTTACCATATTTTAGCAGGTTCAGGTGGTGATGTCCCCAGCTTCTCATCCCCCCCTTCTGGAAGTTTCTACCCCGCAGCAGAGCTGCTAGAACAGGAGGCATGTTTGTGCTGTGCATACAAAACCATAGATAAGGGGGGATTTGCAGTTAGACTTCTGACTATGAACTGGAGCAAATAAGCCCTGAACACCGATCTCCTAAACAGTAACTTATCTGCAAAACAGTAATTTTCAGTAGAAGAATGGAACACACTCTTAGTAACACAGCGCATAAACAACTTAATCAGCTTCCTTTACTAGATGGACCCCCTTCCGCTGCCAGGGTTCTTTTAAGCCAATATGATGGTTTTGAGGACCTGGACTATTATTTATCAATTTCTAGGACTGGCAATGAAGTATCTTTGGCTCCTAATTAGTGGCAAGTCCCTAACAATTACATGACTGACAAAAATGCTTAAGTGTGACACTTAGAGTTAGTGGTGTAACAAGTGCAGAAAAGCACATAATTGCATGAATGCGGTAAAAATCATGAAAGTAAAATTTGGTACCTAAAAAAACCCCTAAGTTGGGGGGAAACCCGTTTGCTATGCTCTTGCGTGTAGCTGAATATGGGATCCTTCAGAGCACATTGCACAGCTTGTCCCTTTTGTGAGATGTTTCGTAGACCATATGTAAAGTAAAAGGGAAGGACAAATGAGAAGAAGAATTTTCTGTTTAGGCTACGCATTTTTAGAGGCATTGCTTGTTTCCTAACTGTTAACAATGCATTCAATATCTTCAGTGCCCCAAGAGTGAAAGGAAGAGGGTAATTTACAGGAGGCTTATGTCATTGTGGGCAAAATGTAGAAGATATTATTCACCAAAAGAAAATCTGGGGTTAACTTAGTAAGAGAAGTCTAGAATTCAAAGTAAATCCACATTCAAAAAGGAACTGGGTGACAAGACTGAATATTAATTCCCCTTGTGGACTTGAAACACATCCCTGAAAGTGAGGTGAGTGTCCAGTAAAAACAAACATGCAGTCTCCAGTTTCAGCCTATTCAGGACACTGAATTCTGAATAGTTATTGAACAAGCAGGCAAGTGCCAGAAGAGACATCTGTAACATCTGTAACCAAAATTCAGATCCATTTCACTGAAACACATACATTTTAAGTGTACTTCATTCTTAGTCTGAAAACTGACCATAAATTCCACTAGTCAGTTCTTTGACTGGTTTTGAGATGTTCTCCGATATCAGCAACGTACAAGCACTGGGAATGGGGGGTTTTTGCCATTTTAGAGTTCGAGTTCCCATAGTGACTATAGCTTGGGACCCATTCCTGCCTTAGCAGTCTGGGAGGGACGGCATGGCTGCAGTCCCCTGGTCTTGACTTGCAGCTTGCTAAGGGGTTTAAAACCGTCAGATTGGAAATCTGCTGCCTAGCGTAACAGGAAGCCTCCAAAGCATTATAGGTGTAGCATTACTGTTGTTGTCCTGCTACCTGAAAGCTTTAATGATGAACCAGGGTGCCGTTATACAACAGCCTGCAAAGAAGCAGTCCAAAATGGTTTCTCTTCCAGGGAGTTCATAGTTTGACTGTGCAAGTGTTAAATGGGTGTGGAGATTCGAGTAAGGGCGCTGTGTTAGCAGGCTGCTCAGTATACGGGGTACAGAAGTGAGCTCCTCTAGTAGTAGCACTGGGATCACACCAGGAATGCTTGGAGGATTGGTACAAATTGAGCTATCAGCAGGCAGACTTGCTGCTGTGGATTTACTGTGGTTTTACTACTTTTCATTTCTCTATGAGCTATGTGCAAAAATACGCGTAAGTTCTTGATGTATTCAGATATTTAAAAAAAAAAAAAATTTACAAATCTTGACAAGTTTGTCCTGTTCTGTATCACATAACAATTTCATTTGCTAGGTGCATTTGGGTATGGTGGTTAATTGCAACACAGTTCCATAAAATGGATTAAGTTTGGAAAAAAACAAATTAACTACTATGCCTTTTTCTATATTTTTTTTAAATCTCCGTCAGAATAAAGAAGCTTTTTCTTCCTTAGACATTTCTGTTTTCATTTTGAATATGAGTTAATTCCAAATATCATGCTTTAACATGAACTATTACATATTGGGGATTGTATGCATATGAAATAAATGTTTATCACTCTAAATGGTTCTCAGGTGCCAATGTGAATGTGAGCATCTGAGAAGCAGTACTTAAGAATAAAAACTGCACTTCCTTGATGCAACCAGGCCGTTCTACTTGCTGATGTGCTCCTACTAAGCCTGTGCCTTTCAGATGCTCAGTTAAGCTACTCACAATTAAGTGATTTAAATTTTTGTAAGAATTTCCTTCACAAAAGTTTGACTAGTTTGACATAAACTGTAGCACAGAGTTACACAAATGGTTGGTAGATAAAAAGTAAGAGGAAAATGGTGGCTTTCTTCACTCCCAAATTTGATGGTTTTATGAAGAGATAAGGATTTCCTTATCTAAATAAAATGAATGGTGTTGAATATAGGAAGGATTTGAGTACCAGACTGTCCCAGTCTGATGACCTGCACATTAGGTCCTGAAGTCCTCCAGGGAAAATGGTTCCAAATCCAGCCTTTCATTCCTTCTAAGTTCCCCTTTACATGAATGAAAGTTTTTCCAATTCTTTTGTTTAAAATACACAAAATTGAAACAAAAGGTTGTGCTCAGTCAGTATTTGCAGCCAAAAAAGAAATCCGTTCACTTCAGAAGAAACCTGTTCCTTTTGAGTAGGGTAAAATGATTCTCCATCCTCTATCTCTATCAAAATATTTTTAAAAACCTGTCAGGAACACAACCTACCTACCCTTACTTTTCAGCACTACAGGATTGCATCTGCGCTCAGAAACAGTCTCTGAAGTCCTGGTTCCACTGGAATCAATAGAATTACTCCCATTGATGTCAATTGAAGCTAAAATACTACCTGTAAACTAGGACATGGATGTGCCTTTGCATGATTAAAATACAATGGGGATCTTAGAAATATTTTTGGGGTTTGTTTTTTAAGTATAGCTGTAAAATGTACAGTGTAGAAGATGTTTTGCTTAATGATGGATTTAGTGGGCTTTGGGTGTTCTTTCAGGTCATGCTTTTGAAATAGTATTGTAATAGAAAAATGACAATAAAGTAGGGTATATCTAATGGTATTTGGTTAAGAACCTGGCATTTTTAAACTGTGGAAATAAATAGAAACATGATCAGGGACTTATTTGTCTTTGGTTTGTTTTAGTTTGAAAATGCTTTTCTAAATGGATAAGACTTTACATTTCTGTAATGAAAATAAATGAACCATTTATTTTTTCAAGTTAAGTTAGTGAGTTTCCTGAATGTGTTTTTCAACCACTGCAAGATAAATGTTATCTATCTTTTGGTTCTTGGAGAGGGAGAGGATATATAGTCCTTCAGGAAACTTATGTTTTGATGTGTAAACAAGGCCCGCTATAAATGGAAACTGTTTTTCTCTTGGGTTTTATAACACTGTTACATTCATTTTGGCCTTTGTTTTGATTGCATGTGACAGCTGTCCTTTCCTTTAACTACATATTGCTGTGACAAACTCAAAGCTTGGGAGGTGGCTGAGAGACTCAGGTTCTTATATCTTACAGCCCTGTCTTGTCCCAGGTGACATACTACACCATTCAGTTTATGAATCAGAGACATACTTTTCTATTGGTGTCTTAATATCTGAAAAATTAAATAAATATTTTGGGCTAGACAAACTGAAGTTCAGCATGATGGAACAAAGAGCAAAAATTTATAAGTATTTTTTAATCAATGGACTGTTCCGTGATTCCAAAAGAATATTCGAGAACTAATACAATATATTAAGAGCAAATCATAAAAGATAACTGTTGGGCTGAAAATATTTAAATGGACTGTTAATGTTGATTTAGCTGCCTTGTGAAGATAGATAGTCTCTCACAGTAACAGATGAGAAAGAGAAGACAGATGAGAACAAAAGAAGGGCATTCAACGTAGACATACTATATGCATCAAAGAAGTAAGAGTTTGTTAGGAGAAATCCCTCCATAATATAAACATATAATATAAATGGGAATAGAACTCTCTGAGTTCTGTTTTTTATAAAAAAATGTAATTCAAATGTAGATAAGATTTTAGTCTAGTTTCCTAAGGAAGTATCAGAATATCATGCTGTTTGGTTAATTAAAATAAAACTTAAAGTAGGAGTAAAAGTCTCAGAGATTCTCAAAATTTTCAGGAATTTGACTAAACTGGCTATGCAGAGGCAAAAAAAAATAGTCTGTTCCATGTCCTCCATGAGAAAACCGTAGAATTTTGTTCTACGTTATTTTGCAACAGTTTCCTCCACTTTGAAATAAGATCTTTTGGAAATTACATTTTAGTTGTCCTTTTCTAAAATAATACAACCAAATGTTTCTAAATAAATCTTCGTTCAAAACATGACATTAATATAATTTTTTCATTATATACAAATATTAGGAAATATTATTTAAAGACAGAAGCAAGGTAGCTGGTCGGTAGCATAATCAATGTTTATGTTCTATCATTCCAAATTATGTTTTTAATTTATGATGCCTTTTCTCATATTACCACCAGTATGCTTCGTGATAATTTTTTATTTAAATTTATCATTTTCATAGACATGTACTTTGTGATATACGTATTTACTTGTGTATTTTGTGTAAAACTCCTAACTGTTGAGCTGTCCCCTGAAATTTAGTCTTTAAAAGTCTTATTGCATCTTTGCCAGGCATAGCCAGGCATAAATTTAACAATCTCAGCTGACTAAATCCACTCTAAACTAAAAGCCGCAGTATGGTGAATTAGGCCCCAAGTTTTAGGACAACTTGCAAACAGAACTTTGAAAATGTGGTTAAGTTTGAACTATTGCAATGATATTTTTGGAGTCTGCAAATGGCCTCAAATAATTATTGTTCTGAGTCCACAAGCGTACCCTAAGAACTAATGTACTTAAACCCATCATATGAGCCCCTGAAGTTTTCCTCTATGGTTATCTAGAGACCCCTCCCAGGAGAGCTCGACGCCATCTCTTCCTTCAGTCCACGTGGAGCACATGAGGTGGAGTTTGGCAGCCACTGTCTCGGTTCCTCTCAACAGCCCTATTGAAGCAGAATGCTTCACTGCTTTTCTAGTTCTTTCTTACCCCTGTTTTGCTGAGATGAGACCTGTGTTTCATGAGAGACACTTATTCAGCTACGTGGTTGCTTTATTATTGTATCCATAACTCTAGCTGGTCGAATTGCTTTGGATTCCTGAAATCCCACTTGAGTAAATTGTTCCTGTGTTGGACAAGGTGAGAAGAGGATAATCCACGCAGAGATAGCAGTTTCCATATTCCCAGTCCCTGACAAATCTTTCCAATCAGACTATGTCTTCATGCTAGCAGCACTAAATATACCCATGTGTGATCTGAATTGCGCCTTTTCTCTCCCCTCCTTTACTTACTTCCAAATCCGAGACCATTCAGAGCAAGATCATTGTTCTGCTTATACTGGAGTTTTGTAGCGTCAGGTCACATCAACAGCTTTCATCGAGCACCATGCGATTTTCAATTCCTCTGTGGCAGACGCGGTCGTTGGTAGAACAGTGCAGCGCTCTCTGTGAGAGAAGCCAGCAGGCTCTGCCAGGTCATTGTTAGTGCCAGAACTTCATGGAGTCATCCATTGTTAGGATATTCCTCTGAATTTTCTCAAAGAGAGTTTATTGACTGCTGTAAATATTTCCTGGGTAATCTACATGTACTTTTGTCTCCCCTGCCATTCTGAGCCTTTCATGGGTATTATCCAGTGCCAGAATAGGCAGGCATGAACAGCAGGCAAACTTTCTTAGAAGCTATGCACCAAGCAAGAAAAACTAACAGTCTCTACAGATACTCTTAAGGAACATCTTTCTTTTCTGGTTCATGTAACAACATAGGAGTATACCCTCTGTTAGGATGTATGAAGGGACTGCACATCCTGAAGCACACTGATTACTGGTAGTCTGTCTCTCTAGAAACGAGTGAGCTCATGCGTTCATCTCAGACGTGTGTTAGCAAAGCAGCATTCAATACATTGCCACTAAATTAACTTCTTCCTCTATTGCCTATTTTTATTTGACAAAGGGTTCATTGTATATCTCATACATTCTGCTTTTCATGACCCTCACCTGCCTACACTACATCCAGTAAAGAAAGACTTCGCATTTCTAGCAGCTTTTATTTTTGATTGAAAAATATCAATACAAAAATCAACAGCAAATGAGGAACTGAAACTTTTAGACCATTGTAACTGTATTGAAATTAACATTGTAGTAGCTACTATACTGATTGAATCACTCCTGTTTATATGCTACGAGAAAAGAGCCTGTGTTTCAAAATGTTTAAAAGTGGCACAGTACTTCTCCCAGACTGTCATTGAATTTTTCCAAGACGTTTGCCTTTGCAAGAGAAAATACTTTGATTTGGAAAACTGAAATATATGGCAAACGTTAAATGGATTAAAAGCTGGCTCACTGACAAATTGAAAAATGTGATGTTAATGGACAGATATAAATGACTGGGATGTGTCTAGCAGGGTCTGCCTGGGATCATTCTTGGGTCAATAGCACTTAACATTTTTATCAGCAGTCTAGACAGTGATATAAGACGTTGTCGTGGTTTAACCCCAGCCAGCAACTAAGCCCCACACAGCCTCTTCCTCACTCCCCACCCCGGTGGGATGGGGGAGAGAATCAGAGGGGTGAAAGTGAGAAAACTCGTGGATTGAGATAAAGACAGTTTAATAGGGAAAGCAAAAGTTGCGCACGCCAGCAAAGCAAAACAAGGAATTCATTCACTGCTTCCCATGGGCAGGCAGGTGTTCAGCCATCTCCAGGAAAGCAGGGTTCCATCACGTGTAGCGGTTACTTGGGAAGACAAACGCCATCACTCCGAATGTCTCCCCTTTCCTTCTTGTTCCCCCAGCTTTATATGCTGAGCATGACGTCCTATGGTATGGGATATCCCTTTGGTCAGTTGGGGTCAGCTGTCCCAGCTGTGTCCCCTCCCTTCTTGTGCCCCCCCCCAGCCTCCTCGCTGGTGGGGTGGGGTGAGAAGCAGAAAAGGCCTTGACCCTGTGTAAGCACTGCTCAGCAGTAACAAAAACATCCCTGTGTTACCAACACTGTTTCCAGCACAAATCCAAAACATAGCCCCATACTAGCTACTGTGAAGAAAATTAACTCTATCCCAGCCAAAACCAAAACAGACATCTTCAGTAAAGCTTGACCATGACAGAGATTGTTGAGGTAGTAAATAATATGCTAGATAATTGCAGAAGCTAATAAGACATGTTTTAATGTTGCAAAACACCAGCCTCTTGTGTGGGATAGGAAACTATATGTAGTTGTGAAGCTGTGATTTAGAGAAGGACAGGTTATCAAAGATAATTGGGTCTGCTTAAGCTCTTTGTGCAATGTTGTGGAAGGAAAAAGCACTAATGCAATAATGTATTAAAGTCAGACTGTCAAGTGGAACGGGGTCATGATTGCCTCTGCATGCTGTATTGATAAGACTGCTTCTAGAGTGCCAAGTCAATTTTTGGTGTCCAGTCTGAAGAAAAACAAGGAAGTAGGGCAAAAGGAAGACATAGGGATGCACAGGACCTGGAGATCAGATTTTAAATCCTATGTAGCTTTAAGAAGTTCAGCTTAGTTTATCATCATCATGTGTGGGTTACTTGGGCATGAAAAATTTGTATGTAGGTACAGGACAAGGAACACTTTCAGTATCGTTGATAAAGGTGCAGCAAAATTCAGTGACTGGAAAATTAAATTAAGGGGAAAATGCAGCCTTGAATTAACTTGCAATTTGTTAGCTTTGAGGATTACTGAATAGTGGAACAGCTGATGCGGGGAGGTGATAGACTCATCTGTGCTAGACATCTTTTAAAAAAAAAAAGAGGGAAAGACAGAGTGCTCTTGCTAAAAGACACACTGTAATCCAGCTGCTGGAGGGGACTGCACGTCGGAGGTGAATAGCCAGTTGGGATAGCAAGCAGGGTGGTTCTGGCTGTTGCTGGGATCTGTTAATTTTATGATTTCCTTTTTACAGTTCACGTGCTGCAAGGAGAATAGTCGTACATGTTCTGTCCTCAGTCTAAACTATACATGATTTAAACAGTTGCCTAGAGGAGTCAGGAAGAAATTGCTTCCCCTGCTGTACACAGGACCAGATAGTTTGCTTGTTCTTTGCTGTCCTCTGATCCAGAAATCAGCCAAGGCTGAAACTCGGATCCCGGAAAGGTTGATCCAGTCTTCTGTGCTCTAAGGGGATCCTCTTTCATAGACGATCCCTGAGCATGACGCGTGGTCACATTGTAGTGATCACCAGGTGTTAAGGTGGGAAGGGACTTTGCACAGCCTTGAGGAGTGAGCAGGAGTAGCCCAGCTGAAGTCTTTGGGGTAAGAGCTCTTTCTTGCCTGAAGTACCACGAAACTATGAAACCAGGAAGTTTGTCACAACTCCACCTGGCCTCAGAACGTGAGAGTCTTCAACAGAGCGCTGGGTTCTCCGGTGCCTTGCTGTGTTAGTGGGGCAGGGGTTTCTGGGGAACAATTTTTTTTCCAACTCTAATAGATGGAAAAATTAGAAAAGCTTTCAAAGAAGCTTCTTTTAGATCTGAAATAGCAACACAGCTTTTAAACCAAAATACAGGTTGAGAGCAATTGCTCTCAGCCTAATTGGATATGTTAATGGGTTAGACCATCTGAGAGAAGAGGTAGTGTGGACTGAGGAAAGTATGAGAGAAAAAGGCTATTATCACCATGGGAAAGAGAGGAACAGGTAATCTATTGGTTGTTGGAACATGGTGGTATCAGCTGGGGTAGGGGTTATAGAAGAAGGAGGTTATACTATGTGATAAAACCATTTTTTCTGTTGTGTCCATATTTTTTAGTATTTAGTGGAATTACAAACTTCAGTAGGCTCCTTTTCAGAAGGTACCCTCCACTGGCTAACTCTCTAAGAGGTCAGAGGTAGAGAGATCATTTAAAAATTGTCGCACTGATGCCTATTTCTTCTTGTCTTTAATAATTTGTCAGTGTGAATTCATTCTGTTATTTAATGGTTGTTTAATTTCATTCATATAGTTCACAAAGCACTTGCATCAGGTGAAGCGTATTGTGCTCTGGGAAATGAATGGGCAGGACCTACAGATCTTGACGATACTCATCAGAAGACATAGATTGTGTGGCTTGAGAATATTGGCAATTCTGCATTTGTTTCTTAGGTGTGGTCTGTTCCTTTTAGTGTATATCAGTCCACAGGGAATTTGCTTCTGACAATAGGTTTAGCAATGCAGGAGCTATGGGTAACATGCACCTCAGGGAGCCAGATTCTGTAACAGAAAACATTTTTTGTCCATTGTCCCCTTGTAATACGTAAGCAATATACGAAACGGACAGTGGTTCGCTTATTCATATGCCACTAGATTTTACCAAGGAATTATTTGCTGGTTTGTGTCTTGTACTTACAGTTTATCACATTTCCTCTTAATTAAAAGCTTTAACATATTTAGCTACACCTTATTTGGGGCTATTAATTTATGAAGGGTGCACTTTATCATGGTACTTACAGTGTTCAGCTTACTGTTTTTATGGATGTAATAGATCTAATTTGTACTGGTATATTATTGCTTTTAGCAGTGTGATACTGTGCTTGCCTAGAAGCAGAAAAAAACACTTTCAGTTTGAAATTAGAATTAAAAGTTTATGGATGATCACTGCTATTGGAAATGCTGGAAAAAATATCAGAGGCTTTTTTGCTGGTTGGCTTTTTGTCTGTTTTAACCGTTTGTGTTTTTTTTTTTTTTAAAGTCATATTTAATGATTATACTCATTATGACCATTTTCTTTCAGGAATATCAGCCTTGTAACACCAATGCCTGTCCAGAGTTAAAAAAGACAACTCCTTGGACGCCTTGGACCCCAGTCAATATTTCAGACAACGGTGGCCACTATGAACAACGTTTCCGATACACCTGCAAAGCGCGCTTGCCTGACCCAAATTTGCTAGAGGTGGGAAGGCAAAGGATTGAAATGCGTTATTGTTCCAGCGATGGCACCAGTGGCTGCTCGACAGATGGTAAGCAAAGCTAGAGTGGCTGCACGATGCCTCCTGCTAGCGAGGTGTCTGCAGTTCCATTTTCAGCACAGAGTGGAAGTTTTTTCTTGCTGGTGTTTTGCGTAACAGAACTGATAATGAAAAGGAGGACATAGTGATCACAACGGGGAATCTATCTTGTATTTCTTCTGGATGTAGCTTCGTCATTCAGACTAATCCAGTGTCTTTTACCACCGATTATGAGATTTGCCAGGTTATTTTAATATTCTTTACAATAATCTGCAAGCCATGACATAGCAGCCCAGTTCTTGGAAGATTCTGTCACCTCCTTATACTCTCGGGTTTTTACTGGGGGAGACTTTGTGCAACATTAATGTATTTGATAAATATTTAGCTAGAATATGTAGTATTGATGCTGAGAAGAACTTTTTGCTCAGTAATTCTAAAGTAACAACTGTAAGATCCATGCAGGTGTTTAACTAAATGAGTTTATGAACCGGATAACTTGTATTATAAAAATTTATGTTATGCTATTGCTAGCAATGTAAAGTTCTGTTTATTTCTGAGGTGGAAAACTGAACTCCTTCAAAATCTTTTCAACTTTAGCTGACTTTAAATTGGAATTATTTTATTTCAGAATTTTGTTCTTTCCCTATCAGTAATACATAGTTTTGAATAAATGTTATGTATGTATATATATATATAAAAAAAAAAAAAAGAGAGCTTCTGACAGTCACTCTAATTTTATTAATACATTTCATTAATTATCCAGTTCTAATTATATATCAGTGTTTCTTTTTAAGTATTATATTTAGTTATATAATCTAAGGAAATACTGATTTTTAATTCTTATATTTTAATATTTATAAACCTGCTTTTCACTTACATAGCCTTTTGTATCTTCACAACACCCAGGCTAGCTGAAAAAGTGTATAACTGAAGGCATTTAGCTTATCTAAGGCCACAAAGAGTCAATGGTTTCTGAGTCCTTGGGCTTTCTAATTCTCAGTATTTTTTTCAGACAGACCAACAATTGTGAAAATCAGTGTTAAGCATTTCCTGCCTGTATTGGGTTTATGTGGTACAAGGTTTTCGTAGCGGGGGGGCTGCAGGGGTGGCTTCTGTGAGAAGATGCTAGAAGCTTCCTCCATGCCCTTCCTCCTGCGTAAAACCTTCATTGATTCATACGACATCTGTGTCTCTTTGGAGGGGGCAGGACTTAGTAATTTTTTAAAGAAATACATAGCAGTGAACTGCGTGAAATAATAAAACAAAACCCGTGGTACTCCAGATGAGGCTTAGTTTCATACTCTATGTCATTCCCATTTCAGGTAATCTACAGTCTCCAATGTTTATTTTTTAGGTCTGGATAGCAAGGCAGATTTTGGCATGGTGCAATTCTTGTAACAAGTGTTTCTTCTGTTCTCCTATTGTCATCCAAATTAAGTTTCAAACTAGCATTTAGCAAAGATTTTGCTCTGCTAGGATTGGTGTATGACCTACCTTTCTTGTCCTAAATAAGACTCTTGGGTGGCAGTGCTGCTTTTTGCTGTCTTCCAGCACTTACGACACCTTTTTAAAATTTCGTGAGATTAAATGAGAAACAGAATATTTTTCCCACCAGATAGTACAGAATTAGGAGAGTTATCACAACAACTAGAAGTAGACCTACAGAAGAATCTAGTCTGACAGCTGAGATGTCAGCACTTAAGAATGGAGTATATGAAAGCCAACGCACTACTTAGAGAGCAGGTTAATAGGACAAACCTGTGCAAGAGCCAGTTTGTCTTAGATCACATTGCTGCAAGAAAATTAAGCATGGATACACCTTTCTCAGCTCTGAAGTCATGATCATAAATCCTCTGCTAGAGTTGGATGCGTAAGCTGACTCCTTCTTACAGAATATTATCAGAAGTAACAGGGCCTACGTTTTGTTAAATAAAGTATCCAGGAAGAGTGCAAGAGACAAGGGTGTGGGTTCAGGTGCATTCTTTGCCTGATTAGCTTGAAGATTTTTCTTTCACTTCTGGACATCAGATTTCTGAATTTCCTCATGTTGTAGCTTATATGTTGCATCTTGCTGAAGCTGCTGCTTTGCTTCATTTGGAAATAATTAATCATTGGACCAATGTACAGGAGTGACCCTGTTGCATAGTAATTGAAATGTTCATCTGGGAGAAGTATTTTTGCTGACTAATCCCAAAACTACTGAATATTTAAATAATTTCTGTTGAGTAGTCGACAGGGCAGAAACTATTATACATCTGTCCATTCTTCCTAGGGAGTACCCTCATAACTTTGTCATTAATTCGTGCTCATTCTTTGACTCTTTTTGGCCAGTGAGTCTTTAATTATTCTTTAATGAAAGAACAAACCCAATCGGTATTCCAAGTGGCTGCATTAACCAATATGCTTCTCGTGAAAAGAGTTACTGTTATGTCTCCTTTAGCCACATTTTATTTTCACCCTGTTTGCTTAGGCTTTTTCTTATTATGGATGTCAGAACAGTATGGAGTGGAACATTTCGGGGGGGGCAGGGCACTGTTTTGATTTGCTGATGTGATGAAACTTACTGGCTGCCGCTAAACTGCAGGATTCAGGAGCACTTCCCTGCTCCCAGGTTTGGATTTGGGTCAACACGCCACCCCTTTTCTGCTTCTTGATTTCATGAGGAAAAAAATACATGAATAAGAGTCATGTAGCGTAGCTGTAGCTTTTGGAACAGAAGGAGCTCATGAGAATGGGAAACCATGAATTTTGGCAGACACTTTCACAATTTATGGCTAAATAGCAAGGGAACATCATAACCTACTTCCACCTGACCAGAGCCTGGATACTGTGAAACATTCTTTTCATTATCTCCATGTTGAACTGTAGCAATTTGCTGGCTTTTATAGAAAGATTAATACTGGTACAGCATGCTTGGCATACCTCATTACCAAAGATGTGTTCTGCAAAGATCAGTTCTCTGTTCTTTGCAGAAGAGAGCCATTTGTTAGAAATTTTCTCATTGCCTGTAATCTCCCACTGTGCAACTATAGTCATGCTGTGTTAAACAGAATCATGTTCCACTGTCAGACACTAGCAAAGCAAACTTTCTTTGCAGTCTGAGCTTAGAGGTAGAACTTCTTACCAGAAACCCACTAGACTCCTCCTGAGTGTGGTAAAATTTCTATCTCAATCAACCAAGCAGTAGCATTGGCATACTGTATTCATGCTTTCCTGATTTGAAGTTTGATTAAGAGGAAAGAAAAATACATTTTGTTCCCTGCCTCTGTGTTTTCATATACTGCGCAGATAGGGAAGGGACAGCTATTTCAAATAAACTGAGAGAGATTGTGTACATTGTTGCACATCTTAATGCAAATGTCTGTACAGTCCAGCATTAGAAGTCTAGAAATTACATCACTGTAGGCTTTAATGTGTGCTTATGAAACATATTAAATATCTTCATTAAGCATACTAACTGACTCTCTGTAGGATTATCTGATATACAAGCATTGTATTGTACAAATTGTATTGAAAACGTAAGTGTTTAATCCAGGGATAAAAATTTCACAAGGTATGAGGTTACCTGATTTTTCCAGGTTGAATTTATCTCACCTAACTCTAGACTCCATTGTAGTCTGCAAAGACAGCTAGCACCCCTCAGGAGTGAAGGATCCATCTGAAGATAAGCACTGATATAATAGGCACAAATCATCCTCTAGAGGTACCACTTTCTTTCTGTGGTGGATACAAAGGAAACAGCAATGTTGAGCTTAGACAAGACACTTGAATTTGACATGGCCAAAGTTAGACGAGGTTAGCTCCCAAAATACCTTCAGAAAACAATTGAACAAAGACAACCCTTCTAATTTCAGTCAAACAGTCTGAAAGAGCCTTTTATTTGCTTTTTTCCCTTTTTTTGGGGGGGAAGGGGTGGGAAGGGAGAATAAAATCTGAAGAAAAGTCACAAATTCCTTAAAGGAGAAAAAGGCACCTGGAAACCTGAACTTAGATTCCCAGTTATCACTGCTTTCTCTATGCCAAACTTAAAACAATAGTTATTTTTGTAGGCAGGATGTAATTTTATCTGAAATACTGTTTTAGTGGCCACGATCTCTTGCGAAGAGAGTGATTAAATCCTAGTGTTACCCACAGGAAATCCATAGTGCCTTCAGAATTTAGTACGGAATAAAACAAGTGCTGGTAATCAGTAATGTCCTGTAGTCAGGAGGAGTACATGTTGAGATGTTATCTCTTATACTGTCTTATTGAAGCTAAACCGTGGTATTCTGACATAAGAACAAAATGAATTGTGGAAGTTAGAACTGAATTTGATGACAAATTCAAGTTTGATTGACAAACAACAACTCTTCAGTGGAACTTTGGAATTAAATATTTAAACACAGAAAAGCTAATTACAAGAAATAAAGTTCTCGTGGTAACATAACATCCTCCATCTGCTTACTGTTTGGTTTTTTTTAAATATGTTATCTTTGCATTGCATTAATGTTTGTCGTTGCATTTTACTATTTAAATTTTACTAAGTAAGTTTTGAAGATTTATAAGGTTTTTATAAGTTACAGGTATATAGGCCTGAAGGTATATAAGTTTTATGCTTCAATTATATTGTCAAATACTTGCAGAATATCTTCAGAAAGTGACAACATGGAAACAATCTTTGCTTATCCTTGTTACCTGCTGCACTTTAAACAGTGTTGGATGCTGTCATTTAGAAATGATTCAGGATACTTGAATTTTGGCTCCAGATCATCTTTTCCCAAAGTCATGAACCTAGACTGCTTGGATAATTGAATTTTCTTTGTTAGGTTTGAAGAGGAGGACATAAGGCATAAATCAGTCAAGTAATATAATTTATCAGGTGTCACTGCTACTTCTCGCTTATTTAGAGCTGTATTCCTTAGCTACAGGCTAGACTAGAGAATTATTATAAATATATGTGCTTTATTAAAGCCTTGCTTTTAGGGCAAATTAATTGAACTCGTCTGGGAATGTTGCAGTCTTCAAGAAGAATTAGGCCAATCAAAGTCTCATTACAGGCTTTTTCAAAGGCAGATTTTTTTCTTCTGTACTAGTCAGGGCAGGTGACTTTTATGTTAACATGTCTCCAGACAGGATTAATTTCTTGTGGAGTTATAAGACTATTGCAATTCGACCAAAAAGTTTTAAAAAATTACTTAGAAATTATTAAATCATCTTGGTTTAGATCAGAATCATGCAACTTAATTAGAGTTTTTATTTTCTTTTATACGTGCTTGCTAAGTATAATGGAATAAGTAAGCCAGCAGCGATGCAGTGCTAATTTCTCTGTACTTTTGCCCATATTGAACAAAGCATAAGCACTTAAAATGAGAGAACAGTCTCCTGTTTAGATATCAGTTCATATCTTCTGTCTTCCCTGGTCTTAGAAGTTGGTGGTTATTTTGTCCGCAAAATCACTGTGATTGCTTTTAATGAAGTTTTTGCAGTACTTGTTACTTGTGGAACTTTTTGCTTTAGGGAAGCACAGCTGCCTGTTTAAAATTGTACTGGGATTAAGTAGTTAAATTCCCTTTTCTAGCCTCAGTGTGCAGCAGTTTATTAATTGAGTGCAACTTCTAAACAACTGAAAATAAGCCTGTTGGTAAACTGCAAGCGGAATTCATACATTCTAGTTGTTCACAGGGCTTTAAGTCAGCCATAAGCTTTCTGAGAATGATTTAGTTTAAAACATTTGAATGATGACCCTGTCATAAAGGCCGGATCTGGATTTGATTCACAGCTGTTCTCTCTGTCTTGGGAAAACTGCTTATTAGTTCACTGATGATGCTATGACTGATCATTCTTTTTGCAGATTTCACAACTATTTCTGCAGATAGGCTTTAAATAAGGAGAGCTTAGGCGTTGCTTTAGCATCTAAACTGTTGTTGTTACCAAGCCAAGGGCATTGGCCGTTGCATTCTGTTTTAGCCAGATATTTTCATCTTGGGGGCAATAAGCTGAGAAATATGGAAGGCTTAATGTTGTTTTCTGTTGGGTGGCACAATCTGGTTTCTGTTCTTGTAGGTGGATGTGGAGCAATGAGAAAGTGACCCAAATCACAAACAGAGGTGGCAAGCAAGAAAACCACAGTTTAATGGGAAGAGTAGGAGTTTTCATAGTTTCATGCCACTTGATCTGAAAGATTGCAATGCTTTTATATTTATACCTTCTCCTATTGAATTTGTTGTAAACTGTGATACAGATAGGACTCGATTCTGTATAACCACTTACTTTTTAGATGGTTGGCCTCAAACTACTGTTGCGTGGGGTTGTTCCTCCCCAGATGCAAGACTTTGCATTTCCCCTTGTTGAACTCCATGGGGTTCCTCTCTGCCTAGTCAAAGTGTGACACAACCCTCTGGTGTATCAGCCACTCTTCCCAGTTTTGTATCATCAGCAAACTTGTCCAGGTCATTAATGAAGGTGTTAAACAGGATTGGACCCAGTACTGACCCCTGGCACACATCACTAGTGACTTCCCTGCAGCTGGACTTTGTGTGACTGATCACAACCCTCTGGGCCCGGTCGTTCAGCCAGTTTTCGATCCATCGCACTGTCCACTTATCTAGCCCATACTTGTCTGTCAGGAAGTCATGGGAGACAGGGTTAAAACCCTTACTAAAGGGATAAGTAACATCCACTGTTCTCCCCTCATCCATGAACCTAGTCACCTCATTGTAGAAGGCTATAAGGTTGTTCAAGGAATATATAGTACTGCTTTTCCAGAATGTAAACTGATCTTGTTATTTGTAATGTCACTAGTGTCATAATGTTAATTTTTTAATGTGCAATTTCTGTCTGAAGAGAAAATTCTAAAAATCCCTCTGTGAACACTGTATGAATTACTGTAAAACTGTGAAAAGGCTTCTCCTTGTAATAAATTTTTTAATGCTTTGGAAGGGAGAAAACACAGGGGAACACTTGCTGCAGACCAGACTCCACACTGAAAAGATTCTTTAGAATATTCTTCTGTTTCAGAGTTAAAGTACCTCAGAGCTTTCCCTTAGAAGATACCCCTCCTCACTCCCCAATTTAAATTGCAAGAAATCTAATATCATGATGGCAAATAAGGTCAGACATTTTCCTTAGGACTGAAAAAGCTACACCTGTCCTGCAAAAATGTCTTCAGAACATCCTAGTATTGGTATGAAGTGATGCACACTGCAGTGTTTTATGAAGAAAATGACTGGCAATCTGGTCTGATTAACACTTTTTCCATTGTTTGTGCTGCTGTTAATTTAATAAGTAAAAAAAAAAAAACTTAATTTGAAATTCTGGTATTAAAAAATAGTATTATTTTGGTCTCACAGCTCACTTGTGCATAAGCTGGGCATTTCCATGACCAAAGTGATATAAAATTGCAAAAAAAGGCTCTTACAGAGCTGGAAAGTGGACCTGTATTCATAATTCCCATACTGTTTCTCTGTACTTGCTCCCTTTTTGGATTTGAATGTATGTCATGTTTCTTGAAATGCTGCTTTTAATATCTGTGTAATAGAATCTGGCTCAGCAGAAGAGAAATAATTACCCTCTATAGTCACTGAAAGGTTTTACCCATTTTTAGTCATTTTTATGTTGCTGTTCTGCTGTTTTCTTATCAATTTCAACAGTTTCTTATTACAAGTATTTCTGTGTCGCTGCATCATCATTCCAATATTGCCAGTTGTTACCAAGTGTTGAATAAAAATATGCAAAGTCTCATCTCCTTTGGGATGATTGTGAATGTACTTCTCGGGGCAGAACTTAAGCAGTATTACTAATGCCATAAGCACAGGTAGAAATAGGGCGTTATTGTTTCAATACTGGACACCACGAATGAGGGGCTTCTCCATTCTGGTTATCTAGAGTACTTACTGGTCCTGTTCAGTCCAGGACTCCTGTTGGGCAGTCCTTTCACTGTATTACCTGTAGCTGTTTTCAGTGTGTGATTCAGTACATCTTCTGTTTGTTTAGCTCCATTTGATACTCCCACAGTGCCTGTGCTTGTGGGTAGGGCATAAAACAATTTCTTAAGAATAAAAGTTGGTGCTGCAGTTCAGCTGCAAACAATCCCCTGCATTTCTCCACTGTTGATGACACCATTCATCTGTACTTATATTAGCAATACTGAAGCTCTAGCATAGACAGGCAGCCACATCCTCGGTTGTTTTAAGTACCATTCATGGGACCTTCTCTCATCACAACTACTTAAATAAGTGCTTGGAATAAAAGCAGCAGTTAGTGGTCCATCAATCATAGAGTTTCCAGTGATGCTAGCGCTGGGGAAGGTGAACTGCTTTGGCAACAGTAGGAAATCCCAGTAGTGTTGCTGGAGATGCTTTGTAATGATGCTTAGAGGTAATGCTACAGCTCAAGAGTGAGTTCAGTGTTGTGCTGAGTACAGTTGAGGGAGTATTTTTCCATGCAGGACCAAGCCTGAAAGTGATAGAGATACTCAAATTAACTACAGATTATTAGAACTTCACCGGGGGCTACATCCAAGCATATTGGTTGTATGCTGTGAACAAGATTCTGTGTGTTCCCCTTTCACTGATAAATAGTGGACTTCAGTCTCCATCACTGTTTAATCTAATGCCTTTTCTTGGTACTAAACTCACTTAGAAAAGATGTTTTCCGCTTGCCAGATGGTTATTTTAACTAGGAAGTATTCTATCATGTGGTCTCCAAAAGGCTGATTTCCATACCTTATATGTGGTTTAGAACACTTCAACTCAATGGAAAATACACTCTTTTTTTTTTAAGTGGCAGAACATTGCTTTTCACAAAAGGGCACTCTCACTAGATTATGTGGAATTATTGCTGTACACTGTCTGAACTCTGACTATGGTTCAGATAAGTACAGCGCCTTGCTGTCTAGGACACCCATGAGCCTCTGGGCACAGCAAGCACTAGTGGAGGCAGGCTGGGCAGATCAAGTGAGCAAAGCCCTGCAGTAGGACCAGGGGAGCTGGCTCTATGAGTGGCCACAGGCAGCTCAGTCCTGTCTCCTGTGCCACCTTCTTCCTCTAAAACAGAGACAATAATACCTATGTAATGTATGTGGAGATTTTCTCATGACAATTTCTGTGCAAGAGAGAGATAATATTTATCATCCTCAGGTGGAGTGAATTGACTTTAGTCATTACTGAATCCAATGCAGCATCCAAGTCTTCACTGTAGTTCCGTGCAAGTGATAATGAAATTTCTATTACGGAAGAGATTCTTGAGATGAAACTAGGGTTTGGATTGTGAGACTAAAAGACAAAACCGTCCTGGTCATATTACTATTAGAAGCCTAGGAGTAAATTTGAAGAGGGAGAAGTTGTTTTGAGATACTGTTTTAATTCAGTATTGTTTTTTCCCATCCTTATTTTATTAGGATTGTCAGGGGATTTCTTGCGTTCTGGACGATACTCTGCTCATACCATCAATGGTGCCTGGTCACCCTGGTCTCCATGGTCTCAGTGCAGTCGTGACTGCAGTAGAGGCATACGGAATCGCAAACGGGTCTGCAGCAATCCTGAGCCCAAGTATGGGGGACTTCCTTGCCTCGGCCCATCTCTAGAGTACCAGGAATGCAACATTTTGCCTTGTCCAGGTAAGAGTCAACTGAAATGAGAGAAGCATGTGAAAATAAAATAACTCATCTTCAAGGCTATATCTTGCAATGGTTCGTTTGGGCTTTTTTTTCAGTTGGTGGGTTTGGGTTTGTTTTGGTTTTTGAATAAACTATAACTCAAATTTACCTCTGTAATATAAGTGGATTTGGGTAGGATTCCCAAGTGATGTCAATCAGTTTATCATCAACAGCTATGTCTTTTTTCACTTGTGAGACTTTGACTGTAAAAATATAATTTTAATAAGTAAACTTATAAGAGAAAAAAGACATAAGAAATCTGGCAAGACATGAGAAATCTGGCCTAGTCTTTATTTAAACTCAGAATATCATTTTCATCACAGTGGTTGCTGGCATTAAAACTGTGCTAGCTTTTGAGTGTAGAGCCTCCAGCAAATAAGGGTCAGGACTCATCACCAAACTAGATGGTAACTCAAATAGGCCATAAAGATTGTTCTTGGAATCTTGAGCTTCTCCTTCATTTAAAGTTGTTTTCTGATTCTATAAAAAGGATTACAAGTAGAATATATGTTTTCAAGAAACTACTTTGGGTAATAAATCATTGCTGTATCTTAGACATTTGGCGAAAAAAAAATCTTGGTTTCAGTCACCTCTCACCCTTCATAAAACAGACATCCAAATTCAAAGGCTTTTGAGCTTTGCAGAGGCTTTGTGGAAGAAAAAGGGGAAGGATATAGGAGAACACAAGAGGAAAAGAAAGTGCAGTTGGAATAGGAGGAAAGAAGTCAAGGTAAGAAACAATAGAGAGGAAGAAGGATAATGACTGAGAGGCTCAGTTCTTTCCAGTATCAACAAGTAAATTTAGAAATAAACTTTCATACATCTTTAATTGTATTAATTATGTATAACAGTGCTGCATATTTTATTATTGAAAACTTGGAGTTTTTGGCATTTGTTCAAGTGTGGACCTGAAGGATTACTATGGCAATATGCATATTACATAAGTATATTACTATAGTAAAACATACATGTGTGTGTGTATTTATCTATGTCTATATATACATATATATATGGTTACAAGTTAAAACTGTGTTCCCTAAATCATGGCTATGTTTTTTTTAATGTGAGTATTTTGTCCAATCTTATCATTGCAGTGCTTTCCCTAAGCTTTGTAAGCCCTTTGACAGCCCTCTGTCCATTCTCTGCATGCGTAGATCTGTGCAGAAGACAGGGCTTCCCTTTCAGGAGGACAGAGTTTCTTGAAAAACATGCTTCCATCTTGAATTGAACCTAAAAGTAATATGTTTTGGCAGATATCCCGTAAACCCAGCAGCTCTGTGAGTGTTCTGGCTGCTCAGTGACAGTGAACTTTTCTGCAGTTTTTCGGCTAATGGGAACAGTAAGATTGCTTGGCAAGTTGAATGCCTCAGGCAGCCCGCTGAGGCATTCAAGCCTCCAGATCTCCTGCTGGTGGGGCAGATGCAAAGGCAATTTCTGTTGGGGATCCCTGCTTCAGTCTGGGTGAACGCCCATTGAGCCGTTGAGGTTCTGAAAAAGGCACTTGGGCACAACAAGCCAACACTTTCTGGGGAAATTTTCTTGCCGTATCCAAGGAGGTGGAAAGTAGCTTTAGATGCTTATCGTGTAGCTTCTTTATCTGGCAGTGTAAGCATCTGAGGAGATCAAGGGAAGAAATTATATGCTCCTTTCTGAGCTTAGAGTCATGATCAGTGAAGGGTGGCCGTGTTTTCTACACCAAGCAGTGTGAGAGAGAGGTGAAAGGGAATCAGCAGAGAACCAACAGTTGGCAGAGAATTATAAAATTGTGGCCCAAATCTTCTCCGCATTTGCACAGCCCTAGTGCATGCTCTAATTCATTAGTTCCCCATGTAGGCAATCATAACGCCTTGCTTTTCTTGAATAATAAAATTATAAACAATTCATGTGGCTGCACTGTTAATCTGTGAAAAATTTTGAAGGTTGACAGTAATGCATTAGGTCAAAGATTGAGGAGACCATTGTACTAACATGTGCAAGCCTCCCCAGGGATGCATGCAGTAGCTGAAGCAAGCTAGAATGTAGCTCCTCCTCATCGGTTCCTTCTTCCCTTGCAAAGGGAATCCCTCCATGAGACGCTGCCTTCAGCTTTCTTTGAGGCAGGTGAGTGGTGGTGGTAATAGCTACCAGCTCTGCTCACAAGCTTTAAGATATCTGATTGTATTACTGTACTGTAATAACTGAAGTGCATTCATTAAATGGGCCCAGATTATCTATAAAACGGGGTCAGATTTGTTGTTCTTCCCTTGCTGTTGGTTCTTAAATTAAATGCTGTCTTGAATTTTGTTGGATTTTTTCAAAGGTAAAATAAGTTTAAGGTTTTCAGAAGTGGTATTTTTAATTAGCTCTGCAGCTAGTACACTGTTACATTTTTTTGAAGGAAATTGTTCCAACCAGTAAAACACATAGTTATGCAGACATATGTTTGATGTAGAGGCCCTTGTTGTTTATGAGTTAGCCAATACCCAAAACTAAAATACATGAAGTTGTAAGGCAGAACTTGAAATTGTGCTTTATATAAAAATAATTCCCTCTTCTGCTGTCTCTGAATCTGAAAATATTTTTAAAGATCAGTTGATATAAAGTGCGGTGGGCCTTTCTGAAGCAAGAAGGGGTGTCCTAATATATCTAATATCTTTCTTCAGAAACAAGTTTCATTTTTCTTTTTAGTGCAAAGCAAATTTGAATAAAGCTGTAGAGCTTGAATGAAGTATGTATGAAGTACATATTTAGATGTATGATAGCCTGTGAGGAATCACAAAGTTCCTCAGCTACAGAACTACTGTTTGCCAGTAGTTAAGAAGAAATGTTAGGGGCTAAGTCAGATTTCAGATAAATCTGAAGGGAAAACATTGCAAGCGGTAGATGTAATTGATTTTTTTTTTTCTTTAAGACATGGGAGAGTAAAAAACGATTGGAGGATAAGGCTTATCCATAAATTAGACCTGATTATAAATTTGTAGAAAGGGAATAATTTTTTTATTAGAGAAGCATACTGATGAAATTGAATTCTCTCAATTTTTAATGAAAGTCACAGAAAGTTAAATTGGTGGGTAAACACGAACATCTATTCAGTTGACATTCATGAGACCTCATCAAGAAAGGGGAGACATAAACAATACATGGGTGAAGACCCTTTGCTGCAGGCCCATGCATACAAACCTGGCAGACCCCACAGTAGGGGCACAGAGGAGAGCAGCCAGTAAAAGAAACCATGGTTGCATTACTTTTCAGCCTTCTTGTTAACCATTGTGCGGGGGACTAGATTTCATTTCCTGGGTGCTTATATTTAGGACAGCTATATGAAGTCATTCTCACCGTAGCTATCTAAGTGAGTTTCTAAAATGTCCCTGTTATGCTTTGATCACACAGCCCTTGCAGATGTTTATGAGAAAGGTTGGTGTAGATGCAAGTCTCATCGTGGTATTGACTATACCCTCCTCCCATAGATGAGGCTGTAGGCAGAGATGCAGGGACTGAGTAGGAGTAAACGTCAGGCCACTGTGAGCATCGACGAGAAAAACAGGGACTGCACAGTTCACTCTTGCCCGTGTAAGTGAGCGAGGTGCAGGCAGAAAGGCTAAGGAATGTGAGGAGATTTTGTTCTGACCTCGACCCAAAAGTACTGGCCATAGTACTAGAAATAAAAATGCAACAAAGAAGAATTTGATGCTTTCTGAGACTTACCTGAGCTCCCTCAGGGTAAGGACAGCTTCACACGCTCCCTGCTGGCACAGAACTATTTAGTTACAGTCCAGTCCAGTCCTTAGCCTTTCAGAAATATTCCGGTTAGTAGGAAGGGGTGAGATGGCAGCCGTGAAGAAGCCTTCCTGCTAGTGCAGGCTCAGGTTCTGCTTTGCTCCCTGTTCTGCTTATTGCAGACAGGATCAAACGCTTATGATGTAAACTGCTGAGAAAGATGAGTGATGGAGAAATATACTGAGCAGTGCTTAACTCATGCTGAAAGTCCAAAGGACTTGATGCTTCTAAATCAATTAATCTGGGCTCAGTGTCATCCTGGAAGATACTAAGTGCTCTGAAGGACTGACACGATGAAAAAGACCATGGAGCAATCACTGAGTGTCCAAGGCTCTCTCGTCTGGTTAAGTGTCTTGCAGCATAGTTTTAAATATATTAATTAATATATTAATAGCCAGTAATTTATGGCTAAATGTGCTGCAGGATCCCAGAACTTTAAAAAAATACTGAAGCCGTCTAGAACCTGCCTTCAGCAGCTACTATTAAATGTTTCTTGAGCCTGCAGGGGAGAGAGAAACCGTGAAATTTTTCCCACAGCTTGTAGCAAAGTAAATGGTCCACTGATGTGGGGATTGATAGCAGTCACTGGGCAGATTACTTTTCCTTCATAGTATTTGAAGGCTGAATATATAATAGTAGATTGAACAGTGCCAGAAAATTGCCAGAAATTGTACCCAGGCCCAGGAATATGATTTGTCTGTATTGTGCAAGTTTTAGAATGATCCCTCATACAATTTTGCCTTTGACTAACTAGCACTCTCCCAAATAATCTGCAGAAATAGTTTCGGAGTCATTGTAGGGTAAGGCCTGTTGCCAGTATTCACGTTCCGTGTGGCCAAACTGCTTTGAGGGGTAGGGTAGGAGAATTTGCACTATTGTCTTGCACTAGCAAATTATGCTTTGGCCCTGTGCCTCAGCCCCCTTTTTATGGCTCAGAGATGTGGTGAATAGAGTTGAGCTGGCAAGCACTGAACAGCCTCAATAACTACGGAAGGGATCTGTGAATAGTCACTGACATTTCTGTTTTCTTTCAGTTACTAATATGTGGTCAATATGAAAAGAGAGGAATCTATAATCATACATATTAGGGGTTTGTTGTCCTTGGGGACTTGCAAGATACTTACATTGTGAAGAGAAATAGGTGATGAAGAGAAATGAATGGTGAATTCTGCAAATTTACAAAAATTACAGGAATTTACTAATTAAAAGATTTGTTTTCCTGAAAATAATAATAACCAAACATAAGGAATTCTGTCCTCGTTCACAATATTACACATCTCTTCAGTTATTACTGTAGGAAAAGACAACTTTTTCTTCATTTTTGTTTTATTTCTTGTTGCTTTCTCTTTTATTCTTTTGCACATGGAAACACTTGACCAATGTGCCTTAATTAGGAGTTTAAAGCATAGCTACATGAGTGCCATTGAGTAGCATGACCTACATGAATTTCTATCCCCTTTTTTTCTCAGAGTATAGTGGTGGATCAGAGGGAGAGGACAGTTGCCATCTCTTAGATTTGAAATTCTGATACTTTGTGACAATATTTTGGGATTTTACCAGTTTCAATTTTTTATTATACTAGGTTTAGTTTGGTTTAGTTATGATATTTTGGCTCAGAAGAACTGAATAAATTAATATTTCACTAAATGTGCTAATAACAATAAAGAGTTTCAGATATACAAAACTCCCTGAAAGTTATTTATGCATCCCCTAAAGCCAGTTATTGCTGTTGTTTTTTAATTCATTATTGCTTTTTTTTTCCCCCTATATTTTTTTTTTCTTTGCAGTCATACTTGGCCACAAGGAAACAGGAATATATTTAAAGGAATAGACAAAATTTATCCTGCAGTAACTTCCTAAATCAGGGGGACAAAATTGCTCCGATCCAATAAGCTTGTCTCTGAGGCTGCTGAAGCATGTCTCTCCACATGCATTGATCACTCTAGGCTGCTTCTGTAGCCATTGAGGAGGGGGCTGAACTGCCCTTTGGAACCAACTGTTGCTTTTCTAACTGAAGAGTCTCAGTTACAGATTTAAACCCGGGTTGATCCTTAGATTTTGTTGTTGTACTTTCCTTAGAAGCATTTGTTTGCCTTCTGTGTTTCTGCACTGCACTATGTACGTAGACTGTTTCATCCAGTATTGCTTTTATGAATAAAAGGTAACTGTAGCATCACAGAAACAAGACTTTGCCTTTGCAAACTACGGTGTAAAAATTGCTCTTTCCCACACTGAAACATATGCAGCAATATCCCACAGGATTAGGAAAAAGTAGTAGACTAAGTGATGTGGAATGGGATGATCCCCAGGTGTCTGGAAGGGAGCAGTACTGTCCTAGGTCTCTAGGCTGCCAAACACCCAGTGTCCCCGAATTTAACTTTTACTAAGCCACTGGGAAGCACACCATCTGCATTTCGGTGGGTGCAAAGGACTACTGCCCCTCTATTTATACTCCTTTATGCATATGGAAAAGACTGACCTCTCAGCATTTTTTATTCTCTTTTGCTACACTTTCAAAAAGATGAACGTGAAAAGTTATAAACCTAAAGACATACACCAAAAAAACAAATAAGTTTTTTTGGTTGTTTAAATTTCAAATGAGACCAGACAGTATATGAAAAAGCCTGCGATCCTATCTGTGTTCTCATGAAAGCAGGTGAGGTCAGTGTGTCTGCCCACGCTTCCTTCTACTTCCTTGTAAAACCCCAAGTGCATAGCAGGGTATCCAGTGTACTTAATTGTCTCTTGGCCATTCTCCAGTAGTGTGGATGTTTTATCATGTCCCCAGGAGATCTCGTTTCTGTACACTGTTTCTCCCTAGAACATCCTCTTCCCTCTGTTTTTTTTTTCATTATCGTGAAGAAATATTTATTAACCACAACGACAGCCAGTAGGCAAAAAAATTTTTTTACTATAAAGGAAAGAGCATTGTTTGAGAGCACACTGCTAGCTGAAGGGTGCCTTCTTCCAAAAGGGACCAACCTCAGTAATTGTCAGAAAACGTAAAAACTCTTTATATCTTTCATTGTGGAACTGCTTTAAAGACTTTCTTTTGTCCAACAGCTCTACAAAACCGTTATGTAAAGAAGCTGTAGTGACTGGACTTTCCTTGCAGCTGTGTATTTTTCCTCCTATGAGAAGCAGAAATAACATTAAGGACTCCATGACAAAAGGAAAAAATAAAAAAAAAAACACAGATGGTGCTGTGTTGCTAAGCAACTTTAAAGAAAGATGAAAGAAACCACAGAGCTCTCTTTAGGTCTTGTAAAAACTCAAGCAGTAAATACCCACTCCTTTGATCTTATTTAACCATGATGATGCTTTATCATCCTTTGTTGCTGAGAAGGAAAAGTTCTGGGGACAAATAAAAGAGGTAGTTATGATAGTGCTTGAAAGGCCTAGAGATTTAGGATGGCAGCATGTCAGTAAATACTCACTAAGAAAAACAGTTATAATTACACCGTGCAGCTCAACTGTGATCAAATCTAATGTTGTCTATTACATTATGTCTGTCTTTTCCCATCTTCCCCAGATCCACTTCTCCCTTTACATTTGAAGGCTTATAGTATAGCCATGATCACCGCAGTTGTGGAACATGGTGACATTCCTAGATGTCACATTGGTGTCTGTGTTCTCTGCCACCTATAGATAGATGGCAGATGGCAGTTTCAAATGCATGCACATTTGTAATTCTCACTCTGGTCCATTGAAAAGTAAGTAGAAAGTGTTGGGGGTCACTGTCTCCGTTGCAGTGAACAAGCCACAGGTAATGTTTGCAGACAATTTATCTTCTGTCTAGGCAATCTTAGGCTGTCATTCTGTTTCGTGGAGGTCTACATTGCAGCAGAAATGTCTCTGATTATTCATTTAAGCTAGTCAAGGATCATTTTAAATTTAAAAAAAAAAAAAAAAGAAAAAAAGGGAGTATCTGGAAAGGTGAAGCCTTAATATCGTATGAAATTAATAGCTTGGGTAACAGCTTCTGCTTTTATTTGACGTAATTAAAAAAAAAAAAGAAGCAAGTTCTGAACAAAAGATACCATGTCTTGAAGTTGTTATAAAATTGCACAGTATATTTCATCTGCACTAAAGACAAATAACCTGTGGCTTTCTTAGATATGAGCTTGCATAATACTACATTAACAGAGTTATCTCGGGCAAAAAGACATATTTGTTTTCCAGTGACTATATGAATAAGAGAACAAGTCAAGCACTCTACCAAGATTCAATATTTATTTATGATAGGTGGTATAAAACTCTCTCATACTTCTGTATAGCTAGATGATTTGGCTGATAAATATATCCTGGAAAAAATGTAGCAATCATTGAATTCCTTAATAATGGAAATCATTCATTTAAATTACATACTTGGAATATAGTACCAGATTCCACAAATTCTGTCTATCCAATGAGGCTATTCAGAGGCCAGATAGATTACTTGCAAAAGTTTTTACAACTATTGTTTTTAGCAAGGAAATGCCAACTCCATGCTTTCTTGATTTATAGGATAATGTTGCAAACAATACAGAGACTAAAATGTTATATATTCAACAACTTCACTTACAGGATTAGTTAATAGCCTTAGGTATGCACTAGCAAATTACCTGTTTGATTAGCAGATGAGAACCCAAGGGTATGTTGTATCTGAAATTACATTCAAAAATGCACGTATAGGTTTTAATATCAAAATAACCACATTCTTCTAGCTCATTTTCTCACTGTTGCAGCCTTTGCATAGAAATCATTCTACTCAACTCATTGGGTGCATTTGTGATATACAATGCTACCAAAACAAAATGAGTATTTTTTTAATGTTCTAAGTCTCCATCTAAGAGAGAATTTAAATTGCAAATACTGCACAGATATTTTCATTGTAAGTTAATTCTTTTCAGATTTGGAACCTCCTTTTTTTTTGGTAAGAGATAATTATGGAATAGCATTTCAATAAACCAGTGGAAACTGGTTTACTCCTTGAAAGGCTGTTTCATTAATTGAACAGAAAGGATCAAAAGGAGTCATTGTGAAATGCTGGATGAATGTTTTGGAGACTTCAGTGACAATCAATTGTTTTGACAAACCATGAATAAAGTCTTACAAGGAATGTCTTAAATGAGTGCACTGTAAAAATTGTGTACAGAAAATGTGTACTTACCTAGTATTTTTAAAAGTAGGCAATAATGAGTTTCTGTCTTGTGTGGTAAAATGGCCACTGCTGCTGTAAGTGATGGGAGAAAAAAAAAGGTGAAACCTGCTCAGTTTAGGGCCCTGTCATAAAACAAAACTTTACTGGCACATTGCTTTTATTATACTTAGGGTCTCATCTATTAGCGTCAGTTGAATTACACACGCTCTATTTCTTTTAATCAATTGCAGACATGGTAAATCATTTCTTTACTTAAGTGTTAAGAAAGCAAGTGATGGTTTGAAAAGAAATCCATTTTTTGCAGGATATGAAAATTTTGAAAGTTTAGTTTTTCGTTGCTTTTTTCTCCCCCAAAAAAATTGAAAGAGAAATGAACAAAATACTGAGATTCTTTGCAGAGGGAATGCTGTCCCTGGGAGAAGTACATCTGACTTTGTCATGTGGCTGCAGATAGGAAGCCTTTGGCAGATGGGCTGCAATATGGCCATAAATGCCAGAAGTACATCCTGGAGCAGTAGTTTTAAGAACAGAGGCTGCAAAGGAGACAGTCCGGTGCAGGCAATGAGGTGAACTTTCATTAAAAGCCTGTCTAGTGGCCGTGTGTCGAAAGCCGTCTGACAAATGGGGCTCCTGTGAAATCCAGCTTACGTTTCAGGGGAATCTTATGAAAACTCAGACTGGAGTTTGAGATACTTGAATCAGTAAATAGCAATGGGGGGAAAAAAAAATTATTCTTCAGGAACCTGTGTTTGAAGCTTTAAGTGGCAACTCCTTTTGTCATTCGTCTGTTGCTTTTTTGAAGTACCGCCGTTGTTCTGCTGCTGGCATCTATGCTAGAGCTGCATTAAGATTGTAACATTGTATCGGCCCATCAAACCCTACAACTATTAGATCAATTGAAATGGATTGTAGGCGTAAGGCAATCTCACCTGGGTTGCAAAACAAAATCTGGATTCCTCAGTCTCTGTTGATATTATTGGGCTAAGTTTTGTTTTATGAATAAAAATTTACTTTGAGCTTATAATACTTCTGCTAAACAAGCTTTGGTATTTTGTTTCCTCACAAGTGAGAAAAGAAAAGGAAAAGGAAAAGAAAAAGAAAACAGTTTTGTCCTTAAAGCTAATATGGTACCCACTAAAAGTGTCTTAGATGAATGAGTAACTTTGTTAGACTTCCCAGTATACCAGGGGCTTTTAAAAGATGTAAGTGGTAAGTGCATTGTGGTAAGATTAAATTTGTGTGCCTGTGTCTGGTGGCACCTGAAAATGTCCAATAATTTCAGTAGGCCATGAATTAGATCATGAGAAAGATGTGTTGGATTATGTCACGTTACACATTAACTTGGAACAATACATTTTCTGTCTTTTCAGTGGATGGAGGCTGGTCTTGTTGGTCATCTTGGTCAAAGTGCTCGGCAACTTGTGGAGGAGGGCATTACATGAGAACCCGCTCCTGCACAAACCCAGCACCAGCATATGGAGGAGATATCTGCCTTGGACTGCACACGGAAGAAGCACTCTGCAACACACAGCCGTGTCCAGGTATGGCAAATCAGCCGATGCAGCTTTGTTGTTTGTGTGCCACAGAATAAGGCATTCACAGTTAGGCAACATAATGCTCCTTGATCTATTATTTAGGAGCAAATAATTTCTCTCCCTTATTAAGTGCACAATCAGCTCTTACATGCTCAGTCACGGTAAATGAAGTAATAGCAGGATATAGCCTGCAGGACACCACCTCCTCCCTCCCTCTTTAAAAATTAAAATTTAAGTTACCAGGTTACGGGTCTGGATAAACTAAAATTATATAATATTTGAAGTGGATCATGCAAACGGCCTGGGAGACCTTTAATAACAGTATCACAAAGAAGTGCATTTGTTACAAGACTAAGCACTCACAGCAAGCAAATTGCTGAGGTTAATATTCAACATGCGTTATCACAAGGTCCTTCAAGTAGATAATGTTTGCCCTGTTTTCATATAAAACACAGAACAAACCTTAATGCTCTTTGTAAAATACTTCTTCAACTTCAGATGTTACGGAGCAGAGACTTCATCTTTTTAAGTGACTGTGGATTACTTAGTAAATGAAATGTCTCAGTACTCCTGTTAGTTGTATGATATTATAGATCATGACTTTTTCTGTAACTTTGACTGCCTTTTACCTTATTAAAGGAAACTAATTTTTTTCATGAAATTTAAGTGAGAAGCAAAGAGTAAAACCACACAAAAACAGATAAAATCATTCGTGAAAAGCCAGTGGGAGTATTTGTTTTCATTTATTGCTGATTAATGGATTACAGGCAACAGCAAAGGGACATAAGCAGCTCTGATGCCACATTGTATTACTTGCTTCACTGAGAGCTCCTGGACTTCATAGCAAAAGTTTTCTGCTCATAGGGTGAGGCTGTGCATGTGAAGACACAAGCCCCATGAGTTTGAATTTATGGACCCTATTACCTGTGCTGAACTACAATTTAAGTTAATTTCCTTTTCTAGGCACTGCATGTCTTGCAGCAGAATAAAAGTACCTACTTTGTCAAAATTAAAGCAGATGCAACACTGTATTGTGTTTAAAAAAATCCCAAACATAGAAATCAGTTGATGATTTGATTTTTCAAGACAAATAGTGTATATTTGTATGTAGAAGTTACATAGCTGCCTTGGGATCCTTAAGGCATCTTTAAAAGGTCAGAACTGGCATGTTCATTGCGCTAGTATTGTAGCAATTTCTCTTGTTGCGCATTTATTTTCTACCACCGTTTTTCTAGAAATGACAGTTTGCAAACATTTATAAATAATCTCTTCATCTTATTTTGACCTGGGACTCCAGGATGGGAGGGAGATGCCATGTGTTGCATATGTGGGAAGATCCCAGTGCACACAGTGTGTTTTATAGGACCCCCTGCTCAAAACACCTTGACATGACCCATGCCTAAAGGGCAGGCTCAAACAGTAGCCTTGCCCTGTCACCAGTATGTAACCTAGCATGATCTACATGTACTCTGAGGTTCCTATTTTATCACAGGATATAGCCCCTTCAGCAAGGACCTGGTAGGCCAAAAGCACATGGGACAAGACGAGGATGCTCACAAGCATTTTGGCAGCTGCTGCATATATCCCAATTATACCAGGATTGGGCAAGAATATTGGCTCTGGCTTAAGCATGCTCTCTGCCACCGGCGAGAACTGGGCCAAGATTTGTAATGAGCAGCATTCCTTTAGACTTGAATGAGCAGGGCTTTATTGTTACTAAATATTTACGGTAAGGATCCATGTACTTAGTTTACTTAGGTCCAGCAGCTGACACTGGTGGTGACAACAGCAGCTCCTTGCTGTGCCACACTATATAAGCAGGAAGAAGCCTGCTCTGTTTGCTTGACTCCCCCCTCAGCTCTCCTACCCCCCTGAATTAGGATCCAACTACATTATATCATCTGTCTCCGTGCTCCGACTACCCACTCTGCAATGAGGCCCTCCATTCCTAGGACATCCCCTAGGAAATAGAAGAGCCGAAGGACAGAGTTCCTCACAATAACAAGATCCTACTGTTTGACATCAGCTGCTTGTGTCAAGGTATTTGCCCTATTGCTCAAAGGAGGCCTTATCGAGACAGTTGCTAATTGTTCATAAATATCAGTATCCAGATTCTTACCTGAGCTGCTGAGTAAATTTATTTTATCATAGAATCACAGAATCATTAAGGTTGGAAAAGACCTCTAAGATCATCGAGTCCAACCGTCAACCCAACACCACCATGCCCACTAAACCATGTCCCTAAGCGCCTCATCTACACGTCTTTTAAATACTTCCAGGGATGGTGACTCAACCACTTCCCTGGGCAGCCTGTTCCAAGGCCTGACCACTCTTTCAGTAAAGGTGTTTTTCTAATGTCCAGTCTAAACCTTCCTTGGCGCAACTTGAGGCCATTTCCTCTCGTCCTATCGCTAGTTCCTTGGGAGAAGAGACCAACACCCACCTCGCTACAACCTCCTTTCAGGTAGTTGTAGAGCGCGATGAGGTCTCCCCTCAGCCTCCTCTTCTCCAGGCTAAACAGTCCCAGTTCCCTCAGCCGCTCCTCATAAGACTTGTGCTCCAGGCCCTTCACCAGCTTCGTTGCCCTTCTCTGGACATGCTCCAGCACCTCCATGTCCTTCTTGTAGTGAGGGGCCCAAAACTGAACACAGTATTCGAGGTGCGGCCTCACCAGTGCCGAGTACAGGGGCACGATCACCTCCCTCCTCCTGCTGGCCACACTATTTCTGATACAGGCCTGGATGCCGTTGGCCTTCTTGGCCGCCTGGGCACACTGCCGGCTCATGTTCAGCCGGCTGTCAACCAGCACCCCCAGGTCCTTTTCCTCTGGGCAGCTTTCCAGCCACTCTTCCCCAAGCCTGTAGCGTTGCATGGGGTTGTTGTGGCCGAAGTGCAGGACCCGGCACTTGGCCTTGTTGAACCTCATACAGTTGGCCTCAGCCCCTCAATCCAGCCTGTCCAGGTCCCTCTGCAGAGCCTTCCTACCCTCCAGCAGATCAACACTCCCGCCCAGCTTGGTGTCGTCTGCAAACTTACTGAGGGAGCACTCGATCCCCTCATCCAGATCGTTGATAAAGATATTGAACAGGACCGTTCCCAGTACTGAGCCCTGGGGAACACCGCTCGTGACCGGCCGCCAACTGGATTTAACTCCGTTCACCACAACTCTCTGGGCTCAGCCGTCCAGCCAGTTTTTTACCCAGCAAAGAGTGCACCTGTCTAGGCCGTGAGCCGCCAGCTTCTCTAGGAGAATGCTGTGGGAGACCGTGTCAAAGGCTTTACTAAAGTCCAGGTAGACCACATCCACAGCCTTTCCCTCATCCACAAGGCAGGTCACCCGGTCATAGAAGGAGATCAGGTTGGTCAAGCAGGACCTGCCTTCCATGCTGGCTGGGCCTGATCCCCTGGTTGTCCCGCACATGGCTTGTGGGCGCCCTCAAGATGAACAACTCCACAAGCGATGACATGCATCTGAACAACAGGCTGCTAGGACTGATTGCTCCTGTCTCTAACCAGCATTTTCCTACTATCTTTAAATGGTCCCAGGACCACTGCTTGAGATTTTCTGTGCTAAAGTTATGTCCATCTCCTCTATCCATTTGTTTTTATCGTGCTATTGGTTAGGAAGTGAATGTCCAACACTGTCATGGAAAGCATCTATTGCTTGACATTTTTCAAAACTGCAATCTCAAATATTCCTACCGGAATCTGTTAAATTTTAGATGACGGAGAGTTTTAACCTTGTCCTCTATGGCCAAGGGGAAAGTAACGACTAAATGCGAACCTTGTATGCTGGATTTATGCAATGTATTGAAAGGAGCCCAAAACAGTGCAAGACTTTCCTGATTTTCCACCTGATTCACAAAAAGTATACAAAACTTTCATGAATTTTCTAAATCATTCACAAATTTCCATGTTCTTCAATCTAACGAAACACAATTTGGTTAATATATACTTTTTTATTTGAAGCAAAATGAAATTTGTAAATTTGCTTCATAGTGATATAAAATCAATTAAAATTTTGAAGTAGAAACAAAATCGGTTTGGCGCACTAGGACTATTTAATGCATATCAAAACCATAAAACATATCTCGGTGAGAAAGCCAACAGAAGAAAGAAAAATGTTTAACTGAGCTCTGTCTTCTGCTGTACATGCCAAACTCAGAAGACTCCTATGAAGGCAAGACTTGAATTGTGCTTGAATTGTAAGAAAGCTGAGCTCACTAAACTCTCAGCACCTCATGGGAATGAGATCAATTTGCTTCATTTAAGGGAAGTATTCTGAGATCACACAGGCATGAAATAAAAATGTCTTAATCAAAACTGCATAGGCAGAGGAAGAAATATAGAGAAACAATAGAAGCTGATAATGAACCGAATGGGGAAGAGAAGGTGAGAGTACTTGATGAGATCTCTTCTATCTACAGCAAAGAAATGGACCTGAAATAACAAAAGCTAAAAAAAAAAAAAAAGTACCTGCAAGATACTACTATTTTTGTGGTTAAATAAACATCCCGTTTCACACCTGGAATACATACTCTTATAGCTCCCATTGCTACTTGTCAGGTACATAAAAAAAAGACAGTGTCATTGTCCACTGTAACGACGTAGACTGGAATTAACTCCACAGCAATCTCTCTCAGTCACCGCCACAGAATCCCTCCAGCTTCTCACTTCCACACACAAAGGCCATGGCAGAAGCCAAAGCTGTAATACATCTGCGACAAATTTACCATCACGCTCTACATTTCAGAGGCTTTTGCCAAAGCTGAACTGCCTTTGTTTTATCGTACTGAAAGAGCTCTCCTCTGCTAGTTGGTGGTAGCTGGGGATGAGGCCTTCTGTCATAATTCAGAAATACAGGCTATTTCTCTCTCACTCGGTATACTTGAAGCATTTAATTGCAGCATCTGCCTGTGTGTCCCTCTCTGCCTGTTGCAGACAGCTGGTCCGAGTGGTCCGAGTGGTCCGACTGCGACTCGTCTGGCTTCCAGTTCCGCGTGCGTCAGTGCATCATTTTGTTTCCCGTGGGCAGCCAGTGCACGGGCAACACCACGGAGAGCCGAGCCTGTGCTCTGGACTCCAACTTTATACCAGGTGAGATCAGCCTGCTCCTCGAAGGATTAGTGAAATCTCGCAATGTTTCAGGAGCGAGGTGTAGTACTGTCCCAGACAGCACTGGGCAGAGCCGAGAGCTGGAACAGAACTTGCCTTTTGTCAGCCAAAGTGTGTTGGTCTACTATGCAGAGCTGATGTTGCTAGATCTGATGTCTTCATGAAAATCTGTCTCATGACACCCAGTGCTGTGGAGCTGTCCCTACTGTCACCGCCTGGGACTTTGGTTAGTCACTGTCACCGCATTCTGCAGGCCCCTCCTGTCCTACTTGGTAGCAGGGTGCAGGGATGGCTATAGACAGCTAGGAGATATACTTTGCTTTTTACTTTAATTTATGTGGTTTTGAGACATTGGGGTTATTAGAGAAACATTCCTCTAGGTTTTGTGGTTTGCATATACAAAAGTGGGTGCTGTGGTAGTTAATCTGGAAATAATTTCAGAGTCGCTTAAATTAATAACTGCTTAGAAAGATAAATACTATTAACTGTGCCTCAGCTCCTTATCTCCCCCATAGCTGCTAAGTACCTGATGGATAGTCATGTCATGTATTATTCTATAGCATTTGTTGAAACACATCACTGTACTCTCTTTTTTTTTTTTTTTTTTTTTTTAAATCACAGCAGTCATTTAAATCCACACAACAGTACGGGCGGCCACGGTACATTGCTGTTAACAGTCATCTTTCAGCCTGTATACATTAAAAAAAGCTAGCAGTCTATTCACAGACAGAGAAATTTACATTTCAATGTGTCATTTGAAATGTAATTATGTTTACTCAGTGCAGCAACCTTTTTTCTTCTGTGACTATGCGGTACAATATAGTACAATATAACAAAGAAATCAACAAATCTAAACACTATTTTTATGGATGGTGCATAATACTTTAACTCCTAAATACTATTTTTTCCTGCAAAACCAGTGTGAAAAATGTCAGTGTGAAAGCAAAAACTCCCACATTGTATTTTCCCCTTTTTCTCAGGCTTTTGAAGCAGCTCTGTTAATATTCACATTCTGTGAATCCCCTGCTTAATCCAGTATAAGCTCTACATCTTGTTTTGGAGAGTAGACATTTTCAGAAGCTGAAATGAGCCACCTCGTCTCTCGCCCTTCTTGTCTGTTTGCCACTTCTCCTCAAATTACCCATATCACAGCAGATAAGGCCGTGCCCATTACGCTCACCTTGGGCAAACTGGCTTGCTTTCTTGGGATCGCTCAGCTTGCTTTCACTCCTCCAGGTCCTCCAACTCAGAGTTCTCTCCCTCCCTCCCTCCCTCTCTTTCTTTTTCTAATTCACCTCCTTCCTTTCCTCAGCTAGTTTGCTGGCATGTCCACCCTCACGTTGTCTCCTCCTCCTCCTCCTGTTTACCTTAGCTCTGTTTCTCTACAGAACTTAGTATATAGAGTGATTCTGCCAGAGTGCGAAAATGACTCCTCCTCGTCATTGCTGCTGCTGTGTTTCCAGAGTTAGTCCTTACCAACATTACCTTGCAGAGCTTTATGGTTTTCTGGTACATTTTTTCCTGCTTTTTGTTTGGATTGTGAATTAACGATCTCAACCAGACAAAGGATGCTCTCAGCCTTTAACTCTCTGTGAGAGTGCTGTTCCGTCAGGACTGATACTTTCTCGTTTTGAAAATAGTATTGATTTAGCATGTGAAGAAGGATAAAAAATTGTGATCCCTTTAGCAGTAGCTGCATGTGCATCATCTTTTGGTAGTGGAGAGCCTACTCCGTTATTCCTCATGAAGCTATTGCATACCTGTGGCCATCATTGCTGGCCTTCTCTGGTCTGTTTTTAGTTCTACTAGAGACGTCCCTAGATGGGAAAACCAGAGCTGCACACGGTGTTCATAGTGTGAACAACACATGGATTTGTAAAGTGCCATAATGTTGATATCCTGTCCTACTCACTATTGCTTTCTTGGTAGTGCCTAGCATTTGGTTTGCCTCTTCGCTTCTGAGCACTAAGCTGATATTTTCATGGAACAATTTGTCATAAATCCCTGGTCTCACTCATGCGTAGTAATGGTCAGCCCACAGCCCACCATTTTATATGTGAAACTAGGATTGCTTTCCACTGCATGTATCGCTTTACACTGATCTACATTCTGTTTCATTTGTTATTTTATTGCCTAGTTTTGTAGGGCCCTTCTGCAGCTCTTCACAGCATGCCCTTGTCCATGCTACCTTAACTTTGTACCATCAACAAACTTCAAACCCACATTTGCCTCCTGCTTTTCCAGCTCTGCTGAAAAGCCTAGGTCCCTGCAGAAGTGGTAACCTTCCTCCATTGTAAGATACTGGGCACGTATTACTACCCTGTTTTCTATCTTTTCCCTCATCTCATTTGTTGCTTGGAAAGACTTCGACAAGGAACTTCAAAGCTTTTTTGAAATCCAGGTAGACTCTGTCAGTTACCTTATCCACATGATCACTGACCCTTTTAGAGAGGTTCAAGAGATTTGTAAGGCAGGACTTCCCTTCACAGAAGCCATGGTCCTAAAGTAAAAAGTGGGTAAACTTGATTGCCAATAGATTTTATCCAATATTTATTCAGAATGTATCCAAAGTCAAAATGGTAAGAATACAGGCTGGAATTACATTTTATTAGTTTACAGTTGAGACCCATGAAATTGGCAGTCATCTTTTTTGAAGATTCGTAAACTCCCTCTTTTCACATTAGTGCTAGACGTGATTTCTAGAAGTAATGAGCCCATTTGAACACAAGATAACTAAACTCTCATTAATTTTACTATTCAGAAAATCAACACTTTCTCAACATGCTTAAACTCCACAAAGAATGTTTTCATGTGCACTTCACCTTTTTAATTCCAGAAATGTTTTGAGGCAAGAATTGAAAATATGTTGCTGCTTTTGCTTGGGAAACTAAGGAACCTGAAGCTGTCATGGGACCTTTTTGTTAATTCTACCACATAGTCAAAATCTTTTTTACTTTGCATTTGGAGTGAATGTAGTAGAATAAGTTTTTAAATCCTTACTCTGTTAATCAAACTATTCTCTGTAATCAGTATTACAGTTCTCTGTAATATTTTTTTTCTCCTTGGCATAAGCGGTTTATTTATTTTTTTAGAGATATCAGTGGCACGATCCAGCAGCATAGAAGAGAAACGATGTGGCGGTAAGCTTTTCAGCTCTAGATATGTATTAAATGCTGAAATATTGATTCCCCGTTTTTTTCCTTTTGTTTCACCTTTTGCACTCTCTTAGTTTTATTCTACCTTCTAAATGCTGCATTCTCATTATTTACTCTTGTGCAGAAAAAGACATGTAGTTACTACAGGATTTCTCATTAAATATCCATCTGCCATTGCTGACCTTTGAGACAAGAACATGTACTACTGGATGTTTGTATTTTCTTTTTTCAGTATGGCAGTCACCCTTGTCTCAAAAAGAAATTCCTATTATAAGCTAGTTATCAGTAGGTCAAAATTTGTAAAGTTGCTTCAACTTTTTCAGCATAATAATTTCACAAACCTTTTTGGGACTCCAAATGAATAGCAGAAAGCCAGCCTGCTAACCCATTTAATAGCTCAGACTGTATCTGGGACTCATTTTCAACTTTGCTGCCAAAGACAAAACTAAAAAGTAAAAAAAAATGTTCCATTCCAGAGAGTCCTGATGCTAGCAAATAAATCTTGAAAGAGAAAACTGTTAAAAAAACCCAAACAATAAGAAGAAGAAAAAGGAAAAATGACCATTTTTTTGTGCTGAGCTATCACGCTTAGTCTGTGTCGTCATGGTAATAGCTCTGGCCAGTTCTAGTATTCTTACATGCACAGATAAGCTGCATTTTTAACCTAATAAGGGACAATGAAAACACAGGGGTTATGCAAGGGTGCTAGTATGCAAGGTGACTTGTTATGGCAGCCAGGATAATGCGATTTGATTTTTTTCTAATTAGCAGTGGTACATTGAAAACATTTTGCCAAGTTCTGCAATGGTGGAAGACTCTTATAGAAGTGTAGAAGGATATTTCAGTGATAACTTATACATTGGGATGGTCAACCTAGTCATCTAAATATTCGTTTGTGTTTCTAAATACCCAGCAGTCATGTAAAGGTCCTACCTTAGGTGTTTGCCAAAAATGGGACCCATGTGCTCGCCCATTTTTCTGTATTACAGTGAAAAAGGTCTAACAGATGTTTTTCAGACTAGTGCCGGTCTTCCAGTTTAAAATCTTTCATTTGTGCACATAGGCAACCACAAACAAATTTTCAGTAATGTTAAGATGAAATTTCCAACATGAGCTCTCACTGATACTTCTTTCTTAATCAAAAAGCACAGCTCCAGTTTAAAATAACAGTGAAAAGCAGTGTAGTTTGTTTATTTCCAGGTAATCCTACTGGTGCCACATCTGACCTGATATCTCTGTTCAGTAACGTCAAGGGATGATTGTGCTTTAGAATCCCTTACAGTTTCATGCAGCAATGAGCTTCCTCTCAGTTTTAATCCTTGTGTAGGCGGAGAGGGTTTCCCATCGTCTGATCCCAGAGTATCTTTGAAGAGCAGAGCAGACAGGAGAGTGCTGGATTCTGAGTTGTTGACTTTGCATTCTCTGGCTGCTATGGTTAAAAGCACACTGAGCTGTAAGGAGTCTCTCTCCGCCCCCCCCCCCCCCCCCCGCCCCGTTTTCCCCTAAAATGCTACCATTTCTTCCTCACCCCCCCTTACATATAGAAAAAATTCTGAAGGGTGGAGAAGGGAACAAATTGGCCATATATCAAAGATAGAGAAACAGTGAGACCCAGCAAGAATCAAAGCAGAGGATGGAAAAAATGTATGCCACTGCTTCTGGGACATGCACCAAATAAAGGGATTACGGAAAACATTTTAGGGAAAGCACGATTGTGATTCAAAGATATCAGGATTTTGTTAGTCCTGCCACAAGTTACTATGTGTAAGAGAAAGAACTAGAAAAACAGCAGAGGGGATGATACTGTAGTTCACTGAAAAAAAGGTATGTATGTACATTATATACATAATTTATATATAACAAGGCTTTGTTATACAGACTGAAGAAAGAAATTTTGCTGAACTATTCAAACATACAAAATGAAATTCATTCATCTGTTATTTGGATTCTGAACTTGTTTAAGCATCTTTCAAAAATATCAGTCTTAATACTTACAGAGATATATGGGTATCTAAGATTCTTATAATGATCCCTTCAGGGAAGTAAAATGCATTTGCTACTGTAGGGATAAACCATAGCAATTGAGATGTTTCTGGGAAACACATGAAATGTCTCTTATCCTTATTTGAATCAAGCACTTGTCTACATTTTTCCCCAAGCTTAAGCTTTTATTGCTACTTCCTTAAAAATAAGATTGTCTTCTGCTCTCCACTCTGCAGAGTTCAACATGTTTCACATGATTGCAGTGGGATTAAGTAGCTCAATACTTGGTTGCCTTCTTACCCTGCTTGTTTACACTTATTGCCAACGATATCAACAACAGTCCCATGACGCAACTGTCATCCATCCGGTGTCACCAGCTCCTCTAAATACCAGCATTACCAACCATATCAACAAACTGGACAAATATGATTCTGTAGAAGCCATCAAGGTGAGAAGTGGGTTGGGAGCTCTATAATGCACAACGTATGTGATCCTAGACAACAGTTCTGCTGTATCAAAAGAATGCTACTTGCTAGTTTTCTGCAGTGGCATTTGGACTCAGATTATGCTGGTTGTTAATAATAAAAATAGATTTCACTTGAAGCATTGTAATTACAGATCCTTTCCTTTGTCAACCCCTATTACACAGGAAGTTAGATTTTGTGTGTATGTATAATTTATACAGCAGCAGCCTTTCCTGGAAAAAAAACAGGCCACTCAAGTTTTGTTTTGTGGGTTTCTTTTCCTAACTGTGTTCCCCAGTGGCTTGTTCAAGAAGTAAATAGAGCCATTAACAATCATCATGACATATATTGAAGATAATCCTTTGGCTCCAATGATACGGGCACTGCTCATCTTCCTGCACTGTCTTTATACAGGAGACGTATCCATCTGGTGAATATATTCTGGGTCAGACTCTCAGCTAGTATTCATAA
The DNA here is from genome assembly GCF_964195595.1 of Calonectris borealis. Lineage (NCBI taxonomy): Eukaryota > Metazoa > Chordata > Aves > Procellariiformes > Procellariidae > Calonectris > Calonectris borealis. The sequence goes on along the minus strand of NC_134313.1, from coordinate 80,301,353 downwards.
CCAAAATATTCTGTAAATGAGCTGTAGAGATTTACATTAGCTGAGAGTCTGGCATGATATCTACATCGTATGATCATTGTTCCCAAACAGCTATTCTCTTTTTATGACCTTTTAGAATAGCTCTGCTTTTCAGATCCACTGAATTAAGGAAGGATGAGCATTCTGAAAATACCTAGCTCAGTATCTTCAGATTACACAGTTTATTCATGCAGCTGCAAAGCTTTTTGTAAATGAGGATTTTTTCTTAAATCCTACCTGGATAATCCAGTTTTTAATTTCTGCATTTTTCTTTCTAATTAAAAGCATTTTAAAGAATTTCATTAAAAACAGCAAGAAAAGTCTAGAGTTTGTAATCAGTGGTGGAATATGTACCTAATTCAAAGCTTTTGCAAATTCCACTAATCATCTCTCGGATAGCTACAGAAACAAAAAAAACTTCAAAAATTCATACTCTAAGTACCCATATAACTTTTAAAAAAGTGGGATTTACACTCCTAAGAGCTTCAGACATTTCTCCTACATATTGCATTTGAAAAACAAGGAATTAATGCAGTAAAGACAAAATCATTCAGTAAAAAAATGATGTGTGAATCATTCTAATAAGAAGAACTGAATATGTATGATTAAAAAGTATTTTTGATCATAAAATTAGTTTTATAATATTGGGGGAAAAGTGCCTGGCTTTACTTTACTGAGCAGCATTATTTTTTGTAGGAATGTTATTATGTAAGCAGATACATGCAAATGTGAGGTTTTGTAAATGTGCAGGTATTTGTCAATGCATTTTTTACTGACTTGCTATACACAGATATTTGCCACAAAAATTGCCTTGGTGAAAGAGCACTTAGTGGCTACCTTTCTTCTGTCCTTCCTGTTTTCTTATCTCTTTCTTTTTTTTCCCCCCAGGCATTTAACAAAAACAACCTGATTCTGGAGGAGAGAAACAAATACTTCAATCCACATCTTACTGCAAAGACTTATTCTAATACCTATTTTACAGATTTCAATAATTATGATGAGTACTAATGGGCTTGTGTATTTTCTGGCCTCCTGTAACTCCCCAGTCCCCAAGGCCTGTGTGCTACTTGACTGCTCATGTGATTGAGGCTTCAGAGATGAAGTTCAGAGACATTTCAAGCACGATCCAAGCCATCAATGTCCCATTGCTGCCAAAAGCCCAAAACACCTGTTTGTGACATGATGTTTTCTTTGCAGAGTGCAAGGTTGGCCGTCAGTGTCGGGTGCAGCTGTAGCCCCTCGGTGTTGCTGGACCACTCATGAGGATCGCGTCGCTTCACTCAGTTTCATAAACCTCCAGTCAGATTTCTCTAACAAGTGACTAAGTAATTCCTGAGCTTTGAAAAAAAGATAATGTTACCCCCTAAAGCTGCGCCAGGAGTACAAATGTAATTTTCTTTTTAGGCATTGTCTTTTATTTCCATGAGGTTTGAAAAGGGAGCTCTGCTGTTAGCCACAGAGCCCTTTGTGCGGTCTCCTGAAGCTCACACCGCCAAAAAGAGCTCGCAGGGTGCTGGGAACGACGACAAGAAGAAACGTGGTGGTTTAGCGATGCTGTGCGGCAGCTCTGAGCTCTGTAGCGCTGATCTTCCTGGGCTGTAAATCACTCCGGCTGCAGTTCAGCTGTGCAGAGTGCCGTAACGAGGGACACAATCTTGTAATTAACCCAGAAAGCTACAGGGTTGGTGGTTTCCAGTTGCGAGCCAAGCCCAGTCACATAAAGCCTTCACCTAGTTCGGTTTAATTTTTGTGGAAGGGCATGTCCCACAGGGAGGCCGAGGGAGGAGGGCAGATAGGAGAGGCACACTGGAAGGTTTTTCTGTGTGTCGTTAGTGAACCAGCCTTGCTGCAGCGTGCGGGTTTGCACGAGTCGTGGCATCCCACAGGCTTCCTCTCCCTGGTGCGTGCGTATGGGAACCCGCTCGTCTCTCTGCTGTAGCACTCGCCGTCAGGCTGGTCACGGAAAGATACGACTGCACCGCATTTTGTGTGCCTTCTCAGGCTCTGGGGGGTATGTAGGCATAACCATAGATCTGCTTTTCTCTTTTCGGCTTTCACTTTTTATGCACGCGTCTGGCAATCAAAGCTGGCTCAGAAAACGCAGAGGTATTTGCAAAGCGTTGTCTCATCTTGCTGCCGTGTCTGACCCACGCTAGTCAGCCCCTAGAGGAACATTCTTACGGTGTTTTAAGTGAATATCTTGTTGGAATTCATTGATGTAAATATTTAAAATAATGTTTGAGTTTTAAGTTATCAGTTTTAATTCCTTTTGTAGTGGCAGGTGAGGAAACACAAAGGATTTTTATACCGGTTTTCTTTGTTCTGTCTGTCTTCACCCACATTCATGACATTGTTATTTTTGTATCTGAAATTCCAGATGTATAACTAAAAAGAAAAGGGCAGGGATTTGGGCCAGATTTTCCAGAGTACTTAGCAGTAAGGCACCATTTGCTATTCTCAGAAGCTTGTGAAAAGAAATTAAAAGTGCATATTAAGGATTAAAGAATTGGGCTTTCATTTTTTTGAGCATGCTAGATGCAAAGATCATCGCACCAGAACACCAGGAAGGTATGCAAGGAGAAGCCGAGTGGAAATGTTTCCATTTTGTGTTTAGAGCCGTTGATCATTAGGTTATGCTATGATAGGCAAATAGAAAAAAACATGTACGGATTATAATGATTCAAAACTGTGTACAAAAAAAGCAAAAAGTACCAAGAAACATTGATCATGTGAGACTGCATTTGAGCACCACTTTGGTGGTCCAGCCACTTACACAGGAAGAGTAAACACTGTATCTAATGATGGCAATGAGCAACATTTTTGAATGGGGATAGATCTGAATGTAGCACTATGCTTCCTATCTCTGTTCTGCAGTAAAATGAAAAAATGCAAAGCAAGTGGTCTTTGAAAAGCTGTGCGGTAAAATGAACGCACATTTACCATCTATGAAAATAATTAAGATCAGCTGCCTATTTTTTTCCAGCTGAATCTTTCTCCCTCTTACTAACTCAGTCAAAAGAAAGCACTCCACCCGCGCACCAGTTCATCTCCAGAAAGTATAATAATACTGGTTCTCTATAATTTGTGATTTTTTTACTGTACATTAGATTTGGTTTTCCAGGAAGAAATTAGCTGATTGTCTTTGGGTAAGAGAAATTTTCTCTGCAAGAAAATTCAGTGAAACAGATAGAGGGGGAAAAAGCTCTCCAAATCATAACCAGTCCAGTATCTGAATCACTCTGTTCATGCCAAAAGATAAAATTTTACATTTAAATAAGATAAAGAAAATAAAATCTACATTGCTGCCACTGCCAAGAGAAAGCAGCACATGCACATACACATATATGCACAACACTGTTCCTCTCTGCCCCCGTCCTAAGAGCACATTAGTCTGACTTACGGATTTTATATTTAGACTATTAGTTATGAGACCAATATCTTAAAAATATTTGAACTATGTATTTTTATTTTAATCTTTTTTAATTAAAATTATCTGAAATTAGCTTTTTTTTTTAACTCTACAGTAGTTTGAGGCACACCTGTCTTTACAGTGATCTATTTTCCATTCTTTTCATGGATAGATACGTATGTTAGATATGTGTTATATATGCAGTAATAATACCCTAGGTTAAGTCTGCATGATCATAGGTAGAAGTGCATTTAGCAGATGCTCAGTCTGCTCACACTTCCATCTCCCGAAGGAGTATTTCAGGTGTTCCAGATCTTTGAGCAACTCCCATGCGATGTCATTTAAACACCATGCCAACTTGTCAGAAAAGTGTTTCTTTTGAACATTCTTTTAGCTTCCTAAATCACAGGCAGAGGTATATTCAAACCTCTCTCTAAAGCAGTAGGGTAAACATGGAAATTTCACAGCACTTAAATGAGAAAAAAAATGATGGCAAGATCTCCTTGTCAAGCTAGATTCTGAGACAACACTTTTAAAAGCCATTAGATATTTGTGTCTTAGGTAATTTTAGAGGACCCCAGCTGCACTGCCTATGTCCGTATTTTAACCTTCTGAGTTCTACACAGATGTCCAGGTAGTTTAATACAGCCTTTCCTAATACACGGAGCAAAGCAAAGTGCAGTCTCTATTAATTTTCAATTTACTTTATTTAGCATTCTTCCTAAAATAGGCTACACACATTTTGGTGAAAAGCAGATTTCTGCATGAAAGCTCTTATTTTTCTTTTGCCAAAAATGTAACAAAGTGGGCATTTGCCTGCAAATGTTGTTTAAGTCGATGGAGCTCTCAAATTTGCGCAAGGTAAAATTTGGTTCTTACATCATTGTTCTGTCTTGGAAAGGGAAAATTAACTCCCTTGCCCGTTAAATTTCACGCTTAAATACCCCTTTTCTTTTCGCTTGGATAAAGTGATCTTTTCTGGATAAATAATTGTATTACCTCTGATGCCAATAGTTAATATTACTAAATCCCTTTTGCACTGATTGCATAAATTTAAAAATGTTTCTCTATTTTGAATGCAAACATATCAGCAGATAGATCAAAATTCTCTGAGTAAAGCTGTTTCTGTGTAGCCCTGCTACATGGAGTGAGGAGGAAGCAGGATCCTGTACAGTATATACTTCCATTGGATAACTCAAAGTAGAATTTTGCTTGAGTACACGTTTTGGGGCTTATTTTCATGTCTGATACATAGCGTACGTTCCTCAGTTGCTTCGAGAATGGACTCCTGTGCTTGCAGGTTTATCTTGTACTTTGATTTGAGTCTGATGACCTTTATAGTCATTTAAAGTTACTTTACGTGGATGCTTTTCCAGCTGTTTGCAGTCTGTTGGAGCTGTGTGGTTTGGCTAAAACTAATCAAGAGATTTTTGACTCGGATGGGGATTTTCATAAGAGAGTGGGAGAAAGAATGGGGCTTAAATGGCTTTGATTTCCAGGCTATTAAGCAGTACTGATTAAAGTCTCAGATGGGTGTAGGACACTGTGCATTTAGTCAGCTCTACCAAAACTCCACAGTAACCTGTGGGAAAATACCACGTCAATGTACAAATCAAGAGCTACCAAAGCACTTATGTTAAGTGAAGAAAGTTCTCAGAGCATCAGACCATATGGCAGTTCAAACGAGAAAAGAAAGTAAGAGGTCCCAGATGCAACAAAAATGTTAATGGGAATAAATGCTTCAATATTTTTTTCCTCATAATTATAGAATAAATATATTCACTTCTTTAAATGTGGGACCAGTTTTATTAAAATCAGCGCAACACAAGCAGATTCCTAAAGTTAGTTGTATGCATAATGGCTTTGCTGTATGAGATCAATTCTGTAAACAGTTCAGTCCAAGCTTGTCTGGCTCTGCTTGAGGCATCTGACCAATTTCTGATTGTAGCTGCCACCAGCACCCTCTATGTCTCGTCTGGGAGGACATCCTTAGACGGGCAGAGTTACGTCCTGGCGAGGGCTTGTGTCTCTCCACCAACACTATAGTGAGCCTAGAGAGTTACCCTTCTAATTTTCACTGTCATCTGGATGCCTAAATTTAGATTGGCGAAAGCTAGGCTCTTGAGTATGATTTTACTCATCACATAGGTAACCACGCCTTCAGTGGTCTGGATGTAACAAGTTACTCATTTTAATGTGTTTACAGGATTGAGCCCAAAATATATTGCTTCTGCACAAATCCATGCACAGTACAAGATGACTTCAACAGTAAGAAAACAGATTCATTTGAAATTATTCACAAGCAAATCTACATCTTGATATCAGGGAATAGATATGTGTTCATTGTGTGGGGTATTTGAATTCATTCCTTTCTTTGCTAAATAAATGAATGATAAAACAAGATACTGCTTGACTTCATTTAAAAGCCATTCTTCCAAATAAAGAAGGGTTCTGGGATCTGTGCATGTTTTCCCTTTCTTTTTCTCTTCGCTTCTCCACAGAAATGAATCTCTGTGCGGCTGAAATGGCCTTGAGCTAGACTGTTCTGTGTAAGTGAATGAAGGCTTTGCATTGTGTTGCCATGCGACACCACTTCCTAACTGGGACGGTACAAAGAGGTAAATGTGCTAACCTGGGAGGTTTGGCAAAGCTTTCACCCCCAGCAGTAGCAAGGGTAGGCAGAAGTGGAAACAGAAATGCAGAAGAGTGTGACTGAAGGCTTGGCAAACTCCTCAGTAAACTTTCACAGGAACTTAGAGGCTTTTTGGGAACTGCCAAGGGCAAGGCTGTTGGGGTGTAACCTCCTGAGTAGTCAAGCCAACTAGTTGCTCAAGCAAAAAGCAGGCTGATTGCAACAGGTACTCGTGCAAAGTTGTGACTGTTACTCAGAACCAGGGGAGAAGAATGCTTTCGCAAGCAGTAAGCGCTGCAGTACAGGTGGCATTTTGGCAACATCTGTGTTGGCAGGAAACACAGGGCAACAGGAGCAGATCTGTAGAGCAAAACAGCTGGTGCCGAACTGGATTTTGGACTAGCTCCAGGCTAGTCCCACAGGCTGAACACCCACTACCAGTTCGTGTGTACCCCTGTCGTTTCCCTCATTCATTAAAAAAAAAAACAAAACCAAAAAGAAAAAACAGCACACCAGATGGCATGCTCTGAGGCTGCTCCGTGGTGCAAATGAAAGCACAGCGAGAGGTGTAGCAGGAACAGATAAACCTCTTGTTTCCAGTTGGCTCTTTGGATCCAGGTTGGACACTTTTTCGCATACTTCTCCCCTTGCCTTTTCTGCTTGGGGGAAACTGATTACAGCTCTGCCTAGCTGAGGATTTATCAATTTGAAGGAGTGATTTTATACCAGTACAGAAGTCTGCTGAAAATTTGTATTGTAAAACTGACATCAAGGGCTGTGCGAAAACTGTTGTACTGATACTCAGTCTGGCTTATTTTAATTGTTACTGAATGTAATATAGCCATTCCTCAACTGAAATGAACATCTGAGCAGAGATGGTAGTCTCATAACATCATTTCAGAAAAAAATTCAATCACTATAACACTCAGCATTCTCACAGTCCAGAAAGAAGCTGTTATTTGTGCTTTTTTTTTTTTTTTTCTTTCTCCAAAGGATTTATCCACAAACCTCATCCAACAATACCTTTGGATTTTAAAATATCATGGAAGGTAATTAACAATAACACAGTATATGTTCCAGGACTCAGCAGCCGTATTTGCTAATCACTAAACCCATGGTTTTGAATTAATTCTCCCTTTTGTTAGCTGCAGCAGTAGGCATTGACTGAAAGTGAAATTAATATCAAATTTCAAATAAATGGGACATTTAAGGTCCCAACTTTTAAATAAAGCTTTGAAGCCAGTACAGCTGCAGAAGAAATTGCTTTTATATCTGTGTGCTGAAAAAAGTGCTTTCTCTTGTCATGGCCCTATGAAATCTCCTGTAGAGTGGAAAAATTGTTTTTAATAGTGATGTACCCAAGATAAAATAATTGAAATAGAGCTCAGAGATTTTTAGCAATAGTAAACACTTTTGGTTTGGTATCAGGAGAATGCCATTGATGATTGCAATAAGGGGAGTAAATGATCCCTGTACAGAACTTTATATGGAAAAATTTTGCCTTCCCATTAACTCCTTCAAAAACAGCTTCCTTAGCAAAACTTCTCAGGAAAGCTGCTGAAGATACTCACATTTAAGAAGAAGCATTGGTGCAGTGGTTCGAGCACAGAAGCATGGGTGTGGGGATCTAAGCCAGTTACAACTGCAGAGTCATTCCACTGACACGGAGCTCCCTTCAGATTTACACCTATTCAGACAGCTCACCGAATTTGTATCCTAGTGGCTGTCCGTTGACTTATTTAGTACTCCAGGGAGGTAATTTAACATAATGTTTTACTGATTATCTGGAACACAGAGAAGCAGCTCAATTGATGGGTAGTGACGGTGTTTTTCCATCATATGTCTACACCCTATATTTCCCTCTCCAGTGGCATTTTTGGATATTTTAAATTGATGGATGTTTTAATTTGATGAATTAGCTTTTATCAAATTGGATTCTAGGTTTGGGGGGAGTACCACTTTTCTAGTCTCCATTACTCATACTATTATTTTACTGCCTTGATTAGTATTCATAATTCCTTCTTGACTTAGTGTCTTTTTTTCAGCTTTGATTATAAGGATTTTACTGCCTTTTTCAGGTCTTTAATGTCAGCATGATCTGAGCTTCATCCTTTTGTGCGCATTTAACACTTTTCCCCAAATTGGAACACTTACCCTTAATACACGTAGTCAAATCTCAGTCACACACCTCTGATCTTCTAAGCCATACTTTTTTGTTTGCTTGTTTTTTTGCACTAGTGGAAGCAGTACCACAAGGGAATACCAAGACCTGCAGTGATAAATTTGGATTCTGTACAGAAGAAAAGGAAGATCTACTTCTTTACCTTTTTATATTCCCTTTGAAGCTTCCTGCCTGGTGCTATTCAGGGGCCGTAGCGTATGAGTATACGCCTCTGTAAGAGTGCTCTTCAAGTCAATGCTTACAGTTAAAGCTGCGTTTATGGGATTTCCTGATCCCATGAAATGTTAAGTGTGTTTGATATTAAAACAGACATAAACTTGCCATCAACCCACACCAGAGAGATGGGGAGAAATATTTTCAAATCTCCTGATTTGGCCCTAAATATGGATTAGTCATTCATTCCCTTGATTTCCTAGAAATATTCGTAACTTCCCAAGACCATTCCTTGTATGGGTGCTTTTTTTTGAAACCTTATCAATTATTTATCCACGGCCGTAATAAGCCCACCTTTGCCTATGAATTCCCATGAAACCTGAACTAGGATTTCTCCAGAGGTACAGATTAGAGCAGAAGACACTTTCTAGTAATAAAGATGTTGCTGTTAACATATAACTTGCTGCAGAAAGGCACAGGTTGAAGAGGGCATTCTCTTCTTCTTCCCATCAGTGGCGATTATGTAGAAAATGAAAATAGAGGAAAATTAGCTAGCTTGGTTTGCTGGGAGTGGTTTTGGAGTATAAATTCCTCACATAAATTACAGTAATTAATGTACCATAATAAGAGCCATCATGCTGGGTAAGACCAAAAACTTCTTTAAGCCTCTCTCCTGGCAGTAACTGAGAGCATCTATATTTGTGCCTCAGTTGTTCCTTATTTTGCTATAATCCTTTTAAAGGATAGCCTTTCCTTGCTAAGGAATCACGTGTTTCATCATCTTTTATTTTTATGTTTTCTTACAGGAATTAGGACTCTCCAAGTCGTAATGGGATTGCTTCCTGCATAGCAATCCCCCCCCGCACTGTAACTGCAAAGCCCCTCCACCTGTTACCCTGTGCTAGAGCAGTACGTTGGTGCTGTCTTGCAACCCTTATTCCACACAAGTTTTCTGACACTTGCATGGTTGCCTCCATCTTCTCTGTTTCCAGTCAGAAGCTGGTTTCTGGTTATGAATTTTAAATCTCAAACCTGTGTGCTCCCTGGTCAGCTGTGACTGGGTTGCTGTAGACTCCACCTGACCGACATCTCAGTTTCTCAACAAACATTTGATTTTGGAAGGCTCAGATGGGTACTTAGGGGCAGACAGCATTACTGGGGGGTTAGTTGTTTTTAACATTAAGATAGAAGCATTTTTCAGAGCAAAAACGTGGTAGGCAGACAAAAACGAGTGCAGTCCTCCATGCTAACAACTGTTTATGCCATGGAAATCTATGTTTTAGATGCCCAAATCTTACACAGCCCTTATGATTAATATTCATGGGAGATCTTGATAAAAAACAAAACCAAACAACAACCAAACCCACAACAAAGCCAGAGAAACCTCAAGAGAGGAAAGTTCATCCATCATACCTGTGCAGTACATTCACTTGTTCTGGAGTTCAGCGTCTACTAAGAAATTAAAGACAGTTTTCAAATGCTCACAACCCCCCGCAAATAAGTGAGCAAGCAAAAAGCACCCTAACATTCAGCAGAGCTGCACTCCTATCATATTGCAAGAGGTCTGGGACAACATCAGCCAGTTACCAACCTGGAAAACCTATAGATAATAACATTTAAACAGGAGGCTGTTTTAACCAACATGAGGAACCTTCCTCAAAGCTTTCCTGGAAAAGCAGAAAGACTTGTGCTGCTAATTTGATTTATTTCACCTGCACATTTTCCACAACCAATAGCAGGTGGGATTCAAGGCTGGTTTTTTAGCATAACTCTCTCATGTTTCGTATCTCTGCTCTCTGATGTCTGTGGATGAAAAGGCTGTGCTTGAAAGACAAAGTACTGCACAATTGCCTTATGGCTTTTTACCTGCTGTTTGTAGCCTATTTCTGAAAAAACGTGTGTGTCCTTGTCTGTATGGACTCACGTGCTCTCTGACCAATGCACATATGCATACAGGCACACACGTGTCCAGCATGACAAAGGGAGACTGGGACAAGGATTGCTGAAGTCACCGTCAGATCATAGTTTTAGCTTTTTGTGTGTGTGTAATGACATTTTTTCTGCAGTTTTGTTTCTTACTGATGCTTGAGAGCTTACACACTGGTTGAGATCTGGTACATAAACACAAAACAGAAAATCGGGTTTCTGCGTAGGAGTTGTTGATGTGAGTTGCCTAAATACTTGAGCAGTAGGTGCTGACAGCCTTTGGTTTAATTGATATGTTGTTATCTCTGAAGAAAAGCGTCTGAAGGGTTACTCAGCCAGTCGATATAAATTGAGTTCAACATCCTCTGGGATGTTGAAAACATCACCGGGTTTGCAGGGGCCAATTAGTGATCATTAACAGGGGTACCACTGGATTACTAGCAAGCTGGTCTGCCATTTCTGCTCCAAAACTGTGCTCTATGAAGTTTCAATGAGAGCCAAATTGATGCTAAAAAACCCTAAGGCACCATGCACGAAACTTTGCCTCCTAAAGCGTCCCTACTCGCAGGCGGCTCCCAGGAGATCAGCAGCCTAGAGCATCAGCTTCCCTGGTGGATGTCCGCCAGATCTCCTCATATGCTGAGGAGTAATTTTTGTGCTTATACTTTGTGTAAGCTGCTTATCTCTGGGTTGTGTGTGAGGAGTGAAAACTAATCTCCAAAACAAATTAGAAGACACCCCGGGAATGATGGATTTCTTCCTTTATTTTTGCGCTCTTTCTGGACCTCTAGGTTTTCCCCTTCCTGCGGCTGTGGTATCAACTGCTCTCCAGTTCTTTTGAACCACTGTCTTTGAGCACAGTAAGAATAGAGGACAATTTCTCCTATCTCAAATAAGCCTGTTTTTCCTAAGAACCACAAATTTCTGCTAGGCACTGATTCAAAGTTGAACTAGTTTTTCAGGAGGAAAAAAATACTGACCAGCAGCAACAAGGCTCCTCTGCTGTGGGCTCTAGGCCAGGAGTCTTACAAGTTCATGTGTAATAAAATGGACCTGATGTAGTGAACTCAGAGCTATTGTTACAAAGTGGGCCATTGCCAGCAGCGTGGGACCTCATGTGAGGCCTTACACATAAGCGAGCCAACCTGCAAGATTACCACCAGCATCGCCACCATGGCTTCCCTCTAATAGCAGGCTCAATGCCTATCAGAAATGGAAACTGCACTTGGAGGTTGGTGTTTGTTAGTGATGTGTCCAGATGGTAGGCTTCAGTCTGCTTTGTCTGTATGATAATAAACTCTTGGTTTCCTCCCTGCACCAAATAAAATTTCTACAAGAACGTTAGCCACTTTAGCCAGTTATTAATTTGAATTAAATTCAGCAAGAGCCCTGTAACCAACCAGTAATGACCTTTTCCTCAGCAAAAACCTAGAGTACTAAAAAATAAAGAGAAATATTATTTCACACTCTGGCTTCTATCCACTACAAGTATTAAAGTTATAACGTTCTTGTTCAGTATTTTTGTCATGCTATCTACTTCAGCCAAATCAACAAACAAACCAGGCTAGTGCCAAGAAATTTTATCTTTATGCAAACATGTGAAATAGAATTTAATTTACCTAACTCTGAGCAAGTGTTAAATTGTGAAAGCCTGTTTAAATACAGTGAATGCAGTTGCAAAATAGTTTCAGTCCAAAAGGACTGAAGCAGTGTTTGAGGTAAATATAGAAATGCATCATTGTTTATGCAGCAAGTTCTTTTGCTGCAGCTCCGTCCTGGTGGTAAATGTGCTTAGAAGACCTAGTGTGAGAATAACAAACAAACAAATTAAAAAATGGTGAATATTTACATAGGTCATCAGGAAAGAAATGTCATGTAATACGCAGGAATATTGCTCTGGCTCTGTCTTACAAGTGCTAGTAGGTGAGATGGGTAAGTGACTTTTTACGCTTTTACAGTTGGATGGCTTGAAATTATTTCCAAGTCTGAATCACATCCAGATCATAAATCTACTCCTCAAATTGTTGTGAGGGGCAGTCTTTGTGCAAGAGAAGCCCCGGGCAGCTGGCAAAGCTAGAAACACTTGCTTCACGAGAATAGATTGAAGGTGGCACCTTAGTTTTACAACAAACACTGCGGTACTTTGTGAGTTATGTTTATCTGTATGCTGGAGATGCCCTTACGGCACCGCAGCTCTGCTCACCAGCCATAAGCCTCCCTGTGCTGGCTGGTTAACGGAGGCTTCCAGCCGCTGAGGGCTGCCGAGGGAGGTCTGACAGCCGGGATAAACTGGTTCCTGAACTTTCTTTCTGTAATTTGACTTTGCTGGGTGGCACTGGTTGCCCACCCTGAGGCACCAGTGGATGTGCTCACCTTCTGGTTGACCCACCCCCACCTGATCCTCCCCCTCAGCGTGCAGCACTGCGCAGAATACGGCAATGCGGCGGGAGAGGGGTCTCACCTACCAGTTCTCTGAGCATCAGAAGGCAGGATGAGCAGAAGAGGTGGTACAGTCCCTTCTTACCAATGCGTGGGGACAGTGGCATGGCAAGGTTAAGGAGCAGCTTTATCGAGGTACATAGCTGAATTGCTCTCACTGCAGGGAGTTAGAGCTCTGAATTTGTTTGTAAATCTAGCCCAGATAACTTCCCTGAGATGCAAAACTTGTCTTGTGGCAAAAGAAAGCATCAAACCCTAACCTCTAATCTAGAGGTTTATTCAAAAAAGATCATCCTTTATCTCACAGTGATAGTTTTGAGTTAAAAATGTCGCTAGGCTCCCCATCTCACCTATAACATCCCTAGGAAGCAGGCGGGTCTCAGTTTTGCCTGTATGGTCTGTCACCAAAGAAAAATCTGAGGCAAATTCAAGCAAGCTCCTTCTAACGGCTGGCTGAAAGCATATCACATTTTGATGTATTCTCTAATTTTTTGTCATGTCACAGCTCATCAACAGCTCTGGCAAAACCCACAGATTTTTCAAGCATTTTTTCCGTAATGTAGTGCAGAAATCAACTTTGGCTTTATCCACCTCAGCAGCAGGAAATGTGAGAATACTTGAGCAAATATGAACAGTCCATCATCTCCCTCAAACCTTTATAAATTTACCTGCGGAACCCGGATGCTATAAATCTGCAATAATTAGGAAAATTCTCTGAAAGTAAGCTGAACTATTGTTGTGATCCTTGAGAAAGGAATAAACATTAACCTGTTTGAACTTGGACACGCTGTTTAGTGCCCTGTTATTCCCCTCTCACATTCCATGTGCTATCGCTTAGCAATTTCACTGCAAAGCTAAACCAATACCACGGTATGAAACACATTAACGCTGACCTAGCGATAGGTCACTAGCAAGGAATTCTCCTCTGGATGGAGAGCGTGTTTTTAATAGTCTTCCACAGAAACCTATTTTCACCCCTATGTTGTTTAGTGCTGGTCAGGAAGGAAAAAAAAACAATGCTGAAGTGCTGACACAAAAATATGGAAATAATAAGTAATAATTAATAAGACAAGGAAAAGCTACAAAACCAGCACACTGTGCAAGCAAATAAACCGTGTTTTCACATAGCCTAATGCAAGTTCCTAAGTATGTTAGGAATAAAGACAGTAAGCGACATGCACTATTTAGGGGAGTCTTGAGAAGCAGGGAATAAAACACAACTCAGGGCCATGGTGGATAGTTAGATGACCATCACCACGGGTATAGGTGGAAGTATTACAGGATCAGGAGTTTCCACCCAACCCAGTAAAATGGCTGCAAATTAAAGCTAGAGACATTTTGATAGAATATGTTGTACATTTTGAGCATATTTATATGAATATTATTTATAATGTAGAGATAACTTACATATTTAGAACAGCTAAGGTAATTAATCATTAGACTAACTTATGAAGGGATGTGCTTTTTCCCAATAAATGTTAAGCTTTCAGTTATTATTAGAAGTTCTTTGTTTTTTTTTTTTCTAATTCAGGTGGAACACATTCAAGGCAGTCCTATACATTCTTATTTAGAGATCCACCAAAGAAAAGCAGTGTAGCTCAGGCCTTTCTTCTACTCCTGATGAGACAGGTTATATTATGAGCCCACACTTTCCTGCCACATCCTAAAGCAAGTTTATGAGCCATTGGAAAGAGCACTTAGTGTGGAACACATGTATCTCATAAAAAAAAGTAAAGATACAACAAATATGGAACCTCATGCTGGCATCTTTAAGAAGCCTTTTTAAATTCTGATTTTTTTCTGATTTTTTTCACTTGTAACTAAATATTAATATTTGCCTGTCTTATGGCTGCGTACATTAATAAATGTTAAATTGTACTCTGAGTTCCTGAATTCTCTTTTGATGGTAAAACTCATCATTGACAATTTTGTGATGCCAAAACTGTGCACATATTATCAATAAAGTTAATCCTCTTATGCTTCAATTACTTATCACCTGTTGATCCTCTTGCGATGCAAATGACTGAAGCTGGACGGTCTGCACTACCCAGATGCGCAGTGGCACAGAACAGCCAGGCACACAAACAGCACCAAGCACCTACAAAGACATTATAAAAGAAATGAGTTGTCAGAATTTTGTGTGCAAGCTTGCAAAGTTTTTACAAGTGTGGCCTGTTTTTTCAGACCAAAAAATCTCGTGTGCTCCCTGAGCCCTGACACAAGTATTAGATATCACTGAAGTTCTCCTAGGCTTTCGGCCCCAATTTGAATAGCCACGATGCAAACTGGGATTATCCTCTTTAGTCTGGCTATCTTTATTCTAGATAGTAATTTACAGGGGATGCGGAAAGTGATGGTGATTTAAAACAATTCCCTACACCAGTGATTCCCAAACTTCTTGGAGACACCAGCAAAAACTGGAAAACTTTGAAATTGATTTTGTCTTTGAAAGAAAGCCAGTTCAGAAAGCACAGAAAACTCTGCAAGCTGTTGCAGAGGCTTGTGTATCCTGTCTTGGACCCATGCTTTCCCACCTGAAGGTAGAGCTTGATGACTGCAGCTGATTGTACCTAGGTGTGAAGCCAGAGGTCCTTGGAAAGCTATGACCAGTTGCCATTCTCTATCTCAAATCCAGTGACCACCTGTGGTCAGTGGTGTGGCTGTGTGTCCAACAGAAGGGGATAACGAGTATCAAATAAGGGAATGGGGGGATAAGGGGGAAATGAATATTTTTGTCACTAGCGTTATTCAAGGCCTTGGTAGAGCAGAAGTGTCCAAAAATATTGTTAGAAATGTTTTCTTGACGTTTTAGCTATGTTGTCCCTTGCCATTGCCCTGTTCCCAGCTGGATCCCAAGATGGATCATTTGTTCTATAAAGACTATTGTAACCTTGGAGCTCTTAATAAACTCTGATCATGTTCCTCTTGAGCCTTCTTTTCTTTTTTTTCTTTTTTTTTTGTAATAACAATTACATAAATCACAGAGATTAATTTGGTTTGTTAGGCAGATAACACTGGAGATTTAAAGATTAAGCTGCGGTGTCATCCAGATTTCCAACAGGGAGCTCATTCTGAGAGCTCACCGAGGGGTGATACCACCACATAAAATGCAGTCACTGAAAGAATGTAATCTTAGCTTCAATTTTAGCTTTATTTAATGGATGTTTTCTAATGGTATAGTGTATGTCCTTAATTTGCCTCTCTGTAATGTGAAGCTGATATCCTTGAGTAAGGAATTCAGAGGCAAGCATTTTAATTTTTTTTTCCCCAGTAGCATTCTTCCTTATTGCGGAGGCGATCAGCGTTAAAAGCAAGACTATAAAACATGCTATTTTTTGGGAATCTGTAGTGACAAGATGTCAGTTTGGAATGCAGGTGTTCTTTAGTGAATGAACCGTAAAAAGATCTACATGCAAACCTTAATAATAATGTTAGAGACAGTGGGAAGGGCAGCCAAGGATGTGAATTGAGAGTTGTCTACAGTACAGAAAAACTATGGAAATTAATATGCCTTGAGTGTCAACAGAATCGAAGGACCAAAAGTGAAGTTTGGGGCAGGGCTGGCAGAATAGTGGTCACCCAAGAGCTCTGAAAAGGCTGTAAGAGAAAGAGGATGCCCCAAGCAATGCAATTCCCAAGAGGAAGTCCTCCTGAGACGTGCAGCCCTTCGGAGCGAGCCATGCGACTGCTCCTACCAAAGCCTGAGGTGCCCAAACGTCTGTAAATGTAAAGCAGGGGCATGTGTACAGCATTACTGTCCATGATTTTCCTCCCTCAGCCAGGAGCCACCCAACAGGCCTCTCTAAGCCCCCGAGGGATGTCGGTGGGTGGATTTTCCAAAGGTGAGTGTGAAATGCTGCTGTAAAACCCGACCTGGCGGATCACAGTCACTCCCTGCAGCTGTCAATGGCAATGACTGGTGGAAGGGTGGCGGTGCTGGAAATGACCGGCAGCAATGTTTTCTATGGGCAGAAACAGACTTACAAATGAAAACGGAAGGCGGCACCCGGGCTGGCTGAAGCTCTCAAGCGCAGGCGGCAGAGGCAGCCTGGTACTCGGAACCGACACGCGCCAAGGCTTTTCCCTCAGCTACCCTGTCCTGGCTCCCAACACTGAGAAAGTGACTTTCATTCTGACAACCAGCTGGGGTTTCCCGACACAGGGTAAGACTGGTTGCAGAGTAAAACTGGTGGAGGTCACATGAGGTAACTCCTAATGGGGGCGGGGGATGCTTTACCACCCCCCTTTCCCTTTGTCTGACAGGGACTGTTTCATGCACTGTGGTTTACAGAGCTGCCAAACGTTATGCAGGGAATCTGGCAGCTTTCTTCTACCTCCCGACAGCCCAGCCTGACCCCCCGTTCATCTGGCTGTACCGTACCACCGTGCTGGATTTGCTTTAGTCAGCTGCCAGGGACCCTGTGTTGCCAGCTCTGCAGAGCCCTGCAGCCGTTCTGCTTCCTCCCTCCCTGCCCCGCCATCCCCTCCTTGTAGCTCCACGACAGCAATGCACAGATAACAGCGGTCCTGAGACAGAAAGATGGGAAAAGTCAGACGATGACGAGAGAGAAGGGATCAAAGGCAGGAGGAAGGGGAGGGGCGGCCGCTGCTCTCGGGGACCTCACAGGGTTGATGCAGAGCAAGGGATGACAAATTCCAGCCCCTGGACTGGCAGATACCGAATCAGTCACAGCTCTTGATGCCTGTGAAAAAAGGTGCTTCTGGTATAAAGGTGGCCCCGTACAGACTGAAATGTACTTTGGACATGCCAGGTTTGGCCAAGGAGTCTCTGGCTGTATGCAATTGGAGCAGGCGTGGTGGGTGCGTGGTTCTCGGACCCTTTGACAAAATCAAGAGAGTGCTGTGAGGAACAGCCGCATTTTAAAGAATAAAGGTCCAAGTCAGAGTTGTGACTGCATGTGCAGTTTCTGCTCTGAGAGCAGATGATGGCAAACATTACCAAGCCTCAACCTGCAGAAGTTATGTTGACCATCAAGTGTCACGAATGGGTGGTTTTAAGGCCACGTAAAGAATCACTGGCAAAGGTATTGGCAAAGGGTGATTTTAATAGAAATTTATAGAAACGTGACTTAACAGAATTTGATGGCAAGGTTCACTCTATTACTTATTACATGGATTAAATTACACAAGGGAAAATTGTGTTAGAATTGTGTTGGAATGATTTGTACAGAGATTAAGAGTAAAAGGGGTTAAAAGATAAAAGGGTAAAAAGGTAAAAGGTAAAAGGGGCACCCTCCCGTTGAGTCACGAGGTTCAGAAGAGATCCAACTGGACCCAATCTTAGTCTCAGACTTGGACAACGGTTTATGTCTAATACAGAAAGGGATAGGAAGGACCTCCCGTTGGGTCACGAGGTTCAGAGTAGACCCTTTTGTTTTCTAAACTCCTTCTCAAAAAGGAGCCTAGGTGTGGCTGGATCTACCCTTAGTCTCAGACCTGGGCAACAGTTTATGACTAAAGGGTTAAGAGTTTTTAGCAGCAACTTAGAGTCTTACAATGCTTAAACATTGATCAATTTGACAGCTTGCACAAAGAATTAGTCAAGATACTACAAAGATTAAAACAACTTAACTACAGGTTATACTTGTTAGTAACTATATAGATAAGCGCGTAAAAAGTTCTAGATCAATTTATACATATATATATCTACAGATTATAACTGTAAGCGCGCAAAAATATCTAGATCAATCAATAACTAAAGATAACTGTAAGCACGCGAAAAGACTTAGATCAATCAATAATTACAGATAACTGTAAGCACGCAAAAGATCTAGATCAATCAATACATATATATGTAACTACAGATTATAACTGTAAGCGCGCAAAAGATCTAGATCTATCAATACACACACACATATATATATGCGTATGAATATGGTACCAAAGCTAAATGAAAGGCCTAGAGTTAAAGGTATACCTGTTAAAAATTCCCCTCGAGTCCTGTGAAATACTCACGTCAAATGCTTTGGCATTTCCCAACAGACGAAGAGTTGAGCCCCAAGGAGTGTCTCAGAATCTCGGGGATCCTCCGAATATCGCAAACTCAAGACTTTGTGAACTCTGAGAGGCTCCCACTCAGAGGGAGGCTCTGGATGCAGCCCACTGCGGTCCAGGAGAGCTCAAAGGGTCTCACTTGGTACCGCTGTTTATAGGTTTGCAAGATGATTGGCTTTAGACATCAGTAAATTTCCATTTTGGCTACTATCCGAGGTGGTCCAGGGTAGTAATTATGGTATTGTTTCACGGTAACAGTGGTATTGTTCCACTTGAGCTATGATCCAGGTAGGGAAAGCTTCAGAGCTGTCAGAGATGACGAATCATCTGCTGTTTCTGTTCCCTGCCTTGATCATGTAGCTAGTGTCCCTGGCATGATCAGTGTTGTTCCCCACCTTAGCCATGCAAGAGCGCTTGGTACGGCCAAGGGACGCTTAACCGCCCAACTCATACACAATGGCTAAAGCTTAACAGAAGGTTTTGAGATCCTATCATAGCCCAACGGAAAAGCGAGGGGGAATGCACCCAGAAAGAAACTTCTCTCCCCCTCAAACTAGGAAAGGGTGAAGACTCTGAGATCTGGTATGGGCTGGCTTTTTTCTTCACCCTTTCTCTCAAGAATGTGATGTGTAACCAGATCAGGAAAAGTAGACCAGGCTGACCATGTGTATTGCAATGGTGATGTATCCAACTTGACAGTTTTCACATGACTTACGTGCATTACATCTTGTGATGAGAAGAACTGGACTAATTGTTTATTCTGTTTCCAGAAGCTCCCGTGTTACTACTTAGATGGACACACACATGTCAGTTTAACATGATTTAATTATTTTTTACTAATCAAGATTGTAAAAGCAATTTTAAGATAAAATCTGTAACGCTTTTTGGAAATGCCTAGACTGTTGAACAATGGGGTACAATGGCACAGCCTTCAGAAGAGATTATTTTTTTCTCAGCCTGAATAAGTAGTATACAGTCTCATTTGCAGAAAACGATTGATTCTGCACACCTTTGGTCTCTGTATCAGTCTTGCTTTATTCTGGAAAGCAGCTAATCACAAAATCCAGAGTTAAAATAAACATAATAGCTGCTCCTGCTGTTCTTTTGCAAAAGTGAATAGATTTCCATCTGGGCAAAGGCTGAAATATTGACCTCTGCATTCAACGCCACTGAAATGTCCCTCCTCCTCAACCCAAAACACCAGAGAACCCCTGGAATAATTATCCTATTTATATCATGAATGTAAAAGATAAAAAAGATTTCTTCCCCTATCCCAGCCTGTCCGATGCAATCTTCTGATTCCCAGAGACACTGTCAGAGCAAGCCAGCAGCACGTAAGCAGCCAGGACCAACCCCTTCATTCGCAAGAAGCTGTGCAGGGCAACGGGGTAGTGGGGGAGGTGGCCTGTGACTGATATTTGCACGAGAATAGCGCTGCCCCGATGGGTTAAAAGAAGATGAGTCATGAGTGCTGGATCGCAGCTGAAAGAACCAAGGCCAAGGACAAGTAGGGGCAGGGTTGTCAGCCTCAGATGCATGGAAATCCGAGGAAGTCCTCCATGTTGGGGATGGGGAAGAACGTGCTTCATTGCATGCAAAGAGGCAGGGAGGAGGGACGGGGAGGCCACCCAACTCTCTACACTTTGAGGACGGACTGAAAAGAGAAGTGAATACAATATGGGTATTCCCACATTTAGGTGGGAGCCCAATGACTTTGTCAAACATGTCCTCATTACAGCGGTGTTAGCCAAACCCTCACCAGGGATTGCTGGGCACAGCCTGGGCAGCAGCCTCACAGGTGAGGTGCCAGAGGAACAGGTATCTGGACAGCCACATGGGGAAGCTCGTTCCAGACGTGTGTATCAATAAAGGAAAGAGTGGAGCAGTGCATTGCAGATCCTACAGCAGAGGCACTGCAATGGATTTTCCCTGAGAGCGGTGGCAGCAGGCTGGAGGCGGAGCAGATGCACGTTTCTGAGGGAGCAGAAAAATAAAAATCTTTTGCAGGAAAATACCAGTTTTGAGAAATTATTTGACACAAGTTTTGAAGTAGAGCAACAATTCTACTTTAACCTAGGCTGGTTTTATTTCTATTTCTTTTTTCTCTAATTATTTCAGCTCTGATTTCATTTCTGCTTTCTTTCCTCATGTAATTGCTCTTCAGCTAGCCAGCTGCATTTAAGCTTGCATAGAAATAGTTTTATTTCAGCGTCACTGGTCAATCTTTTTGGGGTTTGCCCCGTGTTTCCGTTCCAAGGAGCATGCAGTTTTCAGATTTGCTCATTTTACACAAGAGGCCACGGCGGTGGGGTGGCAGCTGTCACTTAAACTAGACTTAGTCTTTGAAATCAATAATAAGTATCACTCTGGATCTGAATGTGTGGCAAAAGGAGCTGGGATTTCCAGTTTCTGTGGCTGACTCTCAGATGTTGGATGCCAACGTGAAACAGTGAATACTCATTTATTTTATAATATAAACTCTATCTTCCTTCCCTGAAGGGATGTGGAATGAAATTCAAGTATTAGGAGTTATCTTATTTCCTAGGCAAAAATTTCATACAGCATTTACCTCACCTTACAATGAGTGCTGCAGAAGTGCTGTGTTAATTGGGAAGATCACAACATAAGGCTGCTCGGAAACAACATTCTTCCATGTAAACGTTTCAGGAAAGAAGAAGAAGAAAACGCAGCTGGAAGGTCTTGAGCTTTATTTTTTGTGGTTGCTGAGTGCATGTTACGAACCACCTTTGTGACAATCCATAGATGAGATGAGGTGGTACAGCCCTCACCCTACACATAAGTAATACACTTTTAACTGTGCAGGTGCCTAGCTCAGAGCCAATATATTGCCACCATGTGGAAGAGCAACTGTGGACACTCAGCATCTAGGGAGTGGAAGGGAATCACAGCAGAAAATGGTGGTCAGCACTGCTGGAATATTTTTCTGTGGCATAGTCAATGGCTAACAGTAAAAATGAGTAGGCAATTACACATTTCTAGTAAGTGTTAGGGACTGGCCCAAAAAGTACCAGTCATAGCTACTTCTAAAATATTTCTCTACTTCAGTTTCTGGAATATAGTTCAGTGAAGGATGTAGTTGTTAGCCATAATGCAAAGCCAAAAAGAAAAGCCACTTTTAACAACTTTAAAATATGTTTTTGAGAGGTGTCAATGAACGAAATGCATATTCTTTCCTTTCTTCACTATGACATCTGTTTAGCTTAAAAAAAAAAGAAAAAAAAAAGAGAGGGAGAGATGAAAGATACACAAGAAGTAGCACATAGTTGACTCCCACAAGCCTGGGTTTAAGATGATGACAAGGAGCTTTCTGTCCCCCACCCCCATTTGGCCTGGGAAATGTTTCACAGGAGAAGGTACAATAGTTGGAGAAAAAGCACAGACTGCATTCTCAGGGGGAATGATGTAGGGCTGCAGTAATACGGATGTAGTTTTCTGCTAAACCTGCTTGCATCCTAAACTGTGCTAAGGAACCAGGCAACAATGGTCACTCTCGGATCTCCTACTTTTGGTCAAAATCATTCCTTTCAGTAACACTAAATAGTGCTAATCAAATTAATGACTTTAATTTAATTCAACTATACATTTGTTATACAAACACTTATTATTTTATAATACTGTCAGTTATGGAATATATATTACAATACCATAATGTACATTACATATTATCTAGTATATGATCACACATTATGTATTTATATGTGATATAACATATTACAATGTCATGTTATATGAAAATAAAATAACATTAAAAATAATTTATTTTTATAAATTACAATAATTTATCAGTGTTCCTGAATCAACATTCCCTTCTCCAACACATATGAAATACACGTTATTTTATTCATGGCATAAACAGATACTGAAATGCCATTCTCTAGCCAGATCTGTTTTTACAGGAAGGTGTGAGGAGCGCTCACGTTGCTGTCGGGAAAAGGCTGGGGAACAAGATGCTGGAATAGGTGCCTTGCTTGGGTGAATAAAAGGTACGGTTGCTCTGACTGCAAGGACTGCAAAGAGAAAGGAGTGGAAATAGCAGCAGCCAGAAAATCAAACCTTGGCCTCTTCCTTCATGCTAGGTGTCTTAGCAAGCACTTTGATCACGTTTAACATCACCCCTCCCAAACATTTCCTCACTGTTTGGACGAAGTAGGCTTGATGCTAATGCTGTTGCCTACCTTGTATCTAACCATTGCTCACGAGCAACCTGTATCACAGCACTGCTCACTTCTGCGGCGAGTGGTGCCCGCCGCCGCTTTGTGCCAGCAGCCTGCTGACCTCTGCATGCCTGCCAGGTCCCACCGGCACGCTTCTTGTCTCCGGTGCCAAGCTTCAGCCGGTCGGGAACCCCAGCCGAGGCACACACGTCCTGTCCTCTCGTGGTGCGCTGCATGCATGGCCACGGTCCTGCCTCGCCCTCGCTGGCACAAGCCTGCTTCTCCAAGATCCTCCTGCAAGAAGCTTCCTGGTCCTCACCGAAGCTACTGCGCCCCTGTTGCAGCAAAGTTGAGCATACAGGTGGCTTGTCAAAATACCACACCAGACTCGTGGCTGGGTACGAGCAGGAAAGCGCACCGTGGGGGCTCTGGCGGGGGGGTCAGGCAGATGTGCTGGCTGGTGTGCAGGGGATGCTCCTGCAGCCTGCCTGCCCCTCTCGGGGCTGGGCACTTCCCTGGCACAGCTCCAGCGGGCAGCCGGCGGGAGCCCACCTTCGACTTACTGGCTGCCGTGAACGGGCACAGCATTCGCTCCCGGCAATTATACTGCCCAGCCCCTCCGACAATTAAAGAGGAAGTTGACAGTTAGAGTATCTTGGCTTCAAATATCATTGATTTGAAATGAAAATGAGTAGTTGAGGCATCGCCGGTGCCTTTCAGTAGTCGGTCATCCTTGTTCCCTGCAGATAGAGTGGCTTTTGTTCTTTTGATCAAGAACAGTTACAAATCACTGCTCATTTGATCACAGCTTGAATCCTTGTGATGAAAACAAAAATAATCAATTAAAGCTCAGTCTGCTGCATACTGCTCTTTCATTTTTAATGATAGTTTCATTTGTTACCCACTTCTTTTAGCTCACCTGAAGGGCTACATACTCTGTTTTATTGCAATCTCAGTGCATTTCGTTCTGCGTTCTGGTCACTATTCATGTTTGAGCATGGAAAATGGAAAAATTCTCTAACAATTTTTTTGATGGGATGTGATCTGAGCTGATTTGCTTAGCACTTCCCCTGGTGGGGTGCCCCAGGTTATCTAAAGAGCTTTTAATCTGAAAAAGGCTGTGTTTTAACGGAGCTAGTACTCTTTAAAATAGAAAAAATCTCAAAATGATTAGGTCAGGCCAGCAAGAAATAAAAAAGGATTTAATATTCTTACCCACTGGAGTACCAGGGTGGGTGCATGACCCAGGCTTGGTTCAGTCTGTGCATGATAACTTCTGAGTTACATCAAACTCTCATTGTACCCTCTGCTGTCCCCTTGTCCCCAAGGCAGGGCTGCCCATTGGTGCCCTCAGCAGCCTCCCAGGGGCTGGAGGGCCCCTGGTTCAGTGCGGTGATGCTCCCACTGCTGCGCTCAGTTGCTGTCTCTTCTCCCCACCGGCAGGACCAGCCGCCCATAACACAGCACCGGGATGAGCTGAGGCTCTTCCTCCTATAACAGGCAAACTAAGACCCAGCAAAGAAACTGTTTACTGTAGACCTAAAGAAAAAAAAGGCAATAGGGAACTTGTGTTAGTAACCAGCCTTTCTTCAGGAGTGCAGAAGTGAGGTTAGGGGTGGCGTTAATCAACCTGCCTGGCATTCCTGAATCAGTAAAAAAAAAAATGCTTCTTCCCAAAAACAGGTTTTGTGTAAGCCTTCAATCACTTTTTTCCTCTCCTTTTTGAGAACAGTAAGTGCAGAAAATGGAAAATACTTGCCAAAGCAAACTGAGTATATATTTGCCTTTCAGAAAATGTGACATGGTTTGGATGTGAGTTGAAGCAGAGGTTCAAGTAAGTTTCTAATATCGGGGTCTGCCCAGGCCTGCCTGATAATACATACACTGGACTATTGAGTAAGGCTGCTTGGGACTTCTTAAAAGAAAACCTGAAACCTGGGCTGTGTTTAAGCAAAGATTATGTGATGACAAGAGCCCTCTCTAGAAATATGGAGCCATATATCCATAGGGATAAATTGAAGTCAGGCAAAACTTACCAGCTTGAATTAAGTTTCGTTTTAGGGTTTATGCAAAACAGGAGTCAGATAATAGTTACTATGACTGCTGAAAAGCTGGTTTTACTTTGGAAAAAATGTTAAAAGGACTTTTGAGTGAAATTTCAGGTATTTCTTTGCCAGAACTCTGCTCCCCATGCTCCCACCCCAAAAAGAAAACCTCTCAACAACAGAGATATTTATACTGGAAACATTTGTCTGACAAAAATGACTACTATTTTGTGAAAATTGTGCATCTGGTGCTTTGTGTCCTCATTCTCCTCTGTTGATGTAGTTATACACATTTATACTACGTGTCCAGGGATATACCATTGCCTTCCCTCTTCCCAGTGTGTTACGGTGCAACTGCTGATGGAGACCTGAGGCATTTGAACTCTAGTTCCTGAGATATATTTGGCAGCAGTTCTGAGAAGACATTTTTTAGTTTTCAGGTATTCACATTTTCTGACAAAAGAGATATTTACTCTCTTGCTGAAAAGCAGGCTGTTACGACAGCAAACCCCAACTTTCTGCTAAAAACTGTTCTGGAGGAAAACTTCAAATAAGCTTGCAGGCCAGAGTTAAGCAAAATAGGAGAAAGAAGAGCATTGAGAACTGTGATCTGAAAGAATTGGATTTTCCACAGCCTGTGATAGAGTAAAATCATATAAAGTTTGGCATTTAAATCCTTTCAGGATTTAGGTATCTTTTTACAGGGCTGAAATCCACTCACTGTAGGCTGCTAGAGTAAATAGCAGTTGTTTTTGCCAAATGCCACGTTTTGGGTGGT
This sequence comes from Calonectris borealis, assembly GCF_964195595.1. NCBI lineage: Eukaryota > Metazoa > Chordata > Aves > Procellariiformes > Procellariidae > Calonectris > Calonectris borealis. Next base: position 80,275,581 of record NC_134313.1, on the reverse strand, counting down.
TTTGTTCTGGTCTAATTTTAAGTGTATCTGTACCTAAAAATACTTGCATTAATTTTTGTACTCTCTGCTATTGAGTATGAACAGGATTTCATTTTAAGCTCCAAAGACAGTTCCCTGTGTCAATAGATAAACTTCCAAAAAACCATATCTATTTGAAGCAGAATTCTTAGTGCGGCAGTGCTTAGGGAAATTAGTTGGAATGCTGCATGCTTAGTACTTTTTAAAACAAGATTTGTTTAGATATTTGAATATGGATTAAGGTGCCTAATACAAGCTTCCCATTTTTTAAAACCTGATGTTTGGTTTGTGAAAGAGAGTTTTGTACTTACCTTGTTCTTTCTCTATAACGTATTCATCCAAATATTAAACTTCCTTGGTTTCTCCGAAATAATTTTTATGGATGCAAAACCTGTTTTGGAAAATATTTGCAACTAATAATGCAGGCTAAATAATAATGACAAAAACAACAGCAGCAGGAACAACAAAATGCCTGCTGGGTCTGGAATTTTACCTCTAAATCAGATGCAATTGGTCAGATTTCCTTGTGGACGCCTTACTAAATCTATGGATAAAAAGCTTGTATGAGAATTACCGTCTTAGTTAAATGTGAATGGTTGTACACTGTAAAAGCTGAATTGCATATTGGCTGTCTCAGAGCAGGACATGAGCTTGGCTAGATAGGTTCATTTCTCTCTTGGCGAGACCACAGTGTACATTGGTCTTACTTAGTTTTGATGCTGTCTGTCAAAATAGGACTACCTGAAAATGGCTAAAATATTAATCTCACATTAAAATAAAACACAAGAGACTATTAAAACATTAGTGTCTGGAATTCCATTTAAAAAAATAATTACATATTCTCTTGCTTTGTCCCTTTCTGAACATTTGTAGCAATTTTGCCAGGAGTGTGTTGGTAGCAATAATAGCTTCTGCAAAATTCAGAAGGGTTGCTAATAAAACACCAAATCATGTCCCATCCAGAAAATTTAAATTAAACATTTTGATGCAACACGAGCTTATATGTCCTCGTTTGCAACCAGTAATCTTTTTGGCTTAATGGTTATGTGTTATTAGAGGGAGAAAGGAAGAAAACAAGGTAGGTGAATGGGAATGCACAGCACCTCCTTCCCAAAAGGTGCTTTTCTCAGCGTAGCACCTCGCAGACTGTCCGGCTGCTTTCCTGCCCCACTGTGAGGAGGGGAGCATCACTCCCAGGCTTGGATCTCCACGTCCTGGAGCTGCAGGGCAGCAGGCTGGGCTTAAGCTGCAGCTGCCTGTGTTGTGGGATCTGGTCCCCAGTCCCAGCTAACAGCTCCTCATTCCCTCCCCCTGGCCGCTAGCAAGGGCATCGCGTTGCCCTCCTAGCTGTTTTGGCTGGCCACCATCAGCCGTTTCTGATGCTGCAGCTCTGCAGCAAGTGTAGAGACGATATTCAAGACTGACATCGCTCTCTTACATGCAGAAGACTTTTAAAGAGATCCCTTTGCTTCACATCTTTCAAGAGACTCCCAGACAAATTCTCCTTTCCTTACTCCTTTTTCCTGCAAGAACCCGTGTAGGAAGCTGCTGCCAGGCGCCGGCGTGACTGCTCTTCCCGCCACACCTGTGCACAGCTGGCAGGGCCAGGCTTCGGAATGCTGTTGCAAATCACAAGCAATTCCCTCTTTATGACAGGCCTCCTGTTTTGAAAAAAATGGCTCCCTAGCATGATAAAAGAATGTAAGAAAACCATGTATCAGGCCCAGCCATTAATCCTTTTCCATTCTTCTCTTTTGTTTTCCATCAAATGTCAAAGCGATCCTTTTTTTTTTTCGGTTTCCGCTTCTGAGAAATCTTTGGATAGATGGAAGGAAAAGATCTTTCAACTCTCCATTACCCTGTTTACAATTAATGTCTTATGCTTAAATAATAGATCAATTCCACCAGCTATTACAGAAGTCAGAAGACACAGCACTTTTTACTTTCAATCACAGAATTAATACTGGGCAAAGGCACAAATGGAGAATGACTAGCGTTTGATTCTGCAGATAACGAGGGGAGGGTAGTTCTCCTTGGAGTGGAAATGCAGATGATGAGAAAGGTAGTTCTTCTCAAAGGGAAAATGTTTCCACCCAAAAATTATTTGAAGGCCACATTAATTTTGCCTTTTTTTTTTTCCCCAGTAGTTTACAACTGTCTGAGATTACTCATCATGTACTGGACAACAAAATTGATTTTGTTATTGTAGGAAATGAAGTGAGAACAAAAGGGAAGCATCAGCTTTTGATCTCTTGGCACTTAAAAAAAAAAGTCATCTTTCCCTAAGCAACATGAAGAATTTCTAAAGCTCCTGTGAACCCTGGCACACCTGATGGGAATCTGTCGATACATTGCTCTTGATAAAGTGCAGCATTTATAAAGCAATGTGGCAGAACGTACACTGTAAATCTCTGCCTTTTGAAGGCAGCTGGACAAGACATTTGGTCTGACTGTGAAGATTTATTCCTTTTCTACTCCCTTGGACAGAAGGAAATTGTTGACAGCTACCAAGGGGTGCATTGGTAGGGGTGGGCTGTGGAAGCAGAATTGGAGTAAAGAAAAGGAAAAGACTGAGTGCGAATACTTTAGTTAGGAAATACATCCGGCCTTTTTGCCTGAATAAGCCCTGTTTCTGGAAGTTATGAGGAGTCTGAATAGGAAACAACAAGTTGCTTTAAGACTGAAGGCAGTCCAAAGGGGCTTTTTACCTATTTGAAGCAGTTTTCAACCTCTCTGAGAGGATAAATGATGAAAAAATCAATGAAAAGCACAGAGGGTGAAGCAGCTTTGAGCAGCATGACATTGACAGTGTAACTTGATAAAAGTAAAAATGTGTTTTCTTTTTCTTTGGCAAAACTAGGCACTGCATCTCTACATAGCCGCTTTAATATTTCAGCTGTCTGAGAGTTCACTTGCTGAATATGCCCCTGTATATGAAGAACTGCAGCTGAGCAATTTAATGAAGTTTTTCTTTACCAGCCATATTTGTAGGCAGGTGGTAGCTATTGGCCTGGAAACTATATGCTTCTTATTTCTCAGTATTTCAATCTGAATGAAAACAAATCTGTTTTCTTTCCTTTGTGCTGGCCTACATCTAGCCTTTTCACACCCACACAAGACAGCAGAAGGAACAAAATCCTTAAATTGCAGTTTGATAGAATATCATCATAATTGGATAAGATAGCTAAAACCAGAATCAGCACGCTCTATAAAAAGCTTTAAGAAAAAAAAAAAAAGGCAACAATTTAATACAAGCAAATCCTTGCATTTCTGGAAAGGTGAACACATTCTAAAACAAACAAAGCACAGGTAAGATCCATTTTACTTATGCTAACACAGTTTTCTTGAGTTTAACAGGGCAAGATATCATACATACAGAAATACACAAAGAAAATTTGGAAATTGACTTACACAAATTTTTTTTTCCTACTTTTCAGGCTGATCTTGATAAAGCTAGAAAGCATAAAAGCAATGATAAGCTAATGGAAATTTAGGGTTGACTTATCTTCATGATGTAATGGGTTTCAGGCAGGTAATGAAGAACATGCTACTATTTCTTTTCTCTTTCTCTTTGTTTCTCTCTCTTCCTCCTTCTTTCTCCCCCTGCTTTCTCACACCTCCAACAATTTACTTTTGTGCTGCCTGGATTCCATCCCAAATTCCTTGTTTGTATGTCTGGCTGTTTTTCTTTTCCCATAATTCCTCCTCCCACTTCCTTACTGAGAAATGATCTATTCTTTTCAACCAATTTCCTACTCCGGCTGGATTAATACCAAAATGAAAGCCTAACATGAAAAAAAAAAGATGACACTGTACCCTAGGAGATTCTGTTAGTGACTAAGACTAAGTTTGAAAGAGTTTCGTTGCGCTTGTTCTTGTAGCATATACCTTTGAACCAGCTTAGCTGCTCAGGATTATCTCTAGCCTTGTCACTTTAATCCTTCTTGTGACTTTTTTCCCCCCTCAAAACCTTTCAATGCCTTTTGCATGTTATTATACACTGTTTTTTTCCTTTGGAATGCTTTTAATTAACTGGGCCATCACAGGATTTCCTCCTTGAAACTGATGCCAGGAGGCATGAGTGGGCAGTGCTGGGAGGATGAGACACATGGGCATGTACCAGTAAGAAATGGTATAAGCAGATTATTGTTTTATTTTGTCATCAGGTTTCTGACCAATATATGGTGCTACACCAAATTCGGAGAGACCTACGGGAGAGAACCATGTATGTGGTGAGAGAACATAAGGTTTTTACTAGTGTCATCCTGGTCAAAACAGCACATTATCATCACTGAAAAAAACCTGTGAGTGAGATCTGTGGATCATCTTAACTGAACTTCAGTGAAATCTCTGTAGTTGAATTGCATTATTGTGTGCTTTGCTCACGACATCTATATTCCCAGAAAAACTACTTAAGAGTTATTTTAGGAATTACTTTAAGGGGTGATGAGGTTTATTGCCCCTGTTTAGATATTTAGTATAGATACATATATACATATAAATATAAAAAAATATAAAAATGATTTATTCCTTTGGAAATCCTCATTTAGAAGATGCCTTTGAATTTCCTTCTGTTTTTTTTCACACACTGAGAGAATTAGAAACAACGTGAGAATGAATATTCTTCTTTAAAGAAATCCTGATGATTCTAGTTGCATATCATGCACACTTTAAAGTTTTATCATTCTGCTTTTATTTAATTTAGTTAATTTGTATGTTCTGGAGTCAGGGTCAAACAATTGCATATATTGGAACAACACTCACTTCATTTTTCCAGTACAGGAGATAATACCACTGAGCAACTACATACTTTTATTTGCAACAGAGTCAACAGAATTCTTGCGTGCTTTCAGACAATCTGGACAAATACCATCAATGCTTACTGGTTTTCTGATATTCATCAGTTTGCTAACATATTCCATCAGTCTGCAAGGAGCAAACTGAAATGAAAGAGATTATTCACAGGGTAATGCCCTCTCTGAGTAGCATCCTGTAACCTTTCAGTAAGAGTAGCAGAATATGTCCCTAAACTTTTCTGCAATATTTTACTTTCCTTTTTTTTTTTGCAGCCTGTTGTCTTGATAGATTTGTCATATTTCATTCTCATTTTCTTAGCTGGATCTCCATGTTCCAAGGCTCTGCTTATAGTTTCTATAACAATATGTACTTCATTATGGTTTCTCTTTCCCTGATTTTCTATTTCCTTTCAACTTTGCATATGCAGCTGTGTTGTGACTTCACGGTGAATAAAATAATTTTGTTTTAGTTTAGTATAGCTTCTTTTAGTTTGAAGACCTTTTGCCATTCTTTTCTTATTAATAAATTTTAAGCATATAGTTGATAACATTTAAAAATTTTTTGAAATTGAGGTGAAACAATGAGATAGCCAATATTTTAACAATGTGTGAACAGGGAAATTTATGAAGAGTAAGAAAGTGCTCAGAATAAAGGACCCTGGAAGTTTTGGTGCTTTTTAAATGGAAACATGCTGTCCAACCCCTTTAAAAAAATAGCATTTATTTTGAACATACACATAACTTTATGAGAAAATGCAAATAAGCTCATTGTTTAATTACAAGTAACTTAAAACATCTTTAAAAATTTATCTGTGTCAGTAGTTTGTTTACCCTGAATGATCTTAACAGAATAACAAAGACACTTAAAATAATCAATATCATGAATATGTGCTAAAAGATTGTAACTAAGATAAATTTAAATAATGATACCTAGGTACTACAATGGTAAACAGCCAATAGGTGTTAAACTTTTCTCATTTGTGGGCTCCTTAAAAATTTTCCACAACATTTATCTGTGACATGACATAGTTGAGACTACTAGCAACAGACTGGGGGGGGCTTGTGCTGAGAAGGATGTTTAGTTATCGTTTGCAGAGTCCTTATAAGAAAGGCCACGAACTCCAGTGTTCCACAGACAACAATTTAAAAACCACGGATACTGGGTTATAGGCAGGGTCAGAGCAAAAGTCAGATATATTTTAAATAGGACTTTTGTGCCATCATCATTAGGGCAGTCAGTTACCTCTGCAGCTAATTTGCCATGAAGCTCTCTCCGCTACAATACTGTAGTCCTATGATAAAGGTTGGCCACAGGCACCAGAAGTTCTGGGAAATTACTTGCTCCAGCAATCCCAACTATTTAAAGACTGCATTTGACTGTTTGCCACTCCTTTCACAGCTCTCCAAGCCAGGAAGTTAAACGCAAGTGCAGGGCTGAGCTTGGCCGCGTGCTTTTTGCTGCCCTGCCAAGGTGAATTTGCAGATGACTTCTTCTGTGCCTGCCCCCGTGCCGGCGAGGCGAAGCCAGCATGCTGATACCATCCCATATGGAGGAGGCGTGCGTGGAAGGAAAGGAAAGCGAGAAGTGGAAGCAGCTGCTTTGGGGCATGGGAAGGCCTCTCCCAGGACTTGGTCGTCTGCTCCCTCCCGGTTCTGCCAAAGTCATCACATTCTTGAAGGCTCTGCAGTGCTTTGCTGCTGTGGAAAAACTATCCTTGGGTGTTTGAACTGCCAAAGTGATTTAAACTAAATGTGGTTTCCTTATCATCATTCCTCTATTGTCAGCGTCAGAAATATTGTGTGGTAGCATTTGGATTTCTTTTTTAGTATTAAGGAATAACGTATTTTAAATTTTTCTTTTGATGAAGAAATACTACAAAAAACCAGCTAGGTAAAATGGAGCAAGTATTATGCAGGCATCTGCAAGTATATAGATGTTACAATTTTCCTAAAATCAGCATTGTAAATCCAGGGAAATCTGAATTTAGGTTTTACTGAAAGCAAATCTGCTTATGTTAAGATGAATAGCCTACACACAACCTTTATTCTGGCTTATACTACCATCACAAGTGGGGGGAAGAAGAATGCAAATGCCAGTCTCAAGACTTTAAAAGTCTAATTTAAGACTGTGATCAATGCCTTAATCACAGTTATACATGGATCATAATCTATAAAATTATTATAGGGTGAGTGCATCACTGCTCAAAACTGCAGTTTTGAGCGATTACAGGATTCTGTCAAACTAGAGGGCATATCAAGGAGGGGCCCATGAGGCCCTTTTCTGGACTCAGTAACACGCAATACCAGCACTAACAGGATGATGGACAATAATTTTCTTCCCGAATCCACAGATGACACCAAAGGGGAAAGGAACTGCAAATATTTTTAAAAAGGGGTCCAATTTGAAGTGATCTTGATAAATGGGAGAAATAGCCCCAAAACACTGAGAGGATATTCAGTGAAGCTGAGTACAAAGTATTGCATTTAAGAAGAATGACAGAAGTAAAACATGAGGAGAAACTGGTTAGGCTGCAGGCAATGTGGAAAGGATGAGTGTTTATTGTGGACTAGAGACTAAATATGAGTTGAATAACACAACACATATGCAAAAATTGGAAAGTCATTTGATATTCTCAGCATTAGTGATTTCTCAGCTGGGGTACTGACGTCCGCTGCTAAGAGAAAAGCCAGACAAACTGACAAAGAATAAAAAAGTCAAAGAACAAAATCTTTAAAAAAAAAGTTGAGAAATTATCTGGTTTTTAACTGTTTTAAAGCATTAAGAAAAAAGCATGACCTATACGGAAACTTGAAGGAATCAGTTTTATTAAGCATTAAAAAAAGGAAAAAAAAGATGACTGGGAACATGTTTCATGATATTCAAATATATGAAAGAGTCCTATGAAGAGGGTAGGCTCAGCTGTACTGTATGTCCATGCAGAGTAAGACAAGAGGTAGTAGGGCTTAACCAACCCTGGGAAAACTAAAGACTGGCTAGCAGAAAAAGCTTTTTGGCTATCATCTCGCTGGTTAGCAACAAACATTGAGAGATCTGTCTTTGAGCGGGCATAAAAGGAGACTGCAGATACATCCAGGAAGGACCTGCAAAATATCCTTGAACCTGTCTCAGAGCAGGAGAATGGACTGGATGGTATCTCCATATCCCAGATTTCTATAACTGCTCACATAGCATCTCCCGAAGGCAATATCTAGACATTTCTTTGCCATGTGACTCTCCACATTATAAGAGAGTAATTTTCCACATAGCTGCATGGAAACATAGTGGATGTCTGGCAAAAGAAAGCAAAAAAAAAAAAAAGTCATTATATGCTTTTGATATAACCAGCTATTAAAAGCACTAAGTATCAGAGCAGTAATAATTTTTTCAGGGTGCCAAAACTGGAATTCTCATCTCCTGTATTATTTAGATTTCCTTCAGATCACTGGAAGAAAAGGTAAATTCAGGATTTTTTTTCCTAACGACTCCAGAAAGATTTCAACCCAAGGGTCTCTAAGCCTCAATGTACCTCAGAAGAATCACAGGATCTGTGTATCTATATCACATTTGTAGATTGATACCATACCATCAAACTGTTGGCAGGCTAGCTCCCCTTCTGGTACCTGTAAATCTTGCTTTTTGGTATGTGAGAATTGGGCCCAGGGGTTAATTTGTCTTCTTGACAGTTTATCTGAGGTTGTGATAGAGGAGATGTATGGAGGCAGACACCACGTGGCCAAATCAAAGGGTGAATGTAGGTCCCAGCTTCTTTCCCTAGTGTGTCCTAGCACTCACCTGTAGCAATGCTTTGGCAGACATTTGCATTCAAAGAATGTGGTCTTCAAGGAGGTTTGTGCTTGCACATGGCTACAAGCTCTTGCTATGATTACTGGACTGATTAATCCTAAATACAGTTCTACACAGCTATGTGGCCTGATTATATCTCAAGGAGACTGGTCACTAAGTGCTTGCGTGTAAGATGTCAAAACCAACACTCTTTCTTCCAGAGATCAGTATCAGTGCAGCCAATCACAGAGCACTGGTGGTTCATGTCTGTAGTAACCAATACTACAGGTAATTTCTCTCTACTATGAAAGTTTGAATGACTTGAGCATAATCAAATTAAAAAGTACTTTCTGAACAATTTGATGATGAAAGAAAATCCATTATGGAAAAAGTTTGTCCATGCGCTAGTGTGTATCACCAGCTGTTTCCTTTCATTTATATTCAAAGGGTATGCAGCCCTGCAGTTTAGATTACTCAGGGTATCGGCTAAATGGATGGAGTGGGACATGTTATTTGCATATTGATTTGTTTTGTATGGAAATTATTTTGATGAGTTTTTACCTTATTAGATTGTGCATTGTTATAGTGTGTATATGAATACAACCATCTCAGACTGGGGAGCAGTTTTGAAAAATGGAAATGCAAACACGAACAAATAAATTCTATTTAATTAATATGCATTACATATTTATTTAATGAACTCTCATGAATTTAGGGATTGGAAGTGGGAAACACACAAGATTGAGGAACTTGTAGTATCAGGTGTGAGCAGCTATACTAGGTGTGGAATCATTGGCTACCCCAGCTCAACACAGAGATGCTAGCTTTTGGGCACGCTAGCAAAGGGCTTTGTCGGCTGAGTGCTTAACTCTCATGCAGCATGCTTCTGTATTCTTGTTCATGACAATTTTAAACCTTTACTTAAAGAAGTAAACATGACATAGGGTCTTACACAGGCGACTCAGAGGTCTGTGAAGGGCAGTGTATTGGTTGTAATAGGACGAGATTTGATTAACAAGCTGTTCTCATGATTCCTTGTAAATGATCATGGTTTCTTGTAAGTGAATAACCAACTATTCAGCAGCAGTTTAATCTTACAAGCAATTAAGTTATGTATATATGTATATCACACTTTTGGCATTCCAGAGACAAATGCATTAGTGACTGGAGTATGCCCTGTTTAGCTATGTATGTCATTCCACATAAAACCAATGGATGCTTGCTTCACTGAACATTGACTCAAACATCAGTGAGGATTTAAAGACCACATCCACAGCTATTTGTGTCCTTAGACACAGTTGTCAGGGGGACCATCTAATGGTGTCATGTCCAAGGCACAACCATTCTGACTAATTAGCTATTAGCCTGGCGGAAATCTCTTCTCAATGAAGTTTCAGTACAGCTTGTCTTACTTTCAAGAAGCAAGTCTGACACAATTTCACCAGCAGTGCCCATTTTCTTGTTTGCAGTGCATTGTAAGAGCCTGATTTGTTACTTTACAATGCCTCTATCAGACATCAAAGGGTAGCTGACCAATTGCATTTAACTGTTTTACAGAGGTTCCTCTCAGAAAAACACCAGAAGATGGAAAACGCAGTTAAACATTGTAGAAAAACAATGTTTATTTATATTAAATAGCTCCTTCCATTTTCTAGACTTCATAATTATTTTGTCGTTAATGTGAAGCCTCAGCCTTTGTTAGTAGAACCTCTGCATTTCTATTGTTCTATTTTTTTAACACGTTGACCAATCGTAACTGCTGGAGACTTCAGAAATAATTTTTTTCTATACTTGCAGAGTAACTCTGAAGACCAACAACCTGCAAAGCTCAGAAATCTGCCAGATGGTCCAAGCAGAGAGAGTGCATTGCTCCTGCACTTTTAGTAATTGACATTGAAATAGTGGGATTTGGAATGAAAATGGCCTCTTGGGTTCCAAATCTTATAAAGAACAAAAGAGATGCATTATTAATAAATCATTATTGTAAGCATTGTACTCCATAGCAAAATACACTTTTACCCTTGAGGACTTTTTGAGAAACCTCAGCAGTTACCCAAAGCTTAGGCACTAAGCAATGACTATTCTGTGAAGATTTTCCTTTCTCTAAAAGAAGTGGTAGGTTCCTCCTCTTAGTGACACAACTGCTCCTCTGTTACACCCCACAGTCCCCATGCATTCAATGGAAATGGAATTTAATGACTTTCGCTCAGTTTTTTATTTTTTTATTTATTTTATTTTATTCAGTTACTCATACATTTTTCTACAGGGCTATGTTTCTCACTCTTGCAACCAGAGAGCCAGTTCTGAGGGTGGGAAACAAAAGTGAGAACTTGACTATAGACAGTTGCCAGAATTTTAACTTGCTTTGAGCAGGATGAAAGGAATGAACAGCTGATGGTCTTTTCTGGTTGTGGATAGTACCACTGATGCTATTAATGAAATCTACAGACAGGTCAATGAGATAAGGAAAGGGAATGAGCTAGAGACGAGTCTACCTCCACCCTCTCTGCCGCAACGTTCATCAGCTGAGGGGCAATAAAGCTTGAAATCACATTTTACAAGCTGGCCTGGTCAAAATCCCAGGACCCATGCTTGTAGCCTGTTAGAAATCCATCTCAGAACCTCATAGTCTGCCCCTCCAGACATTTTTGGGAGCGTGCTTACATCTCCTGGGAGGAACTCAAGTACTCACTGCCAGTGACAGGAGGAACGAGGAGGGAGGAAACATAGGATGAGCAGCAGGTTTCTCTTTCCAGAGGTTTCAATGTTTGTGTTCTTTACACATGAATGCACATGTAAAAGCTGTTTCGATAAGTGTTCAGGGGTGGCATACACACGTTTGGTGCCTACTCTACCAGTCTTTGAAGTCAATGGGAGCTTTGTCCAGTGATTTCAAAGGGCTTTAAACTACAGCTTTAAATTAGTCCGGTAATGGAAGTTTGCTGCATCTTTAAAAGTGCAGGGATTTCTGCCAGTCCTTCATCAGATGAGTTCTGGAGATATGGTCTAGTTATCAATGGTTGTCACCTGCTTTTGAAACAGTGGTTGGGAATTTATATAATATCACCCCACAACAAGGACGAGAAATTTTTAGTGGCCCAAAGAACAGAAATGGCTAATGTAAAGAATAAGTTCTTGCTCTCTTTACTTCAAAGGGGTATCTCAGAATGTATTTTTGGTTTCAAATTAAGGCAGCTGTAGTGGAAAGCCACTTGAGATGGTAGCCTGAAGCTATCAGAAAAAAGACTGAAATGTAATTACTAACTTCAGCTTTGCCATAATGTCATTTCAAGGACATAGCTGCATGATCAAAAACTACTGAAATGAAAAATTGCCAAAAGCTCTTAATGAATCAATGAATGAACAGTCCAACTCTTCAATTCAGTGTTTCTAAATAACTGCACAATGATAGTGATCAATAATACAGATAATTCAGTGTGCAGGACAATCTTGCTTTTGAAACTTATGCTTGAATGTGCAAAACAAATTAGAACGAGTGACTACTCTGAAGTTCTGTACATGGCTTAGGAAACCCAGCATGATTTATCACTTCTTAGCTGCACACAGTCTCAATGTAAGCTTAATCATTTCCAAACTTCACCTACTTCTGGCCACACCAGTACACCGAAGCCTGCTCTGGAGGCAAACTACTATGGATTTCCTCAAAACTAGATTCCTTTTTTTAATACAAAAATCAAAACAAACTAATCATGGCTGTTTTTCTAAGCTAAGAGCAGCTGAGGGGTACGTGTGTGTTGCCGTGTTTCCTCGGGTCATTTTTGGTTTTTGGCTTTTATGGGGCAGTTTAATTAATCATTGTGTCTGACTCATAACAGTCCATTCTTATCAACATGAGTATTTAGCAACATACTTGAATCTCTCCTCTAGGTCACATAATATATAGGAGCTTGAAGACATTATTGGTACTTGAGTAAGAGAAATAGTCCTCAGTCTTTTGCTTTCAAAAAGAAACCTCTAAGGCAGTTGGAAAGCTGCATATTCCAGGTCTAAGGCCTCAAAATGTCAGTAAATAGGGATAGTGCATTTAACTTTTTGCTGATTTGAACACTATGCGGTTTTGCATTCATGTGTACTGTAAGTGTAAAGTAGTGTCTCGTCGAAATAAATACATACTTTACACAGAAGTATGTAACCACTCATCAACAAATGAGGATTGATGCATTGGATGGCACATGGTGGGAAGATCATAAGACAAGCAATATCGTGAGCTACAGCACACTCATGGCTCAGATCACAGAGGAGCTATGACTTGTGACACTCTCCTTGGGAGTCACCCGGGCACTCAGTGCACAGTGCAACTCAACTTGCTGTGTGCAAAGCAGCTCGGGACTGAAAGTAGCATGGTAGCATTTGTCCTTGTGCCCAGTTAATGTCCTAGACCATCCTACTTTCTAAATGCATGCCCTATTTATCAGGTTGTAGGGGTGGTGGTCGTAGTAGTGTTGTTACTAACTCTCTTTCAACCTGTGTTTTGAAAGAGCGGAGCAAACCAGATTGGCTTTTTGAAACAAATATTTATTCAAATAAAGATTCAGCCCAGAGCAGAGGGAACATGTAAATTTAAAAAAGGTATCTAATTCTGTACTGTGGTTCCTTTGATGATGGCCACGTGGCTAAATCCTTTAGTACTGCTTGCTGTTCAATCTGCGAGATGCACAGACCCTTCCCCCTCCTTTTGCTGGTGGTGGTGTTCGCCCATTGGTAAGACCAATACTATTGATTAAGGCAGAAGGGCTTTCTCCTTCTCTCCCTTTTTCCCCACTCCTGTCTCCAATGAACTCTTGTAGGATTTGGGGTATTTTTTTCAGTGTTGAATCTGTAGGGTCTGCTTCCTTTGAAACCTTTAAGAGAAAGAGAAAAGTGTAGTTAGCACATTTTATTTTGTGCTCCTTTGTGGTAATGTGATAATTAACTACAAAACTACAATACACTTCAGTCACTAAAAGCCAGTGGCTGCAAAGAGCTAATTTTGCCTTTCTTGCTAGAAATTGCTGTGAGCATTTTTTATTTTTTTTTTACATGATCATACTTGTTGCTTTATTGCCAAGTAATATATCTCTACTGAGCTGTACGTATGGATGCATGTGCATATTTTATCTTCTTATTAATACCAGAACAGCAGGTCATGGAGTTCGTACAGTCTGATGAGAGTCCCAGATCAAGCCTCTACTTGTCTCCCCTCAGGAGTTATACACTAGGAGTTGCGAGAAGCAGCAGAAAGTGCAAGGCCATTAATCATAGGGAGCAGGCAGACTGGCAGATACGCAGTGTCTTCATTCTCACACCTGTACCCTGCAGTCAACCGAAATCGTTTGGCTGAACTAAGAAGTGATATCAATACATCTGTTTTTCTCCATTTTGGCATGGTTTCAGTAGGCTCCATTTCAGCGCGTAGATTTCTGTTGGGATTTGCTATGGAAAAACAAAGATAAAGAACTACTGAAATTAAAGCCAAAGCAAGAGCCAAAAGTACTTTAGGTTTTCCCTTCCTGCAAGGCTGAATTTCATCCTTCTGACAAAAGGCCACCATGCTTAGAGTCCCGTGGCTGTTCTGTCCTTTACTCCATATTTTTCCACTCTGATACGACTGGGAGCATAGAAGTAATTTTCAGAAAAAAAGGGCTTTTTAAAATCAGTTGCAAATACACTCGGGATCTTGGCCAGAGACAAGGATAAGAAATCTATTAGTTTCTCACTCTGAGCTTGGATACAGCCAGCACAGTAGAATCAAGCTCTTCCAACCCAGAAAATGAAGTTTCTCAGTACGTGTGATAGAGACAATGTCAGATTGGCTGAAATAACCTGATAAATCATAGAATCATAGAATCATAGAATCATACAGGTTGGAAAAGACCTCTAAGATCATCGTGTCCAACCGTCAACCCAACACCACCATGCCCACTACACCATGTCCCTAAGGGCCTCATCTACACGTCTTTTAAATACTTCCAGGGATGGTGACTCAACCACTTCCCTGGGCAGCCTGTTCCAAGGCCTGACCACTCTTTCAGTAAAGAAAGTTTTCCTAATGTTCAATCTAAACCTCCCTTGGCGCAACTTGAGGCCATTTCCTCTTGTCCTATCGCTAGTTACTTGGGAGAAGAGACCAACATCCACCTCGCTACAACCTCCTTTCAGGTAGTTGTAGAGCGCGATGAGGTCTCCCCTCAGCCTCCTCTTCTCCAGGCTAAACAGTCCCAGTTCCCTCAGCCGCTCCTCGTAAGACTTGTGGTCCAGGCCCTTCACCAGCTTTGTTGCCCTCCTCTGGACACGCTCCAGCACCTCCATGTCCTTCTTGTAGTGAGGGGCCCAAAACTGAACACAATATTCGAGGTGCGGCCTCACCAGTGCCGAGTACAGAGACACGATCACCTCCCTACTCCTGCTGGCCACACTATTTCTGATACAGGCCAGGATGCCGTTGGCCTTCTTGGCCACCTGAGCACACTGCCGGCTCATGTTCAGCCGGCTGTCGACCAGCACCCCCAGGTCCTTTTCCTCTGGGCAGCTTTCCAGCCACTCTTCCCCAAGCCTGTAGCGTTGCCTGGGGTTGTTGTGGCCGAAGTGCAGGACCCGGCACTTGGCCTTGTTGAATCTCATACAGTTGGCCTCGGCCCATCCATCCAGCCTGTCCAGGTCCCTCTGCAGAGCCTTCCTACCCTCCAGCAGATCAACACTCCCGCCCAACTTGGTGTCGTCTGCAAACTTACTGAGGGAGCACTCGATCCCCTCGTCCAGATCATTGATTAAGATATTGAACAGGACCGTCCCCAGTACTGAGCCCTGGGGAACACCGCTCGTGACCGGCCGCCAACTGGATTTAACTCCGTTCACCACAACTCTCTGGGCTCGGCCGTCCAGCCAGTTTTTTACCCAGCGAAGAGTGCACCTGTCTAGGCCGTGAGCCGCCAGCTTCTCTAGGAGAATGCTGTGGGAGACAGTGTCAAAGGCCTTACTGAAGTCCAAGTAGACCACATCCACTGCCTTTCCCTCATCCACTAGGCGGGTCACCTGGTCATAGAAGGAGATCAGGTTGGTCAAGCAGGACCTGCCTTCCATGAACCCGTGCTGGCTGGGCCTGATCCCCTGGTTGTCCCGGACATGGCTCGTGAGCGCCCTCAAAATGAACCGCTCCATGATCTTCCCCGGCACCAAGGTCAGGCTGACCGGTCTGTAGTTCCCCGGATCCTCCCTCCGGCCCTTCTTGTAGATGGGAGTCACATTGGCAAGCCTCCAGTCGTCCGGGACCTCCCCAGTTAACCAGGACTGCTGGTAAATGATGGAGAGTGGCTCGGCAAGCTCCTCCGCCAGCTCCCTCAGTACCCTCGGGTGGATCCCATCCGGCCCCATAGACTTGTGAACGTCCAGGTGGCATAGCAGGTCATGAACTTCATCCTCTTGAATTATGGGGGGTTTATCCTGCTCGTCGTCCCCGTCTTCCAGCTCAGGGGGCTGAGTACCCTGAGGATAACCACTCTGACTACTAAAGACTGAGGCAAAGAAGGCGTTGAGTACCTCAGCCTTTTCCTCATCCTTGGTGGCAACGTTCCCCCCCGCATCCAATAGAGGATGGAGATTCTCCTTGGCTCTCCTTTTGTCATTAACATACTTATAAAAGCATTTTTTGTTGTCTCTCACGACAGTGGCCAGGTTGAGTTCTAGCCGGGCTTTTGCCTTTCTAATTTCCTCTCTGCACGACCTAACGTGATCCCTGTACTCTTCCTGAGTTGCCTGACCCTTCCTCCACAAGTGATAAACTCTCCTTTTTTCCCTGAGTCCCAGCCAGAGCTCCCCGTTCAGCCAGGCCGATCGCCTTCCCCGCCCGTTCTTCTTTCGACACATGGGGACAGCCCGCTCCTGCACCTTTAAGACTTCCTTCTTGAAGAACGTCCAGCCTTCCTGGACCCCTTTGCCCTTCAGGACTGTCTCCCAAGGGACCCTCTCGACCAGTGACCTGAGCAGGCCAAAGTCCGCCCGCCGGAAGTCCATGGTAGCCGTTTTGCTGGCCCCCCTCTTTACTTCACCAAGTATCGAAAATTCTACCATTTCATGGTCGCTAAGCCCAAGCCGGCCTCCGACCACCACATCTCCCACCAGCCCTTCTCTGTTCGTGAACAGCAGGTCAAGCGAGGCATCTCCCCTGGTGGGCTTGCTTACCAGCTGCGTCAGGAAGTTATCTTCCACACACTCCAGGAACCTCCTCGACTGTTTCCTCTCTGCCGTGTGGTATTTCCAGCAGACATCCGGAAAGTTGAAGTCCCCCACGAGAACAAGGGCTAGCGACTGGGAGACTTCTGCCAGCCTCTGGTAGAATATTTCGTCTGCCTCCTCTTCCTGGCTAGGTGGTCTATAACAGACCCCCAGCAGGATATCTGCCTTGTTGGCCCTCCTCCTCATCCTTACCCACAAGCACTCGACCTCGTCATCACTACCATCGAGCTCTAGACAGTCGAAGCACTCCCTAACATGCAGGACTACTCCACCCCCTCTCCTTCCTTGCCTGTCCCTTCTGAAGAGCTTATAGCCATCCATTGCAGCACTCCAATCGTGCGACTCATCCCACCATGTTTCCATGATGGCGACTAAGTCATAGCTACCCCGCTGCACAATGGCTTCCAGCTCCTCCTGTTTGCCGCCCATGCTGCGGCAAATCTCAACAAAGGGCCAGATTCTTACACTGTCACTATGGAGAACAGAGCTTTAAGCAGGAACAGATCCACAGAGGGCTTCAGGTATGAGTATACAGGAACTACTGCACACCTGAAGGATACCCAAACTTGACCTGAGAGAGCAAGAGTGTTTCTCCTTCATAACTTGTCTCGTAAAATGAAAAATATTTTACCATGCTTTATGACTTTTCCCAAATAGTCTATTTTATTTATCTATTCATGTTTTCAAATTGTTTGTTAGACAGCCTTCACATGCATATTTGAGCTATGTTTGCATGCTCTCACTCACAGAAGGTCTTGTTTAGGAAATGGAAGTTTTTGTTTAAAATTTGGAGTTTGCTACTTGGAATTTGTGACTGAACACCTTCACTTGAATTCATCCCATCTAATGTCAGACACTTTTTTAAGACACAGGCCTCTTCAGAGCAGAGCTCAGCCCACCTGAGGACTGCAGCTTTCACTGGCTATGCAGAACTGTGTTTATTGATTCTATTAAATGCACCTATTTTCTAGAGGCCCAAAAGTCACTGCTAAGCAAAGCTTCAATATAAAAAAAATTTTCTTAGTAGCTGACCTTGCTTTAAAATTACAAAAGAGCATGGCAGTACATGATAGCGTAAGTACATGAAAGACCTGACAAAAAAAGACAGAATACTGATCATTGAGAAATTTAATTATTCTGACATTTCCTCTGAAAGCACTAATGGGATTAGTAATGCAGAATATATATTTTTCCATAGCTGATAAAACAAAGCAATTAGGTAAAATAGAATCATCAAGGGTGGGTATTAGGGGACCTTTTTATTACAATGAATGAAGAGTAAAGCGTTCACGTCTCTCTAATAGTCTAACTATGTCTATTATTTCTCTTGCACATTGTCCCAGAATAATCCACCCCTAGGTGTTTTGTTCTGTCTGATTTTCATTTAAGTGGTTCCTGCAAATTATGATATAGTTTCAAAATGACCTTAATAAATCCCTTGGGAATAACTATTTCAGCACTGTGCGAAAAAGACACCCTCTAATGTCCTATGTTTCATGTTTGAATAGAAGAATGCATCGTCATCAAATTAAGTAATATGGTCTGTATAAAATCAGAGAAACCAGTGACTTAAGAGAAAAATTTTGGCCTAAGTAATTGTAATAGAAATTTAAGTTTTTACAGAACCAGAATGGTCGTATGTTAGTCTCATAAATCTTCTTTGAATAATTTTCTGACATTTAGTTCACATGGCTATAGGGATTTTAGGATAGAAGAGTACCTGCTAGGATAATTGTTCCATCTATGTGGCCTTGTAAAATTATTTCCACAGTGGAAATATCAATATTTTATTCTACCTTATCTATCAAAGAGCCATCATTTTGACATCCACAGAAGACTTTAAATTTAGACATGCTAGATAGTGACACTGACCCCAGTTTATTCTGCATGTAAGTAGGTCTCACCTTTCATAGGCAGTCTAGAGAGCTACTTTATTCAGCATTTGTTATGCTCTTCATTAGTTATCCTAAATGATTTTCTTTATGTTGTTATTTTTAGATCATGAAATACTCTCTTTCTAATTGCTGTGCAGACTGTCCCACCCTTAATCTTTTCAAAATTCAAGACCCTCAAATCTTGCTAACCCCTCTCATTATTCTTTTCCATGCTCCCTACATTGGTAGAAATGAGACACTCTGAGCTTTGCACACCATTCCAGTGCAGGAGCATGTCAAGTCTTGGTTCTGCATCTCTGCTCACACTGGGTCAAACCAGCCTGTACATAGTTGGACAAGTTTATGAGGCCTTACGTTAACCTTGGTGGCATTTCTTTGTTAGAATATATGTGACAAGATAATTTTTTTATCACTGCATTATATTCATTTCCACACTTCAGATAATATTGCATTTTCAGAGGAAACCTGCTGAGTGTGTTGTCAATTGGAGTACTGAAGGCAGCAAATGAGGAGGAAAGAGGTGTGCCTCCGCAAGTATTCAGTAGAGCCATGGCTTTAGTCCCCCCTCTGACTGTCAGCAAGGCAAAGAACTGTTTGTTGGCAACAGCTGGCACTTTTTGCAACAAAAGTGTTCAGCTTCCAGTTCTGCTCATCTCTCCAAAACGATCAATATGCTGTACTGAGAAGGATTGTCTCTCAGGCAGCAGTAAGCGTAACAGGGAAAAGTATATGGAAAAAGAGGAGAAGGAGGAACACAGGGTACGTGGAGCATTTGGCAGCCTAAATCCCATCTGCATTAAAGCAGGAGAAATACAGGATCTTTGGTGGTGGTGGTGAGGTGAGAATGAGGTGTACACAATCCGAATCCTTGAAAGGGATAAAATAGGACAAGGCAGAAAAGATGGGCAGAGTTTACTGCATGGTTAGGAAAGAGAAAATGAAAAAACAGTGGTGGGATATATGCAGCTGCAAAAATAGAGGAACATCTGAGTGATGAGCAAGTGAGAGGTGGGAATAGTGCAAACAGCCTCTGCTCAGAGCAGCGTGGAGGAGGCCACAGCGAGAGGCGATGCAGGCGATAACACAAAATCCCAGGTATGGCCTCAGAGACAGAGGGAGCTGGAGACAGTGCACAACACTCAAGGAGGGAAGGGAGTTTGGGAGGGAGCTTGTGTGATGAAGAACAGAAGGGGATATAAGGAGTCCTTGAAGCCAGTAATGTTCTCAGCCACTGGAAGATAAGTGTGCAGTCTTCTTTTTATTCTGAGCTTTCTGTCTAACCGTAGCTTCATATGCATCCTCAGTCATGTAAGGGCATTCTGGCTCTGCTCTAGGAAAGTATTTACAAAGACAGTTTAGTCAGAATGGAAATGTTCACTATTTGCTAGGTCTTTACTGAATTGTCACCTGCACACCCATTCCTTTTATTAATTGGCTTCCTAAATCATCGAATTGAATGGATGAACTTTTTTGTTTAGAAGCAGTTTGACTTGAGCTGCGATTCATTTATTTCTCATAAAAGCCAATTATAGGCTGAAAATTGACCCGGTCCTTTCCAATGAATACGAACTAATTCACACTGGAAATCAGTTACCTAACTTCCCAAAGGTACTTTACCTTGTAGAAGAAGGAAAAGGAAAAGATTTGTGAGGGTGCTCAAAGGACAATGCTGTAATTGACATTTGTGAAAAGTGTAGATTTCTCCACTTTGTACATCTCCCCCTGGGAACGTGGGGAAAATAATGAGTGCAAGTATTTGTCTCCTTTTGTTTTGAATTATGCAGCAAATCATTTGTTTTGAGCTTTCTAGATTATGGAAATCCTGTGGAACTGTCAAAGTGCAGGGGAGGAGATTAAGAAATGCAAATTTTTGTTTCAGCTGTCAGCTCCGTTGTTTTGAGCATGTCCTCAGTTGAATTAACAGCAATCACAGGTCATCTAAGTGCTGAACACCTTTAAGATGCAGCAGTTCTGGAGGGCTGGAGGTTGTGATGTTGGTCTCCATGTTTACTGACAAACCCTCTGTTCTCCTGCCACTCTGATCTTCCTGGAATTTGGAATCCAGCCTCAAGCATCATCAGGCCATAATGGAGGATATCATGAAAGGTGGCTGGATAGGGTCTTGGACAACAATATCCCCTCCTATGTGATACAGCCCTCTTGCCAACATGAGACAAAGCTTTCCCTCACTCTCCTCCCCTCCTCTGATCGATGAACTCACACTGAGCTCATGTCAGAGGATCTGCTGTGGCACTTTGGTGGAGTGATAGAGGAACATGCTACAAGGAACGTGGAAGACAGATGCTGGCCTCCTCATTCCTCAAGTGCAAAGGGATTTTTAATGCACTGCACATTCCCTTGTTGGCTCAGCTGCCATTCCCTCCTTGGCAAAGATCAGGTCTGGAGTGTGGGAAAACTCACTTGCAATGAACACAGCTAAACTCCACAGCAAACTAAGAAAATACAAGTTTTCAACATAGTAAATGTAGCTGATGAAAGACTCAGAAGTTGCGAAGACACCTCAGTTTCTCCCTGGACATAGTGCTGCTCAGTCAGCTTCAGCAAGTCCTGTCTGGAAGGCCTACACACAAGTTAGGCGACTAAAGGCAGTGTTCTCTGAAGCGGCAAGTCTTTTGTGTTTTTCTGTTTTGTTTTGTTTTGATTTCTGCATTCCTCCTGGTAGTCATGTGCTGATTCTGCAATAAACAAGAAAGCATCTGAGAGAAGGGGTTAAGGTAGTAGAGTGATTGATAGTAGTTAAAGGATTAGTCTGATACTTTGTTGTGTAAATTAACTGAGGCGCCTCACCAGGACAGTTCCTGATAAGAACTAAGAACTTGCCTTAAGAACCAGCTAAAACCAACCCTGCAGTTTGAGCAAGAGCCAAGGAACAACTGAGCCTGCGCAAGAACAAAAGGTTACTAGCGGTGACGAAGAGGAACTATCAGCCTTCATCCCCACGACCCCCGACGACCACCACTAGGAGGCAATGAGCAAGCGCAGATAGGAGGGGTCTATGGCAATGACTTCTTGGAACTCATTTTAATACAAAGCGGGGACAGGTCATGCATATGTATAGGCGTATTACGAAACTATGAATATGTAATGTTTTACTGTATATATTTATGGTAAGTGCCACGTTGAGGCGCACACGACTTTGGTGGGACTACCCCCCGTGCCGCCCAGCGCTGAATAAACATACCTACTTTACAATCTCATAGATTGTGGAGTCTGTTTTCCGCAAGTCACATCCAGGTTAATTATTTAAGACATCTCAACAGATATGGTTCCACAAACACAACTTGACCACTACTGAGGAAAAGAAATATTATATTTGAGGGAAATAGCTCATGTTCAGCTTAGTGTAAACCTGTTTCAAAGGTTAAAATATTCACTGTTCCATGTCAGGTTTTAGTTGAAACATTTTGAATGGTGGGAAGAAATATTTTGTTTACTTCAGTTTTAGTTCAAGAAAACATCCAACTAAACTTCAAAGTGAAAATTTAGAGTCAGACTGAGAAAAAATAACAAACTGTTAGTGGGTGTTCAGTTCAGCACCCCTCTTTTCCTTTGCAGCATGCTACACTTCTCTCCAGATTTCTCTCTTTGAATAGCTGAGTTTCACTAATTTCTCATTGTATTACCTCACTGTTTTTCTATTTGGATCTTCTTTTATCTTCTCACATTCTGGATATCTCTAGTTCCCTTTGTATTATTCCTCTGCTCTCAGGGGTATTTGCAATTTCTGTCCATTTGTTTCAAGTGAATTTCATTAAGGTTTTTATTTGTTCTATTCCCTAAGTCACTAAGGCTAGCTTGCTATATTCCCAACGCATGTGTTTCCCCCTGCATTACATTCCTTCCTGTCAAATCCCTTTGCGTGAAGAGTTTTCAGTTATATCCCAGTGATCTTACACAGAGTGGATATGAATTACTTTTCAGACATGATTTAAATGATAACAAAGCCAAACAGTTTTCATAGACACTTCCAGCTTTGCTACCAATTTTCTTAAACAAAAAATAAAAGAATCAAGTTTGCCTGGAGACTTTTCTTCTTTTTAAGTCTTTCTGCTTCCACCAGTGATTCATTCCTATGCTTATCCTTTGGCCAGTCACCAGAGGCCTTGAAAGTGAAAACTATGGCGTGTTTTTTTAATTCTTGGTTTTATTTTGAATCAAACCAATATTCTCTCTCTCTGTACGTATGCATGTTTGTTTGCCTGAATCCATGATACCACCTGTACTGACTCTGCCCAGGGGCCCAGCTACCCTGGTGTTCCTGCAGCTGATAATGGCCAATAACAGATGCCTTGGCTAGAGCACAAGGGCAAGGCCAACATGTAAGGTTACTTTCCCATCACAACCTCTCAGCCTCCAGCAAGCGACTTGTCAGGGACTTCCTGGGATAGAGCTGTCTTTGGATTGCAAAGTCTCAGTAGGCTTCTTCTCTCACAGCTTTGTCCAGTTGCTTTTTCAACCCGTGCATTCACAAACTCCTGTAGCAAGGAGTTTCCAGACATTAGGTATGTATTACATGAGTGATATTTCAGCCCAATTGTCTTGGATAGAAGTATACCCAGGCACTCACTAAGTAAACTGACAAGTCTTTTCCTTTAATTTCTTGGCTGTTTTTTTCTGTTTCTTGGCCTTTTTTCCCCTTAAAATAACTTTGGTTTATAACTACTCCAAGGAGGTAAAAGCCCTGAGGAGAATCAAGCTGAGGAAAGCAATTCAGTCAGTTTATGAGGTTTAGACTGCCAAGAATTGAATAGGACTTTAAAAAAATGTAACCCAGACAATTACCCCAAGAGAGTCTATGCTCTTTCTCTGTAATGTAGTCAGACAAATATACTAAGGAAGAGTAGATTAAGATATGAAATATGATTAAGCTGCAATTAAATATTTACTTTAGTTTTCACTAGATTATGCTTGATTTGCCTCTCTTAAATGGACATTTAACGGACACAGCACTGTGCCAATGACGAGTCATAAACTACCCATCCCAGGAGGCACACCACACTGGGCCAGGTTCAGAGACAGCCTGCCAGCCACAGGGCTACCTCCTGTCTCCTCCTGAGTTTGGTGGAAGCAGCAGCTAGTTAGAAAGTTAAAAATACATTGTTGTGTTTCCCAGTGAATCAAATTAAGTCACGGAGACCAGCTGCTGCTTCCTTACTTCCCACCTGCTCCGGTATGCATGCATGTCCTGATCAAACTTCAAGTCCAGCCAACTCACGTTCTCCTTTTTGCTGCCTAATCCCTGTGTGCTTGAACTGCTATTGTGTTCACCAGGGTTTGGCATCACAGTCAATACTCCCATTAAAGTTTAAACCTCAGAGCACTGAACAGTCTTTCCTGATGTAACATTAGCTAGGACTTCTTCATTTATATTGAGTTTTTATCTTGTCTGCAAAGAATGATTAATCAGTTCACAGAAAACTATACCTGTTTGAAGAGGGAAATCTTTGCCCTTTATTCATGTGAATTATAAAGTATTTTTCTATTGCCAACCCTGATATATTTGTGGGTGGGTGGAAAAAAGAAGGGAAGAATAATATTAGAAGTACAAAAAATGTTTTAATAGGCTAGGAAGTAAAAACAAATGAAACTTTGTCTATACTGTTTGAGTTTCTTCTAAAAATATTATGTCTTGATGTAATTTCTAGTTTCACTGGTTACAAGAACTTTGATCTACTCCAGTTGCTGTCTTTTAGAAGAGGATTACAGCAGCCTTGGGGTAGTTTGAAGGTGATGAAAGAGACACCACAGAATCTTCCTTTCAAATATTAAGTATACGTGGTCCTATCAGATTAGCTATAAAACAAATGTTCAATGTTGCACCTTTCCCAGCTTTAATTATCCACCTGAGCATGCAGATTTTCTAATAAGAGAATGAGTTTCCTTTTGAGTGAGTACAAAACCTTTTCTGGTAATGAATGATGGCATGTAGTTAATATCATAAGTCCTTTATATGCTGTTTTAAGTCATTATACAGCACAAAAATCAAATCCTACACCAGGTTCTTTTGCTTGATAACAAAACCAAATTTTTGATACATATGTGTATTCATTATGCTATCCAGACATATAGCTCTGTAAGAGTAATAGATTAACTAGTGGATGGAACTGAACCTGCATAATGAAAGCCAATGATATTTTCCCAAAGACAAAATTGTTGTTGTACTAAGGGACTGGAAAGCACCTGTTATTTTGGTGAAGTGTGTGTATGGAAGACAAAGGCTGGTAAAAACATTGTCTTTATCAATGTTATGATGTTGCCAAAGATTTAGAAAAAGTAAACATTTATTTTATATTTTTTCCAGCAAAGATAAAGGCTGAAGTTTCATAAATCAGTGACTAGCCTTCCAAGAATGGTATATGAAGTATATGATCATAAGTTAACTGTAAAGTGAGTGAATGATAGAGATTAGAAGCCATTTAAATTGGTGGACCACTTTATCCAGAAAGTATACAGAGTAGCCAGAAGTACTCGGAAAGGCACGGGAAAAATAAGCAAATTTATTGCTCATGCAAACATTTATTCAGTTCATGGGAAACCATCAAGGATAAGAAGATGGCTGAAGAATAACATACTACCATTATTACAGAAAGCTTTGGAATATACCATAAAACTGCAAACAAGATATATGAGAAACTACACTTATTTTTGGAAAGGCCTGCCTTTGAAATAGCTGAACTATGGGTGGTGAACTGCGGCGATATATTAACATTCACTTGGTGTCCAGTCTGTAAATTAAGCAGAAACCAAAGTATGTTCTCTGTGACACAGTAGTTACAAGAAATAAAAGGAATCCACTATACAGACTTGTGTATTCAACAAGACATTAAGACCAAGAATTAATCATCTTACAACGTAAGTCAATTAAAGGGTCTGCAGTGTTCAGTTGGGTCCTGCTGATTCTTTCTGATGTGAATATTACCTCTTTTCATTCCTGCTGCATACATGTAGAGGGATATCAGATCAGGAAAGGCTTGCAGGAATGAATAAGGGTGGAGTGGGGAAATGTCATTTTGCATTCCACCATGAGGAAGATAAGGGGAATCACAGTTAAATAATTTAATTGTTGAATTTCCAGTTTCTATCTCCAACATGTCCATCAGTGCCACACTGTTTACAACCCACATTTACTAATTGCTTATGAACACACCTGTCCCACTTCAGTTAAATTACTTATAATATACCAAGGTAGAAATACCTCTTTAAGAAGCTCTGAGAAGTGGGAAGAGAGAGTATGATAAAAAGGTATTAAAAGTTTTGCTAGGAGCACCAGTTAGCTCTGAAGTTACCTTCCAATTCAGTTGTTCATACATTTGGTTACAGATAAGCTGAAATGTCCATCCAGGATCTGCTTCAGACAAAAAAACCTTGGGACGTTTGGAACTGAGACCAGAGAAAAATTCTTTTTTTTTTTTTCCCCTTATGAATAATCAATATGATGGCTTTACTTGCAATATTCCACTCACTTCATGTTTTAGAGTCAGGGCTTGAAATATTGTTTAGGAAGAGCAACAACTTTTTCATGAGGGGTGTACTATTTGCTCTCTCAACAAATCTGACAACGTCCAACCTATGCTGGGGGGAGCTGTGAGCACGCAGGGAAGGACAAAATACTGGGCCAGAATTGTGGAAAAGGCAGTGGTTGATCAACGACCCTGCTGCTGGCAACATGGGGCAAGCCTGCGATGGGGACCCTGGACATGGGTGAAGTGGGAATGGCTAGACCATCAAACTGGAGTCAGGATGGGAAGTCTGAGGAGTGCGGGTTGGCATTGAACTGGGATGAAGGTCCAAGGACTTGGGTCTGGACCATTCCTCATTTTATATTTTTATAGTTGATTAATCCTATTTCAGTTGGCACTCGTCTGTACTGAATTCCACCTTTCTTTAAACTCCAGACAATGGACCCAGTTTTCTAATAAGATTTCCATCTGCTTTTCAGTAGTTTTATCTAAACCATGTTTCCTTGGCTCGTTGAAGATATCATCCCCATACGTGAGCAGCATGAAAAGAATTTGAACTGTGTGATCATGTTTTCTCTTTTCCCATGGATTCCAGTCTCTGTTTGCACACCAAATTCTACTTTTGGGATGTATTAGGGGTGTGTGATGAAATAGGTATATTTTCTGAAGGATCCTTGCTTCATTTGTAGCAAAAGCTGAAAGGTGTGTAGAGAATGGAAAAGGAATTGGGGGAAAAGAATGAATAATGGTCTCCTGGCTGAGGCTGTTGAAATCCACCCAAGATACTGGTTTTTAAATGTACATCTGCCAAAAAGTTCTCCGTGTGATCCTGGGGAGGTCATTCACTCAAACTTCTCACTGGTGTTCTCTGGTTGTGTTTGTTACCTCCTGATGGGCATCAGTACAGCTGGGCTCATGCTGTTTGATTTGCAGAAGTGCCAAGTACTTACAACTCAGGCTGCAAGAAGTTCTATTACTTAAAGGATCTGAAGATTTTGAAATTTGGTTTGTTCCAAATCACTGTATATTCCTCAGATTAGATAATTTCTGGTGGGCCAATTTTTATTAAACAAGCAATTTCAGATTGTTTAAACAGAGTAGGTAAATTTTAGAGTGTACTATCCTACAAGAAGTCTATAATTTTTTAAAAAATTTGAAGCACCATAATAAAATCAAACCTCAGATTAAGCATTTGACATTCTCAAAATTCAATCCTCCTCTCAAGATGAAATTTCAGTGAGTACTGAAATAGAACCATGTTTACAAAAAGCATGGTTTCAAGGGAAGCGTCTGTTCTAGGATGTAGGATTTCATTTGTATTTCCATCACTGTTACTATTCACAGTGACAAGTCAGTGGTGTGGGGTCTTGAACACACATTGCTTTATAGTGTTGACGTTCTGAAAAGTTAGGCTCCTGGAGTCTCAAACTGGCCACTTTAATGGTTAT
This sequence comes from Calonectris borealis, assembly GCF_964195595.1. Classification (NCBI taxonomy): domain Eukaryota; kingdom Metazoa; phylum Chordata; class Aves; order Procellariiformes; family Procellariidae; genus Calonectris; species Calonectris borealis. The sequence continues at coordinate 80,247,927 of NC_134313.1, read as the reverse complement.
TTTTCACCTTAATGCACCTATGCCTTAGTTCTCCAGACAAAAAGTGAGGATAATAAACTCTCAGGAGTTTTGTGGGAATATTCAGAGATAACAGTAACAACTGTAATGGAAAAGCCTATGAAGAAGTTACTATTTCTACCTTTTAGCAGGATTTGGATGTCGTGCAGTAAATAATACCTGGGGCCATACTCATCAGTAATTAAGCATCATTTATTCTGTGCCCTTATGCAGCTGAAGTAACATGGACAAATCAGTATATGATCATGCACTAAAAGAGTATTATAAACATTATCATCAGGGAACTGAGTTGAGATTTTACAAGGAACAGAATTCTGGTCTCTTTGCTCTGTGAGAGTTTGCAAATTAGGAGGGATTGCAAATTATAAAGCTTACTATTGCTGCCAGAAGAGTAATTACAAGAATTATTTCAATTAAGTTCAGGTTGCTACAGACTCTCCTGTGTTTTTAGTAAATTTAAAGGAGTAGCTATGTACAAATGATATTGAGAGAAAACAGCCTATATTTATTTATACTTTGCTTGCTTTTCAAAACAAATTGTTCAGACTAATTAATGAAATGTACCAAGTATGTGCTCCCCTAATGTTTCCAGTGCCAGCAGATTTCAGGAGAAATCTTTCCTATCTGCAAATCCTTATTTATTAATTCTAGGTCCAGCTGCAGGCTCTGGAATGCAGTTTCAGAATTTCTAATATGCTATAATAGTCCAAATATTTTTATATCATGTTAGAAAGAAAGCACTGAATGCTAGCTATTACAAATCCCTATGAAGAGTGTTTCACTAGGCTTTTAAGTTGTAAACTGTGAGTGGAGCTACTAAAGAACTGTTGAGAACATGCAAGAACTGTTAAATGAAAAGAAAGATACTGTTGCAAAAAGCCTCTCTCCCTCCTTAATGAACACAAAGAAATTGTTTTCAGGGAATCTCAAAGGGGCCAGTACTCAGATTTTCAATGCCATCCAAACCTAAGAGAGAGAGAGGTCTTTCTTTTCCACTTTCCCATCTCTCTTTTCATAACAACAACAAAAAAAATTCACTTTGAGCCTTACTGAGCATTTAAGAATACTCTCATTGGAAAACGGTTGTTTTTACAAATACAATGAAAATTTTAGGAAACTTTTAGGAGAAGATATACCCATCTTTCAAAAATATATTTTTAGAATTATAAAAACTATATTAATATTATTTTTGTCATTGTTACTATTATTATTAATACAATGTTAACATTCTCAATATTAATTAAATGAAAACCTGCTTCGGTACAGAATATTTATATTCACTTGAGGATAAGCTGGCTATAAGGCGTTATTTATGCAACAGACCTTCAAAAATAAGATAGATGACGCTCTCCTCTTTTGAATTTTTAAGAACTGTTTGTATGTCTGTGGGGACTGTTTATGTTACAGAATCACTGTAAGAATTTTGACAATTCAAACGCTGCATTTGGAATGACTTATTTATTAAAACAAGCACGTTTGGACTAACTTGAAACAGAATTTGAACTTCTGTTAAAAGCTAATTCAATGAAACAAACATCTGAGAAAAAGTAGTGAATACAGGAAAGACCTGAAACTGGAAGGATCTTTCCAGAGTCCCTGCCACAGGGCGCCTGTATCCCTCTGCCAGAGGGTGCCTGTATCCCCCTGCACGCACACGAGCCGAAGAAGCTGCCAGCACTGCGGGTGTAGCTGCTACGCCAACAAAGAACGGCTGCAGCTAACACGCAAATTCAGGGCAGCCCTGGAGAGATGTTCTCTCTCTTGTGAAATGATGGAAGGAGGAAGGTAAATTATCTTTGGATGGAGCAAGCAAAGCGAAGTGCTATTCTTGTTCCTTTGCTATCTCAGCACACTCTCCTGCCTTTTCCAAGTAAACAAACAAGAAGACAAAGAAGGAAGCTGCCTGGCAGCATCATGAAATGTTACCTTCTGGTTTACTGTTGCTTCTGCAGTATAAGGGTATCACCTTAATATCATCACCAAGGTATAAAGAGCCAGAGAAAAGTTGCGTAAACCCACTGATTACATTTACCTCTTTCTTCTAATGATCTAAGGAAATACTAAAACGTCATTTTGATATAAATAGCAGCAGACTCCTGCTGAACAGCAAAATAACTCAGACTGTAACTTTTGGTAGAGGGTTACAGTAGATTCAGTTTGCTGACTCAAGGCAGTTCCTCAGACAACTGATTGACTAAATTTAAATATTTCTTTTGACTTCATCTGTCTTATTTATGATCCTTTCATTTGGGTTTTTGTCCCGGTTTCGGCTGGGATAGGGTTAAATTTCTTCCTAGTGCTGTGTTTTGGATTTAGTATGAGGAGAATGTTGATAACACACTGATGTTTTCAGTTGTTGCTAAGTGCCCTCCTAGTCCAAGGACAGCTCCCGTGCCTACTGACTGAGCTAGGTACACAAGATGGGAGGGAACATAATCAGGACAGCCAGTCCAGCTGGCTAATGGGGTATTCCATACCATGTGACGTCATGCTCAGTATATGAAGGGTAGGCGTGATCCAGGAAGTACCGATCGCTACTTGGTTATCGGTCAGCGCGAGTGGTGAGCAATTGCATTGTGCATCACTCATTTTGTATATTCTATCATTATTTATTATCATTATTCTCCCTTTTCTGTTCTATTAAACTGTCTTTATCTCAACCCACGAGTTTTTCTCACTCTTACCCTTCCGATTCTCTCCCCGTCCCACTGGGGGGGCGGGGGGAGTGAGCGAGCGGCTGCGTGGTATTTGGCTGCCTGCCAGGTTAAACCACGACAGTTTTATACATAATATGTGAAGAAGTGACAAACACTAAACGGACTTCTATTGACTGACTACAGACTGTGCTGTTACACCTTAACACAGAAGCCAGGTCTTAATTTAAATAAAATGTACTTCAACATTGACTTAGGTGGAGAAGAAACCCGCACTCTCAGAGAGCATATCTCTCTCCAAATTGTGACTTTTAGTGTGTAGAGGAAGCCAGCAGCAGATGTTTTGTCTCTTTTCTAATGATAAAAGAACAGCAGTTGGTACATCTGATTGTTTTTCTCCTTTTTCACTTATGGTATCCCTCCAAACATGGCAAATAAGTAATGTAACTAAAATAGTGAGTCACACTTCTGAGTGGCTTTTGAGGAAAGTAGTACTTAAGATCCTGTCTGACACTTTCTGTTTCTCTAAATGGTATCGGGAGGTAATTTCTTGGCATGGCACTGTGTTAAAACTACCCTTTCTGCTCTGCCAGGCTCTTTTGATGTGGTATTGTCCATGTATAACACACACTGGGGCTAACAGAAGGACTCAGAGGAGGCCAGCTTAGTTTTTACTTTATATGATTAACATTATAGCAGATTTAACACTGCTAGGTTCTATGGTAAAAATCCCATTGCATTCTGGCAAGTGTTTCACAGTTGTTTGTGCTGACATCCAGCACTAATTGGGTTTTGGCACTTTGGAGGACATTTGAATTCAACCATCCACCCTGTGGATTTGTCTGGGAGAGTACTGCAGCGTACCATGTAGTCTATGTACAGATAACCCCCTAATTAACTTCTCTGAAGGTACTTTCCCACGTGTACCAGCAGGGCACAATGTTGTCTGTGTAAGCAAGAAGCGTCAGGCTGATTTAAAATGCTTCTTCTCAATATAGAGAGTACCTCAGAACTCACTTTTGCTGCACAGCTCAACTTTTGCTAACAAATTTAAGAAAAAGAAAAAAAAAGACAGAAGAAGAAAAGCTGATAATTTTTAAGAGAAAAGCACAGGTTTATTGTTTATGTTAAAACATTCTTGGTGCTTTAAAGGTAGGATTTTCCATATTAAGCTCGGATCACCTAAGCCTGCCAGGTGAGTAATGCCCTACACTTTACTCAATGCCACAGAAACAGGCTGACAATGCTAGTTAAAGGATAAGACAATGATGTGGCAATGTATGTGTGAAAGGTGTTACTCATGATGAACACGAGAAGTATTTACTATTTAAGGAGCTGATGTAAGAGTACTAATTTGGAGGCTCATCTGTCTAGGCCTAGAGCCCATGGAGAGCTGACAGGTACCACAGCGGGCTGTTCAGGACACCTATTATAGGTTCCTCCACTCGTTTGCCTTTTGGCCCGTCATATTAGATGCTATATGCAGGCATCCTAGAAAGACTAGCCTAGCCTCCAAAGGTGTCTTATATTAGCCAGTGTAAAGACCATTTTCCCTTCTCTCCCCACCCTGTGTCAGAGAGACTGCTGATGCGTGCTGATGAACAGTGAAACACATGACCTTGAAACACCTGGAGATGAGAGGTTATACGGAGAACAGGAAGAGGACGAGAGCTCTGGGATTAAATCTGTGTCTTCTGGCAGATGTGCAATATCAAGGCAGATAGTAGAAGTAGGAAGCAAAGCTAAGAGTAGATGGGGGGGCCTCATGTTCTCATGCCACCAGAGCACCTACTGAAAAATACAGTTGAGCCTTTCTATGGTTGGGCTAACAGGTGGAGGTTGCTCAAGGTGGTGTGGGTCAGCTGTGTACCACTGCTGATAGTCATACTTGGCTTGAGGGCAAACTGGGGCACAGATGCAAGAAAAATCTTTGCATGGAAAATGTTCCACTTGTAACTAAGCCAGCTTGGACTGCTTTGTACTGGAGAAGAGACAAAGTAGTTACATGGTAGCCAAGAACGGAGGCCAGAAACATCAGTGTTGTCCCGCTGACTGTCCAGCCTTTCAGTGACGTAATGGCACAAAGCTTCTCTTAGGAATTAGCTCTTTTGCTGCCAGATCTTCTAGTTCCATCCTATGTACAGCATGAAGCATATGGTGTGGGAATACAAACAAGAAACAAATCTGTTTTCTTCATTTAGCATACTATTTCCAGTTTTCTTCAGGGGAGTGCAGCTGCAGATGTAGGTATACTCACTAAGAGGGCTGAAGAAATGGAGGTTCCCCATGTTGTGAGCAACGGCGAGCCCTTGTTTCCACTGATCTCTGTAGATAATGAAGCAATAACAGTGTGAGGAGCCCAGAAAAAGTCTCTGCTTTGTTCTCTTTAGCTAGAAGACTGTGGAAGCAAAATCAGACCAACACCACTATTCAGAAGAACTCACAAAAGATGGAGGCTCAAGATGTACAAACCATCGGGGAAACAAAACAATGAAATAAGTGACAAAGAAATGCTTTAAACTAGATGATGATTATTCAAGTTGTTATAGAAAAAAAGTTGGAAAAAATATCCTTTGTTAATATTTGCTTTCTTCCTTTTAACTTCAGAAAGGCTGCTGGAGATCCTTCAGCAGACTGACAAAACATGTTAGGCAAACCAAATGAACAGTTTATTTTCAATCCATATGTGTGCACCTACTTAAAACAAACTCAGCAGAGCAAATATAAATCCTAATGAAAACAAAGTACAAGTATGGAAAATTCTAATACAGACTTTAATTGTGCTGCATCTAGCACAGCTGTAGTGCAGCTACCACAGAAACTAATTTACTTCCATTCTCTGAGCTGAATTTCTTTTTCCCTCTCAGTTTTACCTTAAAGAATATGGCTGTGATTTTCTTATTCTTAATGTAGATATTGTCACTGAAGTACCTCCAAATTCTTTTAATTCACCAGGCACTGGAACAGCTGTTTACAGAACAGTCTGTTGTCATCATCCAAAGATCTCATGAGAAAAGCAGGAAAACTGGGTTTATTTTCACAGTGGGAAAAAAGGCATGGTTGTGAAGAAAATACTCTTTAATCTAGGCAGTTGCTTCTCAGAACAATATGACTTTGTTCAGAGTTAAGTCTTTCAAAGGAGAACTAAGAAATGTGGTATATTTACTTGTGGATGGTATGTTTTGTCCTTGTTTCCTTCTGAAGGTTTGTGGAGGGCAAACTCTCCTCTTTCCAAATTGGAAGGATGTCTTAGAGGCAAGGGTGTTCACTTAGGATCAGACACATCTGGGACATGTTCCTTCCTCTGCTGCAGATTTATTGCATGAGTTTACATAAGGCATCCAGGCTGGACTTGAAAAGAAACTAATGTCAAAATGCAACACTGAGGCATCACTGACGTTCATAAAGTCCTTGCAGAGTTGTAAGCACAGAGACATGGCACTGTTAACTTTTGCCTCTGCATAGCTGATATTCTCAAACCACGTTTGGCATGTTGAAAGCATACCTAACTTACAGAAATGAGCAGCTGCAGAACAAGAATCTCTGGGGTGGCTGTGTGGTTTTTTAATGCAATAAACCAATGTCTAGAGTATCATTCTGGGCTTAGGTAACCATTGTGCCTTATTAAAAGTAAAAAGTTGACCCATATCTCCCACATCTTAAGAGACAAACACCAGGCTGTGCTGGTGCTGCAGTGTGTTGCTCACAGTCACTTTTGGAAGCTATTGTGTTTGTTTTTTTTTTTCCTAAATAATTAAAACATTCATTATGTCTGAGAATGAAGAAAGAACTCAAGAAGTTGACTCTCTAAGCCAACTGGCAGGCAAGAGAATTTAAACAAAACCCCCATCTTTCTCCATGTACTTTCCAGCTGGCTGGGTTATACACCTTCACAGAATTACAGAACCGTTGAGGTTGAAAAGGGCCTCTGGAGTCAGTGAGTAAGGCAGAAGTCCTTTGAAGCTATAGATTTTACTCTTTGGCTATACCTAAAGTGCAGGACATGGGAACACTTCCCAGCTCCCCGACCTTCTCGTCTAATCTAGTTGCATCCTGATTCCATGTCAGGGTGGGATTTAGGTATGCACTTTTTTCCTTCCTCACTTCTCCTCCCCTGCTGTCATTTGCATGGGAAGAAACCCTTGGTATACAGGCTGACAGGACCACGGGTCCCCATTTGTGAAGTGAGGATAGTACAACATTACCAAACAGTAACACTTGATGAGTTTTCTAAGGATTTAAACCTCATGAGGGTCTCGGATGAGCAATGACTTCTGCTCAATTAATTTCTTCTGCTTCATAATAAGCAGTAGAGAACAAACATAATTTAATCTCTTTGAGTCTCCTCCATTTCATAACATGGAGTTTTTTGTAGGTCTGGCTCTTATGTGGTCTGCTTTCCATCTCGTTTCCAAACCTTGGTGCCACTGTACGTACGTTCAAGAGGAAATGAGGGGAGGGCTGTAAGAGAGGCACCAGTCTCCACCCTGCTGTCGGGGAGGTCGTCCTGCAAGTCTGCAATCTGCGGCGTAGGCACAGCCCTTCCCGGCGCAATGAGGGCTGCAGTGCCCCTGCCTCTCCCAGCAGCACTGGAATAGAAACAGCACCAAGCTTCCTTCTTCCAAAGATAACGTCCTTTCTTCCAAGTACAGGCTGCTGGTAGTTTCATATATGATACATTGTAAATCTACACATCACTGGCCAGAATGAAGTCCCAGAGGGGAATTCGTTTTGTGGGAAAAGGCTGAGAGAGCTGTGCTCTTTCTCAAGGGAGAGGAAAACATCTCATGCTGAGCTAAAAGCTTGTATTTGTTATTTTTAGTCAAATTAATAAAAGCAAGGACATGAGAAAAGAAATACATGGACAAAACCATGTCATGTTAGAAGGAACAAATAGTCAGAATCATATCAGAAGAGCCTCTAAGGAAATAAAAATACAAATGCTTTTCTGCATTTTATGTGAATCTTCTTTTTGTTCATTTTATTTCAGGACTGAGCAAAACTTGAAATGAGCCAGTATTTGCTTATGGGAGGGGGCTAGCATTTCTCCCGGTTGTGCTAGACAGGACATTTTCAGTCTGTAGCTACAAGATCCAACTAGATATTCATCTTTGTTTTCATTTAAACAAGGTGAAGGGAGAATGATGGAGGAAGGAACACAACTACCAACACCAACACCAATAACAACCATAGTTCAGTCAAAGGGAGGTTGCCAAGAGATTTAGCAAACCTTGGCGTCAAAAAAAATCACAAGGAAATGCTACAGATGAACAGCCATCTGCTGGGAAGGCTGATGGGGAAACTTCTACCAATGCATAATGTGGATGGAGAAAAAGTGTTTCCTTGCTGAATGAGCATGATGTAGAAAAAAACGTGGCAAGGAGATATCCTAATGAACAATTAACAAATGGAAAGAAGTATCACAGGTGAATGACAGAAAGAAATGACTGATGGATTTAGACCAAGCCCCCCAAAAAAGAAAACAAAGAGAAAGAGGAGAAACAGTGAATATATGACTAAAAGCGGGAAAGGAGCTTTGAATTGCAATGACTAAATACAATATTCTGAGAAAACAAATGCCTAATATATTTGTCAGGTATGCATGTCAGAAAAACCTAAAGGCTTGTCCAGTTAGGCATCTCTAATGATATTACCTGACATATTTCACAAATCACATCCAAAAAACAGCTAAGTTTTACAGTCAGTTTCTGAAACAAAGCATATGAATGATTGATTCAGTCTAAATTTATTTTTTCAAGTGGACAATCTGCAGTGCCTAAGGACTGCATCCCATGAATAGAGAAGGTCTTCACCAGAATAAGTGATTGCTCAAGTCAATTTCTGGTCTTCAGGATAAAATACTTCACTAATAAGGAGACTTAAATTCTTTCTTTGATAAAAAATAATGTCCTTAGTGAGTAATAAAAAGGAAGTGTGATACAAAACTTTATAATTATAATTTATGTTACAGTATGACAGCTGTGGATTATTAATGTTAGCAAGATATTTTCGGCAGGGTACAGGTACGCAGAGTACAACGTATGAAAATTAAAGCTTCACAGATCAGAAGAATATGAAATTGGTTAAAGAAAGCACCCAAAGACCAAACTGATATTTGTGGAGGTTCCTTAAAAGTCGTTCTGGGTCCAGTACTATTCACAGTTTTCCATGTTACAGTCCTCATGTAGACCATGTATCTCAAGGGATAATTATTAGGACACTTTCCAAAGCTGAAATGATTACAAATGTTTGGAAAGATAGAAATGAATCAAATAATTAGGATGATACTCAACAAAAATAAACATTAGTTCTCCAAACAGGATGTATGACAATTACAAATGAAATTATTTCATTCATCAGATATTCCATGTTGCACCTCTTGCTAGAATTGCTTACAAACGTAACCATTTCTTTAGCTAAGAAGTTGTGATTGCAAATTTAGGACATATGGAGAATTCGTGCTTGTAAACTTATTCCATACAAAATTCACCCACTAGTTTAATCATGCAAATTACATTTGCAAAATAACCGACTCTGCAGTCTAGATGATCTGAGATTATGAATGTGCTTTTTATAACCAGGTGATAGAAAAGGAGTGAAAATAGTAATAGGAAGGAAAAAACTAATTGTAAAATCCAACATACACTATCAAGAGAGTGCCAGAACACTGGAAGCTGGTAGGCCGATGTAAGGCGAAGAGGAGGAATTTCTGCATGGCTTTTCAGGAGGTGCACCATTTCATTTGTCTGGTTCATTTGTCTCTAAGAGCAGAGCAGACACATCATACAGAGTTGAGAGCACTGCCTATGGTTTTAACTTGATTGGTAAAATATTGCAATTCATAATCACTTCTTGCATCCCACCTTTCCCCCGAGCACTGATTTAATTTAATCTTGTTGAAAATTGAGTGGAATTTCACCCTAATGGAGAAAAAGATCTGACCCCAGGTTGGAGATACCATAAACTAGAGAGCAAACTGTTGTACAGGTAATTAATACTCGTCAAAGACAGAGACCATAAAATATATATTACTTGGATGTCACTTGTTTTCTTCCTCCAGCATTTCAGAGCCCAGGTAGTTAAGCACTAGCAGAATGATGGATACACGTGCCATTCTCAGCATTTACACTCAGGCGATGATTGATTAGGCATGAGAAAGGAAAGGAGCAGCTAAGGTTCATACCCAGACAAAGCCATTCAATAGTCATTTGGTAAGAAAGCAAGAAGAAATTCAGTTGCTCTTTAATTAAACTCACAAAAATAAAAGGTTATGAGTCTACACTTGAGATAAAGAGCAAAGTCCATGCTGTAAAAAAAAGTGCAAAATTAGAGGAAAGGCATCTTTATGCTGAGGTTGAAGCGGGGAATTGGTAAATGAATTGCTTCTTTAAGGCAATCAGATGCTAAAAAAGAAGAAAGAAAGGAAAGGTTTTGTAGCCTTTTATTTTGTATGGTCAAACTAAAAGAATGATTTGATGCATTCTATAAAGATATTTTCCAAAATATTTTTAGTTTTTTCCTCTCCTGTTCCCTCTGAACACTTCATGAGCAACTGGAAAACTGGTAAATTTATGACATCATCTGTAATGCAGCTGTTTCCTTGAGGGAGAAGTAATTATTAAATGAACAACTAGTTTATAATATACTAGTGACTAGAAAAGAGAATACTATTTAAAATTCTGTTTTCTATTTTTTAACTCTTTCATAAGTTACAATTAATTCTAATGCCTGGAATAGCAGCTGTGAGAAGAAAAACAAATAATAAAAATCTCCGTTACAGACTCAAAGTGTCTGATCTGTTTAGGGAAGGCCTGAGATAGCTCCCCAGCCAGTTCTTAGTTAACCACAGCGACTTTTCTAACTGAGCCACGAATTACTAAGCTTGACACTAAAGACTTATAAAACATGTGTTAAAAGAATATAATCTTTTTACCACCCAGAAATTACATTTAGAATCATGAATAATTTAGTTTAGAAGGGACCTTTAGAGGCCATCTGATCCAACCTCCACTCAAAGCAGGGCTAGCTTTGAAGCTTAGTCCAAACTCAAATTCGGATTAGGTTGCTTGGAGCTTGGCCATGCAGGTTTTGAGTTGCTCTAAAGCTGGTGGTTCCAGCTCTGGGTTACTCGTTCCAGAAAATACACCTCTCATTAATTCATGGGAGAAGTGTTAATACAGATTTAAAGTCTCTTTTCCTCTGACTCCTCTCTTTAGGCAGAATTCAGAAGTATTGCTTCTAACTCTATCCTTCAGATACAACAAAGTTATAGAAGACCATCAGGGCACAAGTCTCTTGCTGAACACAACCACCAAAATCTGCTTGGGGTAATTTGCTGTCATACAGGATTTAAGGGGGGATTGTCCCCATCTTGGTGGAGGACACAACAGAAAAATACCATGTGGCCTAGCTGCTTTAAGGGGGAACTGTGCCCTGGAACCCCCACACTTTCCTCTGAACTCCTGTGATTTGGCACCACACCTAAACTAACTAAACCCCTGGTCATCTACTGCAGCCCAGTGGCAGTCGCTTTTCAGCATGCTCCAGACCATGCAGGGAGAGGTGATTGCCATGCTCCACGCGTGTGTCCTCTAGTGACGTTGAATGCCTTTCCAGGGTAAGATGTTCAGTCTTTAGTCTAGAAGTAGCTTCTTTTATAGAATTTGTCAGAGATTTAATTTAGGCAAAGAGCATTGACTACCTCCTTGATCTTCTGTGCCTATCTGTGGAGTAGAAATGGATTTTGAGTCTCAATCATATTGCCAATTGTTAACTCTCTTTCCAGGGGTTCACTGCATTGCTCTAAAATCCTTCTGTGCTATTTATTTCCTACGTTGTCTGAATGGCTTCTACCTCCTAATGAATTGTACCTCTTAATTGACATTACTGAGCCTGCATTTATCTTCCTTTATAATTTTCAAGTAACACTGTAAGAAGGTGTTTATCTTTAAAAGTGTCCAAAACCATGTGCATATATGTGTCCGTAAGTTGCAATCCAAATAATTTGTCTGCTCTCACTGGGTGTTGATGAAATCAGAGCTTAGCAGCAGTGTTGTCTCTTAGCTAACCTAAGAAGATCCAGCAAACCTTTGCTATGACGGTTATACAGACCCCTGCTTTGTTCTTTACTGGCTGACTTTTTCTAAGTACTGCTTGTGTTTGTAATTCCAAATGCTATTGATTTTTAACTGATATCTAAAAAGGTACAAAGCCCAGCACCTCTTGGATTGCGTCTTCAGCTCTTAGCTGGTTATACTGTATGAGTCATATTGATTTGAAGGGAAAGCAGCTAACCGCAGCACTTGTTTTTAGATCAAGAGAAGTATTTATCTTGAACTTCTACTCCCTTTCGTGGAAAGAAAGTCTGTGATCTGAAAACTAATGTGATTATTTATTTGCCACAGCAGTCTTGGTGAAAACACAGAGTCAAATTGTGTTCTGTGAGAAGATGGGCAGCAACAGAATACTCCAATCATCTTCAATAATTTACACTTAAGAGTACTCCTGTGGAACAGGGCAAGGACTGATAGTTACACAGAGAGAGTATACTCTTGATGGACAAAACAATACTATGCCCATAACGAATATAATACTTTGTTATATGCAAACTTCCCATGGCACTTCAGAGAATTAGTAGTGTGCTGAAAAGGAGTAAAATAATAATTAGAGAGAAATAAATGAGATTGAGGGTTTTGTTAACTGGAATCGCTGTTAAGATATTTTGAAATATTTTGCTCTAATCGTATCAGAGTGTAATACGGATGAACAAAGATATATTTTTTTCTGCAATAATAAGCACAGCTGCTGATCTCAGATGGTGCAAAGAAATACTTCATAGTGGCAGTGCTACCTCCTTGTAGAGAATCATGGAGGCAAAGTGCAAATGAGTGACACAGCTGCAGTTTGCATTGATATCCAAAGCAGAATGACACAGAACTAAAAGCAAGTATAGAAAAATCATTTATGACATGTCTGAGTACAGTTGTACTAAGAAGAAATCAAACAGCCTCTAGCAGACAACAGTCTCCAAAATGCTGATGCAAATAAGGGAAGAGTTCGTGGGAACAGGCTAGATTGCATTACTGGTGCCTGTTTTGTGAGAAATATGCCACTGCACATCATTGTAAAGAAGGCTATTTTCTGTCACTGGATTGAATGTGAACCTCTCACCAACTTAAGGCAGTATCGACTTCAGAGCCGAAAGTGCAATCTACGGCTGGGATAAGGCCTCGGCACTGCTGGTACAACTGACCCCTCAGAGCTTTGGGCCCCAGACACGAAGTCTTGAGTGCTTCCAGCTTTCCGCCACCTCCTGCCTGCACCCAGCAGCCCCGCAGCCCCGGCGGGAGTCAAGCCTGAGTGCTCCGGCCAGGCTTGGGGGGGACACCCAGCAAGGAGCAGGACGAGCCCCAGCTCACTGCCCAGCAATCGCAAAGCTTGTTAACAGAGGAGAAGCCAAGGCAATTCAGGAAGCATTGTACCATTTCTGATGAATGTTGTGTTCCCTGTAGGATGATGTGCGCATGAAAAGAGAAGGCATAAGGCTTCACACAGCTCTGGAGGAGCTGGGAATATTCCAGCTGTTTGCACAGAATCTCTAAACACATTTGGTTTTGAACATTCAGATTTCTTTAAAAGTGCTTTTGAATGTATTAATTATTTCTCACACGAATACTTATATAAGAATAAATTAACTAAATAAAATTATTTGTAAATCTCGTTTTCCATAGTTTCCTTGGCCATATCACATCCATATTAATGTCCGTAATTTTCATCTGCAATGCCAGTTGCTTTGGCTGTTTTGTGTCAAATCATTTGTCTTTCTCTTTCTATCACACAAAATATAAGAACATTTCTGAAATTGCTGTCCCATTTATTCCTTGATGGGCTATAATAGTCCTAATCAATATTGTGTCGGAGTCCATTTGGCCCACAGCATTGTCATTTTTTCAGCAAATGGGAGTCATTTGCTGTCTCATACAAAAATAAAAAAGAGATTTATACTTTTTATTCTTGCAATTAACTCTGCTTGTTCTTTGTGCAGAAAGAAAGTAATAAAAGGCAGTATTTTTTTTTTCTAGAACAAATCAGCAATAAGTTTTCTGTAAAAACGTTGGAAGGGAGAAGCCGAAGAACGTCCTGCACAGTGGACACCTTCAAGAAATTTGTCACTGACCATCTTCCACAAGACTAGGGTTAGCGCTCACAGCTGGAATCAGTGTGAGAGGGTCTTTTCTGCAGTCTTCATTTTATACGCTTGGAACATCATTCTGGGCTCGACATAAGTTTGCCAGGACCTCAGCTTTAATATTAATTGGTGTGTTATAAGCACACCAACTGGAAGGCAGGAAAGCATTTCCCATACCTTTTTCTCATGGTGTTCCCATTTCTTATCTTATTTCATACCAAATGCAATCAACACAAAATTTTTGTTTTTAAAAATAAAAAGCTATAAAGGCCAAAATAAGCTTGTTTCCTAGATCCTTCCCTTCTTCTCCAAGACATAAGGCTCCCATTCACGGTGTACCTCTGGATCAACTGGCAGATGGAGAACACGACGTTCAGAAAGCTAAGCTTTGCAGAAAGTTTCTGAACACCTTCTTCATTTAAAGATAAAAACAGAAGGGAGGACATCTTAAACTAAAATCTCCAGCTCTTTGTTCTTTTTTCTGTTTCTGTTTCTGTACCACTCTTAAGTATTCCTTCAGGTTGAGCTCTCTCAGGGCGCAGAGTCATAACTTCTGCAGAATCACAGAGCCCCATCCGTTTTGAGCTTTTCAATTTTGCAGTTACACTGAAATACTGTCTGGTACAAAGCATGTCTGTCTTTTCCTCTCTTCTGTCAAAGTTCTCTCTGTGGCTCTATGGTGTCTGTGAAACTTTTCAAGCATTGTTTCTGTACTTTTTCTGACTTAGGGTTTTTTCCACTACTTGCACTCTTCTGCCTCTGCAGAAAGCCTTCATTAAACGTCTCCCAGCTCAGTCAGCCACCTTGACAAACTCGTGTGTACACAGCAGATTAATTATGACCCACCTTCCCTAGCACAGTGGAAAGTTTTCACCACCAGGACCCTGTATTCTGCCTCCTCTCAGAGGCAAGCAATATCATACTATTAACTTTCTAACATCAACTAGCTATTCTCAGAGTTCTCAGTCATCGCAGTGCCACTCAGTATTTCATTATCTCTGCTTTTCATTATGTTCTAGTTCCAGATTGGACACAGATCTTTACTCCATCTCAAAAATCAATCCCTTTCCCCTTTTCCTTTCCCTGTCTTTCCCCACTTTGGTATGTATATAATCTTCATCAAAATAAATCTCCACAGAAAACAAAGATTTTAAAAGACAATTTTAACTTTTGTTGTAAAATCCGCAGCCAAACCACATGATAAACTATATCTTTATGGAGTGGAATACTAAAAATGAGTTGTTAATTTTCTTTCTTTCCCTTCTTCTTTAGTTTTCAGAGAGATTTAGTGATCATGTAACAGCATCTCAAAGGACATAAAATTCCACATTCTTCTTTGTTATGTGTCTTTTTACTTCATGTACATATCAGATTTTTCTCACCTCCCCTCTGCAAAAACAAATTCTGCTACAAGCACAGCTTTATTTCTGCCTTTTATTTACAAAGTTATGGCAACTTCAGTGTGCAGGACTGCAGGCATTCTCTGACTTGATTAGTTTTCATTGATTGTTTCAAAGCTTGCTCACCAGTGTACACTTATCCAAATGAAAGTAAAACTAAGACTTCATATCCATAGAAAGGACTCTTCATGAACTGAGATGAATGGTCTTTTGGCTAAGGTTGTAAGTGAAATCTACTCATATTAGAAGTTGGGACTGCACTTTTTTTTTGACTAGCAACTATATTGTGTCCCTTTAAGAAGACAGAAACTGGGTTAGGTCAGCTTCTCTGGAAAGAGGATGTAATTGTTGGAGAAAATGCTTGGAGAAGAAGACTGGAGAACCTAGCAAGGGAGGCAGCAGAATCACAGCATGCCATGGGGGGCTTGCAGTTCATACCAAGAGAGAACATTTTGAGAGCAGCAGGGAGTTAACCATCAGGGCAGCAAAGTGAAAAAAAGAGACCATCATAGGGACCAGATGGGACGGGATAAGATTTGCTGCAACTCATGAAGTCACTGAATGGACTGAAACTAAACCTGGAAATGAGGATACCATCAGCCCAGGGAGACCTGAAGCTTGTAGGTGCTTTTTCCCCAATATTTTTTTTACTTTAGTTCCACTTTTTGAGTAATGGATTTTATTTTACAGTTACTCTGTGCTTTTTACCCTCAAACCCACATTTTGGTCTTTCTGTGCTGTGAAGCCTAATAAGTGGGTAGAAAACCCTACAAATGATGTTTCATCAGACATAAGGAAGATTCTATTTGTCATAAAGTCAAACATATGCTACACATTCATGAGCTGTGTAAACACATAATCTGATCTGGAAATCAGTGGCTAGCAGCAGAAAGTTGCTTTAAAATGAGTTTACTTGGGCAAAACCTGGTGAATCTTGGAGCTAGCTAAGATCTGATTCTGTGCACAATGACCTTTTATTCATAGGAATTTTGACCTAAAAGCATTCCAGTATCTTGAAAGGCTTGTATATGTGTTGTGACACCTATGACTTTCATCTGTTTTCTATTTTCAAAGGTTCCCGCATCACACTGGTAAAAGGAGGCATTTTCACAAGTCTTTTGAAACCAGATGCCATTAAAGTCAAGGAGAACTAGGTAAGCAGAAGTCTTGACACATGTTTAATAGTTTTAGGATCAGAAAAATCTTGGCCTTTACAAATCTCATTTCAGAAGAGTTCACGTTTTTCCTTCCTGCTTCTGCAAATAGCTAATGTTGATCAGTCAAATGCACACCTAAATGCGTAGCTAAGCCACGAAATACATATCTGTCAAAAGAGAGACCGAATATTGTGATTCTGTCTACTTGTGTTTAAATACTAATGTTGATATAGCAATCTTTCTCCAAATTTTATCTGAGATGAAGCTTTTACCACTTCTTGTCTTTTTGGGCAGGCAATGTTATTTTTTCCATTGAATAGAAACAGAATAAAACAGGACTGAACTAACCGTTTCTAAGAGATGGGTGTTAGATGTTTGAAAGAGTTCTTGGAAATTGATTTAGGTTTTTTGAGGGGCATTTCGTGGGTCATAAAGGTTATTGCTTCTGACTAGAAGAAGGAAAGGGAGGGTTAGTGAAGGAAAGGATGGGAAAAGGTAGTAAAAGAGAGTAGAAGTCATAATAATGTTGAGTAAGAGAGTTGTTTAATTTTCATAGATGTTGTGAGAGAGATTCCAAGCAGAGCTTAATTTAATTTATTTTGAGAGGAACCCATAGCAAAATCCCTAGATATTTTTGTACCCAGTCATTTCCTGAAAGAAAGATTTTAATAGTTAGTACACATTTTCAAGAAAGGCTTTCTATCATTTACCCATAACTGTTGTACTTGCAGGCTGTCTTTGTGTCAAAACATTGTCTGTACAATCTTTAGAGGAACAAGAAAATACCATTCAGAGTTAAATTGCAGAAAATTATTTTTCCATGAACTGATAATGTTGGACTGACAAGTTTGAGGACTAAAGGATAAAACTAGAAATGAAAACAAGTGCTTCATGCTATAGCAAAGAGCAGGTGGAGGGAAAGTGCCACTCTTCATTTGTTGAAAATCACCCATTTCTAACCATGTTGAATTTGCAAACTTCAAGGATGTCAGTAGTCCAAGATTAAACACTTCTGTCCTTAACTGTCAGGTTGTTTTTTTCTTGATGGATTCAGAAATGAGAAAAAGAATGGTGGCAAGTGCTAATAAAAGATATGAAAATTTTTTGAAGCTGCTCAGAGGTTTTAAGTGTTCAAAATAATCCTGCCAGAAGTGGATTAGTGTGCAGAGAGCTGGCCAACAGTTAAATGCATCCTAAAATTCTGCTGAGCCTTCAGCACTGCTTGGACAGTGTGCATCACAGCAAGCGTGCATCTTTGATACAGCTTCCCATAACACCTGCAGTTAAGATTATCTGCCTGTTTCTAGATCAAAGAGCCTCTTCATTGTTCAAAATGCTATCAGACTTTTAACTTTTGGTAATGAAGAGTCCCTCATTTTGTGCCTGGCCATGAACACTTTTTTTTCTAAGTTTGAATGAAAATATGTCAGTCATACTAAATGACTAATAGCATAATATTTTGCCACTACCATGCATCACAAGAATTTGTTTTATGGCATTGTACTTTGTCAGTTAAAGAAAGCATTTGAAATTAATCACAGGCAGGGACTGAAGTTTGCATATTTGTATTCAACCTGAGGGAAATAAACTTCAAATTGAAAACATTAAGAGTATGAAGAAACATTAATATGCTTTGATAATTTTATTTTGTGATATATCTCAGTGCTATCTTGGAGCTCTCCGTGTGCAAAAAAAACAATGAGCAGAATTTCACTGTGTGAATGTTACAGTTATACATTGAGTAATACAATGAAAAATCATTTTTGTGCTTCACCTTAAATTACAGTTCTGTGACTATTACCAATTCTATCCTGTCATTTCAGTTTTTACCCGTATTTCCTCTCTGTGTTACTGTCTTAACCAAATCTTGTGACTTCACTTTCCTGCCATTAGTAACTAGCCACTGACAAAGCTCAGTCTGAAAGTGTCAAACATAATGCAGCATTATTACAAATGAGAAAATTGTCTATTAGCACTTTCTATAGGAACTTCCTGTGGAATTTATCAAGACTATTCTTATCCATCAGACATACTTATAGGAAAAAAAAGTTCCTGTCTTCAATTATATGTTCTATATGCACTATGGAGTTGGGCATCAATAAGAAAAACTTCTGAAAACTTATTTAATGTCAAAGGCAGCTTTCTAACACAACCATTGTTATAGTTAAATTCCACTCATCCTTCCTTTTGTCTTGACAGCATAGGAAAGCTGAGAAATTACATGACTTTCCCCCAAACTATTAAACTACAATTTGCCAGGTATTACATTTTATAATACCCAATTCAATCTGTATTATATCATTGTCAGGAAAGACGACCTTTAAAGCACAGACCTCCAAGCAACCAAGTCCAATGGGCAAAGGGGGAAAGACAAATAAGTAGAAAGGGAACATAGTTTGATATCTGGAGTATTGACTGGGGATGAAAAGGTGGATAGCTCTTGCCACATTATCTACGTTCCACTTGACTTCCAGCTGCTTGAGTTTTATGCTGCAGAAAGGGAACAAAACAATATTTTGAGATGATGAATATTTCTGAAGTATTTCAAATGAGTCAGACAGAAAATGAAACATAAGGTAAATAAGGTACTGGAAATGAGATACATTTAGAGAGCTTTATTTTTCATGGGGAAGAGTGACAAGCTTTAGGTAAGGGAGAGAGTTTGCTGATAAAAGTCCTTTTTTTTGAGGTGGTCTACAGGATTAATTAATATCTGCTGATCACAGAATCACAGAAGGATTGAGATTGGAAGGGACCTCTGGAGGTCATCTGGTCCAACCCCCTGCTCAAGAAGGGTCACCCAGAGCTGTTTGCCCAGGACCATGTCCAGGTAGCTTTTGAATATCTCCAAGGCGGTAGACTCCACAACCTCCCTGGGCAACCTGTGCCAGTGCTCAGTCACCCTCACAGTGAAAAAGTGTTTCCTGATGTTCGGAGGGAAGGTCCTGTGTTTCAGTTCATGCTCGTTGTCTCTGGTCCTGTCACTGGGCACCCCTGAAAAGAGCCTGGCTCCCTCTTCTTTGCACCCTCCCTTCAGGTATTTATATACATTTATAAGACCCCCATGTCAGATAACACTCGCTGTGTCACTTTTCCTATTTTTCTATATGGCTAATAGCAGAGTAAACCCCATTCTGCATTCATTTAAGCTGACAAAGCAAAGGTTTTTCAGGTAAGGATCCATGGAACTGACAGCAGTGAAGAATTTGGAATAGCTATTGTAAAAATTTCAATGCAAATTCCAAAGTAAAATGTTGGAAGTGTAGTGACAAAAGATAGATATTGGGAAAGAATGGCAGTTGTAAGTGATTCATGGTAAATAATTAGCAGCAATTAGATGACAATCAGAAAATGGCAGGAACAGAGGATAATCGTTAAAAATAAAGTAGGAGCTAATTGCTGGTATCTAATAATGTCAATCAATTGCTTAGAAAAGACAAGCAGTTGAAATGAAATAGCAATTGTTTAATTGCAATGGATATAAAGAGGTGTTTTTCGGGTGGCAAAGCAAAGCAGATGCAAAATGAGAGTAATAATGGTAAACTGATAAAGCCTGGTTGTACTAAACTGGATCAGGTAAAGTGGCATAACAGGGAGAGGGATGACTATGCAAGCTGAATAAACAGAATGAGTAAGGTAAACAACTGAATAAATATGGATAGAAAAGTCACTAAAGCTGTGGTTTTAAAAACCATTTTTCTGCACTGCCTAAAATTCTTCCACTGGAGGTGCTGATCTACAATAAATTTAAGTCTATAAATATTTAATATTCATTTGTTGTAGGTACCAGAATACTATAGATCAGATTGAAAATTACTGCTCTCTGAGGAAGGACTGGAAAACAAAAATTGCAGTCCTAAAATCCTTAGTCTTAGCTTTAAATGAAAATATGTGTAATGCTTGGGAACAACCATTACAGTGACAGCAGTGCTGACATAAAGAAAGAAAAAGCAGTTTCTGCTGCTAAAGAAATAAATGTGCTATGAATTAAAGCAAGATGAGACAAAAATTCTGAGGAAGATGGAGATCCAAGTAAGTCTATTGTCATAAAGCCTATTCTTACAGTAATAGTTTTTACAATTCTCTGCTTTTGTTCAAATAACCCATTTGGACATGAGCCATGGGAGGATGTTAGTCTGTTTCAATGATGTGTCTAATTCCAACCCGTTTTCTGTCTATAGGCAACAATGAAAGCAAACCTGTCAGCTCTGAGAATTTGTTGATTTCCACTGTGGGATGGATCTAAACACAAGGATAGAGAAAAAAGCCATTTGAACAAATACAACAATTCTAGCTGGTGGATTATCAAACTCTTCTGTAAATTGCTGTATTTCCTTCTTAATTAATATCTGCTGATCACAGAATCACAGAAGGATTGAGATTGGAAGGGACCTCTGGAGGTCATCTGGTCCAACCCCCTGCTCAAGAAGGGTCACCCAGAGCTGTTTGCCCAGAACCATGTCCAGGCAGCTTTTGAATATCTCCAAGGCGGTAGACTCCACAACCTCCCTGGGCAACCTGTGCCAGTGCTCAGTCACCCTCACAGTGAAAAAGTGTTTCCTGATGTTCGGAGGGAAGGTCCTGTGTTTCAGTTCATGCTCATTGTCTCTGATCCTGTCACTGGGCACCCCTGAAAAGAGTTACAACACTTCCTGTGTTGTAACCTTTCATAAAGTACATTGGGTTTTCTTTTCAATATTTAGCTTAAGGATCACTCACTGAAACTGGTGAAGAAGAAATAGAGTGGCAATATAAAAACACTGAGAAAATATTTCTTAGACTAGGTGATATTTGCCATTCAACGAAATTGGGCTTTGGTATCTGGTGTTGGTCTGTCTGGGAGAAGAGATAATCTATGAGGCTTTAGCTCCATGCTAACCCTTGTTAGACCACATAGTAGTAGGTATACAATTGCATACCTGAACTGTGTGACAGTGTCACAGCTGTAATAGTCTCTAAATAAGATCATGTCTGAATTTCTCCCTGACAGTGTTGCATTTAGGGTTAGGGCATAACATTCTTACCTTTCTGCTCTCCTATTCATTTCAATGTTGTATAAATGTAAGTGTGGGTTTGTCCAACTGATTCAATAAAATGACTGTAAAGAGTCTTAAACTCTTTATATTATAAAAAATACAACATTCACCTTCTAAACTAAAGCAGGTAACCAAAGCACCACATGTCAGCTTTTTAGAATATTCTTATTTCATTTGGGAATATTTTTCTGAATAATGTAATACTTAACACTTAAAAAAAGTGAGGATTAGCTTGCACTTTTTTGTTGTGGTTTAACCCCAGCTGGCAACTAAGCACCACACAGTGGCGCACTCACTCCCCCCCCAGTGTGAAGGGGGGAGAGAATCGGAAGGATAAAAGTGAGAAAACTCATGGGCTGAGATAAAGACAGTTTAACAGGTAAGGCAAAAGCCGCGCACAAGCAAAGCAGAACAAGGAATTCATTCACTGCTTCCCATCGGCAGGCAGGGGTTCAGCCATCTCCACGAAAGCAGGGCTCCATCACGCGTAACGGTTACTTGGGAAGTCAAACGCCATCACTCCGAATGTCCCCCTCTTCCTTCTTGTTCCCCCAGCTTTATATGCTGAGCATGACGTCCTATGGTATGGAATATCCCTTTGGTCAGTTGGGGTCAGCTGTCCCAGCTGTGTCCCCTCCCTTCTTGTGCCCACCCAGCCTCCTCGCTGGTGGGGTGGGGTGAGAAGCAGAAAAGGCCTTGACTCTGTGTGAGCACTGCTCAGCAGTGACTAAAACATCCCTGTATTACCAACACTTTTTCAGCACAAATCCAAAACATAGCCCCGTACTAGCTTCTATAAAGAAAATTAACTCTATCCCAGCCAAAACCAGCACACTTTTTCAAAGATATATGTGTAGACTGAATGCTACAAAGACAGACTGTTATATTCTTGCTGTTCATGGAGGCTATGCTCTTCAAAGTAGCAACGTTTGGAACTTTGCAGATGATTCCATCTATTGTAAAGAAATACAAATAGTTATCTATATATATCAAAGTGGTATCAATAAAAAAAAAATTGCCCATAACTCTGAGATAAGCTGTGGTCACCAGCTTCATCAGTCTGGCAAAAGCAATGCAGCTTACTGGTGGAGGAAACAGACTTCAGACAGGGACTGACTGAGGACTGTATAATGTAAAACACAGACTTTTACAGACTTTAAAAACTTCTGGTATCGAGGGAAGACAATATTGTTTTTAATATCTTTCCTTCTCCTTTAGAAGTTCAGAATAGTTTGTGTGTGTCTAATTAAATAACATGAGAAGAAAAATATTCCACTGCACTCATTCTTCCCTATGGGAGAGAGGTTGGAAAAACAAACATATGGCACACGTTAATTACATTCCTTCAGACTTATTTAGGAAGTGCTTTAATGAGATGAATATGACATAAAAACTTACGGAACAGAATATACTTAATAGAGGCATTAATATGCAGAAACCATAATTTATGTTTAAAATGTTAAAAAAAATTCTTATAAACTAGGAGACCCACTGCTATAAAAAACAGTCTTTTCAAACCCAGATGATGACTTGAAGAGACTAAAATTTGCAACAATTCTTGAGAGAAATGTTTTTTCCATTCATTTTTAAGATATTCAAAGTCTCTGTAACGATCACTTAGCCTTCCTTCCCACAAAGTTCTTTGTTTGCTGTCAAAACAATCAAAATATGGACAATGGAATGAAGAGAAAGTATTTTAAAACACTGGTTTGAAAGCACACAGTAGATCGTCATTTCTGTCAAACTAGAAAGAGCTTCAAGGACACTGCCTCAACTGGGTGTAAAAACGGCTAGCATGCCCAGAGGACAAGTTTGATATTTGGGATTCTGGGTTCAGCTAAACTCTGCTTGGGAAAGGTGACATTATGCCACTCCAGCCTCCTGGACTCCTATACTGGTGCCCAATAAAACAATCAGCATAGGTTGGACTAAATCCAGGGCTGCTAGAAGCTGCAATTATTTGTAATAGCATGTTACTGTAGTGTCAAATCCCCTGTATTATAAGTATGCGCTATAGACATTGCAACCTTGTTCTTTTAGAATCCCACAGAAGTTTAACTCAAGTATCTAAGGGCAAACCAGAGTCCCAAGGAAAACCAAACGTTAAGTAACAAGGTTTCCATAACATAAACCAACCAAACTTAATCAATATTTCATTCCACATCTTTGATTATTGTGATTTTGAATGTCCCTTTATGATACTTCAAAAAGCACACTATTTAAAAAAACCGAAGCTAACAAACATAGATTTAAATGGTAATTTTGTGCAAGTATCATCATGCTGCCATGAATCTCTTTTAACTACCTGCTTCAATTTTCTGCATGTGGCTCCCATGAATGCAAGAAGGATTTCTGGCAGAATTAGAATTTATGCATAGAGAGGATTCTTGCTCTGTACTTCTAATCTGTAACTGGGTCAGCTTCTTCTCAGAAAAAAACAGTAGGATGTTGCTAAAAACGGTGGAACGATTTTCAAATACGAGCAAAACAATTCTGGAAAAAAACCCATTGTGTGACAAAGGACATAACTTCCTTCTACCAACTTGTTTAAAAGCATATTCTCTACATGCTTTTCAATAACTGGCAGACAAGCGAGCAAAGCATGAGGAATGCTCAGAGATACTTTTGAGTGCAGCGGCCAGCTTCCAAAGCTTAGGTTTTATTAACAAATGAT
Source organism: Calonectris borealis (assembly GCF_964195595.1). Classification (NCBI taxonomy): domain Eukaryota; kingdom Metazoa; phylum Chordata; class Aves; order Procellariiformes; family Procellariidae; genus Calonectris; species Calonectris borealis. The sequence continues at coordinate 80,223,800 of NC_134313.1, read as the reverse complement.
TACACAAATACAAAAGAAGTTGTTAAAGGACATTTCAGACCTTGCTAAAATTAAGGCAAGAAGTGGTAGGTTTGGAGCATTTATTTGAGTATTGTTCAGCTTCTCTTTCTGGGGTATAAAAATACGTGCTGAAACAAAACATTTCATAGTGAACCCATAGTCTCTGAAAAATAAGATACATTCAGTCTAGTACACTCTAACGATGAAATGTTTTCCACCCCAAAGCCAGGACACACAGGACAGTAGGACAGTAGCACCAGCCTGACAGGAAAAAAAATTCACAAGTTTGTTGTTGGCACCAAGGGGAGAAAGAGAACACAAATAACTTCTGCTTTAATGAAAAGACGTTCTTTTAAACTTATCCAATGCTAAGTGTGCCAGTGTCAGAAGCCTCTTTCTCCCAGGGCTAGGCTGCCTGGGGCAAACGTAGTTGCCTGGCCTTGAGAAGCCTCAGCAGAGGTCTGTCCCTCCTTCACAAGCTCAGACTCTTGCCCTTGGTCTCTGCCTGAGAGATGCTGCAGCCATGGCTGTGTGTCGCCATGTCCTTCATCGAGCCAGACCTGACACTGGCTTGTGGACTGGTGTTCCTAGTCTGACCATGGACCTGCCTTGTCACTGTGGACTTTCCTGATGACCACCAAACTTTGGCTGATCCAGGTTACCATTGCTGTGCCTGCCCTGCTCGCCTTGCTCTAGTGTGGTGGGACTCCCTCCACCAGCACTGCCTCTGCCTGCCTTGCTGCCACGCTTGGCTCCCGGCTGCCCTTTCTGTACAAAGCATCCCACCCTTGCTGCTCCCTGACAGAACTCGGGTTTCTTCACTGTCATTGTGGCTTTGATCCACAACACTTTCTTCACAGGCTCTTTCCCAAGGATATAATCACTATACTGAATATCGGATGTGAGGTGTGACAGGAGGCTCTGGAAAAACTGTAGAGCATTGCATAATCTAAGGGACTGAATCCAGGGGCCTAAACAAAGCAATTTGTTATTCTCATGAACCTACTAAACCCACTTAAAATACCCAAGAAAAAAATGAAGGTTCAGAAGGGCATGGGCATTGTGAACTAGGTAGAATTTAGATCTAATATTTGTGTGGCTGCACCCTGGTGAGTGCACCAACAGAACCAGTGTGCTCAGATGAAAAGCTAGAGTAGTCAATGGGTATTGCTAATGCTAGGGGAATGTCTTTGGTCTCTTCCATTCTTGAGCGGAATTTTCCCTTTCTTTTCTGTAAAATTTAAGGCATTTCAGTGGAAAGTCCCCTTTAATGCAGTCATCCAGTGGAGCAGGAGAGAGTAAAATTCATTTCCTTTCTTTGGGCAGTGACTCAAGACCGAATCACAAACTCCGCTGGGAACAAACCCTAATCCCAAAGGTACGGACAAGGTTAGGATAGCATTTCTCTGTTTTTTTGGTTGAGGTGACTCAATTCAGTTTTACGGAGACAAAGTAAGCACCAAAGTCAGCAGACAAATGATTCAACTAGAACGTAATTTGCCTGAGAATATTCTTACCAGGGATGGTGAAGTCCACAGTTCCACCCCTACTGTAAGAATTGTGAATACATTGGGCCATATTGTTGCTACAGTGGCAAGTCTGAGTAGCGCTGATAATGTTCAGGGATTGTTTTCTCAGTAGAGAAACACGAATGTTGATGTCAAAAGCTGAGGTGCTTAAGAAATTTAGATGCCTCAAGAGCTAGATGGGGCTAGCTACAGGACGCTCCAAAGATTTACACCTGTGCATTTAAATTGTGGTTAGATATCATCTTAGGCATCTGAATTCCACTCTGGACCTATGATATTAGTACCACTAGGCCAATCAGAGTCTCTCCCAAATACACCAGTGTAAGCAGCATTACGTGGAAGGCATGCTGAGATATGGTTCCAGTTATGCAGGAGCTGTGGACTGAAGTCCCTGCCTGTCACAGAAGCAAGACACTGCTAATCAACTGATTTACAGTATCTCACAGCTCTGAAAGATGGATTGGTTGCAATAACCACAGACAAGTTTGCCTTTCTACTGGCTCTCCTGTGAGATCCAACTCCAACAGCAAGTCAGAAAAGGTTCCATCTCAGTGAGACCTATAATCCAGGAGTCCTTGTCTGTAAAAGAAGCAAAGTACTGCTTGGTTGATCTCTTGCTGCCACAAAAAGCCCAGACTATTAAGCCTTCCAATTCCAGGGAGTTTACAGGGAACTCCTGAAGGCTTTCTAAATGGAACTGGCATTCTGATGGGGCAGGGACTAAAAAGTCTAGGAAACTGAAATACACAATCCTTTCTGGCCCTAGGAAGTTTGCTTTCTCTTCCTCTGAGGCTTGATCATCAGTTTCCAGCTCTCCACATCCTCTCCTTGAACTGCAGACTCCCAGCTTCTTCTAGAAGCTTCTCTCCCTTCAAAATGCTTTTTCACCCCTTGGAAAATAACGATCTCCCCCTACCTCCAGAGAGGTCCATCTCATCCAGTCACTCTTCTTAAAGAAATGTAACCCAGAGCCCGAGAGGAAACATCACTAAGAGATGCTGTCCCTTGTGTCAGCCAGTGGGTCAAAGTGGGGATAGAAAGTAGTAAAGAAGATATGGAACAATGGGTGTAGATGGAAAGTATGAGATTGTGGCAGGTTGACTGTGGTTGGACACCAGGTGCCCACCAAAGCCGCTCTATCACTCCCCTCCTCTCTTGGACAGGGAGAGAAAATATAACGAAAGGCTTGTGGGTTGAGATAAGGACAGGGAGATCACTCACCAATTACCGTCACAGGCAAAACAGACTTGACTTGGGGAAAGTTAATTTAATTTATTACCAAGCAAATCAGAGTAGGATAATGAGAAATAAAAATTAAATCTTAAAACACCTTCCCCCACCCCTCCCTTCTTGCCGGGCTCAACTTCACTCCCAATTTCTCTACCTCCTCCCCCCGAGCGGCGCAGGGGGACAGGGAATGGGGGTTGCGGTCAGTTCCTCACACGTTGTCTCTGCCGCTCTTTCCTCCCCAGGGGGAGGACTCCTCACACTCTTCCCCTGCTCCAGCGCGGGGTCCCTCCCACGAGGTACAATCCTCCATGAACTTCTCCAATGTAGGTCCTTCCCACGGGCTGCAGTTCTTCACGAACTGCTCCAGCGTGGGTCCCTTCCACAGGGTGCAGTCCTTCAGGAACAGACTGCTCCAGTGTGGGTCCCCCATTGGGTCACAAATCCTGCCAGCAAACCTGCTCCAGTGTGGGCTTCTCTCTCTTCATGGGTCCACAGGTGCTACCAGGAACTTGCTTCAGCATGGGTTTCCCTCGGGGTCACAGTCTCCTTTGGCATTCACCTGCTCTGGCATGGGGTCCTCCACAGGCTGCAGGTAGATATCTGCCCCACCATGGACCTCCACGGGCTGCAGGGGGACAGCCTGCCCCATCATGGTCTTCACCAGGGGCTGCAGGGGAATCTCTGCTCCGGCGCCTGGGGCACCTCCTCCCCCTCCTTCTTCACTGACCTTGGTGTCTGCAGAGTTGTCTCTCTCACGTGTTCTCACTCCTCTCTCCGGCTGCAGTTCCTGTTGCGCAGCGACTTTTTCCCCTTCTTAACTATGTTATCACAGAGGTGCTACCACTATCGCTGATGGGCTCAGCCTTGGCCAGCGGCGGGTCCGTCTTGGAGCCAGCTGGCATTGGCTCTATCGGACATGGGAGAAGCTTCTAGCAGCTTCTCCCAGAAGCCACCCCTGTAGCCACCCCACTACCAAAACCTTGCCATGCAAACCCAATACAGAGATTTATCTAAGCACCCAGAAATCATCATCACAGAATTCTATGATTAGCACACAAAGTTGTGGTCTCAGAATGAAGTTTTTTAACAAAACTGGGGTCAGTACCATATCCCTAGACAGTTGAAAATTAAGCACTTATATTTAAGTACTTATATTTAAGGAGACAAGAAAAAAATTACTAACACAACTATAGGATCATTAGTATAATCTCAACAGGATGAAAAAGGGTAAGAACAAATTTTGAAGAAAAGTATAATGGATGTCATGAAGGTAAAGAGAAAATGGAAATAATGCAACAGACTTTTTGCCAAAGATACAATATACCACATAACCTAATAGCTTCTTATTTTACAATAACTGATTTTCTAGACTAAGAAAACCAGATTTAAGTCAAATTACAATACTGGAACAAAACAAATAGATAACTGGCCATTATTAAATTTAACCTGGAAACTGGATGGACTTTCCTTTTGCTAAGTTTCCTTACAGTTAAAGTTCAGGACTGGAATTTTTATTTAGGACTTTAAACATTTTTTGTTCTTTTTCCTGTAGTGGTCCTTAAATATGTCTTACATAGCTATTTCAATTAGCAAAACTACTTAAGCAATCATAATGTGAACACCAAGTAGAACTTCAGAAGCTCATTTATCACTTAAAAAAACCTAAAATTGGGCAACTTAAAATTGTATTGGTAACTTAGTGTTGTAGCCTAAATTTTCTGAGAACTATGAACACCCTCAATAAATAAGAAACCTGATGAACAAGAGGAAGCATGAGATTATTACCTGAAAATGTCATTTGGTGGAAAGATACCGCAGTTTGTCAAAAGACATAAAATAAATATTTCTATAAACGAAGGTAAATTTTTTTCTATACATTCTTGTAGTCTCCATAGTGAGTAATTAAGCTGTGTGGATGGAATTTTACAGCTAACTTAGATTATACAGGCCATGTACTACCTCAGTGTTTTTTGAGGAATCAGGAGAGAGGAGGAAGAGAGAAAATTGTTCTTATGGATTCCCTTGGAAATTATTGCTTCTTTAGTTTCTAACTTCACCTTTAAAATTATAGAGATCCATCAGTCACAGTTATTGCTAGGGCACTGGACACTCTCATACTTCCTCAGACTTAGAAATCCCAAAGAGGAAAATATAAATTGATCAGCAAGGTGGTTAAACAAACAAGCAAGCAGACAATATGTATTGGGAAAAAAACCTCTCTAGGTACATAAAATCCCACTAAAAAAAAGGTTATTATCTAAATTAAGCTATTAAGTAACTTTTTATTAATTGTTTTTTTCCTTCTTCAGCAAATACTACTGTGGCAAAGAAAAATGTTACTGAACTATCTTGGAAGTAATTAAAAGATATCAATACCTGTTCATTACATTGATGGTAAAAATCAGGCTCATCATTGCCATGATGCTGAAAATAAGGAATGTTAAAATACTGGTTTTGCAAGATTACAGAACTACAGCGTTATTTATGTGGAAGAGATAACATGAATTTACAGAGCAAATAGCTTGTAGACAGTCACACAATGCACCTCTTGCTCACTTTGAATTGTAGGCTATATCACATTCAAGCACTTATTAAGTATCTGAGACAGTCTGCATGCCCACTAAACAAACATACAGGCTGAGATGAAATCACTTGAGGCAGAAGAAATATCCCCACTGACATCAACAGGCTCTGGGTCATGTCAAGATGCAACATTTCTTGTATGAGCAGCATTAATGTATAAACATACTCTTCTGTTCACTATCAATAAGTTTGTCAGACATCCCCCAGATGCACAGCATAATGCTAGCTACTCTGTCACAGAGCATAAAACATATCTGAGCATCAGTGTTTCCCAGTTTGTATTGCTCCTTCTAGGGCACTCCGCTATTAATATTTCACTGGAGACCTGCAGATCTGCCTCTCCGATGGTGTTGGGTCGTTCAGATTTGGTATAGAATACTTGGATTCTTAAGTGTCTTGTTATGGTACTGCTAAAAGCACAATAGGACTTCTAGGCTAAATCACCTGTTTCTGTGCATTAGATTTCTAATAGATGCTACTGATGGATGTCCTCCCAGATACTGTCCATAAACTACTGTTGTAGCACCACAATGAGAAACAGAGAAGACATATTTGGGACTGGTGTTAGAGTCACTACATGTTTACTAACATTATTATTATACTGAAGAAAATAAACAGCTCAGGTCCTGTGTTATTATACTGTTAATAAATTTAATATTAGCTACATTTCACAAGTTAAGAAGAGCTCATCCCCAGCATGCCCCTAGGGGCAACGAAATTAAAAACAGCATTCAAACGTTCTGCAAATTTTAGCTTAGTGTTGCAAAATAAATCACTATGACAAGTAAGAAAAACACTCTCCTACCTTGGAGAGAGAAGAAAAGATGTCAACAGAGAAAAGTCTGTGGTTTTTTTTTTTTCTTTTTATTTTACCCTTCAGTACAGAGGCTTTATTTATTTGTACTACATCTAACTGCACATGTAAATTATATTCTGACCACTTTGTCGTGGTCTTCATTCTTCTAGGAGCATCTTTGCTGTCTTCCATTTAGTTTAGATGACTAGTGTCCTCTGCATTTTGGCAGGGCTGAATCCATGCAGCAAGAAAACGTAAACTGTCATAAAAGAGCAAAGCAGAAGGAGCCCAATATCAATCTGTATCTAAAAATGAAAGCTCTCATGAAGAATTTTAGATCATAAGGCTTGGCTTATTATTTGTTTATTCAGGCTATGAAGCCATTCTGCAATTGTCAGATTCGCAGATAAATACACACAATAGCTTATGATACATTTTCAATGCAAAAAGAATGAAAACTTTCTGATTTTGTTTTTACTTTCAAATCATATTTTTCATTGTTTGGTGGTGCCAGAATTGCTGCTGACTGTAATGAGATTAACTAGTATTTTGAAAAAAGAGGCAGTGTCTTTCAAAAAGGACTTTCATCCTATCCAGCTGTCTTTATCACTAGTTTCAGCTTCTAACGCTAGATGTTAAATAATAAGAATACAGACTAGCAATTTTCCCAAATACGTTTACATCATCAGTACTAAAACTGAGAAGGTTCTTGTCTTTCCTCCTGCCTCCAAGTAACTTGCTTCCTTCCCAAACCCTCCCATCAGAATCAGATGGGTTGTAGCGCTGAAAACAACAATCATCTAGTTGGCTTTTGAAACAAAAAGACGTTTCTGGTGAGAATTAAAGTAAGTGCAAATTAATAAAGAACAGAATTAGCAGACACATGGATGAGTATGATCTTTTCCCATTGGGGAAGAGTCAACAGGATGTCTGTGAAGGAAAGTCCTCCTTCATAAACCCATTAGGGTTCTCTGAAGGGATTAAAAGCAAATGGATAAAAGCCAGTTGCTTTAAAGTAAGCTAAGCATTGCAATGCTGTGCAAGCCAGGACGGAAAGCCCTTGCTTGCATACAAGTCAGGAAACACACAAGATGAAGGAACAGCCAGTTCTTGCAAGGAAGGGACAAAGGGCAACTATGGGATCTGTACTGGGATCTGTGCTGTTCCACATATTCATAAGTAACCTGAAAAATAATACGAGATCTGAGGTAGCAAAATACATTAATGATACTAAATTATTTGGAGTAGCAAAAAAGAGGGCCAATTTTAAAGAGGGTCTCAGGGAATACATGACATGACAATAAATAACAGATAAATTTCACTGTAGATGAACTTAAAGTGTTACACAGAAAAAAAAGTGTAATCTCATATATAAAATGATGATGAGCTTTGAATTGACCATCGCAAGGAGGGTGGGTTCCAATCCAAGAACTAGGGGGCATCAAATAAAACCAATATGAGCATTTTTCAAATAAAGCCAGTGTATATGAGCTCAGTATGACCAAGTTTCATAACAAACAAAAAGAGAAAGTTCTTCACACAACTGGAGATAGATCTGTGGAACTCATTGTCAAAGGATGTTGTAGGTGCTGGAGTTTTCCTTGAATTCCAAGGGAGGCTTGACAAGTCTACAGAATAGAAATCTATTTGGTGCTGTTTCACCTGGCACTGGAAAATCCTTGTCTGAAAATATCTGTAGGCTAGGAATTTATTAGGGTTAAGTATGTTATATATGATTGCCTTATTCCTACTTTTCCCTTAGCAATTTTTGAAGGCAATTTTTGAAGGCAAGATGTAGATCTTGGTCTGCCATTCTCATTAAACTCAAACAGTGGGTCAGTTACAATAGTAAGTGTTTCCATCAGTGACAGATCTGTTTTCAGAGGTCCAGTCAATCTGGAAGAGGCCTCCATACCCTCAGCTGTTGTGATGGAAGGAATGATGATAATTTTTTCAAATTGACAACCACTTCTGCATACAAGACTAATTTAACAGATCTCCATTTAATTCACCCAGTGACCTACTATGATCCTGTTATTCATACTAGAGTGCATTTATCACTGGGAGTTGGGAGGCTCATGAATCACAAGTAACACTAAGATGTACATTGCCACACAGAACTTACATGTTCCTGAAGGAGCACCTGACTCAAAGCTTATCTGATTCAATAAGCATCTGTTCCCTGAGTTTTGTCAGCCTTCTAACAGGCTGCAAATCTTGGATTTGTGTGCATGTGTGCGTGTGTGCATGTGCATGTGTATCTGTGTGACTTGAATCCCTTGTGTAAAAATTAATGTAATTATTTAATGTAATTAATGTAAAGAGGAGCACCTCTTTGAAGACCAAGTAGTCACTCTGGGCAACATTCTTCTCCACAGATTGAAAAAAAACACTTTCTAAAAACACCTTCTAGTTAAAAGTTTTTTCCCTACTCTTTACTTTGGGCGTTTGGTACATTCAAATAAATATTTTGAACTTAATAAGTATTATGCAAAAATGTAATGACATGATGATAGTTATTATATGTGTATGCTCCAAGCCAGACATTTTACCACCGAATTTCAGATATTTTCTTTTAATGACTTTCGTATTATTACAGGAAATGCATAACTCTATTAATTCGTTTTCCTCTCTCTGAAAGGTATTGTGTAAAAAGGCTGCTTTTTAAAAAGAAGCAATTTGATATGAATACTAATGATCACAAAATCTAAAATAAAGACATTTTTTTCCCAAAGTCCTTAAGCAAAAAAAGAAGCCTGTTCTATAAAAATATTGTAATATCGTAAGAAATATCCTTGGGATGAATTTTGGTATTCTCTACTAGGCACTAATATAGAACAACATGAAAATATTTTCCATTTGGTGATATCAGGCTTGATGAATAGTTGAGGTAGTAAACTGTTTGAATGTAAAGAGCCTCTCTTCTCCATGGATTGCTGACTTGTTCTGATTGCCTGTGCCTGAGAACAGTACATCAGAAAGCAGCCTGATGTTTGACATGTTATTTAGACTGCAATATTGGGTATGTTCAGATCAGGATGCAATTACTTAGAAATTATGCAACAAGCTGGTACCTACTAGTAAAGAAGAACAGAATAGAGCTTTGATTTAGGGCTGTGACTAGAAAATTAGACCTTTTCTTAGGTGACTCTTTTTTAAGGTCATTATTTAACAAAATATCTTAAGTAACAAATATCTGACATCGTAGGCCGCCATCCTTCTAGATTAAAAATCAGTTTACAAAGTCTATTTAAAAATAAACTTTAAAAAAAAATTAGAACACAGAAAACAAACACTTCTGACAAAACTTGAAAGATCATACTTCAACAGTTCACGGTTTACATCCCAGTGTGACATAAAAACAACCATTGTAGTTCTGAGAGTGAATATGGACAAATAAGAATACAATATGCTAGCAAAACTGCCTGTGAAATATCTATTTTGCTTCTCATTATGGCCTGAAAATCCAGCTAGTTGATTTAGAATATGCAGAGATTAAAAATGACTACTCTACCTAAAAAGAGTCAGTGGAAATAGCAGAAGACATCTGGGACATTCTTATTAATTATTTGTTGAGCAGTTCTTTCCAACCTAACTTATAAGGACACTGTCAAAGACGGTGATCCAAAATATGACTTGTTTTTGTTCTTCTTCCAGTGAAATAGATGTCAATTTGTTTCCTTTTTTATTTTGCTTGTTTCACACTCATGCTTCTGATTAGGTGTTAGCCTTGATATATGTATGTCATCTGGTTTACATACTCTGTGATATACATGAGGAACTCCGACTATAATTTACCATGGTTAGTCATAATGTAGAACACATCAACTCGAAATAGCTTCCATTTGGCTATGTGCATTTTTGAGCAGTTAAAGCATTTAGGAATGGTTACCAGAAATGCTGATTCCATTTCTCCGGAACAATAACTTCCATTGTCTATATAATGTTTTGGTTTACATTTTATGTTCTTCTGTATATTGAAGGTGACATACTGTCACGACATTTTTTGCTTTTGTTTTTGTAAGAGCGAGGCTATTTCTTCACCTTGTTCTAATTCTGGATTGGTCATTTGTTGCTTTGCAGGACACGAAAATGTTATGTAAGAACCTATATAGATCTGAACAGTTAAGACATAAGCCATACTAAAACATGGAATGTTGCTTCTGTATTTCAGTAACATTCAAAAATATTAACTACCAAAATTTTTCTGTAATTTACAAGTAGCTCTTAAAATTTTAAAGCCTCCTTTTTGCTACAGTTTTATTTTTCTCAGTCTTGTTTGCTTTTTTTTTTTTAATATTGAAATCTTACAAGACCGAAGGAATGAAGTTTGCCACTTGGGATGCAATGCTTTCGTCACTGAAACCTGTTGCAAAAGTGTAGCTGAATTCAGGCACCTACAGCTCAACATGTCATTTCCTAATAATAGACTTAAAATACCAATGCTTAGTTTGATTGGCTGTACTACAGACAGTGAAAGTGGAGGAAGGGAACATGTTTATCAGAAGAATATCTCCAAAGCATGTGAGAGAAATTTCGCTCTAAAGATAAACATACACCACCTCTGGTATTTTTTCTTCTGATTAGCAAATCAACAGTGAACCTGATTTCTTATCAGACACTGGTTGTGGGAGGATGAAAACAAGAAAACTGCAATACCTTACTCCAGGGCAAGCATTAAAGTCACTTCCAGAAGAGAGAAGAAATGAGAAAGGCCGAATGACCCTGATATCATGAGCATCAGGAGTCTGTAAATCAGTCCAGCCTGGAGTTTTAGTTGTGAGGTTATCAGAGATAAACCAGTTTCATTGATCAGTAGCTGCTTGGAAAGAGTGGAGTCATCAATGGAATGTCATCATACTGATGACCTCACCTCTCCAGAATTTTTAGTGAGGATTCATTTCAATCCTGTCGTTGTCAAAATGGTGATACAAGAGGGACAGTGGTTTTCCAGTTTTGTTACCACTTTACAAGGCAAGATGTAAATCAAATGATGTCTTCAATATATTTAGAAAGAAGAGGTGGCTGTTCATCCTCTAGTTCTCCTGAAATTTCTCCCTTCTATATATTTGCACATGCCTACATTTATGCGAGGGAAAGCAGAAAGGGAATCTCAAAATCTGGGCTAACCTTCCTTTAGTTTTCAAAATCTCTGAAGTTTAGACGAGTCTGGATCATGTTTTTGTTTTGATTTATGACTCTGTGTAGGTGGAAAGGTGCAGCTGCTCTGAAATTCCAGTCATGATTCTGGCTTAAATTTAGGCTCTCTGAAGTGAATGGTTTTTGAATTGGGCCAATTTCTAACTGGTGAATTTCAACAGCTGTGGAAATGAAACATCTTTAAGACAATAAGAGACAGATGACATGGAGGACTCAGGGCTGCCTTGTAGCTAGGGCCAAAATGAGATGGGAAGAGATGAGTATCAATAAATACCCATCAAAGAGCACTGTCCAGAGAAAAAAAGAATTGCTCTCACTTTGATGAAGGGATAGGAGTAGCCTGAAGCCAAGTATAGAGATATACAGCTGAGATATGAAAAGGTAGAGATTCCATCACTTATTTTAAGGTTTTGAAATTCTGCACAGGCTGATTAATTTATCTGCAAGACAGTACATGCCATGGGAATGTAAGAGAAGAGATTTGTTCAAGTTGAGGAAAGAGAAAAGAATTGTTTCCTAGCTTATACATTCCCTTTTTTTTCCTATGAGAGTCACTTTTATTCATACCACCCCCACCCCACCCTCCCAAATCCCTTCTTTGCTATCACATCTCAGCCCTTGTATTCATATGCAAGCAATAAGGAATTTCTCATTTTCTTATTCAAGGACTGCACTAGTTAACTTCTGCAGGTGTCAGGAAAGATGTCCTTTTCTTCTGATCTTAACATGTCAGTTGAACTATGCAACTTTTCCATAGTTTCCTCTGTACATCAGAGACCCACCTATGTGGTAAGAATACATCCCCTCAGCTATAGGATCCACAGAGTTAGTTGTGGAGCATTCAAGTCACTTGATGGTTCAGTTACCAACAGGCCTCCCTTCTTCAAGTATCTGGGATACAGAATTTTGCCAGCAGAAACCATGGCAAAGGTTATGCAAGTCTTGGCTGTGGGACAATCTCTCATCACAAGATCAGCAGCACTGCCAGGTGTTCCAGCCTCTGAGTGCTCAGCTCTTTCCGCTAACGTGACTATTTGTGGGGTCAATATATGGCTGCCACCAGGGAGCTGATCTAGCTTAACGTATACACACAAGCGAACAGCAGCTGTTGTCTGAGCATTCTTCTTCCCTTAGCACACACAACTAAAGGATGAAGTAGAGTATTGCATATGATGAGCTGTTAACCTAAGGAAAGGACAGAGGTCCCCCTTTCTTAGCTAACAAAGACAGGTGCCCTGAGTCTTATAGCATATTGGATGCATGGTTGTGTCACTAATCACTTGCATGCACTGGTGGTGCCTGGAAGCTATTGCTGGATGAAGGTCGTGCTCTAAGTGAGTCAGTAGAGTCAGTGTTGGAGGATATTCTGTCTGCCACATGAACCATCACTTACAGTTAATAAAACTGGTCTGTAATCCAAATGATTTATGGGGGGTGGGGGTGTGACCACCAGTCTTCTCAAAGTTGCTTGAAGCTCATTAACAAGGAGTTCTTGTGATTTCGATAGCAACTGCTGTATGGTGTGGACGGCTGGACATTTGAAAATATTTTCATTGTGAGTTGCAGGTCCCTTAGGTCTTAAAAATAACTTTTGTGAGGATTAAAATACACAAGAGCTCTAACAGTTATGATTTGTTTACTCTTGGAATCAAGAAGTAAAAGAAAAATGAATGTAACACTGTCCCTCATCTCTGATTTTACTATTTATAATATTAATTCCCATGAGTAGCTTGGATCTTTAGGAGTATCTTAGGTCAAAGTAGTACTTGCATAGGAAAAATGGCAGTAAAAGTTGTTGCAGATAAACACAGAGTAAGAATTCATATTCATTTAAATTACTTTGACCTGTTAAAAGATTTTTGATCATCAAATGAGGATATTTAAACTGTATAGGAGTTCAGTGCTTCACTCTTAGCAAATGAAAAATGAAACTAAATATGGAAATTCTCTTATATAACTTCAGTCACTGAAATGTTGTTTCACTGTTTTTAATGGTAGTTCTATTAGCCTTGTATGTGAAGAATGTATTTTAAAATATTGGTCGTATGGGATATTTCATTCCATTAGCTTTTCAGGAGAAAAGCTGCTTAAATGAAAATGAGGTTGATAGTCTAAAAGCTGAGAATCCATAGGGAATGTCAACACTGTGGGACTGGGATCTGTGCAGAGTTCCCTGGGCTAGACTGGGAACTTGAGCAATACTGCTGCATTACTGTGGTGCTTGAAACAAACAGTTGACGGAATTGATGACCAAAATTCCCTTTTTAGGCTTTGCTACTGCCAATGTCCGTCAAAGGAATAAAGTATTGTCCTCTGTGCAGAGCTGAGGAATAGTCTTTCATGGCAGCCTATGTGGAGCAGGGTAGTATACACAACCCTCCCCATTGGCACAATCTCCCACCTCGGAGGATGCTGTGGTTGAAATGGTGTAGCAGAGAACTCATGCACACACTAAATAGGATTTGCAAAGATACTTAACATGACCAAGGATGGTTTATATGGATGTGCTAAATGATCTTGATTCAATTTCTATCTTTTTGTTGCCTAGCAAAAGGATATCTTTTCTATTAGATAGTCATTTTTGAAATATCAGGCATAGTAAGTATTCCTATTACATCTTCTATCAACATCTACCACAGTCTAGATGGAGGCAACCAATTCTCATAATTCCTTTAAAAAACAAAACAAAACAAAACAAAACAAAACAAAACAAAACAAAACAAAACATAAATCTTATATCAGGTAAACCTACCGAAGTCTTGGGAAACCCATTTCTTCTCCCCCTGACAGAATGCAGAAGTTTACTAGTCTGAATTCTAGAAATGAAAAAAAGATTATTCTCTACACCTAATCTAGTCTCATTAAATAAAGCATGGTGAGATACTCCAAGTTGTAATTTATGCTTAATAAACCAATTTACATATTGTAGTTCAATCAAGACATTCTGACTGTCAAATACATTTTCATTGTCTGTCTTTCAGTTGAGCTGTCCCTCTGACTATTCTTTTTCCAGTGAAAGCCCATTATCCACTAAGAAGATTACTTGAATCCATTTTGTTTGGCTGGTTTGAAAGAAAGCTCACCATAGAGTCATAATGATATGACTAGTCAAAGTATACTGGCACAATGGAAAGTTCATTCTACTGTCTTTTTAGCTTGGGAAGTTTTATATTAAGCTTTTTCTTTCCCCAGAGATTTTCTTTACTAAGCTATTTTATTCTAAATTTGACTTAAGGACCAATAATTCAAGCAAAGCATGGTGGTTGTTCTCCATTTCTTCCCTGTCCAGCTCTTTTCTCCAGTATGGAAATTGTAAGATCCTTGTCTAGACAGGCTATAAATGAATGTCCCACTCATTTCAGCTTTGGTGTGCTGGATGGAGAAGTGGGGTCAGAACCTGTGTTTCTCCTGTTCTGTTCTCCTGTGAGCATGCAGAAGACTAGAGAACTTGCAAGGTCAGGTTACCTAGTTTGGTTATCTAGTGCTAGATTGTAAAATAGAAATGTGTAGTATCTAATTTCTTTTACAGCCTGAACTACTGTTTACACAATATACTGTGTATATTGTTTCTCCATGCTTCCTAACCTAAATTAAGCTTGATTTGTATAAAAAATGTCCAAAGTGAAAATGTCAATATAGCCATCTCCATAACATTGTGAGACACCTTGCTGTATTTCCTGATGAGAACCGAAGCACATGGGAAGGTCATGACCTAGCGCTATGACATACGGCTCACATCCCAAGGAAAACTAAGTTGGGATTATTGTGATTCAGTACTGACTCTGGACTTAAGTCTTCCAGGGTCTGTTTTTGTCTCTCAGTCTCTGTGATGTCAAAATTTGCCATTACGTGTCTGGAAACATCAGGATAATCCACGTACTTGAGTGCAAGTCTCTCTCTTCGGTCACTACATTATTATTCCCAAGGAGCTAAGCTTAGAGCTATTCAGTGCTGTCTCCTTTTCAGAACACAACTCACAAATTAACTAGCCAAAAGATAAGCTGTATTTTAGGTGAGTCACATAATCTTTTCTCCGTACTGACAGGAATTCCCCAGACTCACCAAAAAGACCTATGAACTAGATTAGACTACAAAGGTTCATGGACTCTAGCAAATTCCCAGCCCTGAGAGAATAATATTTTTTTTTCATCTGCTGGCTCAAGAATTAAGGAACGGGTGAATAATTGCCCTTGTTGATCAGTCTCAGTGACAAGCTTCAAAGAACAAATGGATTACAATTACTAGTTGTGTTCCTCAATACACTCCTAGAATGCACTAAAATCCAGCAAGGGGTATAAGCATGCTGTCTATAGTAGAAAAAGCAACAGCTCCACTAAAATCTGCATAGGAGTCAAAACCAGACTTTAAATACCAAGCCCTATGAATTTTTTTCAGTTAGGATTCACATCTTTAAAATGCATCGGCTGTACCTCAGACAGATGTTATTTGCAAGCATACAATTAATCTGAACAAGCGTTATAGGTCTCATGTCAACTGGCAAGACCACAGTAAAACTGGCCAAGCTGACTGGGAGCTGACCAACCAACCAACCATGGAAACTGGAAAACAAAAAGACTGAATGACAAGCATGCTTTCCATTAAGAGTGCCTTTGAACAGAACAGGTGGAATTCAAAGTCTGGAAAGGACAGCAGTCTTTAGCAGACAGATCTATGTATCTTGCAAGGACTTCAGCCTTTATGAAATGTCGCAGTATTGGAAAGACACTATTGCAATGAGTTGCACTTCTTGTGATCCCAAGATCATTTACATTCTTGGAAGAAATAGCAATTTAGATGTTCAGAAAGAAGCATGACAGAGGAAAGAGTAAGACTATGTTTTCGTAGTAACAGAATAACCAGGATGGAAAAGGTGGGTATAAAATACGTATGAATCTCAACTCTCTACTCTGTCTTAGTAGAGACCATCTTTGGGGATAGTAGACTATTTTCCTTCTATCAGTGGCAACTTTACAGTTAAGATAATTCCCTTTCTTCAGTGCTGGCGTCAAATCATACTGTTCAAATGTACTGCAGGGGTTTGTGGTCACACCTTAAGAGACTTTTCAAAGCAAAAATTCTGGTTTGCATATTGCCAACATGAGTATATTCTATGGGCTGAAATAAAATACATGTCATAGGCTTGCACTTCACATGAACAGACTTCCTCCTTAGCCTTGACTCCTAAAGCTGCTTCTGCAGTCAGCTTTACTATCAGTGCACTGATTTAAAGAAGTTTATTGCTGTGTTCCTGCAGACACACAAGAAATATTACATCCCCTCTGTCCCAAAGATGTGATCCCCTTTTCACAGGTAGGAGTGCAAGGGGAAGAACAACTTCTATGCATCTGACTGAGAACAGTGGTTCACAAGTTCTATTCCCCTTCCTCTAGAATAAAATCTAGTATCACCCTGCAGCAGCAGCACCTGCTTCTGGAACATTTGCAAGCCTCTCCCATTTGGTACATTGCCTTTTCTAGCTTGGCTGGTAAATTAAAGTGGCGCTTACCTTTATGATCAAAGTAAAGCCTTTGATGTACTATAACAAACAATCCCATATCCAGTCATGTCTTCTAGTCTTCAGTCCAGACTTGGGCTTTGCATCATGCATACTCAGTAGGACACATCTCTTCACATCTTTCTCTGGAGGTGTTATTCTAACTGGCTGGTATTGACTAGACAGCTTTTTTCTCTCTGACTGGTAGTTAATCTTTGTCAGCTTAAGGGCTTCATTTACCTCGCAGCTGCACAGTTAAACTTCCATTGACATTTTCTGGTATTTCCAAAAGGAAATCTGGCCTGGTACCTCTAAATACGAGCGACCTGCAAGATTTGTTATAGGCAGGAGAATTTTCAGAATGCGAAGTTTTAGCATGGTTGTCTGTATTGCATTTGAAATGAAATGGCGACTGCAGGGAAACAGATTGAGCTGTAAACTGCATAGATATTTTTTCTGTTTTCTGCCTCTTATCCTTATTGACCACTTTTGAAATGCATTATGGGTTTTACCATATGATTTCTTGCTCTTCAACCTATTCAATTCCCCGTGTGAGCAGCACCTTGGTATGTGTACTCAACTTCATCCTATGACACACAAGATTTCTTCCAACACTTTTGGAAACACACCTGTGGTTCTAGAAATTCCTTAAACAATGCTTATTTATCTTGTAAATATGAATCCTTTGAATGAAATGTTAGCTACTCCTTCCAGTTTGGGACTGTGATCTAAATCTCATCCATTTCTTTTTCTGAAGACTTATGTAATCTAGGTGGTGCTGGAACAGCTTAATGGTCAGATAATCGGGTCTTAAACTATGAAGAGACATTGCTAATGGTTGTTTCAGAAGGGCTGGAAGTTCATAGTTACTCAAAAACACATTCAAAAAAAAGATGGAAAGGACTTTAGATTGAGTGAATATTTCAACTCATATGTTCTTTTAGTTAAAATCAATAGCAGAAGATTGTTTAAGAGTAAGGCAGGACTTAAGACAGCGTAGCGTAAAAATCTTGAATCTATACAGCTGTTTGGCAGGTCTGGTTGGCTGTGCACTGAGAGTAGCCTAGCACAAGTTTAAGTAAGCCATTTTTGGTTTGCCATTTCTTTCATTTTGGCACAAGGCAGTAAGCAAGGTACAAGCATAATGAGAATTGGGAAACAATGAACAAATAAAATCTGGCAATGGGCTGACAATGGACGTAAAAGTGTCTTTACAATTCATCTCCACCATAGTGGCTGAACTATGTGAATTTCCAAAGCCATCTTAGTCATGCTGTTTTATCTAGTTTGAAATATTATCTCTTACTCTCTCCTGATGCAGACACTTTTCTGCAGAATGCCCTTCAGAAATAATTTGTCTGAAACTTCGATTGGCTTTAGTTGGTAGAAAATGACAGCTACATGAAAATATGCTGGATAAATTACTGTTAGACAAATAGAGGAATCTGTGGCTGACCTGCTACTGAAAAAAAAGTTCTCTTTTGCCAATTTTCGCACTTGAAGGCAAATGTCTAAAGATTAAATCTGTGTGAAGAGCTTCTCTTCAACAATTCAAACTGTACCTGAGATTTTAATACACCTTGCTATTTTGTTGATTCATCAGGCTTCTTCTGGTCTTAAACTGTGACTTTCTCTTTTTGTATATAGGATAGAATCATAGAATCACAGAATCATTTAGGTTGGAAAAGACCTTTGAGATCATCAAGTCCAACCATTAACCTAACACTGCCAAGTCCATCACTAAACCATGTTCCTAAGCACTACATCCACATGTCTTTTAAATACCTCCAGGGATGGTGACTCAACCCCTTCCCTGGGCAGCCTGTTCCAATGCTTGACAAACCTTTTGGTGAAGAAATTTTTCCTAATATCCAATCTAAACCTCCTTTGGCACAACTTGAGGCCATTTCCTCTCGTCTTATCACTTGCTACTTGGGAGAAAAGACCAACACCCACCTTACTACAACCTCCTTTAGGTAGTTGTAGAGAGCGATGAGGTCTCCCCTCAGCCTCCTCTTCTCCAGGCTAAACAACCCCAGTTCCCTCAGTCGCTCCTCATAAGACTTGTGCTCTAGACTCTTCACCAGCTTCGTTGCCCTCCTCTGGACATGCTCCAGCACCTCCATGTCCTTCTTGCAGTGAGGGGCCCAAAACTGAACACAGTATTCGAGGTGCGGCCTCACCAGTGCCGAGTACAGGGGCACGATCACCTCCCTACTCCTGCTGGCCACACTATTTCTGATACAGGCCAGGATGCCGTTGGCCTTCTTGGCCACCTGAGCACACTGCCGGCTCATGTTCAGCCAGCTGTCAATCAGCACCCCCAGGTCATTTTCCTCTGGGCAGCTTTCCAGCCACTCTTCCCCAAGCCTGTAGCGTTGCCTGGGGTTGTTGTGGCCGAAGTGCAGGACCCGGCACTTGGCCTTGTTGAACCTCATACAGTTGGCCTCGGCCCATTGATCCAGCCTGTCCAGGTCCCTCTGCAGAGCCTTCCTACCCTCCAGCAGATCAACACTCCCGCCCAGCTTGGTGTCGTCTGCAAACTTACTGAGGGAGCACTCGATCCCCTCGTCCAGATCATTGATAAAGATATTAAACAGAAGTGGCCCCAGTACTGAGCCCTGGGGAACACCGCTCGTGACTGGCTGCCAACTGAATTTAACTCCATTCACCACAACTCTTTGGGCCCGGCCATCCAGCCAGTTTTTTCCCAGCAAAGAGTACACCCGTTCAAGCCATGAGCAGCTAGTTTTTCCAGGAGAATGCTGTGTCAAAGGCTTTACTAAAGTCTAGGTAGACAACATCCACTGCCTTTCCCTCATCCACGAGGCGGGTCACCTGGTCATAGAAGGAGATCAGGTTAGTCAGGCAGGACCTGCCTTGCATAAACCCATGCTGACTGGGCCTGATCACCTGGTTGTCCTGTATGTGCCGCGTGATGACACTCAAGTTGATCTGCTCCACAACATTCCCCAGCACCAAGGTGGAATGGTGGAGCCTTTAGGATTTCTGGCAGGTAGTTTCTCGGATCCTCCTTCCGGCCCTTCTTGTAGATGGGCGTCACATTTGCTAACTCCCAGGATGACGAGTTGTCGTTTTTTTTTAACTAGCTCATGGAATGGATTTATTTCCTGCAGTAGATTTTGGTAAGGATATTAAGTTGCCAAATTGTCATGGTAGCCAGAAGTAAGTAGTAGCTGATGGAATAGCGAGACAGGCTTGTATTAAGCTTGCTATCAATACATACAAATGCATTAAATTTTGAACATTTTCAGTTCCTTTCATGGAATAATACTGTGAGGTAGTTTATGTTACACGGCAGATTTAAACTCTGTGGATTTTAAGGGGCAATAAATTTCAGAGGAACAAGTGTTTTATTTTTATATGTGGAGAACAATATAATTGTACGACTAGTACAGCAGACTTTTCTCTATCTGACATTGAATTCTAGTGTGCAACTTTATATGAAGGAGGCATTACTTCTGTGATGTCTACTTGGTGATAGAATCATTTGCAGGCTTTCTTTTCCAATCATCAACACAGCCAGCAGCTCATCTGTCTGCTGGTTAAGGTCTTCTCTGCTTCTTTCTCTCCACTACATAAGAGCCATAAAATATCTTCTTATCTTTCCTTTTCTGGATACAGAAAAATAAAATCCGCTTTCAACAGCTGTTCCAGACTCCATGTACTTGTGAATGTAATGCCTGATAACACCCACCACTGTGAAAAAGACTATGATAAATTCAGTGTGACATACCTGCTAATCCAAACCAGAACATACATGCAAGTTCTGCTAAACTATAGTGTTTGATGTCATGCCTGTTCAGCAGTTTTTTTGGAACAAGGAATGCTTCAGCTGGTCCCAACAATACTGTTGTTGTTGCTCATCCAAACCCCTCATCAGACACAGGAAATGAGCCTTGCATTGATTTGTAAAGCAAACATTCAGATAAGCAAAATAGAAAGCTACTTAACCATCTCTTAGAAAAAGATAAAGGCAAATCATATTTGCTCTTTGTCCAAGGTAGAGAGGAAACAAATTAAAAGAAACTAGAGTCATAAACACTTCACACAGAAGCTGTGAACAAGGAAATTCTGTGCAACATATGTAAGAGAATGTACATGGCTTTATGCTATCTTTCTGAGTTTTACACTCCTGGATGGCTTTAGGAGGCACATCTTCTAGGCACGTCTCTGCCCAAAATGTTTGCTCTGATGTCCTGTCATCTCTGAGATAAGGAGGCCCTGCTCTGTCCTTTCTAA
This sequence comes from Calonectris borealis, assembly GCF_964195595.1. Lineage (NCBI taxonomy): Eukaryota > Metazoa > Chordata > Aves > Procellariiformes > Procellariidae > Calonectris > Calonectris borealis. The sequence continues at coordinate 80,202,745 of NC_134313.1, read as the reverse complement.
CTTCTTGGTAAAGCACAGTCTTGCATTTATCTGGACTGCATTGCATCAACAGCATGTGCATAGATCGATTGTATAGGACGTGCACAGTAGAAATGGACCTCAAACATGTTATTACACATGCTCTTTAGGAAACAATTACACATTTTTCTGCTTAGAAAACCCAAAGCAGAAATATAGCAGCATTGCTTTGACTACCTGGCAAAATTAATAACTAATCTTTCCAATTTGTTTCCACATGATGTCTTCTGTTTCCCTCCATCCATTCTGACTTGTCTTCTCATTCATCAGCTATAACTGCTCATTAATATCATAAGCTGCTTTTGTATAGGAGGTTCTCATATATTACATGTTTCTACACTGTCTAGAATAGTGCAGGCCAATATACCTGAGATATTTATGTGCAAGTACAAGCCAGTCTTTAAAATAACAATGAAGCTTTTATTATTCCTCTCTTTCCAAAACTAGCTTTCAGAACTGGGGATTAATATCGTATTTGCAGGTAATAGGAATCTTTATGTCAGCATGGGCGCATTTCAGTACTTCATCAGTTGAAGTGCTCAGGAGCATTTAGCAATGAGCAATTTGTGATTTGTCATTTGTTCAGTATTATTAGGAAAGAGCAAGATGTTTATCAATAAAAAGGCCAGTGAGCTAAATGTCTAAAGCCTCATAAATTAGTTAAAAAGAAATCAGCTCTGATCTTCAGTGGATCCAATTCCCACTTCATTAATTGGTAATTCTCCTGACAATAAAAATATCAGTTTGAATAACAAGAAGTGAGTTACAATAATTGCTCAAATGTCTGTTTAGATAAGCATGAGAAAACATAAGTAACTTACCATGAAAATTAAAGTAAAAATGCATTCAAAATCCATTGACATAAGTATTAAGCTAGAGCTGTTTTTCTTCATGCCAAAGAAAATTATATTCTACAGAAAATGCCTACAACAGGAAAAAAGGTATCTCTGCTAACAGCAGAGTAAAACACATTGTGATGGTCACCCTTGTAGTTTTAATATTTCAGCTAATTTTCTCCTGTCATGGTAATAAATATTTAATTGTATGGAAGGAAAGAGAAAAAATAGAAGTTAATTAGATTTGCATCATCCAGGAACTTTTTGCTGTTATTTTTAATTTCTGCTGTCTAAAGCAGCTCATGAAATGTTACAGCACAGTTGAGTCTGATACTTTTGTGAAATGCCATTTCCCTATTTAAATGTGAAAATCTGTATTAATGCCACATTTGGAGTGAGGATTTACACAGTAACAACTTCAGCACATCTAATGTTATGTTCACATAATAATACTTTTCTTATACACTAACCTAAACTGTCAATAAATAGCTGTTTTGAATTCCAGAAAGGAGCTGCCTTCTCAAATTCAACTGAAAGATTCTTGATTCTTCACTGTCCAAAAAAGATACTGATGCAAGTGCTTGGGGAGATGATAAACCATCACTGGAGTCATCATTTTGATTTGCTGCTGGAAGTAAAACCCTTTTCCTAGTGCAACATGATTTCCAATCCTGCGCAGTGTGAAAGCTTTCATGATGAATTCAGGGTGAACAATTTCTCTCTACTCCTCTCTTTGACTCTGAATTCAATTTGTTTTCTTATAGAAAAAGAATAAATCTCACCTAGGCCTGCGTTCCAAATGTCATTGCATGTGTGGTGGCTCAAGGCTCCTGTAGTTTAAGACACCTCATAAGAGACTACAGATGTTGGACAAAACTTGTCTAGATAGCCAGTGAAATTAATTACAAATGTTGTCCCTCACAACCATTCATCTTGGCTCTAATTTTCCTTCTACAAGCAAAGCCATGTCTTCAGCACAGTGAACACCAGACTGTGACTCACTTATTTTAATGTCTTTGGCATTTTGACTTAAATTTTCAGATTGTCAGACTTGCAGACTCATGAATAAGTTGTAGCTGCAGCATGTGGAGTTCCAGGAGAAAAGTTTCTAAAATTGTTGTGTTTTTTTTTCTTTTTCCTTCCCACTTCAGATCTTAAGTATACATAATCACTAGCTCCAGAAAAACATTTTGATATCATTTTGCTGCTCAGCTGTCAGGTTACATTCAGTACAGAGACCAGCATTTCTTAACTCAACATCTTTCCTGGGCACAGCTTGTGGTCATAAATTGAAAAATGCAAAGTAACAGGCATTGTTTGTCTGTAGAAAGTATTCATTATTCCTTTTTGCTCTTCATTTAACAATGTGTTTTCATTTCACAGTGTTATTCTGTTTCTAACTATGCCCTATAGGCAGATTTCAATAGACATCTCTAACCTTAAATATGAAAATAGATGTAAAAGAAGATAATTTATTTCTTCCTCTGGGGTCATGCAGTCCAATATCGTAGCAGAAGGCAGACAATCACCAACACAGTCAGGTTAGCCATGGTTTTGTCTTGCTAAGTCTTATAAACCCCCAAGGATAGAGATGTTGCTCCCTCTCTGGACCACCAGCAGTTCCAGACTTATACCACACTCCTTGTGAAATGGTGAGAGGGGACTAGACTATCTCACACATAACAGCAATTTTCAGGGCCAGAAGACATGGACAGATGACTTCAAAGAGCAGCCAGCACATAGTATACTTGCCTGCTGGCAGTTATGTCTGTCATTCTTTTTTTTTTTTTAAAGGAATTGTCCGAAAAGTGTTTTTCTAAGGCTAAATTTAGAATAATCTCATTGTTAACCCACTGTCATCTAAAATGGAGGAAAAAGAAAATTTGCAACACTATGTATAAGGAAGACGCACAACTGCAGGAATACAGAAGCAAAAAATGTTTTGAAATCAATTTTTACTTTCTTTTTCTCTACTGAATTCTCTTTTTCTCTCATTTCAGTCAGGTAGGTCAGGCATTTCAATCAGCAGTGGTACAAACACTGCTGGACTACTGATATGGAAAGCAACAGTTTCAGTACATATTTGCTTGTTTTTCAGTCAAGAATAATGACTCTCTTATTGTTTTTTTCTTCTACTGTTGTTGAAAGTGAACAGAATCCTACTCAGATTGTTTACAGAATAAGAGAAGAGAATAATTTATTTCAATGTACTTTTGGCATTATCCTTTTTTACAGTCCCGTGTTTGTGAAAGTTAGTGGAAGAGAGAGAATATGACAAAAAGTGAGATCCACATCTGAAAGAGACAATCTTAGGTGTCCTCTATTAATGGTGGGGTACTCAGTACAGAACATGGGTAATAGGCAATTTTTTTTTCTGACAGTGGTCAATGCAGGGCTTGAATGGTGAATGGGGAGTTAAAATAAGTGCCAGTTAACTTTGGAAGCACCAATGCCATACTATGTCAAGGGCCATCTTGTATAGTACTTATTCATGTGATGAATCTCTTTAATTTTGTCGTTCTCCATACAGAAATCACTTTCGGTGGTACTGCCTGGATGAATTCAGACGTTGCACAGCAAGTTAGCAGGCACATCTCAATTAATAGCTTATTTGCAAGTGTCAAGCTGCAAACAGCGTAGGCATCATTCTTAACATCGATCATGACTAGACAGCACATTTGTAAAGCAAGTTTAATATGTCTATGGTAGCTGCTAAGTGTTAAACAGTATTCTAAGCACATACTAATAAAAATGCATGAACTCGTATCTTTAAAATAATATCAATTTCGCTAGGTCTAAGGAGAGCTAACATGCATAAAATTTTCACATTTGGGTCTTACCCAGGATTTTTGCTGCTAACTAAAACACCACTACTTTGAGATTCTGAACTTTATAGACTTAAATTTGCCCTTAAAGGAAAATATGCACTCATCTGTCTCTCAAGATTATGACTGAAATATTTCATAGGAAATTTTTACAATTAAGATAACATCCTGATAACACTCTTCACAACAACTGAAATGCTAGTCTTCTGCTGGCAAACCTCCAACCCAGACAATATAGCCTATCTCTGCACTTTCACTGCCATATACATTCTATGCTCACTTTCATAAGGACTGTTGTCTAGTGCAGTCACATGTTTAACAACTACTTTTCCTGTCATGAAAAACTTAATTTCAATAAAGAATAAGATTATTGGGAGAGGTGGCTTGGAAGCATTTTCAGGATCATTCTGATTTTACAGGATTCCAAAAAGGAGAGGTAATTGCTCCTATCAGGAGCTTTTTAAGAGTCTACTCCATGTTTGCTTTCCATCTAGGAGCATATATGTGCCTTGCCAATGAAGACAGGAAACATATTTTCCTCCAGTAACTATGGTAGTCACAATGAAATTTACCCAGCGCCATTTCATATCCTCTTGACTGCCTTATCAAAACAAAGTGCCCAACTCCCACGAGCTTCTTCAGCTGCATAGCAAGTTTTTCTTGTTCATTTTGCCCTGGGGAAGAGTTTGTATGGCACCTCAGTAGACTCTCTGACCCTTGAGCAACTTGAGGACAAAAGTCTCTCCTTGCTCACATGCAATGTACACTGTCAGCCTCAAAGGAACAAGTTCCTGGTGCATGATCTTTCTTCTAATGTAGAACACAAAAAGATCTTAAAATGCAGAATTGATGAATATGGCCATAACTCCGAGACAAAGTGCAAGTGTTCAAATCCTGATACCACTGCATCCTCTTAAACCAAGAGGGATGTGGATTCCAGGACAGTAGTCTTAGGAGGAAAAAAATCTTTTCAATGTGCTATACCTTGGGGTTGTTTGATATGTGAACAGGGTATTCCAGTTCTATATCCAGGGTGTGCATATCCCAGCGTTGACATCATGTGCTATATCAGCAAGTGGGGATGAGTGAAGTTCCCATTTGCTGCCAAGATATGTTTGCTGGATGGGACTGGTATATAGAAAACCAAATCCACTTATCTGCATGGTTCTCTTACCCATGATACCCATTCACTAGAAAGTAAACTCAGATGATGTTTTCTTTCTAGAGCACAAATGAGATCAACTCCAATAGAGTTTGGCTGATTTCCAATTACCATCCTTATGATGATCTCTCAGTTTTGGAGAAAATCTGACATAAAAGATTTACTTTCCATATCAATAGGAAGATCCAGCAAGTCAGTACCTAGGTCTCCTCTGGGTACAATTTTTGTTGCATTGGCAGGCTTGCTGTCTTTCTTCAGATTCTGTTGTTACCAAAGATCCTACCAAGGTAAAATAGAAAAAGGCCACATAATCTTCACTGTTCCAGTATATCAAAACAAATTCAGTACTAGTACTCCTACATCTGTTCTTTAGGTCTCTGAAAGCCCTATCATTTCTCCTACAATAATTGATACAGAAGTTAGACTGGTTCATCCCAGGCCCAAACCTCTTCAATTCACAATACAGAAGTTAGAAGATTTTTTTTTCATGCCAATTTTTTTTCTCTCTTTTCCATTGAAAGATGACCTCACAAAGAGTCTACTCTGTATACGCACTTGGTTAAACTGACTGTCTTCAACGTGCTGTGTCTGTTGACCTATTTTCACTTCGAAACTGTTAGTTCCAACTTCTTTGAAATATTTGTTTGAACTCAAAGTACCTGGACCATAGCTCCATTAGTTCCAGATACTGAAGCACACTCTGCTGTTTATTTTGTCCACTCTTTCCTTTTCCTGTTGACTAGATTCTCTGTTTTATTTTCATCTCACAATTTTTCAGATTTCTCAGAGATTAGTTAAAATGCTTCCTCCAATAAAAGATCCCTTGCCCTAATGGAAATTAAGTTTATTTCCATATGTACTTTTGGGTCCCTTTCTTCGAACAATTGCTTAGATAAAATTATTCACTTCTTCCCAAATCAATGGATGTTGTTTTCTTACCTGCTGTGGTGTGAGGAGGGCAGGGAAAATACAAGCATTTTGACAGCCTGTATGTCAACTTAGGGAGCCACAGTTTTCCTTACAAAGAATGGATTATCTCTTTGGACACCATCAGAATCTCTCCCTACAGTTGTGTTTGAATTTGAATTTCCCTTTAACTAACTTAATTAAGTAACTGTGCAGTTTTCTTTCTCAAGCATCATGTCTCTACACCAGAATGTGCTGTTCTTGTGCTAAGGGTTGTTAAGGCTTACTTCTTTTATAATCACATGTTCAGATTCTCCAGGAGATGGCCCAGGCTCTTTCCATCCAATCTTAAAAACCCCAGGCTTTCAACCATTTCTATACAAAGATTATTAAAAAGGATAACAATTTGCCTCATGGTATGCTATGAGACTACTAAACTGGATTTGTGATTCAGTCAGGCCATCCTCCAGATCAGATCACCAAAAGAAATATTCCATCTTTGACCACTGCTGTCAAGCTGATGTGGAACATGAAAGTGACTGGTCAGTGACATCCACAGAGCAGTTGTACACTTGGGTTATTTCTTAAAGATAGAAAGCAAAGTTACTCAAAACTGAAATTCCTCAGGTACATTTCCTTTCCATTCACCTTTCCTTTAATCTCTTTCAGGATGAGTCAAAATTCTTGGAGTTATTTTTTTTTTTGCATTTGAAAGAACAGTAAAATAAACCTAGGTGTGGTCTTCTCTATCTAACTATATGATGTGCTTCAGGAATGGGGAAAAGCAAACAAGCCCTTCACAGAGAGAAAAAAGATTTCTGCATGTAATGGCAAATGCACAAACACAGTGTGAACAAAACATAGTTTGCTTGTCTAGAAATGCTTCAGTTTCTGGTTTCTTACATCTCTTTTTGAACCTACCTTAACAAAATTAACCCTTAACATATTTTTGAAGCCTTGTGGCTCATTTCATTCTCTCACCATTACTTACCTATCGGTTGTCAAATTGGCGGCCTTTCTAAGCTGTTCTAACTTAACTGAACAGAAGAAAAGCCTCAACGTGCATGACGTCTCTCACCACCTCATGAGAAGTAGACATTTAGCCACAGAATGGGGACGCATATCACCAGAACTGGGAACAAAGCTTAGGCTTGCAAGCTGGCAGCACAGAACATGAAGAATAATGCTTTTCAATACACATTTCTCATCATGAATAGAGGGAAAGAATCAGAGCTGACCTGGCAGCATGCTGAGGGCTCAAATTACCCAGCACTTTTGACGGGCAAGAATTTCACTGAAAAATAAGTATATAGGAAGAGGGTAACCAGTCTCAGTAACTAAGTTTTCTTCTAGGGTTCATCAAGCATTATTTTACTTTACAAAAATAATCATAAAATATGTTAAGTGATCAGCATAAGGAAAAATGGGACACTACAGTTGTATGCATAAATGATGTTTTTTTTGGCTGGTAAATAAGTATTTTCTTTAAAGGATTACGTTTACAGATAACTTTTTAAATACCCTAGTACTAATAAATAATACTGTTTCTTTATAACTCACATCTCTGTCCTTCCAAATCATGACACTTTTTTCTACTTGGATAAAATCCAAAACCACAGAATACTTTTCTCTGAAACACCCCTGTGTGAGCTCTACCTTCCATATCCCTTCTCCCTAATCAGGCCAATGCAGGTACACTTTTCCCAAAATCTAGCTTATACCTTTCCAAGCTCCTCTGCAGATCTTCAGAGGTGTGCACCCTGAAATTAGTAGCAACTGCCAGACTCCTTAGTTCATATATGCACTGTGGGTTTTCATGTAATTTCCTCTTTTTGTACATATATCATAAAAAATCAAGGTGATCTCTCAATTTCCTGCAGGGACAGATATAGCAAATCCTTAATATGAAGAACTCCTGTTATTTTGACTCTCACAGCAGAATACAATGATCTGCTGTTACTTGAGACTTCTCTTCATCTTATGTTTTTTATTTCATATCCACAAAACAAATTCATTTTTGAGGGTTAGAAGTATTTTTTTGGGGGGGAAAAGAATTCACATGTTTTCAAGGAAGAAATGTTTTGTAAAAGGTAGTTTAAGAAAACTGCCAAAAGTCTTCCAGCTGACATAAAAAGCTGCTTGACAATTTTCAATGATCAAACCTGTATTATCATGACACTCAACCAGAAAGAACATAAATTACTTCTATTTGCATTTAGAGTTTTGTTTGGTTTTTTGGATCATGGAGAGCATATTTGTTTGTACTGAGTAAATAGCAGGATTTTTAACAGGACCTCCTTATTTGTTCAGAGATTTTCCCTTTGGAAAATGAAAAAAAGCAAGTGTCAGAGGGCCTGAACATTTATTTCTTCAGTCTGGTTTTGCTTCAGCAGCAGCTTTAGTAGATTTGAATTCTTTGGATGTTTGCACCCCATGGGGTGTACAGTCATCTATTTTTTGATAGAAGAGAGTAACAAAATGAGACATATAGTATGATTAAGATGTACTGGGAGTGGTGAAAGGGACATTTTTGTCCCAGATAGAAAGTGGCAGGAGCCACAACCCTGACTTCCAGAGGAAGCTCCGCCCCAATAACTGTCACATGGCTCCACTTTTTTGTGCCTGGGCATCACCATTTTAGAAACTGTTATACCCCACGTGTTCAGAGCCATCCCTGCGATCGGCTGGCAGGACCAGGCTACCCAGAATTACATCACATGCCTCCGTCTACTGCATACGCAGAGGTTGATATCTTTGACAACATCATGTTTTCACACTGCTCTATGATTGGTTGGTTGCCATTTCTTGAACTCATCATATGCACATGATTACAGACCACCCTCTGAATGGCTGCCTATTTCCCTTGGACCACAAAGTGCTCATATATGAAAATACACCTTTATCTTTTTCTTTTTCTTTTTCTTTTTCTTTTTCTTTTTCTTTTTCTTTTTCTTTTTCTTTTTCTTTTTCTTTTTCTTTTTCTTTTTCTTTTTCTTTTTCTTTTTCTTTTTCTTTTTCTTTTTCTTTTTCTTTTTCTTTTTCTTTCTTTTTCTTTTTCTTTTTCTTTTTCTTTTTCTTTTTCTTTTTCTTTCTTTTTCTTTTTCTTTTTCTTTTTCTTTCTTTTTCTTTTTCTTTTTCTTTTTCTTTTTCTTTTTTTTTCTTTTTCTTTATCTTTCTTTATCTATCTTTATCTTTATCTTTATCTTTATCTTTATCTTTATCTTTATCTTTATCTTTATCTTTATCTTTATCTTTATCTTTATCTTTATCTTTATCTTTATCTTTATCATCTTATCTTTATCTATCTATCTTTATCTTTATCTTCATTTTTATCTTCACCTTCATTTTCATCTTCACCTTCATTTTCATCTTCACCTTCATCTTCATCTTCATCTATCTTTATCTTGGTATTAATATGAATACACAAACAGGAAATATAGTTTAAGAGGGATGGCTTTCATTCACAGGTGCTCAGAAGAATGCACCAAATCTGAGTTGAATTTCTTTAAAGTATCCTTGAATCAAGGTCTTTGTCTGATGTCAGCTGACATCTCTATTATAATCAATATAGTTGAGATCAGCCAATGAGTTAACCCTTGAGAAATATATATCAGGACATATGTAACAGGTCAATGAAAGAGTATTATGACTCAGAGGACCCATAGACAGAGTATTTGGAATAGTATTTATGAGTGAAAGGAATATTTTTTCCATTACTTAAAAGATTTCTTTCTCTCTCTGCCATCAGTGGCAAGTGGGTCTTCCCCTTCCTCTCAAATTTCTTTCTGATTTATTCTGGATAAAAAGGGAAAAAGTAAGGTGACTAATAAGGGGTGAGAAAGTGGGAAGGAATACCATAACCAGAATACAATAAAATAGAGAAATAGAATATGAAGATTAGATCAAATTAGAATTTAGAGCCAAAACAATTGCATAGAAGGAAATTATATTCTGTTTCTGGGCCAAGAGAGTAGAAAGTTTACCATAATATATTGCTGAAATACTGAGGGACAACACAAGAAGCTTGGGAGACTTTCAAGAAGAAAACTTACAAATCTTAAAATATAGCTGTTAATTTTTGCCAGCAGGTACCAAAGTGCCTACAGCATATTAGAAAATTAAAGCCCAGGAATCTTCCAGGGCTGTGGAAAATGACAATAAAAGTGTTTGTATTGATATGAATGGAAAGTGAATGTGAGGCATGGGTTCAAAATACCAGCAGAAATGTTGTAAAAACGGTATGTATTGCTGACAGCTACAGCAGCCAGTCATCAAAATCCTAGCACACACCTACCTGCAATTTCTCAGGACAACCAGATCTGAAACAGTGACTAAATTCTGATCAGTCACAGAGGTGGGACAGGATAGAGATTAATCACAGCTTCTGAAGGGTGTGATGAGACACATCCAAATCCAGCACACTCCTAGGAAGAACTCAGAGAATGTGGGGAGGGGTGCAAAAACTGATGTCCCTTGTCCTCCATGTCATTGCAAGCAATTCCTAATAAATCACTTATTAATCACCTAATAACCTGCCGGTGGACCAGACCACTTTTTTTAGTACCTGCCACTCATATCTGGATTTTTTTCCAAAGAAAATATGACTTTTCTCTAAGTAGGTTTTATGGAGTCTTACATGCAGAAACTAGTAAAGAGTTTGTTTGTCCCATTTCTGGTGTTATTCTCTTTTGACTAAAGTTTGATTGTTTGAAATATCTTGGGGTTTTTTAATCACCAGTTGAGTCAAATCTCAACATTGTGTAACCAGCTGCCATTCATTTTAGAAATAATAAAAAACCTGAAAAGGTTTGCAACCTAAACAAGAAAACTTCTTATTAACTGGATTAATTTTCCTTAGAAAAGAATGTGGAAAAGTCACCTATCAAAAAAAAAACCCAAAAAACTATTGTCATTTCAGATCCCTCCATCATGTGCAATCCTGTGTTTTATTCAGGTCTTTGAGAGTCTTTCATTCTCATTTTCAAAAGATATCCAACAGCTGTATACATTTATTAAGTCTGTTTGGATTTGTCTTATCAGCATTTAATTTAAGAAAAATCATTAACTTGACTTTCTTTTAAGAGTCTGTGGAAATTGTTTTAGGATCCCTTTTAAGATAGAGTGTCCTAAAGTAATTACATCTTGGAGATATTCCCATCTCATTCTTTTCCATGACTAATATAATTCATATTTGATTAATCCTTATTAGGTGTTTTGGTTTTCTTCCAATGAGTGGGAAATAGACGTCTAGGTGTGTGAAGTCAAAATTGTACCAAAGTATCCAATGTAAAGTCCTAAGGAGTGGTGTATGCCATACATGTATGCCATGGGGAGGGAATCCCATCTTGGCACTCATGGAGTTTGAAAAGGGCAAATTCTGGTCGCTAGTCACAACATCAGTTCCCCGTATAGTTCTCTGGCCAGAAAGGGCTAAGCTAACACTTGTATGCACATCCAGAAGAATAATCCTTCAAAGTAAACAGAATTGTGTTTCATTTTGCTCTATTCTGACTAGGATAGGTTTCCAGTTACGGTGTGCATAATTCAAGCATTAGAAGACAGGCCTTAAACCAGGAGTGGCTGGTTTTCTTGGAGCACTCATGAAAATCATTTTGTGTTTGAGAGCCATGCATCAAAGAAGACTGGTAAGAAAGGTAAGGATATTCTTGATATAACAGAGCTCACTGCTGAGCTGGGTAGGCGGTCAACCTCTGAAACCCACTGATACCAGCACCAGTGCCTCCTACTAACTTGCTTCCTCTCACGTCTTCTTTACCCTGAAGACCTAATGCTAACCAATGTGTTGCAGTTTAATCACTTCTACCAGAGAAGTAGATTATACTTCATATACTTATAAAGTACACAATCAAGTAAACTTCTCTTTGATAAGTTAAAATGGTTATTTCGTCAAGGATTTGTCGTGGTTTAACCTGGCAGGCAGCCAAATACCACGCAGCCGCTCACTCACTCCCCCCGCCCCCCCAGTGGGACGGGGAGAGAATCGGAAGGGTAAGAGTGAGAAAAACTCGTGGGTTGAGATAAAGACAGTTTAATAGAACAGAAAAGGGAGAATAATGATAATAAATAATGATAGAATATACAAAATGAGTGATGTACAATGCAATTGCTCACCACCCGCGCTGACCGATAACCAAGTAGCGATCGGTACTTCCTGGATCACGCCTACCCTTCATATACTGAGCATGACGTCACATGGTATGGAATACCCCATTGGCCAGCTGGGCTGGCTGTCCTGATTGTGTTCCCTCCCATCTTGTGTACCTAGCTCAGTCAGTAGGCACGGGAGCTGTCCTTGGACTAGGAGGGCACTTAGCAACAACTGAAAACATCAGTGTGTTATCAACATTCTCCTCATACTAAATCCAAAACACAGCACTAGGAAGAAATTTAACCCTATCCCAGCCAAAACCAGGACAGATTATAAGAACCCTAACAGGAAATGACAATTTGATAGTAGAGGATAATATAACAGTCAAGGCTGTGACTAGATCCAACCACTGGAAGCTGAAGGTGAACAAATTTGGTGCTGAATAAAATTCTGGTTTCTGTATCTAATTTAAAAATCACTTCAGGAAAAGAAGCATGTGTGGTAAAGTGTTAAGCCTGCTAGAGTTGAAATTACTCCAACTTGGCATGTAGAAGGCTGGAGAGTCAAATTCTTCTAACTAGCATAATTCATGATGCAAGTAATTTTAACTCAAACAATATAATTAACTCAAAATATATAATTAGGTGCTGAACATATATGATGTCCAAGAATACCCACAAAGGGCAGAAAGTCATAAGAAAAATGATATGCATTGCTTGCATAATATGTTTAAAAATGTACTGTTGCAAAAGGTTCACATAATCAGAGAAGCCTCTGACAGCCTGGGATGGTGTGTTATCCTGCATCAAACTGAGAACAGAAACAAAGGGCTGTTCATTCCCTTCTTTCCTGATATGACTCTAATATTCTGGGAAAGCTTAGAAGGAAATATTAGTGTCTAGTTTTTTGAGGAAAGTCTTGGAGCTCAGTCTGTTATTGCCTCAAATTGCTGAAGAAAGAAGAGCGATTAGCTCCTTGTCCTAGTATTTATTGCCTTCTCTCAGTCTGTAAGACAATCAGCTGCTTTACTGGTCACACTATAAGACCACAAATCACTTTGCACTTAAGATGCGGAGAGCAAAAAGAAAACACTTTGATTCTCTCTCTCTCTCCAAACTACAGGCAAGCTCCTATGAAATATCGTCGTCATATCTGTCCTGCCTATGTGCAGCTTGTTACACTTGTACCAGGCAGTGACACAGTGGATTGCCCAAAATACTGTATTGACACACCCTATGTATAAAGACTATGATGCTCAAGCAGCGTACTAATGGGGAATATGCTGCAAAGCAGGGAGGTAGGGAAGAAAAAACCTTCAGGAAAGAGATAATGAGTGAGGGGAAAGAGAGTAGAGAGGGACGACCTGCCTGTCCAGGCACATCTGAGCTTTATGCAAAGAAAAGTTTTGTTTTGTGAAAATGTGCCAAGAATATTGTAACTAAAGATGATGACAAATAGAAGAAGGGTTACCCTTTCCTTAGATCTACTATTCTGTGGTAATGTGATATGATGCCTTTCCCTCCAAATGCTCCCTGCATCTGAAGTTAGAGAGATATCGAAGCTCTCAGTTATGCAACAAAAGTTAATAATTATTTCCTCTCTTTGACAAAGTGCTTTGGGAGTTCTTGGCAGTAACAGAATTGCACCCAGTCTTGTCCTTTCCTCCCTGTTGTTTCTCTTTCTCCCTGTGGTAGAGCTGAGTACGTTGTTTAAGATTCACTTCTTGATTTTACCTTTCTATTTTTACTGAAGTTTTTCCACTTGAAACACCTGTCCCTCTGTCTTGCAGTTTTGTTCTGCTGCTGCGTGCTTTGTTTTTTTATTAAAACCACTTTGTTCCTTTCTGAAGGTCTCGACAGATTGGCTGCTGATACCCCACTTCAAACATTATGTTCAAGGTAGTAGCTTGAGAGTGCATCCTCCTTGTAAACCTAAGCTTTGTCGAGAGATGTGGCAAGCACAGCTGACATTTCAGCCATGGGCCATTGCAGTGATTTGTTGATGCTTCTTTCCAGTTCTTCCCTCCTGCTCTGTGTGCATACCATCCTCCAGACAGATTTGTCCAGAAGTTGTGTTATTTTGTCTCCTGCTTCCCATCTTCACCACTGTCTATGTGCTCAGCATAAAACAAAAATAGTATTGTAACAGTAATACTATTATAGCTTAATAAATAATCATTTAACAGACTCCGTCCCCTCCCAGAGGAGCTCTTGGTGCCATCTGAGACACTAAGAAATAAGCATTTAAAATTAGGTAATAATAGAGAAGAAATTAGTCAGATGTAATAAAGTACAATTTTTTGGAATTACACAGGACCTTGCCCCGCCCTTCCCCCATCAGACAATTAGGCCAGAGCCGCCAGTTGATAGCACAGCAATTTTATTCTCTTCTAATGAATAAGGTGTAATTCATTCTAATATATAAAAGATTTTATCTAGGATTTGTATAAGAAGCAAAAGCATATTACTGGTAAGCTAACACTCCTCCAAAATGATAATATATACTGTGGCACTGTTAAGTGATAATATTCTAAACCCTCTGTGTAATTTTTGCAACACAGACTGTTAACAGTGGTATTCAAAACAAATAAAGCCTAATATGCAGGTCTTGAAGACATTTTAAGACACTGAGATAGTCTGTCATTTAGAAGAAACCTATTTTCCTGGTGGGGCCTTAATCTCCTAGTTCATACATGCTGTCAGCAGAGGTTCACAGGATGGCTGAGTTTTCCTGCTCAAAGCAGCCCAAACGGGGGGATGCCTTACTCCAGTCTGTACCCTGCCTCCCCTCTTTGCTGCTACCCTTGCATCAGCTTGGAGCTCATCTACCCCCCAGGAAGCTGGTTCAGCTTTTTAAACCAGCAGAAATCAAACCCTTCAACCAATGCTCAGCTGTCTTGTGAAACTTCAACCTAAGATTATTTCAGGAAGTAGCAAGTATAAAAGCATACACGGAAGACTGCCAAGTAAGCATCAGGTGGCAACAGAAACAGAATTTTAATTGTAAGAGATTTTCTTGTAGGATAATTAAAATTAATATTGCCCTGTCAAAACTGCAAAAAGATACACATTCGGCAAGCCTTCCCTGCATCATAAAAAGAATCACAACAAAAGAACCCTTGCATAAAAAATAAGCAAACGCTACAAAAATCTTTTGAAAGACAAAACATCTCAAAACTCGAAGGGAAAATTGTTTTGTATATGAAAACATACTTCAGTATTGCAGCAGACACTATGTGCCTCATATTAACTCCACTGGGATTGAACAACATCTGGAAAAAGGAAAGGGCATCTTCTCAAAATCTAACAAAGCAAAGATACATCTCCTTTCATACATTCCATATTTGGCTGCGTAAGTCAGCAAAGATTGTGTGTCCAAGCAGGTAGACAAGGACAATAAATGCAAATAAGCAATAAAGGCTGTATCTGCAGTGCCATCAGTAGTGTAGATATATTTAAGCCACTTTTTTTTTTAATGTGAACATGTATCAATACACCATGTCTTCTGAGTATGATTTCAGGTTTCAGGCATGCTATATTTGCAGTCACGTCACAGAAGCTTGCCGTCTATACAGGCCATAGTCAAGCTAGGGGATTTTTAAGTACTAACAACAGTGTTATGCTTGTTTACTATTATGCACACACTCAACTCCAGACAATGAAGAATGTCTTTTCTGAGAATAATTTTTTCTACTTATTTCTAGCAGGAGTCTTTTGTAGCTATTCCATTGTGGTAATGTTCACACAGCCTGTTCTTGCCAAATCTTTTATATTAAGGTTTATAACCTTAATACTTAATATTAATACTTAATCTTTCAGTATTAAATGCTAACAACACTTGTTAACAAGAATGTGAGGTTAAACAATGTGTGTGTGTGTGTATCAAACACAAAAAACTGTGTGTTTGCCAAAACCTGATCATGTTTAAGAGGAAGACTGCCATCGGCAGGATTCAACAGTAATTGGGGAACTTTAAAGACTTTTGAAACAAAGAATAAATGAATCTTAAAAGAAGTATAACAGAAGCATGAAAATTCACAACAGGAGGCAGAGACCTTGGAGTGGAAACAGCAGCCATCAAAACCTGGTTTGATGCTGCCAGAAGTTGCCCCACCAGCATCAACCTTTGCCTTGGCCAGTGAGAGCAGCCTCCCCACCGCACACCATGAGCTGCCTGCTCTGCAGCTGGTGGGGCGACAGTGTGGGCCACGACAAGTAGGGACCCGCACTTCAGATTCGCCTGTTCGCATGAACTCGTGGGATGCTTCTCACCGGCTTGTGGATTCATAGGTTATAGAAAGCAGCACAGATACCCATAAAGCTATAGCACGCATGTCTCCTTAAAGGACACATGCAAGCAGGGTAACCCACGCTTCCAAAAAAGCAATGGTGCTTGTAACCCACACATCCTTTGAGGAAGGGATGGGTGTGATGGTAGCTCTGTGAATGTGTGGCTCTGTGTGTGTTTGTGATTAGAAATTTTGGGGACTGGTTATTAAAAAATATTTAGAAATATGTAGGTGCTTACTAGAATTTTGAAAGTGTCTAGTATTGTGATTTATATGTTGTATTACCAATATTGACCCTGAAAATACAGATGATGGCTTGTTAGTTTTGTGTCATTAATAAATCCATAACCTGCTTCTATCCTGATTCAGTTTAAACTAAGTGAACCAAGAAGTTTTTCCCTATGACTACTATTTCATAAATTTTCCCCTTAATTAGCTCCAAGGACTTTCTGGCTGAGTTTACGTACAGTGCAGCCTTCTCTTATATTGTTACATATGTTAAGTTGTCTTTTCATGTTGTGCCTTTGGAGATCACACTGTTTGTACAGATACTGGCCAAAACACTGTAATTCTAGCATCCACGCTAGGAATATACGAAAGCAGCAAGCTCCTCATTCCTCGGGCCATTTTCTGTGTTTTGAAATAGGAGTATGATGAGAATGAAAGATAAGCTGCTGTTCTTCGTCAAAGATCTTGCAAGCCTGTCCAATGGAAAGCTGGTGTTGTAAGCTGATACCATTTTTTTTAAGGCTCCTTTTTCAATAGATGGATGAGGAGAAAATAGCTGTCAAGCCACTAGAGATAGATCAAAAAAGGAAACGTCTGGGAAAAAGTGAAAGTCTGCATTATATTTAAGGCTTGGAACGTGGAAATACCATAGGTAACATTGGTGAAATGATTTATTTACACGACTTTTAGAGAAAACAGGGCAATAAGAGATTCTGGCTTAAAACTGGAGTCCAGGCAATCCTTTACACCCTCATAGCATGATACAGAGGTCTCAGGTTCTGGGGTTTCAAAGGTTAACTCCAACAAGACAATTTTACATGCTACAAATAAAGTTAAGGTACTTTCTTTTGGAAATCAAGAGTGGGCTAAGGTGTGCTGTGAGTACAGCTTACATTGTTCCAAACTATACTCCTTGTTACTATAGTCAAGATGTTTCAGGGCCAAAATTTAATACCAGCTTAGTTAAAAACTAATGCTACTACACATAATCATGTATATGGAATCATAGAATCATAGAATCACACAGGTTGGAAAAGACCTCTAAGATCATCGTGTCCAACCGTCAACCCAACACACCATGCCCACTAAACCATGTCCCTAAGGGCCTCATCTACACGTCTTTTAAATACTTCCAGGGATGGTGACTCCACCACTTCCCTGGGCAGCCTGTTCCAAGGCCTGACCACTCTTTCAGTAAAGAAATTTCTCCTAATGTCCAATCTAAACCTCCGCTGGCGCAACTTGAGGCCATTTCCTCTCGTCCTATCGCTAGTTACTTGGCAGAAGAGACCAACACCCACCTCGCTACAACCTCCTTTCAGGTAGTTGTAGAGCGCGATGAGGTCTCCCCTCAGCCTCCTCTTCTCCAGGCTAAACAACCCCAGTTCCCTCAGCCGCTCCTCATAAGGCTTGTGCTCCAGGCCCTTCACCAGCTTCGTTGCCCTCCTCTGGACACGCTCCAGCACCTCCATGTCCTTCTTGTAGGGAGGGGTCCAAAACTGAACACAGTATTCGAGGTGCGGCCTCACCAGTGCCAAGAACAGGGGCACGATCACCTCCCTACTCCTGCTGGCCACACTATTTCTGATACAGGCCAGGATGCCGTTGGCCTTCTTGGCCACCTGGGCACACTGCCGGCTCATGTTCAGCCAACTGTCAATCAGCACCCCCAGGTCCTTTTCCTCTGGGCAGCTTTCCAGCCACTCTTCCCCAAGCCTGTAGCGTTGCCTGGGGTTTTTGTGGCCCAAGTGCAGGACCCGGCACTTGGCCTTGTTGAACCTCATACAGTTGGCCTCGGCCCATCGATCCAGCCTGTCCAGGTCCCTCTGCAGAGCCTTCCTACCCTCCAGCAGATCAACACTCCCGCCCAACTTGGTGTCGTCTGCAAACTTACTGAGGGAGCACTCGATCCCCTCATCCAGATCATTGATAAAGATATTGAACAGGACCGGCCCCAGTACTGAGCCCTGGGGAACACCGCTCGCGGCCGGCCGCCAACTGGATTTAACTCCGTTGACCACAACTCTCTGGGCTGGGCCGTCCAGCCAGTTTTTTACCCAGTGAAGAGTGCACCTGTCTAGGCCGTGAGCCGCCAGCTTCTCTAGGAGAATGCTGTGGGAGACAGTGTCAAAGGCTTTACTGAAGTCCAGGTAGACCACATCCACTGCCTTTCCCTCATCCACGAGGCGGGTCACCTGGTCATAGAAGAAGATCAGGTTGGTCAATCAGGACCTGCCTTCCATGAACCTGTGCTGGCTGGGCCTGATCCCCTGGTTGTCCCGGACATGGCTCGTGAGCACCCTCAAAACCAACCATGATCTTCCCCGGCACCGAGGTCAGGCTGACCGGCCTGTAGTTCCCCGGATCCTCCTTCCGGCCCTTCTTATAGATCGGCGTCACATTGGCAAGCCTCCAGTTGTCCGGGACTTCCGCAGTTAACCAGGACTGCTGGTAAATGATGGAGAGCGGCTCGGCAAGCTCCTCCGCCAGCTCCCTCAGTACCCTCGGGTGGATCCCATCCGGCCCCATAGACTTGTGAGCGTCCAGGTGGCATAGCAGGTCATTAACTTCTTCCTCTTGAATTATGGGGGGTTTATCCTGCTCGTCATCCTTGTCTTCCAGCTCAGGGGGCTGAGTACCCTGAGGATAACCGCTCTGACTACTAAAGACTGAGGCAAAGAAGGCGTTGAGTACCTCAGCCTTTTCCTCATCCTTGGTGGCAACGTACCCCCCCCCCGCATCCAATAGAGGATGGAGATTCTCCTTGGCTTTCCTTTTGTCATTAACATACTTATAAAAGCATTTTTTGTTGAGATTAGATGGATCTTAATATATGTGATAGTAAAGGACTAGCAATAGGAACACCAGAGTTTGAAACAAGGAAACATCCAATATAAAGGACACCACTTCCGCTTTAAGCATCTGACATTTCTAGCATATCATTTTCCTAAAACACAGATGACTGTTTGACAGAAAGATTAGAAACATCTGAAAGTATTGAGGTAGTGGCTGGTTATTATGCCTCGGCTGAATGTCATTCTATTAATACTGGGCCTATGTGGCATATCATTATAAAGAAGAAAAGTATTGAAATTCCCATTGAATAACAATCAGGTGTAAATTCCTTCAGGGACTCCAGATGACGTATAGTTCTGAGGGCTGGTTTGTAATTGGGACAGTTCTTGAACTGCTCTTCATCTTCTTAGAGATTCGAATATATATCAGCTGGGATCCTTTACATATCAAGAACAAATCTTATCCTCACATTTAACTTGCTTGTTCTAGCTTCCAGGTAAACAACCTGGTCTTCCCAGTTTTTGGCCAAATAACCAATCATCACAAATGCCTGTAAAAACATAATTAATGGAGTTTTGCACTGTAATTTTTATATATTCCCATGCACCATCAGCTTTGCACTGGCAATATTTCTGTGCCTTCATTTCTGTGGTTTATGTCTTACCTTATCATGTGGTCATGTGGTGTAAGTCCAAGAAGCAAAATCATAGAATCATTGAAATGTGGAATAATAGAAAAGTCTAGGGTGGAAGGGACCTCTGGAGATTATCTAATCCAACCCTAGATTAAGTCACCCAGGGCCCTGTCAAGCGCAGTCCTGTATATTTCCAGCAAGGGTGATTCCATCACTTCTCTGGGCAACTTATTCCAACATTTAATTGTTCTCATAGCGAATAATCTTTTTCTTATGTCCAGATGGAATTTCCCTTGAAACAACTTGTGCCCATTGCCTGTTGTCACTGTGGATCCTTGTAAAGAGAGTACCTCTAGTTTCCCTATAACTATCTTTTAGCTATTGGAAGACTGGTTTCCCTTCTTTTTCTAGGCTAAACAAACACAGGTCCCCCAATCTTTCTCAGAACATGATGTTCTCCAACACTTTACTCATTTTGGTGGGCTTCAGTGGACCATCTCAAGATTTTCAATGACTCTCTCAAACTGGGGAAACCAAACTGGACATGGTATTCCAGGTGTGGCCTAACAAGGGCTGAGCAGAGTTGAATAATCACACTCCTTGGTGTGGTAGCTACAGTCTTGCTGATGCAGCCCAGGATGTGGTTTGCCTGCGTTGCTGCAAGGGTACACTGCTGGCCAATATTTAGCATGTTAGTCTCTAGGACCTGTGGTTCTTTTAAAAAAGCTACACCCCAGCCAGGTAGACCCTATCCTATACTGCTGCTTGGGATTTTTCTGTCCCAGGTGCAGGGTTTCAAATTATTCTCATCAATTCTTGTTGATCCAATCTTCCAGCCTGTCAAGGTCTTTCTGAATGGTACCTCTTCCTTCCAGAATATCTGCCTCTCCTACTAGATTGCTGATATGCACAGACTTGGTGAGGGTACATTCAATCCTACCATAACAGCTTGTTTTAAAGATACTGAATGGTATCAGACACACGATTGACCTCAGAGAAACTCCAGTTATCACTGGTTGCCAGCTTGATTTTGAGTCATTAACCACTATCCTTTGAGCTTGGCAGTTGGCCAGTTTTTAATCCATCCTCTGGTCCATCTGTCCAGTCTATGTTTTATCAGTTTACCAACAAGGATATTGTGGCGAGACTATGTCAGATAAATTGCAATAGTCTGACATTGACAGCTTTGCCCTTATCCAGTGAGCAAATTGTTTTGTCACAGAAGGCAATGAAGTTGGTAAATCATGATTTACCCTTGGAGAATCTTTGTTGGCTTTTCCCAAACACCTTGTTGTCCTTCATTGGCCTGGAAATAGCTTCCATGAGGACCTGCTCCATAATTTTCCCAGAGACTGAAGTGAGACATATTGGTCTGTAGTTTCTCAAATCTTCTTTTTTGCCCTTTTTGTACATGGATGTAATACTTGCCTTCTAGTCATCAGGGACTTCCCTTGGCCTCTATGACTTTTCAAAAATGATGAAGAGTGACTCTGCAGTGATGTCATCCCCCTTTTCTAGCACCCTTGGATGTATCCTGTCAGGTCTCATAGACTTGTAGATTCCAGTTTGTACAGGTGATCCCTAAACTGACTCTCCTCCAGGGTTTACCATTTGCTTTCCTGTGTCATTTGTAACGAACTTGTCAGCCCCTTTCAGTGGCAAACCTATCTCTTCCTTGTACTTCTGCTTGTCACTAACATACCTTTAAAATCCGTGTTACTCTTGACATCTCGCCACTTTGAGTGCCAGCTGAGCCCCGCTTTGCCGCTTTGGACCACCACACTTGCTGAGGCCCAGCTAAATAGCAAACAGAAGCTGAACATAGGCATCTGCTGGTCCTGTGTGAGGCCTCTGCCCCATGGGTCCCTTCTCAGGACACGATGAGCCCCTCCCTCCCCCTGTCCCCCAACACTTGCCATGTGTGGTTTGCTTAGCTCACAAGTGTAGTTGCTACCACATGCCCCGCTGCCCTCACAGCAAATTTTAGGAAGAAATCACTGTCTGTTAAATGTTTATTCTTTTCTTATTTTTATAGACAGGCTCTTTCGAAGAGTGGAGTCATTCTCAAACACCAGTTCGCTGGAGTGGGAAAAGTAGGGAATAAAAATGCTTTATTTGTTGTTTGTAAGCTAATGGGAGAAAAATATAGATAGGGCACAAAAGTATATGTATATTCATCTGTATCAGACTAGAAAACAATAAAAAGTAATTTGTCTTTCTGTTCAAAGAGAGGTAGCTAGGGATAGCTGGCTATCCTGCTCTGCTGATAGCAAATAACACATCACATTTTAGTGGCCACAAAAATAATGAGGAGCACAACAGTACTGTTTAGAATAAATTCTCATATACCCAATTAAACAAATTCCAGACTGGCTTCTACACTTTAAGGAGTAAATATGTTAATATGACATATCCTTGTGCTTTCACTTTTTTGATCAAGACATTCGTGCAGATTGCTCTGGTCAACATGACATTAATAGGCGGTAAAATAAAGTATTCAAGTATGCAAAGTGCGTCTTTTTTAACCAGTTCTCAAAATAAACAAGCGCTATCAACAGTAGTAATTATATGTCATGCTGCATTGCTGGCAGCTCTGGGTTGCATGTTTACGCATGAGCAATCTAAATGATTGTCATGAATTATTGAAATTCTCTTTAACATCTGCAATGCTGAAAAAGTATTATGACAAAGTCTGAAAAAGAGTGTTGGCTCTAGTATGACAGATAAATTGAAGCAGTTGTGAGTCCATCAACTAATTCTGCACACAGATTAAATACTGATTTCAGTAATATCTATACATGCAAACGTGCATGACCAACAGTGTAATAAAGGATAAAAGTTGCATTACATTCAAGTGCAGAGGACGCTGTCTTCTTATTACAGTATATTTATATTAAAATGATGACTAAAAGCTAGGCCTTGTACTGTACTCGGAAGCTATGTAATCTTTTGCCATTGATATAGCATGTATTGCAGAGTGGTGTAACCTAGCCATTATGGTCATTTTTCAGGAAGGGACAATGATTAGGAAGAGGAAGAATGATTTAATCCACAATCCTTCATCCCTGTTTTTCATTGCAAAGACTTCCTACCACATGAAGAGTCAATCTCCCATCCTGAGATGTTTCACATCAGTAGAATTATTAAACTTTTAACATTTGTGTTACACTGTTGTCACTATCTAGAAAGACAATAAGAAAAGCACCTCCGAAGTGTTTTAAAAAGTCAAAACATGAGATTCCACAGATATGTAAATCTGTATATGCAGGAAATGCAGCCAACTCCTTTCACACACTGAAACGGGACTCCCCCTTCTGCTACATTATATAACATTGTCATCTCTGGATGAATCCAACCTGGAAGTTCAAACGTTATCATGCATTTTAGAGAACAGGGAACAACTGATGTTTGTTTTTGGGACTCACTTTGCTGTACCAACATTTGGTATTCGGTCTTTCCCAGAAATAACATCTTCGTTACTTGGGTTGAACCGAAATAAACAGGCTGCAGAAACAGTTACTTTCTTTTTCTAAAAGGAGACAATGGGTGTTACACTTTTGTTACACAAAAATTCTCATTTTCTTATAGAGAAATGAAATGTGGAATACTCTTTGACATCAGCTGCATTATTTGTTGGTATGATATGTAGTACAGAATTAATAAACAATATCGCACATGCACAAATGCTGTAAGAAGTCAACGGTTCTAATATTAAGATGATAAGTTTTTTCATTTGACCTTTCTCCATATTAAATTGTAATATATTAAATCTCAAGTACTAGCTGGATGCAATCTATAAATGTCCTCAAATTTTGTCTAATAATCTTGTAAGAATCTAACAAGATAGCAATATTTCGTGACAAAATTTCATACCTGGAGTATAACATTATGTTGTACTCAAGCATGAACTCTTTGATTTTAGGTAACTAACATTACTTAAAATAAAGCGATTTCAAGCCTAGGGAAATATATTATAATTTTTTTGCATGTCTAGTTTAGCATTTCAAAGTCAGGGGGTTTTATTTTTACTTTGTAGGAAACAGCGTTTATGATTCGGAGGATGTGGCATTCTCATAAATATAAACCAGATTCTCTGGGTGTTGTTTGCTTAGCTGGTGGAGCTGTTGAATCAAACTTTAGTGTCTCTTTTCTTTGCAGGTTCTATGCCAAAATATTGATTTACATACATAATTATCTCAGCTCCCATTCTCAAGAGGTTTATGCAGAAAGAGAGTCCTTCTTCCTCAGATACTCCCCTGCCTTCAAGTGCAGAAATATGCAAGTCATTTTTGAGCTCTTACTGGAATAATTCCTGGGTGGCTGAGTACAGAGTGGCCTAAGAGATTCTCCTTTGTGCTGCTATTTAAATTGAAAGGGAAATAACTTGGACTTTTTAGCTCAGTCTGTCCTTTTCCTTTTCTCTCCCTCCCAGCTGCTCAGCACTCTTAGACTACTGTGTGGTTGCCAGAGGCTTCATGCAATTTAAAAAACAGAGAACAGTTTTTTTTCTGTTTTTTCTTCACCCCAAATGTTTCACCATGTGACACTGTTCTAAAGAGAGATGCAGTTTCTATACTTTTTCTTATGCAGCCAGTCATTATTGTATCATTGGCCAAATTCTCAGCTACTGAATTTACAGTAATAACATCTATTTCCATTTAATCTGTTGATATTCAGGAGTTCACATTCAATTAATCAAAATCAACTAAGTCACTATGACCACTTTGAAATCTTTCAGGCAATTAATTTAATTTAGACATTTTTATTATATTTTCACAATTATTTCACACAGATCCGTGAAGAATCCATACAAAGCTCTTCAATTAAACTTTATCTGAAGATAAAGAGGGAATACTACACTCTTGGTGTAGTAATTGCAAATTCAAGTAAGGATTAAAAACAATGAAGTCTTATATTGCTGTTTTTCCACTCAGCAATGCGTAAGTGCATTTTAAGTGTATGAAACTGCAAGATATTCACCTATGGTATTTCTATGTGCATGGATAATATACATTATATAAAGCACCTCTCAGTTTCTTATCTTTAATTTACAATGTAATTTATATCTACTGTATAAATGACTTTATTTGTTCAGTGTAGTTATTTTTTATTACAATTTTTGAAATGCAATCAGACCCTTATTTAATGAGTTAATAAGTAGATGCAAGTCCAGTTACAACAATAAAACAGTAGAGTTAGTTTCTGAATTACTTGTTCCTTATGTAGGCAAACTGGGTCTAGCAAGATGTCTTAGACATTATATTAATTCCTAAAATAGATTAAAAGCAGCGTGTAAAATGAGACTTTTAATGCTGCATAAAATGAATGTTCTTGTTTTCACAAACAGTATACATGCAGGACAAATTGTGTAGGACAAGTCTTATACATTGCAAAAACACAACGTTAAATTACGCATGCTATTAGAAGAACTATTAGATATACTAGCTTAAGCAAAACCTTTTTGAGAAGATAATTTGCCTTTTTTTTTTTTTACTGGGTCCCCTTGTTTTGTTTGGACATAAGTGTTGTGACAAAATCACACAAACTTTTCTTTTTTTAAGTTTATCTAGGATATTTGGTAGTGGAGAATTTCACTCTGTTTGAAAATCACCAATATTTGCAGGAATTACAGAAAAGAGCGTTTTTATTAGGAGGAGTATGAGTGCAGTAAACATTAAGTTTTTACATACAAAAGTCTTAAGCCAAAACCTAAAATTTGGAATGCTCAAGACATTTTTCTAAATTGACTTTAGACACTGGTGACTAGGTAAATATTAATTGCAAAATGTATTTGGCAACCTAATTTAAAAGCTTGTATGTTAGAAGCTCCATATGGTACCTGGCATACACACCTGAATTCAGTGTAATTCTGAAAAATATCAAGCAATGAGGACTATAATATTAGCTATCGTGCATGTTGTGATGTGCATGTGAAGTTACTAGGAGTATCGGAAGCTGGACATACAAAAACAAGAGACGGAGTAGCATATTTGATTAAGAACTAGATGTTTGAACTGAATAGCATAGAACAATCTAATAAAGGAAAAAAGTTTAATTGTTCACCTTAGCTAAATCTTATTGAGAAATAAGAGCTAAATTATTTCAGCTCATATTACCCAGCTCTGGGTTTTGGGAGTAGAATGCTGTTCTCAATAGCTCTGTGGGCTATACAAAAGGAAACTCTACAGGAGATGGAGAATTTGACAGATGTATTCCACTTTCTGCCTACACAACAGAGAAATATATTCCTGCTATAATGTTACACATGTCAATAGACCCTGCTGAATCTGGGACTATCATGATGCAGAAGTCACATTAGTGTAGGCATTGCACTGACGTTAACGCATTTGCTACATTATTTTTGGGAAAAAAAGCCTTGTACAGGGTTTTTAAACCACCTACATTCAGTCCCGCACAGTCCAATGGTGCACATAATTTGATGTGAATATACTAAAACATATACTTCTTCCTCAAGGTCATTGTTATTCATAAGCCTTTGAACATATTTTCCAAAGCTGTGAGGTTTGATAAGACTTTTCAACAGTTTGCTTAGCAATTTGGGAATTCTAACGCCCCGCTTAATAGCACTTTAAAATTTAAATAATGAACATCTTTAATGATCTTGCATCTCTCCCACAGAATCAATAACGTGAATAATTGGTAATAAACTGCAATCTATATCATAAAGGCACTAATTCTTTTCCTGCTCTCAGATTTTACCCTGTGTTTGTCTCATGATCTTTCCTATTTAATCTGAAACATTGCCTAGAATCAATTCATAGGCTGACAACACTATTGCAACAAAACACTTTAAATTAAGCATGGAATGAAATTAAGTTCTCTTTTCTACAGTAAGTACTTATTAGAATAAGGAAGTTCAGAAATTGTTTACTAAACTTGAAGAATAAGCTAATACCATTTATCTTGGCTGTTAAATGCAAATGTGACATATGGATTTTTGAAAACACAGCAGTGTATTAATGACGGATTAACAAAGCATTGCAAATATATTTGTGCAGCAAGTATAATGGAGGCAGGCCTTTGTCTCTATGACACATCTGACATTTTTCCAAAAACATACAAAATTGTGAGGTGGTAGAATTTTCTTAAATGAGACGTGTTGGTGACTGGCCTACCTCTGAAAATTATTGTCTCTGTTGCGTAAAAAAAAATCAGTACCTATCAGACTGAGTACAAATGCATAGCCAGAAATAATCTCTCCTTAATTTTTTTTCTTCGGTATCGGTATACCGTGGAAGTGCAATACCGTGGTGATTGATGAGAACCAGTTACAGAACACACATTAGTTAAGCCAAAGAATCTTGGTTGAATGAATCATTCAAAGCCATAATACCAGATTCTAATGAACACAGCTTGTTCCTAGAAGATCCCTTGAAGATAGGATTCTTTATATTTCTGAAACTGATGGAGCTCTGAAATTCTGATTAGATCCACCAAATGGCTTTTAAAATAATTTTTTTCTGTTAAATTCACTGCCTTTTTAGAATAGCGAATGATGTGTGTATAGCACCCTTATCTGTGCAACAGCGTGTGAAAGAAAAACAGCCTCTAAGGATAAATAAAGCTGGCATGAGCTGATTTTCTTCACAGCGTTGAACAGAAACCAGATAAGAGTGGAACACACTGAATTGCCATGGGAGAAGTTAGCACTGCTTTCACATTTGGCTTGCACTGCCCTGAAAGTATTTTTGTAGTACATCATATCTAAGGTAAGTCTCTAAAGCTGACTCTTCTCCGTCTGGATGTTATTGTGTCCAGCAGTCCCCGAAGGGTCTTTAACTAGGCCAAACAGTGTTTGCCCATGAAGCGCTGCGCTTGGAGCATTCCAGAGCTTGACTATGGAGTTGTGGAGCTTCAGCCTTTGCTGCCATGTAAGTGCAACTTTGTTGTGAGTGTGTTTGATCCATTATGCTCTATGCTACAGTGGAAACATCACGGGAACAAGAGATAATGGCTCATAATTCGCAGCACTGATGTTGAAACCAGCTTTACTGTCTGCTGGTGTTTATTATTAGATCATCATCAGCTTGATTATATGCTAGTGAAGTGGGAAAGGTGAGCAGTTTCCAGCCTTTTTTCATGTCTGCTGGAGAAGACCGTTTCAGCCACAAAATTCTGAGGAAACCTACCTGCAGGGCACTCATTTGGGTCCAGGGAGTTTTGGGTTGTGTGGTTATTGTGCTGCTTATCTGCTACAGTTTGTGCATGGGGATAACTGGGTCCACTGTGCTTTAGGTTTTTATCTTGTATTCTTTCAGATGTCAACACTACAACCAAAACACCTGATCTTAAAACACAAATTTAACTTTCTACAATAGGTCCTTAACACTAAAAAGAATCCAAGAAAGTAAATGTTCACAATTTGATAACTAAGAAATTTCTATAACCAAGCACATGGAGGTGTTCGAGTTGCAAAAATGTCACCGGGTTCAGGAGCAGTGCCAGATTTTCAATGTTATTTCCATGGTGGTATTAAAGCTCTTGTAACTGTATGTAGCAGGCTTTCCTTTCCATGTCTGCTTGCATGAAAAAAGAATCTCTTATTTTTTGGTCACGATGAGAGAGCAATTGGATATGTGCATACATATGCACATAGTCTAGGATAGCCTATGTACTGGCACAAGAAAATTAAAAAAACAGAAACCCAGGTTTTGCATCAATTCCTCTAGCTATACAAAACCATTATTTCAATCCAAAGAAAGTGATTTTATAGCTTAAAATTCCAAACTTTCACAGAAATCTACTCTAAGAAATCTATTCATGGTGTTACGGACTTACTATTGAAAGGCATTTGATAGTGTATAGGGTGTAGCTGGCAAGGTGTTGGTAGCGATGGGGGAGGATGTTGCAAGGGTGGCCCAAGTCAAGTCTGTTTTTCTGCATCTGGTGAGGTTTTCCTTGTCTTGACTTTGACCCATGAGTTTTCTCACTCCAATGCCTCCTCTTTTCTCTCCTGTCCCACTGGGTGTGTGGGCAGGGAGGTGAGCAAGCGTCTGGGTGGGTCCTGTCTGCCAGCCTGGGCCAACAACCCGAAGATAACAATTTTGAAACTCTTTGACATTTTAGGCATAGGTGTCAAATTCATGTAATTGTTAATTATTTTTCCCTAATACATACAGTGTATAGTGTATATTTCAACTACAAGTTTCAAAGTGCCAATCCCCCAACCAAAAGAATTTCTCCATCCAATAATTACTCCCCTTTTTCCTTTTATCTTTCTGGTGTACACTAAAAATGCAATTTAAAAAACCCATGCTTTACCGTTTTGCATTGAGATTCCTGATTGTTCTGGTTAAGATTACAGCCTCTCCCTTTAAGCTTTGTACTGGCATATTAGGCTGTTCAAGCATGGCTCCAAAGCTGGATCAGTCCACGATAGCCTTTTTACATGGCAGGCAGTTCCATTTTTTAGCAGACCTTTTCCATTTCTCTTTTTTTGAACAGTTTAGCTCAACTCACTTTCTATCAGACTATCAGTATAGCAGCATAAGGCAGTAATGTTTCTTAATTAAAATACAGGGCTACCTGCAGTGTAATTTGAGCAGAATCCAACTGTGAGAGGATAATTTTAGTGGAATCACACATTTTTTATATCTCAGTGCTACTAAAGTGAGTTAATGTAATTGTGATTGATATGACATTAAGATATTTAGGGTTTCCGGAACTTATGCTACTGCAACACAGGGATAAAATATGAGTTTAGTTTTCTAATGTTTTGTTGCCAAGTTTTCAACAAAACATAGAACAGTACAAAGAACATATGCACCCCAAATTCTTTTTAAACTTTTGCGTATGGTATTTGCAAACCAGTTTTGTTTATAGTCAACTGTTCTTCTAAAGATGATATACAGAAGCTATATTGATACAGGTTTTGTTACACCTTAAACATTAAAATTGCACTCCTCTGCTTCTTGAAAAGCCATGCATTTGTTCTGCCAGAGCATCTAAAGTTTCCATACAAAAACAATTTTGGCTTATTAGATTTGTATTTAAATGAGCTTTATATATGTAATAGAATAATCTTATATTTGTACTTTTATCTGTGCTATATGAAAAGCCAAAAATTTGTAATCACAGAGAATGTAATTAATGAGATTTTAAGTGCAAGACCGTGATTTTCACATTTCATTTGTAATTCTTCTTTTTTCTTTGGGACTATTTTTAAAAAGAAATTACTAGGCTTTTTTGTTCAGAAGAAAAAAAGATGCTGTGATTGATCTTAGTAAAAAGGCTTACATCATATAAAATGTACTATGACTTTTAAGAGTACTTTTCTAGCTTACTTTTACATTATAAAAATGATCTTTTGTTCGATTTTGGCACATGCAGACATGATTCCAAAAACTCATCTGGAAATCATTTAAAGGGAATTTTCATAAGAATTATGAACAAATGAATACCAAGTTCATAATAGGAATGTTATATTTTACTGCCATATTACTAGGAATAAGATAAAATTTAGTGTGTCTACTCAAATCCAAAT
Source organism: Calonectris borealis (assembly GCF_964195595.1). Taxonomy (NCBI): domain Eukaryota; kingdom Metazoa; phylum Chordata; class Aves; order Procellariiformes; family Procellariidae; genus Calonectris; species Calonectris borealis. The sequence goes on along the minus strand of NC_134313.1, from coordinate 80,172,439 downwards.
GCTGAAAATAACTATAGATATCCTCCATAATCTTAGAACAAACCTGAACTAACAAATCTTAGTTCTTCGTACACAAAGAATTATACTCTTTTACTAGCCTTCCTAAACCAATAGTTATAGTTCACCTTATAGTTCATACTTTTTAATTGCAAATTTTTAAAATAGTTTTTCTGCATTTTCCTATGAATTTAAACTTTCAAAGAACAGTAGTTTAATTTAACTGTATAAAATCCTTGTAATTTTTTCTCTCATTGCAAGCTGAGAGTTTAGGATTGGTAATGGCTTTCAGGTACAATGTATGGAGTATAGCTCTGATGCCTTGCATGTATCTTAGCATAGAAAGTTACACATAAGAAACAATTTTGACTGCATCTCAGAGAAGAGGCTATAACTCATTTGCACTCTGAAAATTAATCAGAAAAATGTGCTTTAAACCATGTTTTTACATTTAAAATAAAAAACTTACCATATTAGCATTACTGGTAGAAGATCTATTGCTTAAATTTCCCATTTAGCTTGATTACTTCAGCATACAGTCTTTTTAAGTACAAAATAAACATCATAACAAGTGTCCTGACCTCCATAGGATTTCTCTGTTTCAAATATGTTTCCCCTTGACACTGGTTCCCTCACAATCCAACATCAATATTTTACCATAACAAAAACGTTCTAAAATGCTTAGGGGCCTTCCCTTCCCTTCCCTTCCCTTCCCTTCCCTTCCCTTCCCTTCCCTTCCCTTCCCTTCCCTTCCCTTCCCTTCCCTTCCCTTCCCTTCCCTTCCCTTCCCTTCCCTTCCCTTCCCTTCCCTTCCCTTCCCTTCCCTTCCCTTCCCTTCCCTTCCCTTCCCTTCCCTTCCCTTCCCTTCCCTTCCCTTCCCTTCCCTTCCCTTCCCTTCCCTTCCTTCCCTTTTTTTTTTTCTGTTAGAAATCTCACATCTGTAACACAGTAAACTGTTTTAAAGAAATAAACCCTAATAAGAGAGCACTGCACCAGTTCACGTAAAACAGTCACCGAGGAGAAGCATTCACCTCTCTGGTCAATCTGTCAACCTGGCACAGACGTGCAATATTCTCTGCCCCACAAGAAACTAAGAGAGTATACACTTGATGGAGTGGGGAGAGGAAGCCTGCAAAACCCCAAAGCTAATGTCCTGCATAAAACTTTATCAAAAAGAAAAAAAGAAAACAATCTTGCAACAGACCTGGTGACTGAATCTGACACTAATCCCCAGAATTAACATGTAATGAGACTGCTCTGGAATGCCTTTGTTGTGCTTTCAAGTTGCAATTAGCACAGTGTTAATCTGGTGCCTTTTTGGATTTTTTACATCAGTATGTGTTTTTGCACAGTTACAGAGGTCTCCTTAATTTCAGCGTTTTTGACTTCTGAAGACTTGGGTTTACTACATTGCTCTGCTTTGAAAGCATTTGTGGGGGCCAAGCTTTTGCCATCTGTGTTATTCACTTATTTGGGATGATTCCTAAAAGCATGGTGGTAGGTTATTGTAAGCCCGACCACCACTTTAAAACATCTTGGGCAAAACCAAATGGACATTTTTGAGAGTGCCGGCGCCATTCAGAATACTTCAAGTAATTATTGAGAGCTGGGAAGCTGAGAACCCTGAGGAGGACCAGAAGGGATATTGGTGAACAGCTTTGGGCAGACAAGGTTTCCCAGATGGCTGCTCCCTCTGGATACTGAGCTCAGCACAACACAAGAAATTATGCAACTGGAGAGGAGGGATCCTGCCCAGCCTGCTGCCGTTCTGGGGTATAGAGAAGCCTCTGCTGCAGCCCAAGGCCACTACCTGGCACCAATGCAATACCTGTGTACCTGCTACAAGCAGCCCCCCTCTTCCAAGAGCCCTGTGGCTGATCTGCTTGGAAACATTTCACCAGTCTGATACGTCCTAGTTATGAGCTCTTACTGAAGTCTTATCGCAGCAGGAACTATGGAACCTTGGTACGGGAGCGAAGCCTTACCTCTCAGTGGACGGCAGATATTCTGGCTCCCATCTCCCACCAAGCCTGAAAAACACCTGGCTAATGAGTCCAGCTGCTACTGAGCTGGAACCATATTCCCATAAGTCTTCTGCCCCTCACACTGAGCACTTGCAATAACTTTTGCTCAAACATACATTTTTACACGCTGTAATGTCCTCTCATGTACTATGGCAACTGTCCTTGCAGCATTTTTTCTGCTGTGCTTTTGTTGCTGTGACAGGTCCATGACCAGAATCATCACCATTGCATAGCAATTCTCTTTGACATTACATCAGAGATCAATTTGTTCCTAAAGCCTGTGCCATGATTGAGACATTAGTCATTAAAAAGTGATGGTCTACATTTATTTGTCTCCACTCCACAGGCACTGAACCAAATTGTTTTCAGACTGTTCAGCTGAAATCTGTACTTTTAAAATTAGGTCATTGCCCTGATAAATCCTTCCTAACTATATATCCAGAGACCTGATTAAAATCCAATCTATTTGACATTATGATTAAGCCTCACATCTAGTTTACACTTTTATAATTACAGCTCTGCATCCTGAGAAAGATAAGAGATCTCTCCTCTTCAGCTGAGGGATCAGAACAGTTCTGCTGAGAACATCTGAGGGGAGGCAGTTGTCCTGGTTTCAACTGGGATAGAGTTAATTTTCTTCCTAGTAGCTGGTATAGTGCTGTGGTTTGGATTTAGTATGAGAATAACGTTGACAACACATTGATGTTTTAGTGGTTGCTAAGTAGTGCTTACACCCATCAAGGACTTTTCAGCTTCCCATGCGCTGCCAGTGAGGAGGTGCACAAGAAGCTGGGAGAGAGCATAGCCAGGACAGCTGACGTGAACTAGCCAAAGGGGTATTCTATACCATATGACGTCATGCTCAGTATATAAGCTGCGGGGAGTTGGCCGGGGGGCAGCGATCGCTGCTCGGGGACTGGCTGGGCATCGGTCGGTGGACAGTGAGCAATTGCATCAAGCATCACTTGCCTTGTATATTCTTTATTCTTATTCTTATTCTTATTCTTATTCTTATTATTATTATTATTATTATTACTATTTTACTTTATTTTATTTCAATTATTAAGCTTATCTCAACCCACAAGTTTTCTTACTTTTACCCTCCCAATTTGCTCCCCCATCTCACCAGGGGTGGGGGGAGTGAGCCAGCGGCTGTGTGGTGTTTAGTTGCTGGCTAGGGTTAAACCACAACAGCAGTACTGGCCTTTACACATATGTAGGAGATAGATATGTGTTGCTGAAAGAGGCCCTTGTCAAGAAGCAGATTTACCCAGATCTGCAGATGTGCCCTGCAGGAGCAGTGTGGCATTTGAACATGAAGGAGAGACGGATTTTTCAATGCAACTTAGCAAGCGGATGTCAGTGACAAAGAGCAACACGGGCTGATTCTTTGTTATCAGCGTGGCATGGTTCAGCTCTCTACAAACATGGAAGTAAACCACCAAGTGTACTGTTACTCTTATTTTGCTTGATTTTCCTATGCCTGCTTTTTCCATGCCTGATTTTTCCTGCCAGTTTTTTCTTTTTCATGTTTCTCCAAAGCAGGTGAAACACAGGAAAGGGGGAGAGCTGTCCATAAAGCCCCAAGTTTTTGTCTCACCCTGAACTTACTTGAAATATGCCGAGAGGAAGTGGAAGCTTGTGCCTTTCTTCTGGCTTCAGTGACTCTGAAGTTATTTAGAAAGTAAAGGGAGAAGGCTGAGATATGGAGTCACTACTACTCCTACAAATCCCAGCAGAACCAGCACCCATCTTCCAGTAAGAGGCACAAAAATCCTTCACATTTTCACTGTTAGATAGCCACTTTAATTCCACCTATTCAATCAGAAGATTCTGTTGTTCAGTCAAGGCCTTTTCTTCATCCAATATGGCCAGTGCTGGGAGCAAACAGAAAGCTGCTGCTTTCAACCTCACCCAGCATTAGTACTCCAGAGCTTTTGCTATTATACCATGAGCTGGAGCGTGCAGTCCTCCTCCTGCAGAGAGCAGTACAAATTCATGTGTAATGTCCATTGGGAAGATGGCAACATCTGCCCTTACATACTTTAAAGATCATTTACCTACTTGCATGTTGACTACCTGCATGAAAAGCAGTATTATATTGTTCTGTTCCACCATTATACTGTTTGGAATAAGCGTGAACAAGGGCACATGGGGGGGGGGGGGGGGGAAAGATGCCTGGTAATTACTATTGCGTCCAATCAGAAACAAAACCTCCACGTGTCCTTTTTAGCTCCTCAGCATCTACTTCAGCTTTCTTTTCAAAACATACCAGAGAGACTCTATTTCTAAATCAGCCTATTGCCCAGGTCCTGTACCAACCCAGTAGCCAATTTTTTCCCATTAACATATCTTCAAAAGAGAAAAAAGTTTTATCAGGTTATTAACTTTAGAAAATTTCTGGTCATTGCAGAAAAATAATTCTCACAGCTGTTACATGGCAGACTGGTCCAGACCTTGGTTGCATTTTAGGTGTCCCAAGAGTCAGTGGTGGTTTGCATTTATTGCCTGTTCTGTTCAGTTGCCATTACTCATGTTACATGGTGTTATTTTGCTACCAGGACCTTTACCTCTGTATTGCACAGAGGGATGAGGAACGCACACTGATCAAATATTTTTCTCATTCAAACAGATGGTGTGCTACTCTTCATTACCCTGGGAAGCTTCCCAATTCATCCTAGTCTAATTTCACTCTCTGCTTTTCCACTGTAAAAAAAAAAAAACAACACCTAAATAGCACTATAGTTAGCTCTCCAAATAAACCCATTTGTCAGCTTTTGAAATTATATTGCTTTTAGAAAGTGTGGTTCTTCCATACATAATATTTTCATTTGATTTCTGCTGTACTATATGCAGCTTTAAAAAATAATATTAAAATGTCTTCTTATACTTTTGTGATCAATTGCTTCAGTGACTCCAGATCTTTTTTTCAGTGAATGTAAAGAATGTAAAGAATTTTATAAGGGTATTTTGATATGCATCAGAAAATCTCAAATAAGGCATTTCCTCCTGCTTTATCATGATATTGCTTGCTGTGTTTACCAGAATACTATATGTGTTCAGATGTTGCAACGAAGCGATAGGGAGTATCCTCTTATCAGGGCTTTCTCCAGCTGAAATCTTACTTCCTTTCTTGTATATGCTCCTGTACAGTGATCTCCTTTTGTAAATGTATTCCTAAGTATTTGCAATTCTGGAGTCATCTACCCTTTTTATCAGGCAAATATATATTTCAAGATGATATTAAGTGCTTCCTTTTCTGGTAATCTCTCATATCAGTGGGCACTTGTTGCACAGATGTATATACTTTTTTAAATTGGGCTTCAATTTCTGCAAATGGTCAGTCACGTTCAGACTTTATTTTACAACCCAGACTAACCAGAACATAAAATACACCCCGTATTACCTCTGTGATTTGTAATATATTCTGCAGTAAGACAAATAGTTGGGTTTTTTTTCTTCTGCATGTCTTTCTCTTGCCTATTTTGATAGGTATTATTCTCTTGCTCCACGAGAATCAACCCCATCTGGTTCTGACAGATTATTTTTCCTTGCTTCAGTCATGTAACTCAGCTTGTCTTTACTTATCTGCCTTCTCTCTCCTTCTGTCAGCCATGAATGAACAAAATTCATGTGGTCTCTTACCTTCCAACTACAAACACAGAGGCAAAGTTAATGTAATGTCAGCTAACAGGACCACGTTTGCAGCGCTTGTTGGCTGCAGTCGGTTTCATCCGAAGTCACACTTGCCTGTTGGGAGCCATTCAGTGTTGTCTCTCTCGAACACAGATCTGTGCAGAGAGATGGCAATCACAGTTAACAGAAGGAGGTTTGATCCCATCGTTACCATTTGTTCTTCATTTATGTAGACCAGTCTGAGTCTCTCTTTTTTCCTACTTTCTCTGTGTCTGAGTGCATGTGAAGCAGCTTTGCCCTGTATTCAAGCTGGAAAGAGTGGAGAAAAAGAATATTTAGTGAAGTCAATAACAATTCTCTCTGAGCTCTTTTCTCTTCACACAATTACCGTAACTGTCGCCGTGTCTGGGACACTCAGACTGAGACAATCGTTCTTACGCATTGCTTTGTGCAACCAGGAAAACATTACGGTTGCTTGTTCTGTGTTTGTAGAGGTTCTAGCCTTTTTTTCATATCAATACTAACACTACTGGGAAAACTGTTAAACAATTTCCAGCTAGACAACTGTCTAAATCCCTAATTCTATGAGGCACTATAATTTTTTTTATATATATATATATAAATATATAAATATAAATGTGTGTATATATATAAATAATTTTAAGTAAATTATTAATCCCATATAACTTGAAGTTCTAAAACAGTCTTCTGCCCTACTGGCTTATGTAGCTCACCTTTCCAATTGGTTGATAACAACAGATTACTCATACTCACATAACAATAGAGACTAACCATACTTACTGAAATTCTGTCATTGATTGGCTAGACAACACAAGTCTAATTCACATCTATTATCAATGCAACAGCATCATAAGAAGAGTAACTGAACACAAGAAGTTCAAAAAACAGAATTAACTGGAAAAAAAACCCAGTGTATTTATGCTTCAGTAACATTCCCTGCACATTGATTGCTAAATTGAATGGATTCCACTAAAAAATTGGTTATAATGGAAGCACAATAACAACAACCACAGTGTCTACATTTAACTGATATAATTATTTTTCCTAAATGTTGAAGTGCTGCATTTTCAGAGAGAAGATGTAGCAAAAGATAGCAAGGGAATGAATAAATCCACAGTGTTAAACCTTTGTGCACTCCCGACTATTATTTTGAAGATATTTATAGTTGAATTTTCATGGGAAAAGTAATTTCTGTTGTATACAACTTGTGATAGAGAATTAAAAGAAGGAAGTATGCAAAGTTAAAAAAAAAGAAGAAAAAAGAAAGAAAGAAGGTGCTGGTACTATTTTAAACACCCTGTATATAATTTGTTTGCTATTTATTCACTTTCAGAAGTCAAAATGTTCTTCTAATTAGTTTCTCCACTTGCTGACAAGCATTTTTCTTTTTTTAAAATTAAAGACAAGCACAAAGGAGGACTAAAAACATTTTATCTAGCTAGTGGGAATGCCAAATTAAGCATGACTGTCCAAGTGTAAAACAAATCCAGTCGCTAGGGTCAAGTGTTACTTGTGTGCACAGGATTCTCGAAGGGGTTATAACTGAGTCATTTCTATTATGATAGATGAACGTTTTAATACAAGCTTTTTTCTCTTGCTGGTATTTCTTTATATTTAGGAATCCAAAGTCTTGTGGAATAGAGAACTGTACAAAAGTTAGTGTCATCCTGAGCAAAACGAAGCAAGAAAGTGGGAAGCAGGAGAATGAGCAACTATGCGTGAGCAACATCTAGTGGCTAACATCTCATTATGAAGCATGGAGGCACTGGACATTACTTTAAGCTAATTTTTGACGCTGAATGCTTTTGGAAGGAAGTGAAGCATATGAGGGGGAAAGGCAATGCTGCCTGCTGGTGCAGCTTCTGAACTAAAAGTTCCCAAGAGCTCCTCCTGACTCTTTCTTCACCTTGTGGCCTCAGGTAATAAACTGCATTTGAAGGATAAGTCTATAGCTGCACATGGCTGTGTTTTGGGTTGACTGGTCAGGGGATGTGACACAAAGCCCTTTTTGTGATATGCATTATGGCACTGAGTTTCCATTCCTTCAGCAGGCTGGAACTTGTCCGTAACAGCCCTTTCCAGCTGTGCAGTAAGAAGAAGGGGTGGGAACTCTGCATCCCTGTTTTCTGAGAATCATTTTCATTTTGCCTGAGCAGTCCCTGGACTCCCAAATCAGCCACAGCTTGTGCAAATGAGGAAAATGGTCCTATTATAATCCTGTCTCTTATGCATGCTCTTCATCAAGGACCTAGAACTAGGGATATTTAAGAGATATGTATAGATATTCTTAAAGAAAGTTGTTTCAAAGGAATTTCTGATTACTTTGCACTGCCACTGAAACAGGCAACCCAAGTGGTCAAATAACTCATAATCTGGTCACGTCATCCCTTCGGAGAAACAGAGCAGTTCTAGAGAATGAGACCTCAGTGTCCTCTTATTCTTCTATCTGGGGGGGGGGGGGGGAGTCAGTACACAACCATGAATATTTTTTACACCTTCCAATAGAAAAGCAAGATTGGATATCCACACATACCCGTGGACAATCTTTAAAGCAATGTTAAAAGAATACAGTGAAAAAACCAGGTTATGCTCTATGCAACTACTTCATGCTATCTCATTTTCAAAACTTTGCAGACCTACTAAGTAGTTAATTCTCCATGTGAATCTGTGGTAAATATGAAGTAGGAATACAGTCTTCCCAGACATATCAGCTAATAAAAAATCTTGAAAAAAATTACATACATCACTGCATGATTGTACCTCATGACATGACACTCAGTGCATAATTTACTCCAGAGAGTTACAGTTTTTTTTCATCCGGAATATTAGTTTTTCCTACATTTCTCCTTTATCTCATTCATGATTCCTTCAAACACACTTTTTCTGTTGCTGAACCAAATCCCACTCTTTCAGATCTGCTTTAATTTTTTCCAGTTACATGCTAGAAATGAATAACAACATGCCTTCCTTTAGCAAGATTTATCTAAAATTGCCATAAAAAACATGTAACTTCACTTCTTAAAATGATTTATGTTTAAACTGTATCTCCTACTACTGCTGTTTGAGACAGAATACTGCTCTGGTTGGAACACTAGTCTGAGTACATTTTCTAATGTCCTTACCTTCTTATTTCTTCACTGGCTTACTGTTGATAACCTTATCACTGGAGTTTTGCCTTCTTCTGTAGCTAGAGTAGATCCCTTTTTCCTTCTCTTTTTCAAATCTTAAAAGTTTTCTTAGAAGTTAACAAGCAGCTATATGAAGACTATAATCTGGAGAGTCAGCACGCAGTCTTCACTGAGAATCCTAGAGAAATAGTAAGTTGGTCTCTGCGGTCACACGAGTGGTGTCGGTGAAGACAGCAGGTTAGATGACTTCATTTGACCTGTCTTATGAAGGCCTTCTAAAGTAAAGGAATTATAAGAGACGCTGGCAAAGAACACAACTCGTGCACTATCATCAATCAAGTTCCTGTGCAGTGAGTCTGGAGCCACAGGTTCATTTTGCTAGGTTTTGATGTACAAAACCAGATCTGCTTGTAAGAGACTCTTGCTGAATGTCCAGGTAGTATTTCAGCATTTGTACAGAGTATTTTTCATAGTTTAGTGGGACAGCTGAACATCAGTACCTATTCTGTTCCCTTTGCAAACTCTGAAAGCACAAGAGAAACAAAAAAACTGCCACAGCAGGACAAGTTAGGAAGCCCCTTGTACAAGTCATAGCTCTCTAGCACAAAGCTGGACAGATACCCACAGATCTCTGTCAACCCTGGTTAGCTGTAGGGACATTGTATCTTGTGGAAATGCATACAGTCAATTAAAACCATTCCTTCTCATTTACAATGCAAAGGCTTCTCCCCATGGCTGTTGAGCCCATCACAGTCTGGCAAGAACACAATATGGGGATTACATCCTCTAATTTTACAATACATTGAACACAACACCTTTTATTCCAGCTGACCCTGCTTTTGGGAAAACAGCTCTGCTTATCTTAAAGTAATAAAAGTAATTGAAAAGCTATTTAGAAACTTTCCTTATCCCTTGTTATATGTCCTCCTGGTGAGCTTCAAGAGGTGACCAGCTGTAGAAGCCATTATCAGGTGACTTCATTAAGCAGTAGTCTTTCCCATGACAAAAATTTTCCTGAGAAAAAGCAAAGGGAAAATACTTCTGTATTAACTCTGAACTATGAACTGCTACCTTTCAGCATCCCATTGCATCATGGATTTAAAAGGATAACTGAGAAGGCGGCAGACCCACTCTGAATAAGAGACTGTACAAGATGACCTCCAGACCACCCTTCTGTTTCTTTAATTCTATGCAATAACCCCACACTAAGTCTCCAGGCTGATGTATCAGCCCATGAAAGAATCTAGTTAGAAGCAGAATTCAGAAGCTGAACAGACTTCCCAAAACAGTAGTTTTCTTCATCTCAAATCCTCAGAATATATCACCTAATTGCCTCCTATCCTCAGCTATCATTTTTCGTCTTTCATACTAAAGCTCTGACTGAACTCAGAAATGTGCTATTAATTTTTCTGCAGACATCTGTCAGATGATTGGACTTTATGCCATATTAGAAAGCTTTTTTATAAAGGGTCAACAATCCTCTCAGGCAGTGCTGAAGAAATGTAAGCAAGGACCATGTTAAATTGCAATAGATCCCAAATTACATATTTTGCACTTTCAAAAGGTGATTCACAATTTTCTAGCTCCTCAGCTGACATGTTTTAAATTAGTACTTCAAATTGTCTGCCTTTTAGCACCCAGATGCTGACCTCAACCCTGTTATCCTTGCAAAAGGAAAAAAAAAAAAAGCAGGAGGTAAAAGGAAGTATTAACTCAGCAAAGGATATGGGAAAATAACAGGGAAAGGAGAAACAGCAAAAATGTAACAATGTTCAAAAAGCAGCACAGGTCAAAAAAGGGAAAAGGCAATGAAAATAGGAAAAAAACTGGGAAAGGTAATGGAAATGCAGAAAAGCTAATGCAAGAAAACACTGCGTTATCACAAATCTTTCTTTACTAGAGGAAGTAAATTTTTCTGTGTATATTCCTGTTCTGTAGTTAATATCAGGGTGATACTTTGAGATAATATTCAAGCAGTAGCAATACGTCTTAGTTCCCATTATCAGTGTGTGTTCACTGGTCTTTTTCAAGTTTGAACTGTTTGGGCTATAACAGAACATCCAGGAATTTTTTGTAGGGCAGTTTTTTCCTTGGAAATTTCAGAATAAAAACAAATTGGTGCATAACAAGATAGGAGGAAGAACTATTATTTTTATATCTAAAAGATCACGATGTCATGAACTTCAAGAAAGCCCAAGATTTAAGAAGCAAAGGCTTGGGCAATCTTTTTAATGTGTATGAGTACTTGATGGGAAAGACTAAAGAAGGTGGAGCCAGACTCTTCTCAGTGGTCCCAGTTAAAGGGCAAGAGACAATGGCCACAATTTAAAATACAGGAAATTCAATTTAAACCTCAGAATTTATCTTTTTTTGCTGTCAGGCTGGTCAAACCTCTCTGGTTGCCCAGAGAGGTTGTGGAATCTACATTGCTGGAGTTATTCAAAACATGACTGTGCAAGGCCAAAGAATAACGAAAGCTAGACTAGACATCTTCAGTCTCCCTTTCCAACTCAATGATTCTGTGGTGCTAAGAGATGGGGATATGAGTCCTGGGAGAGACCAAGACTGTCTGGAAGCAGATTAGGACTAGAGTTGGCTGGGAAAGCAGCAGGACAGAAGAGGAAAAAGAAGGGAAGGGCAGGAAAACAGACTGCATGAGAAAAGATATTTGGATTCGGATAAATCTTCAGAGCAGTTCTAAGAGGTGATTCAAATAAAGTAAAGCTCCTGTGAAAAGCTGTGTGTGATCATACTTGGCAAAGACATAATAGCTAAAAGCCACAGGGAATCTCTGATTTTGTTTCAGGGAGCAGGAAGGACAGGGTTGTTGCATGAGTGGGGCTGAGCTGGAAAACAAGAGTGACCACATGGGCAGGAGAAGGCAAGGCTATAACATAGGACCAAGGTCTATGCAGGACACAGGGTTGGAGACAAGCTACCTGCAAAGTGTGTTCAGGAAACAAGGACAGAGAGGGGGCTGGAGACAAGTACACTTACAGCATAGTTTAGGCAAGAAAACAAGGCTGAGGTCTGAACTTAAATGGACCAACAGGGAGAGTATGTGTGCATGGACATTCCAGGTGAGCCTGGTCGGGCAATTAAGGCCCATTTGTGCACACAGGGCCCTGACATGTTGAGACTTTCTGGTTTTGGTGCTTGGATTTGAAGCCTTCATTTTCTTTAAATAATGGGAGTGATTTTCCAAATCCTTAAAAGAACAACTCAAATGCAGTCATTCTATCATACCGACATCTACCTTGATCATCAGTATGATTAGCAATGCTAGAATCCTTATGATTACTACCATTTGTGTTACTGATGGTAGATCCTTGAGAGCAATAGAGACAAGGGTCTCTGGCTTTACCCTTACAGATCAGAGTTTATACACACTTTATTGTTTAGCAGGTATAATACATGCAGTGCCTAGTCAGAATAAAGACTCATGAGGGATTAAGGCATATTCCCTGGAACAAAAGCAGAGATTTTACCTGCTGTATTCCATGTAATATCCATGGAGTGTGCAGGAACTGGAATTATTTTCAAAATTAACTTTGGGTAGTTTTTCACTGGGCTATCAAAAAGCATACCCACCACAATGGCTACCTTTTAGGACATTTCAAGTGCCAGTATCAGAGCAAAGCAGCACTGAAAGAGCAAATAAAAACTAACTAGTATATTATTTAGTTCCAATATTGGTATAGTTAATATTGCATGTGTTTCTCATCATCGCATTGTCAGGACTTACTTGCTTGATTCATTTGCAGAATAAAAACAAGTCTTCTCTTCAGCCTCAGGCAGAACACCAGCGCAGAGAATTTCATTCCCAGCCTTTACACTGATAGAGTGCACAGAACTGACCCATAATAAAGGTTATCATGGAAATGATCTGATAAGATTAAGTAATGTCAACAACCCTCCTCCCCTAATATTTCAATTGGACGTATGGTTTGAAAATCTGAAGCTTCAATTTATTATCTCATTTACTGAGCAGAAACAGCCTGGGTACAATAATACAGTACAGTTCTGCTTATATAGCAGTATAAGCTTCTCAGTATTAACCCTATCAAGGAACTCTAACCCTGATGTTGGAAGCCAAGCCACTCAAAAAGACAGTAACTTAAGACCTTTTTTTTTGCTATTGTTTCTTCACTTTGAGTCTTCTAACAAGGATGTAATTCAGGGCCAGTTTTCCTGATTTGGATAATACCCACTTTATGTCAATACATTTACCACAACTGAATCCTTTTAGAGAAGTGCTAAAAAAAATTCAAGTCTGCTATCCACTCTCTTTTCTGCCATGAAAATATGAATACAGTTAAAAATGGTCACACTGAAGCAGGAGTAGGAGTGAGACATGTCAAAATGAAGACAAAGGTATATTGTCACATTGTCATGGTAAATCTGGATGTTCTTATTTTATATTCTGTCTAAAAAATCATTCCTTCATTTTTAGAAGGAAATCCTCCCCACACACATGTTGAAACAGATGATAGTGACTTCCAGAAATATTATGTGAAGAATTATTAGCAATATCATATGTTTTTCAAAGATGAACTCTGTGTAGATGAAATCTTTAACAGCTCTATTGTGCCCCAGATGCATCTGAGATAAGAAATGAATCCTAAGAGTTTTATCCCATATAATGGGCAGTGACTAATGACTCATTACCTGACACCATTGAAATTAGCGTTAATATTTGTCATGCAAAAGGTGTCGTAACAAACTTTGGTTTTATAATCTACTTAAAATTAACTAAAGTGTCAGCTAATAACAAGAATTAATTATTATACAAGCATGCATCCACTCAAAGGTCACATTCAGTGGTTACTCCTTCTGCTCTTCTCAGGTGTTTCATTCACCGAGATAAAATACTTTGCAGCTCCATCTATTGTGAAAATGGAACTGCTTTATAATTCTTTCTGTATTTAGATCTGGTTAGTTTATTATTCTAGTTCACATATTTTATTCAAGTCAACAAATGACTGTTCAGGGCAAGGAACAGGAAGGGAGGACTTGCTCAAGCCATGTCACTCCTCAGTAGTTGCTTGACAGCAGTTAAGCCACCAGTTTTGAATATTTGGCCTCCGTTCCTGCCAGCCTACAGTATTTAAAGCATGAAGGGAAGAAGCCCATGATGAATAACAAAAATCAAAGGAACTGTGGTTAGTTTATGAGGGAAGATTCAGGCAGTAAAATAGGACCAGTTCTTCGAAGGAACAAGAATTTAATCTGCGCACTCTCAAAAGTATCTCGAGAAGTTTTGACATGTCCTTTCTTATAATAGACCAGTGTGGAGGACTTTTTAAAAAAACATTTCTCTAGTGCTTTGCATCTATAAAGAAGAAAAAATAACAGAATTTTTGTTTTGAGAAGACTGTTTTATCCTTAGATTTCACCTATAACAGTGCAAGAAGAAACACGTTTTGGACCTCCAAGGAGAGAGCTGTAATCGCTATAGTCCAGATGCCAGTCTAGGAACAGGAGAACTGGCAAAATTCCACCAAGGAACAGAGAAAGGCAAAACTTCTACCACGTAGGAGGACAGCCTGGAGACAACAGCTAAAGGTGAATCCAATCAAATTCTTTCATATGAACTCTTGACATTTTCTGGATAAGAAAATCAAGACTTTTTTAGTTTTGAAGGGCTACATTTTCATGGAAAGGTATTATTATTCACATCATGCATTTACACATAGGATTTAACTGTAACTGATTATTGAATTTTTAAGGACAAATTTCACATTTGCATGGGTGCCAAAACTATGAAACAAGGCCCAGGCCACCCTTCATTCTCTTCTAGTTCTTATGCTGCCTTCTACCTGACAGTAACTCAGCAACTCGGTATGTGTGACATGACTTATATCTGTCCCATATGGGTCAATCTTGTCCTTACCACTCTCCCAAGAAGAGTGCTTTATTCTTGTTGTGTTTTTGTGTTGATATGCATTTAGTTTAGAGAATGCAAAATTGAAGAAGAGCACTCCACACTTCGAACAGAGGTTGGGGAAGTTAGGTAGCTCCAGTGTCCCACAACAGTCTGGGACAGTGCTTTCCTTCCCTCTCAGGTGACTTCAATCATTGCTACAAATAGTACTGTTGTTCCTGAAGGGAATTACTGACTGTTACCATAAAGCTCAGTGACTGCTATCATAAAGCTTCGGGACATCCCCTTATATGGGGTCTAGGTCACTGAGTGGCTTATAAGTGAAAGCTTGAATTTGAGGCTGGGGAGAAATGCAGTAAGTTCTTGGTAGCCTGCAAAGCAGAAAAGCTGCAGCATTTTCTGCTGTAGGAATAAAGTGCACTTTCCTCTATTCTTGACGGCAGATCTCACCAGTAAAAGAAAGTCTATACATGGGAACATCTTAAAAGCCACGAGTGTACATTTTTGTCTCTCTGGTTTCAGGAGATATTCTCCACTCTTGATACTCAGTCACCTCTCTCCTCCCTTTGCTGCTTCTCATCTGGCTGTGGCTTAAAGGCATATAAGGCACAGTTGGTCGGGTTCCCCTATCACTCAGTTAGAACTTTTCAGTGGCTCCTGTAAATTAATTTGTTTAATTCTGAAGGTTGGCTGTATAAAATAGATGTGTACTGTATAAAATGATTTTTCTATTAAGGCAAAATAAGCAATACTGCATATGAAAATCTTTGCTGCAGTGTTCTGTTCCAACATTGTAAATTACTTGGAAGCCATTAAGGCATTTCTCTTTGAAGGTTCATGTCTATATAATGCATTATTAACTTACTAAATGTTATTGAAATTACATTATTGAAATGTACAGTTAAAATAACGTGACTAACAGAATACAGACAGTGACTTTAAACTCACATTGTCCTTTCCATTATAGAGTTTTCCCTTTTTTACAGACTACAGAGGGGCTTAGTTTACTAACTGAAAATTTTTAGTTTATAAATATTTTACTTATCTCTCTCAGCTGAAAATATTCATTCATGGTAAAACCTTCCAAGCATTTAAGGAATAAAGAATGGATTTGGGACAAAGAGATTAAAACGTGTTTCAGCATTTTTAATCTATTGATGGCAGAAGCTAGCTTGTGGAAAATCATATGAGCATGTCATCCCACAGTGACATCCGCAATGCACAGGGAAAGCAACAGGCCAACAGGGATATTGGACC
Organism: Calonectris borealis; assembly: GCF_964195595.1. Classification (NCBI taxonomy): domain Eukaryota; kingdom Metazoa; phylum Chordata; class Aves; order Procellariiformes; family Procellariidae; genus Calonectris; species Calonectris borealis. Next base: position 80,156,492 of record NC_134313.1, on the reverse strand, counting down.
TTGCAAAGTTCCAGTTGAATCCTTGCAGTAGAGGGATGCTGGCAAGCAAAAGTGAGATAGGTTACACAATTGCCTGCTTTTGTAACAGTGCTGAGCGAGCAACTGTTACTCACATTTGTGACTAGAGGTACTTTAGGCTACACCTAAACAGATAGCCATGTACGTGCATCCTGGCTGTGCTCCAAATCTATTAGGGGCAATATCTTGCACACACCTTCTTTTGTGTCTTGTTTTTTGAGGGAAGGGAATCTGGTTGAGTGACAAGAAAGGTGCTTTACAACTCTCTAGGTGGCTCCCTGATCAGGATTGTCAAGGCGCCGGTGCTGCAGAAAACATCTTGTCATACACTCACTCTCCATTCCGTCTAGGAGAGGATGTAAAGGGTGGCCAGAAGCCACAGTTTACACAAGTTTTCAATTACTTGAAGCCAAAATTTTGAGATCGTTTCATAGTCAAAAATGGACCTGATTCCTTGCTTTAATCTGCATTAATTCTTTTTAATCGGTGAATTAGTGCAAGTCTTCCCACAGTCTTCAGTGTTCTTTAAATCGAGTCTGATAAGTATAAATAAATACAAATATAAATATATCAAATATATACAGATACATCGAATTGGACTAGATTGTCCTTATGGGTCCCTTCCAACTTGAGATATTCTATGATTCTATGTGCAAATATAAGCTAATTCAGATTTTGATGTTATTACATGGCTGCAGAAGTCATAGTGCTAGGTGGATCCTGTCATCTTGATAAATTGACCTGAGTCCTTTCTAATCACCACTGTTATAAATCTATGGGAACAGGACATGAGTTTTCACTATCTGTACCGCTCTCAGATTATCATGTATGGTCACACTGACAGCTTTCAGACTTTGGGCAAGTAAACAGACTTCTTTATGAAAACTTGGTCTTGTTCTTTCTATGTAATCAAACCTTCAGAATCCCCTAACTTCATTTTTCTTTGTACCCATCTCCTGCAAATCCTTTTTTGAAAAGCCTCTACTGCCTGCAGAACATCAGGTTTTGGAAAGGAGGTAAATATCATTTCTATGTTGACATGTGATCTGAACGTCACTTTTGTATTTATTATGTTTTGTGTTTATATTGGGGTAGGACTAGAGAGAACCAACTACTGACCTGCGTTCTCTACGACATGCAATAAAAAAACAGTGCCTGCCTCAATGAGCTTACAGTATGATCCGTGAAACTCTTTTTTTTTGCCAGTTATGATGATGAGTGTCTGTGTTGAAGAGATACATGTTAATCTGTAAAGTCAAAGAGGGAAAGCCTGGCATTACTTGTATATATTTGAATAATTCAAGTAATGCAATTTCAGTGATCTATGAAGTATCAATTCACAAGGACTTCTTTTATCTTTTTAGCAGCTCTAGTTGTCTCACCCTTTCCTGACTGTTAAACAGGACACATGCAACCTAAGATCAAAGAAAAAACTAATACTTCCTTCAAGAACAATATATACTATACATTTACAGAGTTTATCTGCTTAAGTAGAATGTATTCCCAAGTGACACAGAGGAAAGCAAGCAAAAGATTCTTCATCAAAAATAAGAAATGAGGAAAGACAAATTTCAGGTTTTATATGGAGAAACATTATGCAAATGACTCATCGGAATGTTTTTAAGATTTCAAATGTGGAAGGTCCTGTCTCCTGATCCTTTTGCCCTAATCCTAGTCAAACATATACCAAAAGCCTGGCATTGGGCAAATGTTCAAGCCACTTCACTTCATCTGAACTTTTTTACTCAAGGAACTATGAACATATGCTGATACTGTCATGGTCTCTTGAGTCAGCAGGTCGCCGTTTGTTGCTGCTGGCTTCCATTGTCAGCAAATGGATAGCAAGACCCTCAGGGAAAACAGAACTTACATTCTTGGTTTTATTAATGTATCTTCTGTTCCTTGTGTTGTGTGTTGTGTTTCACTGCAGCTTGCACAGAGACAGACACAAGTTTCACAAAATGCTTGCTCTCAGTACAGACGTGGTACTGCATTGTTTGAACTGGACAGTTTTCAACTGTATGTTTATTTAACCTAGCATTCTGTTTATGCCTTGGTATGCATTTTTAATTCTATCATTTTTTTTCAGATTCTTGTTTAAGTATAACAGTTTTCACTGACTGAAAAATATTTTTGAGTCTTTGCAGTATCCAGAACCTATGTGGACCAAAACAGATTAGACAGCCATTGCTCTCACTGACATTGAATGTTGGTTGTTTTTTTTTCCATTTATATAACAAGCCATTTACTTTCTATTTAGTGCTTTAGTTACATACGATTCACAATCCTTTTCATACTGTGGCAGGAATAAGAACAGAGATAAATTACAAAGCCTTCAAACAGAGCCACAAATTCCAAAACCTGGCTAGGACTTTTCAGGGTAGGTAGGTTATGAACTCTTGGACTGCAGTGAATGAATCAGCTCTTAAGATTGACGTAAACGATTCTTATTACAAAGCCCTTTCATGCATTTTTTCATTGCCATGCTTGATGATTGCTGTTTTTTTGTGTTGAAATATGCCTTTCTCAAGGGATACTTGTAAACGGAAGGCACACCATCCAGTGGTGTTCTTCCCCATGATCTTTCTTTCTAGCTAAGTCTTGAGTCTAAGGAAGACATGTTCTGTATGTGATCATTTTATATTATTCCAAGAGGTATATTCAAAACTTTTGGCAGCATGGGAGAAGAACAAACATTAATATTTTCCCCTCTGCTCTTAAATATATGTTGACACAAAATTATTCCTCCATATGCCTGAATGAAGGAATTATTTTGCTATGTGGCAGACCATATTCTTTCACCTGCAGTGTAAATATAATTGAAATATTGTTAATCCTGCATGACTGAATTCACCTCTGCATGGAACTCCTTCCATACCTTAAAGAGGATACATCATAGGTCTGTTTTTTGTATCTGACGAATACCTCTTGATTTCTCTGTGTATCAGTTGCTTTCAGGAAATTTAGAAAAATGAAATGACCTTTTCTAATTTTATGTAAGAGTCCAGTCAGCCAGAGAGATACAGTAGCTTTGTCTATTCTATTTTTCCATAATTAATGGAAATTATTTTTCTCTTGGTACTATGTAAGAACAACACAAAAAATGGGAGTACAGAGAATTTATTTACATTTCTGTCATACAATAAAAGCCAGAGCTATACCTAGTTCCAGTGCCTATCTTCAGTGAATCACTGTATGGAACTGCATGGGGTGCCTCACTGAGAGGGGGGGTCAGCAAGCATCTGGGTGGGTGTTTTGTAGTTAGTCAAAGCTAACCCACCATAAGAACTGAAAAGGACTTAAGCATATCAGCAGCCTTGAAATTAGTAGTTGTCACTATAACTACTCACTAGGAATAAATGTTTGCAAATGCACGTAGCTAGTACATTTTTTATTGATGCTATGTTGCTTCAAACAGCACATCACTGTTAAAGGGAGAAAGACAAACCATTGCTTCCTCCGTCATCAGTGACCTAAAATACAGGTACAGCATTTCTGTGTCTTTATAGACAACTGTATCTTTACAAGGAGGGAAAAAAAATCTGGTGAAAAGAGCAAAAATACTCTTCATCCCATATGTCTTTTTTGCTGTAGTGAATACAATTACTCTCCCAGTGTCTTCACTCTTTAATAATTTCAACTGTAATTAATTTACTAGTTAAAAGCCCTCACTATCAATAAGCACTATTCATTTAGAAAGAACAAATGAGAGCAGGTTTGATAGGATAGAATTAGATAACACAGTCATAGAAATTGTAAAGTTAGCTCAAGCTGCTTTGAAAGAGACAATCACCGTCTCAGTGATTGATGAAGCAATGAGAAAAAAGATAGAAAAAATTTCACCAGGAAAAAGAAAAGAATATTTGCTTTACATTTATAAACATTGCCTAGCACTTGGATATTTTATATGAAGCAAGTAAAAATTTTGCCACTATATATAGCTATTCCAAATAGCTCACAAAATATACGAAATACAAAAATAAAAAATCAAAAGATACAAAAAGAAAAGTGAAGAGTGAATAAAAATCCCTAATCTAAAAAGAGGAATTTATTAATCTTTTTTCAAAAAGTAAATGCATTTTAATGTTATCTTGCTAGTTTGGATATTTATAGAATGTAATTTCTTCCCTTATTAATAGATCTTGGAAGTCTAGCAAGTGCAAAAACATTATCCAATGATCTATCTTTTTTATTTGTGAATGATTCACAAGCAGTGACTTGAACATCGTAGTCATTTATCCCTTGACAAAATAGACTTGCATGTTTGCAAGGCGTTCACAGAGCTTTTTAAAAACTCAACAGAAAACTTACAGGTTGGAGTGAATCTGAATGGTGGATAAATACAGAAAAATTATGATCCTGCTTATATATACCCAGTTAACAGAAGAAACTAATTTAACTGAGTAAATTATTTACTCATCTTCAGTCTTAAGCAGCCTTGCTGAAATGACATTACTTCCAGCTCTACAAATTTTAAAATGATTAGGTTGTTGAAATGATGTTTCTATTCCCATTATACCTGTAATAAACTTCTCTTACACTCTGCAGTTTTGTCTGGCCAAATTATTACTACAGTCTGTAAATACAGGCCTTTCATTTTGCCGTCAAGAACTACACTGAAAACTGTATGGCTAAAAAATTTATGTACAGTAGCTTTACTGAAATGAAATTATAATGTTACTGTAAATCTTCAATATTTAGTATGAAAATGCACTGCCATCTTATTTACTGATGGTTTTCATATACTTTTGTCCAAAATGTAATAGGAACAGAAATCTATGATGTGATCATTTTACATCCGAGTTTTTTGTGAAGAGCAAAATGTGCAAAACACATGATCTGTAAAACCCCTTTGCTGTAAGCTTAATTGCTACGTAGTAAGAGTATTCAACTGTTAATTAATGGTACTCAAACTTCAGGAATGTAAAGGGTTAAGAATTCTGTGAAAACTACTATTCGTATTAGAAATAGTTTTTCAGATCGAGGAACAGGAAGACTAGAGACACTGAATTATTTTTATGAGGTCAAACTTGATAGGAGGATATGCACATTTAAAATTATGAAAACTCAAAAGAGTGTGAGAAAATAAAACAACCCTTGGAAGTACAGTACATAGTGAGATCTAAGCTTAAAGTGTCTGAAATGCCTAGGTGTGTCCACATAACTAAAACATAATAACAATTTGATAACTTTTTTTACTTGAGTGGGACACCAAAATATATCATCTTTTGGGATGTCCCAGAGTCCTTCTTGGAGATAGTAGCAGAGGCAGTGAATTTCTCTGATGTAATACATTAGTTTACAAAAAGTGCTTTGGTTTTTACATTATACAGAGCCACACAAGATAGTTGATTTATCTCTAATATATATGATAAAACTAAATATTCACAAAAATATGCATCTTTTTCCCTGTAGCAATTTATAAATTAGGCAATGTAACACAATAATATAGTTTAAAATTTTGTGATGTAATCAGAACTGTATGTTAGTGTTTGATTTTAACTTAGTTGGTTTGAAATAATTTCACTTTGAATGAGCAAATCTATTTCAACTCTTCCTTTCAGAAAAAAGATGAAAACTTAAAAAAAAAAGATTAAAAATAGTGGGAAAAATGAACTATTTTTATCATTACATGGATACATAGATACATAGATAGAAATCATTCATATATATCAAGACACAGATAACTTCAGTGTGTTTTTTGCCATGACACAGAGGAAAGAACAGTGATATCTCTGCGCCATTTTTTGATTTTCAAGAAACCACAGACCTCCATGGGCTGTTGAAGAAACGTAAGTTGTGAGACAGGTGAAAGATAAAGTTTTCCCAGATTCTACCTTGGACGAAAGTCCTATTCTCATGCGTAAAAGAAACATCCATGTGAAGGAGGACTGGTCTTTTCCTACTTTTAAATGCAGAACTGAGTCACATTATCACATGGAAATATTAGTTAAGGAAAATCAAGAATGTAACATATACATACATAAAAAGAAAAACACTGGCAATATGCAAGGAGTTTCAACACTGCATTAAATCCAAGGTAAAAATCTCTATCTTGAGAGTAGATTCTAATTTCAGAGCAAATTCTTTTGTTAAGGCATAACATTTTCTGTCTACCACTTCTATAACAGGGTAGTGTTTCTTTCCAATGCTGTGTTATAAATATTGTTTTTAAATATTCTTCTGCCAAGTATACCAAGGTGCAGGGCAGAAGAACTTGCCCAAGTTCATACAGCAGGTTGGAAGTAGAACCAACAGTAGAATCTGGTTTCTGAACTTCAAAGGTAGTACATAACCCTAGGGCTACCCTTCTATGTCAGTAGGACAGATGGAAAAAGATTGGTGGCACTATCATGTCGTTAATATTTTTATCTCACGTCACCGTCATCCAGCAATAGAGAAAGATATTTTAAACACAGTTAAGTCTTGGGTTCCTCTCAGAAATCTGTGAACCAGCAGGGAACAACTCTGTACGTGTTATGTTCGATTGCTTCTCCCTGTTTACCAGTTTGCAAGCCTGCCATTTCAAGTAGAAACAGAATGGCAATTTCTCCATTTTACTTCAGTGGACTATAAAAAAATATTCATAAGTCAAGATGTACAAATCCATGTGACCAAAATCTGGGGCCCACAGGAACGACTGTGTCTCCCATGGTTATTGACTGTTGGTCAACAGCTGTTCCAGGCAGTGAATGACTGATGTATTTCTCCTTTTCAGAGGGAAACAAAGTAAACCATAATTGTACTTTCAATATAAAGTTAGGAGTCTTACCTTAGTGGCCTGAATTTGAAAAGAATTCACTTTTATACCAGCCAGAAGTTTCAGAAGACAAATATGGATTAATTTATTCTGTTGATAGTCTAAGATCATCAGATAAGGAGCCTAAGCTCCTCTTGTGCTTCTAGACAGTCTTTGTGTTCCTGAATGATTTGCGCAGATAAAATTTTAACTTTCTTTTGCCACCTGTAGATTATGTTTAAATTACTTTATTTCATTCTTGCATTTCAAGTTCAGAAGTAATCTCATTTTTCATTAAAAATAGATTGAACCAACTTGGATATAAAAGCAGTCAAAGAGGAAACTATCACAAATAAGAAACATACATAATTAGGAGGCTAAGAATTTTGAATTAAAAGAGCTTGATAAATTGTTGCACATGCTATGCATTTTGTGCGTGTTATTCACTAAAGTAGATTGAATCATCCTCAGAGGCTATTTGCATATAAATTCAGTTTAATGTTTCAGTTTACCACAGGAATAAGAGGTTTGTCTAAAACAAGAAATGCCCCAAGACAAGAGTGTTTCTTAAAGTTTTAAAAGATTTGATAAGTCTTTTCTTATCTTCATTATTTTTGTGCATTTGTCCTAATCTTTAAAGGGTTGCAAATGGATGAGAAAAATACAATGAAAATCAGGAAATATGTCAGAGAATCTAAAACAATGCAAATGAGTGTATCTTATTGAAATCAAAGGGAATTACAAATGTTTACCTTGACTGTGAACCTGGCCTATTGTTTTTATAATCGAGCCTAAACAAGCAGTATTTATAGTTTATCAAGACAATGCATTGTTACCCATTCCCTAGTAAAAAAACCAAATAACAGAATACATATATTTTTCGGTTATTACATACCACCTTATCCAGTACCTTAAGATAACCTTAGGAAAAAAGAGAGGAAACAAGTAAGATGAACAGTCTGTTGACCCAAACCAGAGGCACAAAATGTCAACTTCACTTGCACCTGAATGGTGGTGTTCATCCAGTTTGCTAGCAGTCTTTTCAAATCAGAGGAAAAATATCAAAGGATTGTAATGCACGCATTTCCCATTCTCAGGAGCTAGCTCTGGTTTGGATATTAAATCCACAGCCTATACAAAGGTTTCTTTCTATAAATATCAGCCTCTCTATTGGTGATGCATGGAACATACCTAGCAACGTAAGATATTAAGATCATCCATCAGTAGCCTTATAGTAATCAAAAATGTTTCATCACTTTCTTTCTGTTGGTTGACTTTCCTAAAGGCCAAACAGAACTTAGCTGGATATTCATATCTCAGAGGAACTGTGGGTCATTAAACATGCCTCTGTACATAACGATTCATGTGAGAAAATGTTGACATTTGCACTGGCAGGAATAGCACTGGTTAAAGCATTTTGCTTTCATTCCTAATATTTCTTTGACCAAGAAAGGCTAGATTTTAGAAAGAGAGAATTTTCTCTCAAACTCCCTGTGCTATTGAAATTCTTTGTTCCTCCAGGCAAGTATGTAGATCTATTGTTGTTTAACTATGTAACAGGGAAGAGAAATATTACCTTGTTAGCATGCCTCTCTGACTGATAAGCTAATATATTTTGATGTGTGCTAAAAGAACTGTGAGGGAGAAGGCGTATGTAGCTATACAGTCATGTACGCTTAAAATGAATGTTTTCTCCTGAAAGAAAATGGAGAAAATGCAGAAGTTAAATACAAACAACTGTAAAGTTTTAAATTTAATTTTAATAATAAAAAGATTTATTCATTCTCTCCTAGTATTTCACTCTTCTCTTTCTATAGTTCAGAACCGAAAGGTCAACACATTGGTCACTATGTCACAGTCTTTTCTACGTAATAATTTATCAGACCAGTAACTATAAATATATTAGATCAAAGTATTTGAAGATAATCACAATTATCTTGTTCCTGTGGTTGCTCATATTTGACCAAGCTAATTATGCCTTGCTTCTTTCCAGATTTATACAGGAATTGCCAAAGGGTGCTTTTAGAAGGATGGCTGTTAGAAGGGCAGAAGAAACAGCTTAGAGAATGCTAATGGGACTTATAAACAACAGCTTTTTAAAGGTCTGTGACCTGTCATACCAGGGTATCTTACTGCTGCATCTTAAATAAGGGCAGGGGGGTGGGGACAGTAGTTCAGTTTTGTGACTTGACTTGAAACTGATGACACTGCTTCAATTCACAGAATAACAAAATTTATATGGCAGAGCTCATACTATTTATGATTCACAGCAAGGAATAGGTGTTGTCCTAAAGCTCATTCTAATACTTCACCAGCAATGAATACCTTCATGCAGAGCCAGATCAATAAGTTAAAAAAAAAATATGGACTCATTTTCAATTGAATATGTTTGTTTATGCCCAGTGGGCACTTGATTTCAAAAAACAACTAAGTAATACAGTTTTGTATAGATACTGGAAAAAGTTTGAGGCTTGCACAGCTGATTCATGGAGAAAGTGACATAAACTGCAATTGCTAGAAGTTTTGGTGGGGAGACTACTTAATAGCCTACTTCTTCCCAGTTGTGGAATAAATACAATTACAAATTTCTTATTAGACCAGCTACAGCACATTGCAGTGTCTTGAATTTTTAATATCAGGTTATCAACATTCATGTAGAAAAGTGTTTGCAGTCAAACCTTTATCAAGGAATACTTGTTAAAAAGTAGGAGTGTAAATTTAAACTTCTACTAAATTCAAAGATATTACCCTCTGCTTAGACGTCCCAGGCAAAAAAGGAAGTTAAAGTCGAGAAGCGCATTATTTATAATACGTTTGTTTTGTCCTTTAAACACACAGAGATGCAGCTGAAAGCTGCAACAACATAAATTTGCTAACCTAGATTTTCTGTTTCCCAGCAGTGCTGAGTAAATGACTGGTGTGACATGGTGGAAAAGGTCATTTTAGAACTGAATATTTTAATATCATCATTAGTACAAGCCTTATAGCTATTAAGCTACTGCTATTTCCTAAGCAAAGCAGGCTCTTCGAAACAGACCCAGAATGTAAGCCAAAACAAAATATGGGTCTAACCATGACAGAGATTTAAAGTTGCAAAGGTGATCCATCTTAATGCAGTAATTTGCACTAGGAAAATCCTGACCAATCCAAGGTTATGGGACACCAAGATCCAGCTCCACCTGCAACTTGATACAGTTTAAATTCACTCTTTGAATACCCTGGAGGGTGCTAGACTGTTGGCCATTCTGGGTGAAAGCACTGAAATTGATGATTTTTGTTAAAATATTCAAAATGCAGTAGACCAGAAAAAGGAATTGAGAACAGCAGTGAGCATGACTTCGAAGACTAATGATTAAACAGGTAAGATCAAGGGAATCATTACTGTCAAACCCTATTCAATGAACTGGTAATGTGCTCCATATAGTGACTTCATCTGAGAACGATGCTCAGATTTCCCATTGAGGACATAATTTTTGTCATGCTCGGACCACCATGTTTCAGATATCATTGAGCCAAAGACAAAAGGAAATGAAGGATGTGGTTTGAAGACCCAGCAGCTGACTAGCAAAAGTCAGTTCTTGTGTACACTGTACAATGATATTGTGATTAGTTGGTTGCTTATATGACCATTTTTATTCTTAAAATTCAAGTATTTTGTCCATCAGCATATCAGATAAGATCTTTTCCTTTACTTGTCTCTTTATGTAGTAATTTTTGCAGTACTTCTGATTCTGCAGGATACACCTAAGATTAGTATCTACTGTTATAAACATCTAGTTTGTATTGATTGCACTTTGTAGAAAGGTTATGAAATTTTATGGTGCTAAAACATTTAGTTAAGCATCAGCACTCAGCCTCCCAGCATTGTCTTACGAGTAATATGAATTACTTTCTTCTGACACATCACTGATTTTATTCCATTTTCTTGGATATCATTAGCACATGTAAGCATTAAAGCTAATAATGAAATCCTAAGATTGTGGATTTCACTAAGCCACTGGAAGTACTGATCAATCAGTAGCTTGGCAGCGATGAAGCCGATTTACTTTAACATAATTGAAAATGGTCTGCCTATACAAGATGTGAGAGCTATAATTTAACAGCTTAAATAGCCATTCATTGAATTACTGTATTTTACCTGTTTTGTACAGAAGATGCAGTGTAGAGGTGTCTGAGAAACCATGTATGGTGTTTTGTGATATTTTAATAGCTTCAGGGTACTCATCTACCAGAAATTCCAATTCTAATCTAATTAGTTATGGGAATAAGCTAAATGTGGGAATGATTTTCCATTCTCAATACACTGAGATCAGTGAAACAGTGACAGTAAAGGTAATGGGGTGAGACTGCCCACATTGCTGTTTTCAGAGTTCTTTCAATTATGACCCTTTTTGGCTAGACCATGCAAGTTTTGTTGATAGCATTATATTTGTGTGACTTTATTGCAGAATCAAACAACAAATGCTTAGATTTTTAAAAATTTCTTCCTTACCAATAAAAAATGTTTGCTATGAATGAACAAAACATTGAGACTATTCATCATCTAACAGCTACAAAATGTATGGCTTGTTCCAGGGAGGGTTGATCTTGTTCTGAGATTGATGCTATTAGTTGTTAGAAAAACCCTTCAAGAGTCATGCACTTGCACACAGTGCTGGAAGTCCTCTCTCCTACTAACTCATCATTGTGAGCAGGTCCTTTCAGAGTTGCCCGGACTACTTACTGTCTCTGGGATTTGAACAGAATGGCAAAAAGCTATTCCTTTTAACACAGAGGTAAAATAAATCACTCCCCAAATGAGGATAGTTTAGGTTAGCTTTCTAATTCTTGGAGTGAAAGTTGTGTGAGAGAATTTTTTCACTCATATGCACTTGGTGATTTAATGTAAGGGTTTGAAAATGCTGGATGAGCATCTCTTTCCAGTATTGATGTTGATTTTCAATAGCACCTGGAACATTAGTAAAGATCCAAAAGACTGAAATAAAACAAACATTGTGCCCATATTTTGAAAGAGAGAGACAGGCTAGAGAAATGGTCTGACAGGAACATAATGCTGTTCAAGACAGAAAAGTGCAAAGTCCTGCACCTAGGAAGGAACAACCCCATGCACCAATATATGCTGGGGGACAACCCAGCTGGAAAGCAGCTTTGCAGAAAAGGACCTGGGGGTCCTGGTGGACATCAAGGTAAACATGAGCCAGCAACGTGCCCTTGCTGCAAAGAAGGCTGATGATATCCTGGGCTGCCTTAGGCAAAGCATTGCCAGCAGGTGGAAGGAGGTGATCCTTCCCCTTTATTCAGCACTGGTGAGGCCATGCCTGGAGTACTCAGTCCGGTTTTGGGCTCCCCGGAACAGGAGAGGTATGGATTTACTGCAGAGAGTCCAGCGAAGGTCCACAGAGATGATTAGGGAGCTGGAGTATCTCTCATATGAGGAAAGGCTGAGGGAGCTGGGGCTGCTCAGCCTGGAGAAGAGAAGTCTCAGGGGAGATCTTAACATCATGTATAAATACCTAATGGGAGGGAATGAAGAAGATGGAGACAGGCTCTTTTCAGTGGTGCCCTGTGACAGGAGCAGAGGCACTGGGCACAAACTGAAACACAGGAAGTTCTGTCTGAACATCAGGAGACACTTTTTTACTGGGAGGGTGACTGAGCACTGGCAGAGGTTGTCCAGAGAGGTCGTGGAATCTCCATCCTTGGAAATATTCCAAAGCCTTCTGGACATGGTCTTGGTCAACCAGCTCTAGGTGGCCCTGCTTGAGCAGGGCTTGACCAGATGACTTCCAGAGGTCCCTGCCAACCTCAACGGTTCTGTGATTCTGAAGTGGACAAGACTTTTATAGTTCTGTCAGCTCAATATTCATGTTAGGCAAAAAAATGGAAAAACTGGTACAAGTCTCAGTCTAGAACTGAAGGAGTGGAATATAAATGAAGCACATTGTGACAGTTCGTGTGTGTTTTAGTTGTTTATATCATGTTACAATGTCTAATCCTTGAAGATAAGTATGACCAGATCATGTATATTTTTATGCAGGGAGACAGAGATGGATTTTTCTCCTCAAATCATCTGACCATTCTAACGGGAAGAAGATTTAAGTATGGGATGGAGAAAGCAGAATTGTTGAAGCTGATTTTTAGCACAATGTTGTTTACCCCTTTTAGCAATGATCAGAAAAGAAGTTACTGATATATTTGCAGATGAGACAAAAACTGGGGGAACAGTAAATAAAGAAGAGAACGAATCAGCAAGACGAAATATTCTGAGTTTTAATATGGCCAAACATAAAGTCAAACCTGTTTAAAAGAAGAAGGTTGGCCATGCATAGCTGGCAGAAAACATTGGCTCTGAGAAAGCCTTGTGGGTAGTGGTAAACTATCATAAACTTCATTGTGACCTAGAAAAAGTCTGTACGACACTGTTATATGAAGTTGCTCATTGAGATTAAAAAAAATAAAAACAGACTAACTGAATTAGATTGAACAAAAAACCACTACTGATGACATTCTTAAAAGATGCCAAGAGCAATGGTAAAATAAAAACCTAGAGTCAAATAGAAACAGACTAAAAATAGTTAAATGAGTGAAAAACTTAGCGACAGAATTTCTCACATTACACTGTTTGGGCTGTTAAAAAGGGAGACTTCACAGTGGGTTTATGTTGCCCGGAAAAATCACAGATTGACATCAGTGCCAGCCAACGTTGTCTAAGTTGACCAAAAAAAGTCTTGTTTCACAGTTGCCAAGCCAACTACCTGAACTCTGTACCCTAGTCAGAGTGAGAAAAAGGACAAGGACTCAAAAACCAGTATATATTACATTGCTTTCACCCAACTGCACTCATGAAGGGAGCCTTGGCTCCTGCTGTCACTCATTTTTTGCAGGTCCCTCTGTTTTCCCTCCTTATTTCTCTCAGTGTTCTTAGTCTCACACTTTTTGCACTCTATTATGAAAAACTTAGCTCAGACAGTAAAAAACTTCATTCCTTAGAGTATTGTTTTGTGCAGACATACAGGTAAATAGAAGATCTTGAAAAGCACAGCATTTGTACAAATGTGTCATGTCTCAGAAGGCCTTTGTTTCCAGAACAGAAGTTGTAGGTGAAGGTTGGACCACTTTGCATATTTAATTTAGGGTTCACTGTTTTCTCTTTTTATTTGCATGTTTATTTTATTGTAAAAGAGGCAGAATCAGAGTTTCACAATGATTATGACCACAATATCCAGCTTATTTTTAAGTGACTTTCTCATTATTCAGAAAGACTATTTATAGCTAACCTTAATATCATTAAAAAGGCTGCCAAACCCTCGGTTTCCTTGAAAAGTAATAAGAAGAAGTCTTAAAAGAGAAATCCTTACTTAATATTTTGCATTTTGATATTATAAACGTTTCTTTATTTGCATCTTTACTGAAGACGATTCTAAAAAAAAAAATCTTAATTGTCGCCACAGAACTAAGCAAATTGAGTTCTGTGCACTTGAAATGCCAAACATTATTTAACTATTTAATATAAACGTTATTTAACTATTCAGTATTGTACATGAGTAAGTTAAAATGATATTGTTATCATTCTAGGCCAATTTATTTCATCAGAAGTACTACAACAGCTCCAAGGGCAATGATCCCAAAGGAATAAAGTAATACTCTGATCTATAAACGTGGAAATCTCAAATGGCAGCAGGTTGAGTCCCTTACCTCTGAAATTGGTACTGCAGCAAATGCTGAGCACAGTCATGGTGTCACAGCAAAAGAAGAATGTTAATACATGGGAGCTGGATAAGAAAAGAAGAAATGAGAATGATTAAAGATCTGGGAAATATTTACAGAAAGATATCTTCCAATTCTATATAATGAGAAGAAGGGTAATAGTTTTCTTGAGCATAGTCCTTACATACATAAAAAGAGAAAGAACCTTTTAATTAGCAAAAGTATTACAGGACCCCATGGCTGAAAAATGGCTGTGGGAAAGTACAGACCAGAAAGAAGTTGCTCTATTGTAGCAGCTATGATATTTAACCATTAAACCTTTTTTTTTTCCAAAAGTGATGTTAGATCCCTCTTTCCGTGGTAGTGTTTCTATTGGGATAGAAATACAAGTATACTCCTATCTTAGACACGAAATCAGACTACATTATCACAGCAGTCCACCACAGTTTTCCAACCTGTGACCTAAGCAGTGCCCATTGTGGTATGCAGATGACACAAGATTCAGAATCCAAAGTAGTTACACGGTTTTTGTTCAGTTTCCTCTCACAGCCCTTTGTTGGAAATAGGCAAATTACTCCAGAGCTTCAGCTTTGTAACATAACATTCCCTGTAGGTTGCTGGATGTAATTGGGCTAAGGTAGAATCCAGGTAAATTACAGCAAACAATCTTTCTGTGTATTCAACAGAAGACTTTGTAGTGTTCCCAGAAAAATTGAGTGAATTTTCCCCAAAGTATGACCTGAGTTACTTATGCTCCAGTATGGATCTGTCTTTTTTTTGTCTTTTTTTTTTTTTCAATATCTAATCTTCAGGATTATACATTCTAGACTATAACTTCATGAAGACCTGATGAAGATCAGTGCTTTTAGTTAAATAAGAAAACCAATCTTTTATAGATAACTTCATGCCATTTCCTTTGGTGCATAACAGGTATAATTCATCTCAACCTAATGGACTACAAAATCAAAAGATTCATTACAAATAATTTTCAGGCCTGCATGTAACAGCATAAACATATCTGTATTATATTCATTGTGATCACTTAGATGATGCTACTCAAATAGCACATTGCAAGTTGTCATAGTTTAAACTCAAAAGGATTTATACAGAATAGTGGACAGTCTATATTTCTGTGTAGGAGGAAGTAGACTCATTTGTATAACTTGAACACATATATATACTATTAATGTAATATTTCTGGTGTGTACACATTTCTGCATAGAAAGATACATTTTCCAAAATTTTCATGAGTACAAACATTTATTTCATCTCATGTTTTGGGATATGCACAGCATTATATGAGTGATCTGAAGAATAAGGCAACGGGCAAGGTGGGTCTAGGGGGGCATAAACACCACATCAAAGATATATAGGGCTAACTCAAAGAACTAACCATAAAATATTTTTCTCTTATCTGTGTTTCTATATAATCTTTACTTTAGCATCTAGACCTCTGATCCCATAGAACTTACTTAGGCCTGATGTATGAGCTAACCAATTGCAGACTCAGCAGCTGCCAATTTACTCTAGCCAGATGATTATTCTCTAGTTAAAACTTAATTTGTCTTCCTGTAAAGGTCCTGCATCCTCTATAGGACTACAAAGAGTGTTGATTTTGACATGTATTTCCCTCCATCTTCTTGTCTTTCTGAACAAAATGCCTCACCCACATGCATCAGCACTTTTCAACTTGCATGTGTGGGCTGAATATATGACAGGTATTCATAAAATGTCTGTGAATAGGACTGGTAGGTCAATGGGAATCTCCTTCCCCAGCACCCGTGTATCAAATGTAACTGTACTTTCTCCACAAACATCTACTGAAAATATTTGATTAAGACATGTTTAGGACACATCCTTACTTTCATCCATTCAGCCATCCTACTTGTGAGGCTACGTAGTGTTTATGTAGCTCTTGACTGATGGGGTTCAGCTAGTTAGTGTACTGGAAAATAAACCTACTAGAAAAAAAAGTTCCCTGCCAAACTTAGATCAGAGTCCAGGCACTCATAGCTAGTATCGGGGAAGAGGGAGAATAGACCAGAACTACCCTCTTTCAAGAGAGTTTTCTGTCATGTTTTCTTAGTCTTTACATCAAGATACATCAGTACCCAGAGGTATGATATTACCCAAGGCTAAGAGAAATTTTGAGTTATATTCCCAGGTTTGATTTAGCACAACAAGCTAACTAGATTTGTGTAGGAGGTTTATGATGATGTTGTTATTCATCACATTATTCAAGTTCTGCCTACTGAAAGTCAATAGTGATGTTCCTGTTCCTTATTTAGGGCTGGGAAGGTGCTAAAGCTGGCACAGGATTAGATTTCTGGTTTTGTTAAATTTTATTACGCTTACTTTGCAAGGTCAGTTTGGGTGACTGGGGGAGGCTTGAATATCAGGCTCCAACTTTGTAAAAAATATGTAAATATTTAAACTAGCTATTAATGTCACAGCTGCAGAATATGTTTAACATTGAACTTGCTGCTAGCACTTCACGAACAGCAGTGAATTTGCCTAAACATATAATTTTGTATTGTTATTAATACAGTTTGCTTCCTGTGGAGTGTTAACATACTCAATGTAGGTAACCATAGGCTATTTTCATAGTTACTAAATAAAACATCTTAAAGAATTAAAAGAATAGATAACATTCTATTTTACTGGAATGTTAGACAAACATTCCAGGTTTTAATAGGAGATCACCTTCCCCTTATCCTGACTGGATAGATAAATCCCCCTTTACATGTTTTGATCCTCTCAGAATTTGTAGTGCATTGCAGAGAACATGTGTATTCAGCTGGTTAGGCACAGCTATTAGTAACTTAGCAATTAGTAATACATGAAAGAATATTTTTAAAAATCCACTGAATTTTTAATCCTACAGCTGAATCCAAATGAAACAGAACTACACGGGATATTCTGGTCTGGCACAGGCTGCACAGGGAAATAAACAATGGGGAGAAGAACTCTTCAGTTTTTTGATAGTAGGTAATACAATTCAATATTAATCTTTTCCTATCTGCACAACCTTGCTGATTTCCCTACAGAAAATTCAGATATTTAGGTAACGAATTTTTTAGCACACAGTTGACAATTCTGTTTATTGATGCTCCTTTTCATGGCTTTTATTTCAAGTGCATATAGAAGGTGTATTCTCCACTGATCCTTGTCCAGTCTCCTGTGAATATTTACTGAACATCAAAGGAAAAGAGCAATGTTCCCTGAAGCTATGGTCTCAAAGGACATGAACTCTCTAAACTGTCATGCTTAGGATGCCATCACAGCTTCCTCAAACACTGTGATGAATCCTTCTCCTGCATCTGCAGACTTATGCCTTAATCCATTGCTGACTTAGTAATAAAAATGAGACACAGTGATAAGCCTGTAAATATAAAGCCAGCACAACTTCTAACCTTTTTTTTCAGCTGGCTTAGGGCATTTTTTTAAGCAGTGAATTCTCAGAGTAAAAATGGAGTTCAGCAGTGACCTGGACACTAGAGTTGAGTGCACACTAAATAAATTTGCCAACAATACTAAATTAGGAGGACCCATTGATTCCCTTACAGAGGCCTTACAGAGAGATCTTGATAGATCAATGTCCCGGTTTTGGCTGGGATAGGGTTAAATTTCTTCCTAATGCTGTGTTTTGGATTTGGTATGAGGAGAATGTTGATAACACACTGATGTTTTCAGTTGTTGCTAAGTGCCCTCCTAGTCCAAGGACAGCTCCCGTGCCTACTGACTGAGCTAGGTACACAAGATGGGAGGGAACATAATCAGGACAGCCAGCCCAGCTGGCTAATGGGGTATTCCATACCATGTGACGTCATGCTCAGTATATGAAGGGTAGGCGTGATCCAGGAAGTACCGATCACTACTTGGTTATCGGTCAGCGCGGGTGGTGAGCAATTGCATTGTGCATCACTCATTTTGTATATTCTATCATTATTTATTATTATTATTTTCCCTTTTCTGTTCTATTAAACTGTCTTTATCTCAACCCATGAGTTTTTCTCACTCTTACCCTTCCGATTCTCTCCTCGTCCCACAGGGGGGCGGGGGGAGTGAGTGAGCGGCTGCGTAGTATTTGACTGCCTGCCAGATTAAACCACGACATGGGCAATCATCAATCATATGAAATTTAACAAGGAAAATTACTGGATTCTCCACCTGCAACGGTGTAATCCTGGATGAATGTATAGACTGGGGAACAGGAGACTGGAGTGCAGCCCTGCAGAAAGGAATTTGGGGGTTTTGCTTGATGGTAAGCTCAATATGAGTCAACAATTTGCACTGGCAGCCAAAAGAGGCAACCGTATTCTGGGGTGCGTTAAACAGTATAGCTAACCGGTCGAAAGATGTGATTGTTCCACTATACTTAGCACTGGTGCAGCCTCACCTAGAGTACTGTGTGCAGTTTTGGGCCCCCCAATATAAGAAGGACATAAAAATATTAGAATGTGTCCAAAGGAGGGCAACAAAGATGGTGAAATGACTAGAGGGCATGACTTACGAGGAGTGGCTTAGAGGAGACTGAGGGGTGCCCTCATTGTTGTCTACAACTTCCTCATGGAGGGAAGCGGAGAGCAAGGTGCTGATCTCCTCTCGCTGGTGTCCAGTGACAGGTCAGAAGGCTTAAAGTTGCATCAGGGGAACTTCAGGTAGGATATTAGGAAAAGGTCATCACTTAGAAGATGGTCAAGCACTGGAACAAGCTCCCCAGGGAAGTGGTCACAGCCATAAGCCTGTCGGTGTTCAAGAACCATTTGGACAATGCTCTTAGATATATGGTTTAACTTTTAGGTTGCCCTGTGTGGAGACAGGATTTGGACTTCTGTTTGTACAACAACAATCGTTTACCTTATAAACTAAGACAAATCATTCTACTTTAGCCTTGAGTCATCTATCTAGTTCTAACTAAGCACAAGCAGTTTCTCATGCACAGGCCATTTACATGTTTGAACAACAGATTAACATGCTTTTCACATTCTGTTTTTGTGCTCACACAGCATCCTTGCCCTTGAAAAGCTTTAACTACTTTTTTGGTTCCTTGCAAAGGTCTTAGCTAGTTATGAGGCTTTTGCAGCAGTGGGACCTCTTGCTTACAGTAAGACAAATCACAGGCTGAATCCTGGGAAATTTGTGGGGATCTCTGCTGTATGACTATAGGCAGAGTTCAGTATTACTCAGCACAGTAAACAGTAGTATTAAGAATACGTGTGCTGTGCTAAAACATTATTTTAAAACTATACATGCTGTGCAATTTTGTATTTTTTTTTTTCCTTGCAGTGGACAGCACCCTGTAATGAGACACAGCATGAATAATTTTCTATGTAATTTTCCTGGACCGGCTCCCTCAGTAAGTGGGGGTTAAAAATTCCCACAAACATGTACGCAATTCCCAGATTCTAGAGCATTCATCCCATAGATTGCTCTTCCCTTATTGGCTGCAAATCTTTTTGAAGTTCCAGATGAAATGCAATAGGCATTTTTGCACAAGGTATAACACGTACACTATTATGGTAGCAGAAGCTTCTCCTACCCCTCTTCAGTTTCTCGCTTTCTCCTTTCATTATTCATAACTCTTCAAACAGGTGCATCTATTGTGTTTTACAACATCTTTTTTTACATCTTTTCTTTAATTTAAATTTATTTTAAATTTTCTCTCCAATTAGTAACTCCTGCTTTGATTAGCTTTCTGGAATATTTCTTCATATATACTTCAAGCATTAACAAGTATGGATAATTAGAATTATATACATTTAAGTGATGTAATATTTCACAGCTTTGTACACAAAACTATCAGCATGTTAGACTATTTAAAAAGAGAGAGCCTGAGAGATTCCTCTTACCTGCTCAACACATTTTCCTCAGTAATTTTATATTGTTCTGTTAATAGCATTAACAGGAAGCATTAATAGGAAGTCCAGCTTATCGTAGGAACGTAATTGTTTAATTCAGTTTAGAAGTTCCACAATGATAATCAGTAGAAGCAAAGCTTTCAGTATAACTTGGTGTAGGGCTCTGTCACCAAGCTGCCACCTGATGAATCCGGATAATGTGACCACTGAGGAGAGAAAGAGAAATGAGGCAAGACAGCGCACTATGTACGGCGGCTGCAAGGGAAAGTTTTAGGATGCAGTAAGTAGTTTCTCAGCTGCATAAAAGACCTTCTAGGCCCCATACATTCTCCTCCATACCTGAGATATTATGCAAATACTTCACCTTTTCTCAAGACAGTTCTCATAATGACTGTTCCTCTCATTTTCCTTTCAATAGAAGTTCTGGGTCCAGAATGTGTCCTACCTCCCTGCTATGCAAGCTGAGTCCAGCTTACCTGTGCTCCAGAGCTCTCCTGCATTTCCAAAGCATCTGAAGTCAACCTTAGCAGTGAACAAACCTGGTTGAAGAGTTGACAATAGTAAGAGGAGAATGCAAGAAAGTGACGTGGGGTGAGAAGCTTCTGTTATCATAATAGTGTATGTTATATGTTGTACAAAATGCCTATTGTGTTACTTCTGAAAAATAAAAAAAAAAAAATTGCCAGTCAGTGAGGTGTCTCTTCTTGTAAAAACAAGATAACAACAGCACAGATAATGTGCAGAAAATAGTCCCCATTTCCCATTAAAAGTGTGCAGACTAATTGCTGTACATGACTGCAACCTTTAGTGTTTTCACTTTGAGGACAGAATTGATACAACTTCCCCACACATCCCTAAGAAAGAAAATTTTCAATGGAAGTTTCAAACTTTGGGGTTTTTTTTGGTTATTCGGAACTTTGGTTGAGAAATTTAACCCTCTCTGTCCCCTCAACCAACTAACTATATGGAATATTTACTGCGCTACATTTTCTGCACTGAACCCTATGCAGAAGACTGAGACAGTGCTTCTGCTCTCACAGTGATCTATAGTTGCTCCACTATTAAGCTATGTTGGCAGTGCACTAAGGAAAAACCCTTCCCAGACTCCCTGTAAGTGAGGGGAAAGAATTTCTTAGGACTTTCCATGTTTTTCTACTTCTTGATAGGCCTAATTTCTTTGTTAACCGTTCAGGCTTAATATACTTAGCCATATAAACATAGTCAGTGTCTTTCAGCTGTCCCCAAAGCAACACCAGTCATGTGTTATATAAAGTCCAGGCTTTGCCTATATCACAGTCCAGTTCTAAATGATCTGTTCATGGCCACATTGAAAATTTATGGTAGTGTCCAGAACAGAATGAAGCAAGACTGCCAGGGGTGTCTTGGCACACTTCCTACCCCTCAGTTCAGTACAGTTCGGTACCATTTAAAGTACCAACATCTTAAGTACAAATTTTACAGGTTTTTGTGATTCTCACTATTAAGAAATCACTTTCCTTCTGTGATCTGGAGTCTATTGATAAATCATCATACTTCAGAAAATCTGCTCTATCCCCTAAAAAAAAATATTTTTACTGCTGAAAGCAAGTAGCCCTGTTGCTGTCTCAGGGGTGAGAATATGGAAGGACTTTTCTTATCTTTGATGGATTGGGAATATTCAATGAGGCAACTGGTTGTTTTAACAATGAGGATTAAATGACATGTCTGTGAAAAAAATATTTACAAAAGAAGAGCATGGAATTATTAGAGAGCTAAATTAAGCATTCAACTGCTTTCAGTTCCAGTGTCTTTGTTTAATAACAATGGAAAACCTGAACAGTATGACTTTCAACTAACATTCACTATGTTTCATATTAGTCTCACTCTGAGTGAGAGACAGTATAGCGGTGCCCTGACTTGAGATAATAACTAGCTGTATGTTGTAACTGAGAGATTTAATCTGTAGAAGTCCACTGTAATCAAAAAGCCAATGAGTACTTCATCATTTACCTTACTGGGAACAAGGCTACACTTACATTTCCAGTTTTATACCTTTGGTACATCACTGACTTCATCTCTGTTTGTTTGCATTGCCTTTTACAGTTGTTTTTAAATTCTTTCAAGAGCATATTCAACACTTCAGCATTACAAGGAACACTTCCCAGAGTATTTACTGATCATTGAACTATAGTACTATGATTACAAACCTGTTTTCATACAATTTCATGTCACTTGAAAAGATTAATGTGAGTGTGTAATATGTCTCTGCTGCCTACAGTCATACAGATCTGCAAGTTCTCCTTCACTTGTGACCTCTTTCTTCAAATACATCAATTTCCTAGACTTAATACTAAAAGTCTAGTCATAAAATGCTCTGAAAGAATTTTCCTCTGGAGCTATTCTGAGATTTTTCCAATTAAGTTAAAAAATGACTGACGCTATAAAGGTCACATATTCCATCTCTTCTTCTGTAACACCACAATGTCAGAGAAGTGTTTGCAATAGTCGCATACCATAGGATCCTTTTTTGCCCTAGCAATTTTTTTAAAGTTTCTTTTAATTATGATGTAACAAGATTCCAGTGCATGAAAGGAGCAACAATAAAAAATTAAAAACCAAAAACAACTAAAAAAAATCCAACAAAAAAAGGAAAAAAAAGCTTTATAAAAAACATTTTCTCTTGGAAGACACCTAAATTGCTGATATCAGCCTAACTTCCTAAGCAATTACAGTCTATAACTGCAGGTGCATATATGTCCCTAGTACTTTTTGAACTGATTTAAGATACTAAAACCAAAGTCTTCCTATAGATGTTGTGGAGATAGGTGGAGTGGAGAGCTCTCATTGAAGAAAGGCTGTCTCATTCATATGAGACATCAGAGAATCCAACTACAGAAGGCTTTCACAGTGAGCAAGGTTTCATTACTGCTGTTATACATAGAATTAATTGTTTGATTTAAATGGTTTAGCTTGATTAAAAGATTCTGAAAAATACAGAATAAATTCAGCAGAATTTTCTTCAGAAAACAGTCATTGGTTACTGCCAGAAAAGGCAAGAATAGAGAGGTATGTCGTTTTTAATTAAAATCTGTCTTTGATATAATATTGTAATGTATTTGCATGTTTCAATATCGTTTGCTTTTCAGATTTACAGCTAATTTGTGTGAAGACCTTCACATAAATTAAGCTTCATAAAATGGTCAAAGTATTTAATAACAAAGCAAGCACTTCTTGGATTTATTTTTAGCTTAAAGAAGGTCCTTTAAAAACTAAGGAGTATTTCTGCAGTTGTTGCTTAAGTATTAATTTTAGGTAAGCTATGCCATGCTTCACCTCTGCTTTGCTTTTTCTTACAATAAGACACTTTTATTGTAGCCACATTTTATCTCCATATCCAGTCATTCTCACATAGCCTGGTTATACTTTGGCATGAAAAAAACACAAAATATCATCCGATAATAACTTTATTGCTAGTGACTGCATTAGTTTCTTCTCAAAGATGGAGAAGTTGAAATCTCATTTTATGGTTGCTGGTGGCCCCAATTAATATTTCTTGAACAAAGTTTTAGATCTGCTTCAGAGCAGAGATAAGAAGAAAATGTGGTGCAAGTATTTCTGGAGGAAACCTCCCAGTTCCCATCATGTCTCCTCAGCCCATTTACTGAGACCTCATCACCAGATCAAGCTCTCTCAGTAATGAAAGCAAAATGTGGCTTCCTTGACTTACGTCAAAGGTCTGCCATCAAAGCAATCTCACTGGGAACATGAGATACATTTTGTAAGGCAGATACAAGCTTCTTTCGAAGTCTGGCCATTGGAAAAGCAAGGAAGTTAACATGGAATAGCATCCATGCATAACACTGCCTTACACCATCAGTGTGACCCTGGGGGTAGTTAAGGATTCAGTGGGATTTATAGAAATTATAGTCAATATTTGGCAGGTTGACACAACACTCAGGATGATAATAAAACGTAGAAACAGCATTCTTTTTCCCTCATTTTTAAAATAAATATTGTTGAGATGAATTGTTAGTGTATTTATTGGAAGGCATTCTATCAAAAGCAGCAGGAGGAAGAATTTTGTCGTCCACTGGAGCAGTTTATGTTGTTACTGCACTCTCATATCACTAAATGCAAGGTGCCACACATTGTGTTAAAAAACCCAACCAACCAAACTCATAAGAAATGGAAAAGAAAATTGGGAAAAGCTTCTACTGAAAGAAAGAGCAAAGTACAGTAACTGCTCAGGGGATCAGTGAGGCCTATTGCTTCACTGATGGCTCAAATTCACCTCTGGATGTTACATGGTTATAAGAATTCCAAGTTTCAGATAAACACAAGAGACCCGTGCAAAGCTTTGGAAGAATAGAGAAAATCTAGAGAAAGCAAGGAGGAATTCATAAAGAGACTCTACATCTTTGAAGACAGAAAAGAAGAAAGACTGAAGTACTTTGTGTAGGACACTTGCAAAAAGAAAGATGTCCCTATGTTGGTTTTTTTCACTGTGCTGGTGATGGAGGAATTAAAATGTAAATGAAATACATTTCTGTAGGGGAAAAAAAAATATTATTCTGAGAAAACACCTTAACTGTTTGTACCTGCAGTGAAGCATACCACAAAACTGCAAAGGCTGCTTCAGTGATCACTTCCAAGCCCTTGTTGGTTGTGGGGAGCAGAATACTAATCAGTCCAGGTTGCCTGTATCTTGCCCTGGGTACACAAAAAATTGCAGGTAGTATCAGAAAACCTATCTATCTCGAGACTTACCCTGGAAAAAATAACTCCCTGTTTTCAGATTTGACTATCAAAATGCTCTGGTCGCTACATCGTATGTCCACCAAAACATCTGTCACTGTACTAAAGCATACCCCAAACAATTCTGTTATTTTTAAGAGCAAGAACACATTCTGCAGTCAGTGAGAGGAAGACTGGGATTGAGAATTACATTGAATTACCACTTCATAAGAAAGTGCACCATGAAAGAAACAGATTTTTTTCCTCAGACTTTTTAAATTACTTCGGTGAGAACTTTTCTGAAATCTCCACATTCTTCTCAGCAGTTTTACAGGTGACTACTTCTCTGATTAAACACTGTTTTCACCTTATCTTCCTTTTAATCACTGCAGATCATTCAATTTCTTGTGAAATTACTTTGATGTTTTTTCCTCAACACGTGCTGACAGAAGGTGTTATCCATTAGCTCATCAATAGGATACGACAGAGTAATTTCTTTAACTGACGTGCTGGAAGCAGTTTTTCAACTTAACACTCTGATTGAGTTTAATATTAATAACATTAACATTCTAGCTATGCAAGGAAATATAATGACACAGGTTATTAAACTTGATACTGGAGGGAGGAAGCTAATTGTCTGTAGAGGTCAGGAAGGAAGTTCCCTTTACTACAGTCTGTCATCTCACAATAGGTTGTTGTATTACCCAAGAGTTCACTTTCATCTAGAATATCAGCTTCAACCTACCACTCAAGGGAGAATACCAGCTAAGATGAGCCTATGTTCTGCTCTTTTATAGGCAATCTCATATGTTTCTTATGATAATTTATTTCTTATCAGTTACTTTTAATATTAGACAACCTCATTTCAATACCCTACATGTTATGACCCTTTGCCCCACTCAGTTACACAGGTAACATATATGTCTCCTATGATCTCCTCATTTTGGTTGAGAATGCTGTTTAATTTAATGTCCTACACTCCCAAAATCATGTGCTAAGGAACTACGAAGTCCCCTTACTAAAGCAGAAAAAAGTATTAAATATTATACAAAGTATTTGTTAGTGCTTTTTCAGTGTACAACTGTGTATTGTGCCATTTACAGTGTTTAATTTCTGATGGCACAAAGCATTGCTTCATAAATACTAATCACATATTCAAACATGCAAAGCAGCTTGCTCTATATTCCAAAAAATGCATTAAGTATAACAATCAATACACTTTCTTGTTACACGCACAAACGACTGCTAACAATATTCTAAATTCTGATAGGGAAATGAACTGATGCAAAGAGGTATGTTTATAAATAAACATGTGGAAATATTTACCTACCTCATGAGAGTATTTGTATTTCAAAAAAACAGTTGATATTCCCTTGTGAAATAATTTCTGTTCAGTTTAATTTAATGGTAATAGTCCTTGCTGTTATTTGTAAGCTGTTTTACATAACTAATGTTTGTGGGTGCTGCAGAGATATAAGGCACCAGCTGTGTCCATGTGCCCTAAGAACCAACTGTCTGCTAGACATAGTTGAATATGGTGGACTTCAGGATGCTGCCTGGTCTACTAGAGCTAAACGTGGTGGAGTCTAAGATCTAGTGGATTCCTCCCATCCCAGTCCCACAGATGGGAGGCTGCTGCTGTTGTGTGTTCCCAGGTCCAGCCAGGAGTGAGGCTGAGCATGTACTCCCAGTAGAGATAAGCAAGTAGAATCACCTACATGGTTGGCAACCAGAGATGTAATGTCAACTTCGCAGTACTAAGGCAAAGTAGGGCACAAGAGCCCAATGATGTCATGCTGTCATTGCAATGTGAAACCACATTTGAAACTGAACATCCACACTCCACCCCAATCTGTCTCAAACCCCACAAAGAAACAGGAAATTTATAGAGATCTTAATCTGGGAAGCCATAATGCAAAATGACGCTTAGCTTTGTATATCTCATGTAGTATTAGGTTACTCAAGTGTCTCTGTTATGCAGCGCTTCCTTTTGGACTCAGAACTTGTTAGAACAGCTCATAACAAACAGCTTGAGACTCAGAAACCTGGGAGAAAAACCCTGAAGTTACCTATCAGCCAGCTCTTGGAAAAGAGCGTGGTGGCCTTCCATACCCAGCAGAAGATATCTTTTTTCTTTATTGGTGCGCTCTTCATTCATATATATATATATCCCTCTTTTCCTGATAATCTCACTTTCCCTGCAAGTTTTCAGCTATTACAGCAGAGCTCATCTCTCCTATCTTGCCAATGCACCTGATCTTTGTGAAGTGAGTCTTGAATCAATGAAAAGCTGCTACTCTTACTTGCTGCTGGATGAATGTAAGACTTTGGGGCAGAAAATGCATGTATCTGCTGTCAAAGTCTACTAGTGACTTCTCTCGGCCTTCCTTTGAGTTTGACTAGCTGAGAAGTCAGCATATCCTGCAAAGCGTGAATAGCAAAAGCCGAGCTCTGGTGATTTGGATATAATTTAGAGAGAAATTGAAACAGCCAAACAACTCCTGTGGGCAAACTGGAGTACAAAGAAGTGAAGTTTATCTTCTCCTTGAAATGCTTCTGAAACACTTTAAAGGCAGATTTTTAATAAGTTCAGCTAAAAACTATGTCCTGAGTTTTAAGTGACAAATAGGTAAGTAAGGAGTACCATGATGAGAATGAGTATAGATCTCTTTCAAAAGGAATCTGTAAGATTCTGCAGGATGCACAATATGAAGGACTCAACAGACCGGCTTATATGCTGGATGCAGCTGTGAACTGCAAGATGAAAGGCACTTACTGTGATAGCCTAGGGTAAAAGAGCAAGAAATGTGCATGGCATACACACACCACCAAGTCTGACTCCTTTCCTACCATTATCTTATAGAATCACAAAATCATAGAAGAACCTAGCTTGGGAGGAAAAATCGTCTGGTCCAACCTTTCTTGGGAAAGGGAGCCTAGATGAGACTATCTAGCACTCTGACCAATTGCATCTTGAAAACCTCCAGTAAAGGGGACTCCACCACATCCCTGGGGATGTTGTTCCAGTGAATGACTGTTCTCACTGTAAAGAGTTTCTTTCTTATGTTAAAATAAAACATTCCTCAGTGCAATTTGTACCCATTGTCCCTTTCCTTCTCCATGTGACTCCTTGTGAAAAGGGAGCCTCCATCCTCTTTGTAGCCACCCTTTAAGCACTGGAACACTGTGATGAAGTCCCCCCTGAGCCTTCTCTTCTCCAGGGAGAAAAGATCTACCTCCTTCAGTCTTTCCCCATAGGGCAGGTTCTCCAGCCCTCTGATCATCTTTGTGGCCCTCCTTTGGACCCTCTCCATTCTGTTCACATCCTTCTTGAATTGTGGGGACCAGAACTGGACACAGTACTCCAGGTGTGGCCTGACAAGCACTGAATAAAGTGGGAAGATCATGTGTCTATCTCTGCAAGTGATGCCTCCATGGATGCAGCCCAGTATCTGATTTGCCTGTGTTGCTGCAGCAGCACACTGCTGACTCATGTTCGGCTTGTCTACCAAGGCCCCCAGTTCCCTTTCAGCAAGGTTGCTCCCCTGCCACACAGATCCTAGCCTGTACTGGGTTCTTCGCTTATTCCGTCCCAGGTGCAGGACTTTGCACATGTCTTTCTTCAACCTCATGCTGTTCTTGCTAGCCCACTCTTCCAGCCTCTCCAAGTGTCTCTGTAAGATGGGGCTCACCCTTCTGAAGTGATCACCTCACCACCCAGTTTGGTGTCATCCGCAAACTTGGTGAAGGTTCTTTCAATCCCATCATCCAGGTCATTTATGAAGAAGTTGAACAGTGTGAGGTCCAGTATGGATCCATGGAGGACACCCCTTGTGACAGGCTGCCAGCCTGGGTAAAAACCATTGATTACCATGCTCCGAGTGCAACCTATTAGCCAATTTCCTACCTATCTCACAGACCACCCATCTAATCTGTATCTTGCCAGTTTGTCCAGGAGAAGGCTGTGGGAAACAATATCGAACGTTTTGTTCAAGTCCAGGTAAACAACATCCACTGCTCTCCCTGTGTTATCAGAAGATGTTATTTTGTTGGAGAAGGTGATTGTGTTAGTCTGACATGATTTGTCTTTTGGGATACTTTTCACCAGTGTGTCTGAATACTTCTTGTCGTGGTTTAACCTGGCAGCAGCCAAATACCACGCAGCCGCTCACTCACTCCCCCCACCCCGGGTGGGATGGGGGAGAGAATCAGAAGGGTAAAAGTGAGAAAAACTCGTGGGCTGAGATAAAGACAGTTTAATAGGGAAGGCAAAAGCCGCGCACGCAAGCAAAGCAAAACAAGGAATTCATTCACCACTTCCCATCGGCAGGCAGGTGTTCAGCCATCGCCAGGAAAGCAGGGCTCCATCACGCGTAACGGTTACTTGGGAAGACACACGCCATCACTCCGAACGCCCCCCCTCCTTCTTCTTCACCCAGCCTTATATGCTGAGCATGACGTCATATGGTATGGAATAGCCTATTGGCCAGCTGGGCCAGCCGTCCTGGCCACGCTCCCTCCCAGCCCCCTGCACATCTGGCAGGGCATGGGAAGATGAAAAGTCCTTGACTAGCGTAAACAATACCTAGCAACAACCAAAACATCAGCGTCTCATCAACATTATTCTCACACTACATCCAAAACACAGCACTATACCAGTTAATAGGAAGAAAATCAACTCCATCCCAGCCAAAACCAGGACAGTATCCACCCCTTATTCCATACCATTTACATCATGCTCAGGTCCTACACTATCCAATACATTCTCATTACCCACCATCCCCCTTCCCATCTTTTGATATAATACACAGATATCATTCCCTTAGTCTATGGACCACCCCTGTAAAATGTCCATAAAATATCCATAAATGTCCACAAAATGTCCACTGCGTTCATTTAGTCCATGACTTTGGGCTCCATCTGTTATGGTGGTCACTCAGGTCAGCAGAGGTGGTGTGTTGTATGGAGTTACTGGGCACCAAAGCCAGCTCAGGTCGGGTCACTGCTGCACCTGTGCTGCTTCTTGTAAAGTTTGTCCTCCGTTGGTTCAGGTGGTTCCTGCTATAGTAATTCCTATAACATGCAACTCAAATCATGGGTTACAACAATTTAAAGGTATATCCATTACAGTCTCCACCCCTGGTCCCTTTGGGCCAGACCATAGGGTTTAACATTGCAATGAACTCCTCCCCTTGCCCCTGCTCCGGCTTGGACTTATCCACAGACTGCAGTCCCTTAGGGGTGTACCTGCTCCAAGTGGAGCCTTACCTATGAGCCACAGTCTCTCCAGGGGTGTACCTGCTGCGGCACAGACTTGTCCACAGCCACAGTCGCTTCGAGGTGCACCAGTTCCAGTGTGGCCTTCTCCATGGGCCACAGTCCCTTCAGAAGTAAACCTGCTCTAACATGGCCTTACCCATGGCTGCAATCTCTCCAGGGGTGTACCTCCCCTGTCATGCACTTATCCACGGCCACACGCTTTGAGGTGCTCCAGCATGGCCTCATGCACAGCCACTGACACTTCAAGGTGTACCTGCTGCAGCATGGACTTATCCACAGCCACAGATGCTTCGAGGTGTACCTTCTCCAGCGTGGACTTATCCTTAGGCCACAATCCCTTCAGAGGTATACCTGCTGCGGCACGGACATAATCACGGCCACAGACGCTTCAAGATGTACCTGCTTGGGCATGGGCTTATCCACAGTCACAGACGCCTCGGGGTGTCCTGTCCCGCATGGACTCAGCCACAGGTCACAGTCCCTTCGACTTGAGCTCACACTGGAGTTCCAGCCTGTCCAGCACAGCAGCACAGAAGCAGCAGCGATGCCCTGGCCATCTGCCAGCCCAGGCGCATCCCCATTGCTGTTATCAGAATGTTCCCAGGCACAGCACAGTAAGACGATCAGCAGTGCAGCAGTACAGCAAGCAGCGAGAGCAAAAAAGCAGCCACTAATGAGCACAAGACTCTAATACACATTAAGGCAAGCAAGCCCCATGGCAAGCACAAGAGCCTGCGAATTAATAGCTAAAGAGCAGTAACAGCTATAAATTCAATCTAGCACATTCCAATCAAACCTGTCGTTATCTCGAACCCTTCGAGCCCCACGTTGGGCGCCAAAAAGGACTGTCGTGGTTTAACCTGGCAGCAGCCAAATACCACGCAGCCGCTCACTCACTCCCCCCACCCCGGGTGGGATGGGGGAGAGAATCAGAAGGGTAAAAGTGAGAAAAACTCGTGGGTTGAGATAAAGACAGTTTAATAGGGAAAGCAAAAGCCGCGCACGCAAGCAAAGCAAAACAAGGAATTCATTCACCACTTCCCATCGGCAGGCAGGTGTTCAGCCATCGCCAGGAAAGCAGGGCTCCATCACGCGTAACGGTTACTTGGGAAGACACACGCCATCACTCCGAACGCCCCCCCTCCTTCTTCTTCACCCAGCCTTATATGCTGAGCATGACGTCATATGGTATGGAATAGCCTATTGGCCAGCTGGGCCAGCCGCCCTGGCCACACTCCCTCCCAGCCCCCTGCACATCTGGCAGGGCATGGGAAGATGAAAAGTCCTTGACTAGCGTAAACAATACCTAGCAACAACCAAAACATCAGCGTCTCATCAACATTATTCTCACACTACATCCAAAACACAGCACTATACCAGTTAATAGGAAGAAAATCAACTCCATCCCAGCCAAAACCAGGACACTTCTCCTTCTTTCATTAGCTGCCATTTGTATGTATTGAAATGGCACTTTATTTTAGACACTAATTTGTTCAGGGCTTAGAAACCTTATTCTGAATGTTGGTGTTTCCTTCTTTAAGTGGACTTCTTGAGGTTAACTTTCTGACTAGGGAACACAGGCAGTGAAAGTGAGTGAGCCTGACACTAGAAGGGAAAGGTTTTCTCATTGTAATCTAATTCCAGAATTACGTTATCTCCAGGGCAATCAGTTCTTTTTTCAGTCCTTCTTTCTCACCTATCAACTATATTGGGTAGAAACTGGAGACAGGATACTATTAATTACTGCTTAATAGATGAGTCAGAGTTGTGTTACACTTAGCTGCCCTGCCTCTGCAAAGAAAATAATGCTGTTGACCTGCTGACAAATCCTTCAGGAGAGCGTATCCAGAAATAAAATGAAGTGGATTGCTAATTAATAATTCTGCCCACCCCGTAGGCTTTCAGTGTTGGGAGGAGAAGTGACTAGTTGTTCACTTTTACTTCCTAACAAGATCATTGCCCACTCCAGCCAATTAGAGTTATCACAGGCTGGTTGAATTTGCACTGAGATCAGGGATCCACAACAAACTCCTGACAATATTTACCTGTTCTTTTCTGCTGGGTAGGTGAGAGAGAAAAGACTGCAACCTACCAAATGTATTAGCAGTGCAGATTACTTAGCACCCTCCTGTAGACCATCTTTTCAAAGACCCCAATAGACCAAAAGCAAGCAGAATATTTTTGTGTTCAATACTAAGATTTAAAATAGACTGCTATAATCAGGAGATATGGAAAATTTCCTCGTTGAAGAAGTGAGGTTTTCAATGCAATGTGCTGAGTGGGGCAGTCCAAATTCACTCTGTCGACAGATTTACAACTCATCTTGCTAGAGCTGAGAAGACTTTGTATAGATGAGCTTATTACTCTGAACAAGTTCATAGACTTTTCTTGACAACTTATTTAGTAATTAAAAAGGCTTTCCTGTATGCAGTGATATAATTTGTTTTGTGCTACCTTTCTGTTAGTGCAAAGAACATTATTGAAGCAATAAGACTGACCAGATCTGAAACTATAGGGCAGTTACATTGTCAGTAGTGAAACTGTAGGTATCATATGCTCAGAAGGATTACCATCTTTTGATTGTTCTGAAATCCGATGGAGAGCTTAGTTGCTATCTCAGATGTTGAAATTACCATCTTGAATAGGAAACTGCATCTCAGCAATCTTTGCTAGCGACTTGTTACAGCAGAGTTAGTTTTGCTGGTGGCTGTAGAGCTTCTTTTTCTATATGATCAGAAAAAAATCTCTTCAGAAGTCTGTTTTTCCTCCCTTATATAAGGGTCCTCAAATACGCAGACTGGACTAGCAATAATTTATTTGAAAACTTCAGAAGTAGGAGACAATGTTAAACAACTGAGGCTGTTTCTCAGCTGAAGGTAACTTATGCCATCACTTAGCAGATTTGAACTGAAATCACACAATCATGGAAGGATTTGCTTTGGAAGGTAACTCCGGCGATCTCTAGATCAAGCTCCATGAATGGCTAACTTAAAGCTATATCTGGTTGCTCAAGACCTTGTCCAGTAGAGTTTGAAGATCTCCAAGGATGCAGATTCCACAGCTTCTCTGGGCAATGTTTCTTAGTGTTAAACCATTCAACATATGAACAACTTCCCAAGTATTTATTTGTATTGCAGAATCGCATTCAAAGGCTAACTGGCACTAAGCAGAGTTGTAAGAACGAAACATCTGCTGCCCCGCTGAGCTAAGAGAGAGGAGTACAAAAGGAAAGACACACAACTACTTAAGGAACTAACTTCTTGATAAAGATATTTGTATTGGGAATCAGCTGGTTGTTCCTTAATGGCCTTCCTCCTTAAAGGGAGACAGAATAGCACGGCCTCTTTTGAGACGGTTAGTTAATTCTTGATTCTGATAGTGTTTGCCTTCAAAGCAGCAAATCTGATCACAGATGAAGATTGTAAGGCAGTTGGCACGAAATTAAGTCAACCAACCACAACATCCGCTTCCCATCTCAATCATACCTGTAATTTGTCTTGTAACAGTGTAGGTGATTTAACATGGTGTTGACTTCCATCATAAGTCACCTTCTGCATCAGGCCTTCTCTTTTTCTCTTCCAGTGATACGCTTGGCTTCCCAGTTAATGCTCAAAATGTCACAAATCTGTCATACTTAACTGTCCCCACTCTGCCAGCATATAACAAATTCATTGATGTTTTTGATTACCTGTGGTCAGCCTGTTTCCTACTTTGGTGCCCCTTCTAGCATTGTGTTAAACTACCCAAACATTGAAGAGAATATTAAACAACGAGTGATATGACCTTATCAAAGAAATATCACATCAGGAACTTGAATCTAGCAGTAGCCACAATACTGATTTGTTGTTGTAAGCATGTGCTTGGAGACTCAAGGTTTATTGCCAAGTCATACGAAGTATCACACAGAACATAATCATAGGCCAATTCCATTCATTTATTGCTGTATCCCAAGGGTGTGAATGCTGGCAGAACATCCTAATTTTATCTAGCACTGATGTAGTTCATTGGGTTTTTAATGTGCTGTTCTCACAGGGAAGGTTTACATCTGCTTAATTAGCAATTGCCTGAAACCACCTTCCTCAATAACATTTTATATGTTCTTTTCTTCCAGAACTGTTATTGATTTTAAATTTGAAGCAGTGTCAGGTCTCCTTGATACCATTGTAAGGAATGTGAAAATATCTCTAGAAAATATTCAGCAGCTTGTCTTAGTGAGGACCCTCAACTCCTGCAAAGTGATTAGAGGAAGGTTCTGGCCCTCAGTCTAACTTTGCCCTTTGAACTGAAATTAGTGCTTCTTTCCTATTTTCTTGAACAACTTCTTTATTGCCCTAAACATCTTTTCCCCCCACCTATGACCTAACAGGATCTAAAAGACACCACTCACCACTCCAACTGTGACCTACGTTTCAAAAAGGGAAAGAAATGGAGCTGCTTCTTCTCACACTGCTACATGCTGATAGAAGCCCTACCATTCAATGTGGCCTGATCTGTTGTGTTTTTCCATAGTCTTCTCCATCAGTTGCAAGTCCACGTCTTTCTTCCCCTTTCCTATTTTCATCCTTGTGTAACAACTTGTTCCTAACTAATTCCCTGCTCTACCTAAGCCATCCAGCTCCTCAGAAGAGTGATGAATTTTCACAAGTATGACTATTTTTTGATAACACTGACATCAACCAATGACTTTCTTACTGATACAACTGTATAAAAATGGAAAATAACCATCCACTTTACAATAGCTTCCAGCATGATGCATTATCTGATTACTCCCCAAAAGGGAAAACATTGTGTCTATCGTCCAGCCCTTTCTGCTGATCAGAATAATCTTCCATGGTTCTTCCAAGCCCCTGATGGAATCCTGTCTTGGCAACAGTATTCATTTCAAGCTGTTTGTGCTTAGCACTTGCTGATGGGAAGCTGGTTTCTGCATTTCTATTGGTAAAACACTGGGCCCTACTCAAAGTCCAGGTTCATGACTTGTTTTTATTCTTTTGTTACCATTAGGATCTTCCTCTCATGTGGCATAGGGGGCACAACAGTCTTCCATGTGGGCCAGCCCCCAACAAACCTGAAACCAAAGTTAAGAAATGCCAGAACACTGTTTATTTAACATTGTCTTATCTTTTTCTCCACATACGATTTACAATATTTTTTCCGTAGGACACTGTCTTACTCAGCACACAAAGTAGTGTTGCTGTATTCATTCTCTGTCTTTGTATTGAGTTTGGCCAAGATGGAGTTAATTTTCCCCATAGAAGCCTTCATAGTGCTGTGCTTTATATCGATAGCTAGAAAGGTGTTGATAACACACCAGTGTTTTGGCTACTGCTCAGCAGTGCTCGCAAAGCATCAGGGCTGTCTCTCCAACATTCCCTGCTTCACCCAGTAGGTTGGGGGGCGGGCAAGATCTTGGGAGGGGACATAGCCAGGGCAGCTGACCCAAACCGACCAAAGGGATATTCCATACCATATAACATCTGTTCAGCAATAAAAGCTAAGAGAAAGGAGGAGGGGGGGGGGCATTTGTTATTACGACATTTGTAAGTACACTACTCATACTGAAACCATACTTCCCGGGAAGTGGCAGGACATCACCTGCTGATGGGAAGTAGAGAATAAATCTTTTGTTTTCCTTTGCTTCCACATGCAGCTTTTGCTTTTGCTTTATTAAACTGCCTTTATCTTGACCCACAAGGTTTTTTTCTATCTTATTTTCTCACCACCCTGTCCTGCTGAGGAGGAGAGTGATAGAATGGCTTGGTGGGCACCCGGCACCCAGCCAAGGTCA
Source organism: Calonectris borealis (assembly GCF_964195595.1). NCBI lineage: Eukaryota > Metazoa > Chordata > Aves > Procellariiformes > Procellariidae > Calonectris > Calonectris borealis. The sequence continues at coordinate 80,120,386 of NC_134313.1, read as the reverse complement.
ACCCACCACAGTCTTTTATAAAAGGAAGTGTCTGTCAGTAGAATCATTGTCTCTTTTGTTGAAGAAGCTAAAGGTATGATAGCAAAAGAGAGAGGAACTGCAGGAGTGTAAAAGATGGTTAAAGCCATTCAATATTGTCTAGAAAAGTGCCATAATATTCTTATACCATGCCAAGGTTATCCTTTTTTTGCCTGATAAGCTAAAATATTCTTAAAATGTGGGACCTACGCAGCCCATGTTGGCAGTCAATCTCAGATAATACTGGAGGTCGTATTCTTTCTTGCCCCACTTCACAAAATGGAGATTATGGCATTTCCTCATCTAATTGAGCAAATGCATTGTTTGTGAAGTATTCAAGTCTCTAAATTCTCTTATTTGTTCCCCATTCTAGGTTCAGACAAGCACCTCATCATGCTGATTTCCTGGCAAAAGTGTGAGAGCTTTCCCAACAATATTGTCCTGTCAGCACCTCCTTACTTGCATACATACATTTGGGGTAGGCCCCTTTCTGCCTTGTTTTGATTTTTTTGAAGTGTCCCTTGTCCACTTCTGCAGAAACAGTTCTTGCTGATTACTAACAGCTATTTTCTCTATGTACAATGTCATCACTTCTGCAACAGGAATAGGAATCTCTGGGACAGCCAGATTTTCTACCCAAGATGTTAATCAATAGTTAAGCATAAAAAATGGTCTGGGCTCAGCAGGAACTTCCTGGGAAAATCTCTTGAACTGTCCAAAATTCTCCCTAAGACCTCCTGTAACAATCTGTCAAATACTTAATTGTGAAGGTGGCTCTATGCTCAATCACCTAGTTTCAAGTTAGTCATCTAGAGACAAGTTTTAACATTCTCTTGAGTGGTAAGTTGAATAAGGTCATTCTAATGAACCATATTTTTAACTGTAAGGCACTATGATGCTTTGGTTCCTTGTAGTTGTCTTCCAGACTGGTACAGTCTGTCAGACTCCTCAGGATCCGATATAAGCCTGATTCCACTTAATATTTTCATGAGTTACTTCAGGAACACATGAGGGAACACATTCATAAGTGTGTGGAGGGAGAGCAGCAAAACTCTACTTTCTGGTTGAGGTACTAAATAAAATTAATAGAAAACCAGTCCTCATCCCCACCACTGATGCATCCTTTTAATACAAAGGCTTTCCTCCAGTCTGGCAGACTTCAGTGGGTTGAGCAAACTCTGCATATGTCTACTCGCTCCTAAGAAAAATCTTCTGCCTGCCACCTCTGCCCTTCTCTGTGTGTGCCTTCTCTGCCCCTCTCAGAGCCTCCCAGCTTGCAGATTCCACTGACTTCCAGCTGTCTGCATCATCCCCCTGCCTGCTCCACCCTGGAGCTTCTTCCACTTGCATGGGACCAGGGTCCCTCAGGGGAGGTCTAGCCTCCCCTCTCTGCACAGAGGTATGTGTGAACTAAGGTGTAATATCCAAGATGAAGGAAATAAAGAGCCTGCAAGCAAGCAAACCAGAGTTCTACCAATTTTTATTATGTTAACCACCACAACTTAAAAGTATAAACTATGTCTAAGAATCATTTCAGGCAAAGGACCGTTCAACCCTCCAGACTCTTTTCTAGGGCAGCTGTCCCCTTGGACATTAGGGCCCAGAGAGTGCTCCCAGGGTCCAAGAACAAGAAGGGAGTCCTTATGGGTAGGAGGCAAAGCTGCAGGGGTCTGTCACACAGCACCTGCAGGGAGGCACTGGGATGGTAGGGACCTACTCTGCTCTTCCCCTCTAAGGCCTCAGCTGAAGCTGTGTCCAGTTTTGGGTAGCTCTATGGCCAGTTTTGGGTAATGTAGGTTGCAAAATTCTCTAGTGAGCTTTCTCTGGCTAGTCTGAAAATTGAAGAAATTAGGATTTCTTTAAAAAAAGGTAAGCTATCAGGAGAGGGACATAAACTGTCCTTTGTGACCACTGGAGAGGTGTGACAGGAAAAATGAGCTTAATCTAGAAAAAGACTTGATAGCAGGGTGATGGGAAAAACACTGAAACTGTAGGATGGTAGAGGAACGAAACAGAAAACCTAGGAAAAAAAGAGGGAAAATGTTCTTCAGTGTTTGGGATAGACCAGTGTCCGTCAAAGATGGTCTGTCTCCTTCCTCAGTGCCTGAGGTTAAGACTAGATGATCTCTTGGACAAGGCCACTTCTGGATCTCCATTTCTGTGACTTCTATTAATGAAGCTGTAGGAAGTGAACCCTGCAAAACTGCAAAAAAAAAAATGGAGCTGCAGCTGAATATCCATACATCTCAACACACACTCAGAACATACAGCTGCTTTCAGTTGGCAACTGCAGCAAATACAGGGGGAAAACAACATGTGGAATAAAATCCCCTTGATATACAGCATATTTAAGTTTCATTCACCTACAGAATATGCATATATAAATTGTCATTTCCAATAAGAGATGAAAATAATTGTAATAGCATTTATCTACCCCAGAGACGGATATGCTATTAATCTTGTATCATGTGCAATTACTGTTACAGCAGGCTGCAGTAAGATAGACAACCACCAATGGAAGATAACAAATAAACTCCCAGTGGGAATAACAATGTTTCTCAGTGAGAACCAATAAGGACTCTTGTTTAACTCACTTCAAATTAATTTATGCATTCATACATTCATTTATGCTCTTGTAGTTATTGCTTAACCTTGAGTAATCTTGGTAACATGCTTTTTTATTTAATGAGAGTGCATAGAAGAGTAAAGGTTAATGAGGTATTAATATGATTTATCCATTTTAAAAATACGTAGCTGAAAATATTCTTCTTGGGGTGCAACAGGCTTATCTGCTTTGGTGGCACTGAAAAGGTCAACAGGTATAGCATACCCGAGTCGCATAAAACGTAATTACAACACCAGTGCAATAAACTCATTATTTCTGTAAAACTAATACATAAAGATGTTATCCTAAAAGATGTAAACAGCCCTGAAAATGGTTGCACCATTCAGAAACTGTTAATTGCTTTTTGAAATACAGCTCCTCATGAGGAGGTTTTAATTGATTTTGTAAGCACTTTCAATTAAAACACCAGCAGAGAAGAATGAATGTTGAACTCCATTTCTTTAGGTAAGAAAGTATCTTAGAAATATTTATACAGCATGCTGCTATTAGAGGTACTTTGTCCATAGTGGTTTATGGGCCATGACTTCCACATACAGGGGCAATTCCTCGGACAGTGCAAACTGTTGTAATATCGGTGACTTCACCAGCACCATGACAGTGTGCAAAGGCCCTGTCCCCACTGGGTTCTGACGCCTTGTAATTCCTGCTAATTGCCATCCTGCATGCTGTGTGCAGAACTGAGGAGTTTGGGCCCAAGGGTGCACTCAGCCCCCAGGCTAACATAACAGTACATAGGTACATAGTACCTGGCTCTCCACGCTCCTCCGTTATCAAGCAATGTTGTCAAAGAAGCCAGGTGATGAAAACAACGACTGGTTGCATCAACCATGGGCACACTTCAGGGGCTCTGCACTCTAAATGATGACATCCTAAACCCTCTTCCAGCTCACAGAGAAGCTCCACAGTAGCAGGGATTCCTACTTTCATTACAGCCAAAGTTGCATCAGTTATGTCACCCTACCTGCATTATCTGGGCCAGGATACATGTCTTCAAACACTCTTTTCCCTAACCACTAGTAAGCAGCCTTACTGCTCATTGTCTAATGATTATGAGATCCCAAGCTTTCTACCTTGCTCTGAGTGAAGTAGATATTGCCACAAAATTCTCACTCTGTGTGTGCGGTTATTAACATCTGTACATACTTCTCTTTTTGAAGGACTGACCCAGAGCACTGTAATCGGGAAACTGCAAATGAACTGACATATTACTAAACCTATCAAAAGTGGTACTGTCACACGTCATAATTTTAAGAGCCATAGCGACTGTTCTAAGTAGAATTGAGCATAGCGATGAAAATCAACGAATAGAACAAGAATATGGGACGTTAAGAGAGTTACCAATATACAGTGTGAAAATGATGTACCAAATCCACACCTGCATGAGTTTTACTTAGATCTCATGGGGTTAAGTTATCTTTTTTCCCATGCTTGCTACATGTTCGTTTCAGAGTTTGCACTAGATTTGAACCTATTAAGTGCCCTTTGCAATCTCAAATAACACTCAATTGACCTAACTATTGTTGCAATAATCTTTGTCCAAGTTAGCTCTTGTGCTAGATATTCCCACAACTTTACATCATACAACCACATTAGAAAAGTTATGTTCAATGACCTTGCCTATTTTCCTTTGAAGAGAAAAAAAATGTTCTTTTATTTTGTATGAACATCTCATTTTTGAACAATTCATTTAATTGACTGTAATTCCCACCACATCTCAAGAAGAGTGGATCTTGACGCCACTACATTTGATTCAGTCTGGTTCTGGAGATTGATTTCTCTGCTCTAAGAGTTGATGCCAAGAACTTTTTAAAAATGCCACCAGTGTGTCTTCTCTATCAGGTCCCAGTCCTTTGGCTTCCAGTTTGTGAGAAGCTAAATTTGGCTTGAAGGTTGTTGTAGTTATCAAGCACAGAAACACTGGATAGATATTAGACTTTATTTCATGACCTCAGGTCCACTGTTCTGAGTCAAAGTAAGAAAGGTCTTTCTGCATCAGATGGTTTAGATCAGTATTCAGACTATCATGTCTACCATTACAGCAGAAATCTCAGGAATTAAGTAGTTTTCTGAAATAATTTCAATCAACTTATCTTGTTTTTCCTTCTAATGTGTTACAAGAAGCCTAATAAAAAATGTATTAAATTATTAGTTATCATCTTTGTCATACTTGTCTTAGTATTCATTAATATATGATGATTTTCATTCAGCGATATCAGGAGTAATCTTCTTGATCCAGCCCTGCCAAATCAAGATAATTGCAATTCCCTTTGAACAACATGACAGCAGCCCTGCATAAGCATACAGTCTCTTTTTCTCCCTGTCTCACACACAAGCCATAAAGGGACAGAAAAAACTTTTTATTTTTAGTAGTCATTTGCTCCATGCATTTGCACGTCTGTAGAGGCCATGGACTGATCCAAGGCAAAATTACATTTTCTCTGAGGAAGAGCAAGTATTTCTGATCGAAACATTTGTCTTTTTCCCTGCAGTTATATATTATTGACCCTGCTCTGTTTGTTGTAAAATTTTGATTTGTGGCACAGTTGAGTGGAACTTTTCACATGTGAGTGTATATTGCTGGAAAAGAGGCCTCAAAAGAACTTTTTTACCTTTTTCTTTACCAGTGATCAGTCTGCTCATGATTGTTCTCTGGAGATCAAATATATGTTATATAGAGATATTGGAGTTCAGAGATTAGGGAAAAAGTAGGCTGATGGATAGGAGTTTTGCTTGGTACACATAGAAGAAATATTTGGAAGATTTTAAACAGCGTGTTATAGAATGCTTGATAGCAATATTTACAGAAGAAGAAATGTGGTTCTTTTGTCTCTAAAGTACGTAATGCTTGGTTCTTTCAGAAATAAATATAGCCAGGAAGAGGCCTCCTGGGTTGCTTCTTTTCTTGTCACAGGCAGCTACATTAAAAATGCCTCTTCATAAAAATAATGTTTATCTCAAAATAACCTGTTAATTTGCAAACTGCATTTGCTCCTAGTTACTTTACACCCATTGTTCAATACTTTTAACAACTGGGGAGTCTGTCTATTTAGTACAAAAATGTTTACCCATTCTTCGTTGTGCTGTGCTAAATAAACAGATTGGTCATTGTGCTACTGAATTTCACATGGATTCTTTAAATCTAACCCGCAAAATTATTCATTTTATTATGTGCCCCATTCCAACTCTCCTTTGTATTGGCCTCCAGACTTTGTGTCACAAACTTCATGCGCCAGGGAGTTTGGATTGCAGATTGATGGTACCAAGAATTTAGATCTGAGGGCCATTTTTAGCAGTACAATATAAGCACTGACACCTATTGGATTATATTAAGTCAATGAAGTTAATCAGGGCACTTAATACCACTTCTAGTAAATTAACATATACAAGAGCAGTTGCTCTGTGGAAGAACTTCGTGGCAGTGAAAAGGATAGTGTAAATGCAACATACCAATGCAATCACTATTTCAAATTAATACAATTCCCAAAATAGTGCATAACATTTCTGATAAAGGCTTAAATAATTTCAGAAATTTCTATAACCAGTGAATACTTTCTGGCACACAATAAAAGACTGTCCTGGAGTATCCTCATGGTGTTTCAAACTTCACATATACCAAGATTTATTACAATAATTATTTGAAACTTCTCAAAAACTGGGTCGTCTTAGCCAGATATCAGAGGTTGTTACTGATCTCTTGAGCAAAATAGAATAAAATGTTATTAAACATTGTACAAGGTGAATGGTTTAAATTTCTAGCAGAAACATAGGATATATTAAAATGTTTTCAGATAGAATATTATAGGATTACATATGGTTTAGTCAATAAAACATAGGATTAAATATATGAAAAGGCCAAATACTTAGATTCCTTCAAAAGGACCTAATGTATTAATCTTTCTTTGTTACATTTTAGCCCCCCAGGTATGATTTTAGCTCTTCTCATCCATCTAGACAAAAATCATAAAGAATTTCAAGATTTAGCCTTATTGCCAAAGCAGACATACAGCAAGTCTAATACTAACACTTGTATACAGAACAAAAACATTGCACAAACAATTTTCAGAAAATGGACACTTTGGGAAGTTCTCCATAACTGAATATGAAATATTTAACTATGCTCAGCTGGAGCTATTTTACCCTGGGTCTTTATTAGGATACAAACCAGAAGGAAAGCCTGAGGAAACAAAGGTATTCTCCACGTTCACCACATATAATCAGAACAATATGCAAACTTAAGAAGGATTTTGTAATTACTGTTGCTACTTTTCTGGAAAGATAATAAATTTAAAGACGTTTCATTCTTTAAAAATAATCCCAATAGAACACACAAAAATTAGAAGTATCACAGTGAAGCAACGTATTTTATTAAACTATTTTGCAATAACATTTTATTCCATGAGCTGGACGCATAAATTGCTTTTGCAGCAACCGCTGAAAGCAATTTAATTATATATTTACAACAGTATTTACCAGCAAACTCTCTGTTGCTTAACAGAGTTCTGTTGAGAAGCACAACTGCTTCCTTTCAAAGGGTGCAATTTGATCGCTGCCTGCTCTCTGTTATACTGATGTCAATGATATTGAAACTGAGATGTAAAAGTGGCTGAATTGACAAAGGCCTTGTATTCTTGAGTTATTCGTATATTCTTACTCTAATTTTAGAATAACTCTATAGGTAGAATATGCTTGCTCTCTAATCCACAAGGGAGGTTGGAAAAACCTTTTAAAAATACTGCTCAATTTCCTGCAAACACAGGACTCTCCTGTGGGAAACAATTTTCCTGATGTTTATATTTACAGTCAGCGAGAAGTGTGGGGGCTCCATAGCCAGTTTGCATCTTGCCAGTCCTTAATGTTTGGTGGGAATTTAAGCTATCATATCATCACCCCTGTATTGCATTCTCATGGAATACCTTCACTTAACCTTCTCACTCCATAATGCCAATCTTCCGCAAAAGTTTTGTGACTGATTTAGTATCTCCCCCATAGCAAAACTGCATCTTTTCACTTACTTGATCATTCCCCACAGGCTGTTTTTTCAGCATCTTGACATTTTGATCATTTTTCTCTCTATTTATTTTTAGATTTTGCTGAAGTAGAACCTAGAACTGTTGCAGATACCATTCGCAACAGCCATGAAGAGTAAGAGGCTGATACCTTCTTGCTGTGTGCAACTCACAACAGCTTTGGCCTTTACCTAGGTATTTTACACAGCAAAATCATGAATCACTTGCTATTTGGTATCACCTGTCTGTGGCTCTGTATTGCTGATTTCCTTTTCCTCTTCCCCACCAAAGGACCTCAGGCCACCCAGAGATTTGAGGAAATTTTGCTAGTGTTCTTATCCAATCCAGCTTTAGATGCTAAAATGAGGTTTTATAACAACCCAGACCAGAACAACAAAATTCTAAAACAGAGAAAACACAGCCCTGCTGTCTGAGATATAAATTGGAAGGTTTATGAACAAGACTCCTGCCTGTCTAAACTGTCCTTGCACGACCCTTCAGTCCTGCCCCAAGTCCAGTAATTTCCCGAAGCTTCCTGAGTTCTGGCAAACTGGACAGATCTAACAGGTCCCTATGAATTGTTTTTCAGGCCCTTCCTTCCAAGTCGTAGCTGCCGAACTACTCCCTGTGCTTCACAGGAGTTGTCTCTGTTGAATCCCTTCACATCCATTCTTCATCTCATCCTGCACTACATGAGCATTACTCAGCCCTGAATACTCAGGGAAGGTGCAAGGACCCCACCTTGAGAAGGGCTCATAAAATCAAGTGCAAATCAGCCATGACAAATCAAATGGGCAATTCCAGCAGAATATCCACACCTAGTAAAACACAAACAGACACCATCTAGTGCAGCAAGCATCAAATTGCCTCCCCAGCAGAAAAGTACACCATTAAATTGTGCCCATTTGACTAACTCTACTGAAAAAGATTATCTAATTGCTGCCATCATGGCCAGTTTCTCTTCACATCTTTCCACATCAATGGTTTTCCCTTGCATTTCAAATGCAGTTCACATTATTGCTCCCTGACTTGTGGGCTTCTCAATCTACCATAGCTTTCTGCTGCCTTGCCTTTACAATTTCTCTGTCCCCTTGTTCAGTCCATATTGTCTGATAAGCAATCTGCTTGTCCTTTTAGGCTTTTGAAACCATTTACCACTATCTTTCGGGAGATTTCTTCCTTGTACCTGACTATAACTAAAGCAGCACCACAACCAATCCATTCATTACTCCTCCATAAAGTTTATTTCCTGTAAAAGTCTTAGATCGCCTTCTCCTGAAAGTGTTCAGAAACCAAGTGGCAGAAAATGTCTACTAGAGGCAAGTATGATCCAAACAATTTGGATCCCACAGGCAGTGAATTGATGTCACTATTTAGGATGTTGTCTGCCTTTCTTACCTCTTCTCAGTTCTGTTGACTCTGTAGAAAGAAAGAGGGTGGATTCTTAGACTCATGCAACAAGCAGTCCAAGTAAAAAAGCTTAATAGAGAAGAAGACATGTTTTGCAGCAGAAATAAGCATTTGAGGTTCAGAGATTGAAGGATATTTTGCAAATATTTGCAATTAGGATCAGATAAGGTCTTTCGGATTATGCCAAAATTTGTTTGTAAAATTTATATACTTTGAGTCTTGAAATGTTTTGTTTAAAATCTCTTGGCTTTAACAAAATTTCTGTGTATCCAGGATAGAGACCTTATGGGTTCCATTGTGATGATCCAGTGCATTGGTGGAAAATGTGTGCTCCCATGTTTTCTAGCCCTTGGTATGCCAGGTAAACTCATCTAAAACTATGGACCTTACCTTGCAAGCAAACCCCATTTTTTGTTTATTTTAATGTTGAATCCTACCCTGGTGTAGAAACTCCAGGGCTTCCTAACAGATATCAGTTTCACTGTGTAGAGAGGAATTTCCACTTTCTGTGTAATAAACAAAAAGCGAATTTCTTACGGATCAAAAGCCTTGTTTTTTTCAGTCAGCTCTGTTAGCAAAAGCAACTAAAGTGGCAATGATTTGTGCTAGCAAGGTACATTATTTGTGAAAGATTTATCAGAATGGCTCACTCCTCATAGAAACGTGGAATGCCCAGAAACATGCTAATTCAACTACATATGAACTGGGTGACCTCACATCAATGATTCTTATGCTCATTTTGTTCCCAGTGAATAGCTGATAAGCAATGAGTTTTATTTTCTGTTTAGGCTTGAAAGGTACCTAAGAAAACCAATGAGTTCTGAAATCTAAAACCAGCCTTTTGAATTTCCTTTCATTATTCCTCCTGTCTTTTGTCCCTCCTCCTAGTTTGTTTTAGATACATCTCATTAGTGTTCGTTTGGCACTAGTCAAAAAGTAAGACATTATGGAACATAAAACAATTGCAACAATGATTGACTGATTATTTCATTTTGCTGCATAAATTGTAGCAATTTTTGCTCTGTTTCAAGAAGATGTGCACACTGTCTCATGGGTTCTATTTTAATAAGAAAGGGTCAACATTAAAAGCTTTCTCTATGAAATCACAGATTGGCCAATGTAGCTGGACCTCACTCCAAACCTTAGTGTGTTTTACATAATTTAGAAACTAAGGAATCACATTTCCTCTGTTTAAACAACAGTAATCAATCTTTGATTTCCTGCAGGATTTGAAAATTGTGTAGCAGAAGGGGCAAATGGCAGCCCTTAATGTTCTTATCCCCCAGTGGTATGGGGGAGAAAATGGAAAGGATATGTTTTAAGGTAAACATGAATTTACCTGCTTTGCTAAGACATTTTAAGTGAGGGCTTTTCCCATTTTTCTCTAAGCTGTAGTCTAATAAGCAACATGTTGCAATGTATTTGCATACAAAACCACTTTAAAGCAGCACTTGGACACCCAGTCTGTTGAGTTGCATCTGTGTCATTATGGCTGGAAGATACGGTAAGTGAAAGCTTCTACTATGGCTTCTATCAAAACAGCATACCAGGCTCAAAAGTGTGGTGTGGTTTACATTAAATACATATACATACATCTGTCTGTGCCAAGTCACCTGATTTTTGTGTGCTCTTCAATAAAAATTCTTCCCAAATCTTTGGAAAGATTCTCTGTTCAAACCAGAACTCAATCTCTGAATGTTCCTAATATTTTATATGACAACAAAACTGTCTGTTTAAATGAAACATGAAGAAACCTTCACAGCAGGAGATTGCTGTGCAACACTGATGTATTCATCTGACATTTTCAGATATGTTGCCTGTGGTTACATCCCACATAGTTGTATTGAGTGCTTGCTCCTGTGTGACAAAATAGAGATAACATTCAAAATGCACATCATTATATTTCTATTATCTTCTGCTTTCAAGTGAGAGTATAAGAGCAAGGCTAATAATGATGCTGCAAATCAATAGAAAATTCAAGAAAATCTTTACACCAGAAAATAAAAATCAAAGTAAAGTAATTCATAACTCAGCTTTTTACCCATAAAACTGTTGAAAAGTCAGATGAATAAGGAAAGTGCAAGAGTTTGACTATCTCTTAAAACAATGGGTGGAATAAGCATGTCTTTTTCCTCCTGTGTTATCTACAGCATTAAGCCTTTTAACGTGTAAGTATTCAAGCTCCACTGATACCTTTCTTGACACTGCTGGTATATCCTGGAATTTGATTGATACTTTGAGACTTGGACTCACATCTCTGATACCTGTTTTCAAATATATTTGATGCAAGTCTTCTATGTTTAGTGTCTTACAGTTGCTCCATCATTAGGCAATATTTTGTATCAATGTCAGTTTCAAGGAAATTTCCATCTACATGTATTTATACAAGATTAGGCATAACCTAATACATATGTAGTAGGTTACATAGACTTACATGGCTTAAGACATATAGTGTCTCATAAGAACATGTCATCCTAGTTCTAAGTTTGCTTTCCCTTTGCCAGCTACTTCTATATTTCTCAGTACTTTCATATGAAAAACTAAGCCTGTTTAAATATGCTAAGGAAAAAAACAAGAATCTGGGTGTCTAGCTATGTTCCAAGCCCCTTCTGCTATGCATATCTCTGCAAACTTTTTTTTCTTTAGAGGTGGAAATGTATCCAAACAATCCCATATCTGTTTCTCAGTCTCTAAAACTATTAAAATGAAACGTAATCTTGACTAATGAGCGCTACAATATTTTCCATTAGTAAGAAATATACAGTGTTGGATAATATTGTAAAAAGCCAAAAATAATTAGCACTATTGAGATATTATTTGACGAAAGGATGTTTGCCTCAGGTGGGAAAAAAAAATTAAAAAAAGAACCCAGGCAGTTTATAAATTGGATTTAGATCAACACGGAAAGAATCCAAAAGCCCACTTGAAATAATTAAATATATCCTGGAAATGTTGGTGTATGCTGTCTAAAACTGTTCTACCAGGAGCTGTGGACTCATAAGTAAATGTCCAAACGCATCAACAGCAGACTGAAAGATACCCAGCAGGTCCTTGTACATGATAGGAAAGGAGCAAGGACTGTGTATACACCTCTGAAAACTGAGGAAATAAGCATTGTTTGATAAAAGAGAATTTCTGGAGACAAAAAATTAAACATGTGGTTTGAATCCCTGAGTATCTGAAGTGTTAGCATCTCCAACGAGATCAAAAAAGGGAATGGAATTGTGAATTTTTACACTGTATTTATATTGGTATTTATCTTATGTAAGGGTTCCTCTGGTTGCTGGTAAGAGATAAGAAAGCATTGCTCTGCTTCCCTCCAAAACACACATAATTATGAGAACTAGAGGTATGCTGTAAGGTGGCAAAAAGTGACATTATAATCTCTGATTTCGCATCTCCTGCATGCTCAAGACTAATCCATTCACCAATGGGCAGGGAATGGCAGGAAATTTTCCCCACAGGTCAAGCCCTGTGAAACCTCCTTTTGGGAGTGTCAAGGGAGTCTGTTTCTTAGAAGTGGGAGTCACTATTGCAGGGTCCAGAGATGCCTAAGATTGCTCCTGACTCTCTCCCAACAATGATTGCCACCTGCCTGTGGACCTATGGGTCCACTGATGTTTGATGTGCATGGGCAAGCCTGTGGATTGCTTGTCCTGTGGATTTTTTTGAATTGCATGCCTCAAGGTGACAGCCGTCTGTGGGAGGAGCGGACTCTGAGGTCTCTGCCGATACCACTTTCTTCTCTCTCACCTGTGAAATGAACCTGTGACTCTTGCTGCTGAACTCAGCTGAGTAGTTTCTAGAAGTGGTCTAGTATGAGGGAGAAGGGTTGAGCTTGAAGCAGGCTTAAGGAAGTTCTAAGAGGGTCATAATTCTTATGCTTTGCTCTATGGTGCACGCGTTTGTATTCATGTCAGTGAACCATGTTGCCAGTACCAGCTGGAAAGGGTAAGCGAGAGCAGGTGCGAAGTCCCTACCACAAATCTGGGCCTATTCCTCTGTAGCACAGGAGCCTCAGAGAGGTGTGATGAGGACAATACCTCTCAATGAGATATTCTCAGCTGAACCAGACTGTGCAATGAATACTGTTTGAATGTGAGACATACAGATGGCCCCCTCCTGGATATATACAACGCCCCTTGCACAGAGTTAGTATTCTAATTTATCCATGGAAAGGCAGAAGGAAAGGTTCAGATCTTACACAGCACATCTTTCAAGGTACAAAGCCCCATAACAGATCCTTGCCCTTGCATACAAGGAAGGGAGAAGGACCAGTTGCTCCCCCACTCTACTTAATACATATGTTCTCTTCTTTTAAATCTGATATGATGCACTCAATCTTTATTCCCTGCTTGCACTCCTCAGACATCTAGTGTCACTGGATTTCCCCCCACATTGCTCCCCCAGCCTGCTGTATCCCTTACTCCTTATCAAAAATACATAAGCACCTAAATAATAGAAAATAACTCACACTTGTTATGGCTATGTGTCAGGAATCTCTTGACAAAACAGCCTAGCTGTGAGCACTGCTTTAATCACCCTCAGTGAGTCTTCAGGAAACTTGATTTACATTGTAGCTTTTGCCTGCCTCCTTTTTATCAGTGTTCGTTCTCTGGCTAAAACTGTTAAAGTAAAACCATAGTGTGTGTGCGACTTGAGAGCACCCACAGGACTCCACTTTTAAAGGAAAATCATGTTTAACCTAACTGCAACCATGCTGATATTGTGCTATAATCTGGCTTTGGCTCTGCAGGATAGTGATGAATAATGAAATTTATACAGAGTCAATTAACCAACAGACAAATTTCTGGTATTCTTCTCTTGGTACAAATATTTTCATGTTAACGCCAAAGTTAGTGTGCCTGTAAGGATCAAGGCTATAATCATGATGTGCTGAAGTAGTAGCCTGTTCCACCTCTGGGTACAAATATTTAATACTGTGTATTTCTGTCTTCTCCTTATCTGCAGTGCTGGTGGTTTGCAGGATTCCATATTACCAGTTTTCTTTAAACTGTAAAATCTTAACTGAAGAAGCTATGTATCTAACTCTGTAGGTCTCTATATATTTGTCTAGCTATATATATATCTCAAACTCAGCTGCAGAAAGCTGAAAGCCAGCAAGTAACTAAAAAGTTAAAATAAAAGATTATGAGAACACCATGAAGGGAATGCCTCAGTAATTCAAACAAAACCTCATAAGAATCACATTGGGGAAAAAAAAAAAAAGCAGTTCTTATGAAATGTATCAAATTATTCACAAATACCAAATAACTATCCAATGTATTCTTGCTGTGACTGAGAGTGCCTTTTTTTACTAGATAAACTTTCCTATTATCTAAATGTTATTTAAAGTAAGAATGGATGGCATGTGTTTTATTTCTTTGTTTGAACTTCAGTATGAAACATGTCATGTTCTTCTAAGAAAAGAAAGACTGGGTCAGGCAACCCTCTGGAGGAAGGAGAGGAAGACTGCTCGTTCCCCTGGGAGTAACCAGGGGTTCTTCAGAAGACAAGGTGGACAGTACAGAGTAAGACAGTCTAAAGGGGAGACTTCCTTGAGGAGCAGGGACTGAGAAGCACCAGCAGAAGAGAAGAGGTAGAATGGGTGCAGTCACATCCCTGAGATGAGAAGCATCTCCCTGCAGACCAAAGAGGACCACACAGAATCTGTTCCCTTCCAGGAAGACACTGAGTTAACTGAAACCAAGCACGAGAGCAAGGGCACATCCTCTAAGGGTACAGCAGTAGGAGGGGACTGATTTATCATACCTGCTTTTCTGTCCTGACTTACTCAGTCATTTTGAGTTTTCTCTATTTTAAAATTAACTATTCTGTTTTATAATCTAATAAAATCTGACCTGGATTTAAAGCTTTCTTGGTCTTATAGAGAGCTCTTGCTCTCACTACTAGCAGAAGGTTTAGGCAGGTCCACCTCATACCTCCAGTTGATTTGCATCCCCATGACAGAAATCATCATGGTTTATTAAATAATTAAAAAAGAAAGAGTTTGTGTATGAGTGCGCATGCGCACGTGTGTGTGTGTGTATGTTTTGTTTACATTTAACTAGAAATAAATTGGAAATCTGAAAGCTTAAGGACAAAAATTGGTTTAATAATATCAGTGACTGTCTTTGTGATTTTACAACTTCGAAATTGTTTATTTTTCGCCGAAACCGGCATATTCCTTTTCTATTCTTTACCATAGTATTAATGGTCTTGACCTCCTTCTAGAAAGCCGTTGAAAGTCCATTGATGTAATATGTAAGAGTAAGGAATTATTATTTGCAACTACTGTTAAAACACCCCTAGCACTACCATGATACCAGAGCCACTGAAACTGTATTGCGGTTAAGTGAGCAGCTGTTTGGGGTGATAAACATGTTGGCCTGTGTTTGATAAAAGGGTTTAACAAAGAGAATGTCCCAGTCTTTTTGCAGACTTCCACTTTTTTCCAAACATCTGTAGTACACTAGCAATGTTGTATTGGTGGGCTTTATAAAATGATGTCAAGTCCTTTTTTTCCTCATGTACAGAATTAATTTTTCCACTCACATTCATTATTTTCTAGTTATTTCATTTCTATTTCTTCCCTTCCCCTTCCCCTCTTTTTGAAGGCTTTATGTAGGTCTGGCATTTAAAGAAGGCAAATTCCCAGGCTGATTTAAATTACTTGAATTGAAATGGTAGGATTTGAATATTTTCTACAACTCTATGAGATGTCTAAAACACAATCAGACTTTGGAGATTTGTATAATAATAATGGATAAAAATCAATTTTTTAGCTGTGTGAACTTTTTTTTTTTGCAATGATAAATGAATTTGCTCCCCATTTTCTGAGAACTGTAAATTTATGTCAGGGAAACAGCTAATTTTCCTCATCTTTTTCCCACAGCCATTTCTTAGCATAGTTTGGGTTTTTTTCTTAATACTTATATTTTTAGCAAATCACTACTTTTACTTTGCTTTTCTTGTGATTAAAGAAAATGTCTTTTGTCCATCTCTTTCTTCCTATGCCTTCCTTATTAATGCACTAGTGATGTCTAAGACACAATCATGATCTACGTATTGGCTTAATAAAAGGCTTTCCATTGGATTATTTTTTCATAGGTGCTGTGAATTGTGAGGGTCCACAGTGTGCTATTATATTATTTAAATAACGGTATATAACTTATGAATACCTCCTTTACAGGAAACTACATTTTAGTTTTTTCCGTTCTAATGATTCTGAGCAATCAAGTTTTAGATGTTTTTCGTTTACATTTTCCAGCTTAAAATGCTTCCTAAGTTATTTATCTTATAACTAAAAGTCGCTGATGGTATAGTCTCTTTATACAAAATCACAGTAAGTCTTTGAAGAACAATTAACAGAAGGAATAAAAGCTAGTAACTTTTTCTCACAGTATATTAGGAGCAGAAAAGTTAGCAGCAAGTATTTTGAGCTAATTGGAGATCCACATAGAAAAAGGAGGCTCAGAAAAGATCAGGACCTTGAACAGATACTAAATCAGTTCTCTGTCTGTGTTCACCATGGAGGAATCTAGGAAAATTCCCATGCTTGATCCCTTCTTTCTGAGGGAATGATCAGATCATTTGCTGAAAATTGAAAAGAGTGTAGAAGAGGGTAAGAAACAAACTCACAAAATGAACAATAATAAATCACTGGAGCAAGATGGCATTTATCCAAGTTATAAAAAATTAATGGAAACAACTGTAGAACTATCAAGGTTGGCATAGTGTCTCTTGCTTGAAATTGTCTTAGTCTGACATCATCTTTTAAAGAGGCTTTCAGTGTCACTCTGGGAACTACAGATCTGTAAATCTGATGTCTCTAAGGACCAAGTAGCAGGAACTTTAATAAAGAGAATTGGTGAGCACTGGTAAACATGATCTAGTTAAGAAAAGTCAACTTAGCTTTTTTAAAAAAATAAGGCAGAACTAGACAGAATCACTGCTGTTCTTTGAATTAGTAAACAAACAGGTAGATAAATAGTCAAATTGGATTTCTGAAAGACTTCTGACAAAGCTCGTCACCTACAGACTTTTAAGGAAACTAAGCAGGCATGCAATAAAATGGAAGGTCATTGTTTGGATAAATAACTGTTTAAAAGAAAGAAAACAAAGAGAAAGAACAGGTAGTTCTTACAATGAAGGAAAATAATCAGAGAAGTTCTGCAGGATTTGCTTAACTGTCTGGGTACCAATGTCCTGCTCATCTCTTATATGACATCATA
Organism: Calonectris borealis; assembly: GCF_964195595.1. NCBI lineage: Eukaryota > Metazoa > Chordata > Aves > Procellariiformes > Procellariidae > Calonectris > Calonectris borealis. The sequence goes on along the minus strand of NC_134313.1, from coordinate 80,103,092 downwards.
TCTGTATGGCCATTTGTTGCTCCTATATAATTCCTCTTCTTTGAAATTACTCTCTACATACAGTCTTTGGTTGATTCTTTCTTCTCTGTAGAGTCTTTTGTCATCAGTCTTCTATTTAATTTGGTCATGGAGGAATCTTCAACTTGATTCTTATCCCTAACTTCTTTATTTTTCCATCATTCCTCCTTTCTGTCCATGCAGGTCTTTATAAAGTTCAGGACCATTCCCCATTGAAACATACTGACTGTTCTTAGTGCTTTGTCTCAGTCTTCACAATGACATGCAAGGTAACAACGCCTATTAACTGATGATGTCAAAGCACTGGTGCATCATCTCCCATCATATGACAAGTCAGTGACTGGCAGTTACCATTGCTGCTTTATCCTTCCCTGAACTGGAGAATGGCAGCCTCAACTCCACTTCAGCTTCCAGTCTCAAATGTTTACACCTTTGGGATCATTAGTTATACTTGCTGGTTTTTATTGATCTACCTGGAGGATTTGGTGCTTTTCCCTGGTACCATGGCCTGGAACCAACACTGTGATTCTTTTCTGTGCTCTATATTCCTATGTGAATGCAAATTCCTTTATTATTTACTGACCCATGAAGCACTCCTTATGCCTAGGTAGTGGTAAAAATAAATCCCATTATGTACCATGTTCTTCTCAGAGATACTTTAAAATTTCTTACTTAAAAAAAAAAAAAAATCCTTCAAAAAGCCCAGGTGCTTTTTCTTCTTTAGAATTAGATGCCTGGCTGCTCTGCTTATTGGCAGCAGAAAGCAATCCTTTGGTTATGTAAATCATTTGAAACATGGATTATTGGAGCATTAAAATCTCAACTTTTTCTGATCGTAGGAGTTAAGTATGATGTCTATCAATCTATCCAGAGTAGGTAATTTCTGGGGTATAGCTGTACAAACATGAGAAATTGCTGCCAAAAATATTTCCATGAGAAAAGTATGCTAAATTGAAATATGATTGCTGTTTAAAACTTATATCCCTATCTGAAATGTAGTGCTGAAATATTGATTTTCTATATGGAAGACACTTTAAATAGTATCCCTGCCACTTTATCTTTCTAACAAAGCAACACTGATAGAAAAGTGATGTTAACAACTGGTTCTAAAACTAAGGGTAATAACTTTTTATTTCTAATACATTAAAATAAAGAGAGTTCCTTATACGGGAAATGCGTTGCTTTTTTATGATGGAATGGTTTAATGGAGATTTATTTTTTTAGTTGTTTGTTTTTAGATTCATATGGTTCATCAGGTTTTGCCCAAAAAGCTGTTAAAATTACTGCAGGGGAAAGGTGCTTGCACAAAACCAAGCAGAATCTGAATTTATTCTATTTCAGCAATCAAAATAAGTCATTTTATGAAACAGTGATAGAACTCCAGCACAGGATGAATGGCAAGCACTACTTGCATCTTGGATCTCGGTCCAGGAACCAATTCATTAACAGCTTCATCTTCATTTTAATTTATTCACATATTCCATTTATATTTACATTTCAATAACATTTAATCACTATGTTACTTAACCCTGTCCAAATTCTCTAGTAGCAAACCAGCTAGTCTTTCACCAGATCTCTGCCACGAATAGCTGTTTTCTCTCTTTCTTCTGTAGCTGAGTTGTTGTATCACAAGGCAATGAAAATATTGCCTTCAACCTGACACTTCACAAGATTGATGACCCAACTCCTCAACTGGTAAAAAACAAATGCTATGTCAAAAGTAAATCACATTTTTTCTACATCCACTATAAAAACTTTACTTTACTACATTTCTGTTTTATAAAGACAGAGTCTTTTCTTGCTTATGTCTAACTAAAATCATCTATATGAATAGCAAGTAAAGGTAATGACAATCCAAACAAACATGGAGCAGTTACCTAAGAAATTTAAATCCTACTTTTAGGTTGTAAGCATTTCAAATCACATTACTAGTCCATATGTGAAGTCTCAAGGACGCAATGTATTAGTGTGATCTGTCCACAAGTTAATGTGAAACTGGGAAGTCTTTCCAACATCTTGGCAAAAATCCAAATCTCCTTCAGAGTTTTACTGCTATTGTCTTGACACCTTTGTGGCACCCCAAGAAATGCATGGAATCACTAAATTTCCAAGAGCATATATACATAAAGGTCTCATACGTTATGCACAGTACCATGAGTGCTCATAGAAACCATGTGTGAAAGGTGACACACAAACATTACAGAAGTGAATACATTCAGAAATTCAGGCAAATATGACTGGCAGATTCTATAATGTTCACCAACCTCTGTTGCTAATGTCAGATGCTGTTAGTGAAAAAGTAAAATGTCTCCATTCAGTATAAAAGAAAATTGAAGAAAAGTGGTATTTAGACTTTATCTATGATGTCCTGTGACAAGAGTGAGATCTTAATTAGTTCTCCAAATTTCAGATATGGCTTTATTGTTATTAAGATCTACAGAGAAATAAACCTTTTTGGTTGTTTGGTGTTTTTTTTTTTTTACTGGAAGATACTTTTCTACAACTTTAAGTTTCTACCAAGGTAACAGCAAAGTTAATATTTAATGGAGATGTAATGTACAGTTAGCAGCACTTTTCAGCCACCATAGTGTTATGATATGAATAAACTTGGCTATTATCAGCAATGAATTTAATTTATGGGAATAAATATAGTTATGGGCAAGTAAATATAAAATTGAGAACAAGAACACTCCAGATGACACAATCATAGCATAATTTAAATTGGAAGGGGCCACTGGAGTCATCTGATCCAACGCCCAGCTTACAGCAGGGCTAAATTCAAAGTCAGATCAGGTGGCTCAGGACCTATATTTCCCATTTTTGAGGATCAATTTCAACTGCTGTAATTATACTGATTACATGTATTGGTATGAAATTGTGGATTGGAGCTCAGCTAGCCATATACAGAATGACAATGTCTGGCCCGAAAGACGTATAACCTAAGTCAACACAGGAAACTGAGTAAAACAACCCAGGTCAACTGATGGAGGCAACTCTACTTGCCTAGCAGTGATGAGACTGTCAGAAACAGTAAGCAATGATCAGTGTGTCAGCTTTTTAATTTTTGAACACAGCATCAGAAAGTTTAGCACCATCAGTTTTCAGTCTTTGCCAGAACCAGATCCACATATGGTTCCTCCAGGAAAGGTATTACAGCAGGTCAAGTCTTGCCAGTTACAGTCTAAAGACTGAAAGAGGTTGGCGTTGCAAGTAGTAATGCTGAGTAGTGTGGTGAAGAAAGGAAGCACGTCTAGGATACAACTGTAATGCAATGATAAGATCTGATTGTGGCTTGGTGGGGTTATCCAACCTAGCATTGATTTAGCTACATCAGATCATAACTGCAGTGGAAATAACTTATGGACTACAGACATTGTGTTGAACCTTCAGATTTCAGTGCAATATGAAAGCTATTCATCTAATGCTCTCTAGTAATGTCTTTTAAAATGTGAAACAAATGCTTCTTTTTTCAGCCAACCAGGGCTATGTGTATCCTGGTCTGGTGGGACTGACAACAAATGTTGTTCACTGCTGTAAAATTAATAACTTCAAAGGTATTAAAGTGTGATTTACTTTAATAGGACAATTAATTTACTGAACTCAAGAGGTTCAATGCAATTTAGTATTGATTATTTTATATATGTATTTTATTTTTGCTCATGGGTCGAGTAGTATAGTTCCATAATCATCTGCTGACCCTATATTAAAACTCTAAGTCTACAATCCCATTTATGTTTTAGAGGAAAAAAAAACAAAACTGCAATTTTCTTTTCCTGAAATACAAGGCACACACTAAAAATAAAATTCATTTTAAATTCAAATTATCCACTGCTGGATTGCTGCTTTTTTATGTATTTGACTCCTCTGTTCTATAGAAAATTTATTTCTAAGTTCGCATCAAAGTTTCAAAGTTTGCCCAAAAAGTAGTTCTTTTTTCACAGCCTAACTGTAAGGTAATTAATGCTGTATTTGAAGGTCATCTTAAGAAATTAACTAGGAACAGTCAGCAACTTTGTGAATTTGCAATACCATGGCTTTACTCTACACATCTTGATGAATAATTCAACCTCATGATACAAGCAGCACAATGAGTTTCAAGAATAATACTAGTGAATAAACAAAAATTATTAAGATGTTAGCATACAGAGAGCATGCAGAGAGCTCACTGGTGTGATGAACAAGAGACAATCTATTTCATTTTATTTCAGCACAGGACTACTGTGAGCTCTAAGTCATCTCTGATATTCATGGAGGTTAAACATAGGCACCAGAGGTGGGACACCATCACACCTCTTTACATCTTCTGAGCAGCAATATAATGTAGACGCACATTCAAATTTCCCTTTTGCTGGACCGCTATGGTTCTGACTGTACAGGACATTAGCAATAATCTTGTCCAGCACCAGGAGTAGTTCACATAAGAGAAGCATACCTATTGATTTTAAAGGGAGTTAGACTGTCCTTTTTGGGCAACTATCAAAAACATGAATGAAGCATGCTTGCCTTTATCTCTTTATAAATTCATTAACAATGACATTCAGATCTCTCTCCCTCCCTAATGTCCCCAAACCAGTGGAACAGGAGAAATGAAATCCATCGTTCTTTTGCTCCAGCTGTGAGACCAAAACATTACAAATGGAATTTACTACCCTCACTATCCACCTCTAACAGTTTCTACACTCTACTCTTCAAAAAACATTTCCCAATTAAAAATATGCTGTGAACCTAGCTTAAACTTACTAAAAGCTTGGGGCTTGACATGACAGAAGAAAATATTTTAATCAAATTTACTATTTGTCAAGGGAGAAGAGAAAGTCCAGTCAGAATAATTGGGAGGTTCATTTGATTCTGAAATCCAAACTAAAAATAGTAGCAGCATAAGTAATCTCAGGTCTCAGAACTTTTCTTTTTGTTTTCTCCTGAAACAGAAAATTAATTCAATTAGTTGGAATAGGCCATGCGTATTTAATGTGACAATTTGAAATGGGAGTACTACCTTTTAGCCTTGAGAATTCTAATGACATCATTAAAGTTGTTTATAGAAATCTACAAAATTAAATGATTGCTGTTAAACATCATCATCTCTGAGATGGAGGCTAAATGACTCCTGAGTCTGATAAGAGGAAACACTCTTTCATTTCTAGATCACTGCTTTGAATTTAAGCCAGGATCACAACAATGAGAAGTTATTATCAACAAAAGACAGGCAGCAAGCTCTATGAAAGCAGTTTATGGTGTCGGTTTCCTAGGGTGCTGGTACCTTCCTAGGAAGTGTGTTTTGCATGCAGTACTGCTCTACAAGGACATTAAGATCAAGCTACTGCCTAGCTGAGAGTACAGTCCCTACTCTGCAGAGAGAACTTAGTTTCAAGTATCATCAAATATCCAGCTTCCACCAAAACAAAAGTAATTTTGTAAAAAAGAAAGTAATGGCCTCTATAATACAAATTATTTATCCTTCTGAGGAAAAGTAATCTACAACTACAGATAAAACAGCCTCTGTGATGGGGGGAATTCTGAAGAACATCCCTGTGTGTGACTGGCCAGACTAATGCTGACTCAAAGACTTGCCCTCCTGGCTTGAACTTGGACCTGCCTCATCATTTTCCTGGAGAGCACTGAGCTGTGGCTGACCCTGGTTACTATCTCTGGACCTGACCCTGACCATGGCTGTGGCTTGCTGACTTGACTTCCCTGTTTGAGCCCAGACCTGCCTCATGATTGCCGACTTGTCAGGTGATCTGGACTCATGGTTGGAAGTGGTGACTGTCACCAGACCTGCTCTGCTCACCTTGATCAGGTCTGCGGGGCCGTTCCCTTGTTAGTGAGGTCTATGTTTTCGCCTGCTTTGTTATTGTATACCTGTCCCTGGATAAAGCAGCCTGCCCTTGCTACTCCCTGACCCTATGTTTTGGGCATAATCAGAAGGGTTTGGGTAGCAGGACCTGGTGATGAACATCCTATGCCAGTCACAGTCAGCTCCAGCTGGCTTGGCTAAAGGCAACACCACCCCACTTCATGCCAAAACTTCAGCCAGAGGAGAACGTAATGCCTCTGCTGAAATATATTTAAGAAAGGGCTAGGGGTAGCAGACACAGAAAGGGCTTCTGCAAGTGGCAGGAGACATAGGAGACGTGAGGACAACCACAGGAGGGGACACAGAGGAAGATACAGGAGGAGGAACGTGGAAGATCATATTTTGGGGGAAATAGCTGGAGACCCTGCCTTGGAAGGAAGCACTCCTTGCTGCAACAGGTACAGCCTGAAAGCCTGCGGAGGACCCACGGCAGAGCACAGGAAATGAGTAAGAAGGAAGGAGCAGCAGAAAAAAGGAGTAAGAAGCAAGGAGCAACAGAGAGAAACCACTCTGTAAGTTGTCTTTGTTTCTCAATACCTGAACCAGTAATTAAAAGTTTATGTTATTTAGCAATAAAAAAAAATTCCATTAAATTCCCTGAGTTGAGGCTTGTTTTGCTCATGACACCCTGGCAGACTGAATGACAAGAAGTTACCCAGACTTGTTCTCAAAAAAGCTAGTGCAGTATTCAGTCTCCTAAAGTCCTGGTGTGAAAAGTCATGTTAGAAGAACAGCATGCTTCTAGATACTCCAGACACTTCTCTTTAATGACAGTGTGTCGTGGTTTAACCCCAGCCGGCAACTAAGCCCCACACAGCCGCTCGCTCACACCCCCAAAGTGGAATGGGGGAGAGAATCAGAAAGGTAAAAGTGAGAAAACTCGTGGTTGAGATGAAGACTGTTTAATAGGCAAAGCAAAAACCACACACACAACCAAAGCAAACCGAGGAATTCATTTATGACTTCCCCTCAGCAGGCAGGTGTTCAGCATCTCCAGGAAAGAAGGGCTCCATCACACGTTAATGGTTACTTGGGAAGACAAACACCATCACTCTGAACGTCCCTCCTTCCTTCTTCTTCCCCCAGCTTTATATGCTGAGCATGGCGTCATATGTTGTGGAATATCCCTTTGGTCAGTTGGGGTCAGCTGTCCCAGCTGTGTCCCCTCCCAACTTCTTGTGCTCCCCCAGCCTCCTCGCTGGTGGGGTGGGCTGAGAAGCAGAAAAGGCCTGGACTCTGTGTAAGCACTGCTCAGTAGTAACTAAAACATCCCTGTGTTATCAACGTTTCCAGCACAAATCCAAAACATAGTCCCATACTAGCTGCTATAAAGAAAATTAAATCTATCCCAGCTAAAACCAGCACACAGTGTTAAAGTGTATCTGGATGAAATCTTTTGCATGCAGGAGAGGTTACCTGTTCAGACCTTCTTTCTGGAGCCCACCTCTCAGCTCTGCTTGTTTAACTCTTGGTCTAACTAGTCTCTAACCTGGTTCTGCGAGACACAACAAATCCCTACCATACACATTTAAAAATATGTTACACCTTACTGTGCTGGTTTTGGCTGGGATAGAGTTACTTTTGTTCGTAGTAGCTAGTATGGGCCTGTGTTTTGGATTTGTGCTGAAAAGGGTGTTGATAATATAGAGATGTTTTCATCATTGCTGAGAAGTGCTTACACAGAGTCAAGGCCTTTTCAGCTTCTCGTGCTCTACCGACTGAGAAGGCTGGAGATGCACAAGAAGCTGGGAGGGGGCACAGCCAGGACAGCTGACCCAAACTGGCCAATGGGATATTCCATACCATATGATGTCATGCTCAGTATATCAACTAGGAGAAACCTGGCCAGGGGGCCACTGCTTGGGGACTGGCTGAGCATCGGTCAGTTGGTACTAAGCAATTGTTTTTAATTTGCATTACTTGTCTTTCTTGGATTTTATTTGCGTCTCTTTTTGTTAACTTCCTTTTCATTACTTCTTCTTCTTCTGCTTCCTCTTCTTCTTTATTATTATTATTATTATTATTATTATTATTATTATTATTATTATTATTATTATTATTATATTTTATTTCAATTACTAAACTGTTCTTATCTCAACCCATAAATGTTCTCATTTTTACTCTTCCAATTCTCTCCCACTGTCTGGAGGGGAGTAGTGAGCGGCTGTGTGGTGTTTAGCTGTCTGCCAGGTTAAACCATGAGACTTACCAAGCCTTTAAAGATCAAGGAGTATCTCCTGGAGTAACAGCTGGCAAAAAGTCTCATTTTCTTACAATGTTAATACAAGTTCTAGAAAAATAAGTGGATGACAAATGAAGCCACAGTATTGTTATTAAAGAACACATCTCTTCACACAGTTTGGTACTTTTAAGCTCTGACATGCCATTTCTAAAAATACAATACTTTTACTCAAGTGATTATTTGTAGAATTTGGCTTTAATTTTTGACATAAATATTAAGAAATTATCATTTATATGAAGAGTTCTGTATTTATGACTCTGAAATTAGCTGAACAAATGGCACTGAGCTAGTTTAAACTGTTATATTGCGTGCTAGCTGTTCCCAGGGAGACTTGCTTACATTTTTAACAGTTTCTCTGAGTTATAGCATGCTATGCAGACTGTATGAAAGGATCATTCTTAGATTGCCACAACCTTTGAAAAGACTGAATGGGTTAATGATTTTATTTCTCTTTACAGAATACTTCCATCGTGATGTTATTTAAACTATTCTTTTTCTTTTCTCCTTCCAGAGCAACATTAGAAAATTGCAGTGGTTATAAATCCTTCACTATGGCTTTTCCAGCTGGAAATGCCAAGGTGCATTCACCATTTACCTCAATAGGCCTGCTCATGGCAGCTATTACAAATGAGGTGAAATATATGTCAATGTCACACAGCATTATTCTGACTTACCACTGCAGCTATCTTTGTAAATAACTTTTACAACATCAGAAATGTAACCTTTTACTATTTCTAGTATTTAAACACTTGTTTTATTCTCAAACTTCCTTGTCCAAAGAAAAATTTTAAATGGCATTTCAAGAAATTGCTGCTAACCTTCAATTGCAAACAAAGGTTGTGTACAGACTGGAAGCAAATGCAAACACACGCCTCCTGGTTACTCACACTGTTAGACTGCTCCTGCGTCCTGCTCTGGAATGATCTAACCAGCTCCCTGTGGGACCAAACTTGGGAGAGTTGTGGGAAAAGGAGCCACAGAAACCCCACCATATAGGTGATAGGGTTGAGACGGACCAAGTTTATCTCGCTGCACTTGGCACAGTCCTCTCAAACTATGCCAGCAGGCCTTCCATGCTTATTTGCCCTCACGCTATGCTCCAGGGAGTGCTACACCACTCCTGCATCACATCATAAAAAAACAGTACTTTGAGATGTTAGGTAACATCCAGCCATGCATGGAAGCTGCATGGGGAGTTGAGGGGACTATGACAGGGGTTTCTATCCTCAGACAAGTTGCCCAGGACCTTTATGGGTGTGCTGGCACACAGATTTGCCACCTCATTGTATGCAGCTTCCCACAGTACTAAGCAGAACTGCTCTAGTTAAAGATGAAGGCAGCTACACTGGAGCTTTTGCAAGACTACACAGTCAAACATCGAGCAATACTGAAACAGCAGTGCTCCCATTTCATAAGGAGAAGCTCAGCTGCCTGGATATCACCTCTGCTGCCTGAATTGCTTCAGTTCCAACTTAAAGCTGTTTAGCTCCCCACGTGTTTGTGACTCTCCTGGAGCTCCTGGGGGTAGCATCACATGCTCCACCAGGCACTGCCCCTCTGAGGCAATCCCTGCCTGCCCCAGCGGGACCTGCTTTCAGCAGGAGACTTGGCTTGGATGATCTCCGGGGGTCCCTCCCAACCTCAGCAATGCTGCAATTCTGAGATCGGTGCTGGAGCAGCTCAACTCAAAGACACTGTGGTGGTTGTTAAAGAATGTTAGGAATGCTGGTCCCTCGGATGGACTCCCCGACCCACGAATTCTGCCTTCCCGGCCACCCAAACCAAGCAAGTGCACACTGAGACCCCTGTGGTCTCTCTGTCCCATTCCCATAGCTGTGGAGAGAGGGAGGCTAAGTGTGTATCCCAGGCAGGTGCACACACACACACACAGACGCAGAGCACACTAACACAGCTGCCACAGTCTATCTGCCCTTAGCAGCATTCAGGTACCACCACCAGAACTCACATAAAACGTAAGTAGAGAAGTACAGAGAGCTCAGTCCTGTTCTTCCTCTCTGGCTGATCAGGATTGGAGTTCATTTGTGAAATCACAAACAACCGTCACTCTCCAGACTTACAAGCACACTCACGGATCCCTCAGGTATCAGTGTGTCTAACATCCACGCCCAGACCCTGGCCCCCTTACCCTGTATACAAGTCTCCTGCACACTGCCTAGTCCAGCTTGATGTTCACCAGCAAAGCAGATGCATGCACACACCCACACTCATCTCACAACCACCCCAACAATCACACGTCCCTCAAATACTGTCGGGGGCTGTCTCAGCCTGCCTAATATCATCTATGCTTGAATCCAGGGCTCACTTGTGGCCTGCTGGCTCTGACCTTGAGATACACACAGGATTAGATTCACTGGGGAAAAATAATCACACTTCGTTCTTTCCAGTTCCCAGCATTTAGACCCCTCGCGTATACACATGCATTGGTGTCCCTCCCGTTGCTGAGCACAGAGCTACGGGCCCTGTGGCCTGAGATCTTTTCTCCAGTTGCAGGCACCCAGAATTCTCCTGCATGTGGGTCTCTCCAGATACTGGCATGCAGACCCTACAGCACTCACACATAGGATAGAGAGTGGGTTTACACAGGAAAAAATGTTCAGAAAAATGATTTAATAGGAAGATAGGATAGACTGAGGTGATCAAGCACAGGGCTCAGTCACTCGAGCTAACTGACTGGCAGCCTGTTTACACACGACTGGCCCCTTTTCTTGCCCTTTTCTCTATTTTCTCAAGCTTATTCCTCCTGGATCCACTGGACCCACAATTTCTCTAAGCCTTCCCTTAGGCTTTCCATAATAAATTTCGCAAAGTCCACAGGGCCCCTCAAGCATCCCATAATACTCAGTCTTGTTTCCACCTTCTTATCAGTTACAATGTTCAGGTTGACCTTCTTCAAGACTGTGCCTGACTAGTTTTTCAGTGGCCTATCACCCACTGCCTGAGCAGTTCTGGTTTTCGTTATTGTCTCTATTATCACCTACCTGTCAGATTTGTGTATCTGTGTGTTCAATTTATCACCTTTCTTGTTATTTGTTATTTGATTTATAATGAATAGTTTCTAACTTAATGAAGCAGATGCTCTCACATTCTCTATACCCTTAAATGATCAATCAACCTGAATGGTCTGCAAGTGAAGTCCAGGATGCATCATGTGAGATAATAGGGTTTTTTCTTTATGTGTCTTTTGATTTCTAGAGTGTGAATGGTACAGTTTTGCTACATTAAAATGTTGTATTATGTGCTTTGTGGGCACTGGATGGACCCACTGTATGGCCTCTCCAGACTCTGCTGTGACAATGAGCGAACAGGCTCCTATAGCCACATAACCACAAATGGAGAACTTTTATGTTTGTCTGTCTTCTCTGCTCCATGCCCAAGTGTGGCAGCAGTTTCAGGCTGGACATACAAAAGCTGGAAGGCCCAATCCTGCAGCAACTGGTCTATAAAGAAAGGCAATAACATCCTCACACAGGTTCTGCCGAATATAGCCAGCACTTTGTATGGTTCTGAGGATCTTGGTGTCCAGCAAATCCTCAGAATTTGCAAGCAGCTGGACATACGCACATGCCAGATTTCAGACCCCAACATGTATTCCACAGCTAGAAATTTCCACTTATGCTGTGCACAAGGTCTCCTCAGTGGTCTACCATGGTTTGCAGGATGACCAAGTGGTTCCGCTTGCGGTTAATGATGTCATAGGAATATTGTGGGCAACATGGCCATGGTTGAAGTGGACAAAGGCTCTTACCATCTCAGGAAGGTAAGCAACATGGATGACTTGTGAAAAGATGGTCTTGGCAAAGGCTTCACAGTCTTCTGTCATGATCGGACTCACTGTGAACTGACTGGCAAGAGGGAGGTCCAGCCAGACCCTTATATTGAGCATGGCTTCTCTCCTCCTTAGTATGAATCAAGATTCTCACAAGGACAGTGGCTGGTGCGGGGTGCTGGAGGTGACAGGTTGTCACAAGGAGCTCAGAGGGATCCTCAGAGCACTTCCAGCCTATCCCACGTGCAAAGCAGTGGAGACTGGTTTTCTAGCTCTGAAATCTCTCCCCACTGTGGGAAGACTGTTGGCCACAGGAACTCAGGCAGCCCACCAGACTGATGCTACTGACCAGGAGTAGCACACTGCATTTCTAGCCAGTCATTCTAGTGGCCAGCCTGCATCTCCTGGATGTCTTGCTCGTACGGCATGCTAACGAACAGCAAGCACTTGCCAGATGCCATTGCAGACAGTGAGAGTGCTGCCAATGACCTGCAAAGGTGCCAAACCTGTCTGGCAAAATGCAGCAGTGGCCAAAGTATCAGAGTTACTAGCAGCCTGCAGAGCAACAGAAGAGGCAAAGGCAGCCTGGTTTTGCTGTAGGCAGCAAATATAGACTGCCTGGCTGCACTCCTTTATGGAGGTTACTGAAGCAGTCACATGTCACAGAGGGAGCTAATAAGCAGTGAGCACGTTGTGTGTTGTGCTAGAGAGGCATCTCGATGAGCAGGCACAAAGCTCTTTGTGATGTGGTACAGAGAAAGATATCCCTTCAAGTGCAATGCAGTATGGGCATAGCACTTCTCTCTAGAGTGCTTTGAGCCATTTAGACACGAATGAATCCACACGACCAGTCCTGAGGGGCAGGGAAAACTCTCAGAGCTGAATAGTGTCAACAGCATAGACACAGAAATATTGTCTTTAAGATGGTAAGGAACAAAGAAATATCTCAATTTTTTCTTTTTTTTTTTTTTTTTAAAGAACCAAGCAGACCATATACTTTTTTCTTGATCAGATTGAGACACTGTACAGAAATAAAAATGCCCCATGTAGGTGGAAAATAAAGAAAACTAGATGAAATAATACCCTTGCTATTTTTGGTGCTGAATTGCAGTACCACAATACTGTTATAACAGGATGATATAGCTCAGTAAAATACTCCCAGTTGTCTTATTTTCCTGTTAACAATGTTTGTTTCTCTCCATAGCTGAAGTAACTCTTCAAGGTTCTGCAAGAGTGATGTACAGAAACTTCTGCTAGTCAGCAGTGACTGCTAGTGGGGGAAAGACTGAGGAACTATTCTTCTTCGTCCATACTTTATTATCTAGGACGTAAACCAACATTTCCTGGTGAAAGGGAGCAGATCAAAAACATAAGAGAAAGGGAAAGACATGCAATGGCTGAGAGGATTGTTCACATTCTCTGCAATTTTTTTCAGTACTAAAGCATGAATATGAAGAAGCTACATTAATGTCTGTGATTAGGCAAATCAACCTTCAGACACTTTCCAAATTAAATGTAGAGTATCGAGGTGCTTGCATTTCCACTAGCCTTGAATTAGCACTTGGGCTGTGCTGTGATATGGCCGTGATCTGAAAGTTAAGGCTCTAAAACAAGTGCATATGGTTAATACTCCCTTGCTTTTTTTAAAACAGAAGGCTTCTACTGCAACAACCTCTGCCATGGAAGCAGATCTGGATTTACTTGGAGTTGGAGCAGGAGGAATTTGGGGGGCTCTAGTCCCCTCCAGCTACTGGGGAGAACATTGCTGTGTCTGTTTCCTCTCCCCCTCTTCTTCCCTCTCCCCCTCTTCTTCCCTCTCCTCTGCCATGTTTAGACTGGAGCTGCCTGCCCTTAATTTATGAAATCTCACCCCATGGAAATAAATATTTTTGCCATTGACTTCAATCTTTTCCACAGGCATCCTCTTGTGCTTCTCTGACACAAACATTTCAGGATCATAGTTCTCAGCCACAGCAGGAGGTGCTCTTGTGTGCTCTTTGATGAAATAAGCAAGGCAAAAACATCTGTATAGGCATACAGGTGTATGTGTGTGTGAAAACAGAGACACAGACCTTTCTGTTTGCCCTGTTTGCTTCCGTTTACAAGAAGTTGATTTGAGCCACAAACATCTCCAAACATCTCTGAGTTCTCCAGTGTTTAAAATTGAGATGTGACTTCAGTTTGAAACAGAATTTAATAGCCTGAACATATCTCTACCTCGCATAAATCTTTCAGCTAAACCTAAAAACAAAATACCACTTTTCAGACTATCGTGACAATGGCTGGTTCTCCCATACTTTTGTTTCTCAGTGACATTGGCTGAAAAAGAAAGAGAAATCGTGAAACTAACTTGCCTTTTTGAACACCACATCTGGAGAGGACTGCTTAAAATGCAGCATTTGGAGAGAGCACTGATTTGTGACACTGTTTCAGACTTCTATAGTCACAAATTAGGTGAAAAATTATGCTCTTCCATTTGCAGGGGTCTATTCTTTTAACCTCTGACCCGCCTATATGAATAATGTTAATTTAACAAAAAATCCAAGTATCATTCCACTTTAGGTACTTGAAATGGCAAAAATGGGTTTTCTGTAGCTTTCAGAATGTCATTCACAGATCTTGCTGTGCTAGTTAACAAAAGGTTAAAACAATTTCAAAGACGAGGTAATTAGTGAGATGGCACAGCCCTTCTAAGTGAAACCATTTCAGAACATTTCTGTACCCTACTGGAAAAGAGACAGATGTGTCTTACAGTGCACATCCTGGGATTAGATATGGCATTCATTCCCAAGGCTGCTTATTTTAACTTGATGGACTCAAGACTCAAGTCCACGATCAATAAGGACTTTGAGCAGATACTTTATACGTGCAAGTTGTCCTGTTGTCTTCAGGACTTCTCATCAGGAAAAATGAGAAAAAATGCTGCTACTCCCTCTGACAGTATAAAGATGTCACTTAAAGCTTATAAAGATGAATTCATTAAGCATTTGAATATCATAGCGATAAGTGCACAAAAACCCATGAAGACATTATTATTACTGTCAGAGGGGGATTTGGATGTATTTCAGTAAACAAAGCATGCAACCACATGCTGAATGAGTATAAAAAGACATACAGGACAGCTGGTTCTTCCCTTGAGCACCATCTATTCTGCATTGCAAGGCCCTGATCCAAAGTCATTGCCGCAAAAAGGTTCCAGCTAACAGCAGTCAGCTGTGGACTAGCTCATGGCGGGGAAGGCATCTGCTCTAAAATTAGCAGAGAACCGTGCCTAAAGACTTACAGCATATACTCACATAGGCAGGAAAGATCCTGGAATCACAGAATTATTTAGGTTGGAAGGGTCCTCTGGAGGTCTGTAGCCCAACCTCCTGCTCAAAGCAGGGCCGAATTCAACGCTAGAACCGGTTGCTCAGAACCTTATCCTCCTGAGTTTTTAAAATCAACATCTTTAAAGCCAGCAGGCAGTCTGTTCCAGTGCCCAACCACTCTTGCTGTGAAACCTACATAGAGAATCATCCTTCAGACACTTTCTAGCTTTTTGGTGTTAGATTTTGCAGGTATGCTTTTAGAATAGCTACTTTTTCAAGTTCATATCCAAGGTCATATGCATATATGGGTAAGCTCTTTGAGACAGCTTTGAGCACTTTGCGCAAAGATTTTATAGTGTCCATTCTTGATTGGTGAGTTTGGTAATGAGTGTAACATAAAATTAGGATGTAAAGTAAGCAGGATACAGTAATGTTTTATACTCAACGGTACTTTTGGTGTTTCAAACCTCTGTCCCTTGCTGCATTAAAAGGTTCTTTGCCCCGGAGACAGGAAGGTATGTACCCTCCAAGAAATCACTGATGTAACGGAGAAATACCTTACAAAGACCCTTTGTTCTCCCATGCAAACATGAAGGTTTTCCTATGCTAGGACACTTAGAGAGGTGAGATTGCATACCTTTTTAACTTAATAACACATAAGGATAAAAGCTTCAATGGGAAGAAAGGCAGCTCTGGGATTTAGCTTTTCTGTCATTTAGGTCTCCCTAATACCACTGGGTGATGTAGCACCTGTAGCGACACAGCTCTGTTGTTCAGAAGAGAGCTGTAGTCTGCCTTCAGTGTACACACAAAATAACAGTGCGTTTTTTTCCTCTTACAGAATCTATTTTATACATTTAACATTCTTGGCTTATTATAAAAAACAAGTTAATTTCCTGTTGCCTGTTTCATTTGTAATTAAGTTTAATTTCATATTTTGTTTTCTATTGTAATGCTTATCCATGATCCTTGTCTTGGTAAAAGTTGTTAGCCATTTTCAAAAAACAGAGTTGATCTAAGGACTGTAACCAGCACATAGTATCAAACAGCTTGCATAAAGTCTCATTTTCTGGAGTGTTTGCTTTTTGTGGACCATTTCATTATCATGCAAACGGAGTTGGGCCATTTTGCAGGCATCTAATTGTTAGCATAATATGCCCTCATTATTTGTATAGTGCAGCAGTTTGCGTAAGGCTATTATCAAGTGTAACAGAAACCCATATAACAGCATGAGTTTTGAGAAATGGAGGCTATTTTTTATCAAAGGCTGTACATACTAGGTACCAACTCCAGGCTAGAATCACCGACAAACCCCAGCAAGCCTAAACTGCACAGCTCTTCTGGAGTCTGAACATGCAGTGTTTCTGTCAAAAGGAGCAACATCGGTTTCCTAGCCCATACATTTGAAGTCTTCCTCCCCCAGTGCTTTCATTTTTGAACAAGCTTTAGCTCTTAAACCTTGAAGACAGTATTATGCTATGCCTAGATAGTTGCAGCAAAGGAATTAAGATAAATAAAGCACTACTAAAATAGCAAATGGAAACCAAACTGATCTCCTTTTAGCTAGTAATCAGAATGTAAAAGCTTAAA
Source organism: Calonectris borealis (assembly GCF_964195595.1). NCBI lineage: Eukaryota > Metazoa > Chordata > Aves > Procellariiformes > Procellariidae > Calonectris > Calonectris borealis. Next base: position 80,086,287 of record NC_134313.1, on the reverse strand, counting down.
CTTTCATCCTGTTTCCAAACAGTAAATCTTATCTTTTCAGAAAATGTTGCCAATTTAGCACTGTTGAACTTTGGAATACAGCCATCCACACATAAACACATTTGCACATTATTTTGGTTGGCTCTTGCTAAAGCCATATGCTGGGTTTTTTTTAATTAAAAAGGCACCTCAGAAAAACTTCCAGTGTTCACACAGGGTAAAACATCTTTCAGGGTTCTAAAATGTCAAAAAAATACTGAAGTAGAAAGAATAGTTTTCTACCCCCCTCCGATGTTGTAAGTAATGCTTGCAGAGTGGATTTTAACAGCCATTTTTTGTTTATGAAGACATTTTTCAGTGTTATGCAGCAGTTTGAAGTGGAAAAGACATGGAAGAGTGACAATCAAGGTTTTGATACAGCAAGGATTGGTCATTTCTAAACCACATTGACAGGAAATAAGCAGTCCATACTCCTTCGCCAGTTACCAAGGTCGTAATTCTGATCTAGGTAGCAGAGTGACAAAGCAGCTAAAGATCAAGGGTTATTTTTCATTTTCTGACAGCATGCAAAATTATTTAATGTAGTTGAGTAGATCAAATCTGAAGTATCAGAAGAAGCTTTATATTTTTTCACTGTTAGCTTCCAGCTGAAAAATGTACCCTGTAAATATATATGTTGTGCTAACTAGGAATAGATTAGACTGCAAGTACCATTGTACCTCAAACATGAAGGAATATATTTTCTTGTCTCCTTTGACTTTTGGCACTAAAGTTGTGGTTTATTGAACAGTATCGGATGCTGAGTGTGGATTTGCCTCTTCTCGTCATTAGGAAGTTATCAATCACTGTCAAACTGTGTATATAACTGCAGGGTATTGAGCTACCATCACTAGTGCCACCGTTTCTCAGCCAGAAGAGGGGGCAGCCCAGGTTCCATTGCCTTCCTTGCACAAAAACATTTAAACCGACTTCTCCAGTCTTCCAACAGCTTCCAGTTTGCCAGGCTCTTAGTTTTCTGGAAAAGGCTCAAAACCCTTTTCTTGACTCAAACCAAATATTTACTCCTTAAACAGGACAAAGAAAAGGAATAGATAAATGAGCCAGCAGTGTGGTGTGGCTCCATTTTGAGCCCTTGCTTCCGGCAGCAACTCTACTGCTGATACTGCTGGAGGGGTTGCCAGGAACCATGGCCCTGCTGCCTGCACTGGGGAGGGTGGGGGGAGGGGTGGCGGGAGCCTTTTTCCCGAAGCCTCTAGCTAAACACTTTCATGCTTCAATAAACATTTATAACTGTAGTTACACAGAGTGCAATAGTGTCAATGAAATAATTTGTCACCTCTCCTCTCCTCTTATCAAGACTAATGCGTAGCCTAGTAGTAATGGCACTCTCAATGGTGGTGGAAGATATGATCTGGTTTGACTCATTTGATTGACAGATACAGTTCAATTTGACAGCTATAACCAGGAGCTGAATCTTCAGATCTTAACCAGTGGTTACCAGGTGGAAGCACACTGAATATACATGAACAGCATTAGCTATTGCTCCTTTTGGTTTTGTCATGAATGTTCTAAGTTTTGCTTTCCTTATATTTGTTGCTGCCTTTGATACAAATGCCTGAATTGGGAAAAAATTAAAATGTTTATATTTTGATTCAGCCCTAACAATACATGCTTTTATTTTTTCAGTTGCAAGGACACACCATTATGTCATCTACTTGTACAATCCCAGTAACATACTGTACACTTACTTTACAAAATGTACAGTCTTACAACCTGTAATGTAATCCTAGGATTGAATCTGGGTTTTGTCTCCCTCCAAACTCCTTCAATTCTATGCTTACAACATTTCTAATACATTTTTCTGCCAGAGAGGTAAATTACTACCTAACTACTAAAGGTATTGTCGTCATCTTTAGCAACATCTTTTTTTCCTCCTCTTTTCTTTGTCATTTTGTAATAAGCATCGATTATGTGTGAAGCTTCTGGTTGATCTCTTGTGGCAAGACGGCTCATTCCTGTCCCACAGTTTTTCCTGCTTCTCCAGCTGAAGAGGTTAGGGGTTGGGGATGGCAAGGAAACAGAAGCAGTGTGACTCAGAGTCCTAACAAACTGCACAAACTTGTACAAGCTTCAGCACTTAACAGCCTCACGAGCCTGATGCAGCTTGTTGTGAAGAGAGGAAGAACATCTCCTCTCTGTTCCATACTGATCAGTGCTGGCTCTCCTGAACATGAATAAGACAATGATTATTCTAAGTGGAGATTATGTCTATAGCAAACCTTGGCAGCACAGAAATCTTTAGGGAGTGACAAATGTACTGTCAAGAGCATGCATGCGTAAACACTGATATAACTGTGGTAAAGACTTTTGTAGTATCAAAGTGAGCAGTACTTCAGTGTTTGTTCTTTTCTCCTTTGCAGAGACTTCTGTATCCCCTTTCCTCCCTGGTGCCAGTGATGGAAATGCTTGCAGCCTCCTAATCTTGTCTCAAGCTGTGGGTGGGTTTGGATGTGAGTCAGTTTCCAGAGAGCAATGGCAGCTGGAACCAGTGAGAGGCTTCAGGCTGCTATTGCCTGCCTCTGCGTTAGCAGACACCTTTGTACTATCGTCCCTGCTACATCACCTTCACTGTATTCAGTTCAGCCCTGGCTCAGATCTGGCAGTGTTTCTCCAAATATCCCTCTAAGCCTCCTCCTCTTCCCTCAGAAAATTTACTATAGAAATACTGACTGATTGCAGTGGTTTTATATGAGACAAGAAATACATTGCTGTAGAGCCTTCCAGGAATTTGATTTATAGCAGTGCGAACACTCTGGTAACTTTGTGTAATAAGTTACTTGTCCAGACTACAATATCTTATTAATGTTGGGGAAAACTCTTTTTGCTTGTAAAGCTTTTCTGAGTCTTGCCCAATCTTCTTGGTTCACTTTTGATACAGTTTTAAACGGATGCTTTGTCACACTGGGAAAACTGTCTGATGGGAAAGTCCCTCTTAATGTACTTTGTGTTTGTGTCCTGAGACAGTAGTTTTATAAACAATATTTTAGATACATTTCAGCCTTTTTCCACCACACATATTCTCATCAAAAAAGTCAAAGAATGTTCCTTGTAAACTTTTGGACTAAATCATGGTATAAAATAATAAGATTCACAGTGAATTTTGTTCAACTGTTTTAAACATTTTGTGATCACATCATGTGAATTAGTCCCCTCTTCCTGATTTGTGAAAAAGAATGAACACTGTACACTTTTCAATGTTTCTGATTGGATTTATTATTCATCTTGGACTCCTTTTTTGGAGATCAGGTTGCCACACGGAAGAATCTGAAAGTATTGTCTCAATGTACCCAGTAGTTTTATGTTGTTTTAACCTTTCTGGGTTTATTCTTCTCTTTATTCTTCCTCATGTTCTGTCTTTATTTTTGCACTGAGCTAAGAGTTTTTATTTGCTACCTATAGGAACCCACAGCTCTTTCCACCTGTTAGAGTTAATCTAGAGTCCAGAAATACATTTGGTGGTCAGTATTCCTCTGGAACTTGCATTTGTTGGCAATGAATCCCACCTGATGCCATGTTTCCTGCTTACCCGACCTATTATCCTTGGGTCTCTGAAAAGTCTCCGTCTGCCTTAGTCTAAGTAACATCCTGTCATCTGCAAACATTTACCTCTTCTTATTTATTGGCCTTTCAGGCTTGATAACATGTTTTGGAGCAGTCCAGAAATCAGTTACGTTTTCCCTTGTAAAAAGATTAGAATTTTCAGAGAAGCCTTGAATCCCAAGTCATAACAAAAGATCACATGGAAGGAATGAATGTCAATCTTGATTTGGAAGCTTGAAACTGAATTGTCCAATTCATCAGGCAGAGGCACTGTTTCTGCTAGAGAAACTGGGAAATGAACAGATTTTTTCCTGAACAGTGATTACTGTTCAGTCTGCAGGTAGCTTTGCACTCTGCTTAGGTCCACAAACAGTACAGTGGCAATCTGCAAGCAATACCAAACTAGGAAGAACGGAATAAGCATGGAAGAACAGGTGATCTTGATGAAATGGAGAAACAGAATGAAAAAAATGTAGTTGAATTTCAACTAGATAGCATTAAACAACTGCACATATACATGATAAGGACTGGATTTTACTTTTTTTTTCCCCCGATTCTCTCCCTCATCCCACTGCGGGGGTAGGGGGGAAGAGTGAGCGAACAGCTGTGTGGTGTTTAGCTGCCGACTGGGGCTAAACCATGACAAATGTTCATGCTGCAGTGTTGTTTTTTCCTGGAAGGTCTTTATAAAGTTGAGAAAGAGGGAGACCAATCAGAATGAAGTCTAGAACTGGCTTTGTTTAGCCTGATGAAGAAAAGACAGAGGGAAAAAGGACAAGTTTGCAAAGGCATAAAAAGCTCTTCCTAAACAAAAGGAAATAACATCTCCCATGCCCGTGTGACTAGTTGAACGAAATAAGAGTCCAACATTACAACAAGGGAGAAGCAAATTGTATGTCAGGAAAAAGGAATTCCTTCTAACAGTGAGCATCAGGCGGGATTGCTGGAGAGGCTGTGAAGCCACAGGAGCCCTAAAAAACAAACGCGTGTTCTGAATTTTTTGGGGCATGACATAGTTGGGATTCGTTTTGCTCAATTTTATCTGTCAAAAAGCATTCACTGTTCAGTTTATCGTCTGGGAAGCCTTCACAGTCAGTGGAGACAGACTTAACACCAGCAACAATTTATCTCATCCTAAATTGCCTAAATTCTAATCTAGACTAGGTAGGGTGAGGGGGAGTGCCCTTGGTTAACACAAAAGGAGTCTGGAGGCACGATATAGTTTTGGCCGTGTGACTGGCTTCTATGATTTTTTTTTTAATGGTTGTAAGCCAAAAGAAATGTGTGATACTCTTTAAAAAAGCATTATATCCTGCTTGTTCAAAATGTCTACATCTTTAGAGCTGTGTCAGTGACATATGTAAAGGTTGCTAAATTTTCCTGTGAGTGAATGGAAAAAATGCATGAGACTATGATTTGAACCAGTTGTTGTTCATTTAAATGATGGTTCATCCACTTACCAAAATAACTGAGGACCTCCTGATTTTTCAAAATCTTTAGCATACAGCTTTCTCTGAAAGACATAATTGTAACATCAAAGTTTCATTACATGCTACTTGCTCCTGTTTTGGAAAGCTTAACTTGTGCAGGCAGAGAGAAGAGCTCTAGTGGAACCGTTGTGACTGTCTACACACCAAAAAAAATGAATAGTTTAAGAGAACAACTTACAAGCACTCCATGAAAAGATATTAAGTCATGTATTGTGCACTTACAAAGCCTATCTGCATTCAGAAATTGCAAACAGAGGCTAACCTCCTTGAATAGTTTATTCTCCATGAGTGATTTGACTGTCTTTAATAATTAGTGCGGAAAAAACCCAACACAGTAAGAGAGGTAAGGTATGAAGGAACATTGATCCTGAGCAAAGAACAAAAAATCCGGAAATAACTTTCGCCCTGTGAGTTGACTTTGTAATGTTGGTGTAAATATAATGACAACATCTTAACTGATACTCACATTAAGTAACTTCCATCTGCAAGCAGTTCAGGTAGGAGATTAAACCAGGCAGCATTACATGTATATGACCATTGTATATGAAATCTCTTACCTTAGAGAAATACAAACTCTTTGGAAAGAAAAGGCCATATATATAGCCATGTTATCCTTCAACTGGTATCATGCTAATTATTATTGATGGATTCACTGGGAGTAAATCTGGACCCCAGATATAAGACAAAAACATAAATAATAGAGCACAAGTGCCCTTTTCTTTTCCTTTTTCCTCCCCAAGCCAGGTTCCTCAAACAGGTTTGCAGTCCAACAGCTACAATGCATGTTAATGAGCGCTGAATCCATCCAGCAGTTACTCTTATATCCCATTTCAGGTTAATAACATAGGAAAAATTTCCCTTTTACAAGTAGTAAATTCACACATGGCTGATATGGGAGTAGAGGGAATACGTACTAACTTCTCAACTGCCAATGCACAGGAGCTATAAGCCGTCAACCCTCTTTCACATCATCCAGCTACAACAAGAAAACCTTTGAAACCACTGAAGCTTTGATTAAATCATTGATCTAAGCCAGTAGAAATAGAAGATGAATTAAGTGTACCTGAAAATAATTACTTTAGAATTAGCTTGATATTCACACAGCTAAACTGGAAAGAGACACTTTCTTCAGTATAGAAGTGAAACAGAAAATTAGATTTCACCCAGGCAGAAAAAGATTCTAATCCAGGAAAACATATGTTTACAAAATTGACCATGGGTATAGTAACTGATCTTGGACAATTGCAGTGTAAGGGTTGTCAAGGGTTGTCATCCCTTGAGGACTTTGTCCTAAAGTTACAAATAAAATCCTACTAGACCAGTGACTTGGAAAAATGTCATTAGGGCTTATATTTATGGTGATAAGGTTTGTGCAAGATTACGGCTAAAATAGGATAGGATATATACCTTACGTAATGGCATAAAAACTTCCTGGGATGGTGAACTTCTAAGAAATTGGAAGGGACATGCTCCTTGGAAAATCACTGTGGCAATTTTGTCTACTGACATATAAAACCAGCTGTAAATCAATATGAAGTGGATTTTTATTTGGGAAAGAATCAAATCCTAAACATTAACATCATAAAGTGACCTACACATGACATCATTGAGATAGTAATAGGTGGAAGATAGCATGTAGGTGGAAACACATGATAAGTGTTGGCCTTTGTAATGTACAACACATTATCCAAAGGATGGGAAAGATGAACTGCAGCTGCATCTATCTGCACTTGAAAGATGCTTTTGTTTTTCTTTTAGCAATACATTCAACAGGAAAAGAACAACACACTAAAAAGTCACGTTTGACTACAAACCACTTTTATGGTGTCTCACACAGTTTAATACAGGGAAACTACAAGATGCCACAAAGCCATGGAAATTTAAATGATTATAAAAAAATGCTAGTCACACCATTCTTTATAAAATCAAATCATGTATAGTATAAACTAACATCCTAGGAACATTAGGGTTGAGATTCATCTGCTATAACTTTGGACAGCTTTTCAGAACTATCTGATCTATATTAAATACCCGTATTCAGATAAGAAGAATCTAACTCTGAGATTCTCTCTTTTTCTACCAGGCAATAAAAGGAGTCTAGACAACTAACAGTACATTAGACATCTACACTGCAATGTCTACAACCTCATTATTGCAATGTACATTGCAATATTGCAAAAGTCTACTTGCAATCATGTGAATGTCAGTCTAAGAAAGTTTCTCTGAATTTAGTAATTTTAGAATTGCTTGCATTCCCTTAATGTTAGCAGAATGTTTATGGAAACCAGTTTGAAAGCAAGCCTCTTCCACCTCAAAAGTTTGTATGTGTCAATAGAAAACAGAATACCTTCATCTTTGATTCTCAGCACACCATACAATCTGAAAGGGAAGGAACGATGGCAGAACACTGCAGGAAGCACAGCATGTGGACAGTGCCTTCTGCACAAGGAAAAGCCTATTAGCGCAGGCAAAGCATAGGACTTACGGGCCTGCCCAAAGCACTAGCCCCAAAGATACAATATTGTCTTCCACATATGTAGTTTGAACCAGTGGTACCTTTGCAGATTTTGCTTTGTGTTGTATTGAGCAGCATAAGCAAGTACTGATTATCAGAACTTAGTACCTGGGAGATATACATCAACGTTTCAAAATACCATATCAATTTCAGAAGTGAATAAAAGAAGAAAAAGGGAGGGTTTCCCGCAAACATGTGGGGCAAATCTGTGAGTGAAGTTTTTTACATCTGCTGTGTCAGTACATCGGCATCACAGAGTAACATCATGAACGCCAGAACACTACTTATGAGACACAGAATTACTGTGGCCTGTGCAGGTATCTTGGCATTCCAGATCCTGACCAAACTGTTGCACTGTATGAAAGAGCCCTTCCACCCAGAGATTCTCTGGTGAGCTAACAGAATTAATTTTAACTATTAATTAACTAATAGTAAGTAATTAAATAACATTCTTAAATCTTTCCTGTGAAACAATTTCTTATATAAACTACAGTTTGCTTATTTAAACTTAATCTATATGGAGAAAGGTCTGTGTGGACCAGAGATCATAATCTACCGGGTCAAGTCATCACCACTGTTTCAGCCTCTGTGTGTATGCAGGCCAAGTGTGTCATGGTATCAGCATCCAAAGATAGTTGTACAATCTACATTCTCAGAAGGTATTAGCATCAATTCCAGATGTTCATATAACACCACAGAGGTTGCTATCTCTTATGTGCTTATTTTAACACATCTGCCAGGCAATTTTTATGTGGTGTTTTGCATGAATAAGAATATTTGTGAAAAACATATAACACTACCAAAAACTGTGGCTTATTCTCCACTTCTTTGACTCTTGACTTATAGTTAGCATTTTTTCTGTATATCATGGTGTGTTATTTCCATGCCTTGCAGATCTGAAGGTGAAATGGTGTCCAGTTGTGGATGGCTGTCATGTCATGCATTTTACCTCAAGCTCAGTAAAGCTGTTAGAGGTTTAGAGGGTCACAGCAATGCCTGCTAAATGACAGTTCTGCAATCTGGTCTTTTACATTCACACAGAAAAAAAAGCCTATTGTAAATGCAGTAGTCAGTATTCCTTGGTAATAATGTGGGTGACATGAAAGCTCAGGATATACATGAAACAGGACCTTGATCTTACAGTAGGTAAATTCCTAATCCATTCCAGGATCCCTTTGTCTGAATGATGACTAGGTTTCTGGAAACATATATCCTGGCTAATTAGAAGCCTTGCTTGTGTTTGTTGCTGCATTTTTTGTGACTGCTATCCAAGTTGTATTGCTACAAAACAATCAATTCTGTAAAGCAGTCCAGGCTTCTTCTAAAAGTATGTACCACATCAAAACTTTAATCAATCCAAATATCTACAGAAATGTTATGTTCTTTTTGCTTATGTTAGTGGTGGATGGTTTACGTTGGCCATGATTTCAATTTTGCTGTCATCTGGCTGTATTCCTTCTGAAGACAGAAGGGATTTAATGTGATTAACTTAGATTTCTGCAGGCTGGATAATATCTTGATTGAACTTCACACAGTCTGTTTGGGTCCTTGCCATCACTTGCATTTCTGATTGTGTTCTGCCTGAGTTGATGCTGCTTTTATCATGCCATCAGCTCTTTAATACACAGTACCTCCAAAAGTTTTATTGTTCTTTTGCTGAAACTTTTCATTAATTGATCCTAATAGAAAGTAAAGACAAAAATGTTTACAGCACCTAGTTGCATACTTGAGATAATTTCTCATCTAAACCAAATTGCATATATCTGACTTTCTTATCCATAAGAATATTTCTAACTGCCTATTTGGCTCCAAATACACGTTGATCCAGAAACAGAATAATTCCATCTTAGTATAGCCTTGATAAAAACTGATGGGATCAAAAAAAAAATGCTAAATATGTAATCTCTTTAAGCATAACAGTCCCTAAAAACGTAAGACTAATAATAAACCCTAATGCCTGACCAAAACCAAGCAGTAGCCCTAATCCTTAACCCTAACCCTAATCCTAAAACTAAACCAAGCCCTAAACATAACCCTAACCCAAATCCCAAGTCTAACCCAAATTTTAAACCTAACCGTAATCCTATTTATCAATCTAAACCTAACTGCACCCTAACTAAAACACAAAATCAAAACCTAAAGCATAAAAACAGCCTTACCCTAATCCTAAACCCTAACCTTAAAAGCTATCCCTAACCCTAAATCCAACCATAATGCTAAAGCCAAACCCAAATCTTAACCCAAACCCAGTCACTGAACTCTAACCCAATATCTAAATCTGAACACTAACAGTAAATCATAGCTCCAACCGTAAATGCCTCTAACTCAAACACTGTCCCTGAACTCTAAACATAATACCAAATCATAACCCAAATCGTTGGCTGCAAGCATAGCCATAACTCCTAAACCTAATCCTAACCTGAACCCTCGTTCTATACTCTGCCCAAACCCTATAATTGCAAGCCCTAATACTAAATCTGGCAATAATCCTTAGCAGTATCCTGTTACCCTCACCCAAACACTAAATCAAATCCTCAACTTAACATTGAACACAAAAACAAACATAACTCTTACACTGAACCCTAACCCTAATGCTGTCCCTAAGTTTAGACTTAGGGCTTTGAGGTTACAGCATGCATTAGGAGATGGGTGTTACAGGTTTTGGTCTGGGATTAAGGATTTAGGGTTTTAATTATGGGTTGAGTTTTGCTTAGGATAGGGTTTGTAATGGGGTTAGCGGTTGGAGTTTATGATAGGGTTTGGGGCTTGTGCTAGGGGTTAGGGGTTCATGTTAAGACTGGCATTATGAGCGATTTTCCATGGCATGGGAGATGCCATGGAAGAATAAATTTTAAATTGAAATAGAAATAGAACATTGGAAAAAAAAAAAATGACAGTAATATCAAAGCACTGGCACAAGACAATTTTCACCCAAGCATTCCTAAGAAACTGTCGGGTAAAGTAGCTGAACTAGTAACTCAGGTTTGTAACCTCTCACATAAAACTGCCAGAATACAGTGCTAATTTTTAATTATATTAGTTGGATCCAGTAACTACAGACAAATACACCTGATGCTTACACAGGCAAATCAGTGGCAATCATGATAAAAAATAGAATTAGAGAAGTCATAGATAGTTATCAGGCACTGGGGAAGTCAAGAAAACTTTTGTAGAGCTACATTATGTATCATATATCTCTAAAAAAACATATAAAATGTTAGAGAGGGTAGACATCCTATACATAAAGTCTATTTAGACTTTCCAAAGGTATTCAACAAGGTTGGTCATCAAATGCTCTTCAAAAAATTATTCTATGATGGGATAAGAAGCAAGTCCTTCACATGACTGAATAATGATTAAAAGGTTGGAATTAATGATCAGTTTTCTGCATATATGGAAGTTGCAAGTGGAGTACAACCTGCTCACCATATTCATAGAAGTTGTGGAAAGTCTTGATGGATATTGAGGTGACAGAGTTTGATACCTCAAAATATTTGGGATATTAAAGACAACAACTGAATGTGCAGGAAGGCCTTATGAGACTGACTGATACAGAAGAACGAAGGAGCAGAATGACATTCAGTGTAAAACTGACGTAAAATGACATAGAGAGGAACAAATAACTCTAACATTATACGCAGAGTGATAGACTCTGCATATGTTCTGAGTGGTAATTGATTATTACCACTTAGGAAAAGGTTTTCAAAGCTCTTCAGAAAAGAAAACAGACTATCAGGTAACTCTGGGGATAAAATCAAATAGAGCAGAAAACATGATAATCAAAGAATCATAGAATATCTCAAGTTGGAAGGGACCCATAAGGATCATGGAGTTCAACTCCCTGCCTCTCACAGGACTGCCTAAAAATAAACCATATGACTAAGAGCATCATCCAGACACTTCTTGAACTCTGACAGGCTTGGTGCCGTGACCTGGGGAGCCTGTTCCAGTGACCGATCACCCTTTCAGTGAAGAACCTTTTCCTAATGTCCAATCTGAACTTTGCCTGACACAGCTTCATTTCACTTCCTCGTGTCCTATTACTGGTCACCAGAGAGAGGAGATCAGCACCTGCCCCTCCACTGCCCCCCTTGAGGAAGCTGTAGATTGCGATGAGGTTATTGTTGTTTTAATTATTTATAACCAGAGTTTGAACATAGATCTGCTAAATGCTAGACTGTTAGATATTCTGAAGCAAAGTACATTTCAGCTATTCCTCTACTAAAACTTTTGCAGTCCATATATACTATTAACTGTCATCAAAGTAGAGACCTAACATTCAAAGATCTACTTTGCAGTTAGGTGGATAAGACGTTCATCTGATATAAGGTGATGAAACTTCCCACTCATTTAATATTCATTTGCAATGAAAGAGTAGAAAAGAGCTTCAACAAATTAAAGATCAAGATCCATGTCATCACATTCAGTAACTTAATTTTAGCATACTCTTCTAGAAAGCAGGAGACCTACCTTCACATCCGTATGTCAGTTCAGCCAGAATAGAGATTTGATAATGGGATTCCTCAGGGAAGATATTATGTGGCATAATCTCAATGTACACAGGAAACGTATACCCATTCCTGGAGTACTCTATATAGTTCCAGTACCTTTGTCTGAAAAAGGACAAGTAGAATTAGAAAACAGAAAAGAATGAGAAGGGTAGCCAAACAACTGAAATATCCTGGTTAACTGAGGAGGTCCCGGATGACTGGAGGCTTGCCAATGTGATGCCCATCTACAAGAAGGGCCGGAAGGAGGATCTGGGGAACTACAGGCCGGTCAACCTGACCTCGGTGCCGGGGAAGATTATGGAGTGGTTCGTTTTGTGGGTGTTCACGAGCCATGTGCAGGACAACCAGGGGATCAGGCCCAGCCAGCACAGGTTCATGGAAGGCAGGTCCTGCTTGACCAACCTGATCTCCTTCTATGACCAGGTGACCTGCCTCGTGGATGAGGGAAAGGCTGTGGATGTGGTCTACCTGGACTTCAGTAAAGCCTTTGACACTGTCTCCCACAGCATTCTCCTAGAGAAGCTGGCAGCTCACAGCTTAGACAGGTACACTCTTCACTGGGTAAAAAACTGGCTGGATGGCTGAGCCCAGAGAGTTGTGGTCAATGGAGTTAAATCCAGTTGGCAGCCGGTCACGAGCGGTGTTCCCCAGGGCTCAGTTTTGGGGCCGGTCCTGTTCAATATCTTTATCAACGATCTGGATGAGGGGATCGAGTGCTCCCTCAGTAAGTTTGCAGATGACACCAAGTTGGGTGGGAGTGTTGATCTGCTCGAGGGTAGGAAGGCTCTGCAGAGGGACCTGGACAGGCTGGATCAATGGGCCAAGGCCAACTGTATGAGGTTCAACAAGGCCAAGTGCCGGGTCCTGCACTTGAGTCACAACAACCCCAGGCAACGCTACAGGCTTGGGGAAGAGTGGCTGGAAAGCTGCCCAGAGGAAAAGGACCTGGGGGTGCTGACTGACAGCTGGCTGAACATGAGCCGGCAGTGTGCTCAGGTGGCCAAGAAGGCCAACGGCATCCTGGCCTGTATCAGAAATAGTGTGGCCAGCAGGAGTAGGGAGGTGATCGTGCCCCTGTACTCGGCACTGGTGAGGCCGCACCTCGAATACTGTGTTCAGTTTTGGGCCCCTCCCTACAAGAAGGACGTTGAGGGACTGGAGCGTGTCCAGAGAAGGGCAACAAAGCTGGTGAAGGGTCTGGAGCACAAGCCTTATGAGGAGCGGCTGAGGGAACTGGGGTTGTTTAGTCTGGAGAAGAGGAGGCTGAGGGGAGACCTCATCGCGCTCTACAACTACCTGAAAGGAGGTTGTGGCGAGGTGGGTGTTGGTCTCTTCTGCCAAGTAACTAGTGATAGGACGAGAGGAAATGGCCTCAAGTTGCACCAAGGGAGGTTTAGATTGGACATTAGGAGAAATTTCTTTACTGCAAGAGTGGTCAGGCCTTGGAACAGGCTGCCCAGGGAAGTGGTGGAGTCACCATCCCTGGAAGTATTTATAAGACGTGTAGATGAGGCGCTTAGGGACATGGTTTAGTGGGCACGGTAGTGTTGGGTTGATGGTTGGGCTCAATGATCTTAGAGGTCTTTTCCAACCTTAATGATTTTATGATTCTATGATTCTATGATCTTCAGCACAAAATCAGATTAAATAGACTAGTACTCTTCAGTTTGGTAAAGAGAGCAGGGTTATGAACAGCTGCTCAATGTCTCTTCCAGTATAGGAACTAAGTGATACCAAACACAACTAGATTCAAAAGTAATGTTAAGAAGTATATAGTTAAACTCTGGAAACACTTTGCTGCTGAATGTTGGTAAAGTTGACAGTAGTTCAGTAAATGGCTGGCTGATTTGTTGAAGAAAACTTGATTGTGTTATGAAATACACATCTCTAATCCAGGAACCATAATTTACCAGAGACTAGGAGAATTTCTGCAGAAGTATAACAAAATATTTTCACCTACATATTTATGGCCACTGTCCACTGTTGGAGACAGGATGCTAGCCTAATTATAGACTTTGATTTGATCTGGAGTGGCACTTCTAAAACTTCAGTTTGATAGAATGGATAAGGAACCAGAGCAGAGTGGATGGATAAAAAGGAAAGAAATAAGTGAACGAAAGCAATAGAAGAATGAAAAATAGGTTGGATCATGGAACAGAGAATAGTGAAAGATGAAAAAGGAACAGGAGAGCAGTGATGGAGAAGAAAAAAGGGAATAAAATACAGCAAACAATACAGATATTTTTCAATACTCATGAGTTCAGACTGAAACAAATGTAGAGAAGGACTGCTGGGGTAAATGGGAGAATAGAGGCATGTATTATCAGAAAAGACAAAAAAAATTGCAGTTCCACCAATCTAGCTGAAAAGTGAGTAGAGATATGAGTGTTCTTCATAAATATGTTCACATACATCAGGAGCATAAGCTGAAGGAAAATGCTGTCATCAGAATGAATAGGTGTAAGGTAGCCATGAATAGATCAGGGGTGGAAATTCAGCCAGCAGAGCAGTGAGGCTCTGAAACTGCCTTTGAGAAGGAATAATTGGGGTTGTTTCCAAAATTATTATAAAATACTGTGACATGTCAAAGCAGGAGACTAGAATTAATGAACCTAGTGGTCCGTTACAATTCTAGGTTCCATGTTTTAAACACCAGAAAAAATTTTAACGGAAAATATTTCACACTTGTCTCATTTTTTTCCTGCGATGGGTTTATATATCTCTGTACAACGTAACAGGAACAAATAGATTAATAAATTGTAAAGCTTGCAGGGATCATTAAGTGATCTAATTTGATGTCCTGTAATCACAGGCTGTTATATTTCCCTCAGCTAACTCCCTCTTGTGTGCAATAAACTGTCTTTGTCAAAAACACATCTTCCAGGTAAGTATCTGAATTCAGCTGAAATAATTCAAAAGACTGAAAGTCCACCACTGCCTTCAGAACTTTGTCCCTTTGGCTGACCATCTGCACAGTAAAACATCTATGCAATATTTCTAATTTGAATTTCCATGGCTTTAATTTTTTACTATGCTATTCTCCATGAGGTTAAAAAACACCTCAGGAACTGATATTTTCTGCCTGTGAAAGTACTTATACAATACAATCAAGTTAGCTCAAGTCTTCTTGAAAAGATAAAAAAGAATGAGCTAAGCCATTTGTTGTAAGCAATTTCTTCTAGCCCACAAATACTGCCTGTGTATCTCTGCTAACTTTTGCTATTTTTTCAGCAATCTTCTTGAAATATGGGTACCAGCTTCATTTGCACAATTTCAGGACCAGCCTTCTGTGCTGGAGTTTATATTTTGGACTCATAGGTCTTTCAAAGAGAGATATATTGACAAGTTACATATTACTAACCTACAAAATATGGCAAAAGACTGCAATATCAAGGTATCCTTTCTATATGCATCTGTTTTCCTGGCTCAATGAGTGATGATTTTTGGAGAAACCACTGCGAAGATGAGGGGAATTACTGTGAAACATTACTGTAAATGAAGTACATTCACCTGTGGAAATTTCCACATTCAAGAGGCATAAAAGGTAAGTCAATATATGTAAAGAGAGATCAAATACAGGACACAGATACTGGCAGTGAAGCAAATCTGGAATGCACACCTGACAAACCTGTATCAGTGTCAGAGTCCAATATTCTGACCAATTTGCTTTAGCTTCCACACATGGAGGATTTAAAGTTTAATACCAAATTTACTTCTTTCAAGCTCTTTTGACGTTACATTGGATTTTGATTTTGCAGGGGGATATAGCAACATACTTAAATCACAACACACGTACAAATTATCAGAGTATAGCAATTGCAATATATAGTTGAATCAGAGTACTAACATAATTCTCTATAATATGCTCACCATCACACCACCGGGTATCCTCAGCTGCTGAGAAGGAATATGTGGGCTGAATCCAGATCAAGTCTGTCGCTCTCTTCAAAATCCTTTTTGTCTGTTGTTCAGTTTTCATACTCCATGTTGGTCACACTCTATGCTGAGTTCTGTATTATAAGTTGTGTGACTGTTTCCACTCTTTTCATTAACAGAGGGGCAAACAGTTATACAACTGGTTGATTCATTCAGCTGAGGCAGTTGGTTGATTAACCCAACTAATATAGCCAGTTGATCCAGTCTACCAATATAGCTGGCTGATCCATTCAACTGATGTAGCCATTTTTCTAGAAGACAGACAACCCTCTAGTCCCCTTTTGTGCTAAGTTCAGCTTTCTTTGCAACATTCATGACCATTCCCTACATCCCTCCCTGAGCTTCATGAGCATGTCATCCTTCCCATCTCCTCTGAGCCTTCTGCCATTGTACCGGTTCGTTGATCAGTCACAATCAGACAGGGCCTGGACAAATGCTGATAAGGTTAGGAACATATGGACTGCCTATTGTTTCACATTGTTTTCTGCCACATGAACCGCATCTGCATTGCAAAAACTATTCAGTCACTAACTAATTAAGTTATTGCTTCAGAAAAAAAGATGAATTGCATGCGCAGAACAAAACTTGGACCTGAGGAGATGGCACATGGACTGGAGTCATAATGTTGGTCTTGTGGGACAAGAACATTAATTCAATCAAGAAAGGTGAAAGGTAGGAGACTGTGATATAAATCAGGACTACCTAAGGCAGCCTCAAGTCCACAGTAAAAGTATGTCTTTTATACTTGTGCCATGCAGAGGTAAGTCATCTCAGCGTTCCTTCCTCATGCAACCAAGGATTATGTTAGCCTTAAATTGCTACAATACAACATGGGAGCTCATACTCAGTTGTCTGTCAGTTGTGCTCCTTAAATCCATTTCAGAGATGCTGCTTCCCAGGCTACCACCTTCCATTTGTTCAGGCAGTCCTACTTATCATGTTCTTTACCTGAAAAGATATATAAATAGCGTAATCCAAATTGCTGCTATCTGGAAAGCTGCTTTCCAATACACACCCAGCACTAAAGACAGATATTACACTCCAGGATAGCTGTCCTGGCATGGCAAGGACCACCAAGGAGCCCACACCATCACACAGCTCAGCCTGGCTGTATTTCCAGAGGCCATGAGGAGCATTAATGCCCTTAAAAGCTGCACCGACTTGTGCCAGACTGCCACACCACAATCTCACGGAGCAAAAGGATGCTTGTCTTTGGCTGGTAACAGGAAACCTGAGCCTTTATGTAAATTGCTAGGTACTAGCAAAAAATATCGTAATAGCTGAGAATGGTACCAAAAAGCAAGAGGGAAAAAGATAGATTACTGGAGACAGCCATGATTTGAAAGTTATTAACAAAGTAATGAGAAGCTGAAGAAGGAAGATCTAGGATAACAGGAAACACATACACCCCCAAAATATCTCTTTTTAGATTGTGGAACTGCTGACAAAGGAAAGGGCTGGAAGAGTGATCAAAAAATTCCTTGCCAACAGAAGAGGAAAAAGAGGTACTGGCAGATCTCGTGTCTCATATTTTTGTTCCTATGGTTCTGTTCAATACATTCATGTTACATGTGACTGCGTTATATATAAACTGGAATGCAATGACAAAACCAGGTGTCTCTAATTTCACAAAGTATATCAGACTCATGATACATTAAGAACATTTTTGCAGAACTTCACATTTCAATTTACCTGAATGTGTTACAGAGTTACAACCAAAAGATATGATTTGATTTAAAAGTTCTTTTTTTTTCTTCATTGTGCTGTATTTTTAGAAGAGCTGCTTATTTTAATTGTTGTTCAAATAAAATAATAAAATCAAATAGGGACTAAATTCTGCATAATGGATAAAAACTTGTCTATGGAAGAATATCACATGCCAAAATAGTATCAGAAACTCAACCCCAAGATGGTTGAAATATGTTTTTCTCTGAATACGTGACTATGGAAATAGATGTAATCCATATACCAGGTGTTCAATTAAAAAAAAAAAAAAATCCTTGAGCTTCATTCTACTGCTTTAGCAAATATGTGGTTTTTGTTTACTTGAATTGGGACAGACAGCTAGACGACTTCTTAAATATAGTAAACTAAGCTAAATAAATCAGTAAACAAACATGCATATATATAACTTAACTTAAAAGCAAAATAATCAGATGATAATATAGTCCATTTCTAGGTGTGCAGTTTTAGAAGACATAAAGATTTTAACATTTTACAAAGAAGTATGCATGTGGCTCACTCACAGAATAGCAAATCTGCTGAATGAAAATTGGCCAAAATTACTACCTCAGACTCAAAAGGATATTGTTGGTCTGTTATGTAACTGAATCCACAGAAGAAATGCAGTTTAGTGATTTGTTTGATGTATTTAACACGTTGGTAGAAACCTACCATTACAGAATGCACTGGATTCTTGAAGGCATAGCAATATTGAGCAGTGCTGGATATATAGACTAATCTCAGTTCTCCTATAGGACTGAGCTCCAATTCAGGAAAACAGGACTTTCTGTCTAGAAAGTACTGCAGTGTTTGTATCAATCAGCATACTAGGCTTCTCACTCATAAATCATCCGCTAAATATAGAAATATGAACAACCCCAAATGGTGAATTGTTAAGAACCTGGAGCAATTCTAGTAACAGAGAGAGTCTGGAAATGCTGTTGTCTTGTACAGTACCTAAATAAGAAGCCTCTGAGGGACACTTAGAGAAAAAAAAATAGGTTTTTGTCTTTAAGCAAAGTATTCCTCTCCTTCTGACCTTTTTCTCACTCTCTGGTCACCTTTACTCATTTTCGTAAGCAGTTTGCTCTGTTTTCAGTGTGCCAGTTCACAAAATGAAGCCCCACTCACTGGACTGCAGCAAGAAGCTGGTTGCACCAGCAGCTGGATTCATTTCCAGTTCCCTGAACCAAGCCAGCTCACTGCACAGCTACGCAAGCCCCAGTGACAGCAACACAGAGAGGGAGGAAAGGAACAGCCATAAGGAGGAAGGCGGTGTCACTCCCTGTCTCTGTAGTTCATGCTGGCAGCTAGCACCTACGTAGACACACATACACAGCTGTCCTGGTGTCTGCGTACCAAGCACCCAAGGCCCTACTCTCATATGGCACAGCTGCATAACCTGGACTCAGACTGCTCAGAAAGAGCTGTCTACAGACAGGTAAGAAAGTAAATGTTACAGACAGAGATAGGATTGTTGAGACAGAATCAGCAGTAGCTCAAAGTTTTGAGGTCGAAATTGCCAGTAGGGAAACATGCAAGATCCAAAAGAAGAAAACAAAACAAGGCAAGGCTAATCAGGATGGTCAGTCTAGTTGGGACCTCACTGGGAATCATCAGGTCATCAAGAGGAGTTGTCAGGGTCACCAGTTTTGGCTGGAGCCAGTGTAAGACAGCAACTCAGCAGCAACTCCTTTCCAGCAAGAAAACTCTCCCCCTCCTGTCTGGCCAGCAAAGACTCTCCAGACACCTCATCAGGGTGGTGAGCATGCTCGTATTTAGCCTAATAGCTCCTCACACCCTGACTATCTTTGGTGTGTGTGTTAGCCAGTAAATAACTGCTTTATACTTTTGTCCTTCTTGTAGAGTCTCTTTCCACTGGGCTAAGGATCCTGAACAAACTAACTCAAAGAGGGGCCGTAACAAAGGGTGAGAAACATCATCTTTTGGCAGCAGTGGGGACTGCACCATATCAAGTGGTTGCATAGCTAGGGCTCAGTCTGTGACGTTGTTTAATCAAATGCCTCTTTACTAGAACATGTAAGGAATTCATCACTGTGGAGATGTGGCTGTGCATATAATCCAGAATTCCAAGTAAAGGAATTATATAAGGTAAAGACAGTACGATATTTCTTGGTTCAGCATCAGACAACATATTTCCTAATATTAGATCTCAGTTTTCTCACCTTGTATTAATGTCTTAGTGCTTTGCCCTGAGAAATTCTAACTGTTGAAGATAAACAACGTTGAACGCATATATATATTTAATAAGATGCTGCCAAAATATTTCTTGCTGAGAAGCTTAATAAAAACCTCTGGGATTGTGACAGATGGTAATCTATATGGCTCTGTCAAATAAGTAATGCCCAATTGGCTGCTTTCTGTATATGAATCATTTTCTTCTGTTGATTACATTTGCATTTGTTCACAATGTGGAAGTTATACGTTAGCATAGCAAGATTTTTTGCTGTTATTTACTAGAATGTCAGCCTTGATGATTCTTCTCTGGGAAACTTGATATTAATTGGAGATATTCAAGTATCTTCACTGATTCTTGTCTGTTGTGGTTTAACCCGGCAGGCAACCAAACACCACACAGCTGCTCGCTCACTCTCCTTCCCCCTGCTGCCCCGCAGTGGGATGGGGGAGAGAATTGGAAAAAAAAAGTAAAATTCATGGATTGAGATAAAGGCAGTTTAACAGAACAGAAAAGGAAGGAGAAATTATAGTAGTAGTAGTAGTAGTAGTAGTAGTAGTAGTAATAATAATAATAATAATAATAATAATACTAATAATAATGGTAGAATATACAAAATGAGTGATACACAATACAACTGCTCACCACCTGCTGACTGATAACCAAGTAGCCATCGCTACTTCCTGGACCACGCCTCCTATTTATATACTGAGCATGACGTCATATGGTATGGAATACCCCATTGGCCAATTGGGTTACCTCTCCTGGCTATGCTCCCTCCCAGCTTCTTGTGCACCTGGCAGAGCATGGGAAGCTGAAAAGTCCCTGACTGTAGACTACTTAGCAACAACTAAAAACATCAGTGTGTTATCAACATTCTTCTCATACTAAATCCAAAACACAGCACAAGGAAGAAATTTAACTCTATCCCAGCCAAAACCAGGACATTGTCTCTCCCTGTATTTTCATAGAAGACATTCTGGCCTTTGAGTCTGTAATTTTTTATAGAAAGAGCAGAGCTAGCCACTGCAGTCACATTTGGGGTAACAATGGCTGCCCAAGGAAAGAAATTTGATGCAGTCCCAGGACATTTCAACAGCCTTTAGTAGTTCTTCTTACCTCCATCCTAGGCATGGATCAACAGGCAGCTGTCGTACAGATGAAGGAGTGGGAGTGGACAGACTAGGAGCAGTAGCAAGACTGAGAAGCTCTTTGCTCACAGATAGTTTTGCGGTAATTGGGCACCTAAATGCCTCCTTTCCTCCTGTTTCTTTTCTCTTCCTCTCCAGCAGCATGCTTATTGTGATGCTATTAAGCATTTATATCTACAGTTCATATTTGTTAGAAACTTTCCTGTTGGAAGCTGAGGTATGTTGCTAACTGCTGCATTGATGGGAGGTGAGGAAGGCCATAGAAGGATCATTACAATCTTCCTTTAAGGTCTGTTCAAGAATTTGACTATACAGGTACTCTTTAGAGCTCCATCCCAATGGAGCTACATTGCTGCAGGGACCTCCAAGGAAAGAACAGAGGGTCCAAAGACCAGCATGTTATGTAGGACCAGCTTCTGCAGGAAATAGAGCACAGGGGGCTCAAAACCACAGGTACATTTCAAGTCTGGCTTACATTGTTCAAAGAGTGTGATACACCATAATGCTGGGTGTCTTCAGGTTTTTGTGAAGGCCATGGCTAGTATGGTCCAAAATATGTTGTATGAAGTCTTTCTCCCTCATATTCCCTTCTATGATATAAAAAATGCACTTTTCCCCCACCTCATTGTCATAAATTTCCAGCTTACCACTTGTAATTCTGCCTTGACAGTCTCGTATCTCTGAGTGACAATAGATATGAGTCACACGAATCCATGGTACCCAGCTTTATGAACTTCTCAGAACCTGCACGTTGTGCCAATTTATGTCACTTTGGGTGACTGGACAGGTGAAGGTAATGCATTCATGTCATTGCCTTGATGCACAGTGGTAGACTGCGCGCCATTTGCGCAAGCAGGGCTCCTGCCCGTGAAGGCTGTCAACTCTGTCATTGGATCGGGTCTCTTTCAGTGCTCTAAGTCTAAAGATGTTAGTGGAAGTATTTCTTCCACATCTTAAGGAAAGATTTCACCTGTTTAACCTCCCTGTACAGTCTGAATCTAATTCTCATGCATTGGGCTGTGCAAATATATTTGTGTTTTTTATAAAAAAGAACTCAGAAAGGATGTAAACCTTAGAAAAGAGCCCAGCTGGCTGCTTCTGCCTGGGACAGAACTGAGTCTAACAGACTACAGAAGCCAGATAGATAAAAGTGAAGAGTACACAGCTATGTATTAGGAAGTGAAATATCTAGGACCATTATGTGATATTCTTTGATTAGAACATATAAGTGGAGGATAGAAAAAAAATGAAATATGGTAACAAAAGCAGCATGAATAAATGCTTTTACATTTCCTAGCACTTCATAAAACAGTTAAAAACTGTTTCTTCTCAGTGTGAAAGGAATTTTATTTTTTGAATTCTGATAATCCAGTAGGAAGTAGTAGGGAAATATTTTGATGTTAGGTAAATAATTTCTTTTACCTGAAATGGAATGCTTTTCTTCGGTTCTGAGCATACTTTGATATGTAAAATATTCAAAGAGAAATTAATAAGCAAAATAATTTCGGATCAAATTAACTCAACATTTTATGGTTTTTTTTTTTTTTCCTTCACTGAATGTGCTTAGATATAAAGTAAGTTTCCATTCTTCCCTGGAAGGCATCAGATATCTTTAGAATATTTCAGAAAGAATCAAGCAACTTTGCCCTTATGTTGGCTATGTGTTAGGCAGTGCTCTGAACACTACCTTATTCTGAGATTAACAGGTTTCTCTTTCAATAGAGATGTAGGATATGCTTATATGAAGCACTTCACAGGATTAATAACAGAAAACGCAAATGGTAAAAAAAGGAGCATTACTGACCTTTGGTATGCAGGTAAGGGTTCAGGCCACAGCCAAAAAGTTACATTAATCCAAGCTCTTCTACCCAATGTATTTCAGAAGATATTTTTGAATGTTACCTAGAAATTTGAGAAACAATTCCCAGTAGAACTAATGGAAACTATGCCTCTAATTCTGCTATATTACTTTGAAGGTCTTGGTCACTGAATTGTCAAAAAAAAAAAACAACACCCTACTATTTGTGTCATATTTCCAAAGAAACTACAATTATCATCACAAGCTCAGTTTCGAAGTTGAGAACAAAGATGGGACTAAGTCTTTGGGTAAAATTTTCAATTAATCCTAATCTTTAATAAGACAAGTTTCTAACAAATGTTTGGGATTTTTATAAAATTAATCTTTATGGATTTCAAAATATGCATCAAATAACCACAAACTTTAGAGACCAATGACTTCAACACCTATTTCCGTATAGGGGCTGTGCTTCTCATATTGCAATGATTCTTATGTCTGTTCTGCATAACATTTTTTCACAGTATGTAATTATTTTGCAAATAAAACCCATTCAAAATATCTACGGAACAAATACCATTTCAGCAGAATAAAACCTCACAAAATATGCTCCAGAAACTAAAATGTTGCCATATGAGCAACACCTGAGAAAATTTTCTCCTCATCATAAGCAGATACCAAAGAAAGATTTGAGCAAACTTTGTCATTTACCCAGTGTTCAGGTCCTTGACCTCAACAATTTTTATAATGACTTGGCATTAAGTTACAACATTCCAATTACTTTGGTTAGTCCACTCAACTAGATAAAACATGTAAGGACAATTAACGTGTCATTTCTCTTCAAGAGAAAATTTACATTTCTTTCATGAGGATTATTGCTTTTTTAGATTAAAATAACTTCTTGCATGTGAAAGTACTACTTGTGTTGTCTCAGATGAGTAATTCAAGTTTCCTGTCTCATTCTCTTCTTTTACTGACCTTTGCCATACCTCTTTCTACATTATACCTGACATCCCTCTGCTAATGAAAAAGATTAATAATTTAAAGGAGTTTGGGTTTGTCAGCTCAGGAAGTCAGATTTTTTTGCTGAGTTAGCATAATGTATGCTGAATTACTACTTTCACATGCTCACTGGAATCAAGATAAATGAACAGAAGCACATTCTGAACATTTATTATTTTCTAGCAAGCTTCAGCCACGTGAGAAACTGTTCAGTATGCACAGAATGATTACAATTAATTTTGATATATTTGGTTAAGCTTAATAAGCCCTTGCTTCATAGCGTAATGTGACCGCCTCTGGAATTAAGAAATACTTAAATGTACTTACAAGGTGGATGTCAAATATGAAAACAGTAAACCTTTCATCTTTGCCTAGTAGTGTCATCTACAGCAAGTTATAGCAAGGGTTTATTTGCCCTTAAAAGCATTAGTGTCCCCTCCGCTAGAGACACTGCATTTTTGAAACTAAAATGAAGAGCACCATTGGACAAATCATAACATAACAAGGAAACATTTGCTGACATAAAGATCCAATATGATAGACTATTTCCTTAGCTGAAACTCCAAAACCACTATTTGTTTTATTGTACTTTTATATGTTTTTCTTTCTGAAAATGTTTGTTTCTTTCTTATATTTGTAGCTTCAGTCATATAGTTTGAAAAAATGCCGTTCAACTTGTTGCAGCATGATCTATTACTTGCTTTTGTAGTTGTTATTACTTGACTGTAAATGTATGTTAACTTTGCACCTTAACAAAAATTATGAACAAATTTCACAGTGGTACACCAAATGAGCAAAACTCATCTGATGGGTTGTAGTGGGTTCTGATGGAAATGACACTTGCACATTCAATTTCAGCTCGAACTGCAATATGAGGAGTAGAGAGGTAGAAGGTGGAAAAGAGGAGTGAGCCTGAAAGTCATTGTATTGCCCATTTTAGACAATAATTAGACCATCCAAAGCTTACAGGTGCTAGCTGAACCAAGCTGCCTGGGTGGGTGCTTGGTTCTCAGCAGAACCATTCCTTCTAGATGGTGCAGTAATGGACAATTTGCCATGAAGCCAGCAGTTATTACATGTTAAGTCTTCCAATGTGCTCTTTAAACTTCTAAATAATCATCAATTAGAAATTGCTCTAAAGTCAGGAGGAAGTATACTGTATCTCCCAGATGCTACTGAATTCTAGATTGTACCTTCCTAGAGTAATCAATTTTTTTGTACCACACTGTCTCTTTAACCAATGAAATTAATGTATTGTCAGAGAAAAAAGGGGACACAAATCAAAACATATGTGACTAGTGCATAGGGTCCGCATCGCTATGGTTGTGCAGTACAAGATCAATTACCTTCCTTTCTTCTGGCCAGAAGCCTCTATGTGATTTATAAAGCAGTTTACTAATAGGTTGAGAAGAAAATATTTACAAAATATGAGACCACAAATGAAAAATTCCTGTGAATAATGGAATTCCTTTAAAGTGGTTTTTTTTTTTATCATCTTGTTCTTAGGTACATTCCTATGGAACTAAAATTTCAGTCTCTGCCCATTAACACCATAAACTACATTAATGTCCAGGTGTGTATTTCAAAGATAAATGTCTGTGTATTATTATAAATTAGGTCACTATTACAGTCATAAAAGTGTCAAACATTTGAATGCCTTAAATAAATCATCATGCCATTTTTTTCATCATTTTTTTTGTGGCAGAAAAAAAGTCAGATGTTTTCTCTGTTTACATTGGGCTTCCAGTTTATATGAGTGCAAGCAGTCTCCAAACTTGCCAGTTGTGCTTGCAATTCCCTTGTTTTCTTTCACTCACATTGTAGGTTTCCCACAGACACTGAACTACTTAGATCTTGTTGTACTATGCCCAGTCCTACAGCTTGCTTCTCTAAACATCTCTTAACATCCTCAGGGGTGGAGTGCTGGGGTAATTTCTTTTCGTTTTCCCAACTCACCGCATTGATGCAGCATCAGACAAACCTCTCCACAGACAGGATCTGCGCAGTGTGCTGTGGGAAAATCCATCCAGGGTGCACCCGATGCTGCACAAATGTGGGGTTCCCAGCATCTGGAGTGATGTAAGATTTGGTTGCTATTTATATTCCTTTTTTTATTCTATCATCTTATTAAAATCTTATTAAAACAACTATTTTGTTAAGCCATTTGTTGTCAGGTCTTTATCATCGAGATCGAGAAAGAACCTGCACCGTGTCCCTCTGTCTCACCCCCCTGTCCCAGTGCAGAGCAGTTGCAATCTCTGCATGAGCATTTGTGAAAGTGGCTGCAGAAGGAGTTCTGCTTCAGAGCGGCCCTATTTCCCTCCCTCTTCCCTCCGGGTGTGCACACAGTGCACATTAAAACCACCCATGTTTGTAATTTTTAAAAGACTAAGAAAAGGGCAAATTTCAGTCCTCATTTGGATTTCCTAGTGATATGAGTCCTCTTTCCAGCCTTATGCTGAAAATAAGGGTCCTTATTCATTAGGGCTGAAAGTGGAATTTAAAATTTTCAGCTAACTATTGGAGGGTTCTCTTTTTTAATGATGACAGGAAACAGGAGATGTCTAGGTAGAGTTCACAGCCCAGAACTGTCTGAAGTACTTCAACAAATAAAATAGTGTAGACTGAGTTCCACAGTTTTATAGGGAAGTGCATCCAGATGGACTGTAGCTTGGCAGGGGAAAACAGCAGACAAATTGGAAAATAAAAATAGAAGCTGAGAAGAAGCAAATAATATCTCCAAACCAAAGATAGGGGTTTTTTTGTTGTTTTGGGTTTGTTTTTTTTTTTTTTATTTGTCTGAGTAGCTTCAAACTATTTTCGCAGATAGAGAGCATTATTTCTGGCATGCTTCCTAATTAACTTCCTTCTCGAGAATATTCCTCCAAGGAGACGACTGTGCAATGATCATTAGCCTGAATCTTAGCACAGAGCATGGTGTAACCCAGACAACAGAAATAAACTCCCTACACAGCGCAAGGCTTTGCTTTTTCTGACAGTAGTGACTATGCTGTAGCTGTGGGGTACAACACCAGTGAAAGGATAAGTACAGGTGGTTCGTACTCTTACCCACCAGACTGGTGGTGATTTTGGCCAAGAAGGACAGGAAAGAGGCAAAAAGTGAGATGGACTCAGCAAAACTCAGTAGTATATGTTTTCTCTCCAGGAGTTCCCTGTTTTATCCCCACCACTCCAGGACAGTTCTTGATGTGTACCATAACCTGTAAATCTTTGCATCCTCAGAACATCTTGTCTCGGGGCTGCTGAAGACTTTGCACCACCTTCCCCACAGGTTGGTGTTCTCCAGTTGCTCTTTTATTACCACTAGTGGGTAGCATAGCAGAAGTCCAGACGGAAATAGAAGGCAGCAGTGTCCTGCTTTCCAAGTCACTGCCATGTTGCTAAGTAGTTATAGCACTGCCAATTTTAACAGCATGAAATGTAGCAAAAAATGAATTCCACATATGAACAAATTTGGCTTTTGCTCTCCATACCTTACAGTCTGCTCCTTCTTAAAAATAACTGGGGTTTTAGTGTTGCTAAGGGTCAATACACCTTTCTTTTTGCAGAACAATTGTCCAGGCCATCCTTGCAATCTGCTTTCAATCTTCCCAGATGCCACATGTTTCAAAGTACCACGGAATTTATAAGCAGTATAAAATTCTGAACAATTTCAGAACATTAAATACTCCTTATTATAAATTGCATAAGGGAGTTAAGGTTCCCTCACCTGAGGCCAGGTGTATCAGTTCCTTAGAGACTAAATAAATGACATATAGACCAGGTTAGACAGATTCATTGTCAGGATGAATTCATGGGCTTGATTCTTCTTTCATGATATAATTATACAGCTCCTATTCATTGCAGTGGATAACCATTTGCCTTTGCACTTATTAAAATGCACATTGTCACAAGAACTCAACTGCAGTTGTATTTAGGAGAGCAGGGAGGGAAAAAAGAGGAGAGAGATTCTGAGCTCAGCAAGAGCCAGGAGCCACTATCTCGAATGGGGCAAGATTCTGCTATCAGCTCTGCAGTGACACTTTGTATGTCTAAAGACAGCATCCCACAGCTCAAGGAGATCCTATAGCAGATTAAAAACAACCACATGCCTATGAGGTCTGCTGGTGATACTGTTCAACATGTTGTCCGTGCCCTGTGTGCCCTACTAGTTCTCAATGGCCCTGACCAGCCCACCTGGGTCCTCCACCCCCACGTGTCCAGGGGCTCCATTTCAAGTCAGCTCTGCTTGTGCCTGGCTGTGGATCCTGTTGATCCAGATCCTGACCCCTGGACTGACTTCCTAGGTTGACCACAGACCTCCCTCAACACTATGGGCTTACCTGATGACCACTGGACTGACCCTGGTTCCCATCACTGCACCTGATCCTGACTTCTGTTCCCAGCTTGAGCTTGGACTTGCCTTTTCACCATGGACTTACCTAGTGATCTGGACTCTTGGCTGACCTTGGCTGCCTTTTTCAGGCCAACTCTGCTTGTCTCAACATGGGGCTGTGGGGCTGAGCCTCAGCTATCAAGGTCCCTGCCCTGCCCTGGTACCACATTTGGTTCACCATCTGTTGGAGAGCAACTGGGCCTTTCTGCTCCCTAACACAACAGTGTGACAGTCTGTCACGCAACTGTGCACTACTCTGTTTGATCACTGTACATACTATTGGTTATTGAGCATCTTAAAGGACAAAATTAAAACTGATGTATTGATTGTGCAAATCTTCTGGACCAGGGGAGAAAGAAACAGATGTAAAATAAAATGAAAGATCAGATGACCGGTTCATCTAACATCATTAAAAGGCAAGAAGACATGAAAGTGAAGGAGAAAATTAATAAATACCAGAAATAAAGGTGACAGTATTTGAATGCATCTCAAACTTTAAATAATTGCTAGAGGCTAGAGGCTCGTGGGATGATTTACAATGAATACTAACAAAAAAAGCTTGTAGACCGTAAGTAAATAAATCCATGTCTCTAAAGGGTTGTGCTGGTCTGACATAATTCAATATGCATAGTACAAAAAAATGTGTAAACTGTCCAGCTCACACCTCACAAAGTAATAAACGTTGTCAGATGAACACTGAAGTCAGGATGTTATTGGTTCTCAGTAAGAAAAAGTTACTCCAGAACTCATCTCATGGTCATTCTTCAAGACCTCTGTAGGGCATTGTTTTATAACGATATATATTTCTTCTGTGGCATTTTATAATATTTGAAAAACATGATTCAGATCTTTACTCTTTAATGAAAACACCGAAAAGCTCTCAATGTTACAGCAAATAAATTTGGGGCTAACCATCCTTTCCAGTGAAAAAGTGAGGGCAAGGATGGAAAAATCTGAGAGACATGGCTCACAGACTTAGTCCTTCAAGGAAGATAAATCATTGCTTATTATCCCTATGGGGACTCCTTTTTAAAGATACACAGGAGAAGGCTGGAGTAGCTCTGCAAAGAAATGAGGCTGCAAGGCCTTTATCTTCTAGAAATTAAGTTTCAGCGAGAAAAACAGAGTTTAAGACATTCACTGCGAGTCCTGCACCACCTTACCTTTGACAACAGGAGATTTCAAGAACTGTCCTGTTATTGTTCTCTCCACATTTTTCTCCTAGGTCTTAAATCAGATGATGAAGAGTGAAAGCTAATGACACTAAAAGTGAGATTAATTTACATTAATTTTTCCAACTTTCATCTCAGTAGCATGTTAGAAGCCAGAATGTAACGTCAAATTCTGCATATCTGCTCCTAATCAGCTGAGGAAAAGAGTGTGTGGGGGTCTTATCTGCACTTGGTTACGGGTGCTTTGGTACTGTTCATGTAGCCCTGTGCAATAGCAGGCTCAGTCAGAACCAGGTCTTACTGTGTTGTGTGCTGTAAAATCCAAAAGGCAGAGTTCCTGCTCTAGAATTGATAAAAGCTAAAATCTGTTAAAAGCACAGTGCACACATGCACAATGAGACTAGAGTCATAAGTATTAAAATTCCACTTATCTTTCACTGAAATCATGTTTAATTAACAGTAATTCAGTCATTTGCTAGAAATCACCTTACAAATTAAGACAAGGGGTATGAAATGCTAACAGAAATACTAATTTTATATGCAGTTCATATCGCTTTTCTAGACTATAAATCTTCATGGTAGTGTTTGCTCCCAGCTTCAGCTCTAATAGGTCTTTTTTTAATGTCTTTATTAATTTTGCCTTGTTTATTGTTGTGAATGTATCACCATTTTCCTGCTCACTGAGATGAAACTGCATCTTTTTTTGTTGCTGCTGCTTCCCAGGAGTATGAAACGCAAATGAGTTACACCTCATCAAACCTCACATTTTTCTTCTGTGATACAACTAGTCATGTTTTCTTGCTGGTACATAATTCAACTTGCAGATGCCTCATCAACCTCCCTCTCTCCTTGACACCTGTCAACTGTTTGTCCTCTTGGTGAAGGTGTTC
This sequence comes from Calonectris borealis, assembly GCF_964195595.1. Lineage (NCBI taxonomy): Eukaryota > Metazoa > Chordata > Aves > Procellariiformes > Procellariidae > Calonectris > Calonectris borealis. Next base: position 80,055,931 of record NC_134313.1, on the reverse strand, counting down.
AGTGCATTATTATTCCAATCTGAGGCAAGTCCTTGGGAAGTAGCTGTCAATAGGGTGTGTAAGATCCTTGAAATACAAACTTACACCTTTCTCTAAGCCACTATTCGGGAATGATGGCATGCGTCAGAACGCTAAGGCTGTACGAGAAATAGTCATTAAATCCCTTGTGCATTAAACAGTCAAAACATATTGCAACATGTTCTGATGATCCTGATCCTGCAGTGAGCTCAGTACATGCATGGAGAACCTTGGATCGGTGCATTTGCATAGCTGGCTGTAAATTTAATTTTGAATTACCTGAAATGCGTGAAACTATTTAGAAAGTGGCCAAAAAGTTTTTTATTTCAGTCTCTGAATAACATTCTTCAGCATGTTTATTACCTGGCACATTTTAAAGGGCAGAAGTAGACAGCGTGAACAAACAGTAAAGGTTAAAAAAAAAAGTAAAGTTAAGTTATGTTACTGACAAGGATTGATGGCTTAAGCAGAGATGTCACTGATTCTCACAAGTAAGCAAAGGACAAATGCTGACAGGTGAGATCATCACATTTTTGTCAGAAAATTATGACCTTCAGGATTTGTGCAGTAACTTTTTCTAGGCATGTGATCTCTTCTAAAGTTAGCGCAGCATTTCTGAACCATGTTAGATTAACAGGCATGGAGCGCTAAGTCCTCAGCACGCACTCACGCACAGAAAACAGAGAAAGCAGTCTGGGTCAGCAACCTCAGGCCTGTTCTGAAATGACCAAGTCTTGGAGTGACAGAATCGTTTAGTCTCCAAACTGTTTCAATGCCTGACCTCTGCTGAAACTGCCAAATAGACATCAATGCCAGTTACAACATCTAACTGTATAATGTAGACATCTGTCAGCTGAGAACTAGCCACCATCTACATTTCAGTTAAGTTACCAAAAAGGCGTCACTCAGCAGCATGCCTTGTAGACAACCCTGCCCAAGCCTGGAGTGAAAGGTACATTAGGTTTACTTCAATGGGATTTCTACCTTTTCAAATAAACTGTAAACTTTCAAATAAACTAAAAGACGTTGCATTGAGCAATAAGCGAACAGAAAAGAATGCCTCAAAACCTCTGCAAAGAGCAGTAGTCACACATGGCTTTGAAATTGAGAAGATACAGGTACAGATATGACAGAGCTTTGGAAGATGAAGGAAGGAAATGAGAGAATCAGATCAACCTGACCTCAGAGACTGAATTTTATAAAGGACTGGGTGATGTGTGCATTTGGAAAAGCAGGAAGTAAAAAGGTGATGATAATGATTGAAGGATATTATGAGAGCCTAAATGGGAATTTGGAATAAGGTGATGAAAACGAGGTGAACTGGGGGAATGTTGAAGACGAAAAAGCAGCAGCACAGGGACATCTCATGGTTATCTGATGTAAATGAGCAAAACACAACCTTCAAGTTTTGTTGTTCAAAGTTGTCAACTGGAACAGGGATGGAGGGGAAGAGAAGCTATGAAAGAAATTTCAGGTGTTAGCTTTTGGTCATATCGAGTTACAAGAGATGATGACTCATCCTGGGTGAGATACTGGGGACACCACCATCAGCATGAGATTAGAAAATTCATAAATCAGCACAGAGCAGATGTGTATGGATGAACTGTCAGAAATAATGTACTTAGCGGGAGAAACAGAGAGTGAAAGATAGCATTTTGGAGTACCTCAGAGACAACAGGAGAAAAGAGATGGCATCAAAATAGCTGATAAAAGAAAAGTTAAAGGAAAACAAAGTGGATGGACTATTATCCTGAAAGCGAATAGCCTGCAAGCACCAGCAACGTTACTAACAACTCTCAAAGAGAAGAAATAAAACCAATTTCCCCAAATGCAATAGCAGCTGACATATTACTGGCTTCTCCTTCAGCTTAGGGCAGTACTCAGAAACCCAGCAACAGGAGGGCAGCAGAAAATCAGCAATATCCATCTCATCTGAAACCAAGAAAGATGGCAGTGTGTTTGGGGCTCTGATTTTTGGGCAGGAACAGACATTACAAGCAGTAGATATGTCCAATGCACATTTAGAGGAGGGAAATCAGCATGTACACAGTCTGCCTGAAGAACATCAGATGAAAAGGCTGTACTTTACCTAAAATATTTCTACTGGTTTTTAAAGAAAAAACAGAACTCGACTGAGTTGATTGGTGCTATAGCTCAGTATTTTGGAAATTTTGGGTAATGAACAACATCTCAAAAGTATTCATCCATCTATTTCCTATAAATAAATGCAGCTTGTGAGTATATGCATAAGTTTATATAAAAATATGTCCATTTTTGTCCACATGTATGTCAAGAGAATAAACAATAATGTGAAAGAGAAATAGCTTATAGGTCATAAAAGAGATTTTAACTTGTGATTACATAGAAGGGCAACTAGAAGCTAGTCTGGAATTTTAAAATGAAGGATGCTTGTGGACTTTAAGCATTTGCAGAGTCAGGAAGTAGAGTGGGGAGTGTTTCTTTTCCTCACCTACTAGGTAGATTTAGACATCTGAATTCTACCAAAGTTACACTTTATTCTCTTACTACACATACTGAATCTAAGCGTTAAGATTTCATCGAATTGCCTAAACATTGGTCCTCTCTGAAATTTGTGATTCCCTAGGATGTCCCACCTGGTCTCTGACTTGTTTTCCAGTCTGGGTGCACCTATGAACATAAACTTGAGGCCATCCTCACTCCAGTCCCTTGAGGGATTTTGCCTGTTTTCCATCATTCTTAAAAACCTTCCAAGTTTTAAGCAAGATAGTAGGTGGCAAGAAATTCACTTTCTGGACTTCAAAGCTTTTGTGCAGGAAATCTTAATTACAATAGGCCACACAGTTAAACTCTTGCATTTCACTCTGCTTGGTGTAGAACATTACTACCAGAAGCCCTATTTACTCCAGAAATGTTTGACAACCACACTGCCTGAATTCTGCGTGGCTCTAGGGCCTTCACAAAGGAGTAATGACTTTGGGAAAAAAAAATAGTTTTAGATGAAACTTCTGGTATTATAGAAAATTAATGTTAAAGGCCATCTGTGACACAAACACAGCTTTCCATAGTAGTGTGATTAGAGTTAATTTTGTGCCGGAAAAATCCAGAACAGCCTGTGTACCAGAAACAGTTCCACCTGTCAGCTGTCCTGCCATATTATTTGTAACTTCTTATGTATTTATGCTCCAAGTGTCCCTCTCCATACAAATTAGTTCTACATGTATTACATTAAAATCAACTCCTTTTTATCTCAAAAAGTATTCCAAGACTACTGTGTCTAAAAATAAATATTTAGTGTCTTTCCCATGCTAACAGAAAATGATGGTAATAAAAAGATATCATTCTTCTTCTTAACTGAAAAATAAATGGACTAAGGAGCAGCTTCACGGGGCCCTCAGTGTTGAACCTTTTCCATTTAAATGGGCTCTGCCAGTAACTTCAGCTGGAGCAACAACAAGCCTACAGTTATTTGTTCTCAGTTAAGGTTTCAATAAACTTTGATTGATGTATGTATACTTTGCTGAATTCAGCAGTACAGCATAGTAACCAATGCATTGTGTGAGTAAGGTGGTATTTTAAAAGCACCTGCCTCTTATAACAAATTTGAAAAATTCTTAAAATATAGATTATTTGGAAATAGATACCGGAAATAGATACTCAAGTTGCATCTATCTGTTCATTTTTATTTAATGTGAAGTCCTTGAAAAAAAACATTTCCATAAACTATGCAATCTCCTATTCCTTATTTTCATTATACTAAATTAACCTTCACATTTCAAGATAAATTAATTCTTAGAGAATGCAAGCAGTTGTTATTCTATCAAAATCACCAAGCAAAACTAGGTTTGAGTGTTCCGTCTAGAATACAAAGCCGAGGGAAGATCAACATAAATCTGTCCCACAGGGATTTGCATAGAATGCTGAACTCAGACACACGCCATGGAAATTGCTGTGCAAGAGACATACCGTGAATTGTAAACACCATATCGCAAAGCTGTTAGCTTCAGGCTGCAGGCTTGCTTTGTTTTTTGATAGGTCTTTCACTGGTGGTTTCAGAGGACAACATAGATATTATTCTCTTATATCTAGTCCAGCTGAAAAGTTAACCAAGACACAGCATTCCTGTGTTATTTGAGTCAGTTCATTCAGTAAAGCTAACAAAGTCATTCAACAAGCAAATAAACCTCGGTATGCATGGCATTGTTCTCCCAGTACTCAAAGGGCTGCTGTGGCTTAGGTGCAATGCACAGTGTTACCCCTAAATGAAGAAAGGGGCAACATTCTTCTCGACTCATCTACTGCAAAGCATTTGTAAAGAATAATTATCTTTTGCTGTAATAAGAAAACAAGAACAAAGCAAGCTGTTACTTCTGTGAAATGTCTTTGGATATCTAGGCAATAATGACAACTGTAGGTCAAACCTCAAATAAGCTAGAACCTGCTCCAAGCATTAAGATTTTGAGTCTAAAGCTCAAATAAGTAATGAGATTTAAAATATGGATTGGGATTTTTTTCTTCTAAATATACTTTTGCAGCTATATACTTCTATCATGTAGATAATGATAGGAGAAATGAGGAGAGCACTGAAAATATCACAAGAAATCTTCTTTCCTAAATATTGTCAATAAGGTCATAAAAAATACTCACAGCTGGTTGCTGGTCCAAGCAAAAAAAAAGAGATAATGTAGCTCAAGATAAATCACCAGAAACAACTCCTCTTGAGCATTTCATACAGGAATGGACTGATGGCTTAGCTTGCCAAGATTTGCTTGAATCTAGAACCCCATCCTCTTAGTGTTTGACTCGGCTAGGCATCCTAAGGCCCCTTGAGACAGATGAATCCAGGGAAAAGTTTTCTTGGACACCAGACTAGCTGGTACAAACACGTTTTCACCAGCTTCTTAACATCAGTAAATGGGGAACATTTCTTTCAGCAATTATCACATAATTAATTGCAAGGTGGTATGCTAACTAACATCAATCCCCAAAAAATCTTCCACTCTAGTGTAAGTGGACTGCTAAAGACTAATCATCAAAGAAAAATGCAAGATTGTAAAATGTCAGATGCCTGTCAAGTGCTAGTGCTCAGTAATGAGTTTTGGGACGCTGAGTTTTGGAAAAGAGAGCAGAGATCTTTGGATTTCTTACTTTTTTACACAGTATGGTCTTTAAGTAAACCAAAAGATTTTGGTATCATCCAATTAGTATTTATAGGGAAGCTCCATATAACCAGCTATGCACTGGACAAAGTGAATACATAAGTATTTATAGGCCATCTGAGTCTATGAATGTGAAGTTTTGCCCATTCAGTTCTGTGGTCAAAAGTGTTTCAGATGCATAAGCAAATTCTTAATTAGATTGACGTTTTAGGATATAATTGTGACCACAGTGAATCCTTTCAAATCAGATTTATATGTGGAGTAAACAAATGGAGAATCAAGGACACTAATTATACTTAAAGAGAGCCTAACACTGATCCCATGCACTTTAGCTTAATAAGATCGTAATCCAGAGCCAACAGGTGCACTCTTACAAATTTGAGATTCAACATTCTCTGGCATGCAATATTTTAACATATTATTTTAAATAAAATATCCCAATTACATTTGACTATCCATTCCTATTATGTTTAATGAGGCAGGGGAAATGAACACAGACTAAAAGCTTATATTGAAATACATGGTTATATATATATTGTTACATTGATTTAAAACTTCTATATACATGAATTCAGCCTGAAGCAGAATGTTTTTGGGTACATGATCTTTTCCAGAACAGGTGTTAATAATAAGTATGTTCGTTAACTATATACATTGAAAGTAAGTGTCCTATCAAATGTTATTTTTGGTATTGGTGTTCTGAATTACCTTAATACTCACCAGCTGATTCACAGCCATCCAGTGGTTTATCCTTCCTTTTTTTTTTTTCTTTCAAGTTAATTGCTTGCCAATTAGGTTGATATGTGAGTAAATGTCAGTCTAGCTATTCAACAACCATTTATTCCAAGATGCAGATTTTTATCATTTATCTGTGAAAAATTAACATAAATAATATCAGATTCACGCTGCCTTCCAAAATAAATCACAAACACTTTTATTTTAGAACAAGTGATCATTAATTTTCCAAATTAGAGGAAATTTTAGTGAATGTATTTTTTGCCATAAAAATATTTTTGGGCATTCCAGAAAACATGTCAAATGTTTTTCTGTCTCCTTTTTTTTTTGGTTTTTTTTTTTTTTTTTTGTTTTAAATCTGTGTTGGTTATAGGTGGATAACATGAAATAACAATTAGGCAAAGTTATTAACAATGTGAACGTTTTGTCCCAGGCATATTCCCTCTAGTTGCTAATGGGCAATTTCCATCAGCTTTGATGTGAAATGAATCAGACAAAGTGAACATATATATATATATATGAATGACTCACCTCCTGTTGACTGTTTGCAGCTGAGAACGGCCACATGCCCCCAGAACCATTGACAGTCTTTATGGACCTTCCTTTAGGTAAGGGAGTAGGAGCTTGAGGTATGACCAGCAACAGGTTTACAGCAGTTTTTACACTTCTCCCTTCTTCAAAGCACAATACAGAAGAGCAGCTTTGGGGCTTGAGACTCAAAGAGCTGCAAAATCTTATAAAGCAGAACGTTACCTCAATCCTTCACTAGGAATGCTGAAGAAGGCTACAGACATTTAGAAAAATCTATATTAAATTTGCATATCAGAATCTTGTTTCCTCTCCCTTCTACTCCAGACTTTATGAAACTTGGTTCCCCAGGTATATTCCTCAAACACATTTCAACAGATTTTCTGACAGATTTCACCTGATGGTTTCTCTGGTGATATTGCAGAATGGGACAGCCTGAATCACTTCAATTTTTCAAATGCGGTGTTAATAAAATTGCCTACTACTACTATAGCTACTATTGCTATAAAATGTCTCTGGATTTTTCCTTTTTAATTTGCTTAACTAAATTAATAGCAGCTAAGTTCATGTCCTGATTCATTTTTTCTGTGCTCATAATTTAATACCTTTGCATAAAGCAAAGAGGAAAACATTGACTAAACTTTCAGCAATTTTAATAACCCCTAAGGACACATTATGATTATGCTAAGAGACTCATGGGCAGGTGCTAATATTAAATAATCATATTCATACTATATGGGCAATGGATTCATGTTTAGATTAACCTGTCACAGGAAACCCAAGGCACAGACTTGTGTGATTTTTTTCCCTTTTATAACACTGATGCAGTTTTTAAAGCATTCTCAGCTACCGGTGAAAGAACCCTTGCTTCCTTGTATATTCTTAAAAGCTTTAAAATATTCAGTTCTCAAGTTAAGTACAAATAATTCGATGAAGATAAAAAGAGTTATCTGCCTTTAGATAAGTCTATTCTGGAAGATTTATTTATCATCAATCAGCAAGCTGAACTAAGAGAACACAGGCAGGAATACTGCATTGGTTTCTTGGTTTGCCCAGTTCAGGTCTCTCCTGCACTCACAGTTGCTTCTCATATCTTCCTAACCTCCTTCCCAGCCTCTTTCCCGCATATCCATTCTCTGTGCCAGTTTCTCATTCTGGCTAGTCCCAGTCTTCTCCTTAACCTATTTCCCACCAGCAGGGAAAATCCTTTCTCTTTTTACATCGTTGCACCAATCTCTCTTTCATGAGATCAGTAGTTTTGCTAACTCTGTCACTTTAGTAATGGCCCTGAACTAAAGTCTGTGATTAAAAACTTCCAAAACTTTCTGCAGGTGATCATCCATTAAAGTTAATAAATGAACATGATTTTTCTAAGCTCATTAGAGCAACCTAATTTCTTGCAGCAAATGTCCCTTTTCTGTTACTAGTAGAAAGGGCAAACCATGTTGCATACTGTATTTTGGAAGTCATCAGCAGAGAACATGCTCTGGACCTGTTTGAAAGTCTTCATTTTTTTAAAAACATTTTAGGATTAGGATCTTATGCAGTAGATCAAAGCAAATCCAATTCTATTCAGATAGAAACAAATAATTGATACTTCGATAGTGATCACAAATCACCTTCATTATGATTTTTCCTTTAAGGGAATGATGTTTCTGTTATGTTATCCCAAGAGGTAAGTGCTGTAAGAATCTAGGGGAAGAAGAGTAGGAAGAGTGACCTTGTGTCTTTTCTTCCTGTTGATTTCAGCATATCCTTGTGCTATGTAAGTAATTAGTTTCCCATCGCTCATCACATTATCTTCTCACTCATTCAGAGGCGTGCCCTCACATTCACTGAAGTATCATGTCTTCTTGTAGTGTTGTCCTTCTGCTTTCTCCTGCTCGCTTTTCCTAGAGTTTTGTTATCCCTTCACTCTTTCTTTTCAAGAAGGATCTGTCTGGCTGAACCTATCGTATCAGGCTATCATATATATGCCAATCACATGCTTAATTTAAAGCTTCTCACCAAAGTGAGGACACTGCGTTGTCAGGCCTGCCTGATATAGGAATCTATAAAGTAAAACCACTGTGCTGTAAGTACTGTTTTTTCAAATTTACACTATCTGTAGCTCTTTCTTCATCCTTTTGATTAGGGTTTAGGACAGTCTGTTCACAAAATGACAATTTATATGTACCTTCTGGCTTTCAGTGGAGACACTAAATGCAAATTAACCTGTTCTTACAGAACTGCATTTCTTTGTCTGGCTTAGAAAAGATGTATGAATATTGCTGATTATAAAGACGTTAAGTTTGTTATCTCCTCTCTCTCTCAGGTTTCATTAATTGTTCTTTTCCCAATTTTTACTATCTATCTCCTATATATGCAGGCAGCCTAATGCAGGTTGCAGCCTGTAAGTTCCACTTCCCTTCTGCTGGTCTCACTCCTTGGTTTGGGTGCCATGCTGATACTGTTATATTACACAGTCCCAAGAAATTTTCTTAGGTGTTGGAATCAAATTTCTGTGGAGTTACCTTGCTAGAATGGTCCCTGGCATAGTTTTGGTCTGAGCCAACTGATACACTCCTGAACATTTTCCACATATGGCTCAGGAATTAGAATGGGCAAGTGGCTTATTCCTAGCAGAGAGTTAAAAAGTGGTCACCTTTTCAGAGTCTAGATTTCATTAGTACAGTTGTGGGCCAGGAAGTGTTCGCATAAATTAAAATTCACTGCCATAGACATTGCAGATCTACAGAAAAATTCATATCAAACATCGGTGACAAGTAGTGAAATGTTTTTAGCTGAAGGGTGGAAATGCTGATTATTCCTCAAATTTTCAGTTTAGCTGATGACTATGATGTCTATAAAGTACTGGCTATAGATTTGTTATTGCTCCTTGTGATATTTCTGCCTTTCCTAGACATCAGTTTTCTTCAATGTAACTACACAGTCAGTCTTCTTCTAAAATCTGAGTAGGTTCCTTTATCTTTGAAGGTCCTTTATATTTTTATCTTTATCATCTTTATCTTTACATATCTTTTTTATCGTCTTTTTATAGTAGGCTATGCAACACTCCTTCTCTTTCCATGTCATTTCAGTAAGAGCTGGTTGACAAGATGGTGGCAGTGAATAATACCATAAGTAATAGAAAGATGTACAGTGAGTTGCTGTTTAGGATGAGTAAAAGGTGGAACCACTTTTCGCCTAGGCTAATATGACAGTGTGTTTTTGTACAAGACATGAGTTTTGCCCTCACGCACCAGTCTGGGCTTTCTGCCTCAGAGAGCAAAGCAGACCAGTGGATTCAGAGACTGTCTATTGGTCACTTTTCCTTTATGAGGACCTTTCCCACACAGTCAGCTAGCTTTGGAGGCCAATACTTAGATATGTCTGTAATTCTTCCTATCCATGCCTTCTTTTGGATGTTCAGAGTACTAGAGAGAGCAGGAATAGACTAGACCACGCATCAAGCAAGGGCCTTGCCCTCTCCACCTGGCAATTGCGTACTTGAATAATACATAGAATCCAGCAATGATTTGTATAGTATAGCTACCAGGTTTACCTTCATTAAAGGCTTGTAGTGCAGCAGGTCATGGATTCTTCTGTCGCATTGGGAAAGAATGTCTTCAGTTTCCTATTTTCTCATCATTGACTTCCAGAGTTAGGGACTACTACCTAGCTGACAACAGAAATTTCCACTGTATTGCCGTTTCTTCTCACTCAGGTTGCAGAGGTTCTGATTGCTCCTTCTCCTGAGAGCTGGTGAGCTGATTCATGGTTCCTTGGTTGCTCGTTTGTCTGTTTTGTTTTGTTTTTTTGGGTGGTGGTGTTTTTTGTTTGTTTTTTTGTTTGTTTTTTTTTTTTTTTGTGGGGGGGGCAGTATGGGGAGGAGCAGGCTATTTACATAGTCTCATTTTTCAAGTTTTCCCTCTTGGACTTTGTGAACTTCTTATATTATTAGTTCAATACTTTTCCTAGTTTTGACTATTTTCAATATTCATCTGAATGTCTTCCATCATTTAACTTACAGCAGTCCTTCAAAATATCAGCGAAACTGTCATACTCTGCCTGAATGCCACAGTTCATTTAATCCATCACGTGCATTTTAAAACTGTTTTTCAGAGCACGTTCACATTCTCTACCTTACTTGTTGGACACTTCATAATTTGTCTTAGTTCCAGCATATGCTATTAGTTTAAATTAGAGCTGCTGTAAGCAATTCATCAACAGGCTGATGTCTGATGAAAAAAGCTTCCTCACATTTTTGTATAATATGTTTATAGCTGCTCTGTTCTTTTCTGAGCTAGTGAAAAAGTGCAGACCAAAGAAGGGAAGAAGGCGTGTGTGTGGGGGGAAGAATAAGTTAGAAATAAGCTGGAGTCATACCAAAGAAGCTTGGAAAGTTAAACGGCAATAGTATGAAATTCAGTGAATAAGAACAGCTCCCTGTATTTGCAACTGCAGATTTATAATGCAATTGCCTGTTAATGGCCCAGTTAAATTGTGAAATAGATAAAAATATATTAGTTGCACAGATAATAACAGAGATCTCAGGCTATGAATTTGCTTTATATGAGGACTTTTTTCCATGACTTAGTCAATGCATCAGCACAAAAAGTCTTCACAGAAAATACTTGCTGAGCTGGTAACTCCATCATCCATTCTCCATCATTCTGTCTGGGGAAGAATAGGACTCACTTCTTCCATGGATCACTACTGTTGCATTTAGAAATGTAGCAGTGCTTGACTCAATAAATCTATGGATATCTATAATTTTCTCACTGACTTCTCTACAGCTACCATGCTACCAGTCTGGCCAGTACTGGACCTCTCCTTAAAGGTTGGTACATATGATACACAAACTCCCAGATTTCTTGCAGACACCTTATTTCATAGTAAGTACAGTTCTACCTACATCCCTCATTCTGGGTTGAAAACAAATCATGGAACTGGGCACATCTCCCAGAAGAGCTCTAGAAGTACGTACAGCTTTCACGAAAAATACCTCCACTACACCCATGATTGCCACACAGTTCTGGAAAACAATGACTTCTGAAGCTCCCAACACACTTGTTGAGGCAAGCTGTAAATAAAATCAGGATGGAAAGTTGACGCAAAAGTAAAATAGCATAGAAATATTATGTTTCCTTTTCATGCAGTACAGCAAGACTTCTCTGTAGTTCAGTTATCAGTAGCCACAGGGTTAAGTCTAAGCTAAATGTCTGCAGTCGGAGGACCCTATGGACTTGGAGCCATGGGCCAAAGTTCACCTTTCTGCCTGCTGATATTTCAGACATTCCCACATTCTCCCACTGTGTTTCACAAGCAGGAGACACTGCAGCAAGTAGAGTTAGAAGAAAAGGAGACCTCTGTAAAGTTTGCTGAGACGGTGTTACTGGAGCTGGAGACCAAACAGCCTGGGATCTGCCAGTTCCACAGTGCCATGCTGAAGCAGGTCCAGTGCCTAATCCCCTCTTTCTAGACCTGTTTATCATAGCATAGTCTGCTTCCCATTTCAGACTCACTGAACTCTACCTGCAAAAAAGAAGGGACTATTCTGCCACCATCTTGACAAGACTTCTGCTTCCTTTAGTCCAGCACAAAGTATCTACGAATGTCTAACACTAGTTAGCTCCATTTTACAGACTGGTTAAATACCAGAGCTTGAAGGACCAAGCAGCAATCCGAAAACTATTCTTAGCTTAAAACTGTTTGACTGTGAGAATGAAAGGCTGTCATATTAAGATGAAAGAGCTAACACTGTGAACTTCCTTCTTCAAGGAAGTTTAGTATTGATGGTAGATTTCAACAAGTAAGTGCAGAATCATATTCAGCTAAGTGTTCTTACAATCAATATAAAGAATTTGCCTTCTGACAGTCAAACTTCTGAATAAAAAGAAGACAGCCTTTATTACAATCCAGGTGTTGACAGCCAGCTACCCAAAGCCTCAACAAAAGCATTAAAAATTCCAATAAATTCCAGAATTTTATTGTCCTCTGCCTTCCATCCCTGCACAGTTTGGATGTGTTAGACAATAGTCAGTGTTTCCTGACTACTTACTCAAGAATGTGTTTGAATACAGTCCATTTCCATAAAATTCCTTGCTTCCAGTTTCTGATCAGAGGTTCTTTTTGTTTTGGTTCGGTTTGGTTTTTTTTTTTAACTTTTTTTTTTTGCCTTGTGTTTATAGAATCATAGAATCATAGAATCATTAAGGTTGGAAAAGACCTCTAAGATCGTGTCCAACCGTCAACCCAACACACCATGCCCACTACACCATGTCCCTAAGGGCCTCATCTACACGTCTTTTAAATACTTCCAGGGATGGTGACTCAACCACTTCCCTGGGCAGCCTGTTCCAAGGCCTGACCACTCTTGCAGTAAAGAAATTTCTCCTAATGTCCAGTCTAAACCTCCCCTGGCGTGACTTGAGGCCATTTCCTCTTGTCCTATCGCTAGTTACTTGGGAGAAGAGACCAACACCCACCTCGCTACAACCTCCTTTCAGGTAGTTGTAGAGCGCGATGAGGTCTCCCCTCAGCCTCCTCTTCTCCAGACTAAACGACCCCAGTTCCCTCAGCCGCTCCTCATAAGACTTGTGCTCCAGGCCCTTCACCAGCTTCGTTGCCCTCCTCTGGACACGCTCCAGCACCTCCATGTCCTTCTTGTAGTGAGGGGCCCAAAACTGAACACAGTATTCGAGGTGCGGCCACATCAGTGCCGAGTACAGGGGCACGATCACCTCCCTGCTCCTGCTGGCCACGCTATTTCTGATACAGGCCAGGATGCCGTTGGCCTTCTTGGCCACCTGAGCACACTGCCGGCTCATGTTCAGCCGGCTGTCAATCAGCACCCCCAGGTCCTTTTCCTCTGGGCAGCTTTCCAGCCACTCTTCCCCAAGCCTGTAGCGTTGCCTGGGGTTGTTGTGACCCAAGTGCAGGACTCGGCACTTGGCCTTGTTGAACCTCATACAGTTGGCCTCAGCCCATTGATCCAGCCTGCCCAGGTCCCTCTGCAGACCTTTCCTACCCTCGAGCAGATCAACACTCCCACCCAACTTGGTGTCGTCTGCAAACTTACTGAGGCAACACTCGATCCCCTCGTCCAGATCGTTGATAAAGATATTGAACAGGACCAGCCCCAGTACTGAGCCCTGGGGAACACCGCGCGTGACCGGCCGCCAACTGGATTTAACTCCAATCACCACAACTCTCTGGGCTTGGACGTCCAGCCAGTTTTCTACCCAGCGAAGAGTGCACCTGTCTAGGCCGTGAGCCGCCAGCTTCTCTAGGAGAATGCCGTGGGAGACAGTTTATGTTTGTTGTAAAATTTGGAAATGACTAGTTGGAGATAAAAAGGAATAAAGAATGTTTAGGATTCATCTCAGAGGACTATATTTTCTTCTATGTTTTAAATGAATGAGTTTAATGGTTTCTTACAGGCACTGTCATTATACAAAACTCCTATCTATAGGAAAGAACTTGATGCATGTGGCAGAAGATGAATAATTTCCTCACTTCAAATTCATTGCTATTTTTGGAATTTGTAGAGGAACTTATTTGGCCAAGTTCCCCTCTATTCAAATGGCCTGTTTATTGGCAGAGGCCCAGGTAATAGGATCTGTCTGCTTCATCTATTTTAAGACATCTGCAATGTAAATATCTACATGTGCACTACCTTCCTAGATCTCTTCCATAACAAGTGGGGAGAAAGATGTACTGCTAGTGAATGATTTACCTCATCTCAAGGTAGGCATCTGAAGTATATCAGATGAATCATGCACCACAACTCTTACTCGCCTCACATAAGTAATATAGGCAACTGGCTCAGACACAGATGTCCAAAATTAGATCAGTCAAATTCTTCCTTAGGATTATTCTGTTGCAAGATCAAAATGGAGACTAAGGATAGTCCTTCCATCTTTGGATCATTAAATACACTTTAGCATGCAGATTCTAACAAACAGGCCTTTGAGAGATGAAATGCTTGGAGCAAGCAGACCCCTGGAACTGAAATGAGCAAAAACAGGACTTAAGCTACTGTAGGAAGGAGATCACCAGGAGATCATCCCTAAAGGCAATTCATAAAAGACGCCAGGAGCTATCGGGGCACAGAAGAAAACAAGAGACCACATAAAGCAACTATATACTCCTTCAGGTAGACAAACTGCATGAAGAAGTACAGGAGGTTCTTATTTTACCGTATATGTTTATCTTTCCAATGGGCAGGTGACATATCTGCATGCGTTTCTCGAGGGAAAGGACTTTTTCCTGAACAGGACCAGAGGAGCTCTGTGGAGACAAGGAAGTTCAGTGACTTCTATGGAGAGTCCTTTCTCCAACCTAGCAGCTCCAGTTTTGTTGAAAAGAGGAGAGGTTTATCAGTAAAACTTCCAGAAAAACAGTGTCACTCTCAGGCTAGCAGCTTCAATGTACCCATGTGCACACCTGAGAGAGTCATTTTTGGTACAGGTACAGGCATACGTATAAGCACTATAATGGGTCCACAACCTATGAACCTATGAGCTATGTTCAAGAAGAGTTTTAAAATAACAGTACCAAGAAATCTAAGATACACAGATGTCATCTTTATCACCTGGCTCAGAAATTTGGACTCCTTTACTGTTTTCCCCACAAGTTCAATTATATGACCTTTCTGTCAAATTATCTCCAAATACTATTATACCAATCTCACTTTTCTGAACAGTACAGTACAGTCAGCATAAACAATGTCAACCTACAACTATGACACATAGAAAACCTGCACGCCAGAATACCTATCTATATAAACCAGCTACCATCTGAAACATACAACAAAAGCTAAAAGATAGAGGTGAACCATCTTGTGCTATTGCATTTGTTTTGTGATAGCCACCTTAGTAAATAAAAGAGAACTTTTATCCAACAAAGATACCTAGAGAAAAACAGATCATATTTCTAACAGTCCCCTGAACACCACATGAAGAATTATCTAGCTATAAGGAAACAAAAATCCCACTTAGCACATACTATTCTACCCTGGAACTTGTATAGAAAGTCATTAAACAGAGCTGCTATTGGAAGAAAATCCTGGAAAGAAATCTTCCCACAACCACATTCCTGAGCCTTTAAACAGCTTCTCAGCCTCATGAAATCAATCAACAGAAGCAAATTCTCCATAATCCCAAGTACACAGAATATAGGCTGTACCTATGCAGCAAAAGTGAGACTCACCAACACGTCTGTATTACTCACTCTGAATACTCCCTACAGCAGAACCATGAGCATCTCTGGATGCTACACCTGCACTTGGACAAATGTAGAACGTTTCATCCAGTGCACCAGATGCTATCAAGGCGTATATGTAGTTGATACCAGGCAACTATTATGCACCAGCATGAACTCATATATCCAGGCTATGCATGACAAATATCCATCTGTCAAGGAAAGGCATTTCCCAGAAAACAATCACTCCATCTCCATCTTTGTGCAGATGTTTTCATCTCTACAAAGGAAACATAACAAACACCTTCTAAAGACAAACCTAAGAACTCTCTTTATAGCATATTATAATGACTCACCCAGCATTGACCTCTCCATATTCCACAGACTACACACTATGTGTCTGTTTCCCTTAAGTGATCAGTATCTATTCATCTCTCTCCCAGCTTCTCTTGTTCTTGCTTTCCCTCTCTGTTTTTCTCTCCCTTCAGTTCTTTTCACCCTCCCAATGTTCCCTGTGCTCCCTAGGTAACAAGACCTATTTTTTCCAGAGACAATTTAACTGATATATAATTAAGTAAATTCTGACTAATTGTTCTTAACATGTATTTTGTTTTGAAAGCTGCTACTTCTATTTTGAGATCTGGCAGAGACCTTGGTGCATGCCCAAGATTATTTTTTTTCCTCAAGGATATTGATAGGTCTAATAAAGAACATTACCTCTGCCTACAAAAACCTGTCCTGCCTATGGATTCTTAGAAAATCATGGCAAAAGGGTAAAATATTCTCATGATTAGTTTTCCTAAATAGTTAAATTTCCTAAATAAATTTCCTAAATAGTTTTCATAATACACAGTTTATGAAGTTATCATTTGTTCTTGCTTGTGTTGTGTAATGTATTCATGATGGAGTAGCAAAGAGATGAATAGTCAAGTTAGAAATTTTTGCTGATAGTTTTAAGTTATTCAAGATAATAAAGATAGGGACTGATTATGAAGAAGAACTTCTTGATACTGAGTAACTGGGCAATAAAACAGATTAAATTCAATGCAGATAAATGAAAATTGATGCATGTGGGTAAAAATTTTCTTTATGGAGTGCTGTGCTCTGATCTGATGAGATTGTGGGGCTCTGATAGACGGATTGAAAAAGGTCATTCAATAGTTGTCAAGACAGGAAATTAAATGTTAAGAATTATTAAGAAGGTGACAGAGAACAAAAAAAAAGCATCATTATGGTGTAAATCCATGGCGTGCCACCTTCTGAGATACTGTGTGGGATTTGGGTCTCTCCATAAAAAAGGGTAAATAGAATTTGTAAGGCAAAGTAGTGGTATGAACAATTCAGGATTTGGAAGGGATTCTGTATGAGGAATGATTAAATAGATTAAATAGCCTCTTCAGGCTAAAGAGATGAGAGAGGAGAATGGTGTGGCTATAAAATCAGGTGTGGCATGGAGAAGGTGAACAGTAAAAAGTTCACTCTATCTTCCAGTATAAGAACCAGGGACAACAAATATGCCTTACAACACAAGCCAAAGGGAAGAGCTTCCTTTTGCACGCAATGCACAGCTGAGCTGTGAAACTCTTTCCTTGAGGATACTGTAGGTGACAAAAATTGACATTGTCTCTAAAAAGGATTAACTCATGGTAGAAAAATCCATTGAGGGATATGGAAAACAAAAATGACTTGCAGCCCAGTAAGTCTCAGGGCCACAACAGGCTGAGGGCCAGGAGAACAATTTAGGGAAGTATCACTGCCTGCTGTCAGAAACAGGATATTGATCTAAATGAGCCTTTTATGTGAGTCCACACAGACACTCAACAGCTTTTGCTGGGGCTGAATTGCCGAAAAGTTCTTAAGGAGAGTCCCTGCTGTCCCGTAATTGATAGGGGTTGGGTGACTTCTTCATCAGAGTTAACTCAGAACAACTGTCCACTGGGCAAGTTCTTTGCCAAGGTGAACAATTTTAAGGATCCAGACTCCTTTGATGGCAGCTAGGATGTGAGCCAGAATGCTCACATTTTACAGGTGAAGCCCTTAAATTCATAACCTTGGGCTGGTAGTTTTATACCGCCTGGCTCTAAACCTCCAGGGCTCTAAATCTCTCAGGAGTTTTAACCCAAAAAGTTTTTGCAAAAGAGAAAGCAGAGTGGTGCTTGCCTTCTAGCAACAACCATTTTGCATCAGTATGTATGAAGGATTGTAAAGAGTTTCCACAAACTGTCACAACCCAGCATCTCTAGCACCTTTAAAAACCATGGATGAGCTACAGGAAGGTGATGTCAGCTTGCTTTTCATAATATTTGCTATGTCATAAGAAGACAAAATATCCCATGTGCATTTTAATTGATTAAACACTCCATAAAGGCTTCAAATTATAATTCTCAACTTGTATTAATTCTTAAAATTATTAATGTTATTCATGGGCTCCAAAAATATTATTCTTCAAAAAAATCCCAACATTTACAAGCTCATCTAAATTAGAACACGCTATTTGCATTATTCATGTTGAGAACTTAATTTTATTTCAGTGGGATTATTCATTACAGGAAAGATTGTAGGTGAGTACAATCAGTGGACTCTAACTGCAGTTATTGTTGTCCAGTTTGAGCTGATTCCTCTCCATCTGCTTACCTGCTCATAGTTCTTTAATATTAACTATGATATCTAAAGACCTCCTTCTTTGTTACTTGCTATTACTGTTTTGGTTTGGGTGGTTTTTTTTTTGTTGTTAAAGAACAGCATACAAAAAAAAAAAGGGATAAAAAATGAGAATACAGAGACAACCAATTTTTGTTGGCTTCTGAAAATTTTAAGCACACACTCAGATAGCACATACTTAGGGTATCAAGGCTGGATGTATTTTAATGTCCTTTAGGGTCATTAAGAGTGCACTCAACAAGTCTATTAGGTGCCCTTTCTGGTCCATGTCTGACAAGTGTAATTTTCCCAGTCCTGAAACAGACTTTCACTGCAGTACCTGCACATATATACATGTATATATGTACACATATATGCATATATGCACACATGCACATATCTATGTGATTATCCACTGTTCACCCTAAGCTAACTATAATAAGTTTAGGCACCTCTGGGTCTACTCTTCAGAAGTCTTTGGTGAACGCAATGATCAGGCATTCTTTTTAAAGCTAAACATGAGAATGTTTAAGCAAAGTATTAGGATATAAAGGACTTTTGAAACAACAACTAATTTATCCTATCTGAATCTCCATTGTCCTGTGACCATGATTTAAGCAAGCCTCATTTCCTGAAGTGTCCTACAGCATCCTATGTCTCCACCTCTTTTCTCCTTAAATAACACCTCACTTTCTCCAGAGAGAGCCCTTCTCAAATTTCTTTTAACTTCTTTTAAGGGTTGTGTGTTGTATTGTTGGGGATTTTTAAATTTGTGTAAGGAGGGTTTGCACCTTCTGTGGCACAGGAGGAAAGATGTCAGTGACAGGTTAGTCAGAAGCAAAAAAGCATTTTCATTTTAGAAAGCAAATGGATAAATTCTGCAAAGTCACATATATCTTCTAGAACTCTTCAGAAACCATCTGAATGATAGTCTATAGCACTCCTTAACGCAGGGGAAAACATAGTTCCCATGTATTTCTGCCCATCCCCTCCGCCCAGTTTAAAGACCAGGTTCTTGGTCAGTGTACACTGAAAATGTCCATTAGCACTGAAGCTGCACCCATGAGCAGATGAGAATCGGGTCTCCAACACTCATCTGTAATTCCACTTCAGCCTCCTCTTTTCAGTTCACATAGGCTTCACCTTTTTATTTCTTGGCCTCTGATCAAAAACTAGTTAATTACCAAAGCAGCATGGAGCTTGCATGATTGACAGCTAACATCCCATGAGAGAATAAAAAAGCTGCATTTTGAAAAGATAAGACAATAAAGATATTTCAACAAGAAGTCAAACAGCAGGCTTCCAACAGGGAGTGCTCAAAGGCTCCAGATCATCACACCAGAATGGGTCTTTGTCAGCTGGCTTCATGAGAAGTGACGATCTCAGCTCAGAGTATTTGGTCTTGGCTCTAGCTCGTTCATACAACAAGTGAGGCAACTGAGTTCAGTTACTAGGCTTATCAAAATGAACAAACACATGTCCAGATCACCACAGGAGAGGGGCACTACAGGTGCCTTCCAAAATTGCTTGAAAAAATAGTTGTAAGTTTCCTGGAGGCTGTTGGATAAAGGGGATATGGAGCAGAATTAAGTGTTCAGCGTACCTCCTCTTTGTAACTACTTGGGAGTGGGTAAGGAACAGATTTGAACTGAGTTAACTAACACAGCCACACAGAAAACACTCCCATTCTTAAACTAGCATACAAAAATAACGTATTGTTACAATGAAGCATTACATCCATCAAGCATGGCTTTTTATATAGTTTTTTAAAAGGCAATTCTAACAAGCCCTTTTGTTTAAAAATTATATTTTAAATTATATTAGATGCAGTACCCTAGGAGGACATTTTTTATTTGTCTGGAGCACTGATTTTATCAGGAGTTTCTTCATGATGATGCAATTATAATTACTCATCTCTGTAACAGTCAAAATAAACTGGATTTACTAATTCTATAAATTCAAGATGGCAAAGTCATCACAAGTTACAAGTTACCACTCCATTCAAAACTACATTTACAGGATTGCAGTAGTTCCCCTTAGTTATATGACAAAGAGCAAATTTCAAAGAAATCATTAATTTCAAAACCAAGTTCTACCATTACAGTCAGTTTATTAATCAAACAGTCTATCCTTAATAATCTTCTGTGCATAATGTCTATAAAAATCTTTGGGACACAAGCCTATTTCTCTCAGTGATGTCTAGGTTTGAAAAAGAACAGAATTCAAAGCAAAACTGCAGTCTTCATTTTTAGGAGATCATTACAAAGTTATATGCTTTTATATCATAATGTATTAGAAGTATTAGAATTATTTCCTACTAAGGCTGTTACATAATTGGAAAGTAAATAAACATGAGCAGAATATGCATGCTCTTTCTATCTGGTACTAGCCAAGAGCTAGCCCCAGATGCAATATCTTGCTTTGTTATGCAGTGGAAGAAGTTTTCTGTGATATTTTGTGAGTGGACATTAATACAGAAAGAAATTTCTATATGTGTTCTTATTTGCCTTAGGAGATTTTAATCATGTTTTGGTTTGACATAAAATCTGTGTGATACATCCGTAACAAATGTTCTGTGGTTTGCAGGACAGCCTCCTGTGTCACACAGTAATAGGATCAGAAGATCCAGATTGGTTCATGAAATTATATTACATAATTGCAGCAGATTAGAATCATGCAGTGTGCTAGTAATCATATTAAATCACAGTATGGGATCTGTTTTAGCAGATTATTTTCTTATTTTTAAAATGTGTCACAGCAAACCCATAGATCTGAAAATATAAGACCAAATACAGCTCTGGGGAAATAAACACACTGGTGCTTTATTTAAACCAATATTAAATTTCTACTTAACTTATATCTCAGAGAATATACAAAATTAGTTTGATACTTCCCAGAGGACTGCTAGTAGTGTTTCAAAAACTAATGTAAAACATATGTGAAACTGAGGTAAAAAAACCCAAACAGTAAGACACAGAAAATATCTTCTGCAAGAAGGTATACTGTTGGCATACTGTTATAAAAACTGTGTACACAGGGCTGAGGAAAAAACACTTAACAAGGTTTCTTCACATTTAGGATAATTTTGGAAAAAAAGTTAATAAGCTGCCCCAATATTCCAAACACAATTTGCTATTAAATTTAGATTTCCTGTTTTGAGGATCAGCCAAGTGCAGGAATTTACTCCTCCAAGTGCTTTGAAATGCTATAACGCGTTATTTCTACATATAAAGACAGAAAAGAATTTTGCTTAAGCATTTTGTCTTTCTAATGAGAGACGAAAAATACTGGATTCATAAACATCATATAGCCCTAAGAACAGATCAAACCTGAAACTATATTTGATGTGAACTCTCAGTATTATTTCATGTTCTCTGTATGGTGCCAGCACACCTAAGAGGAATGAAAGAACATTACATCTCTCACACTTTATTTATAAATTGGAGTAATAATTTAACTTGTTAAGAGCCAAGTGCTATTCCTTATCCAAAGTATCAGTCTCCTAAATCTGGTTTTCTGCCCAACCTTCCAGTTAAAAGCCTTGGCTGAGTATTCTGCATATCACATTGCTACTTTTCACTCTCAAGGGAAAAATGCCAGAAAATGGCTCCTGCACCTCATATTATCTGAGCACAAACTACATCTTTTGCTGAGATGTCCAAGTTCAGGGATGAGGGACCTCTCAAAACAAGCACACTTGGATAAGAAGGGAATCTTCACTCTACTTAGAGTTCATAATACTGGAACAGCCATAACTTCTCTTCTCAATGTTGCCATCCATATAGTGCTGAAATAGGCATCCAAGAGAACCGAACTAGAAATAGAAGAATAGAAATAGAAAAAGTAGAGTTTGAAATAGGAACATACACCTGACATATGTATTGCTTTATAAGAACTAAACCCATCAGCACTACTAACAATGATGGGTTTTGTATGTCAATGTAGTTTTGAATGCAAATAGAAGCAGTCCCATTTCAAAACAAAAAATTAAATAACACTGCAGTTAGCCTATTCACTAAGGTCTAATAGCGATAGTGACATCAACGTCAGTGGAAATTATTGGTGTCATTGAAGCATTTCACTACTCTCAGGATTTTTTCTTCAAGATAGTTGAGTATTGTACCAAAAAAGATAACTCCTTAAGGAATACTACTTTGTTGAACACACTGCAAAAATAAAGGCTTCTAAGGAGATTGCTTCTAAGGAATCAGCAGCCTATCTTCCTTTGAAGGCATAAGAACTTGGAGCTCTACACATATTCTCTGCCAGAGAAGCTAGGGTCATGTTAGCTAGAGTTTGTTACTTCACAATTAATTTAAAACTACTTTTATGCATTAAGCCTTCATATCAAAGGGACAGTAGAAAACCATATTAAATAATAATTTTAATATAAAAATATTCCATTTCTTCAATTGAAACTCAGCACTGGTGAGGCTGCACCTCAAATACTGTATTCAGTTTTGGGCTCCTCACTACAAGAAAGACATTGAGGTGCTGAAGCATTTCCAAGAAGAGACCAAAGCTAGTGGAGGGTCTAGAGCACAAGTCTTACGAGGAGCAGCTGAGGAAATTGGGGTTCTTTAGCCTGGAGAAAAGGAGGCTCAGGGGAGACCTTATCCCTCCCTACAACTACCTAAAGGAGGTTGTAGCGAGGTGGGTGTCGGCCTCTTCTCCCAAGTTACAAGTGATAGGACAAGAGGAAATGGCCTCAAGCAGTGCCAGGGGAGGTTTAGATTGGATATTAGGAAATATTTCTTCACTGAAAGGGTTATCAAACCCTGGAACAGGCTGCTCAGGGAGGTGGTTGAGTCACCATCCTTGGAGGTATTTAAAAGACGTGTAGACGTGGCACTTAGGAACATGGTTTAGTAGTGGACTTGCCAGTGTTAGGTTTACAGTTGGACTCGATGATCTTAAAGGTCTTTTCCAACCCAAATGTTTCCATGATTCTGTGATTCTATAGAAGTCATTAATGGAAGAATCATAGAATCATAGAATCATAGAATCATACAGGTTGGAAAAGACCTCTAAGATCATCGTGTCCAACCGTCAACCCAACACCACCATGCCCACTACACCATGTCCCTAAGGGCCTCATCTACACGTCTTTTAAATACCTCCAGGGATGGTGACTCCACCACTTCCCTGGGCAGCCTGTTCCAAGGCCTGACCACTCTTTCAGTAAAGAAATTTTTTCTAATGTTCAATCTAAACCTCCCTTGGCGCAACTTGAGGCCATTTCCTCTTGTCCTATCGCTAGTTACTTGGGAGAAGAGACCAACACCCACCTCACTACAACCTCCTTTCAGGTAGTTGTAGAGCGCGATGAGGTCTCCCCTCAGCCTCCTCTTCTCCAGACTAAACAACCCCAGTTCCCTCAGCCGCTCCTCATAAGGCTTGTGCTCCAGGCCCTTCACCAGCTTCGTTGCCCTCCTCTGGACACGCTCCAGCACCTCCATGTCCTTCTTGTAGTGAGGGGCCCAAAACTGAACACAGGATTCGAGGTGCGGCCTCACCAGTGCCGAGTACAGGGGCACGATCACCTCCCTGCTTTTGCTGGCCACACTATTTCTGATACAGGCCAGGATGCCGTTGGCCTTCTTGGCCACCTGAGCACACTGCCGGCTCATGTTCAGCCGGCTGTCGACCAGCACCCCCAGGTCCTTTTCCTCTGGGCAGCCTTCCAGCCACTCTTCCCCAAGCCTGTAGCGTTGCCTGGGGTTGTTGTGGCCGAAGTGCAGGACCCGGCACTTGGCCTTGTTGAACCTCATACAGTTGGCCTCGGCCCATCGATCCAGCCTGTCCAGGTCCCTCTGCAGAGCCTTCCTACCCTCGAGCAGATCAACACTCCCACCCAACTTGGTGTCGTCTGCAAACTTATTGAGGGAGCACTCGATCCCCTCGTCCAGATCATTGATTAAGATATTGAACAGGACCGGCCCCAGTACTGAGCCCTGGGGAACACTGCTTGTGACTGGCCGCCAACTGGATTTAACTCCGTTCACCACAACTCTCTGGGCTCGGCCGTCCAGCCAGTTTTTTACCCAGCGAAGAGTGCACCTGTCTAGGCCGTGAGCCGCCAGCTTCTCTAGGAGAATGCTGTGGGAGACAGTGTCAAAGGCCTTACTGAAGTCCAAGTAGACCACATCCACTGCCTTTCTCTCATCCACTAGGCGGGTCACCTGGTCATAGAAGGAGATCAGGTTAGGCAAGCAGGACCTGCCTTCCATGAACCCGTGCTGGCTGGGCCTGATCCCCTGGTTGTCCCGGACATGGCTCGTGAGCGCCCTCAAAACCAACCGCTCCATGATCTTCCCCGGCACCGAGGTCAGGCTGACCGGTCTGTAGTTCCCCGGATCCTCCCTCCGGCCCTTCTTGTAGATGGGAGTCACATTGGCGAGCCTCCAGTCGTCCGGGACCTCCCCTGTTAACCAGGACTGCTGGTAAATGATGGAGAGCGGCTCGGCAAGCTGCTCTGCCAGCTCCCTCAGTACCCTCGGGTGGATCCCATCCGGCCCCATAGACTTGTGAACGTCCAGGTGGCGTAGCAGGTCATTAACTTCATCCTCTTGAATTATGGGGGGTTTATCCTGCTCGTCATCCCTGTCTTCCAGCTCAGGGGGCTGAATACCCTGAGGATAACCACACTGACTACTAAAGACTGAGGCAAAGAAGGCGTTGAGTACCTCAGCCTTTTCCTCGTCCTTGGTGGCAACGTGAGTATAGCTTCAGCTTCACTGATTAAAGGACTATTAAATAGAGCTTATACTCTATGGCACAGATATTGCTGAGTCAAAAGGAGAAACTCCATAGCAAATGCATAAAGAAAATATCTCCTTTCAGAAAAAAGCGCGTTGGTTGTGCAACTCCACGTAATGCTCATGTTAGCAATTCAGTGGCTCTAAGGGATGCTTGTGATCAGCTCTGAAGCAATGTCTTATATCATACTTTTAATTCAAATTTTGCTTTGTTCCCAAACCAATTCACAATACCAAATTTCTGTAAAGCTGTCATAAGAAAAGGTTCAATAAACGAAAACTTAACTGGGAAATAAAAGTAACAAAATATGGTTCATAATTACTCAAGGAATCATCATCTACCCACATGTGTACATTTTGCAGCATATTCATAAAAATGTTTACTATTTTTTGAAAGACAGCACTTGCATAACAGTTTGTTATGGTACGTCTCACTAAAAGACTGTGGCTGGGTAACACAGGGAAAGTTGCAGCTCTTCCACTATTTACGACTACACTTTGGGGCAGGTGGACCCTTCAGAAAGGAGGGGAAACCATGTTTTCCCTGGGGACATACAAGTGCCCTTCAGCAAACAGAAGCTTTTAGAGTGCAGGGAGAAAATGAGAGCTCCCTGCTCTCATTGGAGAATGGAGATTACAGAGCAACATGTGTGGATCGTTTCAAAGGAAAAAGAAGCAGACATGCCATGAGACCTCCAAAGGGGTGGAATGACAGAATTCCTGCAAAGAGACTGTCTGTGCTCTGCTGCTGCCTAGAAGGACACTTATTTAACAATTTAAAAACAAATGCAGGAGGTAGGATATGTTCTGAAAACAAAACACAGGCAGAGAAGATTTGTCCGTGACGACTTACTTTTTTTTTGTTTCCTTCAAGTAACTTTGTGCTTTCTCTGTTTTAGAAAACTCCATGGACTGCTGCTGAGTAACCCCTGAGTTTTAAAACCTCTTCAGTGTTTTGATGTGCACACTGTAAAAGAAGAGTTTAGAGAGACTCAGCTTGCAGTGCTTTCACAAAACCAGTCTTGAAAATATAATAAATGTTAGCACACATTATTTTTTCTGAAAAGCTCCCCTCAAAACTGTGTCATTCATTGTATATAGGATCACATAATTATCAGAGGTCATCTAGGTCTCTAGTTCTCTACCTCCTCCTTCCCCTAAATTTTGTAGGCAATGGTACAGTAAGAAAGCCCAGAGAACATGTCATCCATGTGTAAGAAATGAGAAACATTTCCCATATCACTATGACAAGCTCAATAAATCCTAGTACAAAAGGCAAAATCTACAAAGAGCTAAGGTACCCTAGGAAAATGCTTGAGAGATCAGAGGCAGCTAGTATGTTCTAGATTAACTCTTTGTTAAGTGACAGTTCTGCCACTACATTTCTGATAATAGTGTTTCTGTGCCACTTCAGGACCTGACAAGACCCAGGGCTCCTACAGAGCACTGTGTCAGCAGAGTAACACCTCTCAGGTAGGAAGCATGCCTGGTGCCTGCACATAGGAAAGGCACAGGGAAGTGTTTACAGCAGTCCCAGTAATGTCCCATGACAGGCAGGTCCACAGCCAGCCCAGGCAATGCCACAGCAAGGACAGCAATCTGCCTCTAGTCTCTTCCCCAGTGCTTTTCCTCCCAGTAATACCTCCTACCCACCCACCCTCTCTCCGAGTCTCAGCTGCTGAACCATCTGAAGTCTGCCTCCAAGCAGTCCTTCCAGGTTATAATCTGTAAAAGAGAAGCACCTCCACAGATGAAAGGTTTGTTCCTGTGGAACATACGTGCCTGCAGCAGGAATAGATACAGACAACCATGCACTGAACTGTGTCTCCAACTCTACTAAAGATTATTCATTTACTTTTTTTTCTTCCTTTTGAAGAACATCCAAAGGGGAGACTTCTATGTCCAAGCCCCGTCCAGGGTTGCCCCAGCTTGGATTATGAGCTTCCGAAGATGAGAGATGGGAAGCAGAAGCTCATCCACATAGGGGCAAATCAATATTGGCAGGACAAATGGTCTGTTCTGACCTGGGAAGTAATGGCTTGATATGACTTCTCTACCACACACTCTTTTAAAGCCATTTTTTTTTAATGGTTGATTATTTATAAGTGCTGGTTATTTCTTTGAAGTGATAAATAAAAGAATTTTTATCAAAAGATGGGCACACCAGCCCAGCTCTCAGTTTTTATCATTTCTCATAAAAAACCCAGGGTAATAGTGAATATTACTTTAACTAAAAACTAACTGCTAGATGGTGGAGGAGGCTACCACTTTAAGAATAAAATTATTAGGCAAACAGTGTTCATGAGTTCACACTGACACAAATTCAAAAGATAATACATGCATTTATTTGGCACCTGGCAATAAGAAGCTAACAAGGGCAGACAGATAGCAAAGATCAGTTTATGGATAATCTCATTACAAGGTGTCCTTCAAAAAGAGAAAATGAAATTTACATTTATGTCTGTATTAACCTAACCAAGGCAAATAGTACAGAATTAAAAATCTAGCTTAGGCCAAGAAGTGAGTCTATGTAAATAAATATATTCAAACAAAAAATCTGCAAATTTGGTACCCTCCTTAGTAAGTTCCTTTTTCTTGTTAGAAAACCAGAAATCTTGTGAGTGACAGATCTTTGTGTCTTCAAATATCCTCCTGTGTGCCAGGGAGCAGTAAAAAGGTGGGTGCTTAAGGAAATCCCAGGGTGATCATGACTTCCCAATGGGAAGGTTGAAGGAGAAACAACGATTTATAAATTATCATTTATCTGCACTTATGGTGCAGATGTTAGTAGAAGTCCATCTTGTAACATGAGTCTTGACTTTTTCTTTCCAGAAGATGAGTCCCTTGTGAGCGTTGCCTGTGAGCTGGGTCAATATGCTTTGCATGGGAGGTGAAGAAAAAGCAGCTGATCATATTTTAGTTATGACTCAAAGTTTTTTTGCAGATCTGTTTCAAAATTATTGAAGGAAGAAAGGAAAATGCACTGTATATTTCCCTGTAAAATATCTTTACAAGAAGACAAATAAATGTCCTGCAAGTTGGACACACAAAGTTCAGTCTTAAAAATCATCTGAAAAAATGTGGGTGGAATTTTGAAGACTAAGGAGTTACAGACCTCTTTGATTATTTATCTTTTATCCTCAAGAGCCATTTGATTTTTGCTCAGGATCAATTTCCAGGTTAATCTGCAGCATGCTGCACCCCTGATTTCTGGCAAACACCTTTGATATGTCTGGTGTTCTGTCACTATCAGAAAAAAGCGATGCAGCTTTAGGTATATTTCAAATCTGGAATTTGTTTTAACTAATTAAATCTACAACTCACTAACTAAATTAGCACAAACTTACTCATATTAAAGCCTGATATTAAATTCAATTTATTTTATGCTTCTTACAAT
This sequence comes from Calonectris borealis, assembly GCF_964195595.1. NCBI lineage: Eukaryota > Metazoa > Chordata > Aves > Procellariiformes > Procellariidae > Calonectris > Calonectris borealis. The sequence goes on along the minus strand of NC_134313.1, from coordinate 80,027,531 downwards.
TTTTTTTTTATGTTACATAATTATATGCTGAGAACATACAACTGCATTGAATGCTGTCTGGGGAGATGTACTGGGTTTAACTGTTGTTTTGGACTGGGCTTCCCAAACTGTAGATATAAGACAATATATGTATAAGCAAAATTATTAGAAATTATATGTTTTTAAAATGCTATTGAAGTACCCATGTCTTCAGTTGCTGGGGAACTCTGTCGAAGAGCTACGGTAGGGACACTAGATTTTTGTGTATCTTTTTAAATTTGGTGTTTGCTAAAAATTCTTTGACAGGTTTTACTTAAAATTATAGCAAATCAAATTTCTACAAGACTGTTGAAGAAAAATGTGCTCCTCAAAAATGTACAGCAAAGTGACTGTGAGAAAAAGAGTTCCTGTGGAAGGTGGATTATTTTGTTAATAATTACGTTGTATTATAAATAGTATTTATATCATAAATCTTATATATTTATATTTCATTAATTCATTTATTCAATATCAGTGACACTACAGCTGGCATAACAGCAAAATCTAATATCAGCTGTCTACTGAGTCACAAGGCTCAGCTGTGGCCACTTGTGCTCCAGCCACACCAATGTGATAAGGACAAGACTATAAATGCAAGCAACTGTGGTCAACAAACCCCGATAATCTGAATGTATAAAATACAATGTTAAGTATTCATAACAGAAATTTAATTCCAAATCTAATACTCATCTACTCATAGCACATATGCTGCTAAAAGAGGAAGCAGGTTTTCCACCAGTGAAATGTAGTTGGGTGTCCCCTTTTTTACAAGAGATTGTTTTCTCTTCCCAAAATATATTTATCAGTAAAAAGACCTTCCTCAGGAGCAGCAGTTAGGAGAACTTCCCTCTTTTCCAACTTGTGCAAAATCTTGCAGGACAAAAACCAGATATTAACAAAGAAAGAACTGAATCTTGTGACTCTCAAAAATTCAGAGCACTGTGTTTGGCACTCAAGCTGCTTACATAATGCCTGGGCAGGGTTAAGCATCTCATGGTAGAAATCAAAATAGTTTAGGTTTTCAGCTGTTGTTCCTAAAACACTGGAAAATACTTGGAGGTAGAGGTGGCCACTGTAAGGAAGGACTTCCATTCATCCACGATGATTCAAAACAAAAGAGACAATAAAATTCAGTGGGAGAATAATTTATCTGTATAACAATGTTCTGTCTCCTGAAATGTTTACCTTTGTATGGCACAAATGACTATAACTATAATCTTAGTTCCAACCAAGACTGTTATTTGACAATTAAACCTCATATCCTTTCAAGGATAGAGTCTATCCTCAAGACTGAAAAGTATTTGCAAAGGCATGAAAATTAACGTGTGGAATAAAAGGTACCCTTTACTCTAGGTGGTTTCTAAACCTTAGCTGATGGCAATATGTCCCCTGGTAGACTCCTCAGGGAACCACAATACCAACGTTGGATAGAAGCCTTTAGATGCAACTGCTGTTGCTAACTCATATATACTGAGTAGCTTTCATCTTTAAGTATCTCAAAATGCTTCACATGATTTTTTGCATAGATCCTTTCACTCACCAACAAAATGCTGCCATTTTTGTGGTAGAATATGATATTTTGTTCCATGAGCATTATAGATAATGTTTAAGAAAGGATCTTTGCAAAGACGAATTACAAAAAGGCTTAGCTTTTAGTACTTTAACTAAAGTGAACATTTCATTAACAGCACTGAGGCAATTATTTCAGCAGGTTCAAGGAGGAACGAGAACCATTTCCAGTAACACCCATGTTTGCCTTAATGGTTTCATTTGATCTTGGTCATATTCAACCTGAGATTGCAGTCCAATCGGGTATGTCCCTAAGCATTAGATGCGAAAAATCTAACAGAGCATAATGTCATAATGTTCTCTACAAAAATCATAAAATCATCATGCTCTCTAACTAATCAAAAATCAGTTCTACAGAGAACTGGATGGGAATTTTTTTTAAAAAAAGTTTTCTTCTCACAGATTGGAAAATACTGATGCATCAGAAATAGGGCAAGAGTTAGTGATTGTACAATTTAGGGTTCAGATCATCCCCCTGAATCAAAATACAACTAGATCAGACTCTCTGCTTTGGTTAACTTTATATTTAATATTAAAAAAAATAGAAGGACGTAAAAGATACTAGAAAGCAGACATCCCCGGCTAGCCAATACCTACATGACTGAGTCTTTTTCATGAGAAGAGGAATACCTAGAGTTCAGACTAAAGGCTGAACTTGGCAAAACAGAAATCCGAACCGGCAGATCACATTCCAAGTGAGACTGCTCTCCTAAAGCTCATTGGGTCATCTGTTCTGTCACTCTCATTTTTGCAGTCCTCTCCAGGTTTTGGGCTAGCTCACTCCACAGTGGGAAAATCCTTGAAACTTCAGTAAAGTTATATAAAATGGTAAAAATTGTTTCTTTTACAGCTCTAGTTCCAAACATTTTCTTCTAATTCCATCAGGAATTAGTAAATATTAAAATGGATGAGGTAAATCATATTTTATGCTACCTGTTATCAAGACGTTTTTGCCAGCATTCATATAAGAGTAGTTTGATATATATTCTCCACTAAAAGGGAGAAGCCTTCAATATCAATACACTTCTCACTTACAAATTATATAAATTTATTTTACATCAGAGAATGAGTCACTGGGAATTGAAAAATTAAATTTAGTTCCACTTTTCTCATACAAAGAAAAATAAAGCGCTTTAGCATTTCCACTGGTTACTTAAAAATGGTATAATTGATTAGGTTTGAGAGGGAATACTTATTGAAACTAACCTTCAAGTTGTCAAAGATCAAAATACTAAAAACACCCACATAAAATGCCTCAAAATTTAAGCTTCAGTTTTACAGATTGTTACTACTTCTCTGAGCAGATGGGTAATTGCTTAAAACTGAGCTCATCTGCTGCTTTCTCATCAGATGCACTTATTTCCTTGAAAAAAAGTTCTAAAGACATAGGAATGCCTTCAGAAAGCTAATTTTTACAAAAATCACAGTTCCTGTGATTTTTAAAAGCACGAATTTCTGAACTATTTACTTGAAACTCAGTTTTACCCTATGAAGATATTAATACAGATATTGATTAATATGAAAGGCTTTATCAAAATGGCAGTTCAGTGCAGTTCCAGTGTTGGAAGAAAATTGGGTTATGTTTGATGATTTGACAGAGCTAATTAAGGCAGGAGAAAAAAATGATTAATATTATGTTTAATTTGGTAAAGCTATTAACCTTTTTTTTAAGCTTGTAAAATAGAATGGTTTATTACATTTTTCTTTTCCAAATGGTCTACACAACAATCTTTTGATCACTGCTAGCCTGTTTCCAACTACAACCTTGAGAAGGGTATTAAGTCACTCATCAGTTTAAATCCAGTCATTCTCTAATATGCCTTCTTTTCTAAGAGTGACATTTCCTGTAAAGAAATGAATCTCTACTGTCACAACATAATTTCCTTCTTGCGATCATGACCTTTCTGAGAGAGTGGGAATGATGCTGTAATGACATATACACTAAAACAGACAAGAAAAAAAGACCAAGTCAAGATAAAAAACCTCATTATTAAAAAAATAATAATTGTTATCCCAATATATGTGAAAGCCTTGCTTTTGTCTTTTATATTTTCCATGGCAGACTCTCGGGCTGAAAGATCAGAGGATGAACTGGCCCTAGTCAGCAGTACACAAGAGAATCCTTTTGTAAAATGTTTCCCTTTCCTCTTCTCCCATCCTTCCAGAAACAACATATTATTTCAATTTTCAATATTATTCCTCAGAAAAGATTCTATATTGTTTCCAGGTTAAATCTGCCTTTCATCTTTGCTGTCTCCTCTGCCAGTGTCTTGTGAAAGGTCATGCCTTTCCACACCAACAACTGAGATTTTTCTGATAGGTGATAGAGTTTCTGTGGCCATTGATGGCAGCTCTGGTAGCCAGGGATTTTGCCTGCAACTTCTGGTTTCTGGAGAAAATTTATTGCTGTAAAGAAAAAAAAAGGTTACCTGTGAAATAACTTCTGCATGGTAATGGTGTCTTCTAGCTAAAGTAAGGCTGAACTGGGGTCTGCATACAGCTGGAATTTTAGGCCCTTTCTTTCTGCTGATACTTAAGTTATGGGGAAGATGACATAAACAGAAATCAAGACTAACTTTTTCAATAATGACTAACATGACAGGAGATTCAAAGAGTAACCACGCCTGCAAACTAACAGGTGTGCAAGTCAATTATTTGTTCTTCCCTTTAGCAGCTGCAATGGCTGTGACAAAGAATGTGAAATAGCCATTGAAGCACTTGCCAGGAACCAACACCTGTCTCAGTCCCACTCTCAGAAAAGGGTAAAATGTTGCCAAAAAACTGCTTTAGATTTTTGCTGAGGCCTTTGGAACAATTTTGTACCCCTCCACTCCTTTCAAACCAGAACCCTTCCCTGTTCAGCCTGGATGCTTCATCAACTTCTAGAGTATTAATCTGGAGATACTTACTGAGAAAACTATGCAATCCACCATGTATTTAGATCATTTAGTTTGTAAAAAGCTAAGTGAGGAGCAAGGCAGAGATTTCTGTGCTTTCCTCCTGTCCTCTTCCCTGCCCAGCTTTCTGCAACAGAAGTGGATTCCCCCCTTTGCTCTTCTTAGCCTTCCAGTCAATCTACATTTCCAAAAAGAAGGTAACTAGTATCATTTAAATTAAAGATTACATCTTCTCTCATGTTTCCAAAACTGTGATATCTCTATACGTTCCTTCTCAACTTCAGTTCTCTGGGAAATATTTATTCTCACAAGACAGAGCAACAGGTTCAAGGAAAGCTCTGAGGGACTCCAGTGTCCCAGTGCCAGACCAGCTTCATGCAGATATTTTGAGCTAAGTGTTTTTAATATTCAATGTAAATGAAAAGGATTGATTTTTTAAAATATATAGGAGACATCCACTAGAAAAGATGAAATATCATAAATTTATTCATGTATAAATTGGAGAACTTATTTTGCTTTGTCTAAAAGTATTCTAGGATTGAATTTAAAAAGACTGCAAAAATTGGGAAAAAATAGCAGAAATTACAAAAGTAATTCACTATAGACGGAAATATAAAAGTGAAAAGCAGTCAGAGGTGAGCTTATTTTTAGATGTGAATCCAAAATCCTGCACATGAATACTCCTCATCTCTCTTTTCAATCCACCTATTCTTTGTAACAAATGGAACTAGCACCTATTCCCTAAATAAAACAAAGCTCTTGAGCTTTTACAGCTCTTGCTACGTCACTGCAGTCTGTCATAGCACACCCTTTTATCCAGCACAAACTTTTAGAACGCATGTCCCACCTGGGCCTGTGGTGGAACCAGTCATTGATTTTGTCTCTGCTCATTACTCTAAAATGCAGTTCCTCGCCTGCATTTCTGTGTTTGAGACATCAGACTCCAAACTCGAAGTGCCAGTCATCACTGAGGGCTAAGCCGTACCTCCCAAGCCTCCTGCCACTCTCCACATAACTCTGAAGTATAGGTTAAATGTTTGGGAACAAGAACTTAAAGTGAGGAGAAAGCATTTTTTAATTTTCTTTCCCCACAAACAAAACCATACCTCTATCAGCATGAAAGAGTTGCAAGTGTTGGCAAAACACAGACATCCAAATGCAATTCCTTCCTTCTTTCAGTCCTGGCAATGCCCGATAATTCTGTGGTTTTTGTTGATGTACTTTTAGAAATGGAAAAGCCTCTTTTGGCTCTTTTCCTTATCAACAAGCAGAGCCTTGAGAAATGCCCGGCTGACTTAACTCTACATCTCTCTGTAAGGTGAGAAACACCCATGTCTTCCCCAGCCGTGTTACACACCATGGTGAAGGTACACGCTTCCTCATCACACAACACAGAGCACAATCAGAACCAAAGTAAGTTTCAGCCTACAGTGCAGGTCGCAGTAATAAATGAGATCCACAAAACAAAATGAAATTCACAGACTGGCACACACTTCTTCCAAAGGTTGTCATGTAACTGTTTTGGTGTTCAGATTTGGATACAGATTTGGGTATGATCTCACTCCATTAACTTCCATTCAAGCACGTGTAGCAACTCAGTGCACCCCTCCCGAATTGAACCTTATTCTCTGACACTATTATGAGTGTGTTAATGGTAATGACTCTTGATGTACCAACAACATGACACAAAGACACAAGAAATATCTTAGTAGAATAAAGTCAATAGCAGTTTTTCTTAAGTTGACATACCTAAATTATTTTAATCCTCCAAAATCCAGTTTGGGTGAACTTGGAAGGCAAGGGAAGGCATCTTGTCACATGGGGTCAGGAAATCAGTGTCAGAGACACTTTGGGGACTGCTTTTTTTAAAAAAAGGATATAGAAACTGAAAGATAGAAAGAGTTAAAGGCGGCCTTCAATTACACAATACAAGGTCGTTTTCTGGGGAAAACTGCTGGATGAATCAGGACTGTTACATGGGTAATAACACTGAACATCTGACTTCAGTGGCATCAGATTGGATTTCCACCTGCTTGAGCATGACCTAACTCTGAACTCATATCCAGGAAAATTAATATTAGCCCAATTTTAGTATGGTTTACACTGATTGGAATAACTGTTTTAGCAGAGCCTTCAACTTCAACTTTTAGGGACATGGAGTAGTGGGCATGGTGGTGTTGGGTTGACGATTGGACTCGATGATCTTAGAGGTCTTTTCCAACCTTAATGATTCTATGATTCTATGATTCTATTCAATTTCTCAGTATATGCTTCTGGCATTATTAAGAGTATTGGAAACTCCACCTTGGCATTGCATTTCTCTGTAGCTTGTAGGGCAGACTATAGACAAACTTCAGATGTGTTTTGCTAAATAATTTTCATTGAGCTACAGAGGTAAAACCTACAGACGAAAATCTAAAAGCTACAGACTGAAACCTACATTAATCTCTATTCTTTTGGGTACCAAATATAGAGGAAAAATGACATTTTGACACTATGATGTAAAACTGGGGTGAGGGACATTACTTCTAGAATCCACATCTAAAAGAATATAAACTTCAAAATGAAGCTGACATAACCTTCAAAATGAAGTCACCCAGGAAGCAGGCAACAATAAACTGGCGCTACTGCATATTGAGGAATTTTAAAAAACACAAAGGAGTCAATCTTGACCTTACACAACTGTTCAGTATTCATCTGATGCCTGTGCAGTTGCTCCTTATTTTTATCAATGGCACTGAGATTAGGTCTCTCTTCAGGGTGCTAATTTCCAGTTTCTCTTCTCCAGGAATTTTTGAGTGTAAAGAACCCATATAAGCAACAGTGAAGGAGCTCTGTACACAGCTGTCTCTACACAACAGGCTGGATGGAGCCAGAGTCACAAAGGTTCACCACGTGAGGAACATGTTTATGGATAAGTTTATTCCTGCACTGGAGGTGGGTATTGTTCTGTTAGTGGCAGGGGCAGTTTTATTCAGTTTTAGTGCACAAAAAGGGTATGCAGTAGTTTGTAGTGGGAACAAAACAACACTCCCTCTTTCTCTTGGTCTAACTTCTTGTTTCAGAGTGAACTATATATGTATCCAGTATACATTTCTCTTTTCATCTGAGGGAATTCTGCTCCGGCTGTGCCACAGGGCAACGAAGGGCAACGAAGCTGGTGAAGGGTCTGGACAACAAGCCTTATGAGGAGCGGCTGAGGGAACTGGGACTGTTTAGGCTGGAGAAAAGGAGGCTGAGGGGAGACCTCATCGTGCTCTACAACTACCTGAAAGGAGGTTGTAGTGAGGTGGATGTTGGTCTCTTCTGCCAAGTAACTAGTATCTAAAAGACGTGTAAATGAAGCGCTTAGGGACATGGTTTAGTGGGCATGGTAGTGTTGGGTTGACAGTTGGACTCGATGATCTTAGAGGTCTTTCCCAACCTTAATGATTCTATGATTCTATGATTCTATGATTATAGACAAGGCCACAGAATATACTATATACTCCCCTTTTTCTAGCCACAGATAAACACAATCTGCTAAATGTGAGAGTTCAAATAACTTAATAATGCTTCAAATACTCCTCTTGGCATTATAAACACTAAATGCTCCAAACCCTTTTCAGTGGGCCCATTAGCTTCTTAGGGCCAAACACGAGTGCCCTCAAAACAGAAACAAAATCCTTCTTCCATTCATTTCTTCAGCTTCTTTTTTATTGGGGGGGGGGGGGGGGGGGGATGGGGGGGCGGAGAGGTAGTTTTTGTTTGTTTGTTTTCTTGCAGGTTCCACTAGAAACAGTAGGAAAACTGTGGAATACACTATTGAACATCAGTGCAAAGATATAGTTTTGTTTTGTCTTTTTTTCATACCTTTGCCATTGGTCATAGCTTTTTCTACCACATTTGAAAGCTGCTCAGAATTACTCACAGCAGGCAACTGTCTGGGCTTCACTGACTGCAATTCATTTGATGCAGGGACCAGACTGTTAACTGATAGTGTTTTTTTCCTCATTACATTTGTGTTTAAAAATGAGTTTGGGAGAATAGAGACAATCTGAAAACCAAAATTTCAAGGGATTAAAAGAAAGATTTTTCCAATTATGATTTTATCAGAGAGCTCTCAGAGGTTTTATCACACAAAGAGCCAGAACCTGCTAAAATCCAGATTAACTATAATGAAACATATATAATTAGACTGGAAAATTGCCCTAAGCTCTTAATCATAGAAATATCATTCAAGCATCTTTTAATTATAATAGAAAGCATACTATAAATTGGATGAGGAAAATATGAAACCCTTAATGCTTACTGTTCTTATCCACTCATAAAACAAAAATTTATGTAACTTAAATTTCTGGGTGCATTGTTCTTCATTATTTGGCTTGGTTGTTTGTTTTGGTTTGGCTTTTTATCTGTGTTGTCTCTTTTCTGTGAGTTCTGAATTCTGGTTAAGTTTTTATTCTGAAAGTCTTTTGTCATTACTGCAATTATCTTTTCTGTCATCAAACCTATTTTCAAAGAACATGCATAACATCACATGCTGCTATTACGTATGTTTCATGACTGGCAAAGCTGTATCACCAGCATTTCCCAGGCAGACTGTGTGGGTTGTCTCTGAGATAATTGCATTCTTAGCTTTCCATTTACCCTTTTCTAAACTAAAATATAATCTATTAACATGTTTTCTTGCTAAAAGATTCCAATTTTTTTTTCTGAAGGACTCTGTGTGGAAACAACTGTCAACAATGAAGAACTTTGCTTGATATACGTCAAATTAAACATCACTGATAATTCAGTGAAAACATTCCACTGATAAACTTACGAGAAGAGGCTAACAGAAATGGATTTGCTTAGCCTGGAGAAGAGGAGGTTGATGGTAGCTGTGCAGAAGATGAAGCCAGACTTTTATCAGAAGTGTACAAAGACAGGACGAGTCAGCAGTTGCAACTGAAGAATTTCAATTGGAAACAAGTGTGGTTAAGCACTGGAAAAGGCTGCCTGTAGAGGTTGATAGGAAGCCCATCCTTGAGGATTTTCAAAACTCTCCTGGACAAGGCCATAAGCCACCTGATCTAGCTTTGGAGTTAGGCCTGCTTGGAGCAGGAGGTTTGACTTGATGGCCGGAGGCCTCACAGGGCTGCAGATAAGCACCAGTAGAACTGCTAACATACACTGGAGAGAATAGTTTTTGTTACAGAAAATGTAGCTGCAAATAATAAGATTAACTTCATACATTGCTAAAGTGCAAGTTATATTAAATAAGTCTAACATTTTCAGATCCATAGGCCCATGAAATCATTCTGGATCACCTGTCAGTAACATTTGCTGATAATCTTGTGCACCTGACATGTTCCACCCTGTTTGAAGAATTTTTATAAAACCTTTTCTAATACGTATAACAATTCTTCAATGAAAGGACAGAATACACTTCTGGAAGGAAAGGGCAACCTAAGGAATAAAGCATAAAAAACAGTTTAACTAAAAAAAAAAAAGTTCAACAAAAATAAAGGAGTGTCCTAAAGATAGATCTTGGCCAATCTTCCTTTATTCCACTTGTGTTTGGGCTCCTGACAATAATTTGCTTTTGCTCTAATTAGAAGTCCAGCTAAAAGTGTGTGGGCATTTTTAGAAACACATCAGAGATGTTCAGAAATTTTTGGGCTACACTACAGTATTCATGACCAAAGCACAGACTTTTAGAAAACTCTTTCGCCCTAGCATCTCTGTACAGTCAGTAGAAATGGGAAGATGTTACTGACAAAATATAAATAGTTCTGTGAAACACTTTGAACCCCATTTCTCCTCTGCCCAAATTCCTGCAGTTTTGATATAGTGATTTTTCATGTGGCAAAACCTGAATGTGACAGTTTGGGAATGTAATTGACATTAGCTAATACGTCCATAACTCACTCAGTTACAATATCACTTTCTGCCTAAAAGGCCAATAAGAGAAGACACCTTTAAATTCTTCATCACCTTCTTAAACTCTTTATCTGCTGACGTGGTGGCTCATCTGGTATATTTGTTTATGTATTGGTCTTGCACAGACATCTCTTGTGCACAGAATATTTATGCCAATGGAGAAAAACTGTTACAGGGGTGGCTCTGGGTCTCAAAATGCTTCCCTTTAGATTGTATGTGCAAGTCTTAAACACCCAATATTCTGAAAACCAAAGCAGGTTTGTAGCAGTATTATTACAGATGTGGTAATTGTAAATGAAATGTCACCTTTTTATGTTAAATTTAGAAAGCAAATACAGTTGGGATACATCAGGAAAGCAGGAACTACATAAACATTTTAAGTTATCTGAGTCTGTGCCACTGCAACTTGCAAAAAATGTAATCAAAACTGTAGTGCCATCTTCTGGAGTATGGTCATGATTCTGACTTTTAAAGAAATATGATTCTGCTCTTAGGTGATGTCACAAAGGACTCCAAACTATAATGGGAGTGCTAAAAACCGTGGTTTCTGTTTTTTGTGGTTTTTTTTTTTTCCCCTAAGTACTTCATGTTCTGCTAGAACATGACCCACTTCTGAATTCTCCACATTCATGCAGTTGCTTCAGAAGTTCATGCTTTCAACAGTCCATTGAAAATCAGTTCAGGCTTTATCCTTTCTCCTTTACACACTAACTAAAAAGTGAAAATTTTGAAATTGTGAAAAAGTATGGTTTGATACTAGATGAAAGGAACAACATAAAAGTCACTTCAAAGCAGTCTAGCACACCTTGGAATCACAAACTCACCTTCCGGCATGTGGAACATGAGTTAATACCTAATGTTTTCTTTCATAGCTCTAAGTGATTCCCAGTGAAAAAATACTCATTAAAAATTCTTATTTTAGCAGAATAACCTTAATATCTCCTTGCATTTTCTTGTATATCCCAAATTCCCTGGGGTGAATTCCTAACTACTTGTAATTTTGGAGGCTCTGACAAGATATTGGAGAATTGCCTTCCCTTTTATTTGTCACTTTTTTCTCTTTTGTTTCCATGCTGATAGTCCCTCTGCAAAAAGCTGGCTTTCTAACACATTAATTCAGTCACAGTGAAAAGCATAAATGGGGTGGACTACAAGCAACTCAGGTACACTTTAAGAAGTATACATCATTAAAATTATCCAGGAGAAAGTTAATTATGGTAGAGTGATGAGGATTAGCTTTTTATTTCATGGATCCAGAAATTCAACACCTAACTGCAAGGTCCCCTTGCGTTCACATCTGGCAAGAAAATAACATCTATATAATTTCATTTATATCAAATAACTTCCAAACTGATGAAGGGAACGTAGCAGTTTCCATATCCCCTTTCTAAGCAATGATTATCATAACCAGCTCTGTAATACTAAGAAAAGAGACATGCGGGTCCAATGCCAATCCATGTTCTGGGAAGTCCTAAAAAAGCAGCTCTTATGTCACAGAACAAGGAGTATAGGCTGAAAAAGCCTGCCCTGGCCCACAGAATCCCAGAAGAGGTGGTTGGATGGGACCTGTGGAGGTCTCTAGTCCAACCCACTGCTAAAAGCAAGATTAACACCAAGCTACACCAGGTTAGCTGTGGCTTTGCCTAGCCAAGACTTGAAAACCTCCAAGGATGGAGATTCTACCACCCACCTCTGGGTGACTGAAGAAGTGTCCAATCTAAGTTACTCAACTTGCAACTTGTGGTTGTTGTCCCTTATATTGTCTGCCACAACCAAGAGTAGTTTCTTTCCAACTCCCCTTCAAGCAGTTGTAGACTGCTGTGAGTTTGCTTACTACTTAGCCTCCCGTTTTCCAGACTAAACAAGCCCAGCTCTGTTAACCACTCCTCATAACTTGTGTGCTCTGGGCCCTGACCATCTTGATAGTCTTTTGCTGGACCCTCTGCAGCTTACTGACATCCTCTTGAATGGATTATCAAGTCCCATACCCTTCCATCACAAGCCACCACGCAATAGATGACCAGTTCAGAAGGTGCTAAAGAAAACCTCTTAAATGCGCTTGACACCACACGCTCAGTTACTGTTTACTGAAGAAATGCAACTTTGGGAGTGGGGTAGAACTGATTTCAGGACATGACAGAGGCGAAATAGAATATATATACAACATATGGTGAAAACATAGAGAAGGTAACAAAAAGAGGTAAAAGACAGTCACAGCCCCTATAAGAATGGGAAAAAAGGAAGAACAGATAGACAGGGATTGCTCCAGTATTGTGACCCCCAGCTAAGGACACTGCTCCAGATTACCACTAATTAAACCCCAACAAGTTCCTTTCCCTTTGGTAGAGTGGTAGAGCAAAACTTTTTGAGTTGCCATTTACTGCATTTTGTTACTGCAGTCTCAGCAATCCTATTATCTTTTACTGTATAATTGGGTTCAGTAAATGAGATTTTAAAAGAGCAGCATAAGTGTCTCTGTGTTTTCTGCTCCAACCTTTTTCCATGACAAGGTAATTGATACTGCCGCACTGAGTCAGAGTAAACTCAGTGGCAACACCAGCACCCTTTTTTAGTATTCAGTGTGAAAACATCCAGTCTGTTAACACTGCTGCTGTGCCTTCTGAAGGCACTGCTTCTGACTCATGCTGCTACCTGAGAACCAAGAAATCACCAAAGGCCCTTTACTCAGTTTCATTCTTTGCTGCTAGCTGGCTAGGTGTCGTTATGATTCTGATATTTGATTTTCCCAGCAGTCAGTGGGAGGCATTATGTTGAGAAATGCCTTACACTGTTAACATCAAACTTTCCTTGGGAATTGTAGTCTAGTTAAAGACAGACACAGAATGCAAATTAAAGATAGAAAGAAAACTTAATTTCCCAGAAAGTTAGATAAAATGGGTATCAAAATCAACAATATCCTAAAAAATTTAGTTGCAAATAACACATCTCTGATGTAGTCCTTTATAAGTCTCATCATTACAGATCATTAGCAGAAATCACTGCTTCTGCATATGAACAACATATTAAAACATTTTTACTTGTTAATGTTTATATTAATTATACAGGTATGGCAAAGAGTCACTGAATCACAAAAATCACCCTTCTTGGGTTTTAAACTGCACTGTTTTCCCCAAGTTTTTTTTCTACAGTAACACCTTCAGATTATTCTGCTTTCTTATGTTATGTTAGGGAATTGTGTAATTAGTTTTTGTAAAGTAATTGTACAATTTATTTCTGGACACAAGTACTGTATATTGAACTCACTTGACTTAAATGAAGCACTGACAATTCACCCTGTCTAAGGATTTATGATCTCTGTCTTTTGAAATTATAATTCTTGTATAGCATGCCTAGTTTTCAAACTGCTATCATTCCCATCATACAGTGTTTCCTTAGCAAAATGCATAATAGTGTAAAATACTTAAAGGAGCTTTATGGCTCCTCTTTCAAAACAACAGACATTGTTCTTAAATATATACAGCATTTTCTATATTAGACAATAGAGCAGGGATAGCAGGCTCTTTTACAGAACATGTCCTATTACATGGCTCGCTAGAGAGGCTGTAATGTAATATATATATTTCTGATGCATTTCTCAATTAGAACAAAAGAATTAAGGCTAAAAGCATGTTCAAAGCAAACCAGGTAGAAAGTTTCTTTTGTATTAGTTCATAGCTATTTGGAAATTCTGTGTGTTCTGTGCAGCTCATACCTGATTCAATTGCTGGGAGATGTGAGTTTCTTTTATTCAAGACTGAAAAACACATTTTCAGACAAGTACATATAAATAATTCAAGTATTGAAATAAAAGAATATTTCTGTGGGAGTTTGTATATGATACTATTACACATACCTACACTGTACTGTTCTAGCAACAGTTTGGGGAGGAAAGGGCAGCAAAAGGAATGACAGGAATGGCAGGACAACCAGAGTAACTGCAATGAATTTGTCTTTCTAACCAAGTCCTGATGCTGAGTCAGTTTTCTGGGACTATGGCTTGTTTGTTTCTTTGTGATGCAAGGCCTAAAAGAGCATTATATTGACTAATCCTTACCAAAGGCTTGTTTACCTATTATGAATACAGAGAGAACACTTAGATCCTACTCAGTTTTGATGTCACTAACTTCTTCCCAGGTAGGAAACTGGCATGAAAAAGCTGGACAAACACACAACTGCTTTAATTCTGAAGGCAGCAACACATTCAACTGCTGTACAACAGGTGCAGTTATGTGGTCCTTGCCATATTGAAGTCTTGTACGTCATGGTTGTCTTTTAGACTGGCTCACTAATCCTGAACTTTTGTTTTGATAAGAAATGTGAGGTAGTTTTATACATGCTCCTTAGGAAGGACACAGACCCTCGGAAGAGGAGGAGTTGCCGTTTGTAGCAGAGAGCAGCTGGAACAGATGGAGCTCTGCTTGGGAACAGACAATGAGGGCTTCCACAGGAATATCAGCAGCAAAGGGAAAACTAGGAAATGCTAGGAATGCCCCAGTGCCGAATGGGGCAGAAGCCCTGGTGATGAGGGACATGGAAAACACTGAGGTACAGAATGGCTTCTTCACCTCTTTATTTTTCTGGCAAGAATTGCCCTCAGGAATACCAGGACCCTCAGACCCATGGGAAAGTCTGGAGGAATGTAGACTTACCCTCAATAGAGCAGGATCAACTTAGGAAACATTTAAATGAACTGGACATGGACAAGTCCATGGGACTTGACAGGACGCACCCTTGAGTAGTAAGGGAGCTGGCATTGCGAGGCCACTCATTATCGTCTTTGAAAGGTCATGGCGATGGGGGAAGGTTCCTGAGTACTGAAAAAAACCAAATGTCACTCCTGTCTTCAAGAAGGGCAGGAAGGAAGATCCAGAGAACTATAGCCCAGTTAGCCTCACTGTATTCCCTTGAAAGGTGATAGATCAAATCCTCCTGGAAGCCGTTTCCAACCATATCAAGTACAAGTCGGTCATTGGGATTAGTCAGCATAGATTTATGAAGGAGAAATGCCTGACGAACCACCCTTCTATGATGAGGTGACTGGCTCAGTGGACAAGGGGAGAGCAGTGGATGTTGTTTATCTTGACTTTAGCAAGACTTGACACCATTTCCCATGACATCCATACAAATTCTTCCTTCTTCTCTAACGTAATTTCTTCTCCCTTTCTCAGAGATACATATATTGATGTGTTGAGAATTTATCCACAAATTGTGGAAATTATCTCCTGTCAAAGTGATTTTGCTATTTTGTTCAGATAATCCCTTGTCCTCAAAACTGAATATTAATCTATGAACATATTCATACTGAAAATTGACAGACATGATAGACTATGTATTTATTTTGTCCATAGTTTCAGTGTGGCTTTTAGCTTGTATTTATATTTGCTGTTAGCACATGGAACACACATCAGAAGATCTGAGAATTAGAATGGCATAATAAAATCGACAACAGAAAGATAATCAAGAAAACAGATATTTTTCAACAGACATTAGCATACTATGAGCTTGCCAATAAAACCCAAAGTCAGAACAACACTGATATATCATACAGAATTACTGATACTGAAACATCAATAAGACAGTAGCAATGTTTTAAGAAATACTCCAGAAATTTTTTTAATGAATATCTGTCTGATATGCTTTTATCTGTAAAAGTAAAAGATACATTAATTTTGATAATTAAGGAAGAGTCTTCTATGTTCAAACACTACAGTTCTTTGTTTCGTATCATAAAACCTGGCTTGTACTCTTTCAGATCACAGATGTTGTGTTCATATAATGATCCCACATGCCACATTATGCAGATGATTTTGTTACACATATCACACTGACTGAACCATGCACATCTCAGAAAACCTCAGAAGAAAGACTTTTTTTCATCTGGAAACTTCTGAAAATGACATTATAATCAATAGAGTGAAAAATATGGAGGAAGCACAGAAAATTGGAAAGTTTTAAGAGATTGGTGCTTTTGAGATAGTAGAAAATAGTCTAGCTCTCCTGACCTTTATCTTAAAAGTTATAAGGAGACCATCAGTGTGGAAAAGCAGAGAGTGCAACCAGAGATGAGTTTAGGTGACAGACAAGAGAGAGAAGCAATGATTGGAATCAGTAATGGACCTGGAAACAGAGGAAGAGAATTCTACAGAACAACACAATTATTGACGCAAAAACACACCAGTATTTGTGTTTGGCTTTGTGAACGGATGTCCAAGACATTTCCACTTGTTTCACCAAGATTAGATTAGTCATCTGTTCAATTAAGTGTTAGCTTGGGGAAAGAAGATGTGGTACGATGGAGGAGAGTCAGGAATCTTTATTCTAGCAAATATCAAATTTCAATTTAAAATTGAAGCTGAAAATTGAAACTGAACCTTCAAATATCAAATACCAAATTTCTCGGCTCTTAGAAAGGAGTGAAATATAGTGAAAGGAATATAGTGACATTCTAGCTTCCATCCATGTCATTTTTCAATAATTTATGTAATTCATATAAATTATCATCAATCATTTATATACTCTATAATCCTGTTAAAAAGCAACACATTTTAACTTTGTTAACCATTACAAGCACACGGTCTATTAGACATCTGAAAGCCAACTTGAAGGTACAGTCAACAACTAAAGTTACATCTCGTCATAACCTAGTTCAGGCTATACTTTCAAATGTTTTTTTAATGTAAGACCCCTGCTGTCAACATGTGGCAGAGAAATCTGCAGATATAAGTAGCTGAAACAAAAATGTCCAGTAAGATTTGAAACCTAACGATATTGTGCTTTTTGCATCTCACATTCAGTACACTTTGGAATCTGTAATGTTCACTAAGGAGGTCTTAGGTTTGCAAAGAATTTGGGGTATCTGTCTTTTATAGGACCAACAGAAAAGCTTAGAAACATGGGTCAGATTTATGTAATCAATTTTTGGAGTAGAACTACAAGTCTGGCTCTTCTGAGAGATCATTGAGGCATTTAGTACATAACAAGGAGTGGTAGCCATTTCATACCGCTCACACTGCTCAATATGGTGTATATACAGTATATTTATGGTATCATAGGATGTGGCCATGGCCCTAAACTCTTTCTCCAGTTTAGACAATAGGTCCATCCAGCCCTGCTATCTGCATACGTTTTTGTTCACGTATAACAAAATTTTGCTACATAAAGTACATTTCTGGCTAAGAAATTATATAGCAGGTCCTCAGTTCTGAAAAATTAAATAAGAACATTAAGTTAAACTAAAGTTATAAAAACAGAAGTTCAAGTTAAACAAAATGTGCATAGTGTCAAGCTTCAAAGAATTAAGGTTTTTTTACAACACTTTACACGAGTGCAAGCATTTTTATGAAATGCAGTGTGGCTACTTAAGGCACAAAACTGAGGTTGATTTTTCTCTAGAACTGAAAAACACATTCTGCATGAGAATCAGCCTGATGCTCATAAGACATAGAGCTGAATACCTTAGGCTTGCCTGAGGTGGCTAAATTTTTAATGACTTTGGAAAATTCGTCTGTTATGTGTATTTTTATTAGCACATTATATTACAGCGAGTCCCAGAGAATGTAAAATGATAAATGCATTAAAGTGACTCAGGATAGTCACAGCCTGAAGACCGTTAGACCATTCTGAAGACCAGACTCGATAATCAGGCATTTCCTTGCTTTTTAGGCACCAGTAGCCTGGATTCCATTCAGGTCAAAGCTCAGTTGGTAATAAAATAAGAGTTTATTTCAATCATACTTTTAATTTCAATTTGCTGTCACTTCTGCTGCACATTTCTTCTGTCACCACTGCAGCTACTGAAGTGCAAAAGCACCCAAAATACTGCTCAATTTAGGCTGAAGTTGTGGTTTTCACTGGAAACTTGAACACCAAGGCAGACAAAATATTCTGCTCCAAATAGGGGCCTAAACCCCATAGGCTTCTACATTCAAGTGCCCTGAAAAGGTACAGCATCTCAAAAGGAGAATGCAAAATTGCTATTCTTATCATTGTTCTACTCTAGACTAGTTTTTATGCTGTCAGTTCTAATTGGGTTCGTAAAGGGAAATAATATGGGAAAGAAATGAGAAATTACGAACAGGTTATAGCAAAAAGCCAAAGGCATCAGAAGAGAGTGGTAGTGTTATAAGCCATTGTATCCATGCCCCACCAGACCATCATTTTATTTAATCACAAAAATATCTGTCCATAACAATCTTATGAGTCATTGCTTGTAATTATTTAACCAGTTAACTTCCTTTATAGCTCATTTTGAAACTGCTTTCCTATTATTTCAAGTTCTTTTATCAATATGGGTGCATCTGCTTTTATAAATTATCAAAAAGCAAGAAATCAACTTTAAAAGCAGATACGCACCTCATTTAAACTTTGCACTTACTTTGAAAGAATGATTTTATTGTGCAGAGTGCATCAGTGAAGCAGATGTAATTTCTTTCTGTCCTAAAATTAACACTTTTAAGTCTGAGAAATCCAAAAAGCTAACATTTACACAGCATTTAGTCTGAAGAATCAAGTACCCAAAATTCAGAAGAACATATTCCTGTGGCATTGCCTCAGTCATATGGTACACAATGCCATGAAGCAAGTGGGGTGTGGAAAATCCCCTTGGAGGTTTTCAAGATTCATCTGGACAAAGCCATGGCTGACCAGACCTTGTATTGGCAGTAGCCTTGCTGCAAGTCAGAAATTGGACAAGCCACTTCCAGTGGTCTCTTCTAACCATACAATGTCTGTGATTCAAAGAAATATGCCTGAGCACTGTCAGCTGCTGATGACATTGGTGCTATCCAGGAAAAGAGAAATGAACAGCAGCAGTGATTGGAAGGAGTCCAAGGGTGGGAATGGGACATCCAATGCTTCAAATATCTCTCCATATTTTTTTAATTGTCTCACTATGGCACAGATTTCCTGTCTTATTAAATCAGAGAGGAAAATGCCTGAAATTAGTAAGTGCTTACCTTAACCCAATTACCAAATCCAACAGAAAAGTAATTTTCCTTTGGAGAACTGAGCCGCCTTTAGCCCAGTTCATGCTTTGGTTAAAGGAAAGGAAAAAATGCGTTTTGGTGATACTGAATAGCAAACTAGTTTTTAACTTCTTGTGTTCCAACCTACTATTGCAGGATAAAAAACATGGCAAATATAATTTGAACTATAGCATACCTTGGATTGTATTTTCAGTAGGGTCTTCTCATCAAAACTTTGACTTTTGTAACAGGTATTAATCAAATTTAGCCCAGCAACACAAATTCCTTGGGTTGACTTGATAACACACAATATATACACCAGGGTGATTTTTATACAAATAAAGTGATATTTAAATATATGTTCAACTCTTCTGTTCTGATGGAGACTAGTAGTTATTTACCTAAATTTACCTTAGTTGCTGTTGAAAAGCAGAGACTGCAGCCATTCAGGAATGCTTAATACTTCAGACAACCAGAAAAGCATAACTGCTGACAGCATTGCCACTTTTAGAACAACCTTTACAAAAAGGCATGCCTGTTAATACTTTCAGTACCCAATGTACCCAGTGAAATGCAAATGCTCTGGTTTCTGGTCTTCTTTACCTGTCAGCCATGACCTTTAAAGGTGAAAGTTAAATCAACAATATTTTTCAATAAAATTATCAATATTATCTTACATTATCCTAAAAGATCAAGAACTGTTACTTCTCCTAATTTATAGAAGTGCAGATTGCCACATAGAAACATTACAAGAGCTGATGCAGAAAAGAACAAATGTTCAAAGTGGGATCTAAAGGCCATTGAAGTCAACAGAACTATCTAGAAATATTTTTACTTGTGTGCCTAATTTGCATACAACTGACCTTTTATTTTCTGGCAAATTTTATATCTGTAAATGTAGACCACACAATTTAGCTAGTCACGGGTACAGCTATATATAGCCTTTAGGTACGGGTCATAATTACACCTGCAAAGAGTTCTACAGTGACTTCTCATAAGCACCTTTGCAAGGTAATCTATATATGACTTAACAAAGGACAAACAGAAAAATTTAAAGACCTGATCAGGTCTGGAGACCTGATCATCTTTTTCCCCATTTTATCCATTGATGTCTCTGTCCAGTGAATTTGTCAAGGTGTGGGTACTAGAAGCTCAGTTGATAATCTTGGCAAACATTTATTCTTTGAATAAAAACGGTTTCCAAATAATCTGACTTTGTGTGTTAAAGCCCATCACATTTTCCTACACACCTCATCATCAGAACAGTGCCCGTATTAACACCTTACTTTGTACATAATTTTACCGCATCTTAGATCTGAAAGTGATGTTATAAGAGCAAGTATAGTTCTGTATAGTCCACAATTTGAGTATTTTCTGCTTGAAAGGATCAGGTGTCTCAGGCATTTTCTTGGCATTACTTCTAATTCAATATACTCTTCTTAATTGCCTATCTTCTTATTTATTGTATTTTGCAAAATTTGAAGTATCTTTAAGGGTGAAAAGGGATACAATTACTGTCTATAAATACATCAACAGATGTATTAAGCGACACCTGTAGAACCAAGATGGGAATTATTTTTCCCTAGTGTAAATCTGTTTAGCTGAAATGTGTATTAAAACCACACACATACATCACTGAAGACAAGCATTTTAGAAGAGGAAAAAGTATTCATTTGATTTCAACATTTTGTGGTAAACATCTTCCCTAAATGCAAAAAAAATTGTCTCCAGTTATCAGGTTGTGTTGGGTTATGGACATGCCACTGCAAACCGCCTAGGGAACAACCTGGGGTGGAACTTCAAATCAAATTTGCTTCTGAGCCTTGTGTTTCAACAGCATACTGATATCATTTGATTGATTTGACTAATTTAATTTTGGGCGAGTCCTTCTCTCCAGTGAGAATCTGATACTATCTTTATCCAACAATTTTAAGGGGAAAAATGTGGCTGATGCTTTATATCTTACTCTGCCTTTCAAACTCTTTGACCTATCTGCTACTTCATCTTCAGGAATGCCCTGCCTGGGAACTTGTAGAGCATAGGATCTTTTCCTTTCAGTTGCATTTAAGATCTCTTTATTTTTCATATTGTGCCATTTGATATGAGAAACCCTTTAAGATGCTCTACACGAAGTTTACTCAATGCTTATATGGTACAACTTTTTGGAAGTATGTCTTAAAAAAGGAGGCTGCAGTGTGACCAAGGTAGAAATACTGTTGTTTACAGCTGCAGTTTCCCCACACAGGATGTTGGAATTTGGCAGTGCTGTGGTCACTACTGAATACTTTAATCTTGCAAGTCATTCTGTTAATCCACTGCACCAGAGCTCCTGTCAAAGTCTTTCTATGCTATTAGACTTTGTACTGTTGGGTGTAATAAACAAATCAAAGAGAAGTACATTTCATCTGCGAGGTATTTTAAGTCAATATAAGCCTCCAAGCAGAGGAGTTAATTCAACACTTGTAAACAGTCAATCAGACAGGACTTCATTAGCAGGGTAAGAACCACTACATGATTTCTAGGTTGCTCTTGCTTTCATTCTCTTTGCAACAAACAGAATGACACTGATGGGAAGAAAAAATAGGTGATTACGAGAGAAGTTGATTCAGAATGAGGAGTCTTGAGAGAGCATCTGGGAGACTTTTTGAAAGCTAACGGTTACTGGAAATTGTTGACTTGATTGTCCAATATTTTCTGTCTTAAAACTAAGATATCTTTTGCTCATGGACTTGCAATACTGATGCATTCTTAATACATTGCCTTTGTCTATTATGCTAGAGAACACACTGGCTTTACTTAAATCTCTGATTGCTTCCACCTATTACCCTCCATTGGAGCAATTGATCAGCTGCTATGAATTTCACTTACAAATGCTTACAGTTGGTTTCATACTCCACTTAAGGAAGCAATATTTTGTGGCCAGGAATTTGGTGTCATTAGACGCTCTCCTTATTTAATCTTTTCTTGATTTTTTTTTCAACTAAATTAGCTGAAAGTTAGTTGGCATATTCACACGTAAGGACATGGGGGTGTCATGAGACTTTTTCCTGTGTGAGTCTAAGAGCTACTAGCAGCTGCACCACAGCTAATTTTACAACAGATTAGTTTAATACTAAATGCAGTATCTGTAGGTCATTAATCTGATGAGGAAAAACATCTATTTCTTAATCATTTGAGAATATTGGAGAAATAACCTTTTATTGGTATGCAACACTTCTGAAAGAGCAAAAAGAAGTACAGAATAGCATAACAAATTTACCATTCTGATATCCAGCTTCCTGGTACCTGAATAACTAGGTCCCGAGTTCTGAATTTCAGTTCATGAGGGAACATGGCCACTATTAGTCCACATGCATTATGGAATTAATGTCTTTACTCACAGTTGCTCTCGGTTGTGTTTCTTCTGCAGGGACACAAGTGGTTTCTTTCTTCAGGCTGCTATGCAGGAGGCTCTATGGCACCCACTGGAGCAGCAATTCCTGGGAGCAGCTGTGCTTGGGAGACAGATGTTTCCAGACCAGTGAGACAAAGGAGGAGGCAGGGTAGGAAAGACCTAGACAGCTCAGAGCCTTCTACAGAACCAAAGGCCTCCAGGCTGTGGAGAAGAGGAGAGCACACATATCACCCCCAGGTGGCAGAAGATAGGTGGGATGGGGATTTGCACCATCCAGTATAGTCTCTGAACTGGCCTGAGAGAAGACCTGATAGAAAAAACCACTGGAACGTAAAGGTCCATTTGGAGATGCTCACGTTAGGGAAAAGGACAGCCTGGACAGCCCAGCGCAAGCTTTCAGCATGACCTAAGGTCCCACCACAGTGCCTATGAAGAAATACAGCCTGCATGACTGTAGTCTTCTCTGCACAATGAGACAGTGATAAGCCTACAAGCAGGTTCCCAGAAACGCAATAACGTTGCTACTTACATCTTCACCCGTCTTTCCTTGTTCAAAAGCTTGACCAACATTCCCTAATTCATCTGGGGGGTTCAGCTCCATTCAGGTAAGCATTATTAGCATCCACAGCTTCCTTGTTCAGCATACCTGGCATGTGTATTTTCAAAGTCAATAAATGCAGTTGCAAGTCAATGACCATTTCTACATCAACGCAGAGTTAATTCATCTAGAGAAACAACACAGCAGCCACACAGGCTATGAAGCAATAGCACAGCAGGCAACTTGCGTGCTTGTCTAAACTGTGTTGTCTAGGTATGAGGAAAGTGCCATTTTTGTCTCCTGCAGATGCAGTGTTCAGCCATCATTTCACTTACTGTGGTTAATTTACTGAAAAAAATTGGTATTTTATGTTTCTGTCAAAAATAACTCTTGTTATTTTTTTGAGTGCTCAGACACCAGGACTGTTTCCCTGATGATTTGTAGTGTTATAGTGCATCACCAAATGGGACTGGTTTTGCCCCTTTTCCCCTGCTCTGAAATCCCTGGCCTTTTAGCTATTAAAAAGAAGGAAAAGACTAAGAGGCAAAGGAAAAATCTCCTCAAAATTTGATTAATGGTATTTATATTTGTCTCACACATGGCCAAGAACCAGTCGCACACAGAGCACATTTAATGTCTGGCTGAGAAAGTGTTCATTTACATTTATTCCATTTAGGTCATCCTTCATATCAGCAGTGCGCCTCTGTTGTGATTGAAATGCCAGGCTTTAATATAGCAGTATTAACATCTTGGGTGTGGGGAGGGGAGAATAGGGTGCTTTATCATATAGTCTCATTTTTATTTGTTTATGATTTCAATATTCATGATGGGCTGACAAGTTTATGAGTTCAACTCTGGGGATGAAAAATATGAAAAGGGCTTGTGGGAACACAGATCCTGAAAAGATTTCACTTTCAAATTTTGCAGACACAACTTATATTCATCAACACCCCCATATAAATGATCAACCTTTAAAGCCCACAGGGATGGTTTCAAGCTTCACTCTATTGTAACAACATGTCAGCCAGAGAGTCGTTAGTGAGCAGATAAAAGTGATGCAGTTAGTTAGATTTGAAGGTCTCAGGACTGAAAGCTATGAAATAAAAATCGTAAATGCTGCAGCTGGAGTTATCGAGACTAGAATTTGCCATCGTTCAAAAGTACAAGGTGAAAAAGGAGAATGTGATAACATGATAAATGGAACTGATCATATCTGTGACAGTCTTTTGATCTTCAAAAGCCCAGTGGGCTTGAATTTTGCTGATAAAGCTTGCTATAATTACTTCATGTCATTCAAACTCTATGCGGCACAAGACGGGAGAAGGCTGCAGGTGATATTGTTATGGAAAACAAGGGCTTGTGAGCCTTCTGATCACCCCTGCATCCAAGATGACAGGCAAAAACAAGCTGCAACTGATGGGATTTGCACTGACAAGTAGGTTTTTACTGTTTTTCATGATCCTGGGATTTCTTGGGCTTTCAAGCAGCTTTTAGAAATAAGGCTCGTGTATCTTTTGGACACGCTGCCTTTCAGAGAGATTTAACTTCACCAGTTCAACGAGGGAAATACGAATTCTCCAGTATGACATAAATTCTACTGCAAGTTTTTAAGTCCTGTGTTGATTTGCTACGGTGATTTGACCTGTATCTTCTAATCTTTACTTGTTGAAGTATGATTTTAAACCAGTGGTTAGGATAAGCAGGAGCACATGAAAACAGTCCTTTCTCCATGAGAAGCTGAAGCTGGGATTTCTGTATGCGACATCTGTGATCACCAGACCTGCTCAGCAGCCCTCTAAATCCGGTCCGCTTGGCTGCCTGTTTGTACAGGGCAGTCAGATACTGTTGGCCACAGAGGTGAGGGAGGGAAGACGTGCTGACCTGAGCAACCTAAGAGGGGCTGCTGGAGCATCAGGATCCCAGCTCATGCAACATCACCTGGACCCTTTGAGGAGCCAGAAAGGGCTGACTCGAATGGGATCGAAGAAAGTGACACAGGGGCTCCTCTGCCTCTTGGGCGAAAGGCACTGTGCTGGGAGGCCAGCAGTTCCCGCTTTCCCAAGGGTTGCCTCCTGCCAGAGAGGAAGCAGCATCCTGCATGGACAAAATTCTTACCGAAAAGGAATGAGGGACATCTGGAGTGCTAACCTGGAACCTCATCCCATAGAGTTAGGAAGACCTGGGGTAACTACAATTAAATACAATGTAGTATATCATTTCAAGGGTAGACTAAACTATCTAAAGAAAATTATTTCCAGTAGATGATGGGGAATCCAAGTCAGAATGAATGAATACACATGACTGCTAGCAGCAAAAGGTTTCAAGATACTCTGAATTCTAGCAGAAGGTAAGCAAAAAAGATAAAATCCAAACTCTGTATCTAAATTTCATTCTGCATATTCTTGATCCATTTATTTCTAATGGGAATTTTGAGAGAGAAAGATGCTCAAAATGCAGAGCTTCTTTGAGTTAGAGACCTACCAGAAGTACTGTCACTCTACAGCAAAGAAAAATGAACTTACACTCTCCCAGTAAATGATAACACATCTTTTCTATGACGAATACAGAGAGGGAAGAAAGAGCAAACACAGCAGCACTGCCATTGTTTATTCCCAGCAGCAGCAGTAGCCAGTTCTTTTGGATGCAAATAAGAACAGTGATCCTTAAAGAGCTGATTAAACAAACCCTTACTATGTAGGGAACCTCTGGAAAACACGGATTCTGAAAACAGCAATTCATGTGGAAAAAAAGAATATTTCTTCCTGTGTTCATCTTAAACCAGACTATAATAAATTTGACAGACTCTGCTGCCATGGTGGTCACTTCGTTTGGCAAAGGTGTAGAAGAGGGAATAGCTCTGGCAGAAAAAAACGGTGTGTGGAATAATTGTCTGCATCTATTAAAGGAGCTTGTTCTTCTAACTAATTAGAATTCCCTGAAGCAAAAAAATAGTGTCCATGCAAAAGTTAGCTCTGTACATTCATCAGTCATAAAAGAAGACTGCAGAGGACTTCCTTGGATAATGCACGGGGTAGCATTAAAAGACGCGCAGATGTTCATCAAGGCCGGTCAGGTTTGTGATAACCGGAAGTCCAGTTATGACAGTCACCATAGCACTTGGCGTATAAGGAATCTGTGAGATTATGAACGTGTGTCTCTGTGTGTGTCACATGGAAAACAAGTGTCATTTCCTTGTGAAAATAGCACAGACTTCACAAGGATAGTGACTAAGAGGCATTTTGTTTTAACGAGAAAGGTAAATTCATGTTGGAAGGTTATTGAAAGAAATGATGTTTGAAGAAGGATAAGTGTGAAAAACTAAAAAAAGGGTTTTCTCCAAAAACTGAATTTTCCATGCTGATGTAAATTGGAAATTAAATTTGGCATATTATTAACTCAAAAAAAATCTGTAAAAGCCATTTAATATGAGGGTTTATCCCTGAACTAGAGTACCAAAAAAAGGGGAGGGTATTTTTTGTTTTTAGTCAACCTAAAATATTAAGGCACACCATATTTATTAGTCTGAATCCTGCTACAATGTGTTGCACCAATGATCACTGGTGTAAGAAAGATATATCATTACTGAATTTCTAAGGTGCATGCAGTGACATGAGCTCTTCTACTAACACCAAGATTAGAACTGGAATTAGCTCCCAATCACTTCCTCAGAACTAGCTAACCAACAAGATACACTAGGCACTGTTCAAAATTATTTCAAAATAATTCAGAACTAAGATTCAGTACAAAGGTTCTCTATACAATCTAAAATTAAATTATTAATGTCTCATTTTCAGGCATTGCAGTATCTACTGTAATGTTAACTAGCACCATCTCTCTCTCACTGCAGTCACAATCACTTCTGTACAAGCTAAAACACAGCTACATAACACTAAATCAACCAGAGGAATACACCGTATACTCAGATTTGGATGGATGGCATTCTGGAAACCTTATGTCGGAAAATGTTTCATTTTATCTGAAGGCTATGCAATTTGTAGAAAGTCCTTGGCTTGTTTGAACTTGTCCAGTTTGACTGGCTAAAAACACCTAATCTTCAAATGCTGGTCATATTGGATGTGTATCTATATATGCATAAATAGATACATTACACAAATAATATATTGAATACTTATATATAGCTTGATTTTTTATTTGAATCTGAGTTTTCCTGTGACACAGAGATATGTGGGAAATATATACATGTTTATTCAGGAATTTTTTAACTGATGGCATATTTGTCGGCTTTGTTTTCTTGTACATCCAAAACAAACTTTTGCTGCAATTCATCTGTAACTATTTCGGATCACAGGTCTTGCAAGAATACTTTTTTAACGTGGTGCTCCAAAGCTTGTAATATCACCAGGAGCCACCAGAGGACACTCTTATAGAAAATGCCTGAGAAGAAACTTTTTATCAATAGTTCCTTTTAACAGATTTCGTGTATCAGTAGAAAAGTCTGTGTCTGCCTGACTGTCTTTCTGGGAATTATTTTGCCTAATAATTATCTGTCCACAAATAAAACATTTAAAACATCAAACATTATAAGGAGGAAAAAAAAAGATCACTGCATTTTTCTGTTCCTAGTGCCTTGGGGTAGGGCAGTGAAGGGCTTGTCCACGCTCCAGCAAGTTGCACTAAGCTATGGCAGCTGTTTCACAGATTTTTTACTCAACTTCAAGGTCAACATAAGTCCATTCAAACATAAAAATGAAGATATAAAACAACTTCTTTCATTGAGAAAAAACAAGCAGCTCTTGAGACAGCGATGAGAAAGAACAAGCTGAGGCAAGGCAGGAGGACCCCTTAGGAAGGAAGAACTGCGGGATGAAGCGTAGCTCAGTAAATGAACTGTGCACGAGAGGATGGAAAGCTGGAATGACAACCCAAACTGTTGGCTGAAAGCCCCAAGTCTCTGTCTGATGCCAAATGTATGAATCTTCTGAGAGCCCCCGATACAGAATCCCAGCCAATACAACCATCGCCTGTTTGGACTTGACTGCAAATTCCCATCTGCTTTATTAAGCTGCTCTCATTTAGTCACATACGTCTCTGCAGTTTACTACACATGGAAGACTTTCTATCTTGCCAATGCTAATGAACGCTACCTGCCAGGGCTGACAATGGGGAATTGTACGGACATGAACACATTCAGAAACCCAGCAGGTGAGGCAAAACCGCTTGCAGTTTGACATTAATCCTAACAATACCTGAGTAAGAACAATACAGTGCTTACAGTAACATTACGTTAGTATTTCAGTGATTGGATAGTGGAACAGAGTAAGTTAAAATACCAGAGATCTATAACATGTCTGAAAGACTCCAGAGTCCACACCTCTCAATCGGTCAGGCAGCCAGAACTGTAAAATTAGAACGTGCCTTGTAGTAACTCAGCAGACTAAAATGCACAAAATCAGCAAGAATTTTAAATTGGTTGATTTTTTACTGTACTGGTAATTCATTTACATTTTTTGCTTTTTATATATGTCCTATTATATATTATGTGAATACAGTCTATTTATACTTGGTTGTTTGAAGAATAAATAAGTGAAATAGTTGTATGTTAATGCTCTTGCCATCTATAAAAGTACCCCAAATCAACTACAGTTTTGAGATGATCTCAGTAATAAGCTTACAGTGAACGTCTGTAAGAATGACATATTTTTAAAGGAGACAAAGAAAAAAAAAAAAGGAAAGCAAGTTTTATTTTCTATCTAAGAATGTAGAACACTTAACTTTCTAAACATAGAAAGTAAAAGGTGATAAAAAACCCTACATGATAAAAATGGGCAAACCAGAAATTTTAAAAGCTCATAAACCACTTTTCCCCCTGTCTATTTAGCTTTGCTTTCAGTTTAATCAAGAACTTTCTGGACTGCATGAAACTCTGCACAATCCTCTTTAGCCTTGACAGAGGTTTTCTCT
This sequence comes from Calonectris borealis, assembly GCF_964195595.1. Lineage (NCBI taxonomy): Eukaryota > Metazoa > Chordata > Aves > Procellariiformes > Procellariidae > Calonectris > Calonectris borealis. Next base: position 79,998,326 of record NC_134313.1, on the reverse strand, counting down.
CTGTCATCTCTCAGGTGTGGGTTTTGTCTGCTCCCTGTTCCTCCAGTAGTCTCTCCCTGTGAACTGCAGGCTCCAATTTTTTGCCTCTGCCCCCAAGTCTTGTAGTTCCTGGAGGGAACAGTCTCAGCTACTCCCAAGAGAAAGGACAATCTGCCCTGGAGGGTCTGATCCACTTACGTGCTTTTTGAAGGAACATAGCACACAAACTGAAAACAAACCAAATGAACGGATGCTTTCCATTGCACCCTGCAATCCCTTGGATACAATTTGCATTGGGATCCAATATAAACAATCCCTGTACTTCACTATTCTTCATGTACACAAAGAGCTCTTAAAAAAAAAAATAGCTGTGTCTTCTGCCTTACAGCAAAACCATATAGGAAAAATTCTTAGAGCTTAGAATGTAATAACTATTTATTGAGATGGATGATTTGTCTGAAATGAACATTTTTTGCCTACTCTCTGCTGTTGATAACCTATACAATAAACTGGCTGACTTGTATTGCCTTATTTTCATCATATACATCTGATAATTATTTTGTATTTGTGACTTGGAATGTTATCTTTTGAAAAGACAGTGTACCCCTGAAAGCAAAGAAAACACATGTAGCAAAGCTTAAAACAAAAATCAAACCCATTTTTTATATTTAAGTAATCCATTCTTGAATCAAATATGCTGTAAACACACTGCAAGTCCTTCTGGACAGTATTGCTATACATGGTCTTCGGGAGACCTGAAAGAAAGAAAATTTAGTAGAGAGATAGAGTAGCCTGAAGGGAATCAGTCATTTTGCCAGCAGCTCATTACTGCCTTGAAATTTGTTTTCATTAAACACTACAGGAACAACCGCAGAAACTTTGCAGAATATTATGTTGAAGAACTGAATTGTTTGGAACTGCAAATGAAGTTGGCCAGGGAGTGGGGAGGAAGAGTCCACTCACGCAGCTGTGAAACTGTCTCAGATGCCTTTCCCCTCCCCACAGTTTTTATTGAAGTAATTTCAACTTCAACAAAGGTTCATTTCATCAAAATTAGTTTTGACAGGCTCTTAGTAATAGCACTAACAAGTACACTGAAGTGCATCAATGCCAATGAAAGCCTCTCCGATTCCAGCACAACCAAGTTATTCCAAGGAATTGCGAGTGAACACTCAGTCTCATTGGCACAGCACACAGCATCTCCCAGCAAAGCCACCACCCTCCAGCTTGACGGCAACCTTTCTAGGATTAGGAAAGAATCACTGAGGGCTGCACCTTGAATGGCATTTCTGTTCTCCAAGCTGCCTTGGTTTTCAGTGCTGCCTATAATCTCTCCCACTGCAGGCCTCAGTCAAGCATCGTGTACAGCAGGATACACGAGTGATGGGAAGACGTGCAAGATGTGTTGAGGGGTAGTGGAAGGGATTGAGGGGGGTGGTTCTGAGTACAGGATCCATTGTAGGCAATGACCTGGGGGGACCTGGAACAGCAGACAGGGTTGCCAGAGCTCAAGGCAGACAAGAAGGATGGATGAGGTTGGAAAAAGAGGACTCATATGAAAGCAGATTTTCAGGGAGAAGCAGGAGGACTGTAATAACACAGGAAACAATTAAAAAAAAAAAAAAGAGTTAAGAATAAAGCTAGAATGAACTCTTCTGAGAGTGCAAAACTGTGAAAGATAGGAAAATGGACATTTCAGATACGCATAGGAAGTTCACGTCAAAGCATAAAACCTAATAACATTTTTTTTCGGTTTAAACTACTTCTGTAGCTTCCTTGCAAACTTATCTCTCAGTAGTCAGTCAAAGACCACATGGCCGGTGAAAGGAGAGACTGTGCAACGTGACTTCTCATGTTGGTTCAGTAGCTCTTCTTTTTGATGCTGGGGCTGTTTCAGCTCCTGTCAATGCAAGTATCTGCTTCCAAAGTTCAGGCTACCACCTTAAATCCTTATGCTTTATTGCTCCTTGCTCAGTCTCCTGCCTGTCTCCTGCTACAGATGACAGAAACTCAGTCAAGATGTCTCCTCTGGAAGTCCTCAGTTACACAGAATTGGAGGAACTCCAATGCTATCCATGCATGAATTCACAAAGTGCTACACACCATATGCATCATATATCTCCTTCAGTGGCAAAAAAAATCTCTCAAAAATGCAAAACGCTTTGAAAAGTAGAATCTCCTGTGAGTCAAATGGTTTTTCTAGACCATGAACTCTCTCAACAGGTCAAGAAAAGAAGAGTTTGTGGCAGCCTTCCTAATGATCTTCAACTACAACAGCCTGAAGTCTTGGATATTACACTGTTAGGAGTTGCAAGTTTTAAATCAGATTTGTAAGTGCTTCAGTCTTTATTCTGCTATGACTTTGTGTGCAGAATCTCCTTCAGAACCACCAGGGCTCAAGTCCTGTCTTGTCAACAATTGCAGTTGCACAAAGTGCTGCCAAATTTTGAAAATTCTTTGACGCTTTCCAATATCCCAAGCCAGGCGAGTGGTTGTCAGCTCTCCACGTGGGCTGCCAGGGTGGAATATTAAACCAACCTGAGCATTTTTTTCTGGTCCGCTCTTGTCAGAATTGATTTGTGTGTAAAAGTTCCCAATTTTCAGCCTGTATATTTAATACATTTCTCCAGTGAAGTGTTTTGAATGATCTGCTAAACAATCAGCTGTAAGGATTTCTTTAGATTCAGGGAGGACAGCATGAATTCTCACTTTCTGGAGAAACTGGGCTAAACCCCAGTGATTATTACCAGTATTTGTGAATATGCGAACAAAGGACTCAGGGACCTTACTTCACATCAGATGCTAACTGTTCACCTTCAAGGGTCAGGAAAGCATATTCTACCCAAGTGTGGGATAGTGTAATTGTCCAGCCTTTTTATTACTTTTCTGGAAGTTGCCTCTTGACAGCTGCTGGATACAGAGGACGTGACCAGCCAAATTAAGTATTTTGATGTAAGTTGAAGGTGAAATGATTTGTTTTCTTATTTCCTGTTTGAATTTGGAGAGCTTTCCCCGGGAAGTCAGAAATTGCGTTTTGGGTGTAAAACCGTGCATTTCTAGCAACACAAATACAACTTTATTCATGTTCCCTAAGGAAAAAAGATGTGGAATGTGATTCAGTTTCATTCTGAAGCTTCATATAAAATTAGTATAAGTGGATATTAGATCCCTTCCTTTCTGGAGGAATTCTATGTAGTTCTTAATAAACCTGATAATTCTTGCATCGTGGATTTCTATCATTGGACATCATTTTAATGAAATGCATGTAAACCTTGTAGGCACTGTCTCCAAACTGGTGCACCAGGGACTCTTTCAGCCTTCCACTCATTCCACACACTTACAGCATTGTCCTGGTCCAGGGGACAGCACATCATCCCTGACAAATGGTTAAGAAAGGGTTGCCAGTTCAGACACAAATCTATTTCACCAATATTTGTGGGTGATTGAGTCTGATGAAGAAATGTTTTCTTCACTGACTTTCTCTGATTCTTAGAACCATCCTCTGGATAAATGATAGGAAATTAGAAATGACTGCTGTGTACAACTCTAAAACACATTAATGCCATGCCTCCAGGATAAGTCACAGCAGGCCCACCTATTATTTTCCATTGAACATATGCAAAAAGAGGGATGATTTGCTGCTTCTAACACTATTCTTTGTGTTACTGTGGACCCAAAGGAGCCCACAGACCACTGTTCTAGCCATCGTGTAAATGTAGTAAAAGATACAGCATTTTCTGAAAAGGTTGTAATGCAAATAAAAAGTGGAGGAATTATCATTATCATGTTTATACAGCTTGGATTCTGAACGTACACAATTCTCCAGAGGCCGCATAAGAAGTATGTGGCAAAACCACAAATGAAAGCAGATTTTCTGAGTCCTGTACAAAAGCCTTACTCACAAGGCCATTTTTCATGTATTCTCTATACTCATCATCAACAGTTGATGGCTTGTAAGTACTAAAGGAGCGTGCAATTTGCAAGTCATGATTTTCCTGACTGATGCTTATTAACGAAAGACAATGCCTACAAAAGGTCAGCCAAAAAATAAATAACTAAAGCATGTGATGACAGAAATAATCACTGGAGATAGAGAACTCTGGCACCGGACAGAATATCCTACCAGTAAATCATCCCATTAATACAAATACACGTTGTACTTTGATAAAGTCTCTGTATGTAGGGATAAGCTTATTCCAAAAAAAAAATCATTCAAACAAATTATTAATTTAGATAAAAGGAGAAAGGCAACAGATGTAAAATTAAGTGTGGGGGATTTTGTATTTTTAAATAGTAAATTCTCAGGCTGGGAAAATCTCTCATGAAAGTACCAGGTAAACTAGACTGTCTCCAAGAAGCAACCACAGAATCATAGAATCATTAAGGTTGGAAAAGACCTCTAAGATCATCGAGTCCAACCATCAACCCAACACCACCATGCCCACTAAACCATGGCCCTAAGCGCCTCATCTACACGTCGTATAAATACTTCCAGGGATGGTGACTCCACCACTTCCCTGGGCAGCCTGTTCCAAGGCCTGACCACTCTTGCAGTAAAGATGTTTTACCTAATGTCCAATCTAAACCTCCCTTGGCGCAACTTGAAGCCATTTCCTCTCGTCCCATCGCTAGTTACTTGGGAGAAGAGACCAACACCCACCTCCTTTCAGGTAGTTGTAGAGCACGATGAGGTCTCCCCTCAGCCTCCTCTTCTCCAGACTAAACAGTCCCAGTTCCCTCAGCCGCTCCTCATAAGACTTGTGCTCCAGACCCTTCACCAGCTTCGTTGCTCTTCTCTGGACACGCTCCAACACCTCAATGTCCTTCTTGTAGTGAGGGGCCCAAAACTGAACACAGTATCTGAGGTGCAGCCAAGTACAGGGGCACGATCACCTCCCTACTCCTGCTGGCCACACTATTTCTGACACTGGCCAGGATGCCGTTGGCCTTCTTGGCCACCTGGGCACACTGCCGGCTCATGTTCAGCCGGCTGTCAATCAGCACCCCCAGGTCATTTTCCTCTGGGCAGCTTTCCAGCCACTCTTCCCCAAGCCTGTAGCGTTGCATGGGGTTGTTGTGGCCGAAGTGCAGGACCCGGCACTTGGCCTTGTTGAACCTCATACAGTTGGCCTCGGCCCATCGATCCAGCCTGTCCAGGTCCATCTGCAGAGCCTTCCTACCCTCCAGCAGATCAATACTCCCGCCCAACTTGGTGCTGCCTGCAAACTTACTGAGGGAGCACTCGATCCCCTCGTCCAGGTCATTGATAAAGATGTTGAGCAGGACCGGCCCCAAAACTGAGCCCTGGGGAACACCGCTCGTGACCGGCCGCCAACTGGATTTAACTCCATTCACCACAACTCTCTGGGCTCGGCTGTCCAGCCAGTTTTTTACCCAGCGAAGAGTGCACCTGTCTAGGCCGTGAGCCGCCAGCTTCTCTAGGAGAATGCTGTGGGAGACAGTGTCAAAGGCTTTACTGAAGTCCAGGTAGACCACATCCACAGCCTTTCCCTCACCCACTAGGTGGCTCACCTGGTCATCTTCTGTGAAAAAAGTGGCACATGGGTGAAGCTAGTTTTACAGATTTAATTTATACACTAAATAAACAATAAACAATACTTCAGCCTATTCCACAACAGCTTCTACTTTTATACTGAGATCTCCATCTTCCTACCCTTTTGGGGCTTCTTTCACTTCATCACCTCTGGGATAGATGTGAAAAAGTAACACAGAAAAGCCAGTGCCCATGAAATGAAGCATAACCAGCTTCAGTAATTTTCTCCAGGAAAATGAGAGAGACCAGACTAAGAGAAACTTGAAAAAGTGTGGCATATGGAGGGAGTATAAAAATGTAAATCAGAGAGCAGTTGAATGTGGATACCATTGTGCAGTGATTTTATCCACCAGACTGTAACTGAGGAAAGGGGCCACCAGTGTCCGGTGCTGGTGATCTCATCTCTGGAGCGTTCTGTCAGAAGGACCTTCCAACATCACAGCAACCATGTGCCCGGTGGGACCTGCCAGCCTGACAAACAGGCAAGGAGCCAGCCAAGGCAGATGAGAGCTAGGCTTTATCTGGTTTGTCACAGGCAACAGCACCCAGGCTGGCACCTGGGACTTCGGAGCTCTCATGGATGAGGTAGTAAGAGCAGCAGCAATGGGAAGTAGAGGAAAATAGCAAAATGCATTATTTCCCCCCAGGTAGGTCCAACAAGAGCTTTGAGTTTATGTAGAAACAATTAGTGGAGGCTCTCCTTTTTAGTGATACTTGAAAGCAAGAGGACATTTCGAGCACTTCTGCTATCACACTCTAGCTTCCTAGATTTCAGACATGCCAGATTTCAAATGGTTCAGATCTAAGTTTCTCATTTTACCCTTTTGTAGGAGGACAAGAGATGTTAAAGCAAGTACTGCATTGCATCTGCTCAGGATTTTCATTTAGTCCTATCTTTGGCCAAATACAACTAAAGAGAGGCTAAAATGAGGAGGAAAATACGTAGGAATGAAGAGTCTGTGAAGTTTTCTGCAACAGGACACTCAATCTCATAAATATCCACAAGATAGCAAGAGACAAAAAGGCCATTTACAGCATTACAGAACGCTGGGTAACTAATGAGAGGTTACTTTGGGTATCACAGTGCTGATGACCTCCTCTTTGTAATGTGTTTGGCTAAGACTGACTGCTATCTCTGAAAGATGTCAGTGTGGTGGGATTTCAACACACGGGGTCTCTCATTCTCAGAGATAGGCTCAGACAGTATCCATAGGCTTCTTCTGAACAGCTGATTACGGGAGATAGTAGCAAGATAAATGGCCCCTTTCCAAGAAATTAAGAACATATAAGGCATAGTTTTGTACAAATAAATCAGTAACAGCCTGAGACAAAGAGTTCTGCTGTCTCTTTTCCATACACTCATTCTCTTGCGGTGTTTCTAATGCCTTTTCTGTCTGTCATCTGTGTTTTTGCTTCATATGTTTTTCTCCTTGTGCTCCATTTGTGCCCTTCTAACACTTCTGAAGCAATTCAGCTAACATTTTAAGATTTAGATGATGCATAATCAAATGCAGACCTACGTGGTCTTTCTTGCTGTCCTAAGGCCTGACTATCTGGGATCAATTCACTCAAAAAGAAATTAATAATGACTGGGGTGAAAGCAAGAGGGATGAACAGACCGAAATAGTGTACTGTGAGGGGAATTGAGTCCAAAATGCTGGCATTTCAGATGCAGTTCCCAATTACTGATACTATGGTGACTTGCTGGGGGTCCCAAAGGGGATCCCTTCTTTCCTTCCAGCTCCTTTTGCATCCTGTATCCAGGAGCAGTACTTGCACAAATGAAGGTGCAAGCACAATTGCATCTACCAGCTGCTCCCCACTGTCACCATAACAATGGCATTTTTCCACAGACTTACAGTGAGTAGTCAACGAAGTCCACAGGCACTCAGAGAGGGAGAGAAAACAAGTCTCAGAAATCATGAGGCTTTCTGTCTCCAGAAAAGCAATGGTTTAATTTATTTTTTGCATGCTTATCATGCAGAAGAGCCAGACTACAAACCTTGTACCACCAGAAGGTTATTCAGATACCAAGTCAGTTTCTTCTAGCACACAATGAAGAGATCTTTAATGGCACTTTAATTTCGCTTCATTCTTTATGTAAACATACAGTTGTAAAGGGGCCAGTCTGCAGCAATTCATCACAAATGGACAAAACAGGTTGTTTCTTTAGGACAAGGTTGTTCATACAGTTTATAAATCATTTATGGTAGGACCTTTTAATTCAAACATTGTTAGTAGAGTGTGACCCTAAGACAGTGAGTATTGCCAGAAGCAGGTCACTTAGCTTAGGATTCACTTTATGTGTTTACCTGGGGTGGGACAGGGGAGGCCAAGGAGTCACTTTTGTTAAGTCTGAGCTGTGCCTGTAGGATCCCGTGTCTTAAAACTGTGCTGCTCCTTTTTTAGCTGCCATCTGAGGGCAAATTTAAAGCTTAACATTTGGCTTTAGGGCACAACAAACTTGGGTTTTGTTGGCTTAGTGTGGAAAGTACATTTAAGAGTCTGCTACACCTCTCATTTTCCTACCTCTTCCCCATCTTTCCCTGAAATGCTTTTCCAACACAGACATCCAAAGAAAGGCAATATATTTATATGATTTTAAATTATTCTTAAACTATATATCACAAAAATGAAATATTCACTTTTATAATTATTTTATTATGTGCTCAATCTTGATGTAATAACAGCTCATTCTAAAATCAAACTCTGTGTCACACAGCTTCAGTTTTTAGAGATTGTGTTATGGTATTTCTTAAGGGATGTCCACCCCTTTCACTTTCCAAAACATTGAAATCTTTCACCGTTTTTTTGATTAAAAAAGAGGTAATATCACACTTCTCATCCAAAACAGTTCTCAAAAGAAGACAGGTTAAAAAAAAAAATCACTGTTACTTCTACTTACTTTCTTGCTTTGGCTTGAAATGTTATTGTTTTACATAATAAAATCTGTTTTGTAAGTGAAATTAGAAAGTAAATAAATAAATCAAAGTAAATAATAAAAAAACCCCAAATAATAAATAAAAGTGAATAAAACAAAGAATTATTGTCTAAATAAGATATTATTCTGTTATTATTATGACACATGCTCCAATTCCTTAATCATCTTCGTGGCCCTTTACTGGACATGCTACAATATGTCCATGCCCTTCTTGCACTGGGGAGCCCAAAACCAGGCACAGCAGACCAGATGCGTTTCACCAGTGCTGAGCAGAGGGAAAGGATCACCTCTCTTGACCTGCTGGAAACACCTTTCCTAATGCAGCCTCGGACGCTGTTGGCCCTCTTTGAGGCAAGGGCACACTGCTGGCTCATGCTCAACTTGTTTTCCATCAGGACCCCCAGGTCCTTTTCTGCAGAGCTGCTTGCCAGCCACTCAGTCCTCAGCATATGCTGGTGCATGGGGTTGTTCCTCCCAGTGTTCAGGACTTTGTATTTCCTGTTGTTAACTTCCTGAGGTTATTCCTCCTATGTGCAGGACTTGGCATTCCCCTTTGCTAAACTTCATGAGATTCCTGCTGGCTCCATGCTCCGGCCTGTCAGGGTCCCTTGGAAAGGCAGCACATTCATCTTGTTAATTAACCGCTAACCTCCCTGACCTGGTTCTGCATTATCTGCCAACTTGCTAAGAGTGCACTGCCCCATCGTCCAGGTCATTAATGATGTTAAGCAGGATTGGACCCAGTATTGGCCCCTGAGGCACACCACTAGTGGCTGGCCTCCAGCTGGGCTTCATGTTGTTTATGACAACTGTCTGAGCCCAGCAGTTCACCTAGTTTTCAATCACTGTCTACTCATCTACCCTGTACTTCATCAGCTTGTCTAAGAGGGATGTTATAGGAGGCAACGTTGAAAGCCTTTCCGAACTCAAGATAAACAACGTCCACTGCTCTCCCCTCATCCACCAAGCCAGTCATCTCATTGTGGAAGGCTGTCAGGTTGTTCAGACATGATTTCCCCTTCATAAATCTATGCTGACTACTCCCAAACACCTTCAGAGTGCCATTATAGTCCTTTTGATGTGAGTGAGAACCCATATCTCTGCCTGTAACTGCAGCCACAGATTCTCTGCTTCTTTCTGGTGTGATGTTTTCCTGTAAACTTTTTCAGATAATATGATATGACAACCTGCAAAGAAATCTGTTGTGAAAGGGAAATCTGGGGATAAACTGGAATTTTACAAAACAGTGTCCAATTATTTAAAAGAAACCTGCTTTTAGTTAACGCAGAAAATTTACTTCTACATACACTACCTAAGAAAGAGCTCATCCAAGAAAATCACATTGTCCTAATACCAGAAACAAGTTTTCAAGTGCTGACGTGCCAATAACAGGCTGTCACACAATTTGTTGTCATGCTTCTTTCTAGTGTTATTACAAAAAAAGTTTCATCCCTTCCATTGCAAAAACTTCACCTATAATGATTTAATGTACTTACTATTTCCCCCTTTGCAGTGGAGTAAAAGGGGCAATTTCTGAACCACTGTCCATATTCTCTGTTAATGTTTTTCTGGTTTAGCAAGAGATGACAACAGTTTATTATTCTCCAACAATTAGTATTATTTTAAGTAGAGAAAATGTATTAGTATGCAGTAAAAACACCAGCACATACTAAGAACAGGATACCACAAAATGTAAAGTAATATTGACAGGAAAGAGATGGAATTCAGAAGATACAATAGACATGAAGAAAAGATTTTTCCCTAAGAATAAGCAATACTTTCAAGACCAGCTCTTTACATAAATCAAGTCACTGTGGAGATGTTTAAATATTAAAACTATAGAAGTTAAATCATATATAATGAGATCTTCAGTCATGAACCTCTCTTCTGATTATTGGTAAGACAGGCAAGAAATCATGTATAGTAAGTAGTATAGACACATTCAAATATTACAGACTCTTATAAATGAATTTACCTTGTCATTTTTACTAACCAAATAACATACCTAAAAGCACACTTTTTCTTTATGTTCAAAAATGTTTCCTATTTCAAAGGCTTAGAATTATGCTCTGCCTAAAATCACACCTATACCCTGCCCAGTTTAGTGTACTTAAGGTTCATTCCGCATCCCACCATGCACAACATTTACAGTGTTTATTCTACGCCTGAGAAGAGGCAGACCACCACAAACTACAGGAAAGCAGCTCCTCTCATCCTTTCTATTGATTTTACAGATGTCGTGGCGTAGATCTGCCCACAGAAGGTCTGATCAAGGCCTGATCTAGAAAGCAATTGCTGCTTGCCTGCAAGCCTTGGGACAAATCCATCCAGCAGAGAGGACAAAATGCCAACAGGCTCAAAAAAAATCTAATGGAAGTGAAACCCTGCTACACGTCATTTCGGTTCCAAAGGGAATCTGGAAACCTTGCATTAGAGCAGCCTGTGGGTGACCTGCTGAGGAGCGAAGAGGCAGGCAGCCAAACCGGCCAGAAACAAGGTGGAAAGATATTTAATATTCTTTGAAAGCTTCATCACTGTTGACACATTTCCACAGGGTGTTTCACCTTTGGTGCATCAGCACTCTGTGGTAGAAATGTACCTGTGTGGAAAATTTCCACTGATCCTAAAGCCGGTGGCTGTGACTGCACTCAGGTCTGCTCTTTTTCCCTGATGTTTGCTGGTTTCAAAAGGGTTTAGAACAGATCTTGAACAATTCGGTAGAAGACCACCAGCAAAGCTGTGAAACTTTCTAAAACTAAACCAGATTTTATTAAAAAGAGACCACCTTCCACTCTTCCATTAATTCTCTCTGTATAACTGTAATAGTTTTAGAATTTGAAATGGAAATCTAAACTTTGAAAAGTTATACTGTTGTATGTATAGATACATATCCTTCTCTACCCTTAGCAGTTTTTGAGACAGCTGGACAGTGCCACAGCTGACCTGAGGTAGTGCTGGTGGTAGGAGTGCTCTGAGCAGGAGGTTGGACTAGAGACCTCCAGAGAAGGAGGTCTTCCAACCAAGAATTCCCAATGCTGCCTTACTTTCGTGATGGAAAAAAACAATGTTGGAAAGGGAATCACTGGTTTAAATACCTTTGAGTTGTTCTGGAAGAACATATTGTGAGATAGTATCTTCTGAACACTAAAGCAAAAGCCTCATTAAAATTAATGAACTATTTTACTGAACTGTAGCTACAAATATAAAAGAATTATATGAAAATATAATATAAAACCAAACTAATTTATATTATTTTTATAATTTAAAATCAAACTGATTTCACAGTTCAGTTTGAGTACAATTCAAAATTATGATGCGTATTTCCTTTTGAAGCCAATGGAGCCTATCGTTTTCCGGTTAATGCATACTTTTGACAGAAATGTAGTGAAAAATTTGCACTTACCCATTTAAATCTGAGAATACTTTTTCAAAGCTAAATTTGCCACAGATATGAAGAAATCAGTCAGTATTTGGACTTTATTATTTATCTGCTTTAAAAGCTTCCACGGCATGTAACTTGACTGTCTGAGAGAAAAATGGGCTGTACAGGCTAGATAAAGTAATAAGCTACAAGGAGAGAGATCGTTATCTCAACCATTTTAAATTGAATCCTGCTAACACTTGGCATGCAAGCTGAAAAAACAAAGACCTGACTGCCAATATTTGTTAATCATTTGAATTCACTAAATCCCTTGTGTGTTGGGAGAAATACAGAACAAAATTAAAATGCACATTTAAATACACAAACTTTTCAAGACCAAAGGGTGAACTTAAAAAAACATCCTAGTGTGATGCAGTACCACACTGCAAAAAAGACTTTGAACAATATTTCTGTATTTCCATGTAACTCATAATGGAAATGGACTCAAAGTGTAAAAGAATAAAAAAAGACTTGATAGGAAAACCAGATCCTGTAGTTGTCTGAAACAGCAGGGCCATGCATGGTGCTTCCTACTTCATCGCTTTGGGAGTTGTTAGACTCCTGAAACTTCCGACAGAGTCATCTTAGTCAGCCTTGACCAGCTCCCCACAGCAGTGATGATAGCTGATAGGACATCTGCTCAGTAATACATATTCTCTTTACACCTACATTATCTCTTAGCCATATACACAGTCTTTATTATTAAGTATTGTTATTTGCTAATGGCTTTTTTACCCCTCCCAGCTGTGGGAAGGACAGTTTGCTTGTTTTCTTGCTTACCTAGGCACAGGAATACGTACAGATAATTGTGCTTTGAATTTAGCCTTATGTGATTAGACATGATCATTTCATACGATCACCGAAGGATTTAGTTTGAAAGGGAACTCTGACTGTCATCCTAGCCCTTCCTCTGCTCCAGATGAGGCTAACTCCCAAAGCTAGACCGGGTTGCTCAAGGTCCAATTCAAGCACATTTCAAAAATCCCCGACGGCAGAGATTCCACCACTGCTCTGCCCACCTGATCCAATGCAGCATTTGAGATGCTTCACTCGTAGTGGTAGTTTCCCTTGCCCACACAGAATCGGGCTGTAATAGAACTTTGTCCACTAGCTTGCAAACTTCTCTCACACCACCATTTCCCAGTTCTGATGGAATATAATGTCTCAGAACTGCAGAAGACATAGTAGCCTCTGAGACAGGGAAATGAAAAGTTGGGAATATATGCATGGGAATCATGACGTCTCTCATGGAGAGAAAGTGCAGATGTTAGCCTGTGCTCAAGGAGTATGTCCAACTGGAAACCATCAAGAATTCAAATCTGATAAAACTGATGATTCCAGCAGGAACACATCTGTATCATACATCTGTATGATCCAGCAGAGCGTAGCTTCAGACACTCAAGCAGTATATCCAAGACATGTCACTGCAAATATGAGCTGATTATATCTGTTGCAGGGCGGCAGATTTGTGCAGTACGACACTCAAGCTCAGATAACACTATCTCTTTTGGCAGCTTCGTCAGTCTGGTAGCCCAACACTGCACAACTGAACATATCTACCTGTAGTGCAGAAACAGAACACAGATGTTGATAAAGCCCAGGTGTGAAACAGGAAACAACAGTTCAAATGAAGCCCCAGGTGTACAGGGGGCATCAAAATAAGCACACAGACAGGACCACTGACAAGATCAAGGAGAAAACCATCTGGGCCTCAAGCCCTTGACCATCACCCCTAAAGCCATGTCGTCATGCTCCACGTGTCCCCCGCCAGCATCGCTGGTGATCTCATGAAATAGCAGCAGGGATTAATAGTCTGAGGACGGGATAAGCCTCAGGAGTCTCTCCACACTCTCCTGAACTGGAGCCCCTGACAAGCAGCAAACTGACCTAGGGGACACGTCAGGTTGGCAGATGGGGTCCTCCATCCATCTCAGCAAAGAGTATTCCTCCCGCTTGCCACTTCGTCCTGGTGCTGCTCTATGCCTGAGGTTCAGCTGATTTGGATGCCTCATTAGACAGAGGTCCCAGCCCCTTGTCTGCTACCAGGGCTCTGAGTATATCCCATAGTTGCAAACCTTTGGTTGGAGCAGGAGCCTCTCCCCTGGTGCCAGAAGTCACAGCCAGCTTTAGCCACCCTGGGAGCCTCCGCTTCCAAACCTGACAGGCAAAACCTCTGCCCGCCCCTCCTTCCATGCAGGGGGAGGTCGGGCTCTTGAACCTGCGGAGTCTCAGAGGAAGTCCTGTTAGTCTCTTTCTCATCACCTCTGACGCTGTGCCCTCTTGTGACCGCCTCCCACAGCTCCCTTCACTGGCAGCACAGATCCTCAACAAGTGCACATCTCCTGCACGCCTCAAGACCATCTTCCACCGCCCAGGCCCGGCGAGGGGCCCAGGCATGCCCTGCGGCCTGAGACCTGCAGGGAGACGTCCTCCGTCTGGAGGAAAGTAAAGATACCGATCTGTATATGTAAACTTTAGTGGTTATTCCAGCATTTTGTAACGAACACTTCCATTTAAAGAATGAATGTATTAACAGCATTTTTTTTGCCACCACAGAGGAGAAGCTTTCACGTTCAGGAGGATCAGTGCAGGGACAGAGTAAGGTGCTTTCCCAGGGTGGCAAAGGAGCACTGGGATGAAGTGAGAATCCTGTCGGTTTCCATCCCAGGCCTGAAGGCATCAGCCAATACCCTCACTTGATAACAATGTCCAGAGGCCCCATGCAATTTAAATTTCCCTTTATTCTATTGTAAACCTTTTCAGTCACTTTGCAAGCTAGAAGGCTGTTTCATGCAGACTTTTCGCAAAGGGACTGAAAACAATAAACAGACATTATGTTGCGATATGTTTGCAGCATGTCATGGAACTGGACCAGTTGTCGACTGGGAACATATTATGCCAACTTAGATAGTTTATGGACTGTGGTGTTAAACTTTTGCAAATAAACAAAAAGACTATTACCTGTAACATTTTTAACACCTGCGAAGCAAATTGTTAGCAAAAAGGAGACAAGTTTCTGTGAAGTTTGGGAAATTTCATGTCACTGTGCATTTTCAGGGCTTCCGCCCATAGAGTCTCAGCGGTGAAGGTTGTTCTGCTGCTCAGGGATGTTCTGCTGGCATAGACTGAAGGCACCTGCCACAGGCAGGAGGACCTGGGGTTAGCAAACCTGTTGTTGATGCCTAGAGCTCACCAGAAGAGCAAAGCAGGTAGAAAATTCTCTGGTTCCAGAGAGAACTGGACAGACAGAATGAAATGTTGTGGTGGAACAACCTCCCCTTGAGTAGTAGAGACAGCGTGGTTATCTGTGGCTGCAGCAAGCACAGGCATTGAACATCTATCAGATTTGTCGATTCAGCAGAGCTGATAACACAGAATACTAAACCTAACCAACCTTATTGTACAGGCCGCTGACAATCACTGACAGCAGCAAGTTCACACTTGAGATCAGCACAGAACAGCAGGTTTATAGCAAAATCTTAATACAGAAAAATGGCTGGTAAATTCTTGGTAAACAGATGAGAGGGAATTCCCATGATCCAGTCCTGTGAATTAGTGTCTGCCATTCATATCACAAACATAAATGTAATATTCTTATTGCAGTAATCAGCTAAAAACTGCCTTTGAAGATGTCTTAGCTTCTCATTTACCACCACCAGCCACAGCTGCAAAAACTTTCCTTCTCGGATATTTTGTTATTTACTTTATTCAGTTCTGATGTTTCTCTGCAGTATGTAAAAATTGTGAAAATCAAAAAGATATCACAAGTTGAAAGCACACAGTCCCTATCTATCCCTTGCTATGAGTCTGATAGTGCAAAATTGGGCGATGTGGTTTTGGATGAGTTATCATATGCATGGTTAGTACGGAAATGGAAGAAGCCGCAGGCACTCAGGGAACCAGATTTGTTACAGCTGTTTGTGCCTGAAGATTTCCTGAAGAGTTGTTTTGGGAAACGGGCCTGGTTCAGGTGCCATGTAACACACGGTTGCCAACATCTCTTACCAAAGAGAAGAGAACAAGAGTTCTCCTTTACTTCCAGAAGCCAGGTTAAGTTATTCTGAAGGAGACAGTCTTCAAACAGTAATTCTGAGTAGAAGAAAATGCCTAGAAGAAATGACAGCTTAAGACTTTCAAGCTGAAGCCTTGACAGAAATCAGAAGCAGGAGGGGCTTTTCCTTAAACACTTGCATTTGTTCACTGCTCCTCTGAGTGAAAGAAAACTGCAGGAGATGCTACTTTCCATGACATACTCGGCTTTTCACTAGAATAGTGTGACTGAATGTCCAAAAGGCCCTTTTTCGCATTACAACTGCTAAAGTGACAGTAGCGGTTTCAAAGACATTTCAAAAGCTTCTAGGCTTTTCATGGAATACTTGAGGTAACACTCAAGCAGATCAACAGAGGTCTTCTAAAGCTTGAAGCTTCGAGTCAGTTAGCAAAAATGACTGCTTTCAGAATAGCACTGCAACATAATAGGTGAATGGGTTCATCTCCCATTCAGTTGCAGCTTTTATATTTTAATGGATACGAAATGTTACTACTTAATTTATCAGGTTTTGCACACAACATTTTAAACAGATCAACTTGAGTTTTATTTGCTAATGTTACAACTGTGTGCAAAGTATTTCTCATTATTTCATCGATCTATAAAAGTGCTTATTTAACCAGTGGTGGCTCAAAGAGAGTCTGAAAACCATAACAAGAAAATAAGAAAGGGGAAAATGTCATTTATTAATACATTTACCATAAAAAATAAAAACAATAAAGAAATCCCAAATAAATAAATACAAAGTTGATGGATGTCTCCAGGTTATTTATTGCCAAGACTCAAATTTTGAATTTTAGCTAATTTTGGTATATTTTAAAAGTGTGCAATAATTTCTTTTCCAATACACACACACACACAAATATTTAGCCCTTCCTACCCTTACAAAACTCAAAATTATTTTTTTCCAAATATTAAGCATGTTTGTTTCCTATTCTAAATGTGAATGAAAGCAGCTTTGTAAGCTTTACCACAACAACTATGCTGAATACCTCCAAATCTAGATTTTTGTAAATAATTGAGAACATCTAACTTCCCAAGTCCTATTTAAATAAGTTTAGATTATGTGAATGTTTCTGAGTTTTAAGGGCAATTTTCATTCAGGCTCTCAGTCCAACCTGTTACATTTCAAGGAACTGAGCATGTCACTTTCAAAAAAAGGACACACGCCCATAAAATTTCGCTCTGCTACATGTCAAAACCTACAAAATTGCACACTGTTCAAAACTATTACCATTACGTTGATTAAGTATCTGAAGGCAGATGAGCCTTAACAATTATACTTAGCAATAAAATAGATTGATCTATTTACAGGTAATAAAACCAAAATACATTTTAAACACTGGAATTTTCTTTTCCAGTTCTCAAACTATATGTACTCTTGAAGAAGGTACTTCTCTCTGTAAACTATCTATTGATTTTTCTGGCAGCATCAATTGCTTCTTCGTGTATTATCCAAAACCATAGCTGAGGAGATAATGGGATCCACTGTAACTGGGTCTTTTCATTTGTTTTTTTTTTTTTTTTTATTCACAGGCAGAAAGCATCTGATTTTCCTGTATGTCCAAAGAAATAGAACTAACAACTATTCCTCTGATGCTCTTCTGCAGAATCTTCTTCCACAAGTCAGTGGTTGCTTTTAACATTTTTGCTTGCAAAAGACTCCAGTGCTGAATTCCTGTTAAGAGCAAAAACAGAGCTTTGAAAATGTTATTGAAGATAAACAGACAGAATAGCCATTCAAAATTGGGGAAGAGGATTCAGACTACAATTTGATGCAGACTACACTTCTTCATTACTCAAAAAGTGGAAATACACATTGTGGGTAAGTTGGTTCTCTCCCTATGCAGGAACAGGAGAGATGGCCATCGTTTTTGCTTGCCAAATGAAGGTTAATGACTGATGACTGGCTTTTTTACCTCTATCTCTGAGGTAATCTCACTGAAAACAATGATCTTGCAAAGTGAAAGGCTGCACTG
The DNA here is from genome assembly GCF_964195595.1 of Calonectris borealis. Classification (NCBI taxonomy): domain Eukaryota; kingdom Metazoa; phylum Chordata; class Aves; order Procellariiformes; family Procellariidae; genus Calonectris; species Calonectris borealis. The sequence goes on along the minus strand of NC_134313.1, from coordinate 79,980,404 downwards.
AGTGTTCAGCTTAGATAGGTCATGGTAGACCAGTCCAAAGCTGAAGGAGCTCCAGGCAGCTTCACCAGAACTTTACGCAATAGCATGGCCTGCTCTGATAGACATCTCTATGCCAACATGGGCAGCCTGGGGGAGAGCAGGTCAAAGAAAGATCGAACTACAGCTCCTGAAGCCTCTCATGCTGAAGCCTGGATAAGTAACATTTTTGCTCTCTGAAGACTTAATACCAACTCACTTACTCTATACCACTGAGATTTTATTTTTGTGCATATGTTTTTATGTGGTTATACCTAATGGGCTCCTACTACCTAGGAACCAGAGCAAGAACTTCATGTTAACATGAATGTAACATAACTAATGTTAACAGGCAAGTACTGATGTGAAGAAATTGTCTTCAGCCCCAAACAAGTGAAGAATTCCCATCTCCGGGAAACCTGTTTATCTCAAAAGAAGAAAAAAGATGAGGTCACATAAAATTCAGAATGTCTGGTATTTCACTGTTGGTATTTTCCAGTTTCCCTAGTGAAATGGTTCAAATTCTCATCCTCAAGGGCAGTAATAAAATCTACAGTTTTTTGGCTTTTGGAGATAAAGGAGAGATCTCCCCAAGGAGGAAAATGGTTCAAATTCTCATCCTCAAGTCCAGTAATAAAATCTACACTTTTTTGGTTTTTGGAGATAAAGGAGAGATCTCCCCAAGGTAGAATCTGAGGACACTTTACTTCAAAAACAAGATGAATATTCAGATTGTCTTTTCTTTGTTACCTGTGATCTGGAGACCTGGCTCCGGGTGATGACCAGCCTTGCCTCCAGCACTGCCTGTTGCAGTGGCAGCACCCCAGAGCTACTTGCCTTCACACAAACATAAGCAGAAGCTCAGAAAGGAAACACAAGGTATTAGTCATTTATTCAATTTCATACCTCACATTTTTTTCCTTAGATTTATGTTTCCCAAAAATTCAAACAAAAAGATTGAAAAATCAGGCAAGCTGAATTCCTCATTTAAAGGAAATTACATTTTACTACCTTAACAGTTTATTAGATGGGTTTTACCTAACCTGCTATGCATCCTTACTGACTGGATTCAAAAAACAAAGCAACACAAACACACATACAAAATCCTTTTTATTGCCTCTCACAAAAAAAAAAAGCAATAAATGAAGATAAATAGACTTAAGGCTGAATGTTCAATTGCTTTTGTGCAGTGGGTACACGTTTTATTTATACTAACAACTGGTATCGTGCCTGGTTGTTTTGCCACAGTGCAGTCCTGCAAACATATATCAAACATGATACACATAGTCTGTAGCTATATAATGGCACTCAGGAGGTATTCTAAAATTGTATCAAAGCTGATTTGTTCTGGTATTTTGGAATTCCCTACATATGGTATTCTGGGAAGAAAAAATGCTTGGCTTAGCTAGTAGCACAACCACACTCTTCAGCAAACTGTTTTCCTCATAATGAAAGAAAAATCATAGCTAATTTCATTCCATTAATATCCTGATAGGGATCCAAAGTCCCATTCATCATGCTGTATTTTTCTCACATTACATTTCATTACAAACTATCACTAGAAGCAGATTTATTAACACATCCCAGTTCATACATCATCATAGGAAACAGACATACACATACGTACACTCACATGCACATATATTATGGTAAAACAACTCTCTTAATTCCCAGCTTCAGGTGAGCTCTGAACGGAGCATCTTTTCAGAGAGTGAACAGTGACACTGATCGGTTGGTCAACTGTGTCTTGCCACTTGAGAAACAGTATCTCCCGGCTAGTTCCTAAAAGGTTTTTGGCTTTCTCCTTTCCTTTCTTAATGTAATATGCCATGCTACCCTGCCAAGACTGCAAGGTTGGCATACTTCAACATACGCATAGTGAAAGGGAGTGTCCCTACTTCAGGTGGCTGCCCTGATATTTAGGCCTAAAGATGAATTTTGACTCTGCAACTTATACCATGTTCATAGGATCATGGGATAACTTGAGTTGGAAAGGACCTCAGCAGGCTTCTAGTCAAACCTCCAGGTCAAAGCAGGGCCAGTTACAGGTCAGGTCTTTATCCAGCCCAAACTTGAAATAAACCAAGGATGAAGACTGCACAGCCTCTCTGGGCAACCTGATCCACTGCTTGACACTCCTCCTTATGGTGAAAAAGCTTTTCCTTATATTCTTCCTGAACCTCGCTTGTTTTAACTTATGCCCCTTGTCTTGCCCTCCCATTATGCAACACCACTTTGAAACTTCTGGTCCCATCTTTTTGCTGTCATAAGCATCAGACGGCTGCTATTATAGCCTTTCCTATATTAAGGGGGCAAAACTGGATACAGTATTCTAGACATGGTCTTTTGAGTGCTGAGTAAAGGGAAATAGTTGCTTCCCTCAGCCTACTGGCTGTTAATGCAACGAAGGATACTGTTGGGCCTTCTTTGCTGCCAGGGCACACTGCTATCTCATATTTAGCTTGGGTCTACCAAGACCCCCAAGTCTTCTGCAGAGCTGCTTTCCAGACACTCAGTCTTCTAAGGCAGCTGTTGCTCAGAGACTGGCTGGGCATCAGTCTGCTAGTGGGAGGTGGTGGGTGATTGCCTTTGCACCCCTATTGTGTGGAGTTTTTTCCCCACTTCTTTCCTTCACTTATTAAACTGTCTTTGTCTTGACTGGTAAGTTTTTTCAGTTTTGCTCTTCCTGTTCTCTCTCCCGTCCTGCTGGGGGGAGGAGGGGGCTGTGAGCGAGAGATTGTGTGGTGCTTAGCTGCTGACCAGGGTCAACCCATAACAGATACAGAAATATTGGGGAAGACAGTGCCAAAAGTCTTGCTAAAGTTAAGGTAAATGACATCCACTGCTCTCCCCTCATCTACAAAGTCATGTTATTCTAGAAGGAACTCACATTGGTCAGGAATGATATACCTTTGTTAAATCCGTGCTGACTTTCCCAGAATGTATTCCAAGAAGACATGCTCCATGATTTTTCCAGAGAAGAAAGAGAGGTTAATCAGTCTGTCACTCCTCTAGTTGTTCTTTTAGTTTGTATTGAAGCTGGTGCAATGTTTGTTTTCCTTCAGTCACTGGGGATCTTCCCCAGTCTCCTCAACATGTCAAAAGATGATAGAGAGTGGCCTTACTATGACATACATCAGCCAGTCCTCTCAGCACTTTTGGATGCAGCCTGTCTGGTCCTCTGGGCTTGGATGAGTTGAGCTCTTTCAAGTAATTCCTGACCTGATCCACATCTGCTGCTGCTGGTTCCTTCTCTTTAAGGAGAGAGGCCTGGAAGACCTTGTTGGTGAAGACTGAGGCAAAGCAGCAACTGAGTATCTCGACCCTCTGTATTTCAAAGGGCACTAGAGCATCTGCCCTACTCAGCAATGGGCCATGTTGTCTTTGCTCAGCCTTTTGTTACTAATCTAGGGGGACAAGGTCTTCTTGATGCCTTCAACATCCCTCGCAAGTGTTAACTCCTGATGACCTTTGGCTTTCTTGATACCATTCCTACATGAATAGGCAACGTTTCTAAAATCCTCCTTTGTTGTTAGTTCTTACTGAAAAACAAGTCTAACGCATATTTAAATACTAGAGCAAAGCTATCAGAAACAGTGGGTGGGAAGGGAAAGAGAATAAAAGATAACCAAATAAACTCAAATGCTAAAATGCTAAGGATAGGGTCAACTTTCTAAATGCATCCAAGAAAATTAGAAGTGTAAAAAATTAAGCCCACTTGAAAAATCCTGCCAAGCTCCGATATGTGTCTATCTTTGCGAGAGCAGAAGCACCAACATTCCTAAAGGTTTCCCTAAACTAAAGCCCAGCCAGGCCCAGAATTCCAGCTCCCAAACTCTCTCACTGCCCAGCTTCTTAGTTGTTGCAGTTACCTAAAACTTAAACACTACAGTTAAGCCATACTAAGAAGCATAGATCCAAGCTTGGAACAAAACCACCAGTTTTGAAAAACAAGTTGCTGCTTTAAAAACATTTTCAAACTCATTGGTGCTTTTTTATTTTTTTTTTTAACATCTTATTAACAGCAGTTTCACTACTAAAGATTATATCTCTTAAAAAGAAAATTAAACAGGGCATCAAGATTGATGAATCTCTTTTGTAAGATGTGACTTTGTGGCTACACTAGGCATTTGCTTTACCTTCTGTTGGAGATCAATCCTCCCATAGGTCAATACAAAATATTTCTGCTACAAGGGTTTTAAGAGGCTATTTCAGGCCTCAGCCAAAATACATCATAAATCAAGAAGTCTATCTGTCATTGCTTCTGAAATGAAGCTAAATCTACCAGTCAAAAATGATAAATAGAAGTGCTTGAGGTTAAATTTGTTAAACAGTCTCTAGACTTTGCAATCATTTTCAGCTCTTCTAAAATTGTTCTGAACTTAAATCAATGGACAGCCTCATTTTGCTTTCTCTCCTACTGTTTTCTGTTAAAGTGATCTTTTATTTACTTCTGAACGCTGTCATGATACTTTCAACTCTCCTTACAAAGGTCATCACAACGGGTATCTCTTTATGTGCGTTCTTTCCGGTTGTCTCTCTGTTTGTATGGTACCAATGCTATTGAGGTATGTCTGCCTAAGCAGGAATAGTACACATAATTCAGCCACAAAAATCAAAAGAGTAAAACTAGCTATAGCTCTTGTGTTCTTTCTCTGATCCAATCGGTAAAAATAAAACTGTGGGAAGAGAGTAGAGGAATATATAGGCAATGACAGGTAAGTGGAACAGACTGAATGTAAAAATTTGCAGAAATGGGCTGTCAGGTATTAGCTAGACTAGAACACAAACAACACATGACAATGGATCATAGCAATAATTATTCATTGTGACAAAATGAGGATGAGACACTGCAAATAATGTGTTTGATCATCTGAAATAAAGACACAACGGATTTCTTTTATGCTTCACCCTTAACACTATGATGTTTTCACTGATGATTTCACAAAAGACTTGGGTTACAGAGAGGTTGTGCCATCCACCCACAATCTCTAATTTAGGACATCAGAACTCCATATTGATGCCCAAGGACAGATTTCTGCCGATTGATAGTATTATTTGCTCAGAAGTTCCATCCCTGTTCACTTCTGATATAACACCATATTATTTTAATATGCCTTATTTTAATTAATTTAAAACACCTTATTTTAATTAAAGCAACAATTTCCTCTAAAGCAATTAGACCTTTTTTTCCTAGTAAATCTGTGCTATTCTTAGTCTTTTCCTTCTACAACATAATGTCAGACAGCTTCTTTTAACATCGCCCAGGGCGCTATTTCCAAAAGCATTTTGCCCTTTTCATCCTTCCCCACCTTAAGAAAGGTAGGTATTATAACTGCCATCAAAATATATTTTCTGGCACTGCAGCTGCCCAAGGCCCTGGCAATGAGTGACCAGTGATGCAGGTTTCATGTAACAGGGCAAGAGTGTTTGAGGAGCACAGGAGGCTCCCGTTGATACACTCAGTAGCGTGCAACATGGGAACACACTGCGGGACACACTTACTCTCCTGGAGAGGTCGAAGAATTCACTGAAGGCAGATGCACATGCCACTCTCCAACCAAACACTAGCTCCCCAGCAACGCAAGTTGGCCAGAAAGCACTCATCCTCCAAAGCAGGTGGTTGACTGTGTCAGTTCAGCACATCTCCCATACTGCTGAATTGGTGGAATTTTTATCCAACTTCAACTGCAAATTAAAGGTGACTGCAAGACAGCAGAGTCCCCAGCAGCTGACAGCAGTGCAAGCATCCCCCACCTCCTCAGAAAGCAAGTCCACCTGTGGCAGAACTGCCTTTATTCTATTCCTCTACTACAGTTTGCTAGATGAGATAGACAAACTGGGCAGCCTGCCTCAGGAAAGCCGCCCTGTTTACTCTGAACAATGCAAGCAATGAATCGCCCTGTCAAGGAATCTCTCCCAATCCTAGCATGCAGCAAGGAGACAAAAATCTGAATATGAAAAGCAAATATACTGAAAACTAATACTCATGACTTTTCAGATACATTATTCCCACTTTAATGATCCTTTTCCTCCTTTCTTAAAAAAAGAGTTCTTGCATATGCCATGGGTAGATTTACAGCAACAGAAATCTGTGTATGCTATATTGATCACTGATTGCTTATTTGCTGGCTTGCCAGGGGGTGATCTCCACACACAGACACAGACACACCGCCTGAGTGATGATAAAAGCAGGAAAAAGGGGATGCAAATTCTTTCTGTCATCTTACACATGGCCAGTGCTGGAGGCATGTATAGTATGCATGTATATTTTTTGTTTCCCTTGACAGGAGATTTTTGAACCTGGAATTAAATAAACCCAAAGGATGACACGGCTATCTGCATCATATCCACTAGGAGTTCACCGGTGTCAGTGCTAGAGAAAACAATAATATTTCCATCTCTTTCTTTATTTTGAACGGTCTGTCAGAGAAAAAGAAGGGCATATCCTCTGCAGAAGACAAGCCAGAATCTGTGGAAATTCCCCGGTATGAGTTCAGAGACATAGAATCAATCCATGAAGAGACAAATAAAGCATTTGTCCTATAAAAAAGGGGAATTTTATAGCAGTCATTTCTGAAATACACAGCAAGAGGTAGGAAAAAGTTCCTCCATTGCTGACTCCTGGCTTTCAGCCACTTCTATATGCTTCTTTACACTTCATTGCAACAGAAGTCCCAGATTTCCGTGAGAAAAAAAGACAGAATTCCAGCCTCGATGCTGCCATTGGAATTATTGCCATGAAACACAAAAATGCATGGAAAACATGAGATACCTTCAGGAGGGCAGAATCACCTTTGGAAGTAGACATGTTCAAATGCAAATATTCGAACTGCCAACAGGATATCTTCTAGCATGAGAAACACAGCCACAAGTATGTGCAGGGGAGAGAGGAGAGGTTACCAGAGGAATACATGCATCTGCAGAAGAAGATAAGCAGATGACGGAAGTGTATATGTGAAGGTGCAAGGACAAAGAAGCAAGAGAGAAAATAAGAACATAGAAAGAGAAATTAGCTAAACCTTTTCAAAGATTCCACATAGTTACATTATAGAAAAAGACCTCTTTAGTCCAGCTTTTCCATACAATTAATAGCGGGAGCTGACACTAAGGTATTATACAAGAATTAAGAGGCAAGGAGGTGGTTTGTGCAATCTGACGATGGAGGATTGCACTACACAAGATAAATAGTTAAATTAAAATATGCAGAATACTGTAAGACACTTGATACACCTTGATTTACAGTGGTTCACATTTATGCTCAGAGCTACACAGAATCTGAAAACTGGTTATTTAACAAGAATTATATATTTTTTAAAATTTTATGGATTTTAATGAGAAAATAATTTAAAGCAACTGTGTTGCCCCAAGTAGCCATAACTCATCGGTGAGGGCAGTAAGAATTTCACAGAGATCTTTGGCAAAATGAACCAGATGACCTAGCAGTAATTTATTTATTATGTTATCACATGTGATAAAAAATGGATTGGCATGCTGCACATACAAGGTGATGACAAATAACTTGTGAAACAGTTCACTTTACTATTCAGCCACCACCAGGTCATAAATACAAGAATTTACGGAGTCCCTCATTGACAGGAGCACATGCATTAAAAAATCTGGGGGTCCCTTGTTTCAGAGCATTGTGGGTTATCCCCTGTAGGCTTAGCCATCTACTAAATGCAGTTTCTACTTGAAACTTTCAGAGATGTCTACCCTGCCCATCAACATTACAAGTAAGTATTAACCACCCTCTTCAGATGCATTAGAAATTTAATTATAAGTGATCATCTGAAACCCACAACTACCTGGATCTCGGTCTACATCAAAGCTAGATCAGTGCTGCAGAGCCTGAATACATGACTCAAAAAATAGCAATGCAATCATTCTATGCACAAGCCCAACAGTAAAAATACAAAACAAAATTTGGTTTATTAGGCCAGCTGGCATGTATACTTTGTCTTACTGAAGCCTGTATGCACCCTTTTTTGCAACCTGACTCACAGTAAGTCAACCAGTTTGTTTTTAATTTAGCTCTGTTGAGGATTGAACTTGCCCAGATGTACTGAATTGCAGAAGTTCATACCATGTCTTTAATATTTTCCTTTAAGAGATTAAACTGGCTTTGGCCCAAAACAAAGCAGGAACACAAAACAAATGTAGTCACATACCAGTGCTCAAGCTGTTGCTGGAAATCTTATAATGGAAAAATACTGTTGAACTTCAACACAACGTTTTATTAGGAAACAAATGCGATCAGGGAAAGGGAAATGGCTCTACCAGTTAGACTGCAGCAGTAGTCCATGAAATCCCTCCCCCTGACCACACCTTCCAAATATGGGTAATATTGAACATTTCAGAAAGCATTAAGTGTCAGGACAACAAAATGTAGACCATCGACCATCACACAATGCTGTAGATATCAGAGGCATCAAAGAACACGTCAAACTCCCTATCGTGCAAGCTTTGAGTAACCTCTACAGGATTCCCTCTTCATTTGCAGGTTTCCTTGGGGGATATCTTTTCATTGTCTGAAGCTCAAGTCAGAAGCTTTCTATCTGGGGGAAACTACACTCCATATAAGAGAGCTGACAGCACTTAAGCTGAAGACAAGCACTTGCAAAGGTCACTTGCAAGTGAGATTCCTGTTGGCTCGGTGCTCCACCCTGTCAGGGTCCCTCTGAAAGGCAACACATTCATCTTGTCTATCAACCACTACTGCATCACCCCCTGTTCCGCATCATCTGCCAACTTGCTGAGTACGCACTCTGCCCCATCGTCCACGTTCATTAATGAAGATTTTAAACAGGACTGGATCCAGTATTGTCCCCTGGGGCACACCACTAGTGACTGGCATCCAGCTGAGCTAATCACAACCACTGGAGACCAGCAGTTCAGCCAGTTTTCAATCCACCTCACTGTTCACTTCTTTAGTCCGTATTTCATCAGTAAGACAGTGTTCAAAGCCTTGCTACCATTGAGATCAAATGACATCCACTGCTCTCCCCTGATTCAGCAAACCAGTCTTCTTGTTTTAGAAGGCTACCACATTGGTCAGCCCTCTTCATCCGTGATGACTAAGCCCAATCACCATTTTGCCCTTAGAAATGGTTTCCAGAAGGATTTGTTCCATCACCTTCCCGGGGTTCAAGGTGAAGCTGACAGCCTGTAGTTATCCAGATGTTCCTTCTCGTCCATCTTGAAGATAAGAGTGATACTTGCTTTCCCCCAGCCCCCAGGAACCTCTCCTGGTCGTCATGACCTTTCAAAGATAATCTAGAGTGGACTCACAATCTACAAGTTGAATATATAAATAGAAACATTGGACAATAACCTATTTACAAAATACACAGATTCTCTCATCCTCTTATATTTTGACAGCAATATGTCAGTTGGTAATATGCAATTCTACAAAAGCCTTTACAGTTAGTGAGATCAGCTGTGTTTCTTCATGTTTGAAAGCCCCTAGCATGCTGTAGGCACTATAAGAAACAATGAACAAGGGAAATAAATTTTTTCTACCACATCTGTACAGCAGTTTACAGATTTATGCCCTCCTTTTTATTTACCATTTGTGCATTCATAAGGTTCTTTCTCTCTGCAAAATGAAAAAGTATGGAAAATCCTATATTCTTCCAATAGCAGTGAATGAATAGAGGGAACTACCTAGCGGCTATTTTTTCCTTGGAAGTGTTCATTTGACATTTTCTGAATAGAGTTCTACATATATTTTAATAGTAAAATACAGCTGTGTAAACTGAAGGACACAGTTAACCAGACAGATATTTCAAAATATGTCTAACCTGTAAAGTAAGGACAGAAACTAAATTGAGATCTTGGTAATGTGTATATATACGTGCATGTGTATGAAGAAAACAAAGATGTTTTACACAGCTGATTAAAAAAGAAAAATCAAAACAACTACAAACTGCTGAAAGAATTATTATCCCCGTTTCCTATGAGTTCTGAATTGATTTTTGCAGGAAGTTTTACAAACATGAAAAATGTTTCCATTTACCTTAAAATGCAATACTCTCCTTGTGCAAAGCTGTAAGAGCCTTAACAAACTTGCCCATTGGTAAAGAAATATAGCCATTTCTATTTAGGAATTAGCTTTTTGTTTGAGAATTTTACAAAAATAACTTAAAAAAAAATCAGTGTGTTCTGCTTCTCATAGGAACAGGTGTTTTAAAAACCAACTTGCGTGAAATTCTTGGACATCCAATCATTTATTTAAAAAATGTTACAGGATCCCTTTCTCCCTCCTATCTGTGTTTGCTCCAGCTGTTCTTAGGCAAGGAAAACCTAAAAATTTACTGCCATCAAGTTGTGCCTCTGGGGCTTCCATTGGCATCAATGCCACCCCCTCACAGCATGTTTAGGAACTATAACACGAAAAAGGGAAAGAGATTCTGCCTTGAAAGCAGCGTCTTCCAAGAGCCACAAGCTGTTTATCTGACTGCAGTTTCAGTAGCTCATATACTGCTCCTTTCTCATCTTTACAGAAAACAAAAAGTAGTGCTGGTGACATAAAGAGTGGCTTATTCTATAGTAATCTGTCCCCACCAAAAGAAAAAAAGTGGCATTAGCTTAGTCTCAAGAAATAGTAGTCTGTAAGAATCACAAGCAGGGAGCTGGCATTTAACTGGAAGACAGAGTAGTTCATGCAAGCACACAGAAAGAGAAACACGTATGCACAAGTGCTTATTTCAACATCTGGCCCTGCCCACAAATGCTGAGCAGTCACAGCCCCGTCATTCTGCTTGGGTTTGGTGACGTTCATAAACTGAGGGCAATTGACACCGTTTTCTTAAAACACCTGCAAAACAATTAAAAAATGTCCTTGTCCCACCACTAAGGAGAAAGTACTGGAAACAGCCCTGCTGATCTTCTACCAAGTTACAATAAAATGCATTTAAAAAAAAAAAAAAGTTAAGGAAAACCAATCGATCATCTAAGCAATAGAGTTAACAGCAGACTAGAAATGAATATCCCTGACTGATGGAGCCTTACAAACTGCTGTTTTCAAACCAACTATAGAACGTTTTCTTTTTTAATAAGCACAATTGGCTTTGAGTGCTTTGTCAACGTGACAAACCTTTTCCACCAGAAGTGGAGGATTTATTCAAACGCTAATGAAAGTGAATATAATTTGTAGTGCTGCTGAATCAACTTTTCAAGACTGTAATTTGCATTTGTATAAAACTCCATTTTTTTTAATATGAAACATATTTGAATAGGGTTTTGAGACTAAACAAATTGACATACTGTTTTTGCCATCAATTTAAAAGTATTTTGATTTCTTTATGATCAGCAACTCTAATAATACTGAGCAGATTTTTATATTTACAGATTTTCTTCAACTGGAGGACAGACTCTCAAGATTCATTAAAATAGTCTATAGCTCTTATATTAAACCATTGTATGAACTAGCTCAATTTTCAGATCCAAATCAATTGCTCGCACCATTCTACCAATGTAGTCACCTCTCAATTCATGATAACTGACCAGGGCTTGTAGACCATAACTTTTAGTGATGTAATATTCTTCCTATAATCACCAGCAGGCATGGAATGATTCTTCCATTTTTATTCCTCCACGACACCCCAAAAAACAGAACAGAACAGAAAATAATACTGAAAATATTCTGTTGTTATTTATTATATAATCACTGTCATGTCTAAAATGGGACTACTGGATTCAGTTTTGGTCTTCCCAACTCAGATGAAGCATAACTGGAGTGAAACGGATCCAGAGATGGAGGCATAAAGTTTCCATTTGAAGAGCAGGAAAAAATCTGAAGCTGTCAGGTTGAGACGCAGGATGACAGAGCTACTCAAAAAAAAAAAAAAGGTTCCTTTTATACAAGCTACATCCAGTGAAACCGAGACACTAATAAATTGGTTGTGCAAAGCCATCAACATACCAAACTGCTAAATGCATAAATATGCAATGAAAATATCCATATTTACATTATAGAAAATAAAAGTTGCAAGCATATGACTTCATGTGAACTGTAAAGCTCAAAGTTGAGCTTCAAGCAGGTAATTTCATATCTGCTTGCTATAAGTGTTTGTTTATTCTTTAAAAAAAAAATCGCCTACAGAATAATGGACTGAATATAAATGGTAATTTAAGTGGAATTTAGCACTATATACAGTTGCAGCTGAATTTGTCCATTCAAGCAGAGGATTTATGAGTCAGATACATTTAAAATTATCTACGGCATGATGTTGACAAAGGTTTTAAAAAGCACAAAGTCTTCAGGTATAGGCATCTGATACCATATCCACCATGGACACTACTTTAGCCAAGCACAGAACCTGATAAAATATTTCTATCCTCAACAGCACAGAAATACTATCATCTGGAAAGTAGTATTAGTAAGGCTACATGGTAACATTTAGATAAAACAGTGTATATTTTCCGTATGGTTTATGTGACAACACATCTTTGACTAGTAACAGTAATTGCTATTAGGCAGCATAAAATATAACTGCTGGAGAGGTATTTGCATACATTCAGGAACGGTTTCAAAAAAGTTAGGATTTTCAGAGTATTTACAATAACTAAGTGCAGTAAGCCACTTGTTAAAGATGTGCATAGATGCCACTATCTCTGGCATTCCACGCATCTCCTGCCCTATGCAGCAACACAAATGACCACAAAGAACAAGCAGGAAATCGAAGAACATCTAACAAGCAGAAATGGCATTTTTTTTTCATTGAATATATTGGAACAGTAACACTTTCACTGTCTTGATCGCATCTAACCAGCTGAATAAAAACTGAACAATATAAGCTGCCTGGTAAATGCTCTTAAAAGCCTTAACGGAAACTAATTACCACTGTTGGGCTCTATTAAAAAAAAATAATCTGAAAGCACAAGAAAAATAAATGAAAATCATTACAGAAGAATGAAGGGTCAAGTGAGGAAGACACTTCCACCAGAAGAAATACCCTGCTGCACGGCTATTTCTGCTGGGCAAGGAAGAGAAAAACCCTTCCGCCCCACGGGTCTCCCTAAGAGCAGGACATACCTGAAGCTAACACGTAACAGGGGATGCAGCCGACGGGAACAATAAAAAACACACCTTGTCAAAAACCCAAGCAAAGCAAACAAACAAACAATACCCCAGGACATGATTTCACCATGTTCCTGAATATAAGCTAAGCAGTACCTGGGCTTCACAGACCTCCAGTCTGGAATCTGCAAGAGGGCACGAGAGAGGTACTGCCACGTCTGGCGCTGGCCACCGAGGTACCCGGCGTGACTGGCACAGGCAGAGGCAGGGGGGAAAAGGCGTTTTAACTAACCACCTCATAGTGGCTTGAAGAGCTGGTGGCAGCAGCTAATGTGTTAATCACCAGCCATACAGCTACACTGAGAGTAGCTGGAGAGTAAAAAGGATGTCACCGGGAGGAAGAAATGGCTTCACTGAACCTCTGCTTAGCCCCGTACACACGTGCACTCATTGGTGAAACTGGGGCGGGGGGAGCAGGCACAAGACCTCTGCTACAAAATCTGTGTGTGGCTTCGCATGTAGAAAAATATACGTGTTCCCACATGTGGCCTCATCTTCAGTTACACTAGATGCCCTAAATAGAGGTGATGAAACATTAACAAAAAAAAAAAAACACCCACCACTAAGTTTTGGCAAATATAGGCTTGGGGGTTTATTTAAAAATACGTTTAGAAGTGCATTCTTTCAGGGATGAAATTCAAGGGCAAGAACATTCCCTGGTATACACATATACGCCAGTCTGTATCAGGCCTTGATACCCACCGACAACCCCACACCGACACACCTACCTCACGCACCCAGTGCTGGCACCTCTGGCACACCGGTCCCAGGGCAGAAATCGCGTAAAGCACAGTGGGACCTACCCCTTCCCACAAAGTCTGTGGCTTAGATTTTCCATCCCACTGTACAAAAGTTACTCAATTTTTTATTAAAAAACACCTCTGCTTTTTTGGAAAGTAACTAGATTTTCTGTACAGTACAATTATCGAGGAAATGCGTGAGAAAGACGGATCTATGAGCTAATCTGTAGCATGGCACTTGGAGAAACAGCAGCTCAAGTCTCTGTTCATTTCCTTCTTCACTTTGGGGAATTTCTTTGCCTGGGTTTGCCTTTGTATACAATGAAGTTACGTTTATCTAAGAGCAGTGCAGAGTAGTAGCTGTTAGGATCGCGTACATAGCTGACAAGCGGTCAGACAGAGTAACAGAAGTACCGAAGACAGAAAGGGAGAGAGTTGTGAGCATGATTCCTAGTTACATTACTGGTAAGACTTACTAGACTCACTTTCTCTTAAGCTTTTTACTTCTAATACTCTTTTCCCCATTTCTAGTTCCAAAGTAAAGCTGGAATGCAGTTAAGCCAAAAACTGTGGCCTTGGGGCTTAACTTCCAAAGGAAACAAGCAGACAGCAATACGCTACACATTCCCCAGGAGCAATCAAAAATAGGATACAGGTTCAACAAGCACAGCACACAACCCGATGTTGCCCTATTCCTTTGAGGTAAAAAGCCAAGGTTTTTTTCTTTGTGTGTGTGTGTTTTCTTTTTTTGTTTGTTTGTTTGTTTTAAAGTCTTTTCCTACTCACAAAGTCAGGCAGAACAAGTATTTACAGAGGTCAAGTCAATTTTACCAAATAAACCAATGTTTGGAGAACCTCTGAGAATGTTTCAGCTCAGTGATCTAAGTTTCCTTAGAACAAAACATTTAATTTTGGGTAAAACGCTGTCAGATTCATCTCCAAATCATGGCTGCTGATAACTTGGAATGGTGAAAGAGGGAAAAAGCTATTTCCATATTTTCAAATTGCCTGCAAACTCTATGGTTTGCCACACAGCCCCTGCCTTATTCCACAAGTTTATTTTATTTTGAGTCTTAATCAACTTGGACTTTTACTTCCAATAACCCTTCCCCCACCCCCCCTCCCTGTGCCATTCAACACCTAAGGAGCCATTCAGTAGTTAAGTTCAATCCTTAAATTGACACACTAGTCATGTTCTGTGATTTTGCTATTTCTCACATCTGGCCTTGTCATTTTTCAGAAGAAACTTCTCAATATACTCAGGATCTTCAGAGACTGCTAAAAAGGTATATTCATCCTATTTCTACCAATATTCTAGATCTCCTGAAAAGTTGGGAGAGAAGAGCGAAGAAAGGAAGAGGAAACAGAGGTGCAAGAAACATGTTAATACTACTTCTGCTTCCAGGTGCAGTAAAGTCAGCTTGAATTTAAAAGCAGCAAACTGAAAAAAATTGGCATGAGTTTAGTAATTTGAAAAGTAAACCCTCTTTTGAAACTGTAGATTAAAAGAGAAATTATAACATCAACCCTATTTCACCAACTCAGAGTAACATTCAAAAACTGATGAGAAAACAGGCCATAAGGAATGCTTGACCATTAATGCTTCTCTGGAGCAAGAGGTTTAGTGTAACAACCAGTCCTTGCCACCAACATGAAGACTGTAAGCCTCGCAAATATAAGAAACAGCACACAACCTTCACTATTTCTTTTAAACGACAAAGGAATTCTGTAACCAATTCTGGAATTAGGAGGAAAAGCACATACATGGTATTTCTCTAATGAAAGATAACTAAAAGATGTTAAAAAAATCCCCTGCTTAGCTTTAGGAGATATAGTAAAATCCATCCCTGTGTGCTTTTCTAAAAGACATAGGAGGAGGAGTCACAAATCAGTACTATCCAATTATGCAAAGACACAATTTAATTAAGAAAAACATACAGTCCTTATTGCAAGCCTTCTCCATCTCCATGATTCCTGTATCTCAGAAGTCCTTTCCTCCTTGCCTTTCCTGCTCGTTCAGTGTCACTGAATGTGAACGCAAAAATACTTCCTTCAGGTAACACATGGTGGTGTTTGTTGGGGTTATTTTAGTTTGCTTGAACTTTGGGCTTTGCTTGAACATGGGCTTTGCACCATGCAGTTATAAATTTAAGAGTAAGCTGCAACTATTTTTTGTTGTTCTAAGAGATCATAATAAAGCTCATGCGCTTCTCTACGGACTTACCACTACATTACCAAATAATCCAAGTATTTTTGCAGTTTTGTAGAGAATTTAGAACAGGAGAGGGGAAATGCATGGATATCAGACCCCATCAAATGCAATACACCCAATCAGAAAAGGAGACTCAACTGTTAATATCCCCGAAGGTGCTATGCTGTTGCCTGTAGTATTACTACAATAGTCATCGCAACTTCTGTATTGTGATATGTAAGTAACACAAAAATGAATACCTGTTAAGAGATCTGGGAAAAGCTGCAACTTGCAGTCAGAAGAATATTGTTTTCTCTGTAATCTCCAAGAACTTCCAAGTGGCACTGAAAACCATAAATCCTATCTGAGAACACACATGATATAATAAGTGCTATTTCCAAACAAACTCCAGTTAACAGAAGGTAGTTAATGGTTTATCTTTACTATTGCAATACTGGTAGCTTTTTCTTTTATTAATAATTTTTAAAAACATGTAAAGATGGTTGGTTGATGCAAAATGTTGATGTTTGTATCACCTTAGTCATTTCCATTACAGTTTAAAATCGGAGTACTTTTTGAAAAGAAGCACTTCTTTCCTTCTTATGTGCCAAAGATCAAAAAATGCACTGTTTGCAATTACTGTAAGCCATCTCTCCCTATGGAGCTTTTTTTGTAGAGATTACTTGACAGTGATTGATATAACCGCTCTGCTGAAGAATTTCTGCACAAAATTTTAGTTGATCCCTTCCAAGGATATTTAAACAATCATTACACAGGTTACATCAAAATTCCAGGCACTTCATCAGAATGTTTCTTCTTTAAACACATGATTTTATTCTAACTGATAGTCATATTTTTGGCGCTTTTTTTTCTTGATTTACCTACCAATTAACTAATAATCACTTGACAACCACAAGACTTGCAATAAGTGATATGGTTCTGATTATGCATAAGAAAAAACAAAACAAGAATTCTCCCCAGGAAATAAACAATGATTTGTCTAAAATATTCTCTCATACTTTGTGTTTATCTTTAAAGATCTAAGTATGACAAGGAACCAAGAAGACAACATGGATGTTTAGAAGTTAGAAAAAGCAGAGGGAAGAGAGGAGGGATCTGAAGAGAAGCATGAATGACTTACACTTTTACTCTTCCACCTATTTGCACTCCAAACGGCCCTTGTTAGAAACAAGACCAGATACTTCCAACAACCTGCTTACAACAACTTGATTTTTGCAGTGGATTGTTATATGTAAGGGCAACTGCTTTCAAAACACCATATTTTACTGTCTTCAACTTAAAAAAATTAGTTCAATAATCTGAGAAAATATTTACTAAGCAATACTTCTCCAGCAACCAAATTCAACCCAACTGGTGAGTTTGCTCATAAATTAAACCACAAACATTTTAGAGACAGGAATGAAAATAATTTCAAAAGAATTATACAGGAAAATCTAATAAGGATTAGCATGGAGTGTAGCTAAACTTTGAGATATGATGTAATGATGGAATGAAAAAGCTAAGTATTTAAAGAAAACTTCAGAGCTGAAATTCTGCAGTAACCTTTCTGTGCAACATTCTGAACAATCATTCCTTTTGGCAGTTACTGTCACTGTGCAAGCTGAAAAAATATAAATAGTCTCAGGAAGTATCTAGGAAGTGTTCAAATAAATCTTGGCAAGTCAGTAATGTATTTGATGACACAAAGATCAGTGTGTAACATATTTACTCTGTAGCTTCTTTATCTATACATTATAGGAAAAAATACATGATGTAATGTAAACATACAATTATACTTGTACAAGTGCAGAAGTTTTTACTTTCTACATTAAACCAATCTTAAAATGAGAGAATCAAGGCACTGAGATAGTCCATTATGTAACATTGTTAAAAAAACATAAGCTTTGAAAGGCAGCCTGGTTTGTTGTCGTTTAAAAGGTTTCATATTCCTGCTTGAAAGGTCAATAGAGAAAGTTAAGATTTGGGTGACTACAGACAGCTCTTTTGACAATAACTTTTTGTCAAAAGCATATATGTGAAACGAAATCTTTTGTGTTACAAAAGCATAGGAAAAACTAAATATTCAGCTCCAAACATCTTGCAAATATCTTTTTGCTTCTCGAAGCATGGCCAGGATTTTCATTGCTTCCAATTTGTCAGCTTCCATTTCCATGCTTAAAATGTCGACTACAGCATCACTTACACCATCAGCCATGTGCTTTTTATCTCTGCAAAAAAAAGTAGAGGAGGAAAATGCATAATAGTGTATTTTTCATTTTATCAATAGCTTCAGAGGCAGGATAATATTGGAAAAAAGGCATTAAAAAACATCCCAAACAAAAATGTATCTTGTATATTGTATGGCAAGATTTTCACTGAGTTTTTATGTAGCTGAGCATTGACAGTAACAAGGGTTTCTCTCAATCAAACATTACAAAGTTTTCAGCATGCTGTAATTTATAAGAAAAAAATCTTGGAAACCTAGTTGAACTGTCACAGAATAATTGTTCTCTTTTAGGGAGAATTGGACCTGCTGAAGTATTTTTTATTATTATATCACCATATGGTTCCAATATTAAAAAAAAAAAACACCAAACCCCTCACTTATTAATAATGTTATTTTTAATACAAACAGCTGACATTTATTCCTGCAGGAGAATGTATTGACATTGGGCCCTATATTCAAACAGTTTGTCCATTTATCAACAAACTTCCTAAAAATCTCAAACCTCCAGGTAAAATCCTGCATCCACAAACAAAACTTCCCACTGTAAAATATATTACTATTACAGAGCTTTAGCATTCTGGCCCACCCAAGCCTGGAACACAGCAGAAGACTGCTGCTATCTCACAGCTGTGCAGTTTATCATCACATGTATTCAAATATCTCATTTTCTCAAGAGAAATCTATTAGCATGAAACCTCCTATAGCTTAATTGAATACTAAAAAAGAAAAAGAAATAACAAGTGACTTAAAGCAACCAGTGGAACTGTGTGGTTACCAGCTATACTTTCAAGGCTATATTGGAAAAAATGGACATAGTGATGAAATTCTAGCATTCCAGGAAGAGTCTTTCAGCATCATGCTGGTCCTTTCTTTCGGACAGCTCTAAGTCTTTCTAAAGCCTCAAACTTCTGCCAACTCTGTTCTCTTTCTGAGACAGTCCATCTCCACTCTACTTACCCACATACATAGAAGTAACCTCTTTCTTTCAGCAGGACTCTGGCAACTTCCTTGGCATAAAGCCTAATGACATCTTGCACGTATTTAGGCGGGGCTACTTCTGCACTTGAAGAGTCTCTTGAGAAACAAACCTTAAGATGAGTTAACGTGCCATTTTCAAGAAAACATCTAAGCTCATCTCTGTAAGGCAATAAAAACTGTTAGTAATGGCTCAGAGATAAGCATTTCCTCATGAATACAAAATGAATGCGAAATAGTGAACTTGCTTGAACAAATAGTCTCGATCCTGATGCCGACAACCAAAAAACAGCCATGTCTCTCCAAATTCCCAGTCTGTATGTTCCTCTCTGAGCTTTTGCCTAAACAGACCAAAAAAAAAAAAAATCTAATCCTGTTTTATCAAGTGCAGAATCTAAAACGTCTATAACCTAATTTTCATTTAAAGTAGTGCTTTAATAAACCTCTGGATTGGCAGAAATGTGAACCGACTTAAGGTAAATCACAGTCAATCCCTCCTTCTTTGATTTTCTTGACTACTCACTTTTGGCCCAGCTCAAAATCAATCAACTTCAAAGGTTTTTTTTTTTTGCCACAGTTTCATATTGGAATAGTCAAGACTGACACTTCCAAATGTCTCACAAAACAATCCTGACTGCTGAATAAGGAGATTGCTACCCTTTATCCTTCATTGGAAACTCTGTAAAAACACCTGGGAAAACTCATCACAAAGCAGTGCTTTCCATTTAGGTGTAGAAATCTGCTAGACTTTATGAATAACAATCTATTTACTACCACATCATCAGAAGAGTTATTGCATTTTCTTGAAATAATGCTGAAGGTATTACTTTGGAGAGGTTTTAGCTGCAACTTTCTAGTTACATTTTGAGAGAGAGATTTCATTTATTGTTGATCAAATGCTTATGAAACGCTATGAATCCTTTAAAATAAAATGCAAAATACTTCTGAGAGATAAAGGTATATTTGGGAGTTAAAATTAAGGAGTAAGGATTGTACATAATGATTTGGTTAAAGCAGAAGCATGGAGTCAGAAACATCATGTCAAAATTTCACTTTTCTCTCAAATAAATGGTTTAAAAATAATTGTTACAGGATGCAAAAAACTCCATGATCTTGCTGGAACTAATGAGTCATGTAGGAATGATGTGTGTTGGTTACCTGTAAAAACTTGCAACCATTCCCACATAAATATTCCACTCTTTCTGTTCTTTGTTTCTTCCGAATGATCATGTTTTTACATGTTCTTGGTGATGTAGTATCTGTCACTTTTTCAACAAGCATCTCTTTGCCTTGCAAAATTATGCTGCTGGAGTTGGAGGGGAAAAAAAGGGATCTACCTTCCCTCAAATACCCAAGACTACTGCCCAGTTGAGGGTTCAGGTGCCACTCATCTTAAAACATCAAAATGTGTAAACACACAGAAATAACAGAATGTGGGAGAAAAGTTGACATTCATCATGCCAAAGCTTTTAATATAGATGCCACTTCTGAAGGAAATGGATTTTGAATACCAAACTTAAGCCAATCAACACTGTTACCGACCTCTTACAGGACTTCCACTAGCAACACACAGATAAAGGACTTAATTTCTTATTACTGTTTCTGCAATTCACCCAGTTCCTCATATATCCACCATGGATATTAAAGACAGTCAGATGAAAGTGTAAGTTTTACTCATTTGAAAAACAAATAAATACACAAGCACTGCCTGTTTAAAACTAGTAAGACTGTTTCTAATCAGCATACCACTGTTACAAAAAGTAAAAAGAAGGGGAAAAAAAAAAAGAAAAAAAAGATTAACTGCATTTGTACTCAAAACCTGAGACTGTATTTTCTTCAACATAAAAAGGCTGCTTTCCAGGTAGCAACTTGGTAGATACCTATGTTGGAGGAAACCAATAAACGGTGAAATTCCTGTTCCTGGACCAACCATCATGAACGGGACAGATGGGTCTGCAGGTAAGTGGAAAGTGTTGTTTGGATGAGCAAAAATAGGTATCTAAAATGAAATTAGATAGAATACAATTGAAGAATATTCTTAAGCAGTGAAAATACCATGAAATTTTTAGAACATTCAGGATATTTACATAGTATATGTGTCCACATACCCTTCCAAATCTTGAGCTTCAGAGTTTATTTTTAATGCCACACAGACATTTAAAATAAAATTTCACATGAGTTTCTGAAAAAAACCCACATCATATTTACAAACCTATTAATCCATCTGGAGGAAAACTAGGGAAAACCACATAAACATGAGTTTCTGCATATGAAAGATGACTGCACCATAAATTTGGGGAATACTGTTACAGAATTCATGGAAAGTTTGGTGTTGGTACTCAAAGGGAAGTAAAGCTATTATAGGCAACTCAACCTTTTTTCACATTGTGGACATCTAAAAACATTCCAGTGGAGGTGAGGATTTGTTTATAGCAAATTGAAGCCTACTGATACTGAGCTTGCTTTCTTAATTTTCATAAAAGTTTTACATGTTCTCCAAAAATGCATATGGGTGAGGGGAGGCAGATAACTGCTCAAAGATCTTGGAAAATGGCTTTATATCATTCTACTGATAAACTCTAATTCTGATCTTCAGATCTGTGTCTGAAAGGAAGTCTAAACATAATTTTCATAGGAGCGCCACAACTGTTCTCTGAGGCATGGCTAACATAATGTATAGAAAATGAGAAATGACTATTTTTAATTCTTTAAAAGATTATTCAAGACTCAGCAGCAGCTATAGCAGAGCTTCATTCATTAAAACCATAAGCAAACATCAATTTATTTTGCATATTAATTATGAAAGGATGCGAATTCACGTTCAAGTTTAGGGAAGGAGTGAAGCACTAGACAAAGTTATTTAAACTTTGTTCTGTAAACCTGAGTGGTTTAGCACTACTCATTTCTTATCGTTTAATTCACTACAGATACTACAATGTTAAACAGGATTATTTTTCTAGTTTCACGATGATAAAAAAATAGTATAATTCTTGCTGGTGGGGGGCAATATTTGTATTTCTGTTACGCTTACTACTTCAAACCACAGTTGAGTTAGGAGGCTATTTTCCCTATTAATGATTCCAAACTGGTCATTTCCTTAAAAAATACTGCAAATGGTAAACACGTTTGTACTGTAAAGTGATTTTAATTAATCTAAGGTATTTTTGCATAAGATCACACTCATCTATTTTGATTGGTATTCCACATATTTCTGCAATCTACTTGTATTGCTGCACATTTATCTATACTGAATTCTAGCTTGCACAGCAGATGCAAATAGTTCTGAACTTTATTCAGACTCATTTTGTAATAATCCTTTTTTTTTTCTTTTTAACTCCACCTCTTTTTCATGTTTGATCTTTAATATACTGCAAGTCAATTATATTTTAAATAAAGAGCAGATGTGAACACTGGAATAAGATATATGATGCACATCTTGATCAGTTTGTCTTTTGAGTTAGTTTTAAAAAATGAAGATAACTTTCCTTCCATTTTGTCAGACCAATACCTTCAATTATTGGCACAGTTTTCTTGTAACCAAATTCTATGCTTGTTTCTATTTTTCTTAATCAAATATAGATTAGACTGGCACTAGTTCTTTTGTCATATTAATTACATAGTAGAATTCCAAATTTTTAATAATTAGCTTACACCTAATAACTTTGAGATCGATTAATTACATAGATTCTCCACCACAAAAGGAAAAGAGGCAAAAAAAAAAATCCAAACCTTCTCCTAATAATACCCACCATGCCAAATCGTCTTTGATGCACATCAGAAATACCACAGATGACTGTCCCCTGTGTCATATTCAACAACTTGGCCTTTGCAAACTGTGTGAGACCTGACAAGAAGTAAGTTTTACAATTTCTCCCCTATTATCTGCCACCCTTTCCTGGAAGTGACCAAGTGCCTCTCTCTTACAACACTAACACTCATAACCATTTAATTGCACAGTGGTATTTTAGTCCACAAAAACATCCTCCAAGACTCGCTTAGGACTACAGCGAGGTGGAAAACAACTCTGACCTTTCAGCA
This sequence comes from Calonectris borealis, assembly GCF_964195595.1. Taxonomy (NCBI): domain Eukaryota; kingdom Metazoa; phylum Chordata; class Aves; order Procellariiformes; family Procellariidae; genus Calonectris; species Calonectris borealis. Next base: position 79,957,134 of record NC_134313.1, on the reverse strand, counting down.
ATGGGAAGTTTCACAACTCAGGTCTCCATAGATAAAGTAAAATGTAAATTTAGCAACTTAGCAATGAAGTTCTAGACAAGTTACAGAGGGAAGGGTGAACTTACAAGTAGGGTAGAACTGCAAAATGAAGGCATATATTGCCAAAACACCCGCATTGCATCAGAGCAGTGAACAAAGACACCTGCAGTTGTTTCAAACATGCATAAATTTAACAGTTAAGGAGTTTAGATCTGATATTCATACCTTTATAGTTGAGGAGCTTCCTCCTTTTGTACCCAGAGTGTTTTTATTTGGGTGCAGTAGAGGTGCAACTAACTCAGCAAGCCACCCTGTACATACTCCTTTCCGTGAGACTCGTCTAGTGGGACAGGCAGGGAACTCCACAATATTAAATACAAACCACAGTTTTCCTGGCTGATATAAGTTTGAACTGCAAAGACAAAAGTATAAAAAAACCCCCCAAAACCTAAGAGATAGCTGTACAATCTTACAGCGGGTCCATTTGCAGCCCAAACCATCTCAATTGAATCAAGGTTCTCAGTGTTTAGCTGTGATATTTATATACAGTTAGAAAACGTCTTAAGATTGGACTCGGAGGCCAGTGCCTACAGAAGGGAATCCAAATTCCTACCAGATTCACATGTGTGAGCTTGTTCTTGAGAACTCTACTAAGTTCTCAAGTCTTGCCGGACACTTAAAACAATGTTGTTTGAAATGGTCAAACCCTGTGGTTTTTTGCAAGAGGGACACAATCACTTCTTCCTCAGGTTTTATCCCTCATTCCTCTCTTTCTTCTTTAGATTATAATGTACACACACACACTTGAGAAAAATTACCAAGGAGATACAATTTGAATATTTCATTACCTTGACACTGAATAGGATCTGGCTTGTAATTTAGGAAGATGTTCTGAAAAATTAAAAAAAAAAAAGAAGAAAAAAAAAAGGCGTCACTTATTATTTGATTCACCCCAAGGAAAATGAAATATGAGTGTTTACACGACAACAGATTACAAGCATATTATAATTTAACTGTAATTTTTCTCTATTAACATTCAGTGTTTGTGGTTCAGAAATAAGCTATTAAGACTTGAACTCTATTTTGAATGTTTTTTAGACTTTGTGGAATATCTGTTAGAGATCGTATAAAATGAGGCCACAACAGTTAATTCATGGGGTTCTTGGTCAATTAAAAACAACTGTAAGGTGCACAGAGAGATGCAAGCAGCTAGCGGGCAAGGTGAAGCTTGAAATTTAATTTTCCCCACCTTTCATCTAAGAGCTCAAAAGCTCTCAGAATACGAATTGCTTGATTGAAAGTTTCCTACGTATAATGTCCTAGAAGCAGATGTGCCAGTTCAATTTCAAACCACTATGAGTACCTATGCAAATTTTCGAAATCACAGCTAAAAAACCAACAGAGACAGGAGTTTACTGGGCATTTTTTCGATGAGAAACCCCCTATATATATATATCACACAAACACACATTTATATCTACGTATGTATATCCATATACAGAAAAGGTCAAACGCACAGGTGCCTTAACTTGCATGCAGACTCCTCGGCTGAGGAGAAGGGCATATTAAAAAGAGACAGACATATCGCTAAGTGAACAATGTGATGGGGAATGGTGACAATAAGTGAGCAATACCAGAAAAATTGGGCATAGCAAATGCCAGAAAACATACAGTGGAGTAACAAGGTAACATACAGTTTAACTGCTTTTTAGCTGTTTTTCCACATGTACCACCCTTCTGCAGATGTTCCAACCAGTACATGGATACCCTGACATATTTTAAAGATGCTCTGCTACATACGATAGTTGCAAGTCAGAGTTAAGAAAGGCTAGTTCAGTGAAATCACTTAAAGAAGACACTAAGCCCATTCAGCACATTACTTCCATGGGGGAACACATTTAAAAAACTTTCAAAAGTTCCTTTTATTCAGTTCAGTTGCTACAGCATGTTCCATACCACCTTTGAAAAGCTAAGCGTTTTTGCTTTCACGGTGGGAATTCATGTATTTGTATAAAGTGGCGCAGAGCTTGTATTTATTTTTTTAAATCCCCACAGTGTACTAAGAAGAAAAGATTTGGGGTAGGCATGGAGAAGATGATTGCAAGAACATAAAAAGTAATTTTTTTCTTTCATATAATGAAACTTATTAAGAAATTCTGGTTTTTAATCTGGAAAATAACTGCCCATATTTTCAGATGAATTTGAGATGGTGGAGTCTCATTCCTTCAGTGTTTTATATAAGGAACCCAGTGAGTGTGTTGGACATTACATAATTACAAATATACTGGGAAAAGCTTTCCGTTTTAACAGGTAAAAGTGCAAGAAAAGAACACATAGGCAGGGAAATCAGTAGTTGTAAAAACATGTCTTTTTTAAATTGTAAGCAGTTGATGAACTGCTTCTTAAAGACCCTAATCCTGCAAACACCTTATGTTTATTTTTTATGCACAGGAGCAATCCAATGTCAGCTGAAGCAAAAGTATATACCTAAGTGTTTACAGAATGAAGGCTAAAGACTACAAACTGGAGAAGAGCTTTGTTCCCCAACAATAGTTTTAGTTTGATCACAAAGGATACTATAGTATTTCTGAAGCAGTTAACCGAACAGTTATTCCCCTTTCTCAGGAAACTGAACATTTAGTCTCGTGCATTTTCAGAAACCAAATCTAATTAAATCTAAATCAGTCACTTACCAATTAACAGGTTCAGTGAAGGCTTGCAGCTTGGAAAAGCTTGAAGTAAATCCAGCAAGCAAACATTAGAATCTCTAATAAAGCGTGTGTAATCAGAGGCTCCTTGTCTGCTGCAAAGCTCTTGAAGCCTCCGTTTTTCTCCCGCATCACTGGTACATTCTACAAGAGCTCGCAAAAATGCCTGCGGGGAAAAAAATAAGAGTGAAGAGTAAAAAAACTTGTCCATTTGGAAAAATGGTCACAAACCTGGGAAAAACTTGGGATGCCTGGGGACAGGAAGCAGTCACCTGACAGGTTAATGGATAATACAATTTATTTCCCAATGCACACTTTCACCTTTCACAGAAAAATTTACATTTTTCTTTTTTTTTTTTTTTTCTTTGGCTGCTCCTCTAATGTGTGGGACAAGCTAGCAGGTCAGAAAATCCTAGTTAGCCTGAGCGGGAGAGAGGCAAATAAACAGGCATAACCCATTCCCTGAAAAATCCCAAATTTATGAAAGGCTTCCTTATTTATGTATTTACACTTTAGTTAAGTAAACAGCTCCATAACACAAACTAATTCAAGACAAAACACCATTTGCTAAGTTACAGAAGCCAGGAAAGGAATAATAAAAAGTCTTAGAAGAAGTATTACTGTAAATAAAGTATGGTATTTAATGAGTCATGTAAATGTCACTGTAGTGTTTTATTCCATACTTTATGCCTACATAATGGTACTGCAAGCCTTTCTTAAGGGAAAATTAAATTGAGCAAGACAAAGTAAAAATCAGATGTAAATAGTTAAAAGGTTTTTTCCAAAAGCAAGGTGGAAATAGATACAGTGCATAAAAGAAAAGTGATCCAAAACACCACGTGCAATCAGATGACATATTCTACACAAAAGAATACTTGGAAAGTAATTTGAGTGTGCTCAAACACTGAGCTTCCAGACAACAGTTTTGAGTACAAGTTACATAAAGCACATTCTACACTGAACAGGTAATAAAGCAGATAAGTTATAAAAACTAGCTTGGGCGATATTCCCCAATAAGCACTCTCTGCCTACTCTTATTGTTAAGACAAATTTTCAAAATTGTTAAATGCAGTTTTGAAAAGGCTGAAACAATTGGAAGATTCTCTTCTCTTCTGCTGCAAAATCCACTAAATTGAGTGAAAAGGTCCTTCCATAAACTGATTTCCCTCAGAGACCCAACCAACACAACTGTTTAGCTTCATCCTTCATACAAAGTTATCTTTAAAATGTGTTTTGACAATACCAGAAATACGCATGCATTTCCAGTTGCAAGCTTCCAGTTTTTTGCAGGCACAGAATGAAAGGAAAATAATATCCACACGTTGTGAGAACAAATACTATACAAGCAAAAATCTTTCTTTGAATTCTGCCAGGTTACTGAAATGCTACAGAAAGCTTTAAAATAATTTAAAAGACATTATGGTATGTTTGCATAGAGCAACATGCTATTTTCAGAGACAAAACTTGACAGATATGGCTCCCTCTGATTAGAAAGAATGATTTCTCTAAAATACCTATGGGGCCAGGTTCAGTCAGCTTCCCAGTTATCTGCCACCAAATATCTAATACTTTTCTGTTTACTTCCAGAGTAGTTATGAATCAACATACTGCAGAACGGGAATAGAGATTTCAGTATCTCAGATAAAGTACCAGAGGTGAAATTTCTCAGAATAAAGTACAAACAGCAGCATACAAACTGACAATCCTTATTCACCAAGAAACATGATAACTACACATGAAGCAAGGATAGATCTGTAAGAGCCCATACAGCATAGAATTACTAAGGATTTCTCTTTAAAAGAGCAAACACATAAACACCTTTTTGGGAATTGCTCTTATTTCCAGACACCAGGTTAGAATGAATTTCAGAGTGCTTCTTTCAGGGATGTGTTGTGGATGAGCTGCTCCTAGTTCAGTGGGAGAAAAAAAAAAAAAAAAACAAAACATGCATCTATTAACATCCAAAAATGATATCACAGAGTGCTTGTTCCTTCAAGAAATACAAGAGAGCTAAACTGCATTCAATTCTTTATGTTTGAGCCCCAGTTGGTTAGTGGAAATTATAAACTAAACAGCAAGACAGTTTTCCAATGAAGTATCAATGACAATTTTCCAATGAAAAGTCAAAACTTATCAGGAAAGCAGGAAACAAAAAGAGGGGTATAATACATGAGTGTTCAAATAAATTTCATTGCTAAACCACTCAAGGCTTTGTTGCCACTTTCCACCTTGAAGAAATTCAGAGGAATGCTTACCAGGAAAAGGAACATCCACATCTTTTCCCCTCCATCAGTAAGCACTCCTGAAAATCGGAACACGCTGAAGTTTTCTAATGATCTAACCAAAGGTGTATGCAGCCAGTGCCAAGCTGGAGCTCCGGAGGCCCAGCAGATCCAAGGGGTTTCTGTACAAGCAAATAATCCCTCCTGTACTCTCTACAAGTTCCATTTCTGGGAAGGAGGTACACTGACATTTCATCCATCCCTTCATGGAGTCAGCAAGGGTACAGCCAGGCTTATCAGCCTCATGCCTTGTCATGCTAAAGCAGCTATTCTACGTTAACCCCAAAAGCAATATAAGAGCATTTATGTGACAAAACACCTTTAATTAATAAGCTCTGCAGGTCCCAAATTGTTTCCTTATAGACCCAACTTGCATGTTGGGATTTCTCTTGACAATGTTTCTTGGCTTTGACATCTAGCTACTGATTCTTACTATGCTTTTTTCCATGCTCAAGAGCCCTTTACTACTACAGATTTTTCGCTCCAAGAATATACCTATGTACCTTGCTAAATTACCTCTTCGTATCAGCATTACCTGACTGAAGCCTTGCTACAAAGAACAAAATTTACTTTTAGAAGATAAGAGGATTGGCATAAATATAATGCAGGAAGGAAGCATGTTACAAGAAGAATTTAATCCTCTTCCTAGGATGCCGATACAAAAACCAACTACAGAAATCCAGTATTTGAACAATAGACTTTGTACCAGACTGCAATTAATTTTTGTTTTGTCCTCTCAATTGATCTCATCTACTTCATCAAAGAATTCATAGACTGAACAAAGAGAGGTTGTGACCAAAATTCAGTGGAATTCCCAGTAAATCTTGGAGATGCAGCAGAGGCATAGCCTGCTGTTCATACTTTTCTCCCAGGTTTTTCAGGTCTCTTCATTCAGTAAACCCACAACCATAATAGTTTGTAGTAACTATTACAAATTCCTCAGAAATGTGAATGCAGTTAAGAGACAACCATCTCAAAAGGAAAGAAACTCTGGAACATTGCTAGGAATTGCAAAGCTGCATTACAAAGCTGAATTCTTTGGTACAGATTGGCAACAACAAGTAATTAAGTTATAGTAACTAAATGAGTCTCTGCTCACCGGCACAGCTCCAAAGAAATGAACTTGGGTTTGATCCTAAACCATTTAACTTCATAACTGCAGTGGATGGAAGTCAGTTTACAAGCCATGATTGGAGATCAGTGGTTCAGCAGCAACTTGCTAGGTCCTGGCCAAGTACCCAAGGCAAGTGTAAAAAAAGGCAGAATTATTTGCTCCAGGTCACTCAGAATACTCAAGAGCAGAACCAAAAACTTTGATTCTCTGTGCTGCAATCCAGTGCTATGAACTTTCTTTCCATTATCATTCATTAAGATTCACAAACAGGCATGCCATTTTACATACAAGATATGGTAAAATGTTGCATAAATAATGCATAATTTCACCTTTTTTTCCCCGATTAGTGCTACATTAGGCAGCCAGAGATGCAATAACATGGATTATTTACACATAGGATGAGAGCACTGATATTGCAAGTTTCACTCAATTATTTTACCAACTTTGCCTTGGAAGGACAGTTTTTTTGGTATACAAGAACAATCAAGGGGCTAGGCTGTGTTCACTTGGCTATACAGGCTCTGTTCTACATGGAAAGTGCTCTGACACTGATGAACTCAAAGTGCCCTGTTAGAGCAGCTTTACGTCCTTCCTGCAGTATCAGTATAGCAGAAGAAAGGGAACTACTGTAGGCAGGAAGGAGAGAATATGTCTCTGTGCCTACTCAAGGAGGCCTTCACTTTGAACATGCTATTGACACTGTCTTTAACTTACAGAGAGAAATTCAAATCTTATGCAGCCAGGTAGCAGGGCTCTGATTTGCACAGAAAAACCTACTAGCCTTCAGGAAGGACAACATTTCAAGCCCACCTTCCTATGAAGATCTGATGCTTTTGGCCCTCCGTTACCTCTTCCTTTGCTATACTCTTCCCTTTTATTTGCTTCCTTTGTAAATGTGCTTGATTCTGTAAAATCTGTAAATAGTGTAAACAGTAGAAGTAGCATACCTGTGAAATTCCCCCACCCCATTCAATCTCTTGCTGCTTGCCTGTGCACGGTTGTTGGGCCCTGGACGGGGTGACACTGCCTTGAGCTTGAGGGTGCTCAGGACCAGCCTTGGTCCAAAGGGAGATTGTTACAAAACTGGGACCCTGGGACGTTGTTTTTCTTTTTTCTTTTTTTTTTTTTTGGGAGGGGGGAAGAAGCAAGTGTGTTTGGAGGGCATCTGTCCCAGAGGAACAAGGACAATGGGGGTTCCCCAAGAGGGGGGGGGTGCAGGGAGGGAGTTCAACACAGTGGGGCTGGATAACAGCCAGACCAGCCCTGCAGACGGATGTGATGGATGCACATCCCCAGTGCAGCGATCAGGCTGTAACTCATATTGGCTCTGCACCAAATCTAACCGGTGACCCCTCCCAGCAGAGGTTAGTTACTGGAGTGGGGGACAAGGATGGGGATCAGCTGGCCCTGGACATCCCATATGATATGTTACAACATGGCCTATCATGTAAACTGACCTCATTACCAAGTGAGTTACTCGCCAATTCCAAGAACAGGGGTCCATTTTACATCTCATACTTAAGGGACAACTTGTGTTGCCCTCAATGATGCAGGGAATCTCACCATGGGAACTGATTTACCCATAGACTGAAACAACAAAGAGCCCCACCCCACCCTGCAGAACTAAAGGCACAACTCAGCAGCACCGTTAAGACACCAACTGCAAGGCAAAAGAAGAGTAATTCTCACAGGTCCAGCTGGCAGTACATGGGCATACCTTGAAGCTGCAGCTACCCTTTCTGAGGTGTGGGATCATAAGACTCAGCAGAACAGATCCATGTAGACCTACAAGCCCCTTAAAAGGCACCTTGCAGCAGCAATAAGTCTTCTGCTTCAGTTGTGCGGCCCTCTTAGGATGTAAAACAGATTGATGTGAAGTGCTGTGCAAGGAGAGATTTTACTTTCAAGTGGGGGATTGTTAGGTTATGTGATTAAAGACTTATCTCCATAAACATGAAGGAGCACAGAGGAAGAATGAGATGGATGAACGCCAATGCCAGGCTCAAGTTCCCAGTCAGGAGCTAACTCACCTATAGTAAAACCAGCAGCAGCATTCTATGCGTCCTCTCTTTTTTAACACATCTCTGTGACTTCCAACATGCCTCCATGAAATGACAGCTGTGTCCCAATATTAAAGATAAAAATTTTCAAAACTATGCATACCAACTACTACCAACACAGAAAGGAGTATTTGTTCATGACCAGTGCATCACACCATACCTTTCTTCTTAGTGCCTTGCTTAACCTTTACACAAACAAAGTACTCTCCTTTTTCAGAAAGTCCCAAGATGTGAAGAAGTTCTTCCACCTCATTGACATTGTTAGGACATATTACACAGAAGGCATCTCCAGGCTGGTAGTCAAAGACTGTATCCTGTTTTAAAATATGAGATCATTTCTATTAAATTGTATCACAAACCAAGGCCAACAGCATCCCCATTCCTAACAACAATCTTCCTACTATCGCAGTCATATGTTCTTCTACTCTGTACTAGCATTCACTGTTCGGAGCACATCAGAAACTAAATACTCATGTTTTCTTTTCAGGTTTAACCTTACTAATTAGAAAAATGTTTCCTTATATGGTTTAAATATTTGGACACTCTTTAATAAGAACTGCTGAGCAGCCTAAAAAGAAGGAAAATAAATATGTATCAAGAGGATGTGTTATATAATCAGCCCGATCATTAATTACTGATGTACTTTGTTTTCTGGTTTGAGAAGAGCAGAAAAATGAAGTCCTCATAATTAATGCAACTTTGTATAGAGATACATTATCACTAAAAGAAAATTTGCTGGTTAAACTATTTAATGAACTGTGACTGAAATGACCCCAACTGTTTTTATTTTCTGGAGGAAAACAGAAAAATAGCAAGAGAAGAGCACAGTGAAAATTAAAAGGTATCTCAGATCTTAAGACCTAGATTCTACTTAGTTGGCTGAGGTTCTTGTGCACAACTGCTGAAACCCTACTCAAGCTTCTGCCTGTTATAGGAACATACAGAATTATACTTGCATCATTATGTTTCCCTTATGCATCAGGTGAGGTGACCTGCATACACAGACTGTTGAGAATGTTAGGAAAAAAAGGCAAAAAATGTTCAAATTTTCAGTGGGTGCTAGGGATGACAGGATACACGTATACATACAAATATATGCAAAAAACCATGTCATCTCCGAGGCTCAGTTGCTCAAAAATTAACAGACTCCATTTATAACTGAGATTTAAAGATGTCCCATGGATATTGACACAGATTAGGCTAATAGAGTCCAATAAAAGTTACTGCCAGAATCACAATACCCCAAAAGCAATATTCAACAAATTTGGAAAACTGCTCAAAAGCAACATATTTTCCTTTTAAAGATTTCTTGTAAAGTAATATCGAGCACTCTCTGCCTTTCATCTTCAAACCATTATACAAAATATGATTTTCCCTGAATAAACTAAACCAGTTTTTACACCTAGGGTAACAGAGGTTGACAGTTTGAGTAGTATGTTAAGAAGTCAGAGCAAATGAATGCCAGATGCAGAAACAATGCTCAAGAGCTAACGATTCTTATTACTTGATCATACCAGTCAAATTATTACTTGTGTAGATTACCTACCACACAGTTACAATTTACTATACAGTTTCTGAACATTCCCAAAGTTGTATCCTTACAAACCGAAAGATTATTCATTTTCAGTATTCTCTGCCTGCCCTTCTCCATTGCAAATTCCCTTCAAAAATGTATTTCAGTCAATACGATATCCATGGAACAACAAAGAAATTAATTTGACACTTTATTTCTCTTTTGACTTCTATGGAGTCATATCTTTCAATGAACAAATCAAGCTTTGCATTTACAAAATGGATCAGCCTAAGCTGACAACTTATTGTATAGGGAATTACTTTTTCTTTTTGAACAGTCAAATAAACAATTCCTGCCCCCCAGTTATTATACATAACACACATGCTTTTCACCCTCTATTTTAACCCGCTAAAGAAAAAGCCATCACTAACTTACTGCAATATCAAGTTCTAAGAGCAATGCAGTTTTTATCGCATCTTCTCTCGTGAGCTGAACTGCTTTTGTAACTGGCACTTCAAAGGTTGTTCCCTCCGAAATCAGTGAGGACAGACGTGGATTCTGAAAGAGAGGACATGAAAACTTACACTAAAAATGCAAATCAGCTGAATGACAGCTTACTATGACATACAGGAATTAGTATTGGTACAATTTTTTTGAAACAATCTTAGAAAACAATTCAAAACAATGAGGAAAAACATGAATCTTCTATATACATAGAGTGTTTTGCTCTACATTTTAAAAAATTAATCCAAGCAGTAACAGGCATATATTCAACTATAAAAAGTCAGTAGGCTTGAACAGTCTAATGGGCCTAAACTACTATCAAATGCAGCTAGCTGTTTCCTTTTTCAAGAGCTGCCTTGAAAATAGCCAATTAGAGAATGGCATTTATGTTAAAACCCAGAAAACTCCCGCCTAATTAAAGGATTACTAGGTGTACAGAACGGACATAAGAAGTAAGAACAGAAGCTATTTAAAAACATCATTGCAGATTTACCGATTAAGATTTTGGGATGCAGATGGGGCTATTATTATAGGCAATTTATAAGAGGAATTTTAAAAACTACAGTTAAATTTAGAGCTAATCAGCAAACTCCACACTACAAAACAGCATCATGTTCTGCCACAACATTTCTACACAGGTGAAAATGTGCCCCAAGAATTGTAAATGGGCACCAAGAATGATTCCAGACTACCTCTGTCAAAGCTGTCACTTGAAGATCAGACTACAGCCCTCATTTCTCCATCACTATTGTCAGCAAGTTTCATCTGAGATCAATACAGACAAAAATGAAAAGAGGTGGGAGAGATACCAAATGTCCATAGCAATACTCGGTCAAATGGAAAGGAATTATTCTACCAATACGAGAATACTGGTTAATCTGAAGATTTCCTATTTAAAAAAAAGGAGACAGGAGAATCACTTGAGACCAACAGTTGGAAGTTTCATTATTATCTTAAAATTTTGACATGGTGATTAATGGCTTGGACCATATCAAGTTATTGTGCATCAGCTGGACTGTGATAACTGCCTACATTCATATTGCCTTCAAGTCAAGTTCAAGGCATAATGAGATCAAGATTAAGCTAAATTGTATTATCTTACACTAGAGCAAAGGCTTAAGATGCAGACCGTTACTGCTCTGCTACTAATAAGCAGCAGCTTGTTAATTCAATCCCGAGAGTCAACAGCCCAGGACATAGATCATATAAGTAACTAGAGAGACCGTGTTACCCATCCTTCTTTAAATGGCAGGGAGTCTCTTTTTGGAGATGTCCAAACCTCAAGCTGATGCATTTCAAAACAAGCCAACTTCAGCTGTGCTTGGCAAAAAATACCCATGGTTGTTGCAATGTGAGATACTGGAAAAGGATACGAATTGTGTCATATTTGTAAAAACAAACATGACCCTACGTAGGACCTACTTGTTGACAAGGTCTAGCCAACTATGTCAAAAATAGTGCCAAAGGAAAAAAAACAAACCTGCATTTGATTCTTTCCAAGGCTCAAGACAACCATCCAAATTTATACCTCAAATCTGGACTATAATCTTTAATCTGTCACTGAATTCCAGATTAGCAGATTCAGCTTTTTCAATTTGCTGTTTGAAAGCAAAATTTACTTTTTTTCTGTTTACAGAAAAGTTAAGGCATCAATATTAGAACCTGATCAATTATTTCAGAGATCAGCCTGAATATATGCTATGACTTTAAAATAAGAAAATGGGCTCTTTTAACCACTATAGCACCACTATCAACCTGAGTATTAGTCTTTAATCGAAGACTACCTTAAATCATAAATCTTTGTTTCAGTAATTTGGATTATTTAATGCAACAACCTGAGCAAAACCAACCACAATATGAGGTTTAAAAGAAAAGCAAGATTATCCAGTGTTTAAATTCACACACTCTTACACGATTGTATTAGCTAGACTACGTGATTCTCTCAGCATTACCATTGACACTCAACAGAGTGTCAGGGCCCTGAGGATACTAATAGGCTTTCATGGTCCTGACCAGCCTCACCAGAGGACTCCACTCACCTCTGCTCATGAGCCCAGGAGCCCCATCTCAGCTCTGCCCTTGGGTCTTCAGTCCCTGCCCGAGCTACATCAGAGGAGTACTGGTTGGCAGCTCAGCCACAACCATGCCCACGGCTGGCCACAGATGCTGCTGATCCAGGCCTGGATCTGCTGAATGACTTCCCGGCTTGGCCCCAGACCTGCCACATTCCCACAAACTTGTCTGACGATCTGCACTCTTGGCTGATCCTGGCTGCCATCTCCTGGTTTGCATTGCTTGGGTATCGGGGAACGTGGCCGGCTGTGTTACCACACTCAGCTCCTGGCTCCCCATCCCTTAAAGAGCAGCCAGCCCTCACTGCACCCTCGCACAGATAACCAAAATGTCTGCCCTCTGGCAGGCAACCAGAAAAGTTTGAGTCACACTTTCCAGTTCATTTTGAACACTAAATATGCCAACTGGAGAAGACCACCAGCTCATGCTAATTCTTCTCTTTGTACAGCAGGTCTTTGTTCAACATGGCTTTGTAGTAAAAGCACACTGGCTTTCAATCTACAGTTCATCTTCTGTTTCCAATAGTAAAATTATGACCGTGTTTTTACAATGACAAGTTTCTCCATTATTAAATCTGCAGCAAGATTTTGAGCAATTTTACACCCTCTTAAGGCATTCTGCAAGTACTAAAAATTTGAACAGAAATTGTACTACACTCCTTTCTACAGGAAGATGTTTTCACCTTCCTAACATAAGCCATTGAGGATTTTAATTCTTCCATTCCTGGCACTGCAATGCCATGCCTTTATTGAACTATTATTTAGCTAAATTATACTTTTACGTCCATAACTCATATGGTGGTAACTACATTTTCACAATATAAATGGACCTTTCCCTTACAATTAAAAAACCTCCTGCGTTCAGGGACGTTATCTCCTTTATATAAGCATCCACTTGCTCTTTTGAGCCACATGTAGGGGTATACACTCATGCTGGAGGCTTTCATCATTCAAAGGGAAGTCCTTACCTCACCATGGGCGTCCTGAAACTGCACCTCTATGTATTCTGGTGGCAAGGCAGGAATATTAAGAGCAGACTGAGAGACAGGAGGGACAGAATGAACAAGTGAAGGTTCGGTGTCTCTAGTTGAAGCCACGAGATGGATGTCAACCAGTTTCTGTGTCAGAACATCAGAACTCCTCACTCTTTCATCTTCTAGCTTCAAGTTCTGTACTTCTGAGCTTGAGTTTAGTTCATGTCCAATGTGCGGGGCTGCATTGAGAGAGCTAGAAACAGCATCACTGCTCATGCCTTCTTTTTCTTTCTGCAATAGTAATGCTTCCTCGAGGGCAAGCCAAAGTCCATCAATCCAAGGATCAACCACTAGTTCCAAACTGGGGAGGGAGGGAAAAAAAGGAGAAAGGAATGGTTGACTTATTGTTACTTACTGGATTGTTAATTTACAAATAATCAAAATACCACAAAAGCTAAAAACACTATTCATTTTTCCATTTTTAATATATATCTGCAGCTGTTACTAGGATGACTTTTTTGTTAAAAAAAAATTTTCATTTATTTATTATCACTATATAAATTTACGGAGTCTAAAGTGTGTAACAGCCTTGCTCTTCTTCCAGTTTCTCATTTTTATTTTCTTACGCTGAACTTTTTGACAGGAAATTGAAGGGATGGTAGCAAAATATGCAACTTTTTGCTGTGCAACAGCAACATCAATAGCTTATACTAATGTTCCATTTTTATTATTTTAGAACACAAGATATAAGTTTTATGGTTATGGCAAAGTTTGTGTTCAGTTGTCTCATATCATCATGCACAGAACCGATATAATTTGCAGTTCAAAACAAATTAGCCAAGACTGCAGCCTACCGGCCAGAAAGAGCAACAGAACAGGAAGGGAGTTGTTTTCTTACATAATTCCTCTATGGTAATCAAAAAAACCTTCTTACATAATTCCTCTACAGTTTACAAAAAAAAAAAAAAAAAAAAAAGGATGTTTTATGGAAGAGAGAAAAAAATTTAAAAAAAAATTGTAGGGTTTGCCTAAAGCAGCTATACTGCAAGATGTGAGCTTAGATAAAAGTCTGATGTGTATGTAGAAAGAGATCCCGTTACCCACTACCACACATACTGGGAACTGGATTTATTTTTATTTGCTTCTGTAAACACACTACATTTTAAACCCCTCCACTTATTCCGAATTACTTATCTTCTAAAACTGCTAAATACTCTCAATTTTTCCAAGCATTACAGATGTTTGCTCACACTTTAAAAATGGAGTTTTATTTAATGGCAATTGAGATTGAAAAGGCGTACTGTGTTCAGACAGGATGCATTCCTATGAGATGCTGAATATTCAACTGATTTCAAAGAGTTCAGAATGTTTAGCCAAATTCACATGTAATTATTGCATTTTGAAGAAATAAAATCCAAATTCATTCAGCTCTTACCCTACAGAATCATCTGCTAATCCTGTGTTGTAGAAGTGCTGGGCACCAAGTTCTTGAAGTCGTCGGTCTACTGTCTTGCCACCATTACAAAAGAATGTGTACTCTGAATCTCCCAGACCTAGCAAATTCAAGGAAAGAGAAATCATGTCAATCAGCCAGTCACCCAGGCTACACAGACAAAGATCTACAAAGACAACAGAGGATTTTCTTGCAGGCAAACCAAAGAATCTGACATAGCAAAGTGCGTATTACAAGGACACTTTTATGACCTTCAAAAAAAAATTGTGTTTTTCCCAAAGTAGAGCTGAAAAAGTGGTTCCTCCTTCACAAATGTAAGACACAGAATTTCTCTGAAAACACTTTGCTTTCAATATTTCACATTTCAGAAGAATGATGTTTTAGTTTGAGGCTTTTAAAAAATACAAAAACACTCTTACAGGAAAAATGTAGGAACTGAAGTAATTAGGAAAAGAGCGAAACTGTATGTGAATTACCAAAAGAAATTATCTCACCTTCAGGTTAAAATTATTAATATATGTCAACAACATAAGTGAGAGAGTATTAAAAGTAATTCAAAAATATTGGAACCTTGGAAAAAAAAACACACGCAGGAGTGATTTTAAACAATATGCAGTAAGAAATATAGGAAAATGTGTAAAAGGGAATCTTGTCCAACATCCTCCTCCCCAGGAATCAGAGATTTCTTTGTAGATCTCATTTTCACTGCACTGGGTTTTCTGCCCTTTAACAGTCGTGAAGATGTTCTGTTAGAAGAAGATGCTCTTTGTTATCAATTACACAGTCAGTGGATTAAGGAGGTATGTTCATGGAGGACCTGAGATTTTAAGAGATCAATTAAACCACTGACCCACACTAAAAGTGATCAACCACACATACCTCCTCCTTAACAGATGCTTATCTAACAATCCCAAAGACCACGGGTTAGGTAGTCTTCACAAATTCTGTAAGTAATCCACACCATTGTTTCACTACCCTAACTATCACAATTTTTCACAGCCTGAGCCTTTCTTGTGTGCAATTTCAAACCACTAGATCCTTATCATCCCCACCTAACAATGAACTATTCCCTTCTCCTTTATAACAGCCTTATTTTTCTTTTTCTTTTTTTTTTTAAAAAGACTTCTGCTCCCTCTCAAGTACAGTACTTAGAGGGAACACTTCATCGGACAAGCTGAAATGGATACCATGAATGTATTTTAAGAGTGATAACATGTTTTGTGATTCTAGTCTAAAAAGTTATAACTTAGATACTGTAATAGTATCTGTTACGACGAAAATCAGTATTAATACAATGCTTATCTTCATATATGCATATGCATATATGCATTCAGTCAGCTATGAAAAACTAACCATTTCACAAACTGTAATGTATAACTAGGCAATAGCATAACATCTTCTCAAAACACTACATGATTAGGATGCATATATTTCAGACTTCCACATTATATATCCACTAGAAATGTCCTTCTAGTGGGTACTTTCCTCACTAGAAATTTAGACGTTTCCTCACTCCTACCTATCAACTTAAACTTGTCAGGCAAAAATAACTGAGGTTTAAATAGAAGTTTCTGGAGTTTGTTTAAACACAACCTGAAAACTCAACAAACTCACCTTACCATCAGCTCAAGACATATCGAATGCATTTTACCAAATCTGTATTTTGCATATCAATCTTTAACCTTTACATTTCTTCTACTGATGAGTATGACATTCAAAATTAAAAAAATTATTGCAAACTTAAAGAGATGGGATGATCTTAAAACCTTATTTTTAAGAACACTTTATACTGTCTTTCCCTCTGTATAGAAAAGTGCCCAATTACTTGCAAAGTCAAGTAAACTCATCCAGTTCATAGAGACTTGACACAAAATTAAAACTTCAACAATTATAGACAGCTTATATCATATTTTGTTTATGCAAAGAAAATTAAACTATAAAAAAATTAAATTGGTAGATTACATTCAGATAATTTCTGTGACACTTTTCCTTTATTGCTCATAGAGGACATTACAAAAGCTGTTCACGTTATAAAAATAAATGTTTTATAAGCACTTAAAAACCCCCCAAATAACTTATTCACAAATAAAAAATATAAAAATTACTCACTGACAGACAAGTGCTGCAATAATATAGAAAATACTAAATCACCTAGCAATCCATACTGAAGATGTGCGAAATGATCAGGTGGCAAGGTCGTGTCTTGAATTTTCTTTACTAACTTGCGGGCAGTGTCTGGTGGGTCTCCAGTACCAGTAGTGGAAATAACAATAACTACAGGATCCTTTTCTGTTTCCAGGTTATACTACAAGTAATAGAACAAGTGAGTTACAAGGTGCCATTTGATACCTATCTGTGGCCTTAGTTATTATCTTCCACCCTTCCTTTTCCCAAAGGTACACAGAAAAATGTTTAATCTCATCTTACCTCCATTAAACCACAGAAAGTCTTTCAAGTATTTACAATTAATTTTGAGGATGCAACTTATAATCTTGGTTGGAGTTTTCAAAACCAGACTGGGCAAAGCCCTGAGGAACCTGCTCTGACCTCAGCTGACCCTGCTGCGAGATGACCTCATGAAGTCCCTTCCAACCTGAATTATCCTATGATCCCATACACAAATGCCGAGGGGCAGCATTTTGAGCAGGCTAGTACACACACGAAGAATACTTCACAACTGCACCCAGACAGCTGAAATACACAACTCCTACAGTATTTGCTTTGCCAAGTGGAAAAAGTATGTTTGTATATACAATCACAATGACGCAGTTAGCCATAATCCCGATAATTTCACACAGATAGCTGGGGTGTGGCCATACAAACTGTGGGGATCATCCCTAAGTTCCATTAGGGATCATTCGATTCTGTCTGATAACTTCCATATAACATCTGTCTTTGCCACAAAAAAGACCCCGTGCTTTGGGGGACCCTAAGGTAGCTCTGAACAGAGATAATCAGTCACCATGCTCTGCAGCCTGATTAATTTTGGCCCCTCCACCCTGCCCCCAGTTAATTTCTCTCCCCTTTGCTAATACTGATCTTTCATTCCCCACGGTTTTATGGGGGCTACTCCCATTGTATCAGGTCGACAAGAACTGCCTATATTTGGGACGGTGTGTCAGTTCCATAAATTCTGGTCTCATGCAACCATTTATTATTTCTCAAGTAAAAAGCATTCTGTTTCTTTGGTTATTCCAGATTTCCACTGACAGCGGGCTGCAGCACTGTGCTAGCATGCTGTCTGTCAGGCCACCTGCACAGCGCGCTCTTTCACAGCACCTCTACGGGCTACGGGTTTTGAATCACGCGGACAGCTAGCGACCTATCTGCAACACAGCTCCACAGAATCACAGACACCTTGCTTGGGAGTGACCTCCGGAGGTCACCTACTCCCACCCCATGCTCCAACTAGTTGGGACTAACTGCCAACGCTGCATTAGGTCAGCAAAAACTCTGGCTGAATTTTGAAAAAGAATTCTAAGGGTAGAGATTCCACTTTTCTGGGCAGCCTCTTCCATCCAGAAGAACTTCTCCACTAGTGTCAACTCTGAGTTCATCAGGCTGCATTCAGTGTATTTTGCCTCCTGTTGTAGAGTCTTCTGCTGCCAAGAAGAGTTTGGCTCAAGTAGCCTGCTATTAGGTCACTCCTTAGCCTCCTTTTTGCCATAATAAGCAACTCAAGCTCCTTTTACTGCTCCCTGTAGGTTTCAGCTTAAACTCTCTCCCAGTGTTCCAAGTTTAATAAAATAGTAGGGTTATGAGAAAATATAAATAAAGATTGCAAGAGATGCTATGTTTCATTTCAAGCAGTTTCAGGACTACAATTCAAAACTTCAGAGTTTCAAGAGTTATGTTCTAAACACTTCACTCAATAAATCACTCAAACCTTATCCCCTCCTCAAGCCATGTGAAAAGTTACCCCTTACACCTACAATCCAAAAAGGTTAGGAATAGAAAGAAACAGAGTATCAAGGGGTTTTGCTGTTGTCATTTTTTCCAAAACCTTCCTGCAAAACCTAAAAGCAGTTGCATGGAGCAGCAAATTACCATCTGGAACAGTGTCCTGCTTCTGACAGTGGCCAATAGCACATGCCTAGAGAAGCATAAGAGAAGAGAGTAAGCATGCAAGGATATTCCCCAAGTACTTTGCCAGACTTCAGTGAGTTGTGGTCCAGGGATGTTCCAAACAGAGGTTTTGTCTTTTACAAGTTCAGGCGAATTCCAAGTACCCACAAATTCCCGAGACTTCCAAAACTGAACTATAAGTTGTGCAAAAAAAGGCCTTAAGGGTCCTGTTGCAGTCACACAGACTTTCAAAACTTCCACAGCTGATTTGATAAGTACAAATACAACAGATTCTGCAGTGCATTGTCACAGGTGACTACTGCATTTACAAACAAAGCAAATTTTTCAAGTAAAAAAAGCAAGGGTCTATTGGTATCACATAAAAATTTATACTAAATTGTGTTGCATTAAAAAAAAAGTGGTATATTAGAACAGAGATACGATTAGTTCACTAAATTCTTGCTTGCACCTCTGCACATTCTCCTCTTCAAACTTAAAGACCTTTCGGAAGCCAGACGTTTGGCAACAGAGTCCTGCGTTAATTTGTGTCAATTACTGGGAGGTATGATATACCACTAGACCGACAAGAACCTTACACAATTACAGTTTTTTATTCTATCTTCCACTTCTTCCTATATCCTTAGTGTTACATCTTTGTCCCATTCTTTCTCTTTCCTTCAAAAGTACTCCTCAGCTGAGGACAGCAATGCTACACAACAGCAGTGAGCAGCCTGCTCGAGGTGTGAATGATTGCTGAAGGAAGAGGATGGGATCAGACACCCAGATATGTCTTATCCAGAACAATAAGTATCTTGGCAAACGTGCTTATTCAGATAACTCATCTGTGCTAGTGCTAACTAGTAACTAGTAACTAGTGCTGACTACATGCATTGTGACTCAAGATGATCTCCATTTAGCCTCTTATTTTACTGCCCTTACCTCACTTCCACTTCATTTCAGTCTTTCATGAAGCACAAAAAGCAATCACTGTAACCAACCAAAGATTTATGACCTTTTGTCACCTATGAGAGTGTAGGTGAGAGACACTGCTTGGAAACAGCCAGTGTTTCCAAGACTTCAGCAGTATTTGACCATTCATTTTTGTATGGCAACAGGATCACATTATGACTATTGACTCTGTAGCCACCTATTCCATCCATAGACCTTCACAGCAATCCCTTTAAGTGATGACAAGGTCTGAAAAATACCCAACAGCCGCATAAAGACGGGCCTTCTAACTGACAAATATGGACAAAACAGAAACCTCTTACTTGCTCGCCTAAAGCATGCACACACAGCTCTCTGAACTGTGCATGTTGTGGAATAAACTCTCAGATCTAACATGCCCAAAGAACTTCACGAGAGGCCCTACCAAATTCAAGCAAGCTCTTGCTCTAGTATGTTATGCCACCCTGCCTTCCCCTCCCCACTTACCCTTAAGCTTGTAGAAGTTATCTTCATTTACAGTAAAGGGTAAGGAAAAGCTTAAGGGATGAAACCTACAAAGCTGCAGAAATTACTTTTTTCCTCAGTGCCCAATTCTCAGATTCTCAATTCAGTACATCCTTCTACCTCATCAATAACTCGCAGCTCTGAGTTGTCTTGCCAAATTTGACAAAATAGATTTATTCAAGTGGCAGGCCAGTAACAGGGCTAGAAATATTCTGTCTACTGCCTTCCTGAAACTAATCTCCAAACCTGTCAAATGCAGAACAAATGAAATGGAAGAATATAAGCAGAATCTTCACATTCCCTGCTGGCTGCATAAAAGTCTCTTTGTAACACTTTGCTACATACTCAGTGAACATTCATTCAAAAGTAGATGTCCAGCTACCCAACATGTAGTGTATCCCCAAGAAAGCAACTTGCTAAAAGGGAACTAAATTATTTTTATAAACTTCTTACATTTTCAAGTGCATGAAAAAAACTCTTTCAGGTGTTATTTTCTGCTCATCTCATATGAAATACCAGGCTATCAAGTTTTGTTTGGTTGGTTTTTTAAATGTTTTTGTTTGAGGGAATACAGTTAAAAGTACTTTGTGAAGGAAATCACAGTCCATATTGCTTTTAGTTACAGACAGACACTAACAGTTTTCAGATCCTTACCCTTGGATAACAGCAAATAAAAAAAAGCCAATTCTTTGCTCCAGACAAGCTTTTTATTTCTTTCTAGAATATAACTTGAGTGTATCCAGTGTGAACTGGAGTGAGCGCATATGCTAAGTAACTCAAGAAGACCCCACAAAAGCTCAGGGTCATGCTGGAGCCCACCGCTAACAGAACACAGGACCTCAATGCAACACAAAAAGACAACACAAAAAAAATTCTAACAACAGGAGAGCTGACCGGTAAATACAGAATTCATTCACCACTGCATACATAAATAGTTTTCAAGAAGTCACTGCACTGTTGTTAGAAGAGAGATCAAAGATATATTCACCTACTGTTCTAATGAGAAAAATCACAAGAAAAATGTACCTTTGGCAGAAGGCTATTAAGCGTCTGTGAGTATTGGTCCAAATTACTGATTCATAAGAAACAAAAATTTAAAACTAGCTGGTATATTTTAGGTGGGTACATGTGCTCAGCCTTCACGATTAACAGCCACCACTCAAGCACATGAATTAAAATGCAGCTCCTAAATACCTATTTTTCAAAACAGCATGGAGTATCTCACCTTGTCCATTTCACTTATACAGTGCATATCAGCTTCAAGTCCATGGGCACCTGCTTGCTGCCATATTTCCTCAGCTATGGCTTTTGCCTGCCCC
Organism: Calonectris borealis; assembly: GCF_964195595.1. Classification (NCBI taxonomy): domain Eukaryota; kingdom Metazoa; phylum Chordata; class Aves; order Procellariiformes; family Procellariidae; genus Calonectris; species Calonectris borealis. The sequence goes on along the minus strand of NC_134313.1, from coordinate 79,935,600 downwards.
TTTTGTGTTGCATAGAGGAGCAAAAACCTCCTTTTTAAATCACAGCACATTTCCCAAAACAGAGCAAATTTTTTTTTTTTTAAAGACACTGCAGGGAAAAAAAGAAAAAAAAAAGTGAATTTACGGCATGCAGAACAGCAAGATTTTGCTTTGCTTATTAGATTAAAAAGAGATACTTTAAAGGATAGCAGTATTGGTGTTTAACTTGGAAATGAAGCATCCTCTCTGAAGAGGAGCCATTTCTTACAACCAAGCTTTGTAGACCAGGTTGCGAAGGACTCGTGGTATTGGTCGTATGTGCTGTACTGCCTTGATGTTGCACTAATATTGCAATATCCCCAGTATCAAGAATCTAGTCTGTAAACAATACAATAGAGAAACCAGTTTCATGAAAATACATACTATTTTTATTACCTGAGTTATATTTTCCACTTTAAGTCAGTGACGGCTTTGGTCACTTTTCTGAGATGTATTACAAGGCAAAACAACAAGGCAAAACAACAAAGACCGGTTGAAGTCAAACTATAACGTCTGAGGGAAAAAAAATTACAATTCTCAGTTTCTTCTTTTCTGAAATCAATATTTGTTGCCTGAATGCCTTTACGCTTTACTGTCCACCATGTCTATATTTTAGAACACATTGTTTTTCATTTCATATTTCAAAAAGGAACTTCTTACACAAGTGCAACTACAGAATTGACTATTTGGGGTTTTTTTCTCCTAAAATAAGAAACCATCTTAAGAAATCTGCTGTAGTGTAAAATGCCACTCCCTCACAAAGTCTTGCAAGCAGTAGAATGAATGAGATGCATATCCTTATCCATTTACCTGTCCCATGGAAGTTTGAATGCGAGAAGTTTTTTTTCATGATTTTGACACAGACAGATTTTGACACATCCTTACAACAGATGTAAGGACAACTTTAAGAAGCAGTGAGTAAGAGAGACAAGCAGAATGTCTCGTGCATATATTACAAATAAATCTTCTGCCAATATTTTGTGGCTGCTAGGGAGCTGCAGTAGAACTCAAATACCTAGAATTACAACTAAGTAATTGTCAGTTCTCAACTTGAGATTTTTTTCCCGTGCTTGGGCCCAGTTTGCTGTACTTCATCTACTGCTCCCACACAGATTCAGCTACAGAAAGCATTCAGTGTCCTAGCCACACACACTGATTTATGGAAACCTGTGGCTAAGTAATTTGAGGCATATCTTTTTCCTGTTTCTCTCAAGGGAAAACAAACATAGCACAACTACATAAGAATACTGCACTCTATTGATATGGCGTGGTATTTCTCCCCACAGTATTGTGGAAGGTTTCTCCTATTAGAATTTTTTTTTAAAGCATACCTGTAAATCAAAAGTGGTAAAACTAAGTGATAGCTTCTTAAGAGTACAGTGCCTGTACCATACATGAATTCCATGAAAACTGTAATTACTAGAAAATTTTAAGGCTTTCATTGTATTTTGTTCTACCACATTTTCCATTATAGTTTTCATTTTAAATTGATTACATTATATTACCTAAAAATATTAGTAATTACCTTAACAGTCACTTTAAATAAATTCATTTAAATAACTGGCTTCACGTGCATGGACACAGAAGATGCATATGCCAAAACAATCCACAAAATGATTTTTCACCCTCCTTTTCTAAAAGAAATACAAAGAAATTTAATGACACACAAATTACGATGATTCATATGAAATAGTTTAAACACAGTTTAAATACCCTCAGATCCCCATAGTAATAGAGATTCATCCTAGTCACGTGCTATGTTTTCATCCTAATTGTTCTCTTGTCAGCAGATGGCAACACCTGACTGGAGAAAAACAATAAAGATGAAGCGGCGTTTCATTACTACATTCTCTCTCATACCTCAGAAAGGCAGAAAGACAATCAGTTTTCCACTGGGACCACACCATAGCACAGAAGCCTTCTATACACAAAACACTGAAGGGTAAGCTGCCAACTTTATAGCCAGGAGATTACCAACAGACTTCAAACAAAAGAGTCAGCTTGGAAAGAGGTATAAGAGAAGCATGAAAATTTGCAGAGTAGGGGGAGAGGAGAGGGCAACAGAAAGAACAGCAGTCACGATGTGGTTTGACATGGCCAGATGTTGCCCTAACAGCATTGTGACCCCTGCCTAGGCCAGGCAGAGCAGCCTCCCCAGAAGACACTGTGAGCTGCTTCCACTCCAGCAAGCACAGTAACAATAAAGGGTGCAAAAAGTAGCTACCCACATCTTGGGTGCATGAATGTGAACCTGCGGGAAGCCTTCTCACTGGGGAGTGGGCTAGTAGATTGCACAGAGACACAAAAGTTAGAGCAACCACATCTCCTGCAGAAGGCGGGAAACAAGAGAACCCACATGGCCAGAAGAGGGGATCGTGCTTGAGATGCATACCTCCTGAGAGAGGGGACTGTGCATGTACATAACAATGTGAACGTGTGCTTGTGGGAAGAGAGGAGGCCACAATTAGACAATTCCTTGGAATTAGATATAGAAGGCTGCTTAAATATTTGTGGGCATTTATTAACATTTTGTAAGTTATCCTAGTATCGTATCTGTTGTGTTGTTGCTATTGAATATATAGCTCAATTAACTGATTAAACAGCAGTTAAATTAACTGCCTGACAGTTAATTATGTCATTAATAGATCAATAAACTCTTTTGATCCTGATTCGATCTAAACTACACAAGTTGAGGAGTCTCTCCCTGTGACAGCATCTTCTCTGTCATCAATCAGAAGAGCTTCATGCACGAGCTGATCAAGTGATGCCTGCTAAAAGAAAGGAAAATTAGTCTTGCCTACCTGCAGATGAACACAATCATAAACCAGGAACATGCGTGCACTCAGACGAACATACTGCCCACATTGCTCTTGCTTTGCTGCACTATATACTCTTCAAAGACGATAGGCCACTTCTACTTATGTGATATGAGTTCAACTGAAATAAAGAGGGGAAAAAATGGTAATTCTTGACTATCGACCTTTCTGGAGAATCCCTCTAACTTTAATAGTATTACCACACCAGCAGCCTTTAACATGTTGATGTGTTGGTAGTCACAAGTCAAAAAACAAAACAATGTTTAAGCTGGGAAAACAACGCAGGATTTGCTGGCTCAAACCAGGGCTTAACATGAAACTAAGGATCAAATTCCAAATTATAGCTCGCCTGATCCAGTACTCAGAAAAGTCAGAAAACTAACAGTCCACAAAAGATTAACAGGGAGTCCATCAGCTCCATAAGTCAATACACTGTAGGAGCAAACAAGCCATCTATGAATGCCAGCCACACCGTTTCACTGAATCAGACGTGCTGGCCCTAGCAATTACGTAGCTGTACTGTAAGGCCAGACTACCTAGTTCATGTACCTGGTCTGTCAAAAATGTCAAACTGCATGGCCACGGACAGGATAAAAACACAAGAAACTTCTGCAGTAGTTTTACATGATTCTGTGGGGCTTTAAACCGGGTTGTGGGACCGTGCCTTCAGAGCCATTAAGCCATTCCCATGTTATTAAGCCATTCCCATGTCGACACACCTGAGGGACGGGATGTCATCCAGAGGGACCTGGACAAGCTCGAGAAGTGGGCCCGTGTGAACCTCATGAGGTTCAACAAGGCCAAGTACAAGGTCCGGCACCTGGGTCGGGGCAACCCTCAGTATCAATACAGGCTGGGGGAAGAAGGGATTGAGAGCAGTCCTGCCGAGAAGGACTTGGGGATACTGGTGGATGAAAAGCTGGGCATGAGCCGACACTGTGCGCTCGCAGCCCAGAAAGCCAACCGTATCCTGGGCTGCATCAAAAGCAGCGTGGCCAGCAGGTCGGGGGAGGTGATCCTGCCCCTCTACTCTGCTCTGGTGAGACCCCACCTGGAGTGCTGCGTCCAGCTCTGGGGCCTTCAGCACAGGAAAGACATGGACCTGTTGGAGCGGGTCCAGGGGAGGGCCACAAAAATGATCAGCGGGATGGAACGCCTCTGCTATGAAGAAAGGTTGAGAGTTGGGGTTGTTCATCCTGGAGAAGAGAAGGCTCTGGGGAGACCTTATTGCGGCCTTTCAGTACTTAAAGGGCACTTATAAGAAAAATGGGGTCAAACTTTTTAGCAGGGCCTGTTGCAATAGGACAAGGGGGAATGGTTTTAAACTAAAAGAGGGTAGTTTTAGACTAGAGATAAGGAAGAAATTTTTTACAATGCGGGTGGTGAAACACTGGCACAGGTTGCCCAGAGAGGTGGTAGATGCCCCATCCTGGAAACATTCAAGGTCAGGTTGGACGGGGCTCTGAGCAACCTGATCTAGTGGAAGATGTCCCTGCCCACGGCAGGGGGGTTGGATTAGATGACCTTTAAAGGTCCCTTCCAACCAAAACTATTCTATTCTATGATTTTTTCAACAGTTAATGACTTGCTTAGAATCACTTTCACTCTACGACCACGGCAAACATAAAGACCATAAAAACTTCAATGAGACCCGCATGTGAAACCCTCCACGGCCCAGGGCTGACCTCCCGTCCAGAAAAATTTGGTTGGACCAACCGACCGCGGGAAGCTGGGAAGGGGGAGAGCTGTCCCTGAGAAGGACGGTGGTTTCAGGGAGCTAAAGCCAGGCCCACACCGGAGGACTGAACGCCGCTGCAGCAACAGAAGCCTCCCAGAAAGCCGGCCGCCGCCGGGCCGGGCCGGGCCGGGCCGGGCCGGGCCGGGCCGCACCTCGCCTCCCGCCCGCGCCGCCCGGCCGCCCAGCTGTCCCTCGGGGCGCGTACCCGCCGCCAGGCTGCGGGGAAGGGGGCTGCTTTCGCTGGAGGACGCGCCTTTGATCAGTACCTACACGAGGATAAATCCTGCTCCCAAGGCAAAGCAACCGCGCCAGCCCGCGCTCCGCACCCGCCCGGGCACGGTCGCGCCACGCCGGACCTCCGCCGGCAGCGAGGAGGCGCCCGGGGCGGCGTGAGGCGGGCACCCGCCCGGAGAGCGCCGGAAGCTCCCGGCAGCCCCCGCGCTGCCCGTCATGGCGGCGGAGGTGAGACCGCCTCGCTCCGCAGCTCGTCCCCCGGCACCGCCGGGTGCCCCCAGTGGCGGAGGGAGGCAGAGGGCGGAGGGGGAGCGGCGCCCCGGCCCGTGGGAGGCAGCAGCAGGCGCCGGCATGGGAGGGACGGACGGACGGACGGACGCCCCTCGCCGCTCTCGGCGGAGGGAAGCGTTGGGCCTGTGAGGCGGGGGGGGGGCCCCGCCGGTGCCGCCTGGCAGATTCACCCATCGCCCCCCGGCTTCGCGGCTGCGACCCCCCCTTGGCCCGCTCCAGCCGCGGTAACGGCGGTGCGCCTCGCAGCTGCCCGGCGCCCCCGGGCCGGGAGGGTGAAGAGAAGCGCCGTCGTGCAGTTCCTGCTTGGGGAAAGGCGTGTGCGCGTGTGTGTGTCCTTACGGAGACTCGGGGCAGAGACGCGCTGCGAGCTGTCACGCAGGTGTCGCCGCTCCCGGCAGTGTTTTCTTCTCTTTGCATTGCCTTGCGCTGGTGGTCGTGGGAGAGCGATCGTCCCAGTCGTGTCCAGCCGCTAAAAGTTTTTTTTGCTGCGTTTTAATGACACGCTGTTTTCCAAACTATATATGTATATGTATTTTTCTTCCTCTAGGTATCTTTTGAGAACCCACTTGATCCAATATGGCTTTGATTAGCCGAAAAAGTTTCCAGTTTTATTCATCCGGCACACCAGCAAGCAGGTCCATTTTGATCACACTAAGCAAAAAGTTGAGCTTTATCAGTGGGCAGCGAAAGCCCCAAAACTGTAGCTCCGTAGCCATGAGGATGCTATGTTTCAAAGATAAATCTCAGTATATGTTTTGTAGAAAAAACCACGTACAACTGCGGATACAGTCTCTTTCTGTTAATGAAACTCTGCATCTTTGTGGACGTACTGGGAGCAGTCCTAAATCTGATAATGGGTGGATGGATGAACAACTATTTTTCAAGAAGTTGAACAGCCTTTGTACATCGAAAGAGATTTTTGACTTTCTTAGCTCTCTGGAAGTCATGTCTGATACTATGGCATCAGGAGCCCTGCAGAGGATTTCTGAAGTTGAGGTGGATGACAACGGTCTGAAAAACCCTGAAGGAGTGTTAGAGAATGAAGTTTTCAGGGCATTATGCTTCCAGTTTGAATTTGAATCCTCAAAACTGTCAAACACTGGGCTGCTGAAGGCATTGCAAGCTTTGATAAAACTACGTATAGATCCCCAGAGTACGCTGATGGCAAGCTTGCTTTCAGAGGGTGAGGAACGGCTTGGTAAAGGACAGTTGACACTTAAAAATCTGTGTGCTCTTGGAGAGAGTTTGCTTGAGTTGGAAGGCCCAAGTTGTGCGGCACTGGAACAAATTGTGAACCATGTGCAAGAAAAAGACATTGAGAAGTGGAGTCCTCAAGAAATAGTGATGGTTTATAAGTTGCTGCAGGTGACTGTCAGGGAAGGGGAACAGTACCAAGACTTACTAAACAGAATGAACAGTGTCACTTTAACCATAGTTTCCCAGCTAAGTCCAAAGTTCACAAGCATAATACTGAATTCACTGGTTGTTCTTCATCAGACTCAGGCAGTTCCCTTAGTCACAGCACTGTGTAAGCATTCTGTGAAGCATATTCCATATTTCACAGGTGATGAACTGGTAAATGTACTGGAAGCCTTCCTATACTTTGGACATCGTGAACAAATTTTTACAGAGGCACTGGAAACACATGTTCCCAAGTCCGTCTTTACTATGCATCCTCAAACAATGAGCAAAGTCATGCAGTATTGCTGCCGAAAGATGATCCTTTCTAAGCCCATCTTTGATGCAGTGGCAGAAGATTTCATTTCCGATTCTGACAGATTTACCACTGACCAGATTGCTGAGTGTATTATACCATTTGGGACTCTTAACTATCTCCCTCCAAGTGCTTCTTCCTTGTTTAGGAAGCTTGAAACCGTACTGCACACTCGCTTTAATCATTTTCAGCCTCACACCTTGCTGAACCTGCTGCACTCATGTGTCCTTATTCAACGTTATCCAGTAAATTTTCTGCCAAAAATATTTAGTCCCTATTTTCTGCAACAGCTTCAAGGTAAGGAGCAGTGTTTCTCTTGCTACGTTCCATGTTTCTTTCTATTATGGTGTGTCTTTTGTCAAGAACCTGTTTGTTAACAATTACATCGGTCAAATCAACAATGCCCTGATTAAGGTGACTGCAGAATAGTGATCAGGAGGCCGAAGATTGTTGCTTCCTTGTCACAGTTGCAATTGTCTTTCAGCTTATATCATTTAGAGGAATTTGAAAATTGCCCTGTACAATCTTCAACAGAGATCTGAAATCCCTTCAGAATTTTATTTCAGTTAATCCTTCTGCTTTTCTAAAAAATACTGACCCTCCGTTTTTCCCCATGTTTGTCCTTTATCTCATACAGGTTTTAGATGCCAAGTTATTCTGTGCAGGAAATGTGTTAATTTTAACTCTGGTTGGTTAAACTTCTTCGCCTATGCAGTGACTGATGTGAATACTCACACTGAAGTGAGACTATGTTACTATGAGACTGGTAACACTAGGAAGGCTAGTGAGACTAGTTATTATGGAACTAACGAGACTGAGACCAAAAGTGGTAAATTTTTTAATGACAATGATACTTGGAATGATCCATGAGTGATGTAAAATATAGTTTAGTGATTATGGGTTCATTTTTCTCTAAATTGTTGCATTGTAATGATTGCCACACGAGGGATGTGGCATAAAGGTGGAACACTGGATAGTGAGTCCTGAGACTTGGCTTTTTTTCTGGGTGTAGCCCCCCATTTGCTTTGCGGCTTTGGGAAGTCACTTCACTTTTCTGTATCTTTTTCTTCCCCCACAATTGTTTGTTTTGCTTACTTGGATCTCATACGAATTAGGGTTGAGACTGGCTCTTAGGCATTTTACTCAGGGGCTAGCCCAGGGGAGGACGTATTTCAGAAAACAATAGACATACTAGTAGTACTGATTGTGAAGCTAAAATAATTACCTTCTGCTTGTGCACTGCTAGTTAGATTTAAGATTTTGCTGATTTAAGATTCTCACAGTCCTCTGTGACTTCACATAATCCTTATTTCTGGGTATCTTCCTAAACATCCAAACCACTCTCTTTCTGAGGCTCTAAGGGCAAGGTACGCGATCACAGTTGTCAGAAAACCTGTTCGTAGCCTTTAAAATTGGGACCAAATTCTAATATGCAAGAAAAGTTACAATAACTCTTTCACAGCTTAATTATAATTGTGTTACTAGCAAGCTCACCTATTACTACAGAAATAATTCATTGTTATATTTTAAAGAATGGTCTAAAAATCCGTATAAACTTTGGTGAAGATTAGTACAAATTCTAGAGAGAAGTGTAGCATTGGGACAAAAAGAATTTAAATTACTATTATTGATAAGAACGTGTTACAATTATATACACAGAATTTGTAAATCTCAGGCAGTACAAAACATGTTTTTCAAATACTATTTTGCCTTATGATTCAAATAAGGTCCATTGCACGCAAGATTCTAGCGCTTTATTCCTTACCTTCCGTCAGGCTGCATCATGTCCAGCTTTTCAGGTGGGGGTAAGGTAGAACCAGGTATGGCTTCTGCTGTCATCTCTACTCTTCTCTTCTTTCAGGATAAGGATTATTGTATTATATTCTTGCTTCCAAATTGGTTGTATTTCTCTTTCATACTGCATTATGATCAGCTTGTGAAAGCTGAAAAGGGTAAACGCATAAAGCTGAAAAAATTAATTTGCAGTGCTAATTGTTGGCTTAATTAAAATAGAAGTGAGATGTGAAACAATGAAATGTAACAGCATCATAAATGTGAGCAGTTAAGGATAGGCTGGTATGATTTTTTTTAATTATCTAGGTAAAAATGTAACTTGAATTCTAAGGCTCATGTATGTTTTAACAAGGCATAAAGATTGGTGCCTCGTCCTGGTTTTTAAATTACTTTTAATCTAGAACCTGATGTGGTTATGTGGTGCTCCTTCCCACTGGCATCCTGTCTGCCAACTACACTTCTCTGGTGGAAGCTTTCTGTGCCCATCTTTGTTCCGCGCCCTCAGCTCCTTTCTTTTCCACCTCTGAGCGAGCACTACAGTCCCATCCTTGGCCCTACGTCTTACCGTACTGAGGAGAACATTACAAAATTTAAGAATCTACCCCATGGTTTATCCCATCTTGCTTAGGAGATCTCAGAGTCTGCTCACCTGCTGCTTCCAAGACTGTCTTGTCTGCAAGGTCTGCCTTCACCTAATTGTTTCTTGTTTTTTTTTTTTTCCCAGTCTAGTAAGTTTCTAGAACATGCCCCCTGTGGTAGCCTGTCCTCGGCTGTAACCGTTACATAATCGAACACTTTTGGACACAAACCTATTGTGAACAACACAGTTGTAAGCTACAGATTTTAAGTAATTCTGTGTTAGATAGTAAAGCATAATTAGCGGCATTATAGGGATATATAAGCTACGCCACAAAGATGAGTGACTTCTCTAAATCTCAGCTAAGATTGCTCTGTTAATAAAAATACATAGAAGGTCAAGTTTCCAAAGTGATTAGAAACTTTGGTCACTCAATTTTTAGCTGTTCAACATAAAATACCTTAAGAGGTTGATTTTTAGGAAGCAGACATTCCTCATATCCTAAAAAACAGAATGTCCTTTAAAGTTCTCAAGGTGATACTTTGAAAATGAGAAACCTTATAGTACCAGTTACTTTGAAAATGTTTTTTTTAAATCAGTATAAAGGTATTCTGCTACAGTGGTCAAAGTTCAGAACAGGAACTTGAGGAGATGAGCTGCATGATTAGCATCTTATACCACATCAGGATTTTACCATTCTGTAATAATACTTTGCACGTAATATGAAAGATTCTTCAAGTATACACTTGTAGACAAATCTCCAGAAATTATTCAGTATTATCCACTACTTTCAAATAAAAAAATCTGAGTGAAACAATGGGATCCTGGGATTATAATTTGGGGAGAGGGGTTGTAGGAAGAAGGAAATGGGGTATTTCTCCGAGCCCTCAACTCAAACTTATTCCTCCCTGTAGAACGTCCTGCATCTCAGATTGTCATTTTTTTGTGAAAGAGTATGACAGTCTTAACTAAGATCTTGCTAGCTGTATATTTTTTTAATGTTGATGATATTTCTGTAAATAATTTCCTCATTTTTCTAACTACGTCATTTCACAACTGATCTTTCTGTTCATTCAAACAATCATCAAGGATGATAATGATCAAGTAGCTTGTCTGCGCATTAAACTGAATAGCTTTTCCTAACTTCTGCATGATGGTTTGTGTAAAGATACTTTGTTGAAGGTACACCTGAAAGCCTGAATATTTTTGTTTCAGCTCAGCCACCTGGTTTGGACAGAATTGTTACCTCCCGGCTAACCCAGCTTTTTCTGACTGCTACCCTAGAGTGTCCGTTTTATGAGGTATGGTACATGTGAAACCAGAACTGATGTTAGCAAGAGGTGATAAGGTCATTAGGGCCCTGTTGATAATTAGTTGAAGGCTGTCTTTCCTATAAAAACATTGGCATTGGATGAAACAGCTTGCTTTTTTTCTTGATGAAAATACGAAGCATTTCTACCCGTTTGATTGACTTGATATATTTGTGTGTTTGACAGAACTGACTAACTCTAAGTTAAACTAAGTTTAACTAAGTTAAAGTGCTTTTTGAGTATGTCTGAGTACTTTTCCAACAACTATTCCTTTTTTTGTGTTTGACTTGTGAAGTCTTGGAGAACAGAAGAGATCAGGCACTTTGACGCTGGCCTGGCTGCAGAGGAATGGAAACAGTTGTGCATTTTTTATGAGCGATATGTTCAGCATGATAGCATGGAAGCTTGCTGAGGATATTCTGGTGGTTGTTTTTTTGTTTTGGTGTTTTGGTTTTTTTAAGTTTCTAGCAGATCATACCTCGGACTGTAAGTCTCTCAATAGACATGGCTTTGAAATGCACAGAATACGTTTTGCTACATTAATATGAGGTAGCAAAAATGATTATCTCCCTTTTTATTTTCTTTGATTTGGTTTTCTGTCATTATGTAGGGTCCCAAACTCCTTCCAAAGTATCAAGTAAAGGCCTTTCTCATGCCTCGCAGTTCCCTAGATGTTCACCTCCTCAAAAGGGTGAAGACTGGATTACTTTATTTACTGAAAAAAAGAATATATTTTGCATCAGAAGTATCAACACCATATTTCTATACAGTTGGTAAGTAACTAACTTTAGATTAATAATAAAATGTGTACTTATGCTGTCAAAACTTTAGGCCCAGTTATTTTCCAGAAATAAAAATGATTGATTTTATTGCCTTTGTGTGCATTCTAAATTGTGCAAATATGAAAAAAGTAAAATGGAATACAAAACACTGTAGAAGGTCTGAAATGAGGAAACATTATGGGAACTTTAAGTAAATGCATTTTCAAAGTGAGGAAGAAGAACAGGGAGAGACAAGAACTGCAATAGTACTTGGAATTTACACAGCCGGTCTGCACTGAAAATAGCTTCTAACTCTTGTATTCTGTATTTTTACTATCAGCTCCCCTTTTACTTATCCTGTAAACAATTTGTATAATGTAAAGCAAAATGAGGCAATGCCACTCGCCTGATCTTTCTGCTTTGGTGGTGAGTAGAGAAAGGGAGAGCTGGAAGGTCGTCAGCCCTCTGCCCTGCTGGGCTCCTCTCCCCTTAGCAAGAATTGTTGACTACATATGGTCAGTGGGGGTTCGTGGACTGAAAGACAGGAGCGGGCAAAACAGCGTGTTTCACGCGCCAGGAAAGGAAACTGAGAGAAGGTAATGATGAGGAACGATGTGTGCCCAGGAGAGGTGGAGGATAAAGAAGGTGTTGAGGGAAGGATCTTTTGGACCCCATGGACATCGTAGGGATGAAAAAAAAAATCAAGAGGGAGGGATGACTCTAGAATTACTCTGCATTTCAGCTTCCACATGGGGTTGAAGTTGGCAGGGTGTAGGTCCCAAACTCTGTTTGCAGATTGACATCATCTATAAAATTAGGGAATTAGTGAGAAAAATAAAAGGGGGGGGTGGAGACAGAGAGACAGAGTGTGAGAGTGTCTCTCCCCCAAGCCCTCAAAATTCCAGAGGCCCTAGCCAGCCCAGCAAAGTGCCATTTAACTACGTTATGGTTTTTAGTGGACTTGGAGTACTACTTTGCTGTAGCATTATGAAAGGCTGAAGCGTTACTAATTATCATTCATTTGTGTTGAATAGTCTATACACATCTTTTGCAAGCCTCTGTGATTCAGAAAGAAGTATTGCAGTAGTATTTTATTTTATAAAACAACGAAGTGTAAGAGGATGAGAATTACAGTAAACAGTTTGTTATATGAAATGAGTTTTAATGTCACTTCTGTTTTCATCTATACTAGATATTGAGATTAAATTAGATGAAGAAGGTTTTGTATTGCCTGCTGCCCAATGTGAAGAGGTACACAGACGGTAAGAGAATAAAAGAAACCACTGGTAAAATGTTAACATTGACAAAGAGCATCCGGGGTGAAACCCCAGCAAAATTTAAGCTAATTGGAGTTTTGCCATTGACCTCAACAAAACTAAGGTTTCACATTGAAACCACTGGCAAAAGGACAGTTGGCAAAATTAACAATCTGCATGTTTTCCTCATTATTTTGCCTCAATGACTACAGTGTCAGACAATTAGTCTCTTTACCCAGTGACAGTCAGGATCAAAGTGATCCTGATTTGGCTTATAGTAATGTATTTTGATCTTCTGTAATTAATTTTCAAACTAAAACTGAATTAATTGTAATTGAGCGTGTCCGCATAGATTTAACACAGTTTAAGCCAGTTTGAGCTCACAAATTTACTTCTGTAAGGAATCCTGTGTAATGAGGATATTTGCTACAGATGCTGTTTTTATTGACAAATGCATAGGTGTTTAAAAAGTATGTTAAACAAGGATTATTTTGAGAAACCTTGGATAAAAAGTTAAGCAACCTGCCTGTGTGGTATTTGCAACTGCACTTCTGTGGATAAAGCAAAAGTCTTTGGAAAGGTTATGTTTTCTCCACTTAACCTTCACAAGACTCACAGACTAATATAGGTTCTTTCAAAAATCCCATGCTTAAATGTTTAAGAATGGGCTTTGATTTTTTTTTTTTTTTAAATTACAGCTTTCATGTGTAAATAAGGTCACAATATACTTAACATACTGAAAATTTAAGCAACTTTTTTACAGTGGATATACAAAATTTGGTTTAAGTTGATGCGATTTTTATCACCAAGGAGAAAAAATACAGTTCTAATCCATGATGGTGCCAACCATACATACAGGTTTAACTTAAACAGATTTAGTTTAAAATTAACTTTAGCTTAAACTCTAACAGGTTTAACAGGTACACTAATAAGTTGAATAAATTTAGCTACTGAAACGTTCTCAAGATGAGACAAGTATTTTGTATGGTTTTCCTTCTAGAAGAATTCAAAACAGCTTACCAATAGTAGCATTAAAAATATCAAACTCTTCTTAACTTGTATGGTAATTTTTGTTCTGAGCATATAAATAAGCTTTTCAGATCAGTTACACTAAGCTTCAGGCTTTCCCCCTCCCACCCTTAAATCGAGTGATTTAAATTGTCCTGAATTAGGTAACTCCCATCCTACAACATCTAATTCTAGGAGGTATTATTCTAAGAGGGGAGGTATTGTCTCATGCTTCTTAGGAACTGCAGTATTGTGGTGATTAAAATAACTGATTTTATTTTTGATACTACACTTGTGCTTGATTTTAGAATTGCCCTCTGTGTTGATGGTCAAAATAGATTTTGCGTTAATAGCCGCAATCTGTTGGGAGAAGAAGCTATTAAGCAAAGACATCTTCAGTTACTTGGTTATGAAGTTGTGCAGGTAAAGTCCAAAGACAGTGGTTTGCTTTTGCTGTGGCTAATAAAACAAGTGAAAAATGATTATTTTATAATGCTTAAAATTGTAGTGGCAATTACTTCCCAAGGCAGATGTAGTCTTGTCCTTTCTATATTATGTTCTCTCTGCCTAGCTTTTGCCTTTTTGAGGGTTTACAGAAATTCCTTTTTCTTCCTTGGATCAATTAGTGTATTCTGCCTGTGTTTTCACCTGCTTGAAAGAGTACTTCTCTGCAGTGATTAAGGTTCAAATCTTGACTTAAAGGAAAATGTTGTCTAAGAGTTCAGTAGAATTGGGATTTTTAATTAAATACTTTCTAAAAAAGGTCTGAATTTGGAGTTTAAAAAGAGGAGTTTTAAAAAAAAGGAACTACTTTGTATTGTAAATAATACTTTCACAACAGAGTATATGCTTTATTTTGCCTGTTGAATTAATAGGGGTATTTTTATCTTTAAACGTACTTTGGACCAAACCAGTTACTTCTGGATTTTTGAGATTTTCTTTTCCATTTATAATCACTTATCACATAAGCCTAACTCCATTATATTTAACTTCGTTTAAACTGTAATGGATATAATTTTGTTTTATAATAATCTCTATTCAGCCGATTTACAGATCAATAATATGCTTAGGATTAAATGTTTAGTTTTAAAACAGGCAAATCTTTGGTGTGTGATTTTACATCTGCTTAATGAACATCAACCTTACCCAGTTGTTTATTTAAAGGTATTTCCAGCAGTCATTTTTGTTTTGTTTCCAGATTCCATTTTTTGAGATAGAGTGTCTACAAAATTGCGGAAAAATGGCAGAATATCTACACAAAAAAATCTTTCCTCATACATACGGACTCAGCTGCTGACACTGGAGAATAATACTAAATCACAGGTTGACCTCCTGTACTATGAAGTGTAAATATTGTGCATGGAAGAACAATTCTGTTTTCTGAATAACTCCACCTAAGACAATTTGAGCTTCTGAATGTGAGACCTTCCAATATTTGGAACAATTGACATGTAAAGAGTAATAAAAAGCAACATATTTTCCTAAGTTTTGTGTAAATATTTATTATAAGTTAACAGATGTAAGTGCCAGACAGTCAGTGCTGCATTTCCTTTGTATTTTCACTAGTTCTAACTCACAACTGCAAATGGACAGATGTGACCGTTCAAGGATACTGGCTGGTGCTGAATGTACAGAATGTGCCATGCTACCTACCAATCAGGGCTTTTCTTGACAGTATAAAAAGAAATTGTGCAATTTACTCATAGCTGTTCATGTGATTTCCCAAGTGTTTCATAAAACTAAAATTTGCAGTAGTTGCACAAGCGGTATTGGCTTACTGCTTAAGAGATGTAGAGTGCTGTTCACTAAATAGCAATGCCTTACAGAAAATGAGAGCGTTTTTATTAAAAAGATTTGCTTTACTTTGTAAACCCTTCACAGGGATTTACTGCCACAGGGTAGTGGACTTGCACAGCTGTCTCTGTGGGGGCCACCCTGGATTCTGGGTATGCACTATTTGTAGTTTTGTCTTTGGTGGCAGTTTTAGCTAAACTGGCTAAATGGGGTCATGTATGCGCTCCAGAGTACCTTCAGTTTACAACCTGCCATTCAAGCCTAAACTGAAACTCATTATGCTCTGAAGCTCAGAAGAACTGTGTCCTATGCAGTCCTTTTTTATGTATAAATTCTGGCAGAAGGGTGGAACTGAGAACTGGAACCAGTAACCACTTCAGCTGGAAGAAGTGTGCCCTAACTTGGGTCAACGTGTTGCTTTACAGGTGGATGAAGGGACAATAACATAGCCTTAGTTCTGGTCACATAACGTATACTTGATGAACTGCCATGTAAAACACACTTTCAGGTTAGCTTGTGCATCCTGTCCTGGGTGGAATTATTACTTATGAGTAGCAAAGCAGAATTCCCAGCACCACGTGGTTTGATTTTAACTTATGATTTGATACAAAAAAGGTGAAACTTTTATATCGTTGAAGTTCTACGTATTTCACCAGTAGACACAGAACATGGCCATTTTTTCCTTCCAAGGCTACTGTTAATAATTTGTGAGTTGTGGGTGTCCGTCAATTGTCCCAACAATCCCTGGAGATTTTTGGATGCAAAATCCAGATCCAAAATATGATTTACATTGTGTCATGCTGTGCATTGTATTCATGTTAATTTTTTGCACGTATAAAACCCTTACTTACCGTACTATGTCAGCACTGACAAGCGAGGGAGCACCAAGAGGTTATGAGATACTTTCCAACAGTGTCATAGGAAGCTTACAGCACATCGCTAACCTAACAGTTGTCATCCTAGCAAAAGAGAAATTGAAGGAGAATGACGGAAATGTCTTTGCAGACATTTATAAGGAACTTCTCCCTAACAGAGAAGAAATCGTCAAGGTATTCCTTTGACACTAACTGAGCACCGAAGAGAGAAGTCAACCACTCAGAAGTGAATGAGAAACAAGTAGTAGGAGGAACAACCTGTGAAAAGCCTTCAGAAGTGAGAAGGGATGAGAAGGGACTGAAAGAGAAGGGGTGACACTGGCAAAGAAATGAGAGAGGAAAACTGATACTGGTGTCGATGACTCATGTCTTGCTCCACGGTGGAAGTGAGCGGGTGATGCTTATTTCTCACACAGGCCAGAAGGTGGTGGTGTTCTCAAACAGATTTGATTTCCTGTATTTTTTCAAACACAGATGGTTTGTAAAGACTACTTAAAAGGAGTAATTTGTACTGACTGTCCCAAACCAAAAACAACCTGTCTAGAATATGGCCATGTTCCATCTCATTCTTCACTACTATACATTTGATACTGATTTTTGAAAAAGCATTCTGGTAGTATCAGAAAACATTTCCTTCTCACTTTGTTCTTACTGTGATTCCTTTCATTTAATGCTGCTGGATTTGTTTAACAAAGTATTTATTGTTGAAAAGGGATGTGGCAGTTACTGCCCTCTTGTCTCTAGCTCATTGAATAGAGGAACTTGCAGGTCATGAATAATGAAAGTAATAAACACCCCTAGGAACGGGCTGCTCTGCGTGCTCTGCTTCTCACATCATGCTAAACAAGTGCTATTGATTGCCTAATTTACTACTTATCCAGGCCCCAGATTAAGAAGTTATTTGGTTTTATTATTTTTTACTAGGTGACTCACTGTGTTCACAAATGATATAGGTTTCCTATGTGTAAGTACCTGACAGAACTCCAGTGTCCGTCAAAGCTGTGGACTTCCAGTCCTTGTTCTGGTATGATCAGTCTGGCTGTTGTTCCTTTCTGAACAATACTGCCTCAGCTTTAAACAGCAGCGGGATCAATGGCTCTTGAGAACCAAACTGATGCACACCCTGCAGGAGATACTCCTTCTCCTGAAATTACCTCACAACTTTAGTACTGAATTCAGTGAGAATACAAAGCACTAAATGTTTAAGCAGGTTTAGACATTTACTCTAAACATGCTTTTTAATGACTACTGCTCAAATCCTTGTGTTTTTTCCATCCTTTCTACCAAACTATTTAGTGCTTGTTCTCCTAGTATTACATTTTTTTTTCTTTTTCTCAGCATTAGATACAGAACCAAAGATGATTTTTCTTGTGACACACTTGAACGATCCCTCAGATACTATTTGTATAGTGAAAGTCAGCGAAATGGATGTCTGAAATCAGCTAAGCCCAGATTTTGTCTATTTAAATGCTAAGTACTCAGAAGTTCCCTTTAATTTTACTTCCACTTGAAGTCTACTGAAACTGCTAAGCACTTCTCTAAGTCAGATCATTTCTTTACTTGCCCATTTATGGGTAAGCCCGTCCATTTTGGAAAATCTGGGTTGAATCCCTGTTTCAGCTGTTGTGCAGATAAAATAACACCTAGCAATTTTGTAGCAATACTCTAAGGATTAAGAACTCAGTGACCACTGATACCTTGAGGTGCAAGGTCGCTTAAATGTTAAGTCTGTGAACAGTTGTTATATAGAAGCACTGCCTAAAATAGCAGAAAGGCAGCTGTTGACCCAACAGTCTCATTTCCAGTCTTGTTACCTAAAATGTTCAGCTCTTGCTGATGCTCTTCTTTATGAGATTTTTATGAGACTGTAAGAAGACATGCATTTGAAGCAGCATGAAGAAAAGTACAGCTGCTATTTCATCCTATTTTTAATCCAAATCATCCTCATTAACTAAAATATAGAGAAAAACGCAAAAGCACCATATTGCTTTTTGATGCGAGGTCGGGTTTTTTCCACATAAATGTTGCTGGTAACGACAGGTACAAGAGACTTAGCATGGCTCCAGGCTTGGAGAAGGTTTTTCCAATAAGCAGGTGATGCCATTTTTCCTGTAGAATTCTGCCTGCACGTGATTAATCCTTGCATGATCTCTGATCGGCTGCTCTATGGGCTTATTTATGCGTCTCCCATACTCTGAAGATGACAAAACAGCGACAGGTCTTGCCATTTCCTGTGAAAATATAAAATTCTCCTTATAAGAAAATCACAGAGCGAATACTTGGCAGTTATCTACTGGTAATGTGCCGTGGCCAGGGGCAAAACAACAGACAGAACTGTACAGCATCTGCTATATGGATATATATTTATTTAGCAGTGATCTGCACTCTTACTGTTCCATCCCTGACCTAGTTTTTTATGTATATTAATAAACCATGAATGTATCACTAGATGACAAGATGGTAAGATATGGAGCTGTGCCATGAGTTACTGTGGACTGATAATTTTTACACGCTCACGCACACACACACACACAGAGGCGATTACCCTATGATTACTGGCAAACTAAATGCTATTTTACTGGAAAGTGGCACAGATTTTATTTTCATTCTTATTTTTCTTATGCACTGACTTGCATGATTCATTTGAAAAATAGGAGAGATTTAATTTGTACCCCTTGTTACAGGAACACTTACTCTGCTTGCACAATTCAGTGAAACCACTGCATGAAAAAAATCAAAGCCTAAAGAAAAACCCTGGGCAACCACTAGTCCATGCAAGCTTTCCCTGAAGGACATAAAGCATATACTACTGTATTTTTGCACAATAAAAGGTTTTACTAAAAATGCTTGTAGCTGTAAGATTACAGAAATAACTGCTCTGCAATCATGGAAAGTGGACGTGGTGAAAAATAACCTGACCAAGAAAAGATTATTTTAAGCTTATTCTTAGTAAACTGCACTTTAAATGACTGTGCAATCACTATCTGCAATCTGCAGTTCCTTCCTGTGCTACGGCAATGGGGAGCTCTAGAGTCAGAAGGGAAATCAGGATTTGTTTGTTTTTCTTTCCCTTGCCAAAGGTATCAGGCTGCTTGTGTGTCTGTGCACTGGCTAACACAGTAAGCCTTGGTCCCCAATGTGTTTGCCTAGTCTTACGATATAAATATCTACAAGGAGAATCAAAATGCGGTCGCCACACCGCAGTTAGGTGCAAACAAATGACTTCTTTGCTACAACAGACGCAAGTCTGAGCCGTATCAGCACTTATGATAAAACCTGTGAAGCACATCAGCCTCTGCACTTCCTGTGAGGATGAAGGTGGGAGCACAGACCCAAGGGGTCTCATAGCAGGGCAGTCAGATGTGAGACATTTCCAGACTCATGAACAAAAGTAGACCTGAGATTCTTGGGAAGACGCTACAAACCCTTTTTTCAAAAAAAAACCACACAAAAGCCCACTCCAAAACAACTGTTCATCCCCCAACTCTCCCTCTACCCTTCCTGTCTACCTTGCTCCACCCCATTAAAAGCTATTCAGTACACCAACTTATAAGCCCACCAGAACAAAAATCAAGTCAAGAGTGGCAGGCAAAAAATAAGACCGTTTCTTCCCCACCCCCAGTTGTGGATAAATGTTGAAAAAGGAGAAATGACAGAATCTTTGCACCATCAAGAAAGACTTTGCTGGCGATACAGGGTTTACAGTGCTAATGACGGGCAGCAGTATGTAATTCTGATAGTTTGTGTTCCCTTTAAGTAAACAAGATTCAGTTTTCAGCATCCTTGGTAGCACAGCGCTGACTGTGCACAGTGGCATTTCATCTTTGCGGGTTCAGCATTCAGCAGATTTCAGATTTTCCAACAGTTGGCTGGGAAGCGTCCCGCTACTCGCCTCCGCAGCGTGTAATTCTAGCACTGTTAATGCTTGAAATCAGCAATGGCAGCCTTGTGCAAACACTCCGCTGCAGTCACTGTGCTGCGTGTAGCTAAACCAAGTATCTGTGACTGTACTGTTGGATTCCCTGGGTGTACCCAGGCTCTCTGCAGGAAATGAAGGGCTTATTTGCAGAGCTTTGTTTTTTTCCGCTTCAAGGAAAGGAGTGTACCGTGGTGGATTCAGGCTGTCTCCTTTCAGTGTTGTACTAGAAAGATGTCGATAGTGGCCTTTTTATTTATTATGTTTTATTATATAGTTATTATTATATAAAGTCTGTGAGGGCCACTGATGTAATTAAAAAGCAGGAGTTGAGTATGTGACCTGTATTAGTTATGGGTAAGTCCAGTGTTGGGTGTCATCACGTGCAGGAGGATCATGTTGCACCATTTAACAGCTGTGGGTTTGATGTGTCTCCATGCTAATTAAAGGCTGGATTAAGGGACACCTGTTCAGGCAGACTCCTTTGCATACACTGCCCAGCAGAGCTGGTATGAATTCTGGCCCATACGCGTTTGCTTTAGGAAGCAAACTGGTAGGAAAGGGAGTTTTGCTGATACTGAAAGGACACAAGAGCTCAGGAAGAAACCTTAACTCTGCATTGATAAACTGTTTCTACACAAATTTCCCAGCTGGAGGTTGGGCTTGGTATTGGGGGGGGGGGGGGTGGCTTTGTTTTGTTTAAATAAAAAGGCTCGTTTTTAATTGAAGTAGTTATTTACATGGCTTTTGGCCTCACGCAGATTTGCAGTTGAGTTACTAGGCATAAGCAGGTGAAAGTAATGGGCGCTCCTGCGATTCCTTTGGGAGCACCTAATACTCCCTGCACAGTCTGAAGGGCACTATGGCTATGCACTGAAATGTCTGGCACATATAGCTTCTAGTGAGAGGAATCGCAAGCAGTGGCCTTTCTCCCAAAATCTCAACAGTTTTATTACACAGCAGTTACAATAATTTTAACTTTTGTCTCTTTCTTCCTTCTTCCATCTCTATTGTATATAACCACCAAAACAGGCAGCCATTCTTACCCACCTCTTTACATCCCATGAACCCATCAGGATTTTGAGGCCATTAACACAGAGAGGTTGCACTTCCTTTGGTTTTTGACAGCCTCTGCCTCTGTGTGGGTGTGTGTATATAAATATAGAAGTATATATATACACACACTTGTGTATGTATGTGTATTATTCAGATGCTGCATGGAAAAATACATATTTATATAGATTATATGTATTATAGTGTTTCTGTTTTCAAGGCAGCTGTTTAGAAACATGGCTGCATACTTCCTTAGCTATCAGGCTGCCAGATTCTGCTGGCCTCGAATGCTTTGCCCAGCCTTTTCCAGGCATGTCCGTACTCTTCTGATTGATCCCTCCTTCGCACTAGCTCCCTATGAATTTCCTTCCTGCAGGGCAATCTAAGTTTGTGCAACAAACTCACCAGCTTCAGAGACTTGGGCTCTCTCAGCAAATGCTGTCGCAGGGAGGGTGGATGTCAGAGGGCACTGGTTGAGTCGGGACCCCTGAATCCAGTCCTCTCAGGGAGAAGACTTTTCAAGCATCACAGAAATAGCTACAGGACCACCTGAGATGTACCTCTCGATGGGCGCAGACGGTTCAGAAGTCACTCTCAGTGACCCTGAAGCTCTGTAACAGAGGGTTTGCCTTGCTGTGTGTCTCTCTTTCCCCATGCCTTAACTTGCATATGGCTTGTCGCCTGGAAATCTACAGGTTGTCAAAGGGCAGGAGCTAACTGCGGTGTCTTCACTGGCTAATGCTTTTTCCTAAACCTCCAGGCTAAGGACAATGATGTCCTCCTTCCAATTCCTTTGATACCATATAGGCTGCATTATAAAGGGTAAAACAATGGTTATAGTCTCCAGCCATGTCAAAAAGTACAAAATACCTTTAACAAAGATAATTATGAAATTATCAAAGGGTTACCTCCTCGTTAATGTTAAGACCACGACTCTTTGCATGTTCTCTGTCACATCGGTGAAGTTTTTTGTTGTAACCCTCTGGTCTTTTAAAAATGGAATTGTAAGTGGAAACATCTCCTGTCTTGAGAAAAGGGGAAAAAATGGCTAATTTGCAGTATTGCTTAACTTTACAGGTTACAGAATATATGTAGTCAAATCAATACTTAATAACTCAATAATTAATAACAGTGCACATACAGCATTAGGTGATGGCAACTGTAATATTACTGAGCTACCATTAGCAAGTTTGGGTCAAGCCTTTGGAATAGTCTGCAATAAAAACACCTAATGACGTGTGGTATCTTTTTAAAGTCTGTTCAGCTCTGAAATTTCCTGTGTGGCAATTTACCTAAATTTTTCCCTGTAATCTGTTGTAACTTTTGGAAATTCAACTGCTTTGTTTGTTTGTTTGTTTTACTTTTCTGAAATTTATATAATCCTTCTTAAGTTCGTAAATTTGTCAAATGATCTGGCACTGTAATGTAAAAAGAAAACAGGCAGTTTCAGAATTCATTTGGAATGAAAAAGACAAAGGTATCCTGCAGTGGAATCACCATTTAATTTCTGATTAAAGCGGACTTGAGAAGAGTTTAGAAACACGCCACAGTGGTAATCCTGTGATCCAGTAGTATGTATGTATCTGTCACGTATGAAAATACAGCACACCCCAAGCCAGAATTTTATTGTATTTATGATACCTGTTGACATAGTTGCATCCAGATAAGCAACATTAAAGATCTGATGTGCTACCAAATGCATTTGTGGAATCCAATCAAGAAGTTTTCATCAATGGAATCAAAGGAATTTCAAAACCAAACAAGTTTTCAAGGAAAGAAAAGCAAAATCCTCTGTTGAAATATACCGTCAGTGATTAATGAACTTCATTAAAAGGTCCATATTCTCATAAACATGTGACTCGATCACTGGTTTTGTGCACGGCTGACTACAAATTTGAAAAATTGTGCATTTTGTTGGGCTTTTTTTACTTCTAATTTCACAGTGTGCCCAATTTAGCCTTTGAAAAACTCTTGTATTTTGAGTTTTACAATTTACAATGCTATCCTCCAAAAATAGTCAAGTCAGGGCAGGTCAAGAAGGCTATAATGGTTCCATTAAAAAGAAACCATAGGTAAGAGCGCTAGTGAGGCACCGCTGTAATCACAGGCTTCTTTTGGAAGGATATCTCCATTACTTGGTTCTGCCAAGAGGAGAGGTGGTTTGATATTTAACCTATCCATCCCTTCATTTCTCAGAAACCATCAAGCCTCACAGAGTTTCAGGCATGTTCCAGAGCATCCTGCAATCTGATTTGTCACCTGCATTATTATTATTATTTCTGTGCTTCCTTGCTTCTCTTTTCCTCCCCATGCTACCAGTTTCATTCAGAATTTTAGTGGGCATCTAATTTGTGCTCACCACCGGGAATGCAATTTGCTCCTTTGTTTTTATTCACATGGCATTATTTGTCCATTATTTGTTACCTGTGTCAGAACAGATATTTAATTCTTTCTGGAACTCGCAGATAGGTAGCCAGCCTGTTATGTTAAAAACTAGCCCTGTCCCAGATGTTCTGTTTAAGATCTTCTGCCAGATGTGTAGAGGCAACACTTTTGTGCTCAATCTACTGATAACTTTTTGCTATTGTTTCTCTTTGTTGTTAAATGCTGATTTAGTTGGCCTAGGCGGTGGTGGTGGTGAGCTCTTTCTTAAACCCATCAGAGCAAGTGAATCACTCAGAGCAGACAATAAATTTGCACTCAGGGTGGGCATCCTCTGTGTACTGCTACTAACGGTAAGCACTTCGCAAACATTCATTAATATTCCAGACACACAAATTACAAATAGGTAATAGCTTTCTCCATGTCACAGAAGAGGAAACAGCACGCAAACTGGCTACAGTAACTTATGTAAAGCAATCGAGGGAGCAACTGTCAGCCAAGGGATTAAAAGGCAGGAATTTCTGGCTTCTGGCCATGTGCTAAGAACATCTTCCTCTATTTCTCTCTGCTTCAGTTTCTGACACACAGTTGTTTTAAGTATTTAAGCTGCAAAAAGGAATGAAATTCCTTTTCCTGTATAAATAAAAGATTTCAAATTATCTAATTCCTTAATTGTGTAGAAGAATGGGTTGAACCTGCCTCCTCCCCTGTGGCCGAGGCCTGTGCTGTGAAGAAACCTATTAAACAGCTGTTACCACTTTTTGTTTCCATGTCACTGGAGCAGCATTTTCCACAAACCAGGTCATTGCGAGTGTGAAAGCAGACTTTATATTGTGAGCAAAAGCTCTACCATATGGTTGCTAATTCCGTGCAGACTGTGAGCTCCACCAGCCCCAAGTGCACCATGCCAGCCCTCTGACCTGCCCTAGCCTTACTCCTGTTGTGCTCTCCCTACCGTGTTTTGTTACGCATGGCACTAACTGTGCCCGCTCACCTTTGGCTCAGAGCACCCTCCCAAGGTAATGCTGAAATCAACGTGAAAGAGTCTGAAATTACAAATCTACCCGTCTTTTAGCAGGGCCACCCAGTCAATGCTGGAAATCGATTCTGCTGTTCCTTTAACGCCCAGTGCTGTGCTGTGGTCTGCACCCTGCCCACGCCCCAGGGCCACAGGACCTGCAAACTCTCACAGGTCGCCAGTTGTCGCTGCCCAGTGCTCTGCACATTCAGCATCCTGTCACTTGGGTGGGGAGGGCATACACAGGGTGTGTTTATTGTTATAAACAAATATATGTTGCCATAAAATTACTGTATTACACTGATATAATAGACATTTCAGAACTTTTTAACGTTTTTTTCAGGGGGGAAAGCTGTTAAGTTCAATGTTTCATATGACTCTCTTCAGAGAGAGAAAGGTTCGCTACCCAGGAAGTATAGCCCAGCTGAGGTGGAAGGTGTAAGACTGTTTTCATTTCTGATTTTAAATATGAGGACAGACAGAGTGAGGGGAAAGGATGATATAATGCAGCAGAGAGTGAGGGGTGAGGCTCCCTGCTAGTCTACTTGAGTTACTACATGTTAAGTGTCAGTGTTAATACCTTCAGAAGCATTCAGTTATCAGGCATATATTGATGTTATTGTTTTGAGTAGCTCTCTTGATTTTCTTTATTAAAGCTGAGCATACAGAAAATTTGTGCGATGCACATTGAAAACCTTCTCCCTCGACTGAAAATGAAGCAGTTTGTTATTACAGGGTCCCCGAGAGTGTGCGTTACCAGAAAAAACACAGGTGCCGCATCCAACCCTAGTGAGAGATGATGCCCTTCCTAGTGTTCCCCTTGAAGACACCTCGCATTTCAGTGATACCACGTGGCCTGTTGGTCCTTAATCCTTGGCAAACCAAGTCTCTGACTTCTCTTGCCAGCCAGCGAAAGATGTTCCCTCATGTTCCATCCACAAGTAGCAAACACCTGTTACACTTTGCAAAGGCCTCTGAAGGTAAAACCTGCTACTTAGGCATTAGATAGCCCAGCTAGCGACTAACGCGCGGCATTTCTGCTGGCCTTTGAAATATTAACAGGATTTTTTTAGACACCGGCCTGACCAGGTCCCTCACGATGAGGGCCGAGCCCTTCCTTGCACAGGGACTGAGCACAATGTTGTCACCCACGGGGAAGGCTTGTCCCTCCAGACCCGCCGGGCCCTGCGAGGCGCCCCGGCTCTTCCCCGGCTCGCTCCCTTCCCTCCCTCACCTTGGCCTCCCGGTGGAAATAGCTGAGCTCCCGAGGCCCTTCCCGTCTGGCTGGGATGCGGCTGAAGGCGGAGAGGGCGGAGAGGGGAGGCCGCCGCCTCCTTCCCGCCGCGTTTCCGAGTGCCTCCTCTGCCCCTCCCGACCCTCCTGCGCCCGCGGCCCTCGGGGGCGCCGCCGGGGCGGGGGAGGCCATGCTGCCGGGCGGCCGCCGTTACCTGGCAACGCTCTGCCGCCGCCCGCAGTTCGCCTGGCGGCCCGCGGCGAAGGGAGGGCCGGGGCGGCGGGGCCGAGGCGGGCAGGGAGTCCCACAGCGCCGCGAAATGGGCTGCCGACGCGGGGAGCACCGGGCCAAGCCCTCCCGGGGGTGACCCGGAGTCTGAGGCAGCCTGACAGACACAGGCCCCCCGGGCGCGGCTGGGCCCTAGTGGTCGGGGCCCCGGGGGGCCCGGGCGAGCTCTGGGCGTCTCCAGAGAGTGGTGTTAAACTTGGACGTGTGGATTCGCGGACACCCAGATGTAAGGTCTTGGGTCCAGTTTTGAGCAGCGGCCTCAGGGCCGCCTCGGTGGAAAGCCTGACCTGCGGCCCGGCCCGGGGCTCCAGCGCCGCCCTCCCTCATGGCCGGCTCCCTGGTCCCTGGCTGCCCTTGGAAGCTGGGGAAGAAGGTTAGAGCAAAGCCCGGCCGAAAGGGACTGACTTTTTCCCGTGGCTGATTTCTAATACCAAAATCCCCTTTCAAGTGGAGAGGTTGAATAAAACCACACCAAAACGTGGAGTTTCCACCAGAATGAGGATCCGGAGTCTCGGGGAACTTGGGGTCTCTTCGGCCCACGCCTCCTCGCCCACTCGGGCACAGGTTTTAACAGGATGTTCAGCCATTTCAGTTGCAAATCTCTCTCGCGCACAAACACTCGTATTGGGGACACTGAAAGTAAGTGTCTCCCAGGTCCAAATCTCTAACAACAGATTGACTCCAGAACTGCTCTACCCTTGTAGCACCTGGCTCCTAGTTTCCTCATGGTTATCCTGCTGTAATACATACACGTAACTATGCTTGGGGATGTGTGACTAGCTTGGTTTGTTTTACCTTCCTTTTCTGCAACCACCGTTGCAGAACTATGTGCCATAGGTACAGCATTACTATCATTATTGCTACTAGTATATTTCACAACAGCAGTCTTGCAGGCATCTTATTTTACTGAACATCCAAGATTCATTTAAAAAAGCCCCAACATTCAGGGTACCAGAGATCTTCACAACCAATTCTTTTGGGCATCATGGACCTATGCAATAATTCAGGTCGACTGATGTAAAAGTCCCATCCCTCTATACAGCTGCTACTCTCCCATCACTAACACACTGAATAATGTAGCCTCTTGCTTCTTTTCAAGTGCCGTGTGGAGGTATTTATACTCTACAGTCTTGGGTGGGTGGTTTTTTTTAATCATTTGTGACAATTCCCATCTGCTTATCTAATAACGTCCTTCTACCAATTAGAGTCCTCTTCTTTCTGCAAATTAGCCAAATTAGCGCAGTGTAAGCGAGCAGTGGAATTGAAAATCCAACAGCTGCCTTACATCAGCTTCCTACGCAGAGACATGTATGCCACTGTGCAAGTGCTTTTTTGTAGTTTAGTCCGACCACCAAGAGATAGCAAGGCCATTTATAAAAAGCAGCTCAGCTGAAGCTGCAGCTATAAATAGAGCCACAAGAAACCGTTTGCCAGAAATCCCAACTAAGCTAGGCAAGAGCTCTGAAGTCAGATCTGAAATGTTTCTCTCCAGAGAAACATTCCTTCTACTGTTCACATGTAGCTCATTTTGATTAACATTCAAGATGGCATTAATTGAATTGCACCAGCTGGATGCAATTCAGATTGTCAAAAATACTGCTGGATGCTTGTTACGGATTTGTCCTAAACTACCCATCTGAAATAAATTAAAATGATGGGTTTCAGTTCATTTTTCCTTCCCAATAAAGGTATAAATCCCTTTGGAATTATTTGAATCTTACAAAGGCTTTTTCTTCCTGGTCACCTTTTGCAGACTCCCCAGAAGCAGGATATGAATGCCCAGGGATTTTTGTTTCAGTAACAACCAGACTTAGATCATACGCTGCTACTATGCTACTGTCAGGTGTATGTTCCTGTTATCGAGTAGCACTGGAGGTCAGTCTGTTTCCTTAGTAATGTAAATATGAACATGTAAACAGTTGTGAGAGGGTGATGGAGCAATTTAAAGGTCAAAAGTAAGCATTCAAATACAGCTGAGCTCAGAGACCAAAGTGTTAAAAGTTGCTTTGAATTCAGTGTCTTAAGGACTTAAGTTCAATTGCCTGCCATTTTAGGGATTAGCAATATACTCCTCAGGTTCCACTGCTAAGGTTCCTGAATTTCAAATATGTTGATATGTACTTTTATAGTTATAAACGTGTTTCAAAGGCAGGGTCACTGTTCTGAAATGTTCTGAAATGTCAACCTGGCTTATGGAACAACTTTGCAAAAAAATTCCTAAAAGGAATTTGCGAAGCAAATGGTAACAAGGGGGGAGGGGGAAATGGGATGGAGGCAACAACAGGGGGCTGGAGATGGGATAGACACAAGAGGACAGATAACATATAATCGGACAGGTCATTGATAGGCAGAAAAACCACAGTAGCTGTTTTACTACAAGCTGATGTACCTGTTTCAAACTCGTGTCACTTTAAGCTGAGATGGCTAGCCTCAAATCAAGGCTTTGCAATTCATCTCCTGTCCTTGCTGTCCTGACCTCATGTATCAGATTGCTGTACGTTCCTGACCCTCAGCTGATCCATGAAGGAGAGACAGCCTTTGCCAACAAATGCTGCATCTGATGGCCCTTGAAAAAGAGGCTGACAAAAATGGCTCAAAAACTCTGTCCCTTTTCCGCTACCATAGCTTTGGTCCAAACCAGCCATTTCTCACAAGTGCTTGTTTCTTCCAGACCCTGAATTAGTGACAGACCTCCCGTCTCAAACTGGAAGGCTCTTCAGAGGTTTTCTGAAGGAGACAGAGACAACTGTACATCACCTGCAGAAGTCACCACACCTTTTGCAATCTTCAGGGTTTTTTTTTTTTGTTCATGAGCTACTCAGGACATTTTTTAATTTTCCCTGAATGTATCTGTTGTTTCAAGTAATTCTCTACACAATTACTATGACTGAGCCTTGGTCAGCAGATTGCAAATATTTCCTGGTTGGCCTGTGACTACAATTTCAACTGCTTGACTAGAGAATTATGCTTTTCAAATAATTATAATTATTTTTATTTTAATAATTTGAAAACAATTATAAAATGAAAACTGGTTAACTGATATAATTTCAATTATTATTTGTATGCTGACTGATAACCTGCTGAATAGATATTCCAATTCAATAAGTCAGATGAATATTCTGTTCAATAACCTTCTTGGTAAGTAGAGAAATACACAATTTTATACATGAGGTGGACATTATTTTCATAACAATTGTTATTTGTAACACTGTTTTGGAATGCAAACATTAAAATTTCTAGTCCAGGAATGTCAATCTTTCAAAATACTTCATGTGCATTTTTGCCTGAGATTTTCATGAAGAGCATCTCAATGGCTACACATATATTTGAAAAATACTCCATCAAAAAATCTCAAACAATTCTTGGCAGAATCTTTGTTTTGAACAGTGGCATCCTACAGTATAACGGGGTTCATATCTTCATAGTTGTAAAGAGGATTAAAATATCCTTATCTTGCATCTTGACATACTAAAAACTAAATTGACCTCAATAATTCCTGCCCCTAAATTTGAAAATGTTTAAAATTAATATGTAGCAAACTTTAGGGTGAACCAGCTACAATTGATTTATACACCACTTTTGACAAATCCACATGAATTTGAAGTACTTCAAGGAACAAAAATGCTGTCTTAATTACATGTTTTATTTAAGGCACATATATCTCATTCTACATTTGTATCCTCCCCAGAGTCACGCCACTATTTTAGACAAGAAAGGAAAACTAAAACTACCCCTAGCCTTAAAATTGTTTGGGGTCCACTTGTAAAAAGTATTGAAGGGTAGTATCTAGGTCAGGTGAAGGAGAATCTGCTATCTGAAAATGAAAAATTAAAGTACCTTTATACAGAAGTACAACCAATAGGAAAATGCCATCTCAAAGGACAAGGTAATCATTGCTTTTAACAGTAAATCTGCTGCTATATAAAGCATCCTGACAACATAGCTAATTATTTGTCCTGATACGAGGTTCTGAAAACAAAATAGGACAGACTTTCAACAGCTCGACCTTCAGATGTGCACAGCTGTCGCTTTAGAAACGAGCAGGTTGAACTCCTACCTGTGCCTCAGTGGAAAAAGGGAAGGTCTGTAGATATTTTACAAAATAGAGGAATCATAAAGGAATATAAAGAGAATGAAAAATGTTTTTCACACAGCATAAATATGATGCTAATGTCTCTCTTTAGAAACAGCAGCTAAATAGCATTAATTTACAGGTAATCCCAACTACTTTTGTAGTTTACAAAAATATCTGCAGGTCCAATCTTTCTTCCTGTCCATTGGTAGCCCTCCATAAATTGGAGCAAAGCATTGATTTTGAAAAAGAAATCCAGCAGGCTCCCCAGGTGTTCCCATTTGGATTTCATTTTCCCAGACCACAGTGAATCACTCTTATATTGATCTTCTGGCTGCTGCCTCGCAGTGTGAAATACATTTGCATTGTATTTTGGAAGTCACATTCTTTGTGGTTCGCTAGTGACCTATGAACTATGGCACCAACACGGAAGTGGTAGAACTTGAGCCTTACTGTGATGGCATCTCAAATATTGGTTTGTATGGTTATCATAAAGTTTTTCAAGTTACACACTGATATGTGCGCAGTCTTAGTTATATCCAGTTATTGAGGCAGATGAAATTGCTGCGGGAGAGGAAGAAAGAGGATACAAGAACTCTGGGTCAAACCAGACAGGGGAAAAATAAAACAGTATGAACAGTAGATGTAAAATGCATTGGAAGACAAGAAGTATTTATTGGATACAAATAGCTTCTCGGCACTAGAAAGATAATAATTATAGTCAGTAACTGAAGGCTGGAGAAAGGAGGGTATGCACCTTTCTTTGTCTGGGCATCATACCGCATGTATAATCACCTTTTGCCCGCTTTCTTGTTCTTTACAGGATTTGGCTGCAAGAATCTGAACGCAACTACAAAATGAGAGAAGAACACCAGTGAAACATGAGTGGTCTGAACAAGGGCATTTTCAACATGCTTTTGGAGGGCACATGTATATCTTTCTTTATATTTCATTGGACCAGTCAGTTCATGGCCATTCAAATGTTTTAACATTTCATGGCTTACAGAAATATAATATTGTTTAACTTTTATAAAAATCATAGAAGCAAGGCTATCGAGTTAGGTACAAGGTTTGCTGCTGATGCCTAAAGTGTGGAGGAATACAAATGAAAAGCAAAATCTTGAATGTACAGGTTATACCTGAAAGCTGCACATAGATACAACAGTATAATATAATCAACTTTACATAAAGGGTTTTCATCCACAGTAAGAAATGATTGCTTTGACCTGTGATAATACCAGAATGATTTTAAGGGCCAGATTACGTTCAAAGTCTAAGAGATTTTATAATTTTTTTTAATTGTTCCTAGGACAGATTTGTAGTAAGTGGAGAGGAGGGATTTAGGACAAGTCTTAAGCATAGCTAAGTGATAGCTTGTTTTAGGCAATGTCTGGGACATTGTTTCTGCTGCCATGTGAGCTATTTGGAAAGTCTTTCATTCCATTGGAAAATATTTATCTTAACTTACTAATTAAAAGGAAGAAATAATAAAGGCAACAACATGTTTAATGAGTTTTTATTAGATTGACCACCCATCTTGAGAGTTACTGATCAAAAGTCTCCAGCTCTGGGTGAGAAGAAAAGTCAAGTGTGTTATGTGGGACATAACTTGCATTTTGCTTTTAGAATAACTTAAAGGGATCAAAATTCAGATTGTCTGTTTTACTGCTAATGTAGGCATTTGAAACCTACTGCCATTTCAATTTGCTCACAGGCAGGTGGCTGCTGTGAGTAAACCGTGCCACACTCAGTGAGACTGTGGCCTGATGCCATTTATTTGTGACCCACAATTTTGAGAACTCCTTCTGAAAGGACACCAATGCAATACAAATGTAAATATATGTTTAATGAATAAGAAATCTGAAAACCTTTTACAGTTCAATAACATGCCAGAGCTAAGAGTGCATAAGTTGACTTCTATATTCATATGATATCAGTCTGAAAAAAATCTTGTAATTATGTGTTATTTTTTAAATAGGAGGATTTTATTAATTTTGGTCCTGTTAGGCGGCTATGACTAAAAGAATATTCAAGTACTGATAATAGCAAAGCAAAAATTAATCTTTATTATCTATGCTTCAAAGAAGCATAGGTAATACAATTACCTGCTTTTTCAGTCTTTCACCTGGCCCATCTATGAAACTCTGCAAGTGTGAAACTTCTCAATTCAACAGGATTTAAATTGATCTCGAATATCCACAAAATAGCATTTTTTGTATCTTCTGCTCATACTCATGTCCTGATGAATAAGACTATTTTAAATATCCCATGAAATCCGGCATCGTAAAGGTTAAGTGAAAGGCATGCAAGGGCAAAAGAAGTTGTCAAAATGCAAAACAAACAAAACATTTCTTCTCTTGTACAGCTTCTCCTAGTTGCTGTTCAAGCATTGCAGGCCCGTTGCAAAGTAGCAACACTGCTACTGTCTCCAGTATCTGCCACTTTGCTTGTGTTTATGGATTTGAGGTAAGTCTTCTGTGTCACCTAGGGAGTAAATGACTGCAAAGTGCCTAGGATGCCACCCAAGACTGAAGACAATAGAGATGATTCAATTTCTGAAAGGCAATAGCAAGTCTAGCAGATATTAGTGACTGAGGCTATTGAGATAGCTGGCCATAGCTTGCCTCAACATCTAACTGCTCAATAAAAAGCAGCAGCGGCAGCAGCAGAGGACGCGCAGGTTTAGAGCGACAGAAGCCATGGAAGGAAGCAAAACTAAGAGACAGCAACAGTAAGGCAAAGTACATATAAACTTTTAATGAATTAACCTTACAAAAGACAATAGCTTCAAAACATTTGACACGTTTGTACAAAACTATTCCAGCATTGTTAGCTCTCTCTTCAGAAAGAATGCCAGCAAGCCACCCAACGTGTCCCCGGCTATGAGATGCAACTGGTGATCACATCCAAATCATGTGTGGACAGAGTAAACTTATTTACAAATACTGTATACTTTAATACCAGATTAGTAGATGCTATTGGGGAGCGACTGTATTTTCCAGAAAACACCATGCATCAGAAAATAGTATGCACCCCTAGCTTTATTGCCTTTTTTCCCCTAACATCTCTTTTTAGTCCTTTCAGGATGAGTTACCTCCTTTTAATTCCTATTCCTTCTTTTCTTGTCTTTGAATAACAGTGCAAGTTGCAGTATAATCTTCCAGTCCTATAGCGTATATCGCAACTGTCCTTGAATATAGGAATATCAAGGTGCAAAATGATGGCTCATGGGACTATTCTGCAGCCATATTAAAATAAGTGCCACATACCAGAAAATAGCACGCATGTTAAGGGCCAAAATGTAGTTAAAAAGTGCGTGATACTTTCCTGAAAATAAGGTATTGATGACACATACAAGCATTCTTCAAGATGCCACGTTCCCTTGTGAAAGGGATCTTGTAATTTCAGTATGTACAAAGTATGTCTTCAATTCTCCTTTTCCTTTTACATTTATTATTCCTCTGCAAGTGCTCATGTACCCCAGTGTTTGCAGGACATTGTTCGTCTCCTCTGTAACCTGCAACAATACAGTAATGCAACCAGTGTTGATAACAGAGCAAAGCAGAATCTTCTTCCAGAATGTGAAAAGAACATATGTTCTGAGCAATTATAAGGGTTTTGCTATAATGATTATAAGGCCTTTAAGGGTCTCAAGTGAGGTTTGAGCACCTGAGCTTCCAAATAGTCTGTTGCTGGATGCCCATTCTAATCGCTTACATCAAGTATCAAAAGGGGTATAACCGTTTGCGTACCTAGGATTGCAAACAGAGGGCTCGTAGATACACAAATGGCACTAGGGACAATGCTTTTCCTCATATAGCATTTTTCTCAACTTCAGGAGCTGTTTTTCATTTCAGTAGACCCAAGCTTCCCCATCTTTTTGCAAATACTAAGGCTGTGTGAATGAAGTGATAGTAAGACATTAGCATCATCTGTCAGAGCTGCTGTTGCCAGTTTCTCACATAACTGGCAGTAAACCAAACTTTAGGCAGTTCTGCCATTTTAGGTGAAAGCCTGCTAGGACAGAGGTTGTTCAACAGCATCAGCTGTCTCAGACTGTCTGTGTTTCTTTGTGAAGCAAGCAACTGTTTGTAGATGTCATTGCTTTGACATCCCTTCTGTTTTCAGTTTTGACCAACAGTTGGTAACTCTACTTTTCTATTATTTAGTTTTGCATAGTCTCAATCATAGATTTAGAGCTCAATCACATGCTGGGATCCCAAAGTGCTAGGCAGCATACTAGGCAGATACTTAAAACGTGATCCCTGAATATGGAATCACTGGAAAGTTAGTAAATTGAAGGTCTTTTCTGTACAGTTCTATCTATGATCTATACAGATAATAATCTATAAAGATTATTTATCAGCATGGTTCATTAAAAGGGAAGTTTCATGATTGCTTTATGGATTTAACTTGATGTACAGCAGTTATGGTCATTTCCTTTATTTAAAAATAATCAACATCAGGAATGTCCTTCAGAGATAAGGTAGCTAGTATTTTACAAGTTTAGAAATTCACGAAAACGTGATTTCCCTCAAATCCTCTCTTAATCTAGGGATGCATTTCTAGGCAACCCATGACTTCCTCCACTGTATTCCTCTGTAGGGTCAAGACAAAG
Source organism: Calonectris borealis (assembly GCF_964195595.1). Lineage (NCBI taxonomy): Eukaryota > Metazoa > Chordata > Aves > Procellariiformes > Procellariidae > Calonectris > Calonectris borealis. The sequence goes on along the minus strand of NC_134313.1, from coordinate 79,900,833 downwards.
TTTTGATTCTCCTCCCATTTTCCCTATAATTTTCTTTTATTTCTTTACTTTCCTACCCAAGGTCTAATTCTTTTGAAATGTACAGATACAGCTGGTAGGTAATTTTTTTCTGTAGGCATCCTTAGCTCCAAAACACGGACCTGTTTAGTGTACAAATATATGATGTTTCTTAAGGAGCAAACTCAAAGGATTAAGATCAATACTAGCACAAACCCAAGACTTACCTGTATTTTATCTAAGACACCAGTGCTGTCCATCCTGCTGGCCACATTTACTGTATTGCCCCAGATATCATATTGTGGTTTTTGAGCTCCAATTACTCCAGCTATTACAGGTCCATGGTTGATACCTGGAAAACATCAGAACTTAACATTAAAAAAGAAGGACACACAGTGCATCTGGTAACATATCAAGTCAATGAACATGGTATTTGGCCTGTGCTGAATAGTGAGTACAGCAAACAATGGCCTATTCACAACTGTTTTATCAACCATTTACAGCAGGAGGGTGTTAGTCATAAAAATGCCAAAAGTTAGTTCATCTAATTTTAGTTTTACAGCTCTGTCCCATCCTGAGTAAATTTGATATTTTAAACCATTAGTATCCTAATAACCTGCTACTGCCTTTATTAGATAGCATGAGGAGCACTCTGTGGGAGAGCAGCAGCTTCTGGGAAAACAGATATGGAAGAATTTCTTCTCATTTCTATTTGTAGTGAGAAGGACTTCTCCTCTCTGCATTAGTTGATGGCCAAATCAAATGACTTTTACAGTATTCTTTGCGTCTTAAATGTAGAATAAACTAATGTGAATGAGTTGGAAGGAGTTGAAGCCTTGTCTGAAGGCTGGGCTCATAGAATGGTCCTAAATAACTGCAATATAAATATATGTATTCAAATAATTTGATTACGCATGGAGTAGGAGTAACAAATTGCTAGCGCTGAAATGCACACTGTAAGAGTGAAGAACAACATAGTATGACTATGAGAACCTCATTAGACTCTGGGCATTTTTTATCTTGCAGTAAGTTTGTATCCTATGTTATGTTTGTAAAGGGAGTGAGTTGTACTCTGCTAGTAGGGAAGGAAACCAGGAGGCAAAATCAAAAGCACTATCGCTAACCAGCATCAAATATACTATAATTGTACCTATACATACCGATGAGCAGGAAAGCCAAGTTAGACCTAGTGAGAAATAAACCCTGGCCAAGTGAGTAGTTTGGATTTCTAAAATTATCTCCAGATCAGTGGATCATAACTGACTTCTATTAATTCCTTGACAGAAACCATCACTAGGGATATATCTATGCAGCGAAATGAAAGTGTGATTGTAGCATGGGAAGGCATCTCAAAGCTGGCTCATCTAGTATGGATCATATGTAACATGGCAGCATGGGCTGGCAACAACACTATAAGCCCACTTGGAAACCCTGGAAAAAGTGACTGTAGCAGTTAAATTTAGAAAATTGGGGAAATATGCAAACCCTAAAGGATACCAGATAGAACCTCATAAATATTTGTCTAAGCATTTGGGATTAAATGCAGAAAGGGTCTTAGGCCTCGCAACACTCTGCATTAACACCCAAGTCATGGGTGTGCCTTTCTGCTTCATGACATCCAACGTGTAGAAAGCACTAGGGACCTGAGTGGAATCCACAACAGCCATCTGCTGAGTAGCCCAAGCCAGCTAGTAGGGAATACGGAAGAGATGTGTGTGGTATACGCTCTGCCATGGTCCAGAAATTAGGGCAGTGCAGTGGAACTTTCCTACAAAATACAATGGGCAGGAGGTGTCTTTTTTTTTTTTTTACCTCCTTCCTGAACCACCACTGCTGATGGTTTGAGTAATACCTCAGGGGCTGGTGACCCAACTTCAGATCCCTCCTCCTTCGAGGAGACTTCTACCCATATCTCTTAGGAATGTGTTTTGGCCACTCAGGCATTCTGGGATGTGCTGCTCTATGTCATTCCTGCTAGTGCGGATCTCCTTCGCATGACACATGTTTGTTGGGGCAAGGCTGAAAGGGGAGTACTCTCAGTCCAGGTGAATGCTCTAACAGAGGGTGATACCATCCATCTCTTTCTCTTGTATCCAAAGTGACATTTAATTATTCCATGAAAAGGCAAATATTGTTCAGCAAATACTGTTCAGCAGGACAAACAGAGAATATCTCATTCCAAAGTATCCTACAGCCTGGGCTCATAGCATTCTCCAGGGAACAGGGATCCCCATGCTTGAGCAGCCTCAGCCAAAAGCAGGAACCAAATTAAGTTCACCTACAACACAGATAAATGTTCTAACCGTGAAGCTATATGGAAAACAACATATCAGCCTCTATTCTGTTCTGAAAAAAAGCAGTACCTGTGCAAAACTTGCTGCAAAAGCATATCTAAGCTTGTCTAATAAATCAAGCACTTTAGCTACCAGAAGGGGAGGAATACCTGAAATATAATCTAGGTGCTCCCCTCCCTTGCCTGACAAATTCAGGCTGCGTACCTCCTAAGGCACAACTAGCATTTCAGGCACTCACAGAAAATGAAGGTTGAAAGCTGAGACCTCTAGTGAGTTGCAACAATTGGGGGTTAGATGCTGGCCAAGGAAGGCTTTTACAAATGGCAGTTTGGGTTTAAAGCGGGGATTATGTCAGAGGTAGATGCTAAAATGTTTCTGTGGCTCTAATTGCTATGGATATCAGATGCTTTCATGGTCAGGTGGTGGTGGGAAGTGAAGAAGTAGTGAAGTTAAGATGGGAAGTGAAGATCTCGGTGGTGCCTATATTGGATTAAGGTGACAAAAGTGCCAGTTTGAGGCCTGTGTCCCTTTGTAGATTTAATCATTCCTCATTTCATGAAGCAAAGCACTCTGACTTCTCTGAAACCTATAGCAAACACTTTAAAAATCACAAGTAGGTATCTTTTTTTTCCCCTAGAAAATCTGCTTCATGATCCCCACTTCAAAGGAGTCAGTATTGCTTTAATCAATTTGCGGATTTAGGCCTGACACTCAGCAGCTCTTTATCTGTACTGACACTGCTGATACAAGTATGCTTGCAAGTATGTGGCATGTGTCATCTATGGCAAGAAGAGAACTTTTATTCTGTACAGAAATATAGTATCTCTATACTTTTTTTTTAAACCTATCAAGTTCTGTAACACTTTGAGAAGGAAGCATACCTCAGATTTGCTTTGTCATTTTTTAACTCTAGCAAGGAATATAAAACATACTAGCAAAGGAGTGCTCTCAGGAACACATGAGTATTTCAAATCAGAAGATAGCAGGTTTTGCCAGTGGGTGGCACTGTGAAATAAACGTGAGAGGAGCAGCCGAAAGGAAAAGCAAGCGGCACAGCAAGAAAAAGACAAGACAGGAGAATAACTGTTGGAAATCAAATACTTCTGACATGTTTACAGGATTTATGGGTTTCCAATATTTATTTACTGCTTTCATTTCACACTTTCCAAGTTACACATTGCATTGTAAAACTGCTGTGTACTGCTATCAGGAAATAAACATTTTGGAACATATGGTTCTTGACCAGCTCTGAATTAATTTATTTCATCATGCTTTCCATGGCTTACTGCAGCTGCCTGTTTCTTTTTTAAAATACCATGATGCACAAGTAGAAGCAATTAGAAGCTGAAATATAAACAACTAGTCATGCTCTTATGTGTCAACAACCACAGAATAACAAAGAAGAAAAATATCCTCCTTTGTCTAACACTGGGAAGGAAAGGGTGCATTTTTTGTATGCTTGCTTGAGTTTAGTACATCTAAAATATTTCAAAATCCACCCCTTATAGCTCTTGTCCTCCAAAATTATTTACACGGTTTTGTAAAGCCCTGTCTAGAGTCTTCTTGTGTCTTTTGGTACTGAGAAGCTTAAAAAATTTATGCGGTTAACAACCTCCAGAATAATTATTATAGAGTTACCATAAAACAATTCAGAGCAATGGGAATGTATTTTTCAACCATTATTTACTGAGGAATACTGCCCTTTTCTGAGTCGTGCCTTGAGACACTCCTTGCCACAACAGCACCTATGGTTCACAGGCAATACCACATAGGCTGCCTTTAAACAGGGTAAAGATAGTGCTATTTACTTTCATGGCCCTTTTGGTTAGTCCTACTAACACTTTAATCAGCTGATACTTCATACTGAATTCTCCCCCTCCTCCATGATATTCTCATAAAAATCCTGTGATACTTACCTACTCGTAACTTGAAGTCATTGAATGAATGCTTGTTTATGACATCCAGTTTTGCCACCAAGGCAAATGCGAACTCCACCATGGTTCCTATGTGCATATACTGTCGTTCAGGTTCCTGAATTTAAACAGCCAAACAAACAGAATAAAATAATTTTCCTTAGCCTCAGTTGCTGTGACAATACAACCAAAATGTGCTGAACACTTGAAAGCACTTAAACCCTTAGGGATGTCCTAATGTCAGCAGGCAGCAGCAAAGTAATGTAGAAGATGGTGCCCTGTCTAGCATCAGTTAGATCAAACAGTGGCCAATAGACCAGGATGCATTTTACTTACACAATCAGGAAGTCTAGAGATAACATGTCTAATCGAAAGTTTTGATTCTCAAATAACCGATGCGCTGCTATCTAATCCCACAGACGCTCAATGTCTATGTGTGCCTAGGATTTGCTCATTAGTTTTCTCTAAGTGTCTGCTTCTATTTTATGTCCTTTAATAATAAATAATGCTTGTGGACAGCCCCACAGAGACTCCTCCCTCTCACTGTTGTACGGCTCAGCACCCTAGTTAATGCTTAAGCTCCAGTGAAATTTACAATTTTAAGAGTTCCTCCACTGATCTTATCTGGTAGATAAGCAAGCATCTCTGAGAACTTCTAGACCTGAAAATGAATAAAATATAGGAGGAAGAAAGGAAGAAGGCAACCCATCGTCTGCCCCCTAATTTACCAGCCTGGAGCTTATACCACTTATAAAGGCTATAGACTTAATGTCTCCTCATACATCAACAGTGTAGCCTGATTTCTAAGTACTAGTTTGAGTCCTCTCAGGCTGAGGAGAAAATTGATTTTTGGGCTCCCACAGCCCAGGGTAGGACCCTAACAAGAGAACGATTTCATAAGAGATGGACTCACTGATCTCTATGAGAAATGACTGAATCTTCCTCATTTCTTGAGACAAAGTGACAGAAGAGATGGACAGATGGCAACTTTGGGAGATGATTCATAGAGTAGATGCATCAGCCTAGGTGGGACAGTAGTGGTGCTTGCCAGAGCAGCTGTTTAGATGAATGAAGCCTGTTTCCTTTGGAGTTCACTCCTAGCTAAGACGGATGGTTTCCTGTTCAGTTGATGTATTCAGAGCCCCTCTTTAGGCACTTAGTCTTCCTTGGGTGCTTGTTTTAAGCTGGGGGCTGTTCCCAGCAGTATGCCTAGCAGTCAGTCACTGCTGCTCTAGGTACTGCAGTATCTATGGATCTTTGGGCATCTGGACTAAAGGCTGCTGAGTTTTGGTGGATTTCTTTTGAAAACGTGTACTAAATCACCAAAGGAACACTAAAACTTGGATCTCTTGATTCACAGTTTGTGGAAATAACTCAAACGATAAATTTCTTCCTGTGCACACACTAATTTTAGTTGTAATTGAGAGCTCCTCTATGTCTTCTCATCTCCAGTCTACAGTTCTGCATTTCCTTCATTCCCCTCCCTGTATTAAATGTCAGAGCTAATTTAAAATAATTCTTTTTTTGCCCTCAGGATCCTTAGGGTCTATACTTCGGGCGTTAATTGCTTCTGTCTAGAAGGAACGTGAGTTTGGCAAAAGCGCATCAATCCTAGCAGAGAATGTATTGATCCATAATTGCTGTCTCTCTGTTGCTAACCTGTAGTACTCTAAAGATCATGGCAAAAGCAAGGTTTTTATTTGAAAGTTATGAATTGCTCCTCTGAACTTCATTTCTACTGACTGCAGTTCCCAATCCTACCCTATTAAGTAAATTAGAAACAAAGGAACATGTTCTCAATGCTGAACCTGAGGGTTCTGTAAGTGTATGGCTAATACGGCTACTCAGCCCTCCCAGCTTACAATGTAAAATACTCATTCTTGCAGTCTTTTCTACACTCTATAAATCCAGTTCTGCTGCAGTATGTAGGAATAAAATGCTGTACTGTATTTAGAGTAGAAGGCCTGTTGTAGACTTAGCAAATACAGAGGTGGCATCTTCAAACTGCAATGTGAAGAACAATAATTCACAGAGACTACTAAACAAAAGTATACACTTGTCTAATACAATACAATCTATTTTAATAAGAAAAAAACTAGGCCACAACATTATACATAACCTTCAGTTTAATGAACAGAATTTTAGCCTTCATTTGAACATGTTTTTTATTAAGCAGGAACATTTTCCTGTACCTGACACTGTTCTTGGTTGGGTGTAGCACTCAATCCTGTTGCTGCCATGTAAGTGCTTCCAATGGTCTTTATCTTTTCAACTCCACTGAATTTTGGCTTTGACAGTAACTGTAAAACAAGGATGGTTATTCATTATTCACAGCCTTGTTACTCTAACAGAATTGTTACTCTAATAGCATTCAGAGCATCAATTCTTAGAACAGTCTCTTAATAGACCCCAAATGGCTTCACAAATATATACAGGATGAAGGACTTAAGGATGGATAAAACAATGGTTACAGCCTCCAAGGAAAGGGAATTTCTGTCTGCTAAAATACCTTTTTATTATAAAGGGACTAAATTTATAGTAATGAGAATAAATTCCACCTTATTGTACATAGAACTCTTAAAAGTCGGTGGACTTTGCACTCGTTTGGTATTGGAACTGAGTCGCCATGAGAGCCAACAGTTAAGTTTTGAGCAGCTTTCTGAAAGTAAGCATCTCTTCCACGCCAATGGCTGGTCCACCAATAGGACTAAAATCCGAGGATTTTAGTTCATATCCCAGGTTGTTTTGAACAATCCAATGGTCTCCAAATGGGTTTGCTGCTAAAATACCCGCTATAGCTGCAGATCCGCAAATTCAGATTGTGCTCTCTGAGTCATGACATGATCTTAATGCCTTTTTTTGGTATCTTCATCACTAATAACCTTCTTTAAGGCAAATACTGTTCTCAGTGAGACTTTTACAGCTGCCTTTTCACAATCCATCTGTAGTCATACTCTGTACTTGCTAGTAACTTCAGAGAATGGAATATTAAAACTTACACAATCCTTTGAGTTGCTCATGTATCAACTGATCAACGCTCTGTATAATGAGAGCAACACAGATCCAGTATAACACAAAGCTCTATCATTTTGGGGGACGTAGACTTACGTACCTGACTTTAGGCACTAGTATTTAGAAACTGTAGTTAATATATGGCATGTAATATGACCGCCTCATGAACTGCAGCTAAAGGGCAAAAATTTCTCCATTAGATATGCACATAGGATTCTCATTATAGCGAATCAAAAGCAATTGAGTATGATGTCAGATCAATATCTGATTTATCCCACATAAATCTCTTTTTCCTTTAATACTCCCTGTAATTTCCATGTGACTAGTCACACAAAAGTTCTTTTCTGACAGCTCTTCCACTCTCCCTTTCAAGTATGTTTGCTTACTGTTGCATACCCTGGGTTATTAAGATTGAAACCATATGTTGATTGTTGTTAGAAGTACATACATCATCAAAGTCAGCAATGATCTCATTTAGCAGCCTGAGACATTCCAAGCCTTCCTTATTAACATCAGATTCTGTGTAAAATTCCTTGAAATCCGGAACAGAGGCAAACATGACACAGACACAGTCATATGACTGATGATATAGATCCTGTCCAAAAAAAAACAGAATAGAGAAAAAAGAATCTGTCATACCCAGACCTAAATAAAAGTTTCCTTATTAATAGGCAGTGTCCTGGTTCTGAAAAGGGAGGCATTGCAGTGATTGGAATGCCTTAAGAAGGTGGTTGGGTAATTTTTGCATTTAGTTGCATTTATTAATTTTAAACCTGTGTATAAACCTGTTTGTTAAAGAGATTCAATGTATATAGCTGAAAATATTTTAGTGATTTAAAGTTACCTTTTTTTCCCCCTGAACATTAACTCTGTGAACATAAAATGTTCACTAATTTATTAGATAGGGCCCATTTCTGAGGCTTCTAATGTAGAGAATTTGGTCTGGCTTGCATGGCTGAAACTATATTTTGCAAAATAATCTCTAATTTATTATTAGCTGTCTGTGTTATTTTAATAACTAGAAAATTGAACCAAAATCACAAACCCAATGCACTACAAATGCAACACAATCCTGATAGTTCCTAACCTAAAATAACAAGATACCTAACAGGACAAAATAATTGTCATTTCTTTTCCATAACAAGGTGCTGAGGCAAAGGGAAAGAAGTCACCTGAACTAAAACTTATTTATGTCAGATTCTCCACTGCCTTCTGTGACCACTGAAATGAGAGCATCTCTGCTCCACAGGAAGATTCTGGTGCTAAAAATGACCAACCACCCCCCGCTTCAGTTTCCTCTCCACTGCCCTTAAACATTAGAATATCTCTTCTTTCAGGATAAATTCACATGCTGAAAAAAAGGAAAGAAAGAATATTTATTAAACTAATACTTTAAAAAAAAAATTTATGCACAAAGGTAACCACAGCAATAAAAGATGCTGTAAGCTACTATAAAGTCAAATTCTATTCAGGTTATTATTTGAGTAAAACAAGGATTTCAATACTCATGTGAATAAGATGAATAGGATTTGTCCTGTGATTTCAAGAAGCATCAGATATTATTTCCCTTTTTATTTATTGAAGCTTTTTTTTGCAATTTCACTGGCGGTACGTTTCTTTTTGAAAAAATATGGTGTGTCTCTACACAGATTTGTACAGACATAGTGAACCTCTGTTGGTGATGTATAACTGAAAAATAGCAGAACTATGGGAAAACTGTTGACCGCCTCATCCCAGAACAAGTGTGAGGGAAGTTTCTGGGCAAACATGAAAATAATGGTGGACAGGGAGGAACACAGGCAGCTGGAGGAAGTAGATGATTTATTACTAGATTTTTCTGCCCCTTTATTTTCTAAGGATTCCATAACCAGAGCATCACTAAAGCTCCACCATGCCTCTGAGCAGTGGGGATGGAATATATCATTGCAATTCACCGTTATTATTTATATTCTTAAAGCTGAGCCGGTTGAAATCACCCATCTGTACCTGACATGCAGCTTACAGCCATATATACAAAATCAGTATCACTTTAAAGTGACCTGATTGTGCAAATGAAAAGCAACGAAACAAAACGTCCAAGCCAATGAGTTCACTGTCAGATTGATACTAAACTTGAAAGGAGTTCTGGATCTCTATTGTCCTCTTGCCAAGAGAGTTTTTCATGAAGAACCAATATTGTCATAATATTTTTCTGCCATCTCTTTTATCCGTCTCCATAAACACCTGGTTAATATATTTAATCCCTATAATAAAGTAATCAAATGGTGGGGAGAGGCTGGATGACGTCAACTGAATTTAGGCAAGTTAAGCGCCTGACTGAAGTATTTGATTTGAGAGCACAGTCATCCTATGTGTCCTATATTGTCAGTACAGCAGATGTGCCTATCTGGAAGGTCATTTTAATGACAGATAGGCAGAATCACCGCAGATAGTGTTCCTCTCTCAGTCAGTTACGGAAAAAAGGCTAAAGAGGTAATTTTTCCTAATGTAGGCACTCAAGAGGAGTGTCTGAAACTCTACGGGATGACTCTGAGAAACTCAGAAGCTCAGGCCCAAAATGACCTCTCTTTGCTCCAGTCTCTCACACTTAAACCCAGGTCCACCCTGTAATACTGCAGTGACGAACACTGGTGGCTGTCTTGAGTATGTATGCACCTAGACTCGGTGCAGATATACTCAAATTAGCTTGAAATTAGTTAAGAGGAGCAGTAGAAGAAGATTACAGGCTCACTCCTCAAATGTTTAGCTTTTGCAGTCTGCATTTTGCTTCACATCTACCTATTTCAAATTTACCTCAGGCATGTCTACACTGAACCTACAGTAACATTTGCATATAAATACACTAAAAAGTTAAGAACTGATGTGCTGTGTGCTTTTCATAGGCAAGTTAGCAGAATAGGTACAGAGATTACATTCTGTAGTTAACTCAGCTTTCCTTCTATTTCCTCAAGTCTCCTTCCCTGTAACTTGATTTCAATTTTGGGTGAAGGAATTCAGGCCACACACATGGTGCTGGGTACTAAAAGAGGACTGCATAAAAAATACAGGGCCTTGGTAATACAGAAGGGGAAATTTACAGTGTTATATAAAAGACTGGAGGGAGATAGAAGGGTATTTACAACAGAATGTAGACAATTAATACTCAAAACACGGATTATTACACATATTTTTGAAACTTGACCTGACAAAATAAACAAGTTGTATACAACTGTGATCAAATATTTAAAGAAAAAAAAATTGTTCATATTCCTTGAAAAATATGAAAAAAAAAGCTTGAAAAATCTGGTAAGTTAAATCCAGCCAAAATAATAGTACAGTTAAAATTAATATTAATATACAATTCTATTGTCCTAGGGATTCTGTTAATTAGTAAAAAAAAGTTGTTTTAATTTACCATATAAACATTAGATAGCAGCTGGTTTATTTGCGTTATTGAGTCCTGCTGATTTTGCATCCTGAGAATGTAGAACGTGCCAGATTTACACTAATGATGAGATACTGGTTGTAAAGTTTGTGAAACAGACAAAATCTAGGCACAGAGGTGATACTGGCCCAGTGCTATATCTGAAATAGCACATGGAAACTAACACCATGTAAAGGTTTATTTCAGAATATAATTTCAAGTCATAAGAATACAGGTCTGTTAAGAGCTACAACTGAACCCTTACAGGAAATGGAGACCAATTATGCAGTGCTGCAGGCATATGATATTACTGAATAATATGAAGCAGAGATGGTAGAAGATGGATTCATTTTACCACCTCATAAAAAAGATAAATAGAACATTTAAAAGTAGAATAAGGAAAAATGTTTTGCATACGAGATATATAAACGTATATGCCATTGCTATTCAACAACATGAAAGACAAGAGCTTAGAGGGTTAAAAACCTGAATGCTTATGTGAATACTAGAAAAATGCATAACTAGGAAGTGTATAAAAAGCATCTGCAGAAGCAAAATATGCCCTTACATTTACAGATAAAAGCAGAAGAGTGCATAGCACATTAATCTTCAGTTGTTCCTCGAACATTTGCTGAAATATCTAACACTGGATACTGCTTGGGCTTTGCAGTTGACTGGACTGCTGATGGGTGGCAACTCCTGTCTTACTATGATTGCCACTGAAAAAAATGCCTGTCTTACAGACATTAAACGTGGAACCCTAATTAGCTGTTAGGAAGTGCCTTTGCTGTCTTCCCTGAAAGCAGAAGTGTAGCCCAGAATAAATCATGGCAACTTGCACAATGCACAGTCATCAGGAAGAGAAATATGACTGAGGAAAAGACAGAAGCAGAGATTCAAATAAAAGTGCTGTTGTGACACAGGGAGATCAGTGTGCTTTATGCTGTTGGCTGTCCACCCAGTATGGGGACAACTAACCTATAAAAAAGGGATACATGCCCAACTGTTACAATTACAGACACAAATCTTTTTTTTCTATAACCAGAGTTATCACTCCTTCCTCTCCTCCACCTCAAAAATAAATGAACACAAGTGAACACTTGTGATATGCTAACGCTCAGCAACAGTGTCCCATTTCTCTTCCTTCCCCTCTAATACTGGGGCAATATCCATCCCCACTAATGCAACCCCCAGTATCAATACAGGCTGGGGGAGGAAGGGATTGAGAGCAGCCCTGCCGAGAAGGACTTGGGGGTACTGGTGGATGAAAAGCTGGACATGAGCCGACACTGTGCGCTCGCAGCCCAGAAGGCCAACCGTATCCTGGGCTGCATCAAAAGCAGCGTGGCCAGCAGGTCGAGGGAGGGGATTCTGCCCCTCTACTCCGCTCTGGTGAGACCCCACCTGGAGTACTGCGTCCAGCTCTGGCGCAGGAAAGACCTGGACCTGTTGGAGCAGGTCCAGGGGAGGGCCACAAAAATGATCGGGGGGATGGAACGCCTCTGCTGTAAAGAAAGGCTGAGAGAGTTGGGGTTGTTCAGCCTGGAGAAGAGAAGGCTCTGGGGAGACCTTATTGCAGCCTTTCAGTACTTAAAGGGCACTTATAAGAAAGATAGGGACAGACTTTTTAGCAGGGCCTGTTGCAACAGGACAAGGGGGAATGGTTTTAAACTAAAAGAAGGTAGATTTAGACTAGAGATAAGGAAGAAATTTTTTACAATGCGGGTGGTGAAACACTGGAACAGGTTGCCCAGAGAGGTGATAGATGCCCCAATTCTGAAACATTCAAGGTCAGATCAGACGGGGCTCTGAGCAACCTCATCTAGTGGAAGATGTCCCTGCCCATGGCAGGGGGTTGGATTAGATGACCTTTAAAGGTCGCTTTCAACCCAAACTGTTCTATGATTCTATAATGCTCTATAGCGTAGTACCAACACAGAAACAACAACAAATGGCACTGTTTATAACCAGAGGAGTAGTAATTGTGGCTGTCACAATAAATATCAGAGAATTTTAAGGAGGCATTCCCAGCTAGTTTATTTTGATCATTCATAATAATAAAGGCTATAGCAATTGGGTGTCTTAATTTTCCTATGAGTACTTCACTTGAAACAGTACTCTCCAAAATGTTTAATCAGAAAATTAAATGCAACACCATTCCAGGAAGGAATGGCTTTGCTTCTTTCAACAACAAGAAAAAAATCGTTCTGTCTTCTGCAGTCAATCCCTTTTCTTTTTTCTTTTTTCCCCTTTGATAACATCTGAATTTCTGCTGGTTGGCTCTCCTTACTGTCCCCTCTTCTTCTCAGTGCCTGGAGACCTTCTTGGGATGGAAGAGGCAAACTGGTCCCATTCTACTTCTTGGAAGGGTATGGTGGTCAGCTTCTCTGGGGCAGAATTTCTGCTCGAAGTAGGGTGCTGGCTCCATCCTGCAGCTAATGAAACAGGATTCCTCTTGCTCAGTAATGTGCTTGCCAGTTACCTTACAGCACAAAAGCTCCTGAGCACTTTTTACTAATAGGGTTCTGGATGCTAACAGCATAAAGGAAAAGGCTACACAAGCCAGGTGCAGATACATTTAATCCTGGCCCCGTTTCCGCTTTTGATTTTATATTTATTCCTATCTTTCTCTCTCTCAACTGGAAAGTACCCTGTTTGGTACCCAGCATGCAGACTATAAGCAGAAACCCAGTTCCAGAGGTTCTGGTAAAGCAAACAAACCTTTATTACAGTCTGCTCTGAAGTAACTTTGCTTTTACCATATCAGCATTAGTCAATGTGTATCCTGTTATGAAAAGACCTTTGTTGGTTGTCTAGAAGTACAGTTCGACTACTCCCAGTTAGCATTCATCCACTCATTTTTTCCCCTTTCATTCCTGCTGCCTGTTCTTCAGCAGCATACTTTCTTTTCCCTTTTCTCCATACAGCTGCATGCATAAAATTCTAAGAGAAGTAGTATTCTGAAACAGACTATTCATTCATTAGATTAATTTTCATCTCAAAATCTGGTTTAAACAGAAAAGAATATACACAAAACTATATTAACGTGAACGTTTGCAACTCAGGAAAATGCGGGCAAATTTCAATTCAGTATCTGTTTACCTAAATATCCACACAAAGAAAACAAAGGCTTGATCTGTCCTAACATATTCTTAGGTATATACACATATACACATACAGAATGTCCTTTAAGGCTCAACACATCCTTGCTGACATTGAAACAAATCTGAAGACATGACAGATGCTTATATTCCTGAACATTTCCAGGGGTTTGAAAGGTTCTTCCCTCTTTGAAAACTGTGTTTAAAGATAAACAAAACAAGAAACAACTCCAGATTTTATTTTTTTTAAAGGGATGCCACTAAAATTATGTCAAATCATTTTTACTTTGGCTGACATGATAGATTGGAGAGCTCAGCACATTCCAATTTCTGATCTTCACTAAATTTACTAAAGCTCATTCCAACCTAAGAATCTTGAGGGATGACAATATAAATCCAGTTGCCAATACAAAGGTGAGCAGATGGTGTTGCTCTGCTGGGGAGCTGAGATAGAATAGCACATAAATGAGAAAGCAATCTCCTGATGGTTTGCTGTGTTTAATGCCTGAACTGAGAACTGGTGCTGAGCCAACCTGGCTCCCAGCCAAGGTCTTCACTGGATTCAAAGGAACCCCACAGCAGTTTTCATTTGACATGAGCTACCAAATGAATATTTGCAGGTAGTGCTAAAGTACTGATATAAAGTACTGGTTACTACTGCTTAATGCAAACCACAGTGAAAGGGAAGACATTGTCCTTTTTGACTTAGGAGACCAAAAATGAATCCCTAAAGCTGCCCTCTTGCCTCTTTTGTCAGTTTTAGAACAATTGTTTGGTATGCACAAGTAATTCAAACTATTGCACTTAAGATCTCTAAAACTGCTACTCTCTCTAAATGCTTTTATTTTTTCATCCTTTTTTGCTTTATTAAAACTGTAAAGCAATATTAGGAGCAGATCTAATTTCCACCAAAGTCAACAGGGGTCTTTTGGCTGATTTTTCTGGTGCTTGGATTAGGTCCACAAGCAGCAAATAAACAGGTAATTCAATGTTGAGAAGCTCTTTCCAGAATTAACATAGCCGCTGTTTCATAGAAAAGGTTAATTTTCACTCCAGTAAGCAAGGTCTCCAGTCACCAGAAGAAAATTCAGAACCTGGATGCAGCTCCACTCTGATCACAAAGAAAAAAGTATCTGAATGCATATGATTTAAATCTAAATCCATGTTGATTCAACCATCTCCTTCTTCCTCCTCACCCTTTTTTCCCCTCCTTGGAAAGGCAAAGTGCCACTTAAGATAATTTCACATTTTTTACTTCAAGGTACTAAGGTGCATTCAGTGCTGTAAAGCAAGCCTTTCACGTAGGTAAGGGGAATGAAAGTGACAGTAAATCTACAGTCTCACTGTATGGACCTACTGTTCAAATCAGCATTAAGTGGTATTTCCAGGATACGCTGCTTTCTTACAGAGCAGAGAATATACAGAGATGGCTGACCTCATTCTTCAGGTTTCTTGCCAAGAAGTGTTCAGCTACGTGGGCTGGAAGCACATTCTCCAGAAGCACCCGATTTAGGTTCTCCATGGTTTCAATCTCTTCCCGCTCTTTTTTGAACTTGTTCTTCCACAGGAAGTCTAACCTACAGTAATATTCATTCTGTTACAAGAGGACACAGAGGTAAAGAAACAATAGGCATCTTGTCCTGCTGGAGTACAGGTTTAAGAGACAAAATAAGCACAGTATACCACCCCTACAAGGCTATTATTTGGCCACTCAAGAACAATTCCAGATTCCACAGAAATCAAACCCAAGCACGCACTATGTGACATACATTTCATCAAACTTATTAGCCCCACCCCCCACCCCTAAAAAGGCCCATAAAAAGGCCCAGGAAAAAAATAAAGTTGAAAGGTGCCTTAAACAATGGAAGATTTATTTATTTACTCTCAGGCTTTAGTAGAAATCTAACACTGTTAAGGAAACAATTTACAGTTTTGCAACTTAATATGATGTCTTATTTATCTGAAGTGTAGAATTTCAGTTACAATAATGGGCATTTGAGGAAGACCCTAACTTTTACCTTCTTGAACTTACGTCACGCAATCAGAGTGGTAAAAAGCGGGCACTACAAGAAAAAACAGCCTATTGATATAGTATGCCTTCAGTTTATCAAATCATTATCAGATTATAAAAAATGGTCCAGTCAGTTGGGTCAACCCAGTTTTAGTTTTGTTGGTTTTTTTTGTTTTGTTTTTGGTTTACACTGCTTTCTATAATACTTTGTCCTTCCTTTCTTTTTGTCCCAGAGTTTTCATAATTGTTTTTTAACATCTCCAACAATAACAATAAATGGAACTATATGGAAATGTATAACATTCTTGGAATATCAGTATTTTTGGAGATCCGATTTCATTAAAAAGATGTTGAAAAATAAATAAAAAGGCTTTTTTTGTGGAGCGCTCTCTACTTCTTTTCAATATTTTGTCATAAATTCTATGGCATTATTTCTACAGTAAAACCTCACTGGCCTGACTATCTCATTTGAGCTGATATAAATCAAGAGCTATTTCAAAGCAGTCCAATGGTTTAACGCTATCATGCAGCCTCAGTGAAGATATGTTATTAACCAGGAGAACATGATTATGATGACAATCTTATTATAGAAAAACCTAAAAATGCTAGCTAGTATTATTAGCAGTCAGTAAGCATTCACATAAAAATGAGAGTAGTCCTTCTGATTGGACAGTGGCTGTCCCAGCTCAAAATGATTCATAGATACTTTGTTGAGGTCACAGCAAAAAGCTAGAGTAGAAAGTTGAAATAAGATGGTATTAAAATAATTTGGTAAGCTTTTAAATATGTATATTATATATTTATACATCTAAGTTCCCCACATAGATGATAAATTCAAATGCCACCAACTGTACTCGTGCAGAAAAAATCCAATAAAAACCTGGGATGTCAAAATTATTCACATAAATTGACAAAAGTAAACTGGATGCCTGGCATAAAACTGAAATTAGGTATCCATGCATTGTACCAACTTTGTATTGAAAAGAAAAGGTGCTAGATAAGCTGAAGTCTTCAAAAATATATTTCTTCTTTAACAGCTAATATTAAACAGTTAATTTATTTACTACTTTATTATTTATTGAATGAAATTTAGGCTGCCACAAAAAAATGGCAGAGAACTCAGAAATCAGAAAAAATAAAGCAGAATGTATTCTACAATTTGCTTTGAAATTAAAAAAGTCAACATATCATATTTCAAAATGCCTAGTCAGACTTTTAAAAACAAAAAAGCACTACTTTATTAAAACTTACTTTAGATCATGGGGTTTTTTTTGTTTATATGATCTAGCCAATTTAGTATACACGTCATTAAAGATCCTGTTCAATGTTTGTAGCCTTGCAGTCATATGAAAACCAAAATTGTTTCCTACTTTACATGTTATCTCCAGAACCTATTCAACATATCAGAATGAAAATATCTCAGAATGGCCATTATACGTCTGCAGGCACAATATCCTTGAGATACAAAATTTTCCTTCTTCACCTTATGCTGCTTTACTTGACAGCACTTCCCAGCAGGTGAGCATAGTAGAACAGCGAGGGAGGCATGAAGGACACTGCCTTCAGGTTCCTCCAGGCACCACAGAGCAATTTGCTTCCTCCAGGACAAGAGACTACCATGCATCTGCGCAAGGCAATGCAACGCAACCCCAGAGGTTCAAATCAGTAGTAACTTCTTGGGCAAAAGCAGTTAAGTGCAACAAGAACTGATTCATGTCTCATTGATTGCACAGAGATGGGTTTATTTATATTTTTTAATTCTGGTGGGACGCTTACCTGCGTTTATTTTCAATATTTGCCTGAGCGAGGCAATGAACTGATTCTCCTCCACTGGAAGAATGTCATATAGAAAGTCAAGATAAGCAGCTGAAGAGTAGCTGCCTATGCCATAGGTGTCTACTATGGGGAGTCAGGGGAGATGAATGCTATGGCATTCAGCAAAGGGGCAGCAAAGGCAGCACTAAAGCAGGTAAGATCACTAGAAATTAAACCTGGGTTTTCATTCAGATGAGGGAGCTAAGGAGATTCCACCTCACAGCCATTACTTACAGACAGCAAGTCTGAGAAACTGTCTCAACATAGAGCATCAGCAGAAGATGTCTTAGAACACATTATTAAGTTGATCAACAAGAAGTCATCAGCTCTAAAGTAACCAAAATGAAAAGCTGCTGGTCTGAAACTTGTGGTGGAGAGCTGATCATTCAAAACAGCCATAGTGTCAGAGAACTGACAAATGGTAAGGATATAATGCAAATCTTTGGAAAAGAACTGGGGTGACTCTGGGAACGATAGAGCAAGGTACTTTGGAAGAAAACTACGCTAAGAAAAAGAGCTATTTAGACATATTAGCTAAAGCTGATACAATGGGGAAGAGTTGACACCTCTTCTGTAAACATGCCTCCTTCTGTTACAAAGAAGTCAATGGGCATGTGAATAGGAGTGAAATTTGAAATAAGTTTTCATTAAATTCTTTCAGAAGAGGCTCTTGAAAAGACTACATTATCTAAGAAGAGAAGGATCCTCTCACAGAATAAAAGCTCACTAAAAAACAGAACAGAGACTACAAATAAACAGTTTTCATGGCTGAGGGAAGTTGCCATAAACAGTTGCCATTGCAGTAAAACAGCCAATGAAGTTCACTGTTGTTAAACACAATATAATCAATCATGGGGAAAACAAAATATTCACCTAGCCTACAGAGTACCGGGATATGTGTAATTTTAGGTACTGATGAGAAAGGAATTCACAGGCTATGTCAATACTGGTAATTCAAACTGGGGCATAAGAGAGATTTAATGCTTAATAGTGATTAAATGTGAGCATACTCCTTACACAGTCTAGCCCATGCCATTCTCCCGGGCAATGCCTGGGCATGGTGCAAGAGTCGCCATTCTCAACATACCGTCTGCCTGCTGCCAGCCTATTTTCAAATAATTCTAACAGCATGCATGCAGAATGAAACGCGTCACTTGATCTCAGTGCCATACCATGGCATGACCATCAAAAAAACAAGTTCTGCTTTCTCCACCTCACTTCTGGCTGTTCACTCCCATCCCATGCTCATTCTTTTGGCACAAGCATTGCTGCAGCCACACCACAAAACCAGATCAGGAAATAGATCTGGCTGAAAACCAACCATTTTTCCAGGGTTAATTTTTAAGCCAGATCATTTCCCTATTTTGGGCCACTATACAGCTCCACAGGCAGCTGTGCCAGTACAAATGAGAAGATACAAGGATAAGAATGAGTAGCTGAGGGAAGGCCTCTTTCAGTAGGGATGCTGGTTGTGCAGCTAGAAGTATTAGTTGAACCTGAGAATTAAGTTGGCTTATATAACCTGTAATGATATACTAGCTCTCCCTCTCTTCATCCCCATTCAACCAGAGACATACATTCCCCCTCCTGCTTTTGCATCAGAACAGGCATGTCTCTGATCAGTAGTGAGCAGGTTCACAGAGCTAGGCTTGTAGGAAAGCATTCACTTTTTGTTTAGATGAACTTTCTGGTTACTCACTCTGGGGACAGAGGAGCACCAATGCCAGCTTAAGGGAAATGGAAAGACCACCCTTTTCATCAGTGGCTATTATCTTTAGCATTGCTAAAATAATATATTAAGAGAAGAGAAAAGACACGTTATTATCTGCAAAGTAGAAAAATGCAGTAACAAACAGAGAAATTACTTGTATATTACCCTCTGTGGAAGAAGGGTAGGAAAGAATCTTGCCTACACTGCCAAGATGGCTCGACAACATTCTCCAAGTGCCACTCAATGAAAGTAGCAAGCAGAAAGTTTAAAAACAAACAAGAAGACAGACACTTTCACATGACTTTTTATCAAATTGTGAAATTCATTATCAGACAATGTTGGGAAGACCAGGAAGATAAAATGGGTTAAAAAGGGATCAGACAGTGTAACAGAAAGCAGTGCAACCGATAGCTACTAAATGTTGCCACAGAAATGCTGATTGGCAGAAGGTGGGAAGCATATGTCCCTGGAAGGGTCGCTCTGTGCAGGTTCACTTACTCCCCTATTCTTTTCCCAAGCATTTGCTACCAGCCAGTATCATTAACAGTAACTTAAAATGGCAGGTCTTATACCAGGTATGTATTAAAATTAGTCCATAACATTTTCTAGTTATCATTTAGACTTTGCTTGAGAGTGTTTGAAAACACGAAGGTTTTTTTCTTCTTCTTCTTTAAGGGACAATAAATTAGCAGGAAAATCAAAGGCAACAGACTGAAGAGCCACAAACAAGTGGTATCATGACAAAGATCCTGGACCTACAGCTCTGAAAACAAGGAGTTTTTCCATTACAGGATCATTTTTCAGTTGGTGTGACAGGGAACAACACACACACAGTTGTTGTATGCAAAACAACCTTTCTTGTTGATGTGACTGAACCCATAAAGAAATACTCTCCTTGCCCAGTGAAGATGAGGTTCCTTATCTCCTTTTTACTTGGTGTTGCCCACCGCCTCCACCTGACACCTTGGTTGACAGGGACTAAAGGTTCTCAACTGGTGCCATGAAGTATTTATCCCTCTTTCCAAGTGGAAGTAGCTGTGCTCCAGCCCCACTCTCTGCTACTGTCATCAAATGAGCAAACTCTAATACAGTGCTGGCAGCAAGGCAGAATCTTATTTCTAACTCAGGAAGTATGTTCCCCACTACAGCAAATACTGGAGAAGCTGCCAGATAAGAATTTTTTTGTCTAGTAACCTGCAGGGCCTGCTTGGCAATTTAAATGACAGTCATTATGTTTCAGGAAATTATAATGTAAATGAGTGATGAAAGACAATATGGGATAAGGTCCTTCCCAAGGCTGCAGGCTATGGGGGTACAGGCTGTTCATGAGATATCCCATGGATTGCCTCTTCCATCTCAGAGCCCTGTCTGGTGCACTGCATTGTTCCTGGCACAATGGGCTGGAATTGCAGCTTTTAGTCATGGATCATGGACAGACCTGAGGATTTAGAGAGAGAACTGCCCTGCACCTGCCCTCAACTTCGTAGAGGGCAAGACCATTGACATCACGGTTGTACTGAAAAAGCACAACTGGGTAATAAACAGAGTAGTTTCCTGTTGGGTCATAGTTTTAGAGCAAGTGTGGCCTCAGCATGTGGTACACTTCCGTGTGCATGCTACATTGTTTCTGTGTCTGCATCAAATGGTAATAACTGTGAAGAAAATAGCCTGTAATTAAGCAACTAGGGAGACAGCAGATGGATGCAGACAGATGGGAGCACACTAGGAAGCTATGAGACAATATTGGTCAGCGTGACAAGCAATAGTCACAGCACACTATCAGCATAATGTCTACAGTCTCAATGACAGTTATTGGTGAGTTTTAAGGGCATATTGGAAGGTAATAAAGAAAAGAGCTTTTTAGATGCTTCTGACACTTCTTTGCAAGGGTGTGGGGCAGAACGGAATAAAGGTATTTGTCAGAAAATCTAAAAAATGTTCGAGAAGGTGAGAGGCTGCATGTGGAGGCTGGAATTGTGTCCACTGATGTAGATGAAGAGACGTGTGCATCTTACCTGTCTACCCAAAACCAGTAATGTGACGAAGAATATAAACAAAGAAATTGAGCCCATTGTCTTCAGGTCTTTCAGTATTCCTGGCCTATAAAATAAAAACATAAGTAAAGCAAGCCACTCAAAAGTTAAAACAAAATTACTTTAGCACAAGAATAAGACCACAATTTATACTACTTTCTGGTATGTAAACTAAGACCATTTAAATATGATATGCTTTAGTATTTGATGAAATATTATTATTTCCATTATGTACCTTTAATTACTTCTGCTACATTCTGTGCAAATGTGCCTACATTTTGAAGTCCAGTAGTAAGATGAGGATTTAGTAAAAATAATATCCTTGTTTGCTTACAAACGGAGAACATTTGGTGCTTATTCTGTGCAGGCAGATTAAAAAGAGATTTTTCATGTAATAACACTACTTCCATAATGGAGAACTTGACCGTATCCAATAAATGTGAAGAAACAGAAACTAAAGCACCTAACTCCCAAGATGCCTCTTCACCTCAGAATTACAGGAGGCATAAACTAGATCTTGTACAGAGTTTATTAAAAACTCTGCTTTGGGAAAAGACACTAGAGGTAGTGGGAAACAGTTCGCACTAGCACTCTCCTACTGGTGCTGCTGAAAGAAGAACCTTGGTGAGAGATTTAGGAAAGAAAAGACCAACAGACACACAGCTTGACTGGCAAAATCAAGGCTCCCAGAAGCACATGCTAAATCTAACCTGTCACATGGTTCTCCATCCCATCACAGAGATATCTGTTCCACTAATGCAATGGAAACATAAAGACCTGGGTTTGTTTATTTAATCTTTAGATTTAAGAGCAAAGAAAACATACTTTTTTTTTTTTTTTAATTCAGATCCTTTTCCATGGTTGTCTCTGTGTCCTAAAGATCTTGAGCAGTTTACAGCACAGGAAAAAGGATACTGAAACTCTGCTCTAAATATTCAGTTTTTTCTGTTGTGGCATGTGCACTGCACACTCAGCCTACATAGAAAAGAATCACCTCTTTGTTTTGAAAATGAGGTAGAAATTGCATGTGTCCAAAATTCTTTTACACAGCAATACTTAAGAGTCATAGTTTTGTCTTAATATATTATCACCTATAACAAAGATTTCAGCAGTCTCACTGAAAATTTAACATACAAATTTGCAAGCACAGCACAAAAACCCCAAACTGTTGGTCTACTAATTTTTTCAATAGCTAAGACTTCATTTGTAAAGTTTTAAGACAATGTACTAATTCTGAGGAAGTTGATTTTCTTTGCCTTGCAGCAAATATGCTTTAACAGCCTTAATTATGCTCAGCCTTAGGCCTTAACAACCTTAATGATTATTTCTTCCTAATGTCCTTTATTACAAAAATGCAAATTAAACCACACTCTATTTCCTATAGTATGTGATTTAAACACCTTGCCCAGGCTTGTTTATTTTATT
Source organism: Calonectris borealis (assembly GCF_964195595.1). Taxonomy (NCBI): domain Eukaryota; kingdom Metazoa; phylum Chordata; class Aves; order Procellariiformes; family Procellariidae; genus Calonectris; species Calonectris borealis. Next base: position 79,878,118 of record NC_134313.1, on the reverse strand, counting down.
CTAACGCTCTGGTGCGACATTAAATCATATATTAACTCACCATGACAATTATTTTAAATTGTGACTTGTAGATTATATAGCCAAAGACATAGAAAAAAAATTTGTTCCATGACATAAGAACTGCCATAGGTAGTATTTAATTTCTATTAATTTCAGAAGGACTGGAGTTATTCACCTACCTTCTAAGAGGTGCCATTGCATACATAAATTTGCTGTAGTCATCCAGCATGGGCCCATGAGTGTGCAGAAGGACAACATTGTAGCCCACCAATGCAATCAACATTATCACCATTTTCAGTTCATAATTTATCCTCAGGAAAACAGAACAGGAAATGAGCCCTAATATGCAGCTGTATATAAAATACTGGCAAAGAAAAATCAAATGGAAAATATTTAGAATTTGGCTCCTGAGAAGGAAATCATACATAATAAAATGCTCAGGCTAGTATAAAAAACAAATTATTGACTGACCACTTAAGCGTGGAATCTATCACAACCTGGGACATTATGGTTTACAGACAGACAATAACAATCAGATGTTATTATTTCATAAAATAGACCCTTTTTCTTACTAGGCTCCAATTCACTCAAAACTCAATAAAATCCAGAGTATGCTCCTAATTCATCCTCCCTAGTTTTCACCCTTTGTCACTTTTGATTTACTCATCTGCAGTAGCGAGGAGTGCCTATTCGTGGGATATCACTGCTGGTGTTGAAGTCTAATGCAAGGGCCTACTGCCGGCAGACTGGCAAAAGATTTATTCCTGTGCCACTGTACGGTTTTCATTCATGCTTGAGTTCAATAACTACCCTGTATGTATAACTAGCATAAGGGTCACGGTAAAATGTCTAAAGATCTGCAAACAACAATTTTGTTGCCTATAGTTGCAGTATTTATAAATTGATGCAATACATAGTTGTTACGAACCTCATAGATACACAATTTTGCAAACTCTAGAAATAAAGCTAAGATATGAAGAATATAAAATTACTAACATGGCCTATGCATAATATAAATATAAAAAAATTCTTCTGTCAAATCCTGTTGAGTTATGACTACATGAGAACACATTAAATTGTTAAAAAAAGCCTTTTCTTTCCTATGTCATATATATCAACAAAAATATGTATGGTTGAAGTTAAATTCCTGTAAAAATATTTTCTCTGGATACTTTCTGGAAATGGATTAGGGCATCAAAATTAATGCTAAAACAGGAATAATACATTCTCACTAGAATCATTATCTTAGTCCTTAACATACAGCACCTTTGCCAAAGATGTTTCCTGAAAATTACAGTCCTGCACCTTGTAAGGAAGTTATCTTTTCTGAAACTACAAAGCATTCTATTTCTAAATATGCTATTTTCAGACTACTGTTGACTTGTTGATGGCAGTACTTTTGACAGAACCTGAATCACTGCATACTAATTTTGGAGGATCACTAAGAAGAATAATTTTCACAGCACCCATCAGACAGAATTGATCTGCCATCTGAATCTCTGCCGTTACTGTAATTTGCTTGCAGATCTGCTTGACATCATAAGAAATAGAAAGAGCTGCTGTTCAGAATCACTAAAAATAAAACTTCTCTGATGCCTGCATTCCACAGGAGGTCACACTCCGAATTCAGTGTTACGTAAAAGTAGCAGCATCCATTTTTTACTCTGTAAGGCATTCTATTTGTGAAATTAGTTTTCCAAAAAGAAACAAGCAAACAAAAGGCAGTCTTGAATCCACAACTGGATGCAGTTTCACAAAGACCAAGAAACTTCCAAGTGGAATCGACTCTGAAAATTGAAATTTTCAGCTAAGATTTCAAACAAGGAAGGATGGATTAGAAAAGAGTAGCATAGCCACACATTTAAGAATGCAGACTCCGATATTGTGTATTGTAATGAAAGATTCCAGTAAGCAACAAGCAGATCTGGAAAGGAGTCTGTAGGCAACTCTACTTGAACAGCCACACCAGGTTATGAAGCTTTTTTTTGAAAATGCCACCTTAAATAAACCTTTTTCCAACTGTATCTTACATATATTCAAGGCTATTGTTTCTGAGTGCTCAACACTGCAAACGAATTTTTCAATTCCTGTCAAAGGAACAGAAATTTCACCCTTTTAAATAACAGAATTTGCAAATTTTAGTAGACACTTAAAGTATTGTACCTTGACTCCTTCTCCAACCCTTTCAGCTTTTCAGACTAATGCAAAAGCCTTGAAAAAAAATCAGAGGAGGAACTGCAAGACAAAATGCTCCAAAAGATATACTGCAGAGGAATAAAGGTAACTGGCATTTTAGCTAGCTTCTCAGAAGGATGCATGCAGCTACAAAGCAGGCAAGATGCTGGAAAACAGTAACAATTTGGTGAAGGAACAGTCAAAGTAGCCATACAGAAGATCAGGACTGGTGGAATTACTGTCATATGTGTAGCATAAGAGCTCTGGTCTTTGTCAAAGCACAAAAATTGCAAGCTGTCAGAAAAATGGCAGCCTGTCTCCTGGGCCAAGTGGTCTGCTCTCAGTTCATCAGATGAACATGAACTTTCCTACAGAGGAATTAATGCCCAGCTGGGAAAAAATTACAGCTTTTGTGTGCAGGTATACTGGGCTTGTTTCTTAGTGAAGACCTGTTTCAGGCTTCATCCTACACCTCTGTACAATCTACTGGGGAACAAAAAGGGCTCAGACTACACAGGCATTGAGACTTTTTCCAAGGCAGAGAGTTGCAGTGATACCAATCCTTTGTAGTGACCATGACTGAAAGATCATAGAATCATTTAGGTTGGAAAGGACCTTTAAGAGCATCAAGTCCAACCGTTAACCTAGCACTGCCAAGTCCACCACTAAACCATGTCCCTAAGCACCACATCCACACATCTTTTAAGTACCTCCAGGGATGGTGACTCCACCACTTCCCTGGGCAGCCTGCTCCAGTGCTTGACACCCCTTTCAATGAAGAAATTTTTCCTAATATCCAATCTAAACCTCCCCTGGCACAACTTGAGGCCATTTCCTCTTGTCCTATTGCTTGTTACTTGGGAGAAGAGACTGACACCACCTCGCTACAACCTCCTTTCAGGTAGTTGTAGAGAGCGATAAGGTCTCCCCTGAACCTCCTTTTCTCCAGGCTAAATAACCCCAGTTCCCTCAGCTGCTTCTCATAAGACTTGTGCTCTAGACCCTTCACCAGCTTTGTTGCCCTTCTTTGGACATGCAACACTGAAGAGTTAGCAATCCACATAGCAGGGAACCTCAGCAGGTGCAGGTCCATGCTGTGCTCTGCATATCCCTTGGCCGTGGGATAACCTCAGCCAGCTCAGCCACCTTACTGCAACCAAGGAGTCTGCAGGCAGCTCCCACTTGGTAGCGGCAGTTATGCCACCTCTGTGGCCTTGACTTAATCTAACAGTGCAGCAGCAAGTTCTCATGGACATCGTTTTTGTCTGACAGCAGAAATGATGAATAAAATTGTTTCCTATTAAGAAAATCCTGTAAAAGCTCAAAAGAGGAAAACGCTGGGTAACCTCTCCACAGATGGGATCTGCACCACATGCCGTCCCTGACTGGAGCACCATCCGATGCTGCACGATTCAGAGTTCCCAGCATCTGAAGGGATGTAACTCCGTCTACCCTCTTTTTTCTTCCTGTGCTAGCTCCAATAAATGGTATTTTAACCAATACTTTACAGAGTCTGAGTGCCTTTCTTACCGGCCCAGTGCTTTGCACTGGTGCACTACACCCTTAGGATCTTACCTCCAGCCCAGTGCATTTGGTCTCTTCTCTTAAAATTTAAGACCTACAGGTCTGTGGTTATAAAGATCTTTACTAAAGTAAAAAGGGATTCTACTCCAATACGTCTATGGAGAAAAACTTGAGAAGAAAGTAATTTTGGAATTCCCTAGTCAAATAAAGTGTATTCCAAAACTGCATCTTTTAGAAATCAGTATGACTTTTATTTATTTAACATGTGGAGGTGGCAGCACTGATACCACACTGTATTTTATCACAGGAAGAGATATGCACGACTTGAAATCTCCCAGGCCTAACTTCTATCATATGGAAACTACAGAAGCATCATAGCAAAACTAAACAATAACTAAACACAAGCAAAGTCCCTAAAACTTACTGTGTAATCTTTCCTAAGTCTTTAAAAAGAGCAAGAAAGCAAGCAATACAACTCAGAAAAGTTATTTTGGAGGGTGGAGGAGGGGGAGAATCAATTAGTTTGCTTCAAAATGAACTAAATTCTACTGGGGCTGAAATAATTCAAAAATCTCTTATTCACTCAATTTAGATGGCATAGTCAATAGATCTGTCAGGTCCACTATCATAAATCACAGGGAGTTTATCTGCATGAATAAAGCTTAAAGCTAACACACAGATTCAAAAGATTGAATTTAAGGAAACAAACATCTGTCAGCTTAAGTATTCAGTATCTCATTCAATAAAGAGAGAATAATTTTACTTCCAGATTTTAAAAAAAAAAAAAAAGATCAAAAGTAGTAACTCGAAAGGAATTTGTAGCTTTTTCAAGCTAGAAGTTTTGCAGTGCCTGAGGATTAAAATGATGCGCATGAGAGCTGTTTAATAACAAAAGTAGGGAAAAAGTGTTTAAAAACTATAGCCAACCTAATCTTTTCATTTATTATTATCAGAAGTGACATTTTAACATAGTTTTTGTGCCAATTTATCAAAGACAAAGTTTCTTTGTTGAAAGAATGCATTTTAATAATTTAAAATCTATAAAGCACTAATTGTTAGAAATGTGCCAATCACGTGAAGAGCTGACAAACATCTTAGTTATACCTGGGAAAACAAAGGAAAAAGACACACAAAGTTCTTTTTTTTAAGAACAGCAGATTCAATCTTAGTAGTAAGTATAATTTATGAAAACTGTATCCTTCAGCTGCTTGTTGGAGAACTTACTGGTAAAAAAGAAAACAAAATACCTTTCAAGATGTTCAAAACTATAACAAGTAATATAAAAAAAGATGACTAGAAAACCTGCTAACTAGAAAAGCAAACAAATATAAATAAGCATTGGAACAATTTATTTCTATGTGCTTGTGAGTGTGAACATATGCAGAGGCTGGGAGGACTGCATAATTTCTTTGACAACAAGGATAACTTGATGTCAAGGCCAAAAGAAGACGTAGGCACCTATCCATACCTGGTGGTATTTAGTTAGCTAAATTTGAAAATGAGAAACAGAAACTCATGCTCTGCTGCCACTTTATCAGGGAGATGCTGAAAGTTCGTAAGTACTACAACTGTTTTTTTCCAGAAGAGTTCTATACATAATTAACATCTTGCTTTTGTGTGTGCCTAGGATTGTTTAGCTTGACATAGTGAATAGCTGTTTCAAGTAAAACATATTGTGTGGAAATCAACGTACACCATTCTAGTACCAGTCTCATCAGTTCCGCATAGAGATAAAATAATCTCCCTCCTCCTCTCGCTGCGTCCTGCTTATTCATCCAAAGACTATTGACCTATTTTGGCACAATATAAAGCTTGCTATGTTCAACTGCACATCTTTTGCAATCCCTTTAAGAATCATTGCTCTCTAGGATACAGATCCCATTTTTTGCAGGAATGTGCCACTGTGCTTTTGTTCGCACCAAGACATCTTCAAATCAGTTCAGATCTTTTAAACAGTTTATATAGTGGTACACAACTGTTATATTTCCACCCTCTCACCCCACCTCTTAATCAAATATGCATGACAGAAGTGTGACAATCACAGATTTCACATTTACTGCCAGGTCAATGATGAAAGTGGTGAATATTTTCAGGTCTACCACTGGTCCTTGTGAAACCCATCTGCAGACCAACCTCGTTTTCTCACTGACAGCGATGTGGAGCTTTCAGTGCACAGTCTGCTTTGCAGTCGCTGTGTGTTCTCCTGATATCTCGTAATGCCCATTTGTTGGCATGGGTGAGCTATGCTTCTTAGTTATCAGGCTGTTTCCTGCTTTTTAATCTGACATTCATTAAAACCTCTATTTTCGGAAGTACCTCCTTTAACTTCCCACTTCCTTCAAATGCAGTTGCAGGGACTGATCAAGCTTTTTCTGCAGTCTTAAAAACTGGTGGGTGTTTAACTTCAAGGAGATCCGGCAACAGTCAATTTAGTGTAATTGTTGTAAACAAACAAAGAAATGTAAAATGAACTTACCGGTAGGAAAAAACAGTTGTTTTGTATACACCACCGTGTCTGATTACTCGAATTAGGAAAACTTGCATTTGATGAATTAAGAACTGAGGGAAAAGCTTTCACAGCATTATCCAGGAAAAACTAGAGAAAAACAACATATAATCCATTAGCTTGTCAGCTGTTTAAGGTCAAAATAGAGAAGAGAAATGGAGAAGCGGACAAAGCCTTGCCAGTAATTATTTAACTTTGGTATTTCACTGCAAATTAAAATAGAAAAGGGAAAATGACATCACTTGATTACTTGTTCCTGCATGCTTAGACAAAACCAACTTTGTTAACCTCCACCTGACACTTTCTATTTGAATAAAAGACAAAAGACTCTTTGTTATGTTACTTTCATATATCAGAAGCTCACACACACAAGAGACGATGAAATAAATTCAATATATATAATTCCTGGGTTTACCTCAACTGAACCTCCTATTCATACACAGGAAGAATTAAAGAAAGAGTAAGAAGTCTTTACTGAAGTTGATTTACACAGATGTAATCCTTCTCATAATAACGATGATGATAATATTGGTACTAAAGTTACTGAAACAGAAGAGTGGAACCAGTATCTCCTGGGTCATCAAATTCAGCCAGTTGATGTCACAGATAACCACCATCATACAGTACCCTTTGATGTATTGATCCAGTGCTTTCTTAAGGACTTAGATTTCACTGCATTAATTCCACTGCTTTGAATCTCACCACTGTTTCTAAGAACTGTTTCTAAGTTTGATCAGTATTCCTGGCCAGTTCCCATATTTTTTTTCTTCTTGTGCTAATCTCATCCTTTAGCTTTCAGATAGCTCCTTTCTCTCCCTAGTATCTACACTGCCAATATTTAATGCCATCTCAGCCTTCACTGTGCTCAGCAATCTATGTTTTTCTAGTTTCTTCGCAGAAAAAAAGCTCTTCATTCCCCTGATCATTCCAGTAGTCACCCTCTGTACATACCTCTTTCAATTCAACGTTCTAGGTGACCAAAACTGCAAACACCCTTCCCAGATTTTGTCAGTGAGTTGTGCAATAGCATTAATACTAATTCTGCAGAAAATATGTTTTCATACATCCTAGAATGACAGCTCCTTTGCTCACAGCTAAAATACCTTCATAGCTCACCGTATCTCACGTAAGCGGGGCTCAGACAGATCATGACATTATAGCAGCTTAACACATTGCTGCACATTGACATCATGCTCAGCAAATGTGAGGTAGTTTTCCTTCATTAGGACTCACTTAAGTAAATGTGGTTTATACTTACCATGAGGGAAGAGCAGTCACATGGATGGTTACTGTGATTCAGCTGAGTTGTCATTAAACCCACATAATTAATTAAAATCCTGAACTCATTGCATGTCCATCTGATGAGCTTCCAACTTGTATCAGAATTTCTTGTCACTGGTCTGTCAGACCAACCATAATCTTGCGCTCTGTTCTACTAAATTTCATCCTAGTTCTTTCATCCTAGTTCTTTTACTCAAATCCTCAGCTGACTTCTTCCTTTCTAAAATCCCAATCTTTCCCTCATAGACATTGCCTGTCATCTTAATTTCATTAGCAAATTTCACAGTCCCTCTCATACACTGTATATGAAAATCCACACTGGCTTGACCATTGCAGAGCTCCACAGGTTGCCTCCCTCTCACCCGTTGTTCTCTGCAGGTAGCCAGTTTGTAACTCACCTATAAATTCTTTCCCCATCCCCGTCTTTACCTACTGCCCCAGAGAAAATCTGCTCAGTTTCACTCAGAGTAAGCAAATGTGGATCAAAATAGTTTATTGATTTACTAACTAACACTAGATCTGGTCCGCCACAGCTCTGTATAGCCAAGTCTTGAAAACTTCCAAGGATGGAGACCCCACAATCCCCCTTGGCAACGTGTCCCAGCACTGTACTAAATCAACAGTGACTTTTTTTTCTTTTTAAAGACTATCCAACCTCCCAAGCCACCACCCGTGGTCAGTGCCCCTTGATATGTTTTGTGGCACTGCTGAGAAGAGTTTGAAACCATTATCTCTGTAACGCCCTTTCAACAGAAGCAGGACCGGTTGCGGACTTGCGAAGGCGATAGATATGCCACCTGCTACCAAGACTGCTTTACAAGAAGTTGGCACTCACCTTGGTTGGTACAGTTGCACTTCACTAACATGCTTCTCTGACTGTTTATGTGCAACTACACATAATTAACCCGCAACCAGTGAACTAAACAGTCAGGATCAGTATCAGTAATACAACAGATAAACTGCAAAACCAGACCCTACAAAGTGTTAATAAACACCTACAGATTTTGAAACACCCTTCTATAACTAATCGCAAAGAGCTCTAATCATGTACACACACAGAGTTATATGCATATCTGCCCCTTCTCACAGGACGTGTGGATTAAATGCACACGCTCCCTCTTGTGGGAGCGTGGTTTACCCTACTTGCACACCCGTCCTGTAAGGAGATGTGGGTGCTCTAGCTTTATGTGCACCTGTGCAACTCTCTACAAATTGTTCATGCACATGCTAGTGAGAAAGCACCCCGCGAGTTCACGGACACAGACAAACCTGAAGTGTGGGTCCCTGCTTGTCACAGCCTGCGCTGTTGCAGAGCAGGCAGCTCACAGTATCCGACCGGGAGGCTGCTCTCGCTGGCCGAGGCAGAGGTACGATGCCAGAGGTACGATGCCGGAGGGGTGACTTACGGCAGTATCAAAATAGGTTTTGACAGTCAGCTGTTTACACTTACAAGTCTCTGCCTCCTGTTACAGATTTCCATGCTTCTTTTATACTTCTTCTCACACTATTTCTTCCTTTACTTCAGAATCCCTTCTGAAGTCCCTTGGTTACTGTTTAAGCCAGCTGATGCTGGTTTTCCTCTTTAACAGGAACAATTTTGGGCAAAGGCCCTCCAGACAGCTTTAAGTATTTAATCCCCTTCCCTACCCCCAACTATTTAAATTGACATTCTCATCTTAATAGATGTTGTTAACCAGGTCATTTGCCAAGGATGGGCAAAAAGAGTGTCCACATCCCACTAGTAGCGCATTTACTTTTTTTGCAAACATGAAATAACTGTATTTAATTTCAGAATCCCATCCCACACACGTCCACAGAACAGAAGATTATATACCATGAAGAACTCAAACACAATTACATTATATAAACATATATGTGTATATATATTAATATATATTAATTTCTATTAAAGCATTTTAATTTGGGGTTTGAGATTCTGACCTATAAATGTTAGCTGTATACACAGAATGCTATATGAAATGTAGGATATCTATGAATACATAAATATAGAAAGGAAAAAAAAAAGGATATGGAAATGTTGTCATCTCCCATGAGCCAAACAACACTTATTTCTGAATGATGTGTTTGTACTTGTCTTTCTTGTCTCTCATCAGTTATCTACATCTGCTATCACGCTTTGGAGATATATATTGTTCTTCAACATAGTATTTTTTTGTAAGAGACAGCTCAGTCCTACTAAGCAGTCACACCTACTCAAATGACTCAAATGAAAGCAATATTTTTTATGAATACCAATGTTTGCCAGGGAACATCTGAGCACACTACCATTAAATTCTCATTTTAACTTCATATATTCTAACAGCTTTTTCTTTTCTTGTGTTCGTATAATCTGCAATCTTCAGTAGTGAGTTTTTTGCCTCACATGATGAAAATACCTGCTGTGCTGCTATTTCTTTCAACAGGAGCCTTGTGGTGACAAACCCTTCCTCTGCAACATAGGGTAAGCAAGTTAGTGCATCTCTTTTGTTATCTGACCAAAAATCTGCAAAAGACTATACAATACAGTAGTTTAGATCTTACTAAAAACAAAGCCAACTTTCTCACCAAGGTACTTTCAACCCTTCTCTACAATCCATAACACACCAGAACCAAGGCGTCACAATGAACATGGTCCGATGTAAACGTGCCAAGCTGAATGGGTTGTATCTCACCTTACTAAGCAAGTGGGCTTGCTGATATCCATATTAATGTGCATAAAATAGCATCCTACTGAAAAGAAGGAAAGGTGGCAGAATTTAATATTAAGTGCAGTAATCAAATGCACACTGAATTAAACAACTATGGAATAAACAATAAAATGGAAAGTTTTAATAGTTACTATGTGAATGGGTTGACCCCGTGACAGGTGGGCAGGAGGCAGAAAGCTGGGAAATAGCCCTCCATTGAACTACAGAATCACAGAGTAAAAGGCAAAATTAATTGATTCAAGTGCCAACTATGGTTATCAACCTGTGGTAGCATGATGTCATGCAGTAGCCATCTGTAAAGACAAATACTAATATCATCTTCTGTGCAAAAAGAAGCCAAAGGCTACCCTCAGAACACTAACAAGTGCCCTTTTGCACACCAGCAAGAAACCCCGCAGCCCAGAAGTAAGCTCTTTAGGAAGAAGGTGCTCCAGGATCAGCAGTTCCAGAGCAGAGCTGTACTTAATCAATGGAAACACATAAGCAGCAAAAGCAAAGGTTTGGCATGCTACCAAAAAGTGCAGCTCAATTGAATTTACAGCTTACGTTTAATTAGATCACATCATTGTTTTCTCTTCCTTATTATACAAAATTATACTGGAAATGGACATGCGAAGACTATAAAGAAAAGTATAAAAAACATCTTTGTCACCATCCCTCTCTCTCCCCACTACCTCCTTGCCTTATATATACACGCAACTATAAATTAATTTTCTGCCTTTCCAGGAGAGCTATGCAATCGCCTCAAGACACAGTGGTCTACAGTTTTTATAGTGCTGTTGTGAAGAAACTTGTTCATGTTTGTGCCCTACTCTTTTGTTCAGCGAAAGACAGAGTGAGAAGAGTATACTTTTAAGTATGGCAGAAGCATGTAAGTCTGGTACCATAGGTTGAACTAGAGGATTTACATTTTTCTTAACACAAAAAAAAATGAAGCAATGATGCTTTTGTTCAGCATTGCTCTTTTGTTTGAACCTCCAAGGCAAACATGCAGGACTCCTCTTCTTTGTTTTTCATTTTTCTACCAACCCTCCAAATATCCATGTGACTTAGGAGAACTTCTCAAAATGCATATTACCGCTTCCTTTGAAAAATGCCAGTTGGTCTGGCAGCTGAGTCAGGAATTAAATGACATGACTGCAGCTGTGCATTCCCCTTTCTCCTTCCAACTCCTAGGCCAGGTCAAGCTCTAGGCAGTGTCTGTTTATTCTTCTTAAAAGAAATGCATTAGCCACCCTCCAAAACAGGGTCTTCAATATGCTAGGCACTGTGGGGACATATAATTAGAGCATATCTGCCAAAGAGTTTGCCTATTAAAAATACAGCACTGAGCAAGATCAGCAACTGTATTAACAGCGTTGGCTACACTAAAAGGAAGGGAAACCAACTTTCTGCTGTAAGAATGAAAGCAGGTTTGCTTAATTATTTGTCATTATTAAAACACAGGTTTTCAGCCATGACTAGAGGGAGAACAATATGGGGCCAATACTTGCATCATTTAAGGCAGCTCGTGCTCACAGACGTACATTAAACAATGGAGCAAAAATACTCAAACCTCTGTCAGTCTTCACATTTCTAAAGACATGTTCTTTCAAAGGAAATAGTCCAGTTGTTCAAAATCCACTGGACGAAAGACAGGAAAGCAAATAACATCCAGAGGAGGGCCGCAAAAATGATCAGAGGAATGGAACCTGTCTCCTATGAGGAAAGGCTGAGAGAATTGGGGTTGTTCAGCCTGGAGAAGAGAAGGCTCTGGGGAGACCTTATTGCGGCCTGTCAGTACTTGAAGGGGACTAGATGACCTTTAAAGGTCCCTTCCAACCCAAACTATTCTACGATTCTATGATCCTGAATCTGAAAGCTGGTAGTTAGGGCACCTTCCTGGGAGAGTATAGCCCTGAGATCCTGTTGCTGTGCCAAGAACCATTCTTGCATTTGATGCAGAAGTCACTGAAACAAAGAGCTGTTCCAGGGCTCCTTCATCATGCCATGTTCCTTGAGATCACATGAATCCCAGAGGATGGTGAGGCACAATCATTTGATGTATTGTATGCAGTCATTCATTCAGCTTCCAAGAATCAACTTTTTGCAGTCATGCAGTCCTACTGTCTCTCTGAGATGTCTGGATTGTTCCCTGCAATATACTTTCTCATGTTCGGTTTAATGCAGGTCAGCTTCGCAAAAACAGTTTTTCTCAGCCATTGGTTGTTGCCCTGCTCTATATATGGCACCAGATCTAATGCTGAATGGAAGCAGCATTAGTCACCCTCTCCCTTCAGCTAAGAAGTACTTGATAATTATGTGACATTAGATGTTTTTTAACTTCCCTCCACTGATCATGACTTTATATCTCTCAAACAGGAAGACTAGATTCAGATGTCTGCTGAAACAGCTAATTTGAAATAAAATTGCACCCCACTCTTTTCTAATGTCTCTTGACCATAAAGACTGAGTTTTATTTGACATTTTGGTCTTAATTATGATTTATTAGGTGTGGGATGGTTAGACGCTTTTTATCTCCATTAAATCTTAATGGCTACATTTTGCCTTTTTCTACTGAAAGTGTTCATGGAAATAAATGCAGTTAATGGACTCTGCTATTAAGTACATGTTGCTTGGAGATATAATAATGATACTTCAGAGTCTCTCCCACAATTTGCTATTAATATTAAGGAAATGCAAATTTCACAATCACATTTAAAGTCATTTTTTCTAGTCAAACTATTAAGATTTAGTTTCAAGGTGGGAATTGTACTTAAAATTATCATCTCATGAATATCATGGAGCATGATTATTTGTAATACTGCAGACATTACTGATAAGGCACGAAGACTTTAAAATACAGCCTATTAAGTTCTACTGTAACATTCAGTCCACATAAAAGTGGACTTGAACCAATAAAACTAAAAACTTCTTCTAAAAATGAAGTGGGCTGTACACAATAGTAGAACTTCAGTCTAAGGAAAAAACAGTTGCTGACCATATCTTCTTTTACACTTTTTAGCTTAATAACTAACCATATGGTTGCATGACCTCTAGCTCAAAGTATACTTTAAACCCAAGTAGGTTATTTCATTTCATCTTATACATTTATATAGTTCAAAATAAGAGAAAGCCAAATCTGACTGACATTTTACAAGCTAGTCCATCTCTGCGTTTTGTCCTGTAGTATGCCAAATAACTTTTGCTTGGCTGAAGGTTATCCTTCATAAAGGCATATAGTCTTCATCTGAGACGTGATGGAGAATCAAAAACTTTTCAAAATAATTTTTTCCCATTGCTAACTGCCTTCACTGCTAAAAAGTGAGCTTATTTTCTCATTTTCCACTGCTTCTTTGAGTTTTTCCTCTACCAGCCTTATACACCAAATTCAATTAGCTGAATTTTAAATTCTTGAACATGGAATGATTTTTCAGTCTATCCCTTCTCCTTAAAAAAGCAGGAGAAAGAAAGGAAAATATCTACTTTCCTGAAAAGAAAACCAATAAAAACAAGACTAGGATAATTTAACAGAAAAAATGCAGAGCAGGTTCTACCAGAAATTTCAAATGTTCACATTTAAAAGCCCACATTACATCATTACATCATCCTGACAAGTTTAGTACTTTCTGTAACAAATGATTGACTAAGGGTCCCCTGAAATACTGTGGGAAAACAAAATAAAACAGTGTAGGTATTACCAAACTTTAAGTCCTTTATGAACCTCAAGTAACAAAAGTTCCAGCAACTCAAGGAAGTGCTGAAGTTGCAATTTCGAAAGTACTGAAGTTCAAATCTCACTCACTTGAAATGTGACTAATATCTATGCATTAATGTTGTAATGAAAACATTACCTAAATAAATATTACAGTTCCCATTTTGCAGATACAGAACTGATCTGGAACACTTTCACAGGTTTACAAATAGAACCAGACTCAGCCAACAGGGCAAAAAAAAGGAAGTTTTTTGATCCCATATACTGCTTACCCCATTAGACAACACATCCGTCAGAATAAATGAGGACATTAAGATTCAGGCATTATGCAGACTAATGACAGATCTACTCTGTATTTGCTATAGTTACAAAAGAATAACAGAATTACATGGATTTTCCCTATTAGAATAGAAAAGAAAAGCACAGGTGGAAATTCTTAAAGTAGAGGTTAGCCCTAACAAACTTGTAGTTCAGTACTTTTGAAGTTTTGATGTAACTTTGAATTCTTTTTCTTTTTCAAAAAAAAAAAAAAAGACAAGCACGTGAAATTCAATAATGTATACATTATGATAATTTTGTGATCAGCAGAGGAGCATCACAAATCTGAATAAAGCTTAGTTCGTTTTGCACAAAGTCTTCCATGCATCCTATAAGGAGATACTTCCTTTTTTGAACAAGACTCTTTTTCTAAGCAATGCATAGATGAGCAAGGGATTTGAACAATTCAAACCTGGGATTTAACTATCTTCTATTCCTTATAAATTACATTTTTCTTTAATAAATTTAGCCAAGATTCGAGCTCTTGCTGAGCATCCTGTTTGCAGAGGTTCCCATTATACAGTATGTTTTCTCTTGCTCTGCTTTACATTTCTGTCTCTGGCAATCACTATCATGTAAGTTCCTGGCATAACCATAAGCCATAAATTTGACATCTAAACAAATACTGAACAAAAAGAAAGATCTTAAAAGAACAAAAAAAACCAAGAAAAAATTACCCCTTTTTCCCTTACCATGTTGAATACAGCCATAGTTAATATTATAGCAGTGGTTGTCAATGTAAGAGTGATCCGTGGCCAAGGACGGTTTGCAATTATTCCAGATGATTTCAGGATCCACAACAATGAAGCTGATGCTTTCTTGCTACATTGCTAAGTGCAAAGAGTTTAAAAAAGATAAAACAAAAATAGCTTTAATATATTTAAATACTATAAACAAGGGTAGAATTAAGAAGGCTCAAGATTGAGGGCAGCATTAATCTTGAGACATTGTACAGAAGTATTCAACTATTATATTCTCATAAGAGTTACAGATCATGATTATACATGAGACTAAATGCAAATTTAGTTAAAATATCTGCCATAATATCAATTGTGTTAAATAATTATAATTTGCAAGTACCTTATTAATAATTCAATATATATTACTAATAATAACAAATACAGAGTTGACAGTGGTGTCATTACCTCTAATACCAGTAAAAAACAAGCAAACAAACTGACCTCCCCCACCTCAACTGAAAGAGCAATATTTAGTAGCCTCTGGAAACTTCAAAACGTAAATAATGATTATGCAAATTCTTTGACAGACAGAGGTCTCCTCACGCAGGATAAAGGCTGTATACATTGATATATGCCTGGCAGTCTACAAAATAGTGGGGTTTCTGGGTTTTTCTTTCATTTGTTTGGAGACTTGTTTGATAATTCATTTTAAGTGAAAGGTAACTCAGCAAAGCAAATCAACCTTCCCTAAAACGATTTAGAAAACAAATAAGCATTTCATACAACAATCAGACTTACAATTTGACACAAAGCGTATTTAGTGAATAGAAATTTTTTCTTATACAGTGGCAAAAATTAACAATAAAAAACTCTGACTCATTTAACCTGTTTCCAAGAACACATTGCAACAGCCTCCATTCATACATGCATAGTGCCTAGAGGCACAAGATGCTCACACAGAATAAATGACAATTTGGGGCACATCCAATAAATATTAATTTTCCCAAACTTTAGCAATGAGGAGGTAAGGTTGCCTAGAAGCATCTTGTGCCCTTTCCAAATGACAATTTCAGCTATACTGAAACCTCTGTAAAAAAGGCAATGAAAAGTTAAGGAACATGACAGTCCCACAAAAGCATTTGTTTTTTATCAACTCGTTTTCTCTATTTACTTAATATTATCAGAGATCACTTTACATATTGTTTTCACCCCAGCCACAGCAATCAGCAGAGACACAAGCACAGGAATTCTCTGAAATGAAAACTCAAGCACTAAAAACTACCAAATATAGGACTTAACTTACAGCACTTATCTATTAGTTCAGGTTCAATAGCTATAGCACATCACGCTAAATTACACTATTACCCAACACATGTGATGTAGTTTACATGAAGGTCTTTGTCATACTGCACATAACTATTTCCCTCCCAATTACACACTATTTGGACAAGTCCACTGTATATCTAGAGCTTTTTTACATATTGTTTCCTTTTATGATAGGGAGTTTTGCATACTGAATTGGACAGATTCTGCGCAAATGAAGTCAGTTTCAGGAAGGTCAAAACAATAACCAGAATCTCAAGGATGGACATTAAAAAAACCCCACGTGAACTCAAGGGACGTGCATTTTTGAGTAAGAAACTCCTGCTTAAATGCCTTTTTGAACTTCCAAACCTTGTTCTCCACCCCTAAGTACATAGCAAATTTCAACATAATTTGAATCCACATGTAGATTTTAGAAAAGTTTTGTCATTCTTGCCAAAAAGTAAAAAGCACAAAGCCTAGATTGCTGCTGTTGCTACAGAAAGGGAGTATTCAACTGGATGCAGGGAATGGATCTGTGTGAAAATGATCGTTCATCTGTCTAGTCTGCCTAAAACCTGATGAGTCAGGGAGCTTGGATTTATGGCAAATTAAACCAGTCATGAAATCATGCCTTAAATTACTCATTGCCTTTGTTATAGCACATCTGGAGCTTTACCACAACAGTAAAATTCATAATAAAAAGTATCTGGTTTAGGCCAGATAATTTATTTTCATCATTAGCTTCTTTTCTTGGAATTTCTTATCCTGAAGACTACATTGTTCTGTGATTTTCTTGGAAGTTTAGAAGTAGCTGGAATAGTTTAAGTTGGATTAGGGACAAAACTAGGCAGGAACACTGAGAAAGTATGAGGAATATAAAGTGGATAAGAAATTATATAGATAAAGCAGTACATCATGTTCTCCTTTCTGAATTACGTTACAGGGAGCTACACAGTTCAAGGAAAGTCTTTAGGATAAGAAATTCCAAGAAAAGAAGCTAATTATCTGACCTAAACCAGATATATTTTATTATGAATTTTACTGTTTTTAGGTTATCTGACTAAAGGCTAATCAATTTAAACACAAAGACCTGGTGATGATCAAAAGGACAATTATAGATGGTGAAACCAAAGTAACCTAATCAGTGAAGAACAGAAGCCACTGAATCTGCTGCTCCTAAGACCATCGAAGGAGACCGTTTCAGCCACAGTTTCTGATGGGAAACCTACCAAGAAACCTCAACGAAAAAAACTCCCTTTCCAGGATGCCCTGCAGACTAAGGGCGATTACTGCCTAAAAGGATAGTATGCTGGCACAGGGCAGATAATTTTGCAATGGAGCAGAGAGAAACTTTAGATGGTGTAAAATTTGGCATGTAACATTATGGCATGTTTTAAGGGCATTGTGGGTATGTGGAAAACTTACAGGATGTTTAGGGGATGGGACAAATGCAGATCAGGGAGGAACAAGCATAGGTAAATGGAGAAGAGGGGATGAAAGGAAATGGCTGCATGTAAACACTTGTCTAAATGAGACTATTGCATATTCTTATTAAAACCTATCCCTAACCATCTTCTGTGTAAGTGCAGTCCTTATTCTGAGCCTGCATGTGTGCAAATGCTAGCAAACTTCATGCTGGACTAGATGGCAAGTAGCACAGGATGGGTGCCAGCCACTGGAGAGAGCTCGCTTACATGTCTGAGGCAACGGAGGGCCTGGGTGCCAGCAACTGAAGCGTCTCAGACCAGTCCTTGGAGAGACTCATGAGGTGTGTGTGGGAGTGTGTACATAACCATTAGGAAACTTCAAGCTGGACTGGCTGGTAAGTAGGTGATCTACATTTGGAGAGACCCAAGGTTTGAGCCAGTCACTGCGTAAGGGAGGCAGAGGCTGGGCATGGATATTGTATCAACTTAAAGCCCATACTGAGTGACCCACAAACGCGAGTGTGCCTGTGGATGATGACAGTATATTCCACTAGCAAACTTCAGTCCTGATCAGCCAGAAAGGAGGAACTAGACCATCAGTGTTGTTCATATTTACATGACTGCTGCTTGCTTTTATGTGGGTGCTGGTAAAAGAGCTGCTTCTCTGCATATCTGTGTCGTTGGTCCTGTGTATACGGTATATGCCTGTGTGCCTATTGGGAATACATGCTCAGCCTCACTACTGGTTGTACCTGGGACACCGTACTGACAGCCTCCAATCGATGGGAGTGGGACAGGAGGATCCCCTGGGTCTTTAATTCCATCAAATTGGGCTCCAGTGGACCAGGAAGGAGCACTCCCCTGGCTCGTGAACTCCACTGGATTCAACAAGCTCTAGCAGATCCCATTTTCAATTTCAGAACTTTAAAAAACATAGCTCAGTAACAGATGCAAAACAATGTCATAAAAAAGATGTTTTCATGTTTTTCTAGTGCTAAGCAATGTAAATTGATGGTTTCCTCTGCACAAATGAACAACTTGTGTTATGTTAATTCTGAAGATAAAATTAAGTTTCACACAGAAAATCTCTGTTCAATCCCAACATCTAAATACACGAACGTTGGCATCAATTGATGGAGATTTCTCAGACTTTTCTACTTTAACATCAACGCTTCCAGTTGTTAAATTTGAACCTTTCTTAATTTTTTTAAAGTAATAATTGAAAAAATTACAGTACAGAATTGCTGAGATTACTTAGCAATGTCCATGTTGAGAACTGCATTTATTGCTGAGGACTGCTTTATTGTTTTCCAAGTACCTGTACACTTTTGAACAGACTTGTGTAACTTCTGTACCAAAATTCCTTGCAATAAGTCTAAATTTCTTTTGCTTACAAGATTTTTGATCAATATCACCTGACTTTGCTAATGGATTTTAGCAAGGAGGAACTAATTGGACTGATTTTCGACATTTCTTTAAAAAGTTATTTTTCTGCTTCCATTTAAAAAAAAAGTAATTATGTTCTCTGGGCAAGTTTATCACTAAGAAAAGTTCTGGAGAATAAAATAAATTTCAGGAAACAATGTATCATTCAGCCAGTGTGATTAATTAATAAAGAGATTCCATTCTTCCAGCTGCTATTGCTAAAATTACAGATATTGCTGGCTCTGACCTGAAGAAAAATGTGAGTGTTGTTAGACTGCAACTTCAAAAATGAAGTTGTAGTTATTTCCACTTGTAAAACAGAAGCACACCACAACTCAGTGATGCATTTCTTGACAGGCTGTTTAATGCACAGTTCTGAGTTCTGGAGGGGAAGGACCACTGTTTATTTAATACATCTGTCATGCCCACCTGGTTTGTTAAATAGATGACAGGTCTCTCTAATAGCAGAGAGAGCAGCCTACATAGGTTAAGCCAATGAGGCTCCTGAAAGGAAAATTTGTGACAAAACCCTGATTCACACTAAAAATCTTTAAACCATTGAGTAGAAATTCCTTGGAAAACAGAAAGAATACACTGTTGATCAGTAATTCTCTATGTGAATTAACAGATTTGCTGAACTTCATTTCACTTTTGAGCAGCCTAAATCCAGTCCATAGACAGTACATCTGCAGCAGTTCAGTACTGCTGAAAATTTAGGGAACTCCTGGAAGCAGAACTGGAGTGGTGGGGTGATCATTAAATTCAGACTCTTAATAGCACTGCAGAACTATACACGTTTATTTTGCTGATTCATTAGCTTATGTCAAATACATTTTCTTGTAAATGTTATGTCTCATTTGCAATTTTCTTAAGAAAAAGAAGTATGAGATGAAAGGAAGAAAGTAATCATTTCTAGAAAGCATGCAAGAAGGGTAAGACATCAGATCTCAGTAGCATTAGCTTCTGTGTTTATTCTAAGCAGAGCTGGCAGAATATGGTTCAGTGTTTATCACTTACCAACTAGAAATAATAGGTATTTGTAGTATGAAAGGTGACTAATGTACTACCTTTTCATCTGAACGTGTTAAATCTGATATGACAGCTCAGCATGATAGTGAGTAATAACTTATTTTGAATATTCAGGTTATTAAAATGTATCCTGTGTTGTCTTTCCACACACAGAAACCTACTTCAGCATTTAACAAAATGAATGCTGTCTTTCTGAGTGAGATCAAGGAACTGGTGCAAGAATTAATTGTGATAGCTATGTTGTAGATGAAAGACAGTATCGCAAGAGCTGTCACACTTCTTCACGTGCTAGCAGAGCTTGGAACATCTTGACTGAAGACCTCTTATTTACAGAAAGCCAGTGAAACACATTTTCTATAGTTCTATTATTGTTCTTTTCATGTTGCATTCAAATGCAACTTAATATTTTACTAATACCGATGTTACAAAGAATGAAATCAAGAGAAACAAAAAGCCCCCAAATGACGATTTTTTTCACATGCTCATTTTCACTCAGACTTGAAGAAGACACCAAAGTTCAAATTCAAAGAACTGCTGACGATGATTACACTGACTTAAGCTTGGAGAAGGGTGATTTTTGCATAGAGACACAGGCTTATACTTTACATACTTTCTAATGGTCCTATTGTTGATAAAAAGAACCAAAGTATTTCTAAAATGAGTACTGTAACCAAGCTTTTGAACTCCATGGTGGCACCTGTAAATCTAAGCCAGGCATTTTGAATCATACAAAATGCATCCAGGTGAAGAGTCTACTCAATTTATATTGGATACAACTGGTTTGACAAAAGCTAGAATCCTGAGATGCTCTCTGTTTTCGTCCTTCTTATTAATTAACTGTAGGGAAAATTGTTTGCATACTGGACTGTTGGTATTAGGAAGCATACTTGGATATCTCTTTATTTGGAGGTAACTTACTATCTCATCTTGGGCAAAGACACTAAAAGGCAGAATTGCTGGCTTTTAAAAAAATTCAAGGTAGTCTCACTCATCAAAAAATATTAAAAGAGAACTTATTGGCACAACAGATATAAGAAACTTGTGGTTTTCGCCAGGTTAGGCAACTTCTTCAGTTGGTCACAATCACATAACATGTCATAAACATAAAACTCAAGAAGAAGTAAGGAGAAGGATTTTTGTTACTGAAATCAGTACATTTCTAACAGTTCCTGAAGTCTGAACATAGTACTTAACTTAGTGATGATGGATTTGCTGTTACAGTGCCTGTGCTAGAGACTCATCAGAATGACTTTTAGGTTTGATGAGCCTCTTTCATGGGCTCTGCTGTAGGTGCCAAAGTGAGTTCTGTAGGTGCCTCTCTGAGTTCTCCCTGCCTTCCCCCATCCCTGTTTTAATCTTAATTTACAAGCAAAGCCTTACTGTTGAAGAAACTCAAGGGCCTTGATCTTTCATTCGTACCTGCATTAAGAGAGACACTCGCATCAGAGGTAAGACGCCAGGTCAAAAATAATTTCCAAGTAGTGCTGATGCTGATATTCCTGTCCTTGCAGAGCTTTTAAGTATCTTGAGTGTACACAGTCTTTTCGACTGTTAAGTACCAATGCCAATTGCTTTAGAGTAAAATACAAATCCTTGCAAACAAAGGTAAAGATCGTGTATCACTCTTTATACAGTGGTGTGGTGTAATGCAACAAATATAACACGCTCTCTTCTAGCAGGGACAGGACTGCTCACATACTGGCTGGACTTTGTTACATGCTCCGGTGACCTCAAATCAGAGCATCTTTCTCAACTGTGGAGCCAGTTATTTTCTGATGTTTGTTTTGTTGGTATTGTGTTCTGCTAATTCCATGGTTCAATTGGGTATTTAACAGAGACTATAAACATGTTCAGATGAGATGATAGGAAAGAAATGTTTTTACTTCTAATCTTCCTTGTTAGCTGAAGTAGCTAAATAGGTTTGCAAGGTACAAACATGTGCAACAAAAAGCCGTTTCATATTAATGGAAAATAACTGGCACAAAGAGTATGTGGTACCAATTAAGTGCATGCATGTCCCAGGTAATACAAAGAAATTTTTGAGACTGTATTTAAATCAATGCACAAAGAACATCTGCTTGAGACTAATAATTTTTCGGCAGGCTACCTCAGCTACCACAGAGATCTATCCTTTACATGCTTACTATGTTTTTTTTTCTATTGATTGCATTACATTTTCCAATGTATCATTTAGGTAACCAGATGTCTGCCTCCTTGCATTCACATCAGGAGGTAAAACACATCTAACAGTTACCAGATCTGAGGCATTTCACATTCATTCTATGAACTCATCTATACTTCAAGAAGATAAAGAAAAGAGACACAGAAAATATATGAGCTAAAAGACAATCACTGTCCTCTAGCTGCATGTAATTTGGGAAGGAAACCTCTCAAGGAAAATTCAAAGAAGATATTCAAAATTAATAAAAAAGAATAGCCTACATTTAAAATATGAAAATATATACCAAAAAGGATCTTTAAGACCAAAAATACTCATAATCTTAAGATTTAACTCTAAATACTGTGATTATCTAAAAAGGTAAAAAAAAAAAATGCATAGGCACAAAGAAATATTTAGAATACAAAAGATACAAATCCATTTCAAGTTTCAGGACATACATTTTAGCTAGGATTGATGAAGGTTTAAGGCCTATGGGCAAACGACTGTTCCTATGAGATCTGTCAGCCCTCCCTGCCCTCGGCCGGTTTGCCCAAGACCGGCAGGGGATGTCACGCCGCAAAGGCAGGGTCTGGAAGTCTGTAACCTCGTTATTATTTGTGCTACCACTTTGCTGCACCATTTGATGGAAATGTTCCTATTCTTATTTAATGGCTGATATTATCTCTTCACAACAGATTGAGTTGGACTGCACTGCAGTGCTGCCAAAGAGTAAGATCAACTAATAATAAACTGAGTGAAAGAGTGAGCACAAATCTCTTCTTACAATATTGTAATTAAATTCCATAGGAGCTAGTAATTTTAGCATTACAGTCTGGATTTTTTTTTTCATTTACCAATGAAATGAAAATCATACAGAGAAACTTGTTCAAAGTTGGTTTTTGTGTGACTTACTCTATGCTGGTGACAGCCATTTATAATCGGTGGGGACTGAGAGGACAACGTGTCAAAGTATTGAGACAAGCGCATAATGCAGTGACAGCAGGTGTTCTAACAAGAACTTAGATTTTGCTGTCTTTGCCAGCACTACAGGTCCCACTCTATACACCTCATAACAGTCATGTAAATATTTGACTACTGCTGCAAGCTTATGTACCAGGTGCAGGTGCCCAGCTTGGTGGTGGGGCCTGCAGGGGCAGCCCCTGTGAGGCGCGGCCGGGGCTGCCCCGTGCCGGACACAGCCGGTTCCAGCCGGCTCCTCCGGCCCTACCGCAGGGCACGGCTGAGCCCCTCAGCCACGGGCGGGCGCCTCGGGGAGAGCCTGGGTAAGGAAGGGCAGAAAATGTTGGGCAGAGAGAGGAGGAGGGAACCAAAAGAGTGAGAAACAGCGGAGGGAACACCAAGGTTGGAGGAGAAGGAGGAGGAGGAGGTGCTCCATGTTGGAGCAGATGTCCACACTGCAGCATGTGGAGGACCCACGCTGGAGCAGGGCGAAAGTGTGAAGGGAAGGAGCAGCAGAGAGAAATGTTTATGTACTGGCCACCCTCCACTCCCTCTTGTGCTGCCTGCGGGGAGATAGAGGAGTCTGGAGCGAAGGAGTGAAGCTGAGTTTGGGAGAGGGGGGAAGAATGGTGTGGCTTTAATATTTGTTTTTGTTTCTTACTACCCAAATCTATTTTAATTGGCAATAAATTAAATTAATTTTCCCCGAGTTGAGTCTGCTTTGTCTGTGACAGTAATTGGTAAGTGATCTCCCTGCCTTTATCTCAACCCACGAGCTTTCTCATCCTATTTTCCTCCCCCATCCCGCTGAGGAGGTAGAGTGAGTGAAGAGCTGGGTGGGTGTCTGGCCCATAGCCAACACTAACCCACCACAGTTCATCCGTCAGGGTCAGTCAGGCCCCAAAAATTATCTTCTTTTTTTGTGCATTTTTAAAAGATATTTGGTGATTTTAAACTCTGTCATTACATGCAGGTGTGTGTACACACAAGCACATCCACATTTACTACATGCATTCTAAAATGTACCCTTTTAGAAAAAGAGGTGGGAAAAACCCACATTAGCAAAAAAAAACCACACCAAACTCAAACCTAGTTGGGATTACAGATGATAAAGCTTGATTTCTGTTAACACTGACAATAAAAACTCTGAGTGTTAAAACTCAGATATTGATACTTGTTTGCTTGAGAATTTCAGGCTTTTTCTTCTAGAGAGAAAACATTTACAGTTAGGGGTCAGATACTGCAATGGATATGCTACCGAAACATAACATAGGGTGTCACTGTGGTTAAAGCCGCAAAACAATACTTGGATTTTGACATGAAGGAAGAAATCTTAGGGAGAGGACAGGGGAAAGATAAACTTACTGCCTCTTTTGTTAGCTGCCTCTCACCCATCACCTTACAGAACTATGTCCATGCTCATGAAGAAAAGACAGCGCTGCATCAACTATGGTCATAACTTACTTGCTGAAAGGCTTCTTAGCAGCATAGCTTCTGCATTAGAGCAGCTGAACTTATAAAGACATAGATATAAATAGCTCCTCTTCAAGCTATTTGGGTTAGAACATGACATCTCGCAAGTCAACAGAAATGCAGTAATAGGTCTTCATTTCTGGGAAGTATTTAGAGTACATTCAAGACATAGGAAAAACAGCATTGAAAGTAGGTGTTAGATATTATTCAAGTGGCACGACTCCTCAACTCTGACTTGGAATATTTGCTTAGCCATCCCTTTAAATGCAGGAAAATACATTTGTATTCCTCCTACATTATAAATAAAAGCCCCAGGAGAGTGTATGTCCCAACACTTCTCGATACCATTTCATTGGCACCTCTTTTTTCTACAGGAAAAAGGCTGGCTTTTCCTTGAAAGATTTTTTTTTTTAATTGCTTATTCAACAGCAGTACTCTGACTCCATCATTTTACTCTGATGTCAATAAAAAACAGCAATCAAGCATGACATTACATAATAACTAATTTTTGCTGTTAAGTAATAGCAATACCTCTAGGACCTCACTCCAAGGATTTAAAATATTTAAAAATACTGTTGCATTATATCTCAGATTAATTCCTGAGTAGTGGCAACATCCCTACCTCATTGGATAGACAGCTGAAGCGTAGATTAATTACATTTTCTTAAAAATATGTCCTGGTTAATTACAAGCACCACAAGGGAAAAGGGAGAAATTACAAAATCCCGTTTCTTCTATTTCTTGCTTCAACTGCCAGGCTACCTTTCCTTACTGCATAGTGATGTAATTGTCTTTCCCATGTGCATGTTTTACTTTTTTATAAACGATCTTTCTCTCAGCTTTCTCCATGGGAGCTTGTGGAAAAATGCAAAGATAGAGAAGGAGAAGTGGGGATTAAGTGACAAGTATACAGATAGTTTTATTCTAGATTACATGCCAAATTCAAATTGCTTTCACTTTCTTACAAATCCTCAAATTCCTTGTTCTAGATGGAGTTATATGTTGGATCTATTTGAGAATGACTGAAAGGAAAATAATACTTGTAAATTACATTGTGAAATGCTGAAAGGTTTGTCCAAATCTTGAATTAAATTAAATTCTCAAATTCAGCATATTATTGGCTACACTAATAGGCATTACAATAAACACCTGGACCACTAAATGGCAAAATTAGAATTTTACTATAACATTTTTATTTATCAAATTAAATTGTTATCGTGAAATATTCTGTAAACTCAGAAAATGTTCTTATATAAGACTTAAACAAATACACAGTCCCCCAAATTAAAGCACTCATAAGATGAGTCACCTCCTGTAAGCAGAATAGCAAAAATTTTGAAAAGACAATCAATCAAACGATAATGCAAACCTCTCAGAGGATCCAGCTTCACATGGGGGAAAGAGAATATCAGTGTAGGTACAGACAGGCACTGCACTGGCATTTTCCGTTTTTCAGATAAATGAGGACATTTTATAGTAAGTTAACATGGACAAAACAATGTCCTCAGAAGCCTGAGTGTGCAAGCCTTTCTCATTTAACTGGTACTCTGCAAAGGCAGAGAGACTTGGCAAAATCAGAACATTTTATTTAAAAGAAACCATTAACTATTGGATTACATTTCCTTGAATACCTACCAAAAGCTGTCCAGCAAAGCAGATAAACAAAATGAAGGAAAGCAAGAGAAATGCAGCCCCAAATGAAATTCCAAGAATAGATGTTCTACGAGAAATAAGAAAACATGTATTAATTTCTCTGTTACACATTTGTAGCATGACCTTTCTTTGATGATACGAAAAATTACCATGTGCAAGTTGCAACGTCCAAACATCAACACCATGGAAAAACAATTCCAGTCCTTACCAGAATGACAGGCCTTTTTCCTGCCATTTTCTCAACTCAGGAATGCTTGAATTGGCTTTACCTCTCATTTTGCAAAACTATTACCATGAGAAGATAATAATTTCCACACAAATAATTTAAATGAAAGTGCATTAACAGCAGCAATGTTTTGTTTTGTTTTGTTTTTACTTTAGAAAGCCTGTATTAAAGAAAATCCTTATTGCTTTATTTTTATGCTGCTGATTTTATAATTTAAGAGTCTAATAGATACACAAAATAAACTTGTTGGTAGTGTACATTCCCCCCCAAAGGTAGGAAAAGCAATAGCATGGGACAATGATGTCCAGTTTTCAGTGTCTTGCAGCTAGAACCTGTCATATCTGTGATGCTGCAGTCTCTCAGTCAGCAAGGGCCCTAAATACAGTGACTGCTATTTCATGAATAGATAGGGATTCAACACCTCTGAAAACTCCATTTTTTTATCAGATTTGACTGGCTGGCCAGCAGATTCTGAAGTATCGGAGGACAGGATAGGAAGGAAAAATAAACACCATGAAGAAACGAAAAAACAAGAGCAGACTTTAAATGAAAAAAAATTGAGTAACCTATACTCTTCCTGAAATCATCCTTACTCAGCATTCTAGCTCATCCTTTTCTTGTGTGTTATAAATAGGAAAGTCTAGTCAAAATAGCATCACTGGATACTCAGTAAACAGAAACAAGGATGCAGAAACAATCCGTGCATGCCTTCATCCCGCAAATGTGGAAATCTCTCTATACGAATACCACAGTAGAGTGTAATTGCTCCATCAGGCACCGTACGAGAGCTACTTAGCATGGCTGCCTAGGGAAAGATGCAGTGGGACTTAATTATGTTTAATGAATGCCAAGAGGAGATCAGAAGCTCTGGACCAACTGAGTTGTTTAAGCAAGGGAACTAGATGCCGTCATGAATTCCCTCACCTGAGCGTCTGCTTTCAGCTTTAACCACAGATTTGACATTTTTACAGAATTAAAAAATATCTCGCGACTCCTTTGAGCACCAGCAAATATCTTGTTTTATCAAACCTTATATGCTAGAAATATTGGCATGACATTTTAGAAATAAGTTTTATATCCCTTGCTTCTTCCACAAAACCATAATAAATGTTACATGTTAAGTTAGCTCCTCCATAAACGTATGCTTCAGAATTAAAATACTAATAAAAGCATACATCTCTGTTCTTCAGAGATGCCATGTGAATTCAAGTACATACATTTTAGAAACTATAATACTAAAAATTGAGGAGTAGAACTCTATGGATCAATTTCCTTAGGTTACGTACAAATATTGGAAAACATTTTGATCTCTTTCAATAACAGTGTTATAGAAGCTATTTTCAGGAAAGAACAAAAAAGCATTAACTTCACAAACCAATTTGATGTCATATTGCTGCCATTAAAAGCATTTTGGAGAGCAATTTATGAGTTTCCCTGTCAATCATTCAGATAACCTCTTATATGCTAAGTATTCATCAGATTTTGGGTCGATGTGAACAGCTGATGAAAAACATACAACTGGCAATTCACAACATATATTAATCTTGAAATAATGTTTCTTTTAGAAGTTATTTGAAAATCATTATTGCTTATGAACAAACATTCTCCAAGAATTTCTCATCGAAACTGAGACAGTAAGCCGTACATCAGTGTATGTAAAACTACAGTCTCTACTCTTAGGAATTAAAAATCTAGTAAGCAACAGAAGAGATAAAAGAAAAGGAATATAATTAACAGGCTTATTTTTTATATATGCATAAACACTTCCAATCATATATGTCCTTCAGTAAGATTCAAGTAACCATTCCTGCATTTCAAACTATTGCTATTCTTTTTCTGATATGAAGGATACAAAAAAGGAGCGTGCACACCTTAAGAAATGATTCAACATAAGAATAGCCTTATGAGTCAAGTTTGGAGTGCATCTTTGTGGAAGAAGAAATGAAGATGTTTGTGAGAGAAACTGGAGAGCCAGGGAAATAAAATTAACATGGCATAAGGGGAGCTTATGTGAAGAGTACTTAATCACGCGGGCAACGGGCAAGAACAAAAGGTCTTTGTAGCTGTTTTACATGATCAATGATGTTATTGGGGTGGTACAAGAAAAAGAATTACATAGCAAGGTGAACAAGATTCTGATTATCAGGACAAAGAGAAAAGGACTGAGGATAAGGAAAAGGAAAAGTGGAATCCAGATGTGGGTGGTGAATAAAGAGAAAAAAAATTGTAAGATTTTTGGTCCCCCAATCCCCTTCTTTTCTGGGAACAGCAGGACTTCTGCTTCAGTTAGGCTAAGCTGAAATAGTTTCATGATGCTCCTAGAAGGAAAGAAGTGGGCTGAAAATGGGAAGCAAAATACTAAAGATTAAGCGCCACCATAAACAAGCCTCATTTGAGGCAACAACCATAGGAAAGCCATAACATGCATTTATCTTTTGTCACTGGAACATTACAAAAGAGTACAGGTCTTTACAGTAAACTAATCTCACCTTTATTGTGTAGAGTCATCAAAAGCATTGCACAAGTCACCAAATGCATTGCATTGACAGATTCGGGATCCCATAAGCCAGCTAACTTTTTACCTGCCTCTTCCTATGCTTCAGGGAATGCCCTCATTTCTGAAAGGTCTGCTCTCTGCTATGGTGCCCCACCAGGAACCCTGACAGGACAACCCTTGACAATAACCTACAGAGGGACAGAGTTTAAAATTGAGGAAACAATATGAGAACTTCCCAGGCTTCAGATAGTTTCAAGTCTAAATAATTTATGATCTTGGCTATCCTTCTCATATTTTTCTGGTTTCATCATTACATATCTGTTTTGAATAATTCATTTTTATCAGGTGGTGAGATTGGAAAAAAATTGTATTTATACATACTTATGTCTTGTTGGTAACATTTTAACTGAAAAATAAAAAATTATTATGAAAATAATGATACTAAAAAATGGTATTCCTTCTGCACTTTTGTAACTTTTAGGAAAATATGTGACTTATGGCACATGTCCCTTAACGGGACATAGAGAATTTCCTTAGCTTGCCAGGTAATTAACATTCATGTTTTGAAGTATTTGATTGCAAATTCTCTTGATAAAATCATAACGAAGAAATTACAAATGACAATTATACAA
The DNA here is from genome assembly GCF_964195595.1 of Calonectris borealis. Classification (NCBI taxonomy): domain Eukaryota; kingdom Metazoa; phylum Chordata; class Aves; order Procellariiformes; family Procellariidae; genus Calonectris; species Calonectris borealis. Next base: position 79,848,444 of record NC_134313.1, on the reverse strand, counting down.
GGCAATACTGAATTCAGATTTTTTTTGTATCTAATAGTAACTATTTCTTTCTTAATTTGATTGATGCTTTCACGAAGCCATCTATGGATTCAATGGCTATGTAGACTAACTGTATGGCAGTTTCAGTGTTAAGAAAAATCATTTGAGTATTATAACTTCACTTGAGTTGTTTTTTTTTTTACATCAGATACAGCAGAAAAATAGCTAGTAATGGTGGTTTTCTTTTGTTTATACTGTCTTATATTTTTACATGTACGCTTTCAGACAAAGTTTTTAAGTACTACTTTTTCTATGAAGAAATTTAGCTGTGCCTGACTGGAAATACTGTGTTAAGGCCTCCTAACCATTTTCAATGGGTAGAACAAGATGATTGTTAGTTTGGCATGACTCAGGACAAAAGGACACAATTTCTTGAACATAGCAGCATCAGAGAGTGAAGACTTGGGAAGAATCTTAAATGTAGCCCCAAACAAATCCCTTGTACTTGAATAGTACAAGAAGTAACTCCTGTTCAATAGGAATATACTTTCATCAATTCAGTTTGTATTTCAGAATATAACACTACCAATTCCATGTTAGTTGACTGTTTCCCTAAATAATGAGCGTAGGGTTGTCGCAAATTACTAGAGATACTTCTGTCACTTGGTAAACTGAGAATGCTAGAGAGCCACTGAAGGCCTGTTCCAAGGAAATGTAATGATAAATATTTGCTGTCATTTTAATGTCACAATAAAGACTTACTCCTCATGATACATTTCACCCCAAGATATTGTTTACTTGATTAAATTTATATTTACCACTTTGTGTGAAGTTTATTATGAAAACACCACATTGGTTTATTGACTCCAGGAAAATTAAAACATTAATAAATTATTTCAGCCTTGAAATAAATGTCTCATGATCGTGGAGATATTACTTATTACTTGCAACTTGCTGGATGTTACTCACTATCAAATATCTCCAAATCTACTTTAAAGCAGCAGGTGGTGTGCCTGCACAGAAAGCAATGATATTACACTGCTGCAAAACCAGATTAATGGAATAGTGAATCAATAAAACCCAATGACAGATGTAGTTTATCTCCCTGTCTTCATTAGATCAACATTTAAAAATCCTGTAGAATTTTTGGAAGAAAACAAAAAGGCTAGATAGAATTTTAGACTAAACCATGATTTATTTATTTTTTATTTATTTCTTTTTTTGCTGGAAGGAAATAACATTCGCAGCACTGGAGTATGTTCAATTTAAGCTACATTTGTGGTGATACATACGCTGATGATATTTCAACTTTTTTTTTTTTATTTGCAATGCTCCCAGTTTTCCAGCAAAGATGCAGATGCCTGTATAGTACCTTGCCTTTCTGTCTTCCATTTTTGCATCTCTTAAATTAATCCACAGACCCCTTGAAGCTGAATACCATTCATGTTGGTAATACCTGATTTTACACTCTTGCTTTTATAATTTTATATGCAGCCCTATAAAAGGACCAAAAGATAATTTACATTTTGGTAATGAAAATGATAAATCTCATGTGTCTTTTGCTCTGATGTTAGAAAGAGATCATGTAATATAAGCATATGCTTTTACAAGTTGGAGGACACTTCCCTTAATTGAATACAGCTCCCTAGAGTTCACTAATTTCAAGCATCTGATATATTTAATGACCTACACAATTGGTTTAAGAGACATAATAAGGATATAGCAAAATGAACATCTTACTACATGTATGACAGGTGATAAATCTAGATTAATCTTCATGACTGACATCAAAACATAAAAACAGATTCATAAGTCATACTGCTGGAAGGGACTAGTTAGATCCAAGTTTGGGTTTTGGTATATCACAAACCATGAATTTCCCTGAATTAGTTCCTGTACTAATCAAAATACAGTATGAGCTTGTAAAATATACTCATTATGCAAAATGACAAATAAAATTAGTCATGAGTCTTAATATCATATTTTGCAATAGTAATGCCTGAGGTCAGACTGAACCATGTGCAGGATACTGCTGAACTCTTGGAAGAGTGTCCTTTTGCAGCTTGTGTCTCCATGTTAGAAACTAGCTAGGAAACTCTTTGCAAAGAAAATGCTGTAATACCTGGATAGAAGTCCATAAAACTTTTTACATGTTATAAAATGAGTCTGCAATATGGCAAGTCAATTTATAATGACCTAACAGTTCCTTCTGGCTTTGAATTAAAATGTGAGTAAGTACTACAGCACAAGGCTGATCAATCAACTGAGGTTACAAATACTACTCCTGAAAGCGCCGCACTGGAGAAAAGACTATGAGTGAAGAAATACTGTATCACAGGGAATATACAGTGTTGGCTTTGGAAACAATTGCTATAAAACAAATATCAACTTTCCACTATGTAAACAATCAACAGCAAAATTCCGTTTTAAGAAGTCTAATAAAATGTTCTTTATTGGAACAGTCTTCCAGTTTTCTCAGCCTTTCTAGAATATGCACAGATGGAAAGATAGCTGATTTAAATGCACAAATATAAATTAGCTCATAATATATACATTCTGATAAAAATAATTATTCCAGCAATTTATTATAATATTTTTAAATTAGTTTTAAAAAGAGACATTTTATGAATAGTAGCACTCTATTCACATGCTGAATAGAGCAGTATTATCACAGTAATACGTTAAATACATTTTATTTAATCACAGTCCCAATTCTGCAATCCATTTTGTCCCACTTCAACATCCAATTGTCACACTTATTTTACATATATTTTAGTTGCACAAACGTATAGCTTGTATTACTTTTTTTTACACATATGAATTTCATTCCTGTCATCATCACACATTTTTAAATGCAAAGAGGAAAACTAAAATGAATGAATCATAGAATCATAGAATCATTAAGGTTGGAAAAGACCTCTAAGATCATCGAGTCCAACCGTCAACCCAACACCCCCATACCCACTACACCATGTCCCGAAGCGCCCCTTCTACACGTCTTTTAAATACTTCAAGGGATAGTGACTCAACCACTTCCCTGGGCAGCCTGTTCCATGGCCTGACCACTCTTTCAGTAAAGAAATTTCTCCTAATGTCCAGAAATTTCTCCTAATGTCCAGAAGAATTGATACTAATGCTTGGCACCATGCTATTGACAGTATTTAAAATTAGAAACAAGCATAACTTTGAAAATGGGCTGAAATCCTCAGTCTTCTCTGTTCAATTTAATTTCCATGAATTGACCTCTGTAATCTTAATTCTAAAATTTTTTACTTATACTTTTTTATTTTTTACATGAATGAGCAAAAATACATAGGAATGAATACACGTTAAATACCACTTACTTTGGCAATACCAGAATCTGCACAACAAAAATGCAGAAGAATATAAGACAGGCACAAGTCACATAATACTTAAATGCAGGCAGAGTAGTTGCTCGATACTAGAAGAAAAAAAAGCAAACGTTAGAAACACAATTTCCAAAGCAGATAAAATATCACCCAACTGAAATTTCAGCTTAAGGATGCAGATATGTGTAGGCAGTCTTTAGCAACAGTAAATTTCCTATTGTTCAATTACTTTCACATCCACTCACCTATGGCTAGGGATTATCAGGCATAGTATTGAATCCTTTTATTTCTTGAAGAACAGCTTAAGTAGCCACATCAAATGGTTTTGTCTTGTTCCTCCACAGAACAGGACTATCCCAAGTTCATTATAGAAAGTGTAATTAAAAAAAAAAAAGTGAAAGCATTTTAAAAAATATTTTTAGGAATGGTCAACCACTCTTAGCTGATTCCGAGTTTCTTAGTCACTAATTCCCCAAACTGATTTTCAATTATTAATAAATACTGAAAACAGTTATAAAAAAAGTAATAGTCATTTAGACAGGGAAATTCTGAGCGCACAAAGCAGCAAAGTGTAAAATGTGCTACAGATGTGTATAAATGTTCTATTTCCAACAGCATAGCTAGCAATCATATTGATATTTACTGGGGCTATATTATTATTCCAATTAAAATATTTTACATCTGTGTTAAAAGGCCTCATATGTCCACTGATACTACTAAACACTTGGTATTCTTTGGAGAGAGTCAATTTGATCTGTTTTGTCATGAAAAAAAATCTATTTATGAGTCTCTAATTAGCTTGTCTAGAGACATAAGAATTAAGTAATGAAATATTTATCACAGTTGTTCTGCTATTTGAGATAGATATGTCTAAATTGAAACCAACTGAGTACTCAAAGGGAAATGACCTAAGTATTGGGCCTATTAAAGTTACTTATCCTATCAAAGTTTTTTTCAAAGGGTAAGAGTTTAAGATTTGATTATTAAAAGAAAATGTACCAAAAATTATTTTCACAAATTTATGCAAACCTCATAAAATGGAAAGTGCATGAGCTGTGCTTTCTAACTGCAAGCACACAGCTGTGTCTTTGTGGTTAGTGCCAAGTTCTGCCCTTGAAACTGGTGCACCAAACTTTCATGAACATGCAGAAATTGAGTTTAGCAACCCAACAGCTTTTTTTCAGTTTTCGATTATATGACAAATTAAAAGCAATTCTTATCACATACCTAACTGAATTTCAAGGCACAAATATGACTTTGCTCAATGGGTACATTTGCAGCAAGTTTTGTTCTTCCACCTGTTGAATATGTTTGCTGTTTCTTAATGGTCTTGTCCAACAATTTTGGACCTTGAGCTGCTGTTAAAATCTCAAAAAGTTCCAACCCACTTGTAAATTCATTTCAGTGTTTCACACTTCTCCAGACATTTCTCAATGAAGTCAGGCAACTCACTCCTTAGATTAAATAATTATGTTCCTTTATTACCTTGCTGTACTTTCAGGTCCTACAGGGCCTGAAAAGCTCCTGTTTAAATCAAAAGCAGACTTCTTACTGAGTTTTTTAAAGTCAGGACTGGACTGGTGAGTCATTAAAAGGCAGTGAAGAAAGATATTAAAAAGCCGGATCCGAAAAGAACAATTAGTTCTTTGCCGTTCCATAGCATTCTGCAGTCTAAAAGAGATTAGACTCCTACAGGGAGCATCTACACAGCCGCATAACTTAGCTCCCTGATTTTCTCCCAAGTCCTGATTCCCTGATTGTCCAAAGTGCACATATGATGGATTTCTCTCAAGTTCTCTTTCCAAAGTTATCGATTAGTACCACACACATTAAAATCTGAATGTGCTCCTAGGCATACCTTTGATCCACTCAGTGTACTGTTTAAACACTGTGGATGAGACCACACCAGGTCTAGCTTCTTCCCTCTTATGCCGTCTTCTAAACAGCCTCAACAAGCCTTGAAACTTTTTTCATCCTAATGCATTGGCAAGGGCATACAACACATGCCTTTGGCAGCTGGCCATAAGAACACTATTCTGCTGAGCTGTGAAAGAATCTGAAAATTATTTTGGATGCTTTGAATTAAAAGATATCTACAATAATAATTAAATATGTGTTTGATCACCACATGGGACCCAGAGGATACTCCACCTATGCTGTACAATGTGAACACAGTATGGTAATACTTCCTCTACCCCACTCTCATCAGGTTCACTCATTTATACAGCCAGTTGTGGTCAAACCTACGTCTTACTTCCCTGAAGGACAGCATTCAGCTGTCAGCTGCCCTATGCTTATGAGAAAGCAGAAAGAGGCAACTCTCCAGTCCTCCTGCTGAAGCTATGTCAGTATGTAGAAATACTCTCAAGCTCTACAAGGCCATAAACCAAAGAAAAGGCCTGACTTTCTAGGCTAGCAGTCATGACAGTCACCTGAAAAGGACGAATCTTTCATTCTGATCATTACTCCAAGGACTAGAAACAATATCATTTACTCCATCTGTACATACATGTCTCAAACACGTTTTATCACACATATTAGTCAGAAGAACATTTAGTGTGTTGCATCCAAGACAGCTAGGCATTTTTCTTAAAAAACATTTATAGTATTGTTTCCCCAGAATGACTGTGAGCATCAAGTGCCTATAGAGAAAACTAATGAGCAACTGATATCATTACAAGACTATCATTACTACAGGTGGAGTCTTTGAGACATGGCAAAAGAAAAAAAAATAAAAACAGTGGCGTTTGATAAATGCCTTTTGAGGATGTAAGTGATGGAACTTGGAATTCTTTGCTCCAGTTACATCAAATTTGGACTATCAACCCTCCTCCCACTTCTGCGAGACCATGAAAATGTCAAGAAATTCAAGTGAACTGCAGAGCCCTACAAACAGGAAAGCAGTCTCAGACATCACATTCATAAAATTTCTTCCATAAATGAGTTAAAATGTTATTGTAAGGTTTGAGCACTTCTCCCTGCAGGAGAGGTGCTGTGGCCATGGCTCTGTGTTACAAAAGCAAGGGATACAAGCCTCACTTAGGATGAGGCAAAGGAGGAATCAACCGTGAAAATAACTTACTTCTTTTTCCAGAGTCTTATTATAGAAAAGAAGTGATATTCTTTGAATGTCTTCAGATTTAAGCCACTGCCTAGAAGAAAAAAGGAACATTATAACCGACATAAGAATAAAGTAGTCCTGTCTTTTTATATTACTGAAATGTAGTAAAATAAGAAAATCCCTTTGAAGAAAGCAAGTTCTTGTGTATTGCAGTGTATATGGTGAATTGCACTGACAGTAAAAGTGGAAACTACAAATCCTCTCTCCCTTTTGACTTCTATCGCTAACATACACATGAAACAAAAGCTCAGATGAACCATTTTTTCTGTGGATCATTCCTAAGGAAAATCAAGGGAGAGATTTATATGATGTAATTCTGACACTGATATTCCACTCATGTCCAAAATACTGTAGTATATCCAGTGCATAGAAGAGAACCTGAGATAAAAACAGTCCTTCACAAGGTGTCTTTAAGAAGAGCATTTTTACAATATGCAAGAGTGGCAGGTAAATTACTCTTTATGAACTCCTATTCCGAACAAAAATGTAAAAAACATTATTAAAAGAAGTGGAGTGATTTTGTCTTTGAGCTCTATTAGTATCTTGACCATGACTCTGTACTCTAGAGGTAGATTTTGAACTTTTTACTGATTACAAAAACTTCTTCCCTGCTTAAAGATGAGAAATACAAAATAGAATAAGTACTTGCATTGAAATGACAAATTTATTTTAAAAGAAGTGAATCTTGACAAAAGCTTGATATAACTTTTACAAAATGAAACGTTCTAATGTATCAGAACTAGTGTGGCCAGCAGGAGCAGGGAGGTGATCGTGCCCCTGTACTTGGCACTGGTGAGGCCGCACCTCGAATCCTGTGTTCAGTTTTGGGCCCCTCACTACAAGAAGGACATGGAGGTGCTGGAGCGTGTCCAGAGGAGGGCAACGAAGCTGGTGAAGGGTCTGGAGCACAAGTCTTATGAGGAGCGGCTGAGGGAACTGGGGTTGTTTAGCCTGGAGAAGAGGAGGCTGAGGGGAGACCTCATCGCGCTCTACCACTACCTGAAAGGAGGTTGTAGTGAGGTGGGTGTTGGTCTCTTCTCCCAAGTAACAAGCAATAGGACAAGAGGAAATGATTGCACCAAGGGAGGTTTAGATTGGATATTAGGAAAAATTTCTTCACTGAAATGGTTGTCAAGCACTGGAGCAGGCTGCCCAGGGAAGTGGTGGGTACCACCCCTGGAGGTATTTAAAAGACGTGTAGATGTGGCGCTTAGGAACATGGTTTAGTGGTAGACTTGGCAGTGCTAGGTTAACGGTTGGACTTGATGATCTTAAAGGTCTTTTCCAACTTAAATGATTCTATAAGTCTATGATTCTATGATTCTAATATGAAAGTCTACATTTATTTTAACGGACACTTGAAAAGAAACAGAATATTTGAATTTCAAGAGGGTTAGGTTCCTTGCATCTCAAGGGGACTGGACAAATTTGAAAAAAATATTTAAGCAGACTACTTCTGTGAACATAAAATATTTGCACTTGAACAATAATAGCAGGGCTTGAGATTTTTTTGCAACCTTTCCAGCAATAACTTTCAATTAGTCTCTGAGCTGGTAGTGTAGCTAATGCCTTCTAAATAAAACGGAATGTCTCAACTGACAGACCGCAATGCAAATAAGTAGTAGCAATGAACCACAGTGGAATATATCCTAAATTAAGGTCCTGGGAGAACAGGAGGGGACAGAGTGGAGTGTAAGCCATTAGCTTTGATTTGTGAAACCTAAAATATTTGTTTTCTTGCCTGGGAGACTGTCCCTGTTCCTGTGCAATCAGTTTAATTATAAAAAGGAGCTGAAAACATATTCAGTTCTAGGTATGCTTAATTCAAAAATATATTTCCCAGTTTGCCATGCAATGTCTCACATCTGCATCTGATCACAGTTAGAATTCTGAGAAGAAACAGATATGATAGGTTTTTGTACATATAGCATGATTTTGTTTGGGCGCAGCTGTAATCTACTGGAGAAAACATTCAATTTGTGGAACATTTTTGGTAAACTGTGGAAACTAAGTGCAAGTCTTTTTCCATTTAGTTATAAAAATTGAAAAAAAGTAACCTGCTTTTCCAAATTGTTAACTAATTTCCCTTTTTTTCTTATGGTATATGACAGGCAGATTTATTTAATTACCATTACCACATTGCTAAAAAGTTCTGTCTGCAGATCTACTCCCAAAGGCCTAATTTGGTCTGTACACACTTGATAGCATGTGAAGCCCGTAGTGCCATTTAGAGCAAATGCTGCCTCATACTCCACATTACAAGCTCACGTTTTCAGGAGATTTTTGTTCTACTTTAAAGCTCATAAAAAACTGTACTGGTTTTAAGTAGCAGGTGCCAAGAGGTCTGAGATGAGGGAAACAGTGTCACACAGGCAAATGGAAGTGGAGAGAAAGTACAGAAGAGGGACCACAAAGTCACATACCCTTGGCACAGAGATAAATGCTGAAAAATTCTGCCTACAGCCTGACTCCCTGATGAGCCTAAAAGTTACCAAAGTATCTGCAAGTATGTGGGGATATGCCTCCTGGGAAGCTAGGTACCAAATTTCTGGTTCAATTCTTTTGCAATTCAAGGAACAACACAGACAGACAGCTGAATTCTGCCTGTATCCACAGAAGTGTGTGGTTTGATAGGACTTGTACTGATTCACAACGTACAGCAAGGAGTTATGCACAGAACATAGCAGCCACCATGACTTAAAGAAAAAAGAGAGGAAAGAGAGTGTGTCTCTTTAACATAGTAACCTACTCATCAAAGAGCAAATAACTTTAGTTCAGCTCCCCCTGCAGGTATACATTTAGCTAGCAGATCGCTATCCATCCGTCACATGTCCTACAGAAGTCCCCTAACCACCACGGTTCAGGGTGGCATAGCTAGGGCTACTCATCCGCCTCCTGTGCAGGACGGGCACTTTGCAGCCAGGAATACTTTGTTCAAGGTACAGGGAAAAGAAACATGTGGAGAAAGTATGATGTTACACCCTAATGGCTAAGGCACTCAGCTGAGAGACAGAAGCTCTTTGTTCCTCACTCGCTCTTTTAAATCTGTATTTACGTATCTTTTAATGTAGTGCTCTAACAGAATAATAATGAATAAACAGGTCATAACTTTCCTCATGCAACTTTGCAAGGAGCATTGCCAACTAAATCTACTACTCTCAATTATTGCTTTTTGACGCCGCAGTTTCATTTGCATTCCAGAAGAAGGAATTGGACACAGATGCCCCGAGTTACTGACAGCGTGTGCATGTGGCGCTTGGCAGTTTTGTGGAAAGAAAGCTAAGCTTGCTTGTGAACTGGCAGGAGAGCAGTGAGTGAGGGAGCCCAGAGAAAACGCTACACTGCTCTAAAAACCTGAGGTACCATTTCAATATGTACTGAACTATTTTACACTGTCTAAAAAGAGTGATTCATTTGGACTACAGCTTTGTCTTGGACTAAGATCCAGACTCTACATTCCCTTATCTTCCAGTTACTGGCTGTTAAACACCTGGGCATGTAATGTCCAAAGACCCACATATTATGACCATTTGCTTGCAACCAGGTACTTTTTTCGTAGAATGACATATGGCAAAGAACCATGATGTGGATGAAAAAATCAGACCGTGCTGACAGCTCAGGATGGAAGAAACAATGGCTCTGTACAATAAATGTTTACTTTTGAACTATTTTCATGCAATTTTCTAATTAAAAAGGTTAAAAGAATGGTAATTTTAATACCATATTTTATGTGCAATAATTTTTTCTAATTTTCTTCATTCAGTCATAGACTTATTTGCTATACAATTCAAACTTTACACTTAAAAACATTTAGAAATACCAGTTTTCTTATAGATTTTGTTAAAAGTTTTCTTCTTGATTTACAAAAGCAAAAGGTTTAGCTTCACAACCACTCAATTAGATTAGTTGATAGTGTTACTTTCATTTTATAGGTGAAAAACTGAGGCACAAAAAACCCGCACAATTTTAAAGAAAACAAAAACGTGATTAGTTTTGTGTCCTAAATATAGGGAATCTTTTATCTAATTTTTCCAAGTGCTTAGCATTCACGTGGTTAAAATATTATTGAATTGACTTGCCATTTGGGGAATCAGCACTTTTCACAACTTATTCTCAGGTACCCAATTAAATAATATCGTTTAAGTGATTCATTCAGCAAATCAATGCAGGGATAGGTAGACAATCTAGTTTTGGAAGGTGGCATTCAGCCTCTCTGATATATAAGCTCATTTCTTATTTTTCTGCAATTCCCCATGTAATTCACAACATGCACTGAAACTTTTTCGGAAACCTTTTTTATCACACAAATGTCTTTTATCCCCAAATTTCTCTGAATTTTATGCACTAATTAGATAAGACGGGGATTCTCTGAGATAAAACAACATACAGTCTGATCACACCAATGCTTTATTTTAATGCATTTATACAGATGTTTTACTTTTGACATCAAACCATCATTTTTACAATCCACTTATGAAAGCAAGTGTACCTTGACACGTAAAAACTGCCAAAATTTATATAGCTGTTTTAGTATAATCAAAAGGCTCTGCCTATCACACGACCTTTCACTGTATTCTTTGTACGAGCTATAACTATCAACACTCTTTTCTACAAATAATAACTGAAAAATACTTTCCTAAAGCCAAGTACCTTTAAATAGGACTATCAGATGCAAAAAACCAAATGTGAATATGAGCATTTAATAATCCCCTGATTAAGATTCTGAGTTACAGAAGTAGGGGGGGGAACATGTAATTCATCACAATTATTGTCCACATTTTTGAAGGGCAATTCCCTTATTTCATCAGATAAATATAGTAAATCTGAACACTTATTTTGGACTGGTATTGATTTTTCTCTCAGTCTTATCTATTCACCAGCAAGCGGAGAACATCAATACCACCTCCAGCTCTTCCTAGGACACAGGAAAAATACATGCCATGTTGCCTGCCCCAACAATTTCAATATGCCGTCAAGCTTAGCCTTCTCTAAGAAATCAACCAACCAGTTGAAACAAAGAGATATTAAAATATGATTTTAGGGAAAGTTTCTAATTCTGAGGAGATGTTTCTGTGACAATTGTGAAGCATCAATTTTCACATAATTCTGATTCCTGACCCAGCTATTTCTTGTGTCTTACTTCTCTGCTTTCAGATGAGAGAATTCGGTAGAGTTATGGCTATGAGTGTACAGATATGAACAGTTACAGAGCAAAAATCCCTTTGCCATGAAGACAAACCAAAACCCCTGTCACACCATGATTCACATTCACTGTCTTAACTCATATAGTAGAAAATGTTACTGTACAGCCTATCTTCACAATGTGCAGAGCTTTCTATGCCAGTATTAGTGACACCTTTACTGTTTTCAGACTTCTGTGAGCACGTGGGAGTGAGCAATAGTAAACACAACCCTCTGTTGCAGATTTATGTCAAAGTTGAAGGAAGGAGACAACAGAGGATAAAAACATACTTTTGAGCATTGATTCCATCAATGGCCTGAATCATCCTCTCATTCAGTTCCTCCTCAAACCTTCTTTTCTGTGATTTTGTTCTGAAATGAAAAATGTGGGAAGTTACTTTGGAAAATCATTACATTCTTAATAAACATTAACTTTAAACAATGGGGTGACAGCTGGCACAAACTTGTGAGGATAATAACAATTTTTTAACATTTATGCTGCAATAGCAGCTGTAGGCTTCAGGCACACTGAGCCTCATAATAAGTTCTTAACAAAAACAGCATAAGCTACAGAGTCTGACACACACACACACACAAAATCTAGAGTTTATATACTAGGGAGCACTTAAAAAACAAACACAAGAAAACATTTCGTAAAAAAAACCAAACCAAGAGAGTTCAAGAAATTCTGGTTGAAGGAAAGTCTTCACACTGTTACGAATTCATGAGAAAGAATGGGAATATGCTCAAATTCATAAAACATTTCTGTTTCTTGTAGTTATTTTTAAAAATATTTGTCAGAATTGTATGATAAGCAATAACGTGCTTGTGCACTGAGGCATAATAAGTATTGTCTACCAAAAGCCTGCTAACTCTTCTTTTCTTGGAAATATTTTATTATTTTTAATAAGAAAACTGAGTACCAAGTCTGAAATTAGTTTCAAACATATGTCATGTTTATCTATTTATAACTTATAACACAATTGCAATGAAAAAAAGGACCTTTTCTTTTCACTGGACTCAGCATGAACCCAACAGAGGATCATCAGAATGGGTTTGTCTCTGCTAACACGTTACTGCAAACGTCATCAATCCTTTCAGCAGTTGTGCTCTCCTCAAAAATGGAATATTTCAAATATTGCCAGATTATGTCTCTGCCTCTTGAAAACTTAAATCTAACTTAGTAAGAGTGTTGTGTAAGAAGTCAAGTCAGATCTGAAATTTGACTCTTTGCTTACCAAAATCTTCTTAACCTACAAATTGAACCCTGTCAAAGGTAACACAGATTTTCTTCAACATCAAGTTTTTTGGGTTATTTCCCCCAAACTGATAACCTGTTGCAGGATTTAAATTCATACTGAAATTATATTAGTGTACTTGCAGTAACTTTAAACAACCCAACTGATTTTATGCCTATTTAATGCTATAGAATTTACATAAGAAAGTGTTTACAACTTATTTTTCACATATGAAACAATCTGCCTAGGAGAAATAACTAGACAGGTGAGGAGACATTATCTAATCACACTTAATTCTCTTGGCAGATCCCTAACAACATAAGACTATCATGTAACTAGATAAGAGCTAAGACGGTCAAAAACAGAAGTCTACAGTCAGGCTTCAAACCCCACATTTTCATATTCTAATAAAATGCTGATTTTCAAAGTGCTTATTATAATTTCAGCTGAATAACTACCTAGCTTATTGAGAATCCTAGTTATATGCCTCACTATGGATATTAGACTCCAGCAATGGTTTCTAGAAACTCCTTCTATAATATGGTATCAAGACACGTGGTAACATTTGTACCTTTGGGATCTATTTTGGAGTGAAATTTAGAAACACAAAAGCAAGAACATCTCAGAATCTTAAAGAATTGCATTATTTGCAAATACCACAGTCCAATGATCTTTCTTTTTACCATATGTCTTTTACCATACATTTGACATACTGTCCAAATGTAAATGCTCAGTTTTAAAATTAGAAACTGTTTTTATTAATATCGTGCATATTCACTCAAAACTTGTTCATCTCCTGGAATTTAGCAATATTTTAGGTAATTGCATAGCTCTCCAGTAACTTGTGATTTGTTGAGGAGACATTTACCAAGCAGAGAGATGGGGAAGGAACGGGCAGAATGACTTGTTTGCATAACCAAAGACAATAAAAATACAAATTTTTAAAGGGTTCTTCAAATGATTTCATGGTATTTCTAACGTTAATTCTAATTTTGCAAGAAAGACATTATCTGAAGTGTTATCAGGTCATTAAAATAAAAATTAACCATTCCAGGTTTCTGATAGTGCTAAGCTTGTTTTTTAAACAGATGTCATTCTTTTCTTGATTTAGAAATTCTTGGTGTTTTTAAAGAAGTGATCAGTTCAACGCTGTTTCCATTTCTCACCATCTTGCCCTACTCATTGAAGTACCAAACAGGAGAATGAAAACTTAAAGCTATTGTGATTTTGTAAACAATTTGTGTAGCAGCAGGACTACAGAAAGACTGCAAAATACCTTTTGAATGTTTCCTACTGCAAACATACTACAGACTTTGAAATAATAAAACACAATGCAAATACAAAGCAATTAACAAAATATATAAAATGTCTCTTTTAGTACATATTATTACCTGTTGTAACACAAATTATTAAAAGCTCTTTCCATCTAACCTTTTCTTACCCCTCTGTGCGTCCTCTCCATTTTCCTGCATATAATTTTCTCCCCACTGATAGAGTAATTGGGTTGTTAGGAGAAACAAATAGTAGCCCATCAACATACTTAAATTAATTCAGAATAATGCTATTTGTTAGCAGGACGTGTATTCGCAATTCATAAGTAACATGTCTACCAAATCTGTTTCCATAGCCATTCTCTATATAAGAGGTATCAGCTGAAAAAATAAGTTTGTGTGAGAAATGGCCCTCAATATTTGAAAGCATGCCTTATATACATATGAATGCATATGAATGTATACATATTTATATGGACTTTATGTGAATAAGTGATTTTTTAAAATTAATTTACCTCTCTCTGCAACGCTGAAAATGATATTGCCCCATGGGAACATCCTAAAAAACAAAAGAAATACCTATGAACTATAACAGACTTTGACAACATTAAGTTGCTTTAAAAATAGTGTTGAAAACAGGGTCAAGTAAGGAGAAAAGTTTCCAATACAGATACTTTTAGCATTAGATTAAAACTGTCTAAAAGAAAAATCCAGCCAAGAGTGAAGATGGAGTGACCTGGAGACAAACTGATCTATCATTATAAATACTAAGTGACTAATACAATAGTCCCAATCCAAGAATGTTTTGCTTTACTAGAAAGTCACTGCTTCAAAGTCACTGTTTTAATGTAGCCCAAACTCCTGCCAGCTTCAGCAAAACCCAGCGTTAAGTGTCTTTGAAAAAAACAGACCTGAGTGGCCAAATACAGGCAAGCGTCATTATTTTTTATCAATAAGCAACAGCAGCCATCACAGCCACATTTATTTTGTGAATAATAGCGATGGCTGGGTACTTTGACAATCCACATTCTGATGCACTGTATTTATTGAACAAGATGGGCTAGGTGGTTCAATCCTATGTTCTCATATGTAACAGGAACAAAACTGAATGCCAATGTCGAAAACTATTAGAATGTACTTTTATGTTTGCACTTTTTAGAAGGTGCAATGTAATGTACAAGCTGTGGACCGACAGCATCTTACTGACAGCAGTAAAATAGTGTTAGCAAAATTAGAAGGAAATCTTTTCTGTTCAGTGTAAGAGATGTAACATTGCACTAAAGCACTGTGAAACTCAGGTCATCAGCCACAGCTGAGGAGTGGTTAGTGCACCTTCAAAAAGTAGATGTTAACAGTGAGTATGGATTTGGTTCCCAGAGAAGTCTTCTAATAAAGTCCCCTCCAGGTACCACAGGGATATTCTAACTTCACAGCTTTTGCTCCAGGTTTGGCAATATTCCAAATAGAGAATGTGGCTAAGGAGCCAGTAAATCTCAGGGAACGCCTCCATATTAGAAGTGTTCCTTCCCAAAGGTGTTGCACTCTGGCTTTATGTTCAAAATGTCTTTCCACAAGGTGAACACCAGCCACTCTCTGTGCTGTGACTGGGGCTCAAGCTCAGAGGGTCAAATTGTGTATTTTAGAAGTACGTTGGACTCCTTATAATTCAGAGATGCACTTATAGCAAGACATGGCTCCTTAGAGTCTAATCCAAAGCTCACATGCCAGTGGAAAAGCTCCCAGCAACTTCACTGGGTTTATGCCCTGTACAAACGCATGTATCTTCTTCTATCAGAAATAACCAGGTATTTAGCAGTGAGCACCTTTTTCCTTTCAAGTATTGCTAAATTGTATGAAATGACATAAGTAGGCCCCTACTGTTGTGCTAATCTTGCCGTTTTCAGTGGTCATGCTGTCCCTGTGGTGCAAGTGTGCAAATGGCTTGGCTGCTCCCCAAGATTCCAGGTACCGGGTCATGCGGACAGAAGCTCTCATTTTGGCTCCATCAAGAGTATGTCGAGGTCTAATGTGGTGCTGAGGGCTTCGCTTCTCTCCCTGGTTGACAGAGAATAAAAGGTGATATCAGCCTTGGTGTTCATTACCTTTTGAAGCAGTAATGCATCATCTGGTACCACATATCTGCATGCTTAGGAACTTAAAAATGGAGAGATGCTAAGAACCTGCAATCCTTAATGATATTGCTGGGAAATATCAGAGACATATTTCTGAAGAGCAGGAAAGATTTGCAATGCCAACATTATGTATTTGCAGGCACCAGTAATAGCTCTGACCAATATCTTATGGTAGTGAATTATTCAATAAAGAGATTAGTGATCCTGCTCAAAAATAACTGTGACTGGCCACAAAATAAAAGTACTACTAACCTTAGGATTGATTACAAAGTAAGTCTTAACATTATGCTCTTTCAGATATGGGTCCCTCACATCTCCATCCCCATCTTCCACTTTGTAAGCTCCATTCAAATGTGCCAAGGTGACTGAGGTGATGTGAACACGGCTGAAATTATATTTTAAAAGAATGACAGAATCACAAATACCAATCAAAAGCATAATTTGAACCTGATCAACCTTTTTTACTAGCTTTTGGATATATTTTTTATACGTGACTCACTTCATTTACAGTCCCTCTAATCTCATTTTTAGAAGTTGTAATGGGCATAAATCTAAAGGTTTCCATCCACAAAAAAATACTCTTTAAATCACAGGAAATGCTGAGTGCCTGTTTTTTTTTTTTTTTTTTAAAGGCAGCACTAAGAATTAGTTCAGGCTTCTCCATGAAGGCTGATGGCTGAAGACATGGTACCTATGCATATCTCCATGGTACAAAAATCCATGTGTCTGAAGGTTAACAGAGAAGCCTCTTACCCTGGGACTCCTCCAGCTTCCATGTGATTTGCGAGAGTAACATCGTGTGACCACACATCGTACTGCCACTTCTGTAGCCCAATAACGCCACAAAGCACATTCCCAGAGTGCACACCTACGCGCATATTAATATCAACTCCAGTTGCATCTCTCACTTTCCTGTAGTTGAGAAGAAAATCTGTGTTAATATACATAATAGGGCCTTTGTTTTCTTTTAATTTACCAGTCAAATTAGCAGTAACAATGGTGATAACATTTATTTCTTTTCAGCATTGCCTCCATTCTTTTTATGCTAGGATTACTTTTTTATATCACCTTTACTTTTATCTATATTTGCAACTATTTGCAGTAAATATTAATTCTCAGGTCCGTGTCTGAAGTCCCTTCTTTTATATTCATTTGAAATTATTTGGGAGGGCTGAACTAAGTAGTGGAAATGTTCGGCCTCATAGTAGAACCTAGAAACTTTTTTTGTTGTACAGGCAGCCTTTGGTATGGCTTTTAATGCAGTGACAGTCCAACAAACATATTTTGGAGATCTGGAACTACTGTTATGCGCCCTTCTATCCGAAGACCCTAATATCTATGTTGGAGACCTTCTCATATCTGGCTTCTGTCAGGTCCTATCACTCTTGCGTGCCTGCTTGCAAATGGTTCTGCTCTGAGAGGAAGGATGAAGAACGTAGCACCTCAAGATACTCTACAGGCTGGTGGTGCATACACTTTTTGGGGATATGGGCTCAGTGCCATTCAGCCTGTGGAGAACATAGGCTCCACAGCCTTCCAAATGGTTAGTGAACGCTGTACCCAGTGCTATACAAAGAATGAAAGGCCACTCTCGCTGTCCAGCTAAACCTTTGACCTTTGACCTTTCCAGTGACTTTAGACAGAGTTGAAGTATTTGTTCACCCCAACCCAAATATCAGAAGAGCTCTACACATAAGATAGCCATTAATCTTTCCAGAAGAGGCTCTTCTGAATCACAGATGGGTGACTAAAGTCAAACAACCAGAACATTTTCAGGCATATGTCATATGGGTACCTAACGACATGTGTAAAGAGTTACAAAATTAATTCAGATGTCTACAGGCTTATACAGTTCTAAGAAATGGGAAGACCGTAACTTAACTGGATTTATGTAATAAAGCCCTAACTCATGTGGACCAAAACCTAACCAGTAATAAAGAACATGGACATACATTTATCTTAGGGGAATTCAGGGTGTTAATGGAAGGAACTACAGAATAAGAAACCCAAATGGCTCCCATATATGAGTCAGGTTCATAGTTCTAGCAACATCTTCAGTCTCAATGATGAGAATCATCAGCTCTGTACCTTCTGAATTACAGAATTAAACTGGCCTATTTCTCTTCTTTTTTTGAAAGGGAACATACGACTTAACAGGTTTAATTTGGCATGGTAAATCCTATGTGTAAGCAGTCTTTCTCAAGAGCTCTTTTTCTGGGAAATGAAAATAACAGGAGCATGACTGAAAGTATTTTGTTAAACTGTGTTTTGAAGTTATTAAAAAGAAGAGAGAAGTTTTTTAATTCCTTCAGTCTCTATGAAGTGTTTATTGATACCTCTTTTCACTTCGCCATTTTACACTGCTCTCCTGTAGCTGACACACTTGAAAATGAACTGCTTGTAAAGAATCTTTGTAAGCAGTCAGCAAATGACAAACACCACTTTGCTTTGCACAAGGAATATGACACAAGCTTAACACTTTGGAAAAAAAAAAAGTGTTTTACAAAACTGGGCAAGGTGGAAGAGGAACATTTATCCTCTAGGAGGGCTTGTCGAAAGGCTGCCCTGCCATATTCTGGAGAGCAAGCCATAAAATCTGCTTTATGATAAGCTCTCAGGAGTTAAGGAGGGGAGCAAGTAGAATATGTTCCAGAACTGAATCTTCTCTTCTGTCTCACAAATTAAAGAAACCTCGGAAGGTTTTAAATTAGAAGTGTTACTCTGGACCAAATTAGGGTTTACTACTGCTTCTCTCCTGTACTCCCTGAACAACTGCTATGGCGACGCAGGCACTGAATGCATCTAAGAATGTAGCCTATCACATCCCCATAGGACACCTTCCTTACCTACACAAGTATATCTGAAACTTCCCACTATTATTTCATTTCCTGTTCCCATGGTCTCTCTGGTTTCCCTCAACACACCACAGTCAGTGTGCCCATTCTGGCTGGGCAGTCAAAATACTCATCAAGACTGCATTTTTCCTATTGCAGCCTGAAATTTGAGTTTGTAAGGATTCTATGTTTTTCACAGGCATGGTTAGCTTGCAAGTAGTTGTAGCAACTTCACTGCACACAAGCAAAAGTTCAGGTCGTTGTGCTTGTTCTGTCTTTGAAACAGAAAACAGAACAAGGCATTTGAGAATCCTGATGTGATTGCTCTTGAAATAGCAGTTGTAACTTCAAGTAACTCAAGTAATAACAGGAGGCTTGATATTATTGTGAAAGAGGAAAAAGAAATATGATTGTATCTGATGGGTTAATGCTTGTAAGGCATCTGAGGATGCCCATTTTTCAGGTCATCTACTCTGTTTATCTGAGCTTTATTCATCGGCAATTCTGAACTAATGTATCAAAGACTCACCTAGTCCTGTCTTAAGCACTTTAACACATTCAGTGAGCCTTAAGCACCTAGTTCCCTGCAAATTGCCAGCTTTAAAAGCATGGTTCCTTTCTGGATCAGACCTACAGGAATGAAATCATACCTAAAAAAAATTATTTTATTTTGTATCTAGCTTTCAAATTGGTACAACCATCTCATCCAACAGCCTCTTTCATTCTCCTGTGAAATGGAACTCATTTCACGCTACCAAATCAAAGACAGCCTTTGAGAATCTGTGGCTGAGAAATATGTAAATTAGGAAGTCACCAGACAGACAAGGAGGTGGAGTTTGGGCTGAAGGAAAACAGCACATATATTCATACACAAACATATTTTGCCTTAACAGATAAGCTCTAGCCTTAAAGCACCCAATTAAGGTGACCAGCTCTCAACATCACAGGTAGCACTGGCATCTATGGCTTGATAAGGTGAGCATACCACTCCTGGGCAAGCAGGCTGCAGACTATAAGAAACATTGGAACATAGAGCAGAGAAGCAAACATGTTTAAATGGAAACGATCCATAGCGTAGTGAGGCTGAATTGCTCAAAATGGAGCTACACATCATTAGGAAACAAGATTGAATAAGCCTTGTATTACAGATCACCTGGCAATTTGGTAGAATTCCTCCTTTTTGCTTCAAAGAGAACTCGAACTGAAACTATATTCAGGTGGTAAAATCTATATAGAACCATTAATATAAACAGCAAACTGCTTTATTTCAGTAACTTACATACTGAGGGGTCAGTTTGCACATCGATGACTGAATATAAGAAAAACTCCTATCTGACAAAAAAGATATTTTAGACCAAGTGAGTCAAACATGTATTGAGTGACACAATTCCAACAGCAAGAGTATTACTACTTCTAGTTTTACAGGCTACAGAAATATTTCAGGACACGCTTCCACACAAATATGCAGCAATCACACAACAAAATATGGAGATGATTAATAATCAGTAATTTCTATTCACCTGCAGGCTGCAACACTTGACATAATACTTTGAAAGCATTTCAAAACATGGGGTACAGATTCCTCACTTCTTACAGAGATGTAAACAGGCTGTGATAATCAGGCATCTGTCCACAGGAGCGTTGTGAATTCTGACTACAGTAATAAAGTCAGATCAGAATGTGCTATACAACTAAAGATAATTTTCTACTCTATAAGGCAGCTTTTACCAAGGAGGACCTTATCATCCAGCATTAACAATGAATATACTTGATAGCAGCTTGAGCAGAAAGTTATTTCAAAGGAAATCGGGAAGTTCTGAAGTGTAAGGAACTGACAGATTGCTCTCTGAGCTCAAGTAAAACATTGCATTGTGATGTGTAAAATTATACTTTCAGTTCTTCGTGAAGGGCAATTTATGGCTTGAGCTTAGCATTGTTTTTCCATCAGCCTGATTTTTAAGCCAACCCCCAAAGCAGGGGAGGAGTCAGAACTTAGGGACAGAAACTCTTTTACCTACTGCTCTACTGAAGGGATGTCAGCTTTAGTTCCTAATATGCTAGAGAAGCAATTGGTGTATTTATAATAATGTTCTAGTCTATCTAAATGAAAAAGAGAAAGCATCCAGTGAAAGCAACTGAGGAAACAACCAAATCTGTAGATTTTAATGCGTGGCAAGAAGTACTCCAAGTACCATTTAAAAAAATACATTTCTTTGGACACAATGTAAGGTACAACCACATCTGGATGAAGAAAAATCATTTTAGAAAATGCAGCAATCTGATTCCTGTACTGAGGTTAGTTTTACAAAAGATCCCTAAAGCAAGGAGATAAAAATCACAGTTTCCACAAATACTACACCTTTCCGGTGAATACCTTAAAAGGAAAAGAATGAAATTTGCATTAATCAACCTACCCGTACAGTAATTACCCTGGATCGAATCACAAGACCAGGGAATGAAAGCCAAAACCCTCTTGTGACTACAATTACACAAATCTGAGGGTAGTATTTAAGTATTAGAGGATTCACTTTTGTATGCCTGTTTAGTTAATCACTGAGACAACACTGTTCAACATAACTTCCGTTTCATGATGAGGTGCACACCACACATAGACCTCACAAGGATGAGGTAATTGCTTACTTTGCTACCTGTACAGTGGTAAATGTGGTTTGGGCAAAACCATCAAAATTGGAACCCAAACTTACAGAAGAGCATACCAAGTTTTAAAACCAAAATCCAGTTGTTTAAAAAAACAAATCACACAGGTGACTACCAAATATCCAGACCTCCACGTGATATATATTTTTGCAAAGTGTAGCTCACGTAGATATACTGTAATTTTAGTCAAAGGAAACTTAGCTTTCCTACAGAAAAGATATTTGTGCCATTAACGACAACTGCTATAAGTAACCATTTACACTATTTTAACTCCTAAAAGCTAGAAAGAACTTCAGGTATGAATTACAGACAATGAATTATCTGAATTTGGTTAAAAAAAAAGAAGTGGAAGGTTTTTGAATTGTCCTTTCCTCACAAAATGTTTTCTAAATAAGCTAACAGAATCAGACACTTGCTTAACAAATAAACTACAATACTGAGCTGAAGTTTCTGGATAGGCAGGTTTAAGACCCTTCAGCATGATGTGCAGACATCCAAACTAGGTTTAAGTACCCTTATACTGAAATGTGTCCAGCTTTGGTGGCAAAACTCATCCAGGGCAGGTAGCTTACAAAAGAGTTATTCTACTCTGCACTGAGAGTTCGGATAGCAGTCAGGTGAAGAGATGAGGGAGAGTAAAGCTGCCCTTTCGCAAGACTTCTTTGAAGTCCCATCGTCTTCAGAACTGCTACAGTTGCCTATAAACCATTCCCAATCTACTCTTCAGTAATAAGCTAGAGGATTTCTCAAGTATGCCTTTAGTTTTATCCTCAGATGCCTTACAAGCGTTAACCCATCGGAAACAACCATATTTCTTTTTCCTCTTTCACAATCACATCAAGCCTCCTGTTATTACTTGAGTTACTTGAAGTAAGTTACAACCGCTATTTCAAAAGCAATCACATTAGGATTCTCAAATACCTTGTTCTGTTTTCTGTTTCAAAGACAGAACAAGAACAATGATTAAGGGAAAGAAGTAAGGGACAAATACAGTAACTCACAAATCCAAAATACTGCTGATAAGCACAGAATTCTCAATGGTGTCTTAACGTGTTAACTGACAAAACTTTTTAGAAAGTCCTCATCTAAAAAATTAATTATGGAAAAGTTGAAACTAAACCTAAAGCTGGGGTCTCGTAAGACAGGCATATTCTATTGCTTATTTATCAACATAGGAAGTAGGCCTCTCAGCCTAGGAATCTGTAAGCCGAAATGTCTTTGGTAGACACGCTCAGTATCACTCCACAGGTGCAGGGCTTGAGGCATCTTAATTGTGGAGGGGCAACTGCTCCTGACCACCAAACTCCAAACTCATCAGGAGCCAGGAGCTCTGGCCTCTCACAGAGCTGTTTGACTAACAGGTGGGTGGCAGCATCATGCCTCTGCAAAAAGCAAAGCCTCCCAAGTCCTAAGTGATGTCTATTGGGATATTTACCATCTCATAATCACAGAATCACAGAATAGTGGAGGTCAGAAGGGACCTCTGGAGATTGTCTAGTCCAACTCCTGCTCAAAACAGGGCCAGATAGAGCAGGTTCCTTAGGGCCGTACCAGTTGGATTTTGAGTATCTCCAAGGCTGGAAACTCCACAACCTCCCTGGGCAACCTGTGCCAGTGCTCAGTCACCCTCACAGTGAAAAAAGTGTTTCCTGATGTTCAGAGGGAACATTCTGTGTTTCAGTTTGTGCCCATCATCTCTTGTCCTGTCACTGGGCACCACCGAAAAGGGCCTGACTCCACCTTCTTTGCACTCTCCCTTCAGGTACTTAAATGCATTGATGAGATTTTTCCCCCTCAGCTTTCTCTTCTCCAGGTTGAACAGTCCCAGCTCTCTCAGCCTTTCCTCATATGAGCAATACTGCAGGCCCTTAATCATCTTTATAGTGTAGTGACGAGATAGCCTGGCACAATCCAACATCTTAAAACATTTCTTTGCTGAGGCTGAGATCAAGGTAACCATGCTGGACCTTGCAGTGAAACACACCAACTATTGCAGGTCTGAATGTTTCAACCAGCAGCACAGCTACAGATAGAAAAGAGACAGAATTTTTATTGTTGAATATTTAACAAAAAGTTCGGCACTTACTTAATAGCTTCACACATGTCCAGTCCCATTTTCACACAATTCTTGGCATGATTTTGAAGAGATATAGGTAGTCCGGAAACACAGTAATAGCAGTCACCTAGGATTTTAATTCTCATACATTCATTTTCCTGGAGCAAAAAGCAAGGTGAGATGGTCACTTTCAACTTGAATTACATAAATGAAGGGTTACTGTTACAAAGACTGACTTAAAAGATATTAGCAAAATTGTTCTGCTTAAGCTTGTTTCAGTAGAGAAGGATTTGGCTTGCTAAAAAAGAAGTGCTGTCAGAGAGTTTTGTATGGATGATTCCTCCATCTGTTGTGGTTCTTAATGGGCAAAATCAGGAAGTAAGTTCACTGCAAAACATGTATCTGCAGTGTTGTTCACACCTTTGCTTAAAGAACTGAGCCAAAGTATCATGTACTCAATCTAAATAAAGTCTTTTTGATTGAGATATGAAATCAAAAGACCTAGCCTTTCACATTTACTTCCTGAAACTAGCAATCATAATCTTATTTCTACCTTTTGTACTCTAAGGCAATACAAAGATTTTAGGTTTTTTTAACCAATACTAGACAACAGTTCTTGAACTAATAAAAACCACCAAAAATTTTTATCTGTTTTAGTGTTTCTGATTTCACCAAACCACATAGCATGAGGTTTGATGCAATTTTTATAAAAATGGCACCTAAATAAACAGAAGAAAATCTGCTGATTATATTTGAATTTTTTCTTGAGTAATCAAGAGGCTGTGGTCAGTAATTAAAATTGCTTCACTCAATGTTGTCTCCCTTTGTCCTCCAGTCTCTTAAATGCCTTTCCAGAGATCAGAAAACTGACCGTATCAGTTTTCTGTCTTGAGTTTCTTAATCCTTGTTACTGTAAAATATCTATTTAAAGAGCTGTTCACCTTCCATTAAGCTTTATAGGGCTCCATGAGCTGTCTCTATTGGTCCTATTAGAGAGAGCTATCTTGGGTTTCACAGATTGTCACACTGGCAGAAACACACCGTTACACTCAGACCAGAGCCAGATTTTTTCTTCACGTTTCAAGTCTAATCTTCCTGCCAAAGCCTCAGAAATGCTGTCTGTAGGTAGAAGAGTCCGCAAGAAGAAAAAATATTTTAAAGATGACTTACTTATTTAAACTAACTGTAGCAGCCCAGTAGAAACCCACCTTTGCAATCTGATCAAATTTGCCAAACAGCTCGTTTAGCATGTGCACCAATTCCCCTGGCGAGCAGTCACTAGCCAGGCGAGTGAATCCCACGATATCAGCATACAAGATGCTACAACAGAAATGAACAGAAACTTGCTCACAGTTTCCTTCTGCAGAACTCAGATTTATCAATCAAAACCAACACCTGAAAGTAGGCATTCTGGACTTCACAGAGGTATGCCTGTATGCAAAATAGCCACTGCTAAATGTAGAGCAATAAATATAACTATATTTATAAGTAAACCTACATTTACCTTTACAGGCGTTATGTTTATATGTAATATATATCTATTTTACCTTTATAGGTATTACCTTCACAGGTAGTACCTTTACAGGTATACCTATATTTATAAGTATTTATAGACATTCTATACCTATATTTGTTACAGTGTATTCAAAAAATAGAAGCTTTTTTCCTACTCACAAATTGGCAATATAATAATGGCAATTATTTCAATAAACATGTTTGTTATCAGAAATTGTTTAATAACTTTTTATCGTTATAGACATTTTCTGTCTAGATTTACCTGTCAATGATAAGCAGCATGGAAGTCTTTTTTCACTTGTTACTCAGACTATTAAATTAAAGCTTGAGGATTGCTAAGATATTCAAACCATACACTATGTTTCTATTCACCAAGAAAACTTGACCAATTCATAGAATCAGGCTAAGGAAAAAATATTTGTGCTCACAAGTGAAAATGAACTTCCTCAAAAGTCCTGCAATGCTTGCTTTAAAAATGTAATTTCTAAGAATGTCATTCAAATTAACTTGTCCAATCAAAAAAAACAGGAAAAACAACTTGTAAAAGTGAAAGAATATTTGAAATAAATAGTGAATTATTTTTCTAATAGAAATTTATAATTAATAAATAATTGTATTTGTCAGCAGAATATTTTATCTCAGGTACTGTGTAAAATACATATGCCTCTATGTACAACAAAATACAACTGCCTCCATTTACATCACATAAAATCTGAGAGATTGCTCCAGTTAAGAAAATTACAAATTCAGAATAATATAACTGACACGAATTACAATTTTGACTAGTATACACGGTACTTTAACCTGAAAAATTAAGATATTATGAAGAAAGCCTGTTAATGTGTGGCTTTTTCTAAACAACCCCTTTGTATTATCACCTTTGTTGCTCTTCTAGAACACAGAATTGTTAGCATTTGATCAAATTAACAGATACTAAACATTAAGTTGTTGAAAAAACATATTAAAACAATTATTTTCTTAATTGGTCTCTTAACACTTTCTTCTCAAAATTTTTCTGAACATTGTTGATACATTTTATTATAGTACAATACCTTACATTGGTGTGCCTTTTGACATACAAATTGTGGAAGTTGTTGGTGTTTTCCAGCTGGCCTGCCTTGGGACCTTGTAACCTCTGAATGATCTCTGCTTTCATTTCCATGGCAATGTGAGCAGGCAGTAAAGAAAGTAGAAGACGCTCCTAAAATTTAAAAGGAAATGTCCACAATTTCTTTAAGGAGAACGAAATTAGCGTGGAAGCAATACTGTGCAAGGCATACGCTATTGTCAATACCCTAGATAGTTTTATGAGGCTTGCACTCAGGCATTTGCCTGGTATGGCCTCCAAAATTAATCAGTTCCTTGAAGAACTTGACAGAGATATACACACATTTCCAAGTATCTAACTTCTTCAAGGTTTTGTGCATATTAGAAAACGCGTAAGCTAAACTTAATATCTGAAGAAGTTATGTACAGTAATTTATTCTGTATCTGAGTAGGATGCAGGAAACACAGATTAGCAAATAAAGAAAGAGCTTCAAGGACTTCAGGGAAATGCAGTCCAATTCAGGCAAGAGTAGACTAAATAATTTTTTTAATGTATTTTAAATGTTTAGTCATAGTTTTAGCAGTTGTTAGACTGAAAATGAAAAGATAAAATCAGGACACAACATATTGAAAATGTTGGACTTTTGCAGACTATTTTGATACATACTCCCCCCTTACTTTAATATGGCATTTGACAAACTAAAGTTTTTTGAAAATATTAACTAAAAGGAAATTGAAAATTTTAAAAAAAAACTTACATATTTTTCCTTATCTTGTGTTGGTATTATACTCATGGTCTTCTTGTGAAGCTCTCTTACATCGTACATTTTAATTTTGCCCATTTTGCCCATTTTTTTTGCCCATTTGCTTTTCACTGAGTTCCTACTTCTCTGGAAAACTGAATCCACAAGGAAATAGCTAGAACTCTGCAAAAAACCCCTTCCTGCTTTGATCATACTCCACCTCAAAACTGAACAAGAATTTCCCATTTTCTTGTAGGCAGAGGGGAGAGGTTAATTCTGGCTAAGCACAAAAAACAGAACCCTGAACCAGTGAGGAGGGGGAAGGCAGCTGTAAAAGCCCATGACAGAGTCAGAGAGAGAAACAGAAAAAATGATGACCTCAAAACGTGCACGGTCTGCAGGTGTTACTCACAGTGATGCATTCCCTTCGGTTCACAATATGCATTTTTGCAGAGTTTGCAGTTCTATTCATGAAGGTACCAGAAGAAGTGTAACCATTAATCCAATGCTCTGCCTGGGATAATTATTCCTGTTCAGGTCTAATGACCTTGAGTAGAGCATGGCAATAACAGGGCTATAGACTTTCTGATATTTGCAGCTACCTCGGCTATCTATCTCTGTAATGTATAATGAAGACTTCCCATTCCCCATAGCATTTGTGTACCTGTAAGCATAGCATTAACTTACATGAGTCCCTACGAAACTGATTCTGCATGCACTTTGTAAAAAAAGTCTATTTCAAAGAATCAAGACAGAATCTTGCTTTTTTGCTAAGTAATATTTAACTAATAATTTTCTTTTTTTTTTCACTTTAGTGAGATCTAAACATAATTTTGATTCACATATGTCTGGACTGCTCTTTATTTTGCATGCTAAGGCATATCACATAAACAGTAAGATGAGTTATGAAATAAACGTTCAAGGTAAAGCATACCATAAACGTTCAAGGTAAAGCATAAGTAAAGCATACTTAAGGTAAAGCCCCATAAAGTGGCTTTATTTCTTAAATGCAAGATTAATTTAATATGTTTAGGCATTTTAGCAAGTACACATCCAAGAGGCTGATGTATTTTCATTTCTAATG
The DNA here is from genome assembly GCF_964195595.1 of Calonectris borealis. Lineage (NCBI taxonomy): Eukaryota > Metazoa > Chordata > Aves > Procellariiformes > Procellariidae > Calonectris > Calonectris borealis. The sequence goes on along the minus strand of NC_134313.1, from coordinate 79,820,235 downwards.
TAGTCCACTGGTCCTTGGTGGAGCTATTTTTCTAACTTACAAAGAATGCCTGAAAAACCAATGGATTTTTTTCCATAACGAAAGCTTACCCTTGCAAGTTGCTCTTTAACAAAAAATTGCTGTTTTGTGATGTACAGGACAGGTCAGCACTTGTTAATAATTATCATTAAATAGTTAACAAAGATGTGAGTGCTCTTAGCTCCAATCACTGTGCTCCTGTTGTACAATGGCTACTAAATGCCAGCTAGCTCACTATCTTCCTATGATTCCATTACGATTCCAGACACGCAGTGAGGCAGACACTCAACGTCCAGGTTACTGCTTATGTCTTTGAAACCCAGAGAGGCTGGCAAAAGGTCAAAGAGAAAAGCAACAAAAGTTTTTAAGAAAGCAATAGAAAAAGCAATAGAAAAATTTTTCGTAGGAAGCAGCGTAAAGTCAACTACAAGCTAAAGAATCATAAAAGGAAAGGGAAACCAGAATGCCTTTATTTTGTAGAGAACAGCAGGAGAGACAGGACGTTTCCCCTCCTTTTTATCTCCAGGCCAGACCACTATCCCATTCTGCTTAAACGTCCTGGTGAAGCTGTCACCATACCAGAACTTCGCTCCAAAGAATGTTTTCCTTCCTCCATTTCCACTGTACAAAAGAGAAGGTTACGACCAAAGGTGGTTTTAGAGAACTGCAATTGGTGAAGCACACTGCAAAATATCCTGCCATGCCCAGCTACACCTAAACGCTTCAGCCACCCTCTCCATCACGCAGGTGCTCACGTTTCAATCCTGAAGCTACCACTTGTGTGATAATGTGCTATCAAGTCACATATTACATTTCACGCAGATTGTTAATTTTGGTTTCTTTCACTAAAAGACAACTGTGAAAGAAGTTGAATCTCAACTATTTATGAAGACCGTGGCTAGGCTGGTCAGTAGCCAAATACAAAATGGTTACAAATAGATTGTTCCCTCTCTTTCTGCTAAAAGATCCTAAGAAATGCAAAGCATTTAAGAACACCTCTTCCTTCATGTTTTGTCATCTCTGGTGACTAAAAAGAGCATAGTGGAAGGATCAAAACCAATTACTAATCAGATTGTAGTGCCTGATGTTTGCAGTGAAATTTCTGCAGACTGTAACGGTGTGAGGAACATAACAAATCAAGACTGCTGCTTATGATGGCTTTTTATTTGATAATACATTCTGTACTATTGTCTCAAAAAGATAGAAAATCTACACATCAAAACCTAGGTGAAATGACACACAAGGCACTGACTTTGAGACAAAACACTTGTCTATTTGTAGTAGACAGAGAAGCCACTCTCAGAGCTACAGTCTGTAAGAAAAAAAAACAAAGTAATTCTCAATGCAGGTCAAGATGCAGAATTTAAAAAGTCTTCAGACTAAAAATAACAGTACCCACTTCTGGTGAAAGAGAAGCTGCGGTGCTATGGCAATAATCAAAATCACCTCACAAATGTCTTTCCTTGAAATATTACCAACATGACCTTACAGCCGGTGTATGTGATTCATGCACACAAGACTAACTGTTTCCTGACTGTTCGTGTTCTCTGGGGCTATGCTTTCCCCTCACACTCAGATCACTTGTAGCTGAGATCTTTAAGTCCTAGGGCTGAAAGACAGAGCACACAAGCCATACTGAATACAACATTATAATGTACTCCTCTCTTCTCAGAACATGTCTATCTGGATCCCAGAAGATGGCTAGCAAGTAGTCATTCTCCCTGGATTCTCTAACTGAGGATTTTCAGTCGTATGTGTCAAACTGTTTCTTGAGTTCCTGCCCTCTCAAACTCTCACATCCAAGTTGATTTCCTTGTCAGAGTTTTCCCTAAATTATACACATGACTTTAGCAGTCATTGCCAGTTACTCATCACTCCCCTAAAGCTTGATAAAGGATGTTTGTTTAGCTAGAGTAAGTTAGCGTATCTCAGTTAAAGATCATTGGACTGCGTTGGTTTTTGCAAGGTGGCAATTGCATTTGCAGTATCTTGCACGATGGAGGTCATGCTGTTGTTATGTAGTAAGCCTCAAATACTCGGTACAGTACATTTTCTTAAGTGCATATTTCACAAATCAAACTCTTCTTGGCTTGAGGCAATAATGCTTTATTTATTTGCTCATTCCTGTTTTGTTATGTAAACTACCAATTCTGATTCACTCATTTGTACAAGGTTACATGACTATCAACTCTTCTCTTTACCGAAGCACAAATAATTCTAAGAATTTATAGATTTAAAGGCCAAATATTCTTCCATCTAGCCTGATCTCTTGAATAATATAGACAATAGAATGTCATCAAGGAGAAACAAAGGTATTTGATAGGGCTCACTACATTAAAATTAGCTTAGTGCCTGACTCTCAATGGAGAGAAACTGTCCTTCAAGGCAATTCACAGAATCTAATACCAGACTCCTGTAGGGGGCAAGTCTCTCTCTCTCTCTCTCCGCCCCCCCCCCCCCCCCCGGAACCCCATTGTCTATGGAGGGAACTGCAGGTCCAAATTTTGGTCTTACTGGAAGAAATGTCCATCTTTCTTGTTGAGCTTCTGATGTTGAAGAAGTCTGCAGAAAAACTACATGTATGTAGGTCAATGAAGTGATATAGGGACATTTTTGTCCCTATAATCCCATATAGGGATATTTTTGTCCCTTACCATGTCATCTAGGGCACTGAATATTGAATTCTACTTTTCTGTGGGCTGGGCTTTGTTTTCAGATTCCTGTGGCATATGTCTAATCATCTATTTAGCAAGTTTTACAAATCAGGTCAATAAGTCAGCAGTAAGAGCTCTAGAAGCAATTAGCCTATACATGCATCCAGCTTCACAAAGTTTACAAATAAACATGGATAAAATAAAATTTTCAGCTGCCCTTGAAATGTACCAAGAAATAACCTACAAGAAAGGAATCTTGTGATTCCTGATCACGCAATGATGAATCAGCCATGTGGCTGATAGAGATGGTGATCAACAAGGTACTTGTTTGGCAAATTATGGTACTGTTTACCCAGATCTGATGCACATCCTCTTAAATACACCTACTAGGATAAACAGCTGTAAATAGTTTTTTCTTAAATTTAACTTGGACTCCTAACTGGGAGGGGACATGGTTTTTAAAAATTAGGCGCTATTATCCCCTTCAATTTAGCCTATGTTAGTAACCTCCACCAACCTTATTACTTGTACTGAGACCAATAAATTGCATTTTACTCATACACACCAAGAAAGGTATTCAATCTTGATTACAGAGACATCAAGAGATGGAGAATTCATCAACTCCTTAGCTGTTTGTTCTAGTGGTTAATCAACTGAACTGTTAAAAACTGTTAAAAATGTGTTCTGTATTTCTTACTTTGAAGTCTTGGTCCTGTTATATCTTTCTCAGCTCAAGATTAATGTCCACACTCTTTTCTCTGTAAAGTTAAACACTGATCAGACAACTTAATTTTCTTTTTGATCAGGTAAACAGACTTAGCTCCATAAATCTCCTGCTCTTAAGTATTTTCTACACTCTGTTCTCTAAACCCTCAACAACCTTCAAACATTTTTTGAAAGTTCGTTTGACACAAATCCTAACATTGTGCTCCAGTAAACAAAGACATACACACACATACCATCCTGCCCTATTCCCCTCAATATGTCCATAATTTACACTGCACAACTTTCTGCTGTAACATCTCAGGAGTTCCGTGCCTGCTATGTCTCCAAAATATTTCAAAGTTGCAGCCTTCCAGTTTTCTAGCTATGACCCATACTGTTTGCTTTTAGAATTATGACTTTCCAGACAGTTATTATAAAGGTGTACCTTGTCTTGATGAATATAGTTTATAAAGTATTCTGTATTACTGTATTTACTATCAAACCAATATTTGGCTTTTCTTTAAAAATGACTGTCTGTGATTGTCTTCACATATCTCCTAGATCATTAATAAAAAATAAGCATAAAGGATGAGAACTGGTTCTTGCAGAACACAACACACATGTCAATTCATTGAACATCTCCACTGACAATTTCCAGTTATCTCACTCAAAATCCATTAGACTGTGCCCTTTTGATGGGGAGCGGTGTCAGAACTTTTAATAAGGATCACCAGCATCATTGCATCAAACATCTTACTGAAATCTACTGCTGTTGGAAAGTTACTTAACCCACACCTGTTTCCCATTAAAAACTGAAAAACATTTTCATATGACTCGATTTCCTACAAAGTTGTTGAGTACATCACTCTATTTCTTTCCAAATACAAAACCATCATAGCAACATCTTTTATTTCATACTGATTGTTTATACTCTTCCTATCTAGTCGCAGCCCCTTCCTTTGTTAGGATGGCTTTTTCCCTGGAATACTTCCAAAGTGCTGTCATCGGCCTTGACAAAAACAGGCAAGAATTTTTCCTGACATCTAGAAGTCTACTTATCACAACTTTTGTCATATTGAACCTCTTTTTTACATATTTAATTGATGCTTTTGCTTTCACTCGTGGCTAGTACAGGCTTTACACCACAGCTGACGTATTTTCTGATGACAGAATTATGAACTTTCGTCTGTTCGTTAACAGCCTCCTAAAGGGCTCCCCATTGCTAGCAACATTCATCTATGCTGTGTTTTTTTTTTTTTCCCTGTGGAAAATGAGTTTTTTCAAATCCCCCAAGCACAGCACCATAAGACTCTTTATCTTCATGATCCTGTAGGTGACATTTCAAGGCTGGCAATGCCAGGAGCCGATACCAAAACCAGAAAATCAATACACACAAGCAGAATGAGAGCACCATGCTCTCAGTCCTTGCTGCTTCACCAGCCACGGGACATGAACTCCCTCATGAAGATATTTTGCAGAAGACAAGCTGTAGATGTCCGCGAGCAGCGTGAGGTGGCTTCTCCAGCGAGAAAGGGAGCCCCAAGTGGGGGCTGCCAGCGGGGCAGGGCCCAGCCCCAGGGCCAGGCAAGTGGGGCAAGCCCGGGATGGCCGCCAAGGGCCCAGGTCACCAGCCCAGCCCACGGTGATAAGACATGTCCACGGGGGAGCCGGGACTGGGCCAGGGCCAGGGTGAGGCCCAGGGAGGCCCGGGAAGTCAGTTGCAGGTCGGGGACTGGGGCCGGACCAAGGGGCCTGTGGCCAGGCACAGACATGGCGGCGGTTTCACGGGACCTGTAGCTGAGGCCAGGCCGAGCGGCAGAGCTGCAGCTGAAAAGCAGCTCCCACCGGAGAGGCCAGACGGGGATCTGCCCCCCGCGGCGCTGCCCGGGAGCCTCTGCCCAGGGGAGAGGGGCTGCCCTCCCTAGGCTGGCGCTGAGCTCCAGCCAAGCCTCCAGGAGGAGGCAAGGTGTCTTCAAATCATTTTGTAATGGCAAAACATCTGTGGCATGACTTGCTCACTTAGCAAGAATGGTACAACCGACCCAGGCTTTCCATAGAAATACACGTATTGGTTTTCAGGCTAAATACGCACCATTCTGCACCCTCAGTGTGCCCAGCTCATTTGCTGCCGAATAACTTTGCCAATACACAGTTAACATCCAGCTGGTCACCTTCCTTTCCAAATAACACTAAAGCTACCTGAAAGCACCGCTTCGCTGCAACAGTTTCAGTGTATGGGTCTGAAAGCTCATTTAAATGCACAGGCTCACCACATATTTGTCAAAGATAAATTCCTTCAAGGAACTTAGGGGATGCTTAATGTTTATACATAGATTACAGTTTGCATATGCAGGCTGTCTATGACTAATTTTGCAAATGAAGTTCACTACACCTTCAGAATACGTGCCTATCTTGCGGCTGTTCAAGAGCCGAGTCATCAAACAGCAAAACAGTAGAGTAAAAACAGAACATAACGACATACACAGCCAGAGCTTAATTAATTGACACAATTTCAAGGTTTGCTTTAGTCTGATCCTGCTAACTCTTGCTTTAAGTTTTATATATCTCAAGACCACAGCTGAATAGCCAGAAGCGGCATTTTGCAAAGAATCTGTTTGATGACATTAACACGGTTATTACTATATCAGCCTTTAGTAATGGTGAAGTATTACAATGCTGGCATTTGCTCAATATGATTCTTTTAAACACTGAACCCTCTAACTCCAGTACATCTCATTTCCCATTTTGATGAGAAGAGTTTTATGTTATTTTTTCACTAGAAATGAACAAAACTGTACACAGCTCTCTCTTCATGTCTTTCCCTTCTTCCAAACCATCCGTGGGACATGTCAGGTTAGTTATTTGAGAGTACCGCTTGAAAGTATCTATCTATGCAGCCCTTTCCCCCAAAGACAGAGGTTTCCTGTTCAGCTGCCCAGTCTAGAGTCAAACCTTGTGGTTGAAATCAAATCCAAAGTAAACCCAAAAGCATTTCTAGGGCACAGCATTGCACTTAAGTTAGAGGATCATGTCTGAAGCACATTGACAGCATAGCTCCTCCATGCTCTTCTAGTTAGTGTGAAACTGTTTTTTTTTACCTCAGACTTTGCCTGCTGATGTTTTAGCCGTCTGCTTACAGAATACCAACTAAGCATGCACGAATGGATTTCTTTCAGTATTTCACTGGTAATTTTCCAATATTTTATCAGACACCATACAGATACCACACATTTGTGTGATCAAATGTTAGTCACCACACAGAAGAAGGATCAAAACCAAGGATCAGTCACCGAACTATGCCCATCGGGAGCTCATAAACACTCCGAAGTGGGTCAGACAGAGCGGTCAGAAGCAGGGCAAGACAGCAATAAAAATGAATCAAAACTCTTAATCTCTGCATTAGATTAGTCAAAAGTAGAGGTAGGTAACCATAGGTTTGGCCCATACAACAGCCTGTTTAAATGGAGGGAGAAGTTTATTCAAGCAGAAGTTAATTCAAGAAATTTAAATGAAAAGTGAACCTACAGTAAGGATCTGTCCTCCTACTTGTGAAACAGCGATGATAAATTTTAATGACGGAAGCTGTATATTTTAACACCTTTTTTCTGAGCAGCAGTAAGCGTCACCATTCATTCAGCAGCTCACTTCCTAGCCTTGAAGACAGGGAAGCTGACTCACCCTAGGTAGAAATCAAAGAACAGGCAGGTGTCTGGAGGGTATACACTGTTACTGCATTCATAAGCAGACCTTTTGCTCCCTTACAATGGTCTAAATAAAAGGGAACAAGAACGATTTGCATTATATCTCTATCTCGGGAATGGAAGTTTCTCTTGCTTATTCACAGAATATGTATCTTGTAGAAATCTCCTCATTGCTCTTTAATGATCATGTTCACTAGCTACTAAATATAGAAAGTTTTAAATTAAAAACTTTGCTCCCACTGGAAAATAAACAGGAAAAACAGAGGTTTGAAAACCAATTCTCTTTATTTTGAGGAACCTGATTAGGAGAAAAACCAACAACTTACTGTACGGCAGATACATGATAAACTATTCATGAACACTTATTACTAGGCCTAACTTCACAAAACAAAATTTAGCATAAATCATAGCAAGGGTTAAATTTTTCAGAATTATCTTGGTTTTATTTTCTAAAACTCCTAAACAGCATTTTCCATGTTACTGTGTGTACAATTTCTAAAGTGTTTTCTATGGTAGGTTCCAGAGGTATTTATGCATATAAGGATGCAGAAAGAAACTCAAGCTTGATCCACAGAAAGACTGTGGTGGTAAATACCAGACTTTAAAGTGCCTTGTCACCTAGGGAAAGCAGATCCCAAGAGGACAGGCACTAAGACTGTGTGTGCAACGCAGAGAGAAAATCAGAATCCTAAAAATGCGACCGAGAAAAATTAGAGCCGAAAGGGGAGGCCACATAAGTAAGAAATGCCCAGAAAAGGATATTGCTTACAATTCTGTACTCAGAGCCACCAGGTGCTTAGCTCCAGGCTGCTAGGAGGCACCTTTATTTGCTTGGGACTCTATTATGGGCAAAACAGTCTAGAGCCAGGGAATTTTAATTGAATTAATTTATTGCAAACAAAAATAAGCCTCTCATTGCTGATTGCAGTTTTGAAAAAAAAAGAATAAAATAAACACTGAGACAAATACTTACACAATCTATCCTCCACACTTCCCAATCTCAATTTTCCTTATTTTTGCTGTGGATTATACTCAGTCCATCAAAATCCCTGTGACGAGGCGACAGGCGGTGTAGGAAATTGAGATGGTATCTGTGATCGTTTCTGCCACTTTGTGCTTAATCACTCCTGCTGCTCTGTGCTTAATGGTTTCTGCTGCCCTTCTCCTCAGTGTCCCTGCTCCAGCCTGGGACACTGATGGGCTGCAGTGCCCGCAGGTGCATCTCTGCTCCAGTGTGGTTTGTCCATGGGCCGCAGCCCTTCAGGGGTGTAGATACCCTCTATTGATGCAGAGAGTCCCCCACACCCAGCAGCTTGTTTCAAGCCTCCAGCAGCTGTCTGTTTCTTTCTGAAGCATGTTTGGGCAGGGGCACCATAGGCTTCTGATTAGATAATGTTTTGGTGCTCAGCGGGTAAGTTTTTATACACAAAGCATTTTTTCCATGGTTGTTTTCATGTGGCCCATGGTATGCTGGAGGTAGCTTTGACTGGCATGTGGCAATTCACGACCCCCCCCCTCACAGCTCACCACCGCAGCCCCCTGCTACCTGAGCTGCTAACACAGGCTCATACATAGCCATAGCTACCAGTGCTGCAGAAACAAGGTGACAGCTCCATAAGTTTTCATGTTTTAACAGGAGATCCAGGGGTCAGACGATGCGCTCCATGAGCGACCCATGTTCAAAACAGTCCTCTGCCAAAAGAGACCGCCTCTCTCTTCCTATCCCCAAGGAAAAATGCTTATCAGGGAGTATGAAGTTATTTTGGAGGTAGAGCCCTAGCAGCCTTTTCAGGTGAAGCTAATCCACTCCAAAATGAAACAATTTAGCAATCACTGAAGCATGTACTAGATTTCCTGTCTCCGCAGCCCTCCGGGTGAATTCCCTAATCCCCGGGCTCCTGCACAAGGGCTGCTGCGCTCCCTCTTTCTGTCTCATGGGAGGCACAATCCAGTGGAGACATTTGGCAAATGTCCTTCAACACAGGGAAAGCTGGGTCCCAGTTTGTCCTCTTGTGGGATTAGGTCCAGACTCATGGCTATCTAAAAGCCTCACATGTCGAGGAGTTTTAAATGGGTCTAATTCTTACCAGTGCCACGTTTTATTTCTATTGTTTTGGAATCCCAGTTTACACACTGATGCCAGCACATTTGTGCATGTGAATATGAATTAAAACAAAAAAACAAACACCAAAGCTGCAGCTGATTGATTTTGGCAGTGTTATTTCTAATGGCAAATATGACATGGATGAATTAAATCTATTCTATGATTACTGCACTTAAATAACTTCCAAGCTTTTTAGAATTTGGAAATGGTTTGTGACTTCTTTACCTAGAATCCTTTTTGATAATTTCTAGCATACATCATCAACATACTCCATGCCTTTAATTTGATGAATTTTGAAACTCCACATTTTAAACATGGATTAACACATCTACCCATCAGAAAAACATGTTGACAATGAGGATTGTGTTGTTGTTCAAAGAGATAAAATGAAAGGAGGTAATTTTGAAGACACACCCTTTTCTGAGTATGTATAATAACTGATAAAATTTTACCATTTAGTTCACAAGATCATAATTTATCATTTATCACTGAAACCTCAGCAATATAGGCACATAATGCTGACTATTTAGCATACAGGAACCATAATTCCTGGAAAGGGAGAAAGAACTTAAAATTTACATCTTTAGTGTGACAGGATGCTTATTTTCATATTTGGCTCCTGTTCCAGTCCTTTTGGTGAAATTTTTTTATTGCTTAAAAACTTTCTGCATTAAATTAGCAAAGGTTACAGAATATGTACTTCTTTTTCACACTAGCATTGCTGTTCCCACCATTTACAGTATATAATTTTGAAGAAAATGGCAAAAAAAAAAGACTTCTGTATGTTTTCAGCCACTTGTAGTAAGAAATGCTATAAAATATACTTTTTGATTTTTATTAGCACACTATTGTTATTAATAAGCCAAAGGGAGCCAATTTCCTTTTCAATTCTGATTTGGTGAAGCCTCCAAGGCACACCTTAAAATGGTCGTCCTCCCCATGACAGCCTCATAGCTGTATTCAGCAGCATTTGCATTGCCACATCCAGCACAGCTTAGCAACATGCAAATGCTAAGTCCTGCCAAGAATCCATAGAACGTGCTAAATACACTGATGTGCTCTGATGAATCAGGGCCTTCCTACAGAACAGGGTCCTGTATATTTGGTTTGGGTCATTGCAGAACTTGCTTGTTGCGGTTTACAATCTCAGTATTAAAAAATATTTTTTACCCCAAGGGGTGTGACTGGAAGGGAAGAAAGGAAAGCTAAATGTTATTCTCCAAATGCTGCACTCTGAGTCAAGTGGATCCATCTAAATGAGAGCCAATGAGAGGTGCAGCAGAAGGAACCTTTCAGAAGACAGGATGGAGCAAGCAGGGGGAGAGCACGAAGCAGAGGGATATTACTCTGCTGCAGTGCAACTGACTTCTGCAGAGTAGACTGTCAACCAAGCTGAAGGTGACAGGAAGACTTCCTAGAGACCCAGAGGGGACCTGCTGAGGTTGTTTCAATGCTGGAAGCCACTGGAAGCTGTTGAACTAGAAGGGCTTTCTAGAAGAAGGCTGGAGGAAACTCTGCCCTGCAAGGACTCAATGAGAGGTTTATTTTCAAGTCTTGGTATTTCCTCTGTTTCATCAGCAATTCTGAGTTTTCCTTGGTTCAAGAGTAAACTTATTCTAAATAAGTTAACTGTGCTGTAAATAAAACCCAATTTTTTTGAGACTGGCAGCTATTCCACCCAAGAACGTGTATGACTCATGCTCCGTCATACCAAGTGTGGTTAAAAGTTTGAATAAACTCTCTCAGTGATCCAGCAAGGTTAAGCCTTTGCAGCTATGCCTACTCCTGTACTGATTGCAGCCCATGCAATGAGCAAATTCTATAAATTATTTGGGGGCAAAAGGTTGTTTCATATTTGGGCGAGTCAAGAGAAACTTTCATTGCAAAAGCTCATCCCTTAGCTCATAACAACTGCTGTTCAAAGAATGACACTGCACATACACAAGGCAATTCTTATTTAACGCTTGTCAGATAAAGGTCTGCATCTTATCTGTCTGGTATGATATCAGTTCCTCTGCTATTCTCCTGTATACTTTTCCTTGTGTAGTCTCCAAAGAAGCCTGGCGCTTTGGTCTGAGACTGTATGCTGAAATACTGACAGCTGTTTCAGCGCAACTGGTCCATCTTTCTTTGGCAAACCTACAGCTCTTCCAGCAGGGCAAAATTCGCTGGATTCAGGACACCCAGACCAGCCACCTGGCATCTTCCAACACAACTTTTGGATTTACATTTGCATTCTTCAGATGCTTGTTTCTAGTATCTAACAGCAGCACATTGAAAGGATGACTCCCCAGATGTACTTTTCCCATTCAGGTAGTACAGAAATCCAGCCACGTAAGCAATACAGTATTATGTTTCTCCTTCCAGTGCAGAAGAAGGGAGTAAACAGAAAGGAACAAAATATGGCCCAGGAGGAACTGGAAATCATGTTTCTTCAGTGTGATATAGGAGACAGAAAGGAAAAATGGCTGTGCCAGCTGGCCAGATTTAAAATACCTTCAAATACCTTCAATTACCTAAATCTGATGGTTTTGCTTTTTTTTTTAAATGGTCAACAAGAAAGATGGGGCTATACCAAAAGCTGGAGCCCAAGCTACATTGCAAGATGTAGCAGTAAATGTAGTTGTTATTTTCAAACACTAGCCAGAAACAATTTTATGAAGAAGCAAGGAAAATGCCTGTTGTTAATTTTACAGTAACAATTGGCCCTACCCTCAACATCCATGTTATTTCATGAACCAATATATCTGGCTACAGTAAAGTGAGAAAAAACCCAGCAAACCTGTACCTTATGAATTCCAGTAAAATTACTCTTTCAGTATTTTTTTCATCTTCTAGAAATGTACATAAACTACCAACTGTATACTTGCAAAGTCAGGCTTTATTTTATACATGAATAGAGACCTAAAAATATCTTACGTAACAAATCAAATTTATTTACAGATTTACTTTTGGTAGCATAAAGCTTACTGTGAATGCTGACAGATCTCCACACTATGGTGTACTATGCAACACTAAAGCACTTCTGTGAATAACACTCTGCAGGCTGCTGGAATATGCTCCAACAACAAATTATTGTTTCAGGGACTTGTACATATTTCATGGTTGATAAGCAACTTCCACTCAAATCTTTGCTTTTTGGAGCAAGGCAGAAAGCTACTTCAAAACTAATCTGAGCATAAAAGAAAATTAAAAGGGCATAAGAGGGAATTTTTTAAAAAATACTTTTTTAAAAAATTTCTCAGTGGTGAGAACTAATCAAATTAAAAAGATTTGATCACGCAAAGACATTTTTCCTGTCCCATGAGTGCTTACTTTCTTCAAGACCTTTTTGTGAGGAATCTTACCTTCCAGAAATCCAGACAGCCCATATCAAGTGGATCACTCTTACCCACAGGATCGCTGAAACCTTCAGAAAATTCTTGGGTTTTCTCTACAAAAGCTGTCTTGACTCTTCTTCCATACATCACCCTCACCCAAATGTGCACTGATCTTACATTCTACTTCCACTAATATGCCCAAAACAGACATTGGGTTTCTAAGTCTGTAATCCTCTGGTCTCTCCTGGAGCTCTGTCAAAATTGGCATCACAGTTGCCTCCCTCCTATCCTGCCACCTGAGCACAACTCTTGGAGGGAGACTCCGCACAAGAGGTAGCAGCAGCATTTCAGCTGTTTCATTCCCGAGTTTCTTTAGATCTCTCTGCTGAATACACAGATATGAGGATTTATTACCGCTCATTTTATTTAGTTTATCTATTCCTTGACCTCTCCTCCTCACACTTCACTTTGAGATAAATGTAATGAGTCATCCATCAATGTGGGAAACTCCTTTCTTCCACAATGAATGCAGAAGCATAAAAAAAAATTATTTACTATGGGGAATCACATGGCATAGTTCCTGAATATGAACTTACTCTGAAAAAGACAAATCAGTTCATTTCTATACAGTTAAAAAAATACTTCACGCTTCTTTCTAATAATTGTTAAACTTAAAGTAACATTTCTCTTTTCAAGGCTAATTTAATTTGCCAAAAAGATAATTTTTTTTTAAAAATTTTTCAGTATCCCCTTTCATCTAAGCAAAATTTCAGATGCTCTTGCAGTTACTTAAAATTACTCTGTTACCAATTTGCATTCATGATAACAAAATATTAAATATTAAGAATGGATTAAATTGAATGCCTTTCTATTTCTTTTTTTTTCCTTTTTTTTTTTTCTTTTTCTCATGATTGAGAACAACTAGCTGGTCTAGAATCAACTAAATTAATACTTTGCTTCAACGGTGGAAGGAAAGTAGCTTTCTAATGATTGATTTTTAACATTTTAATATACTTCCAAGAAGACAAAGCAGGCAAGCTACACAACACAGCCTAGTCCTTTAAAACTTCTACTATTTCTTTTTATATGCACTTACATTCTGTATCAACAGGCACTTGAATTCAGCCAGCAGGACTTAAAAGAGTGGGTAACTTAAGTGTGTTTAAGGCATGACTAGAGATACTTTCTGAACAAGTGTCTAACTTCATTCTATTTGTGATTTATAAAATTAACTACTGTATACCAACTTAAAAGTTCAAAGGGCACAGATGTGACAGAATGCCTTAAATTTGTATTTTTCAGACTTCTTAAAGCTGAGACTAGCATAATGAAATTAAAATGAAATCAAAACACAAATTAACAAAACTCTACCATGCCATCTTCTTATTCTGCTGTAACTCATTAAAACAATACTCTTATGTATATATATAAAAATCCTTTCATTTCAATAATACAGTGTATTCAAGAATGGATACTATGTAACATTCGAATGTAAGTTATACTACATCATGTGTAGTCCCTTTGAAAAAAGCAATTAACCCAACACCACAGCTCTACAGTTGAAAAGCTAAAATCATCCTTTGCTGAATGAAGAAAACTTACGAGCATATTCTCCTGCATAGGTATTGCCGACAGAGGTATCGGACACAAGACAGATGGGAACTTGTGGCAATGGGGACAGAATGGCAACACTGCATCAGTTATAATTACCACAAAGCAATGGGTAGGGCAGAGTTACAGCAGCCCTTGCAGTGCTGTTTGCTAATTTGCTCAAAAGTGCATCTTTCACTGAGGGGTAAACAACCCTGCATCCACGTTAACACAGGCAGTGACTCAGAAGTAGCTGTCACTGTGCTCATCCTGCAGCTGATGCCAGAATGTTCCCAATGCCAAATCTGCCTCACAAAATAAAATACTCTTTAGAGGGCATTTTAATTTTTTTTTTTTTTAATATGTGGGCTTTTCAGACTAAGAAACTGATTCATTCATTAAGGCTAGGCTAAGCACCTGACCAACTCAAGCGTGTATTTCCACGGAATTAAAACCTTGCATCATGTCAGTAATTTTATTTTCTTTCCTGCTTCTTAAAAATATGTCTTATTACCTACCCATATTAACAGGTTGAAATTCCAGCATCATTTAAGATAAGCCACTGTACTGGAGAACTGCAAGTGACTTTATGCACTTCAGAAATAATAAAGTTGACTTGTCAACTAATGCTAGATTTTTCAGTTACACTACCCACTGTTTCTTCCTCTCGGAGAAAATGTGTCTCATTGCAGTAAATGACTAGTTGTTGTGATATTTTTAGGGTAAAGAGTTTAATTTATGAAAGAAAGTTTCAGATATTATGTCTGGAAAGGGAGGAAGGCAGTGAGTCACTTTTAAAAGACGGCAATGGTAAGTAGAGTCTATGCTTATGCTCAAGAAGAGACAGAAGAGTTTTGGCAATGGTTCTCTTTTTGAATCCAGTAGCAATGCAGCTCTTCTCTAACAGTAAAAATGTGATATACTAGACAAAGACAGTGACTGAACCATATGCTGATCTTGTATCAGATTTTTCATGAGTGTTAAAGAAACCAATCTTGCTTGAAAATTACTATTCCATGGTAAATCTCTTAATGAATTCAGCTCCCAGAAGAAGAGGTGGAAGCATGCCCTTTGAAGCGGGGATATGAGGACAAAGGCTACACAAGCTGACAGGAGGAGGATGCAGAAATGAGTACAAGAAGCTAGTGGGGAGAACTCTGGTCAAGTACTTTCATGGACTAAATTGTTGGCCCTTCCTACACATAACAAAGGTACCCAGGCTATACCAGCAACAGCTTTTCCAGATCTGAAACCATAGCCTGAGTAAGGCGGTTTTGAAATCTGCTTGTGTGTGCACATTACATCCCTTTCCACTTTGCCCCTGCACCACAGCTGTTCGTTATGATTTAAAGAGAGTTTTCTGGATGTCTTGTCATCATTTTCTGTGAGGATTTCATATGTTAACATGTTTTTAAATCTGAGAAGTACAACTGAACTAGATCAATTCATGATCAACTTGAAGCTTGCTGAAACAAGGTTTGAGGGATCCCTTATAATGCTCTGTCAGGATCAGAGTCACCTTCAGGGCATCTGGTGATACCTGTAGAGGATAAAAATCCTTTGGTGCGTGCTGTTAGGGCTTTCTTGATTTTAACAGTGATGTCAGTGAACAGGACCACATTTTAATGTGATTTTGGGGGTTAAAAGGATGTTGAATCTCTTTTGAAAACTTTCAGTCTACTTTCAGTAGTGGCACACGTCGTGGCCACTCCTGCAGCTCCCTCCGTCTCTTACAAATTTGCACCGTCTCTCATGGCTCTCCACAGTCCACAGTTTGTCTAGCTGTCCTGCCTCATTGCTTACGTAAGATCCCAAAAGGGCTGAAGTACTTATCCATGTCCATAGCTTTGGATTTTTTTATCTTGTCACTGAGACTCTGATCACTTAGTTTACTCCTACTAATATGGAAAACAATAACATGCTTTTTCTGGAAATCACTGTAAATCACCACTATGACTAACAGATGCTTATCACATGGCTTCTACATTTTTATCATAATCTAGAAAAGTCACTCTCTTCCTCAAAATGGGTGGCTATTTTTCCACACATATTCATAACGTACACTTCTTATTTTTACCAAAGTTTCAACAAGCATCAAGCTGACCTGATTCTTTTTTTTAAGTACGTCCCTGACAGTATATCATAAATTTTGCAGATCTTACAACCGTCTGCATTTTAAGGTATCCCAAACATGCATGGGATATATACTTAGCTGTCATCAGAATTTCCTGAGATTCACCTACTGCATCCATATTTGCATTCCAGACCTATTACACTATGGCGCTGCCGCCTCCTTTTCTCTTAGGTGCGTCTTCATTCATACTGTTCACACCTGTCAACCAATTCACCTTCAGCCAGTCATATCTTTAAAATGCTAATGTATGCTATGCTATGCAACAACTTATGTCTTTGGCAGGCTGGATAATAATTTTAACTGAATGAAAAAATTTTGTAAGGAACTGTGGTGCAATGATTTATGTGAGCAAGTTACAGTACATCTATTTATAGCATTACACAGCCTTTTAATGATAGCCTGTTGGCATCATTGAGAAACCTTGCACAGAGCTTGGAAAAACTACTAACAACAACAATAATATTTAATTGCATTTTATATGCAAAAATTAATGGGACTTCAGCTAACAGCAATATGTTATTCATATGCTACTGATTCTAAATTGGGTTATGACATATCATTTGTTCCTCAAGCTCATTGAAGATGCATGAATTAATTTACAAGAACTCTAGAAAATGCATATGGGGAAGAAAAATTAGCTCCTCCATTTACACAAAATGAGGAAAATGGAGAAAAATTTTATCACAGGATACCCACAAGATAAGCAATCAACTCTCATTAGAAAGGCATATATTAATAGAGTAACAGAAGATTACATATAAAAGAAAGATTTAACGTCTAAAAAAGATATAAAAAGAAAAACAAAAGCTTGTGAAAAGAAAAAAAAAAGCTTGTGATTTTTTAAAAATTATCTTGTTAGAGCAATAAAAAGACATCCTTGGACATATTTCCAGAGTATTTGTATGTCACAATAACAGTCCCAGGCACATTAACACTTCCGCCTTCTATTTTTATAACTACCATAACAAGTTGAACATATTTTTTTCCCTATGGTACCAGAAAACAAATGTTCATTCTTAACATATGATGACCATGCAAGGATGTATTTTAAAATAACCAGGAAGAATATCTTAAAATGAGGGAATACTACCGGTGCAAATTTTTTTTTGTAAATATGGAGAGAAAATGGAGTTGTTATTAATTTAAAATTCCATTCTTCAGAGACAGATTTTGTCCAGCAGTCTCTGCATTGCAAAATCAGAGATGAAGAGTTACTCATCTGGAGTAAACCTCTTTACTGTAATTGTGCTTTTAAAAAGTGTTGTCAGTGTGGATCTTGTTACAGCTGCACATAATTCCTATGAGCACTAGGACTTTTTTTTTAATTAATTAAAAAAAGAAATGTAGCCCCAGTTGTTGCAGCATATCAGCCCTGGGCTGCCTGAGGGTTCCCTTCAATGCTGTAAAGGGCATTATTAAAGGTATCTGTGACAGACTGACTCATGCACAAAAGCAGACGTGACCTATAAAGCAAAGGGAATTTAACAAAGCCAAGTTATATCTTTATTTTCCCTCAGTCTTCTCACATTTGAAAGATCACAGTAGCCAATATAGCTTGGAGTTGGGATAGAAGGCACGTGTCATGATCCACTCTGGCTAGAGCATTTCTAAAGGATCGCATATGCAACTGGATGGCTATAAGCTCCTCAGAAGGGACAGGCAAGGAAGGAGAGGCGGTGGGGTGGCTCTGTATGTTAGGGAGTGTTTCAATTGTCCAGAGCTCAACGATTGTGACGATAAGGTTGAGTGTTTATGGGTAAGGATGAGGGGGAAGGCCCACAAGGCAGATATCCTGCTGGGAGTCTGTTATAGGCCACCCAGCCAGGATGAAGAGGCAGATGAAGCATTCTACCAGAGGCTGGCAGAAGTCTCACAATCGCTAACCCTTGTTCTTGTGGGGGACTTCAACTTTCCGGATTTCTGCTGGAAATACAACATGGCAGAGAGGAAACAGTCTAGGAGGTTCCTGGAGCGTGTGAAAGATAGATAACTTCCTGACGCATCTGGTGAGGGAGCCTACCAGAGGAGGTACCTCGCTTGACCTGCTGTTTACAAACAGAGAAGTGGGAGATGTGGTGGTCGGAGGCCAGCTTGGGCTTAGCGACCATGAAGTGATAGAATTCTCGATTCTTGGTGAAATAAGGAGGGGGGCCAGCAAAACCGCTACCATGGACTTCCGGAGGGCGGACTTTGGCCTGCTCAGGACACTGGTTGAAAGAGTCCCTTAGGAGACAGTCCTGAAGGGCAAAGGGGTCCAGGAAGGCTGGACGTTCTTCAAGAAGGAAGTCTTAAAGGCGCAGGAGCAGGCTGTCCCCATGTGCCATAAGAAGAACGGGCGGGGAAGGCGACCGGCCTGGCTGAATGGGAAGCTCTTGCTGGGACTCAGGAAAAAAAGGAGAGTTTATCACTTGTGGAAGAAGGGGCAGGCAACTCAGGAAGAGTACAGGGATCTCGTTAGGTCGTGCAGAGAGGAAATTAGAAAGGCAAAAGCCCAGCTAGAACTCAACCTGGCCACTGTTGTGAGAGACAACAAAAAATGTTTTTACAAATATATTAATGACAAAAGGAGAGCCAAGGAGAATCTCCATCCTTTATTGGATGTGGGGGGGGAACATTGCCACCGAGGATGAGGAAAAGGCTGAGGTACTTAACCCCTTCTTTGCCTCAGTCTTTGATAGTCAGAGCAGTTATCCTGAGATGGAAGACAGGGACGGTGAGCAGGATAAACCCCCCATAATCCAAGAGGAAGCAGTTAACGACCTGTTACGCCACCTGGACGCTCACAAGTCTATGGGGCCAGATGGGATCCACCCGAGGGTACTGAGGGAGCTGGTGGAGGAGCTTGCCGAGCCACTCTCCATCATTTACCAGCAGTCCTGGTTAACAGGGGAGGTCCCGGACGACTGGAGGCTTGCCAATGTGACGCCCATCTACAAGAAGGGCCGGAAGGAGGATCCGGGGAACTACAGGTCGGTCAGCCTGACCTCGGTGCCGGGGAAGATTATGGAGCAGTTCATCTTGAGGGCGCTCACAAGCCATGTCTGGGACAACCATGGGATCAGGCCCAGCCAGCACGGATTCATGGAAGGCAGGTCCTGCTTGCCTAACCTGATCTCCTTCTATGACCAGGTGACCCGCCTCGTGGATGAAGGAAAGGCAGTGGATGTGGTCTACCTGGACTTCAGTAAGGCCTTTGACACTGTCTCCCACGGCATTCTCCTAGAGAAGCTGGCGGGTCACGGCCTAGACAGGTGCACTCTTCGCTGGGTAAAAAACTGGCTGGACGGCCGGGCCCATTGTGGTAAATGGAGTTAAATCCAGTTGGCGGCCGGTCATGAGCGGTGTTCCCCAGGGCTCAGTACTGGGGCCAGTCTTGTTCAACATCTTTATCAACGACCTGCATGAGGGAATCGAGTGCTCCCTCAGTAAGTTTGCAGGCAGCACCAAGTTGGGCGGGAGTATTGATCTGCTCGAGGGTAGGAAGGGTCTGCAGAGGGACCTGGACAGGCTGGATCGATGGGCAGAGGCCAACTGTATGAGGTTCAACAAGGCCAAGTGCCGGGTCCTGCACTTCGGCCACAAAAACCCCAGGCAACGCTACAGGCTTGGGGAAGAGTGGCTGGAAAGCTGCCCAGAGGAAAAGGACCTGGGGGTGCTGATTGACAGCCAGCTGAACATGAGCTGGCAGTGTGCTCAGGTGGCCAAGAAGGCCAGCGGCATCCTGGCCTGTATCAGAACTAGTGTGGCCAGCAGGAGTAGGGAGGTGATCGTGCCCCTGTTCTTGGCACTGGTGAGGCCGCACCTCGAATACTGTGTTCAGTTTTGGACCCCTCCCTACAAGAAGGACATGGAGATGCTGGAGCATGTCCAGAGAAGGGCAACAAAGCTGTTGAAGGGCCTGGAGCACAAGTCTTATGAGGAGAGGCTAAGGGAACTGGGGTTGTTTAGCCTGGAGAAGAGGAGGCTGAGGGGAGACCTCATCGCGCTCTACAACTACCTGAAAGGAGGTTGTAGTGAGGTGGGTGTTGGTCTCTTCTCCCAAGTAACTAGCGATAGGACAAGAGGAAATGACCTCAAGTTGCGCCAAGGGAGGTTTAGACTGGATATTAGGAAAAAATTCTTTACTGAAAGAGTGGTCAGGCCTTGGAACAGGTTGAGTCACCATCCCTGGAAGTATTTAAAAGACATGTAGATGAGGCGCTTAGGGACATGGTTTAGTGGGCATGGTGGTATTGGGTTGACGGTTGGACTCGATGATCTTAGAGGCCTTTTCCAACCTCATGATTTTATGATTCTATGAAAGAGAAAGGCAGTCTTCCAAAACTGACATTCTTTCCAAACATAGGAAATATAGAAGAGCATAAAATCATTAGAAGGCATGCAAAATAGTTCCAGTGAAGCAACTTTCTTTGAGCAATAGAAACAAAGGATTTTTGTTATCAAGGAGTTTAACCAGAGTTGGTTGGTCCAAAGGAAGATTAAGATGCACTGCAGAAAGACTGCGAAAAAGCTAGGTAACTTCTTTCATTCCTGTCAACAAGAGGAGATTGGGAAGATGCAAAACCATTAATTCTGGGGTATGAATCAAAGAAGTTGATACAAATTAATGTCGCAGTAGAAGAGGTTTTAGAGGTGAAGTGACAAAACGAACAGGAACAATTATCAGGGCCAATTTTTTCTGATGATACAAAGTTATTCATAATAAGTAGGAGAAAGACGGACTGTGAAAAGCTGTAGAAAGGTCTCAGAACACTGAGGCCACGGTTTCACAGGACACACAAGACAGCATACCCACCAGGTGTCACCAAGAGCTCTCTTCCAGCCTCCCCCATCACTATCAGCCATTACAGTCCCCCCCTCTCTTCTGTGATACCTATGTTTGCATTGGGCATGGGTGGCAAGGTTTTGACAGCAGAGGAGCTGCAGAGGTGGCCTCTGTGGGAAGAGGTCAGTGGTTCTGCAAAGGACCTTCTGCAGAACACAGCTGAGCCCATCAGCAAAGCTGGTGGTGTCTCTGGGAAAACACATGTAAGAAAGGGCAGGAAATGCCGGACAGAGAGTGGAAAAGGGAAAAAAAAGAGTGAGAAACAGCAGAGGGAACACCAAGGTCAGAGGAGGAGGAGGAGCTCCATGCTGGAGCAGATATCCACGCTGCAGCCCATGGAGAACAATACAGATGGGTAAGCCTGAAGGAACTGCAGCCTGTGGAGACCCCACGCTGGAGCAGAAGAAAACCATGAGGAGGAAGGAGCAGCAGCAGAGAGGAACTGCTATGTACTGACCACCCCTCTATCCCCCCCATGCTGCTTGAGGGGAGGTAGAGGAGTTGGGGTGAAGGAGTGCAGCTGAGCCTGGGAAAGATGGGAGGAAAGGTGTGGCTT
The DNA here is from genome assembly GCF_964195595.1 of Calonectris borealis. Classification (NCBI taxonomy): domain Eukaryota; kingdom Metazoa; phylum Chordata; class Aves; order Procellariiformes; family Procellariidae; genus Calonectris; species Calonectris borealis. Next base: position 79,798,628 of record NC_134313.1, on the reverse strand, counting down.
TAATATCTGTCTTTTTTTGCCTCTCACTAGCCAAAGCTATATTATTTGGCATGAGATTAAGTTAATTTTCCCAAAGTTGAGTCTGTTTTGCCCACAATGGTAATTGGTAAGTGATTTCCCCATCTTTGTCTTGACCCATGAGCTTTCTCATCCCTGTTTCATTCCTATTTTCTCCCCTTTTCCTGCTGGGGTGGGGGTGGAGTGAGTGAGTAGCTGGGTGGGAGTTTGGTGTGGGCCATGGCTAACCCACCACAATATTACACTGTTTTCTAAATACTACAGGAATCTTCCTATTCAATGCTGCAAGAATGTTTGGGCTTGTCAGCCATCATTAAAGCCTGAAAATTCATTATCCTGTGTAGAGTCATCAATAGAATAATTTTCCACTATCTGCTAAAAGCAGAAAATTAAAAAATGCTACACAGATTTGGTACAGTCTTACTGCTTAAGCAGTCACATTCGATGACCTATAATGAGAAAGCTGATAACTGCTGAATTTGAAAAATCCGATGACAGTAGCAAGGAAGAAGAAACTTTAAAATTGACACACAGTGATCTGGGCTTTAGACTATTTGAGACTGACTTAAGTGGGCATCAAATAAAACTATGCAGGCAATAACTAAAATAAACAAAAGGAAATTATTTTTCACACCATATGCAGTTGAGCTGAAAAAGCATTCCACAGGACTTGTGGATGTCAAAAATTTACACTGTCTCAAAAAAGAGTAGACAAATTCACAGGTCAAATTCACAGGAAAATTTGTCAAGCACTTTCAAATGCAACAACATCAATTCTGGTTCATTAAGTAACTGAGCCACAGATTTCCTTGTACTCAGACAGATTATTGGGAAAGTATCACTATATGCTAAGATTATATTTACCTCTTTTTCATAAGCATAGGCTACTGGCTAGCAACAAGATACTGCGCTAGATGGTCATTTCCTTTGTCCTAGAGTGCCTGTTCTTATGCTTTTTATTCCTAGCAATCTCTTTTACTCTGCTTTTCAACAACTCTCTTTTGGTCTATTTAGAATATTTTAAATAAATATACTTATCCTCTGAGCCTCTCATGTGGTGTTTTAAATAGTCTCCATGTCTCCTTCCTGCCTTTTCAAGTTATATCCTAAATGCTGTTTTCAATCAGTTTTCTGATTTTTGTGTAGTTCCCTTTTTTCAAAGGTAACATTATTGTTGTGTTGTTTTTTTCCCCTTTTAACCAAGCAAGGATGCTCACATACAATGTTTAATACTAAATCAAGGCTTACTTTCCTTATGGGATTTCTCTGATTAGCTTAGTTAAAGAACTGAGAAGGAACTTAGCTTAGCAAGCTTGTGTCTGCACGCCTATTCATGCTGTATCATAATCCATAACAGACCATGGCCCACGACATTTACCCAGCCCATACTGTTGGGCTGAAACCTTCTGCTGTTGTTGTATTCGCCACAGGCAAAGATACTTTCATCTCCCCAAGCAGTTCCTCAGCCCCCATGAAAGGCTGAGAATATAGAGTATTCTGGGACTTGACTTTAGCTTTTGCATTTTAGTGTTTTCAACAGAGTTTATCCTTCTTTGCACAGACTACCTAGGGGGGAGTAGCAGGCAGGTTGTTTTACATTTTTGAGGTTTTTATTGAATGGCCATTAATAGCCATCTAAAAAATGAGAAGAGGGGATAAGGAAGGTGAATAAAGTTTGAATAGGACCAGCATATCAGACACTCACAAATATTTACAAGTACTAATCTGACTAATCACACAAAAGGAATACAGGAGTAGGAGTGAAACTGATACGTTCTCAAAGAGTAAACCAGTCCTGGTTTTTATAGGGTGGAAGATCTCACTGAAAGATTGTACAGAAAAAAATGTACTTTAAAAGAAGAAAGATATACATGAGGAATGTAGGACATGTCCCAAGAGATGAAAAGAGGCATGGAAGAAGACACCAATTTATTGGCAGAGAGAGAGATGAAAGAAGGAAATAGAATGATATTTAAGAGTATAAAATGCATTCTGAGATCCTTTTAACAAGAATGTCTGACAAAGACCAAGGACGCCACAAATGCAAAGGACAGAGAAAAAGGAATGCTTCTTGAAGTTATTTACAGGATGGTTTTAGGTATTCAAAGTGATGAATATGGGAAAAGTCAGCTGCAATTTTTTGCTCCATCAGATTTCATTACTCCATTAGTGAAAAGGAAATCCAAAGCACTAGATATAAATAACAGTGCAGGAGAAAGGCAACAGTTAGTTTGAGAAGAACTGGAAGATTCTTACACACTTGAAAGAATAAGACTATGAAAGAGCCTTCAAATACAAGCAGTTGCAACAAAAGCCCTACCTGGTGTTAAGAGGGAGGCATCTAAAGTTACAAAAAGGCTGAGACAATATACGTCCTTGTAATTCCAGGGTACAGGATTTCAGGGATCTTGCAGACTTCCCAGTAATCGACTAAAGGACATCAGCGTTGCAGCCATTTTTTTTTTCCTTAATTGGGGTAGTGTCCTACACAGACAGCCGAATTGTGTTAAAAATATTTAATACATGAAAGCATTTTAAATTACAGTAGTTTAAAGTGCCAGAGGAGATTTTCTCACTTTAGGAGGAAAAGGATAAATACTACATATTTCTCTTAGATTTTGGTTACAGCAAATAAGCAAAAATAACTTATCCTTGAATTAAGACCTTCTGTATTTCAATTAAGTGCACGGTAGTTTATGTAGCTACACTCTGAAAGTAGGAAATCTACTGTATAGAATGGAGACGTGAGGGATCAATTAAACAGTGAAGTTCCAGTCCAGCACTGGTAGACAACAGAACAGATTTAATTGCTGATTCTATCTGACCTCCAGTAATTTGATTTTTAAACAAACTTTGGGAAATGCAAAGGTGTAAGGGCAATAGCACGTTATATTCCAAGGTCCTCTGAAATGTCAAATTGAACTTAACAAGAAACATAACGCTGCCAAAGCGTTGTAACATTACAGAAAACCACCTGGACCAACTGGAGAAAGTATGACAACACAAAATATCAAAGATCTGGAAAACATGGCCTACAAGCCACAATGGAAGAAACTGGGCTTGTTTGCTCTGTTAAAGGGATAACTGCGGGGAGAGAGGGCAACAGCCTTCAGGTGCACGGAAGGCTGTAATAAAGAGGAAAGGAATAAACCTTATTCACATCCACTGTGAATTGCATTCACGGGCCTAGATTGCATTATGGGATTTTTAAACTGGGCAACAGGGAAAATATTCCCCAAAGATAAAAACTGAGGGGAACAGATCATCTAGGAAAGGTGTAAAAGCTCCAGAATTTGAAGAGCTGGTTAGACAGACATCTATTGAAGATGTTTCAAGTATACTTGGTCCTGCCACCGAGCGAGGAGAAGGATTAAATAACCTCTTCAAGTTTGAGACTTCTTTTTCTACATTTTTCAAACAAATTCTGAAGTAGAAATAGAACCTTCTATAAATTATATTTTGAAAACCGACCTAGTAGGGTCTACTTTACAATTCTGCTTCTGCTCATGAAAATCCATTGAACATTTCAGTTATACACAAATCCCTCTTTTTAAAAGGAACAAATTAAGTTCACAAAATGGGTTTCAGTAGATACGTAAGAGGTGAATGTAAAAGTGGTATGTAGGTAAATCTGTGGACTTTTGCTTTCTCTCTCCTCTTTTTCCTCTTTATTCCTTTTTGAATCTCTGTCATCGGAAAACAAATTAAAACTGGAGGAGGCCAAAAAGAATTCATTAGTGGCTCTGATAAGGATTTAGAAGGAAAGTATCAGGTTTCAGCGAAATAAGGAAATACAGGGAGAGGAAGTTCAGGGAGGGTGTTTACTGTCACCACTACAGCATTTTAAAAAGGTTGAGCAGATTTTTATCAAGATGTCAAATTTACTTTCAACTACGATCATACACAAAGCTTCATTTCAACCAGAGCTACCTCAAGAACTAAAGCAGCTGGAATTTTTGAGTTTGTTTCCTTTACTGCTGCATTCAGACTTTTTTTTTTTTTAATGAGAGGACATTTGTTGACGATAAGGACAATGGTTCATGTGATAATTTAGATTTATCCAAACATTGATTCAACATTCTGGTTTAAAAATTAGCACAGTAACGCAGATTGAATGGCTTACAATCCAACTTCCTGGGAGATTTTAAAATGCAATTTACTGAGAAACATATTTTATGTTGAGTATTTTGAGTAGCATCTGAGTCTGAGACATCACAGGTTTCCTTAAAGCTATTTGATAATATGGAAGAACAAATAAATTTAATGCTTTTAACAAAAAACTACTTGCCTCAATGTCCATATTCTTTGAGAGCTGTTGTACATAACTATGCTGTAGGTACATATATGCCCAAGTATTTGAGGTTGGACATGCACCTTTTAGCTCTAACAGCAACAGTATCAGCATGCCCATATCACCTCCCCTTGCCCCCATATAAATTGAGTACATTCCTCTCAATCTGAAAGACTATTTAAAAGAAAAACAAAATATAACAAAACATAAAACATAACTCTGAGAATCAGCAAGGCACACAGGCTGTGAACATCTTTCAGGGCATCGCAGTTCACAGAACCTCTACTTACTAGTAAGTAGTTTTTCTTTCTCATTTCAGTAAGCATCCACATGCACGATTCTAACCAATACCTCAAATAGAAAGGGGTTGCCTGAAGAGAAGCCTGGTGGCCTACAGGAAAAGACTGTCATATTCTTAACACTGTCTTTAAATACAAACTGCTGAACCCAATGACCATTCCAAAGGGAAGGAAAGGGTTTCTTTTTATAAAGGAAAACCAAAGAGATCTTTCTGAGAAATTACACTGTATTTAAGAAGGCAAAGACATTTCAATATCTTCTACGAAGAGTTGCCTCTGCTGAAGCTGAATGGCATCTGTGAAATAAAACCTACCAAGAATGGAACACTAGGCAGAACTTCAGTTGTGTTCAGTGTCTGACCCTGCTGTGAAAAACCTAGTGTAATTGGGACTGCTTATGCTGACCTTACCTCTTCTATATTTGTAGTTGAATCATCACTAAAAGCACAGCTTATTTCATGAAAAGGTTGAGGAGGAAACAAGAAGCTATTGGTCAGATGATTTTCCTTTTACACTAATCAAACCCAAGTTTAGATCCCACCACAAATATCAGATTTTTGTCCAATGGAAAACCCAAATGAGTCTGCTAAGAAAACATCCTGCAGGCAGATGAGAAAAATCTTAACAACTCCATCGTTTTGCAAGTGCAAGCCCAAAATAACTGAAATGAAGTTTTCCTGATTAGATAAGGAATGGATATCTTAATTCTCAAAGATATTTTGGAATCAAATGCAGAGGGACTTCCTCAATAATTACTGAATATTTAACAGAAAATAAAATCAATCAAAAAAAAGTACATTGCCACCCATAGAAACTTTATGGACTCTTGTTCTAGCCATGAGGATCTTCTTCATTCACATCATTTAAAACCCCAAACCTATCAGGTTCTGGATCATGAGATGCAGAGTTCTCTCCCTTTCCTTCATAAGGAGATCTAGTCCAATGCCAAGTTTCACAACAGTGTGCAGAAACAGATGAAGAAAGTCCTGAAATCAGCTGCCTTGTCTGTGCTGGGACAATTAAAATTACCTTAGATGTGTCTTGCACAATACTCTAGGGGTGAGAGGATAAGCAAAAAAGTAAACATCAGATAGTCCATCAGGATTGGCTCTGGAGCAAAGAACAACCAGGCGATGGAAGAGTTGCACGTCCAGCATGACAATATTATCCTGTAGATCCATGGTAGCCACTGTTTGATAGGTATTAAGGTATTCTCACATCTCCTTCTGTCTTTGGCTTTCCTTGAATGATCTGTGACCTCCCAAAGTTGGGGTAGACTCACCACAGCTAGAAGGGAGCCTTTTGTGGCAGGAATTTGGCAAGGCCAAAAGGAGTGATAGTGATGGAGGAACACCTTCCCTGTAATTTCACAGGAGACTGAACCCTTGCCTGAGACCCACAAAATGCTTTTGAAGATGTTTGTTTCTTCTGCCTAGAAGATGGGTTTAGATAAAACATCCAAGAAATAGTCAAAGTACAATTCATTTGAAGACGAGCTGATGAAGCATTAGTCTCCCTAACTGTCACTGAGCAGCAAGGGCAGGCTGTTCTGCAAGGGAAGACAAGTTGGGGGCCAAGAGTCACAGGACTCCCCAAGAGTTGGGGGCTAAGAGGCAGGACTCAAGATCTCACCAAGAACTATGAAGTTGTGTTAGCAAGTCAGGGTAAGGATCATGGTTTAGTGGTGGACTTGGCAGTGTTAGGTTTATGGTTGGACTTGGTGATCTTAAACGTCTTTTCCGACCTAAATGATTTGATGACTCTGTGATCATCTCTGGAGACGGTAACCAGGGTAAACCACAATCCAGTGATCTCCAGTCAAGTATATTGTGACAGGCAGGTTTGAGGTCAAGCCATAAAGTCAAGTCTGTGGGTCAGGGTCAGGGTCCAGATCAACAAGTTAGATGGCACAAACATGACTGCAGTGCAGCTGCAATGTAGCTCAGGTGGGGACCAAGGGTGAGAGCTTCAGCAAAAAGGCAGCTCCTAAAGGAAGAAGCGAGGAGACCCTACTATAACTTCTTACAGCTTTCTTTACAAGAGCTCTTACTATCAAGCTGGCCTTGCACACAACCAGCTGAGATCCTAGAAGGTAGCAGAGTGAGCTTCTAACCTTGACATCTACCACTTGGTATGAAAGCACCTGCGAACAGTATATTTTCTAGAGTTATCTTTTTTTCCTAGGAGTGTTTGCTGCAGTCTGAAGCCCTTCAGATTCAGGGAAATGCTAAACGTAGATAAGGGTTTGGAGGGAAGAAGAAAGAAAGAGAATACTACAAAAAGAGAAAGGTAATTAATTGTCAATGTGAAAAGAGTTAGAAGTAATATCTAACTAGGCCACTGACAAGGATATGAACTTCCAGAAAAGATGTCCCAATTTAGCCAGCTTGCTGAGAAGACCTTAAGACAGTAAGCACACCTTTCCCCTTATAACCTGTGGACAATAGAGCAAGGAGGAAGAATACAGTGGCACATAGGGGTAAAATATCCCCAACTTAAGTTGTTTAGCACATGTGCACTGCCAATATGAATGTTCATATGGACAATCACTTGAAGAACAAAAAATATTTAGAAGTGACAAAAAGAATAACAGGATTATTAACAATGTTAGAAAAATACAGAACTATTTGTGAACAGCAATACAGAATGTATTTAAAATACCCAAAGGGAATTAATTCAGAATCAAAACACCTATTTACAATATGGAAGCCTGTATGTTGGAAAGCAATAATTCTGGATAGAATATAGAGTTCATGGTACTTAACCTAACAAGCAGGATCTCCCAGCATGATGCTGCTGCTAACAAGGTTAATGTGACCTATAGACTTGTAAAAAGACTTCTTTATGGATCTTTACCTCTTTATAGGATATTCACTGAGAGCATTATTGACAACAGTGTGTTCAGATATGCTTGCTATAAAAATGATATAAGAAATCATGAATGAATTCAGTAAAATGGCAGAAGAATCATCAGATGCCTGGAAAATCTTCATTACAGAGAACCCTTTAAGAATTTCAAGCTATTTGTAAGGATATTTATGGCATGACCAAGCAATTCTGTATGTAAAAAAAAAATAAGATTGGAAGAGGCCTCTGGGTTATCAAAATCTATGTGTATTTTCTGTAGGCAATATCCTGTAATCCCTACTTGTAGAGAATATTTTTTAATGTAGAGAGATGAAAAAGACATAGCAAGCAAAGTAAGGACAAAGAGATCTAGCTGGATTTAAATAATTTTTAACTGGAAATAAAATGGCAATTTAAAAATGAGGCAAATTATTATGGGAATAATTAACGATTGAAAACTTTGGACTTGCTGTCGAAAGACATTCTCTTTCTAAAAAGAACTACATTTTAGCTATTAATTTTAGTTTTTGTGATGTGGCTGACAAAATCGCAGGTGGCATGACAAAAATTAACATTTGCCTGCCAGCTGTATATTTAATCAGAATTATCAGGATATCTATGAAAACGTGGCAATTAGTATCTGCTTAAACTACACATTTTACCCTTAAAACAAAGCAGCATGACTCATCGGTTTATCTGAGGATGTTAGATGTAATAAATTACTGCAGATCAACACATAGAGAGGCAGCTGAAATCTCATCTACTTCATTGCAAAATGGTAAATGACCTTTTCTCTCTATGAAGTCCTGAGTTAGGAAAAAACACTACATGCAAGAACTGCAGTGTCTCTATTGACCTGTGCGGTAGATACTTGCGCAAGGCATTTGCTAAGCCATTCATTCCAAAATAGTGGACAATATGAGTGTCTTCATGTAGATAACTAGACTTCCAATAATGGTATCTCTCCTCCTAACAATGAAATATACATTCCCTGGGGTGAAAGGCACAGGTTATAACATTTCAAAACATGACAAGCCTTATTTCTACATAAGGGATCTCTCACAGCTCCTAAAAACAATTTAGCAGAGCAAAAATCGGAAAATAGCTGAAGAAAAGTGGTCTTCTGTCAATAGTGTTTCTCTACAAATTTCAAGGTCATTTCTCAGATCCCCAAAAAAGCACCAAAAGGGCAGTATCCCACATTGGATGGACCTCTGGAGTTTTCCAAAGGGGTAAACTGAAAAGCTGCAGACGAAGAGGGCTAACCGACCACCCCTCTTCACGACTCCATCTCTACAGGGCAGAAGCTCCTAAACAACTTTTGAAATAGTGAATTATTATGAAAGAATAACTCCAGGACTTTAAACAACATGCAGGATGCTAATGTAGTACACGATCCATTTGCAGGCAAGGAGCTGAATATCTTTTTTACCTTACAAAAGCATGGCATTACCTTACACAAGGCATATACAAAGCCTCTGTACCTCCTATCACTACCCTTGCTATTATTTTTTGATCTACAGGTCTTGGTCGTGACAGAAGAGTAAAGCACAGTAACTGACCTGGATAATAAAAGCCTGGAGTATCCGTTTTGTCAACATGAGCTGTGCAAAGAATGCTCCACGGTTAGTTTTTGAGGCTCACAAGTCATAGGGAGCAGGAAATCATTTTGTTAGTGGCTATTACATTTATTGGCTAGTCTATTGTCTCAGACCTTTTTTCAAAAAACACAGTGGTGCATTTAGCACTATGAAAGCATCACCTGAACCAATAAGCAGCATGAAAAGGAATCAAGAGAGGAAAAAAAGGCAATTGCAGCCACGTCAACTGAAAACTGCCTAATGCATTTATTGAAATGTTTGCAGCACTAAAAAAGAGGGTCCAAGAGTTATAATCCAATGTGGATGTGGAAAAAGAAGAAAAAGAAAACAACTGGGAAATATTATATTTTTATGGTATATCCAAAGCAATCAAAAAGAAATCCATCCACTTTAATGCTTTCTAGGTGCCTCTCACTTAAAATATCGTCATCTTCTTTGCCACAAATGACAGATATTTCTTTGGTAATACTGCATTGAAATACTTGTTATTACCAAATATAGAATGTATTAAACTTGTATAGTATCTCCCCCTAAAAGAAAACACTAAAATCCATTTTTTCTTGTTTTCTTAATGAATAATAAAAGCCAGCATGAAATAGACTACATCGAGATGCCTCCAAATACAATTGAAGTGAATGAACAGTATAGTCACTATTAAAGCAGAATAAATGTCAGCAATACATTTACAGCGTATGCAATGATGCTATTAAGAGAATTAGTCTATTTAAAGAAGTGGAAAAATCTTTGGGGTAATCCAGTAGCTAGTGCAGAGTCACTATGAATGATGGTTAAAGTTTCATTTACTCTACTAATAATGCCAGGAGAGCTCTAATTATTCTCCATGATTTCTTTACACGCACTTAAATACACCAATGTTTTTTTTTTTTTCCCGTAGAGATATTCAGAAATTAAATGTATGTTCCAGAAAGTGGAAAGAATACTGTTCCGTAGTAGCCACCACTTTTATGACAAACTAATCCTTAAGAATATATTTAGAGAACACAAAACTTTGCTGTAAAGAGCTGAAAAACAGATCGTTTAGCCCTGGTGCACTAGGCTTTGTAGATATACCTCTAGTAGGGAAATGGTGGTGAACTGGGACAAGCCCAAAATTTCATTCTGAAGACATCTCCTTATCAGAACTTGTCCAATTCAGAACAGCAGTTTCTTCTGAAAAAAATGTTTCAAAGACCGTTCTTGTTAAGAATCACAAAGGTATAGACGTCTTGGTAGAAGAGGCAGCAGAATACCACATCCCAACATCAGTGCAAAAATCTAAATATATTTGTGAGAGTAAACAAAGACTACAAGCACAGAAACTGAAATCCCTCTATTTTACCAACCTCTGAAGTGTCAATTTCTGAGGCCCAAAATAACCGTCTTTGAACCACCGTGTATTGTGTTTGTGTGGCAAGGTTTTCGTAGCAAGCTACAGGGGTGGCTTCTGTGAGAAGCTGCCAGAAGCTTCCCCCATGTCTGACAGAGCCAACACCAACCGGCTCCAAGACAGACCCGCCGCTGGCCAAGGCCGAGCCCATCAGCCTCTGTGATAACATAGTTAAGAAGGGGAAAAAACTGTGCAAAACCAGCAGCAGTCAGAAGAGAGGAATGAGAATATGTGAGAGAAACAGTTCTGCAGACACCAAGTTCAGTGAAGAAGGAGGGGAAGGAGGTGCTTCAGGCACCGGAGCAGAGATTCCCCTGCAGCCCTATGGTAAAGACCATGGTGGGGCAGGCTGTCCCCCTGCAGCCCATGGAGGTCCACAGTGGAGCAGGTACCCACCTGCAGCCCCATGGAGGACCCCACACTGGAGCAGGTGGATGCACCCGAAGGGGCCTGTGACCCCACGGGAAGCCCGCGTGGGACCAGGCTCCTGGCAGCACCTGTGGACCCGTGGAGAGAAGAGCCCATGCTGGAGCAGATCTTCTGGCAGGACCTGTGACCCCATGGGGGACCCACGCTGGAGCAGTCTGTTCCTGAAGGACTGCACCCCATGGAAAGGACCCACGCTGGAGCAGTTCGTGAAGAACTGCAGCCTGTGGGAAGGACTCATGTTGGAGGAGTTAATGGAGGACTGTCTCCCATGGGAGGGACCCCACGCTGGAGCAGGGGGAGAGTGTGAGGAGTCCTCCCCCTCAGGAGGAAGCAGCAGCAGAGACAACGTGTGATGAACTGACCGCAACCCCCATTGCCCGTCTCCCTGCGCCGTTCGGGGGGGAGTAGGTAGAGAAATTGGGAGTGAAGTTGAGCCCGGGAAGAAGGGAGGGGTGGGGGAAGGTGTTTTAGGATTTAGTTTTTATTTTCTCATTATCTTACTCTGATTTGCTCGGTAATAAATTAAACTGATTTTCCCCAAGTTGAGTCTGTTTTGCCCATGATGGTAGTTGCTGAGTGATCTCCTTATCCTGACCCATGAGCCTTTCGTTATATTTTCTCTCCCCTGTCCAGCTGAGGAGGGGAGTGATAGAGCGGCTTTGGTGGGCACCTGGCAACCACCCAGGGTCAACCCACCACACACCAACATCGATAGAACAATATAAAAAGAATAATTGTAATTTTAAAATGATTGACCTGTGGTGCTATTATGTACTTACCAATTTTTCTGACAAACTTAAAAGTGAAAAGTTGCATATGACACATTGATTTTTTAAGTAAATCTTTTAAAAACACTCTTCCGCATTAGATTAGAGACAAAGAATAGAGAAGCATACAATCGAAAGTATTCTACTTTAAGCTATCCTCCATAGTTCCTTTTCTGCTAAATCAGGCTTCCTACTTGGTTGTAGAATGCTAATGCTAAATTTCACATGTATTTTACCTCTTTCACATGTAGCATTACACTATAATCACCACTAATGTTTATTAAAAACATTATAGGCAGTCATAAATAGAAGTAACAGTGCTAAACAGCTACCATATCATAAGAAGGATAACTGAGACTGCAAAAGCTGAAAGGTATCATAAATATTGTATGGTCTATTTTCACCAGTAAATGACTGATGTATGATGTAAAATTATTATGTTATTAGCCATATGAAATTTATCAGTGAAATGTACTTTCTAAAACACGACATAGCTCAAAACCTAAAATAAGACAGCTGGACTATCAAGCATTAATGCCCAAAGCAGGTTCTTAAATTCACATTTTGGACCCTTAACAAGTGACCTACTTTTTGTCAACAGTCTACACTAAATGTTTCTGTATCTGGAAGGTTTTTGTACAATACTGTTAATTTTAAATCTACCAATATGTACAAATTTACTATTTAAAAATACCATTTATGTGAAATGATGCAGCATGAAAATAATAAAGAAGCAATCCTAAAACGCAGAATCAACAGAAGTACTTCTAAGCCTCCAGGTAGGAACCAGGAACATTTTTTAGCTGTTTCTTGAAATCAAAGTTTTAGATTTTTATTGGCATATTGAACCTTGGGGGAAAATCAATTGCAGACTCTTAAGTAGATATCAGAAAATATTTTTCTTATTGTAGTATCATCATGCCTACATAATCCATTTCAACTTCTTCAGTGACCGGGCAACCTGAATGTAATGAAGTGACAACGCACCTATGTAATTTTCAAATCACTCAGCTTTTGATACCAAACATATACTCTTCTTGAAAAATTACTATTATACTCATCAATAAGTTGGAGCGAAAATGGCTGCAGTATTTCTGGTGTTACATTTCTGTAAGCAAAGAGTCAGTATTAGAAACTTGGAAGAATTTCAGTAGTACCTGATAGGATTTTTTGTTGACATAAAAAACATTCATCTGCCATTATAGGACATGATTCAAGGGGACACTTGGCTTTTCATTTCTCTCTATCTGAAATCACAGTATTCCTGTATTTCACAGCACTCTGCTATAGGAAAGACATTAAAGAAAACCATGGACTCACTGAAAGATTCGGGTTGGAAGGGACCTCTGGAGATGTATAGTCCAATACCTTGTTCCAAACAGGGCTAACTTTAAAACTAGATGAAGTCGCTCAGGGCCTCTGTAGCCCAGAAAATATGATTTTTACCGTAACACCACGAGCTCTGTATTCAACACAGGATCTCCAGACTTCTCTGAGCTTGCCTTGGCCTGATTTTCAGTCATGGCAGCAATTGCCTGGTGGCCATGTGCCTGTGGCTTTCCTGTGTTGGCTTTGCTCTGGGACAGCCCGGGGCAGGGGGCTGTCATCCCTACCTAGTCACTGCGGGACAAACAGCCCCTCCGGGGTCACGGGGCTGAGGCAGGATCTTTGCCGGGGAAGAAGGGAGAAGGAGGCAGCCTGTGATAGGAAACCTTATTAATACAGCCCCAAGTGGAATAAAATTGATGAGGAAGGGGGTCCAAAACACCAGTGTTTACCTCCTCCTGATGAAGAACTTGGGACACTGACAACTTGCTGTGACACCCTCACTTTCTGCTCAAGTAACATCGGTATCATTCACCCTAGGACCCAGAGGGACATACGAAGCCTAACACTCAAAATCTTGTTTAGGGACAAAAGGGAAATAAACCTGATAACACACACACACACACACACACACACACATATATAAAGCCAAGAATTTATTGTTAATTTATATTTATTGTTAGTAGAACTGAAATCTTAATAGTCTAATCCAAGAATCATTATTATTCCTGCTCTAATTATTACAGAAAAAGAAAGAAAAGAAAACCAAATAAGGAAATAAATACTTCTATATTAAAAAAGCGAAGTCCCAATAGTAATAATACAGTTTAAATTGTTATACATACACTTCCTAGTTTCTAAACCATTTTCTGGTAAAAGGTTCATGCTTTAACTGTTCCTGTGGGTCCTCAGGTTGGTGGCTTCAGCCTGGCAGTGGTGGTGAGAGAAGACTTTCAGCGAGTCATCAGCATCTGGAGTCCATTGTGAGGAGAAGTATGATGCTGATGTTGATGCTGGTGGTTACTTCTTCCTCAATCTAGGATATCCTTGGGGTAATTTTTATGTATATGATAACACGCATTTATACCTTGCTCTTTCTTTGTTCATCTGCAAGTCCATGCTACATCCAAATTTAATATATATGGTGTTTTATATGTGTTAGAACTTGTTCTTTGTTCCCCCTAAAAACCACTTTCGTCCAGGTCCAGGTCTGCATTTCTTTAACTGACCAGTGGTGAACTATCTATAGACCTGGGGTCTCCAGTGCCAAGCCTGTGCCCCATCTCTGATTATCGCATGCCTGTATTCCTCTGCACCGCATTCTGTGTCTCCATTTCTTAAGACTTCCACTATGACGCCAGGTCTGTATTTTTCCACATTATGTTACAGTTGTAAATATTTCATTCTTCACAGAATAGTTGTTCTTTACTATTATCTATATAATAACTATGATTGTACCATGCCATAAGAAAAGTAAAATTAATTAGCTATAGCCACCTTGTCATTAGAAAGAATGGTGTTACAGCTAAATCAAGTAAAAACAAAGCTCCAAGAAGGTCAAAAAAACATCAGACAGCCTTAACCCTGAGGCCTTGCAAACTCAGTACAAAGCACATACAATGGTGGTACTGTATTCCAGGGCTACATGGTTACAGAAGACTGAGGATAATACCAGAGGAAAAGAGGATATACTAGATTTTCTGCATAACAGTTTTAGCTGTATTTATGCTTTTCTGTGTTAATTAGATAATGTGGACTGTGACTGTTATTATTATTGTAACGGAAATACTACTAATAATTATTTGTTGTATTTTCATTAGATTGTTAAGACTTCAATTAGACTAATAATAGATTCTGAGCTCTGTATTTATAGTGTGTTCCCTTTTGCCCACAACAAGAGTTGAAGAGTAACAACTCGTCCAGTTGAGTCTTGAAAATCTCCCTGCATGCAGATTCTACCACCTCTCCGGGCAGCCTTTCCCAGTGCTTAACCCCTCTCTTGAGGAAGAATTGTTTACCTCCTTCCAGCCAGGATTTGCCCTGTCGCAACTCGTGCCTATTGCCTCTCATCCTTTCAGTGTGTGCCTTTGAGAAGAATCTGATCACATCTTCTCCGTAAGTTCCTTCAGGCGGTAGGTGGATGTTAGCTGTCCCCCCCAAACCTTTTCTTCTGCAGGCTAAACATCCCGAGTTCCCTGAGTCTCATCATCTATCATGAGCTCCAGTCCCCTAATTATCCCTGTAGCCCTTCGGTGGACTCTCTCCAGTTTCTATTTGCATACTCTATCCATCTTCCATATGGTCTACCATGCAGAACTTGGCACTTAAGTTCTTCCTCAGAACAGACTTTAATTCTGGTAATGACGTAGATTAATAGAAAGGATTGACACCTCACCCATGTGTATGTGTACGAACATGCCTGGAGTAGAAAATAGATTCTAAAATTTAAAAGACCAAAACTATTTTTTGTTTTTCCTGTTTACTAGCCTTCAAGTTATGTGGGAAAAAAAAGGAAAATGAGGAAGCCCTTAGAAAAACTATTCTTTGTTCATGAAAATATTAGTAGCTTACATTTTAAAATGCATTAATTGAACTTACAGGAATCACATTTTATATATTAGTTCCAAATAATATATTTCAAATGTTTCTGTTCTTTACTAGCAGCCTCAAGTCTCAGAAATGTATGAGGTTTCTCTGTTTTAGATTAATTTGAAAACAATTTTGAAATATTTCAGTTCCTGTAATGAATGGTATTGTTTCACCATGTTTCGGTGAAAAAATTAAAATCCCACTCAATGATTTGAAACCTCATTCATTTTCATCTGCTACCTGAGTGTTGTTTCTAAAACCGTCATTATACTGCCTGCTTTTCAAAGACAGCATTTTAGAGAACTCACTGAACACCAACACCTTACAAACATCTCCCTGCGATGTTGTAAGAATTTCTCAGTGTATATTCCTATGTCTCATGATGAAAAGCACCAGAAGAAAGAGAGAAGACCAATTATGCTAACTGCTTGTCAGCGTTAAGATCTTGCACTCAGTGTTAGTGAGTCATTACCCCTACAAACTGTCAGCCAGGCTGTATCAGTGAGACAAATAACGTTATGAGAGGCTATTTTAAATATATATCTTGAAATAAGGCTGCAAATTAATAGAGGTCAGAATAATTTCATGTTTCTCTTATATACATTGAAAAGATAGAAAAGCTGTGTGAGAAACACCAAAATGGGCACTGAAAATACTGCCTTTTACCAGAGGAGTTTAAAAGTGGCTCTCACAACAAAGTACACTACTGGAAATAAAATCCAGAGTGCCCAGTGTTATCAAACACAGCACTACAAAACCACAGTTCATAAAGGTGTGGTTCGTAATACGCGTAAATATCCACACATCTACACCTGCCGGCAAACACGCATTATATAGTGCAAACCCCAGCCAAGCCTAAGCACGACTCCTGTGCCATACATCATATGAAATTGCAAAGGCCCTGGGAGCACTGACTGGTCTTACTGGCCCTGACCAACCTCACCTGGGCCTTCACCCGACCCAGAGCTGTGGATTGACCTCCTGGCTTGGCCTCAGACCTGCCTCCTCACCACAAACCTGGCTGGTGTTCTGGACCCTTGCTCGACCCTGGCTGCCAGCAACCGGGTTTGCCCAGCTCACCCTGTGCTTTGGGACAGGGCCTCGGCTGGTGAGGCCCCTGCCCTGCTGGGAGGTGTCATCACCCATGGCTTCCCATCCCTTTGGGAGCAGCCAGCCTTTGCTGTGCCCTAACAGAAATACACACTGGTGTGGGTACAATATGTCTGACTTGTACCTCGATATATATATGCACACCCCTATTTCACCAGATACTAATGTACGTTGGTCTCACTTGAAAACAATGAATTTGGTGTTTCTCTTGAGTTCTTTGGCATAATTGTTGAGTGGTAATTCGATAGACTTATCTATTGATACAATCAAAATGGTATTCTCAAAAAGGCTATTCAAAGACACAAAACAAAAACCCAGCTGAAAAACAACAGTTCGCTACATTTGTATTGGAGTACTTTCAAACAAAATAAGAGGAAACCCATGGAATAAATTGGAATATAAATTGTACATCTTCCCAAAACAATTATAAAAGACATGATGTCCACGATCTGGGCAAATTTGCAAATTTGATCTGGAACCCTAAGCATTTAGAAGAATATCCTACGCTCTGCACTTGTATAAAAGTAGCTTGTGTTACTTCTCACTGAAGTAAATTAAATTTTTCTTGTTAAAGAGATGTAGAATCAAGGGTCGTGCTACAACCTTCCACAGCCTAATAAAGGCTTTGATCAAACTCGATGTTTTTTAAAACGCACCTGCTCCTACTGTTCCAATGTATCCCAATCCTCTAAACATAGCCAGCAATATGATTGACTTGCTCCCTGAATACTAACAACGTGGATGATTTTCTGTACCTTCTTGGCAAAACAAGCACTATTAAAAGACAGACTAAAGTACATCCACTTCTGAACTAAAGTTTGCAAACAAAGAAGTATGTTAACCCTGGGGAAAAAACCCCAACTTATCAAATGAATCCTCATTTACCTTTTCACATTTAAATATCTAGCATTCATAAGTGTGATAAGGATGTGTACCTCCTTGTCTTTTTGGCTGGAAAAGCTGTGACACAAGATAAAGGACATAGTATGGGGTTGAGAGGATAAAGGCTAAAGAAATCTATATAAGAATATCTGATGAGCTAATGGTTCACTAGAGGTCAAAAAGATCATTAACATTCATAGAACACTTCACTTACTTCTATTTAATGAGACATTGATCCATCTGTTATTAATCCAGACCTCCAATACACTTAGAGCTGTGTAGATGTCTTAACTAATTTGATATATTTATTTCTATCAAAACACACATATGACAACACATACTTATATATATTTAACAAATTACATAAAACGTCCTTCATTATTCTGTAACAACAACACAATTTATCAATGAAAGATGGCTGTTGCTGCTTTCCATCTTGCTGGGTTCCAGCATATTAGAAACCCAACTCCTACAAACCACAAAAAGGAAGCATCTGGCACAGAATTCCAGATATTTTTGTTCCCTCCACTGTCAGGTTCTCAACCATATTTGCAAGACCTTCAGAAGTGCCAGGAAACCAAAACTACTTACTTATGTCTTTCCATAGAAATTAGTAGTGTTTAGCAAATAATACACATTTACAGAAACCACCAGCTAGCACTATGTCTCTTCTAACTACTGACTTCTACAATCAGCATCCTTACCCTTAGAGTTCACCTGCTGACAGTGTCCAGGCAACACACCCTCCTGATTCTGGCAGATACACCAATGCATTTCCTATGCCTATAGGAAAAAGCAACCAACAGTAGAAACCTGGGCCCTTACAACTGTGCTCAGGAAGCTCAGAGCTCAGGGCTCTCCTGAATAAGGGAGACCTTGATGCCTGCTATGAATTACGCTGTTTGATTATGGTCTGCATACATCCTTCTGGCTGCTGAGGCCTAAGCACAGAGAACAGTATTAACCATCTTCTACAAAGCCACCATGAGCCTAGAAGCCATCACATCAGCCCCACATCATTGCAGACTCCACAATCTGGAGTGGTACTGCTCCCAGATACCTGGCACTGGTTGCTCTGCACTCACAAGCTGTCTCACTGGAACTAATTTAGAGATACTCTCGCCTATACTCTCAACAGATAGTAAAATATGCATTGTGTACTATCAGTTATAAAGCCTACTGATTCACTGCACACAGCTCATGGAGGCAGAGGTGGAAACTTATAAATGACTGCTCTTACACAACCTATCCTGCAATAGTACCTTATGCAGATTTTGCATCTAACCATCAAAGCCTACCTTTACTCTAAAACGTTCTCCTTACAATTACCTTAAACGTTTTGCAGCATCTTCAGCCAGCATGCAACCCAAGTGCCCAGCAGAATAAGGCTAGCCCTCTGAACACACACCACCATTTGCTTTTTCTGCAAAAAAGTGTTGGTGATGGATCTTGAAAAGCTTCATTTAAAATGGCTGCAGGTATTTGTGAGACAGACATGACAGTTAAGGTCAGCTGGGACATACGAGGTGTACATCTACATGCACTTTTTGCGACAACAGAAATGTGTCAGTGAAGGCTCTATTCTCTGACCCTTAACAGTTCGTAGAAGTTTGAGTCTGGTGACCTTCAAAGCAAAATACACCTATCTTCTTTACTACTTGATGAACTAATTTGTATTTCAAATTCTCTTAAATGAAGCACCTATCTGTCAGGATGATAGGCACTGTACAGAACTTGCAAAGAGAAAAAGAACTATATAAAGCAATCAGAGAAGCCTTTTATTCAACTGCTACAATAAATGACAGATAGTCTCATTATGCAATTCCCCTAGCTCCTCTTAACATACCTGACCCCTAGAACTATATCACATGATTCATCAGTATTGTAGTTTCAAATATTTTTCAAAAACAGTGCAGTAATATCTTCTCGCAGTGATTTTGCATTATTGGTCTTGGGCATGAAGAACTGACAATTCCCAAAGCGCACATGTACATCTCACAGCTCATTCAATGAGGACAACAAAAGAGTATGCAAACACAACCTACATAGCATTTTCAACTTTCTTTATGATAAAATATTTTCATAGAACAAATGAAAGAAAACATGTATTTGACAACACAATTATAATACCTTCTTATATTCAGACAGAAATTGTGCACAACCCTGTTCAAAAGACTGCATATTTCGTTAAGTAACTTTCAGTAATTCAGTAAATGTTTTTGCATTAGCAAACTGGATTATACAGTGATGAATAGGGGGATAGTGTGAAAACAGCAAAACAGACATGGGTGTGACTTTACCTGTTGCCTCTTCTCAAATTCTAACTTGATACGGGATTTGATGCAGTTGCACGTGTCCTGATATGTCTGCTGCAATGCAAGTTCCATAAGGTGTTTGTGGTATGCTCCTGCCAAGTTTCCGCAGATAAAAATGATTACATTTGCCAATATCTAGGGAGTTAAAAAAAAACAGAAGTGTCAGGGAATTTATATAAATAAATTAAGAGAACATAATCCCAGCCTGAGATGAAAGGTTGCTGCAGTTATGTATTTTGCTTGTGTTTGACTTCTAGCAAAGGTTCACCTTTCCAACAGCCTTCACAATTAGTGGCAAAATCCCAAGCAATAATACCATTTTCATTTAGGATTAAATAAGAATGATAACGAATAACATGTTTGCCTATTCAATGAGGTATACATTTTCTGAAAACAGAAATTCAGCTCATGTTATACATCCACTGCTGGGTATTAATTAGGTGAGATCGTGATCTACCTACCTGAAAACAATAGCTATGGCTCCTAATAATAACATCAGAAGCCATGTTATTGCCACGATCTTTTGGCAAGACATTTTCTTTCGCAGTGCCATATGATTAAGGGGTGACAAGATTCACCTACATCAACAGCCTGACCTGCATTTTATCTCAGCCTAACCCACTACTATCTGTCAGTCGGCTATAAATATTAACCTTGATGACGGTGAGCAACGTTTAAGTAGGGAGATCTGTAGTATATACTAGTATATACTTTTCACTACTACCAAAACACTGCATTTGCCTAAACCACAAAACTTAATCTATGAAATTTAGGGTCAAACTTACAGCATCAGATATTCACTGTACACAACACATCAACACGAGAAACAAGTTTGCTTAAAAAATCCAGTTTTATTTATTAATTGTCTGGGACATTTCAGAGAAAGTAAAGAGAGGAGAGAGGCAGGCCTCTCCTGTGCTTGAACGTCGAAAAGGACAGAATACTGTGTGGTGATGCTAGCGCTTTCAGCTGTCCCCAATTTATTGCTGCAAAAAGAGACATATTTACCCATCCTAGCTCACTCAGAGCAGATGAAACACAGTAGAGTAATGAAACCAATTCTGAATTCAATAAAAAAAGATAATATTAAAAAGGAACTGAAGTTGAGATACAGCTGCAATCTGATCAGAGCGGGTCTCTATCCGTAAGGCCCTAGTGTATCATCTACCCTGGATTACAAATACTACATGATGTCATAGTGCTCATGGTCTGGAAGAGAAGGAGGAAGGAAGGAGGCTAAAATTCCATTAATTCTCCACAGTTAATCTAACCATGAGGTTTATGATAGATTTCCCCAGTGATCATTCATGGTTGGTTTTGGTGTACTTATGTACCAGGCAATCCTCTGTGGACTACTAGTAGTGAAAGAGCCAGAGATGTCAGAAAAAAAAGTTGGACAGTATGCTACAGTGGTTCAGAGAAAAGAAAGAAATTGTCCTGTTAACAGAAATCCATCTCCTTGAGGAATACATTTTATTCACAAAAGAACACATGAAGTGTTAATGCTCCTTTTATAAATGCACACTTTAATATGACAGTTTTAAAGAAATTGCTTTTATTTTTCTCACAAATTATAACATCATTACAGGCAATACTTGTTCCTCCATCTGTGACATCTTTGACATCTCACCTCTCACGGTTCCACAAAGCTAAAAGCAGGCACTATACACCTTTGCCATAAAAAGGATTGATGTTTTCAATTTGATAAAACTTTTCTTTCTTTCCCTAAAACTTTAAGATCATGGCATTATAACGTTTCTAAAAACATCATTTGAGTTCTTAAAATTTTCTAAAATACATAAATGTAAAAACAAGGAGAAAAATCTACATTTCTCACTTTCTCCAAAGAACCTCTTTTATGAAGTAGAGGGATAAGAAATAGTTTAAATGAAACATTTCACAACAGCCAATAATTCAAAAAACCATAAGAGATGATGGTGAACAGAAAAACATTTGAACTCAAAATACTTTTATATATATTTGTAAATCACAACTGCTTGATTCTGCTTTGATGTCAGCAACGTCACGGTACTCTTAGAAGACACGGATTCGTGAACAAAGATCTTGCGTGAGAGATTACAGTGCAGGGGTAGGGTGTTCCAACTGGCAGTCACCGCTGGTTTTTGAAATTAAATTATGAAATGAGAACAAATGCCTGAAAATAAAGATTGCTGGACATAGAAAATTCTCAGATATGCAGTGGGAAGGTTTAGGAACAAAATGAACACTGATTTGAACTGAAATCAACAGTGTGCTGTCATCATCTCTATGTATGGATCATTGTCGAAAAGCCGCACACAAACTTACTAAATGTACTGTCCAGCTTCATAAAGTTATAGACTATTTAAAGCAAAACTTCAGGAATATAACCAATTGAAATTAAAAAAGTATACTGTGATAGGTAGATGGAGGAGTAAATGATGAGTATCATCTTCACAGCCATAGAAAAACAGATTACAGTTTTATGACTGAACTAGCTGAAGTGAGAAAATAGATGGAAACAAGTGACTGACAGTCAAGGAAGCTAATTAACCAGGCTTTTCAGACTCTCAGTGGGGTAATTCAGCCCACATGAAGCTCTGTGCTGGCTTCCAGTACGTGAATTAGGCTGTTCAAAGACAACTCAGATACCTCAGCCATTGCCATACTTAGTGTAGACGTAACACGTAAGTGTATAAGTGAATATATAGATAGAAACCGTGTTCAAAACATCGTTAATTCTTTTGGCTAGCATGGAGTTCATTCAGAAATGTGTCACTAGGGTATTAACTTAGAAAAAATTTCCAAGAAATGGATGAACTGGTTTCTAACTCAGTCAAGCCTGTATGGAGTCTAGCTTGAGTGAATATTGGTGTATTTGTCACTGAAGAGTTACTGAGTGAAATACATATTGTCAATAGACTGTTCAATGGATAATGCAATTACCATTACTAAACAAAATAAACAACCTATATACTTCTTGCTGAGTATCTCTCTTCTCCTAAGTCTTACATTTTCTTCTGAACTGTGGTCCAGTTTCAACATATGAGCTGGAGACAAGCGCCATCCCAGGTTTGCCCTAAAGTCTCATAGGCATTCTCCTAGAAAGAACAGGTCCAAAGTTTTCCTCAGTCCAAAAAAAGTAACTGAGCTTCCCACTTCCTAAGCAAATACTCTAATCAGTATGCAATCGTACAAAAAGTTCCTCCAGTTCAGCCACCTGCTCTGAGAAGATCCCATGCTGTGAATCCTACCTGAACCGAAGCACTTGGAATGAAATTCTGAGTCAGACCAGTCTTGTCATTTCTCTAGGCTAGGACTCTGCAGTGATTTCTCTTTTCCTCTTTTTTTTTCTCCCCACCACTGCCTCCCTCCCCCCCGAATGCTGGATAATAAGAGAAGATGCAGTGGCTCTTCTGGCAACAAACTCTGCATCTTGCTGCGAGAGCTCTGATCAACTGTGCAGATAAAACTGTAGCCAAGAATCTCTATAAGGGAATTAAGGGGCACCTGAATAGACTACACAACACGGTTAGGGCTTCTGCCAAGGAGGACAAGCATGAGCTGTGGAAAAGGGTGTAACTAACGAAGGCAACTCAACAGCAAAAAAAGACCCAGGTGACCTCGAAGACAGTGTTGCATGAACCTAGTTCATCTCCTTTACAAACAGACACTGCATGAAAAAAAAAAAACAAAAACCACAATATACATAAACTCTAGTAAGTTCCCACTCAATTCACCATGTGGAAACACTGAGTCACACAGCAGAAGTTCTAAGCTCTTTGTACAGTCAGTGGAGAGGCAAGCCCATCTCCTGGGCCATCTGCACCCTTTAGATATATCTATTAAGTGTACACTGTGGTGAAGTTTCTGCTTAATCAATGAATAAATTCAATGTCTGCAGAAGGTGATCTAAATATGAGTCAAAAATTAATGCAAGGAACACCAAGATACCATCAGGAAGTATCTCTGGGTACTCCAAGTACCAGCTTGTACTTCTAATCAGTTATGGCACATTGTCATACCTGATCTCTCTTCCATCTCTTTTGACATACAGAAAACTGTATGCCCTTCCAGGCAATGGGGCATTTTCTAAATTGTGTTTTTACATTCAAGCACATGTATTTTTTAGTATCAGTGAATATAAAGTAATCCGCAGTCTAGTGCTTAACTATCAAAATAGATTGTATTTAAAACCAAATGAAGACAAAGATGAGTAGCTATGACTAATTTCTCAAGAGAGTACTGAAGTTCACGGAGTTGCTCAGAAAATGTAGTGTATTATATAGCTTACAGAGTAATGGTGCATCTTCCTAGCTCAACGGATGAAAGCTGCCTACAAAGGTATATGCATACAAGGAAGAATTATGCTATATAAAAATAGAAGAATTATAATATAGGCTGCTGATTCTGAACTGAAGCATAAATCATTTGTTAAATATCTTACTAACTGTTGTTCAAATATTGAATATAAAAATCAGTTGTCTACAGAGTTTCCCTATGTGGAAACCCTCCAGTTTATGAGTTACTTTGTCGCATTTCTTTCCTCTTAGATATTGTATAGATCCTTCCTGCAATTCTTGCATGAACAGAATTTTTACCACCCATCCCCCCCCAACACAAACAATTAATTACTTTTTTAATAGTTAGATTCTACTTTTCTTCTGGATAAGAAAGCTGAGGAAATGTAAGCTGAAGGGTGGGCAAGAAAGGTTATAATTTATAACATCTACATGGAAATTTATGGGAGAAAAAAGAATTCTTGTGTCACTGCCAAGGTGCAAATTCTTTAGCTCTGCAAAGATGAGTAGTCTCTCTCCCCATTTTATCTTTCATTTGATGGTTTGTGGTGTGACTAGCCAAGCTAGGGAACAAGTGTGTACTTCTTTGGAACGTGTACAGTTTTAGATTCAGACAAAATTCAGCTAGAAAGAACAACACTGGGTACAGTTAAAAGAAACTGAAAAGCAGCATTTAAAAAGGAAATAATTAGCCACCATGTAAATTAGTCATTCGCATGGTCACCATGTACCAAATGGTGACCAAATACCATTATTTTAGTACATGTGTTCAGAAGGTTTTCCAGCTATTCCATGGAACACTCTTGCCCATGGAGCTCTGGCCAGTAATATGATGCTGATTTGTTTTCTTTCACATTTCCAATTTCCTATGGAGGTCCAAAGTCAAGAGTTCTATCATTATAATACAGTTCAGTGTTAGCAATATCTATGTGATAGCTAACAAGAAGAATGACAGAATTGAAAACAGGAGATGGTTGCCCATATGGCAACCACTGTTTCAAAAACAAGCAGTTTGGGGAGTAGCAAAATTAATGAAGTCTGGATTCCTATGGATTTGTATCCTTTTGCCCATTTATTTCCTTACTTATACTTCCAACTCCTCAAACAGGGCAAAGATTGTTATAGCTATAGCACTAAATCTAGTGATCAAGTGGTGCCCTGGTCCACCAGCTGCTGTTACACCGCGTAACAACTGGCCTTTTTCTATATTTGTCTTAGTGACATCACTAAGTTGGAGTCTCTATCGTGAAAGCTCCTGTCTTTCATAAAGGAATGTAACAATCTTTTGGATTTCTATTTCTGTTTCAGAGCTGATGGTACAAGTTCATGAATGAAATTTATTTGGGTACAGAACATTACAGGTTGAAGGACAGACAGAATATAGGCAACTGCAGACTTACTTCCTCAGGAATTAAGAGTAAAAATCAATTTCTTTAATGACTGCAACATTATATTTAGTACTCTGAAAGGTAAAAGATATTTAAATCCTTAAATACTCATGGAGGCCACAATAAGAACACACTACAGATGAAGAAAAGAAACAGGAAGCACCAGTATCCTCAGACCTTTGTCTATATCAAGGAGAATCTCAAAAGTTTTTCAGAAAGGTAAATAGAAAAACAAATTGCAATTTTGCAAGAAACGACCCAATTAAAAACAAAAAGAAAATGCCAAAAACCCCAACAACCTAAGATTTCTCAAAATAACTGAGAATCAACAAAAAAATAAGAGTTTGAATTACTCATTACTCCAGATGTCAGCAAACTGCTCCATATTTTCATTGCTAAACTAAACTTCCTAAAAAATCCCTTTGTGGAAGGGGAATTGATGTAATTTTACAAGCCAGGAAGTTGTGACACTGTCTTCTAATTTGTATGTGTAATTCTCTTTGTAGCTTTTGCAATCAGAGTATTGTGGACACCAGCAGGATACTCCTTTTCTGTAATATCTATGTTATTTGACGTGATTTTCTTTTTATCATTATTACAGATTGAAGTTTCTCATAGCTCCAAGCTGTTCTGTGGAATGACAGGATTTATTTTATTCAGCTCTGTGCATACACAGAGCCTATCTATATGCCAGTGTAGATGAAAACAGATCATAAACTGTAAGCTCTTGAATCAAAACCAGTAAAAATACACTAGAAACAAGAATCAGAATTATGGTCCCTTTAGATCACTTCTGTGTAATACAGAATCAATATCACTGACTCTAATTAATGACTCTTCATATTTTGAATCTAAAATAATTTCTTGCCAGAGGGGAACTCATACTCTCTTCATTCAGAAGGAACCAGCCAGCCACTCCACTCCCCTTCCTGCCTGCAGAGAGCTCTTTCTGTGTTTACAGGCGCCTCTGGGATCATTTTATTTCTTTACTACTAAAACTGCTCAAACACATTTGAATATACAATTAATTGAAACAAACAAACAAACAAAACCAAAAATTCAAATCTATTCATATATATATTTAGGTAAAACTAACAGTAACTTTGGGTTTGGCTTGAATTTTGGAAGCAGAATCTGTAAACAACTGATACCCTCATCCATCTTAAAAACTAAAATGTAATCCACAAAAGACTGAGATTCATTTTTAGGTCCTGGATTTGATATAGGAATGAGTACTAGCGTGCTATATTAAAAAAAAGGCATTTAATACCATAAAATTTAAACAGTTTACTTAAAAAAAAAAAAGAAAATCTACAGGGTAATACATCAATCTTTGATATATTACAGAAATATTTCATCCTATGTTTGATTTTGGAGATATCGTCAGTCTTTTCCAAGAAATTAATCTGCTTTACTCTTTAAAAAAAGACTAAAATCTGTAATATAAATATATTTACTTACAGGACCAGCAACATGCTGCCAAGTTAAACGTGTAACAGTAGATTTCTCCTTCCTTTCCCTCAACAGGAGTATTACTAGGCTATCATCTCTCCTGTACTATCTACCAGCCTTCATGAAATTTCTTCATATATTGTATATCCTTAAACATCTCCCCTTCTGGCAAGTTTTACAGAAATTAATCAATAGGTTCAAAAGCTACCAGCAGAAGGCAGGACAAACAGAGAAATGAACTGATAATCACATATGTGCTCTTTATTAATGTACTAACTTCTGGCATGCCTAACTGAAAATGAGATTACCCTCAAAACCATAATGATGATTTCATCTTTCTTCCCCAATCGCTGTGGTTTATATTGTGTGTAACTGCACTGCATATTACATATGCTACATACTCTCAGTTATCAACATATAATGAAATTAAAATCAATAGACAGTTGAGTATTACATGAATAAATTACAGTAAGAACATGTACTCAACATAATTTTTCTATTGCATTGCAAACTGTTGGCAATTAATATGTGTTTTAATCTAATTGATAGACAACAGTAATTAGACATTTTGAAATAGTATTTTTTATGATCTCTAATTAAATGAAATTATGATTTATATAGGAACGTTTTTCTTAGGTAATATTTTCCTCTATCAGTATTCATAATGAACTGGATAAGCTTTTTAATAGGAAATATTCCTCAAGTATTTGTTCTGCCTGTCTGATGACTACGACGAACTTTTATCAAGTTCATTTTTCATAATTTGGCAGCCTGTGCTAGGAAACAGTGGTCTTTGGCTACTTACTTCGTGAAGAATGGTGTGGAGCAGAAGGGAGAATAACAATAGTGGTGTATAACCAAGGAAAGCGATGACCTACAGAATTGGATTAAACTGATTCCAGAATGTCCTCAGAGCCAAAGTTTTTAATGATGATGCTCTTATATGTGTTTGTAATGTTTTTTAAGACCTTGGTTACCATTTTGAACTATACTGAGACCTCCAATCAGCATTTGGGTTAATTCTTAATTGGAAGGCATCTAACAGGAAAATTTACTCTCAGGAAACCTTAAAGTTCAATTTTCTGGTGTCAGGAAAATGCTATCAAGAGTCAGCAGGTCAGGACAAAGAAAGTACTTAATTTGGTTTACATTCAGGAAGGAATGAAGTAAATGCTAAAACCTCTTCATGCTGCTGCTGCCAACTCATTCCATCTTTGCACAAAAGATGCCATTTTCTCTCCTTCATGCCTCAAAACTGCCAAGACGTCATTAGTCAGGTCAGACTTTCTATTCCAAAGCCTTAGTGTGAAGCATGTTGGACACCCTGAACCAATTTTTTCTAAATCACATGGTTTGTGGGCATATATTCTGACTAACACCTCAAAAGTTAGCACAGTACCTCACATTCATACCAGTATTAGTGACAACCCCTATATGTGATTATACATTATAGACACCTAAAATACTACACAGCGTTATTAGGAATAGGCTATTATTCTTAAACTAGCTGAAAGCAATGATTAAACAAATGGAGGTACTTGTCTGGGAAAGAGACATTTTCCATACTTGTTCTATTCTTTAAGTCTGAATATAAGAACATACCATTCACTCCTACCTTCTGTTCCTTGTCTTTTAAAGCACTATTTATCCATGCATGGATCTTCCCTCCCAGCTACTCAGTTCACTGAAAAAGCCTAGGAAAAGGACTCTTTCAAAGGCCTTTTGGAAATCCAAGTAGAGCTATCAATTAAATCAGCCTCATCCACGTGTTTGTTGATGCCTTCAGGCAACTTCAAGACGTTTTTAAGAAAAAACTTTCCTTTACTTCTTTCAAAATAGGATGCGTTTATCCCATTCTCTATTCTTACAGCTTCAGTTTTTGCCTCATGAAGACATTGAGTTTACAGACTTATCGTTTCCCTGACCCTTTCTAGAACCTTTTTTTAAAGTTTATTTTCGTGTTTGCTACCTTATGGTCTTCAGGAGTCAAGGTCTATTTCAGACCAATCTATATATGCCCTCCTTCCCTCATCCCTCTGAGAAGGATTTTAATGTGGGAATTTCTTCAGTTTCTTCTTCACTGAACAGGGATACAGAAATTGTTTCTCTGCAATGGCCTTGTCCTCCCTGAATAGTTTTATAACCTGGATGTCAAATGGCCTTACAGACTCTCTGGAAGTCCTTTTACTCAACTCCTGAAAGAAGGATTGAGCATGCAAGGAAGGGGAGATTGGTTTTGTTCACTGTCATGGCTCTAGATGGTATCTAATATAAATTACATACTTTTAGATATATGTTCTTTAAACTCCTATCATCTGACCTGTGTAACTGCATGGAAAGGTATTTTGCAACACCCTAAAAAACATTTGCACAGATGAAACGTTTTCACTTCGGCTAATTAAATTCAGTGGAGCAAATAGATTCCAAAATTGCTGATAAAGCATGCCAGATCGTTGCTAATTAGCAGAATGACTTTTTCTAGCAGTAAAAATTGCAACTACAACAGGCACAAGACACAAGGTGAATCGAGGTA
Organism: Calonectris borealis; assembly: GCF_964195595.1. Taxonomy (NCBI): domain Eukaryota; kingdom Metazoa; phylum Chordata; class Aves; order Procellariiformes; family Procellariidae; genus Calonectris; species Calonectris borealis. The sequence goes on along the minus strand of NC_134313.1, from coordinate 79,769,114 downwards.
GCTCCACAACCTTTTTTATAGTTAGACTACTGTGCGTCTAAGGCAAATGTTATTTTAACTGAATTACAATTTAAAACTGTTTATGATTATGTAATATTTAAAGTAAAAAATTTAATTTCCATATTATCATTTTCTGACAGATTGTGAAATATCTTTAGGGCTTATATTTTAATTTACTCTTTCCTGGGTTCAAAATGTTCTTTAGAGGTTTTGCTTCAGGGATGAACCTACAAATTCTGTGGACCATACAAGAAGCAGGTTTTAGGTTCTGAATGCATGGGGGGGAAATTAAATTCTGGCAGTGAACATGACAAAGTCTTCCTTTCCAAAGAATGTATTTTAAAAATCAAATGGGTTTAATACTGTGAACATGAAGACAAATACAAGTCCACTAAACTGGCAATAATGCCATTTCCATTATAACCTTGTCTATTACCTACAGCTCTGCCTTATTAGCAGATTTTGTATTTAACACATTTCTTACAGATTGGTTTACAGTTTGTATACTACATTTCTACATATTTTAGAAAAGACAAGTTGTGAGTCTATTATTGAAATACATCATGATGCTTTGCAAAAACCGACAGGCCTTCCTACGTACAAAGAGAAGTTACCAGTAATATGACGGAAAGAATATTCCAATTTCCAGATGAATATAGTCATATTGTTATTATATTTATTAATTTCTGACTTCATTCCCAAATTTGATTGAAATAGTATTGGAACACTATGGATAAAATAGAAATAGTCACACGAAAATACAATCTCTTTTTACGAATTCTGATGTACATGTAGCAACAAAAAATAAAGAAACAATTTCCCTTCTCCAATGTTTTTCATGTCCCACCTGTATTTATAAAAGATGCCTGTTTTGAACCTAGCATGTTCTAAGCTAATAGAAAAATTACATCATAGGTGCTCCTAAGAAGCAATATGAACAATGTAGAAAGTGCATTTGACTTGTGGGGCTTTTTACTGTATGGAATGACTACAGTTTTTATTCTCCACAAAAAAAATAATCCCATACAAAAAGAAAATTCCTACTCAAAACCCACCAGTTTCAGTTGTTAATACAAGTTACCTTCTACAGCAAAGTAAGTTTCACTCTGCAACCTACCTTTTAATAGTACAGCCTGCCATTAGAAAGATTTGACAACATGTCATGAAGATCTAAAGTAATACTACACTAAAAAAGGCCTGGAGCAGAGAAGGGTGCTGGAGCATCCACATGTTGTGAAGTAACGTGCTATCTCAGGGAAGCAGGAATCTCAGTTATGTAAGTCAATCTTGTAAACACAGGTTCCCAAATCTGTAAATCCACATACACATTAAGTTAATTTTTCCTTCCCTATTTTTCCTCACTTAACATTCATCTCAGATGAATTTTGGGGGCCGCCACTGGGGCTAGAGAACTGTCCCTGCTCTGTTTTACTCACCAGTTAAACATCTTCACATGTTTCTCAGCTCTCTACAATGGGCACTTACTATCTCTACTTTGAATACCCCAATCTGATCAGCAAACTCGGCTACCGCCTTCACCACCTTCTGCAGAAAAAGGTTTTCAATCTACTCTCCTCTTTGAGGAAGCGACAAAATCGCAGCTAGGAACCACCAGTTATCCAATGTCTCTAAAAGAGCACACAAACTGACTCTTTTCTTTCCCCACTCCCATTGCTTGTTAGACATTTCTACAAGCCGTGGGATGCTGAAGAACAACACAGGCTAACCTAAGCTCTTCCCTCTCTCCCAAATTCATTCCAGCACAAGTTTATCACTCTGCACAGAACTTCTCTCCAAGCAGCTTTCTGAGACAGTCTGCAAACAAACGCAGCTTAGATATCCAGGCACAAAGTTGAAGAACTTAGTATTTGGGTACTAGTGTCATAGGAGGCTAGTACAGTGGCTAATTCAGTGCATTATGTGTTGTCAGATCCTACCAAAAACAGACGGGTTTTCTCCCTTCTTTCCTACACATAAAGCTGATTAAGATGTTCCAAGACTGCCAAACAACAGGTTTCATGGCAAATAGCTATGGACACTGTAACAGAAGACTTCAAAATGACCAGACAGGATTTACGAGGTAAACACCAGGCTCTGAATGGCCAGTTAGATGGGCAACATCAGTAGGTCTGGCTTTTGCAAGAAGACAAAGACAGGTTTGGCCCCTGCCATCAGGACTTCTTGAAGCAAAAGCATGAGAAAGAATATGATCAGCAGCTCACAGGAGAGCTCTTTAAATGCTGGCCTCAAGCCGGCATGAGGGGAGCCTCATGTAAGGGTCACACAATAGGACAGGTAGAAGACACCCCAACACTTCATTGCTTAAAATGCCAGAAGAGGGACAAAACAAGTAATGGCTTGCAAGGATTGCAATGAGTAAGGAATTTTGCTTCTTCTAGTCAAGGCTTAAAAATTCCTGCTTTGGGTTTTGTCAGTGCTCCTTAATTCAATCACTTTGTTTAGACTTTTTAGTTGGTGGCTCCGGGGTTTCCTTGGTTTGCAGTTGTGTATACATTCAAAATTGTGACTTTCTTTTGTCTTCCGACAGATTTCTTCATCTTCCTCCAACTCCACTTGTTCACTTCTGTAGGAGAAGAAAGATATCCCAGTTTGAACTGTGCAGGTAGAGCAGATAGTGTCCACGGAGGTAACACAAAAGCGGACAGTGAATTGCTTCAAAGTGGTCCTTTACAAGTCACTCTTCAGTAAAAGCAAGCAGCAGCAAGAGTAATGGCTATTAGAGACAGCTAGCTGGGCAGCACTGAAAAAAAGTTTGAAAAGCTGAATCAGTCCTGGAATCCTGAATCAGTGCTAACAGAGGCGCAAGTTGTGCATGAGGCAACCATCTTTAGCAAGGCAAACACAGACCCAGATGCAAAGCAAAATATCAATGAATAGAAAAGGAATTTACGCTTGACAGAAAATAAATATTTGTTACTCTTGTTCTGTTCCTACTCTGAAAGAATCTTCATCAAAACTACTTCAAAGGCTGACAAAGAAAACAGTTGTATGCCTTTTTTTTTTTTTGGTGTTTTGTGGCGCTTCCAACATTGCCTGTGTGGCTGAGAGCACGTGTATCCCCATTGCGGTTACAAATGTGTATATGTTTCTATAGTTAGCGCTGTGCTGAACATACTTATTGCCTGCCAAATAATAGAAAAATGTTTGCAGAAAACACACCAAGGCAGTGCACACTAGCTGTACAAGCACTGCTACAGACCCCCAGAGATTATTTCCTGGAAAAAGTATTTTCTCCTCCAACAAAATCTCAACATTCTTTCTTTCATCCCATTCTGGTTTGGGAAGCTACAGCCTCTCAGATAATATGAAAATGTCTTTTAGTGTCTGTCCTTATCCTAAAGAGACACAGTAATAAAATTGAAGTGCTCTCTTTCTTAGCAAGCGTTTACCACAGAAAATGAATTTCATTAGTTCTGAAACTGGAGAAGCATTCTGAGCCAATGTCTTACCTACAACATCACCACAAAAATCAGCAATGTTATATCGGGGATGAATGTGGTTCTCTTGTTAAAAAAAGGGTGTATTTTCCAAAAGCAATCTGCCATTTCCACATCAAAAATTGTCTTTTGATTTATATTCTCTTCACATTTGCATACCAGATCAATAGATTTTTCTTTGTCTTTTCTAAACCAGAATGCTTGGAGATGGTCTCACATATAAAAGACCTAGCGTACTATTTTCTCATTAGGTTGTTAGAGACCTCGGTAGAGCTGCAGTTGAAGGTCCAATTCAAGGACATGATGGGATGCAACCACAAGAGCTGAGAGAGCTTGCTGATATCACCACAAGGCCACTCTCAATTATCTTTGAAAGCTTATGGTGATCAGGGGAGATTCTTGAGATCTGAGAGAAAGCAAATGTCACTCCTATCTTCATGGCAGATAACTTTACCTTGATCCCTGGGAAGACGATAGTGCAAATCTTCCCAGAAGCTATTTCCAACCCTATGAAGGACAAGAAGGTGACTGGGATTAGCCAGCATGGAGTTATGAAGGCCAAATTACAAGATATGTTGAAACAATTTAAAAAAAAAAAGTGACATAAAATGACTAATACAGTCATCAAATCTTTCATTAATTTCCGTGTAACTGCCGTATCTTATGCTATGTTGGCAAACTATAGAGATAATGTTATTATACATATAAATATATTTAGATGTTATAAATGCTACATACAGATTGGGAAAACAAATAACCTATTTAAAATCAGAAAAGATAAAATTCTAAAACTATAAAAAAAAAATATACCTAACTTATCCTAAATATTTTTAAATGATCAAACAGTTAATACTGCTGTGAAGAAACCCTAAAATCCTAAGAAGCAAATCACATATAAAGTATTCATTTATGAATAATGGTTGTTTCATCTTAATCAAAACACATCCTGCTTAAAAAGTATTATTTTATTAGTTTGGTAAAAGCTTAAACAAAACATCATTCTAGTAAACAATGAGCTGTGTTGCTGTATACTAAAACACAGAAACTACAAATTAGTTGCACAGCCTGCAACTAATGAGCACTACTGATAGCTGAGAGACACTGGTGTGTTACAAGTTGTAATACATATCCTTTAAAGATGGATCTGTATGGCAAATGGCTAACCACAAAACTGCAAGACCAAAACCCAAAGTTTAAAGCCTTAGAAAATATACTTCTTTGACCAAGGACACAAAACTCAAGATGGATCTGTATGGCAAATGGCTAACCACAAAACTGCAAGACCAAAACCCAAAGTTTAAAGCCTTAGAAAATATACTTCTTTGACCAAGGACACAAAACTCAACAGTAAAGCAGTGGTCATTTATCACTGCCAGCACACTACAGCATTAAGTGTCCTAGCAACCCTTCCCAAATTTTATCCCATGCTCTAGTGCAGGTAACTCTCAATCCTATTACCACTCCCCTCCCCTTAATTCTCCTCTCAGATATCCTTTGGGGTGTCACAGAGAACATGCTGGGATGCTGTTACCCTCTGTGGGACACAGCTATAGCTGTACACCATGGTCACCCACTTTTGGTTTGAGGTAACATAGTTTGAGGTGTACAAAACACTCTCTTACAGAAGAGTTACTCCAGGATGATGAGTATAGTTTAGCCTGAATCCCACCACTGCCATATTGGAAACTATCCAGGCTTGGAAGTGCTTTACACAGTCAGAATTTACTGGAGGTAAACATTACTAATTGTTGTCTTCTAAACGGAGGTAGAACTGAGGCAGCAAAACTGCATTTGAAGTATATGTAGACACCATGCAGTTGCTTTTCCTGAGCAGGTAGCTTCAACTTTGTGTTACCTTCCCACCCTACAAAAATAACCATAAGACTTTGGAAAGTAAGCATGGAGTAAAATTCTCTTTGTTTACAAAGAGTATCAAAGCTGCACTGCTATAAATGAAGTACCTTTATGTTTTGCCCTCTTTACAGATAATCCAGGCATTCAATGGGTAAAATGAGGGATGTCAGGTGCATTTCAAAGGGATCTACTATACTAGCTGGGTTCCAAGAGCAGTTTTAGCTGCAGATTATAGGCAGGGAAATGACACTATCCGGTGTTTGTGATGGGCACACACCTATTAAAAATCAGAAGAGAGGGTGCCAAATATTGGTCTATTCAGATTTTAAAAATCAATAGTCAAACCTAGCTGAAAAAGACATAGTAAGTTCCTCCATGCTTTTAAAATAATGTAAATTTTACTAGCACATTTTCAACACTTCTTGCCAGTGAACAATTGCTATATGTGTTCAATAAATGATTAAATGAATGGAGCTTAAAATAAGTTTTTTTTTTTAAACAAATGCCACAATAATCAAAGAAGAATCAAAGAAAGAGCTTAGCAGGAATTAAACTAGCAAGAAATAAAAACAGAGTTCAAACAGTTCATTAATATATTTAATGACTATGCATTAAAAGCAAATTAAAATTGATTCTAAAACCATCTCAAAAAAGATCTAGCTTGCTTTAATGAACTTTTATTCAGCAGTCTATTCTTTCATAAGTTCTTTGTATGCTTGCCTGCTATTTTATATTGTAGGCAATATTAATCTGATTTTTAGATGATCCTTTACCAGTCTTTCAACATTAATTTAATATTCAATACAGAGCTTATCACAAGCAACATGCTTATAGTCGGTTTGAAAATGCTCAATGGATAAATCCAATCAACCACCAGTAGTCAATTCAAACAAAAATTAAAAAAAAAAAAATGCACCTCACAACACAACCCATTATCATTTCATATGGTTAAAAACACATCTAAAAATAAACAAACTATAGCCGAGTAGCTGGAAATCCATTGAAAATTTCTATTATGGATGAAAGAAAAGATTAGTCTCCTACCACAACTAGAGACTAGTATCAGATAGATAATTAAGGACTGAAGCACAAAGGGAATACAAAGATTGGTGCAACTAAATATACAGAATAAGGACAGTGAAAAAACTTGTTAGAATTATTGAGAAATTATCTCACAGCAGAAGAACATGTAAGAAATTTTAAAATACAGAAATTATTTCATTCATTATATTAGCTTCTATATTACTCATACCTGGGAGAAATATTGAAAGCGAATCAACTGTCTTAAAGACAATGCTCAGATTGAAACACGATGCTGACCAAAGTGGTTATAAAAACACCAAAACTGTCACGGACATGTTTAAGAAAATGCCTTACGGTTATAGACATGGCTGTAAGATGAATCCTGGATTCTAAATGTCTCCCAAAAGTAATACTTTGTTTCACATAAATTATTTTTATGCTTTCCACATTTGATATTGTCAGCTTGTTTTAATAGTTTGATATTCAAAATATCAAAAATATTATATCCCACCCCATCAAACAACCTCTTTTCTCCACAGGTCCTTATTTTTCAAAGAAAATTAACAACCTTACATCCACGACAGGAAAAGTAGAATAAAATTAGGAAACTACAGAGCTGTCAACCATCTTGCTCTGCACCACATGATGGGGTGGGCCAGTGCCTGCTGGCTCGCAGGGTAAGGTAGCTGGAGAAGGTGGTGCCTAACAAGGAGAGTGCCCTTTCCTCTGCTGTAACAGTGCCTTGCCCGCTCTCCTCGTGGGATCCCCAGGCAGTCTGCCCAGATCCCGTGCCAGAGTGGGTCCCCAGGCAAGGAAGAAATTACAGGCTGCAGAAAATAGCATGTAATACAGGAACTGCAGGGGAAAAAAAAAACCACAAAAGGGAGAGTAGGCGGCAAACAACTAAGTTTCATGTGCTGCATTTTAGACGAGACATGCCTGTTATTGCTGTTAAAAAAACAAACAAACAAATTAAATACTCCAGATTTGTCTGCCATCTAGAGTGTTTATGGTAGTTACAGGAACTTCTATCACATCATGGGAAATGTTGCCATAACTGAGGAAATTTAAATCACATTTGAATAAAGATGTTTTGGAAACAAATTAATTGCATATCTTTTAGCTTGCCTATGCTCTGCTCAGTTGCTATTTTTTTGAGGAACTACTGCAGCAGGGGACTATCAAAATAGTGTGTGACCTTACCTGACACGTGGTGTTTGGTCTTTAATTAAGGTCAGCATGACCTAGATCATAGCAAACATCTCCAAGCCTTAATTCTGATGGGAAAATCCATTCACAAGATAGAACCAAGTTTCCTCTGTGTTAAGAGAAACAAATCAATCTGGATTTTAAAGCATGGGTATAGCAGTGTCAAAGTGGATACAGAAAGACTCTTTAGAAGCTCCATGACAGAGGAGCAGAAACAGATTTTCTTTTTTTTGTGCTGCTTCAAAGGTTGTCAAAGGCAATCACCATCAACACTTACTGCATGGGGGGGAGCCAAAAACCTTTATGAGATTTGTCAGGTGAGAACATAATATTGATCTGAGCAACACTTGCAGGCTGCTGCCTAAGATTATTTCTTACTCTTTTTTCCCCTGGTTATCAACCATTTTGATGTAAGCCTTTCTTCATAGCCCCAATAGCCTCTTCTTGTGTCAGTCTTCAGACCAAAAGGCCCACTCAGGACCACTACCTGCTGGTCGCGCGCCCCGCTCTGGCAGTACTAGCTCCTAAAACTTCACAGTTCATGGCAAGGCAAGGGGAAATCTGTTTTAAAAATGTCTAGGTACTTAACTCAGGTGGAAATCAAAGCACTGTATAAAATATTCATAAGTGGCTTTTAGGCACACAAATATCTTTGAAAATTTGGTCACAGTTCATTTACATTGAAATAGCCTATTTGCACTACAGTCACGTCTGGCAGCGAGCAGCTCGGGAGATTGTTTTATTCCGACTCCTCTCATTCTGTTTCCTTCTGCCAATCACTTCCCCCTCCTTGAGTTTGTATGCATCTCATGAAGCAGTCTCAACCATCTGGAGCCCATGCCTCGCCTTTGAGAAAGTCAGTAAAGCAACTCCTCCTCTCAAAATCAAGGCCACTGAGATGCAGCTCACACGGCAGAAAAGCCCCAGCCTCTCACAGGTTTTCTAAGACCCACCACCGGTTGGTCTGCTTATCGATCCAGCCCTGGCTCGGTGCCTACGAGTCAGTTTGTGTCACTAGCAGACAGCAAGACAGACTTCCTAAGGTGTTTTGTGTAGGAGTGCTTGTCTTCACAGCTGTAGCAAGAGGGCTGTTTGTTACAGCGATCTTGCAAAGTTACAGTAAGATGGTCAGAGCTCGTCTGTGCAAGCAGATTTTACGGTATTTTAAACTAGAAGTTCGATAACAAAGATGGATGGTGGTCCACAGGAACTACTGTGGGCCCACGGTAGGCCAAGATTCAGAGTGGGGGAGCCACTGCTAGGGTGCAAATGAAAACTGATTCAGTTAAGCTATACAAGACTATAACCTACGGCACCAGATGATCCTCGCAGCTACTTCTGGCTTGGTAATCTACACGTTAGCCTTTACTTCTGCTTGATCGGCACACTTAAGACCCTAAGGCACTTTCTGGCCCTGGACAAGTAAGAGTTATAATAACGTCCAGGCTCATACTGATGATACAATGCACCTCCTGTTCCAGGTGAAAACTATTTACATTCCCCACAGTGCAGAAGGAGACAACAAACAAAATCACAGTAAGGAAACCCATTAAGTTTTATTGATTTTTAGAAAACTTTAAGAAAGCAGGATGAATCTTTATGTACCATATGAAAGATCTTAAAATAATACACAATAATGATACTCATCAGATCTGTTGAGAGTAGACAAGAATACGGGCAAATACAAGGCGTTCTTTTCCGCTTCCCGATTTGGCTTTTCCTTTGCAATAATCTTCCTCAAAATAAAATATTATAACATGTTACAAACATTATATAGCATGTTTGAAGTCAAATTGTATGAAGGTAAATATTAAAATCAGCATTTAGCAATAATGGAAGATGGAAGAAATGGAGGCATATAGCAGAAAGATGTATTTCAAAGGACTTCAAATAAATCAACAGGACTTCAAGAGACAAAGCCAGAGATACAGCTCAGCTCTTCTGAATCCCAAAGCAATGTACCGCGGCACTTTGGCACTGATGAAACGTTATCACTGCTCTACCTTTAGAAAACACAGAAGTTTAAAATAGTTATGTAACTGAATACAGCTTTGGATTTATTTTTTTATCCAGCTCAACAAACTTCTTAAAAAGTTGAAGAGAATTAACTTCCGTTGAATGTCTTTTAATTTGATTCTCTACAACACTGTAAGGAAAGGGGAAAAAAAACCCATCCAAAACAACAGAACAGGCAAAGCTGGCTGCCGCAATACAGTATTAATCGTATTTGCTGTTCTCTTTCCAGAAGCTTACTTATGTAAATGTAAGAGTGCAGGAGACTTACCAAGTATTAAAAATATCTAGGGTTTTTAAAGAGAAATAATTATTTTCTCATGTACGCTAGGGTTTAGCACTGTCCCTTACCTCTGCTACCTCCCCCCGCCAAATGCTGTAAATGGCAGTGAAAGAAAACTGAACATCAACACTCTCAATCTATGTAGGAGATATATACACTACTTGCTCATCTAAGCCTATCCTCCCCCTCCAGATAATCTGACTCTCAGAGGCAACATTACATTCATCATGTGGTCTGTGTTTTAAGCCATGAGTAATCAAACCTGATAGTCTGTTGCTCACCTCATGGCAAAGGGCATGAGGTTGATGGACAAACAACAATGCGAGGAAAGACTTCCGTACTTGGGTTCCGCCCTATGGTATTCAGATGTGCCTAATTCCAGCTGGGGGTTAAGCTGAACTAAAATGAAAGGTACGGACACACAAACCTAACCAAAAATCCTTGCTAGCCACAGCTGAAACACAACAGTATTGTATGGAAGTATTATTCTCAAAATACAGTCCGGAGCCTTTGATTTGCTACTAAAATTACATGTGTAGGAAGAGGGAAAAAATACATATATTTATCTCTATAAATATATATATATTTATATATATTTTTTGTATATATAATTTTGCATATTATATGTACACACACACACACACACTAATACTGCCAAGACCTCATATAATGGGAAACATTTCTTCACTGCTAAAATGCTGAATTCCACAGAATGTATCATGAATTTTACCTGGTAAACTATCTGGTATCCATAATACGAACAGATCTGCAAGCCTGAGTTCAAGGAAATATGTATGAGGTTCAAGCCATACACCCTGCAGTTCTACTTTGATCCATGTCTTGGACGCTTATTAAGGGAAGACTCTAATATCTGAAACGTAACACCCCTTTGAGACGCTGCTTATTGCTCAGTCTTTTGTGAACTGAATTTGTCAGGATGAGGCACAACATCCATAATGCATTCTGAAAATTCTCTCATCAGCAGCTACACAATTATCATTGCCTTCTTTTGGCATCCAGTTAATGAGCCACTAATTACATTATCATTCAGATACACCACAATTCTTCTTTTTTTAAATTCATGCCCATTTATATGTCTTTTTTGGTAGGTACAATTTTTTAAGAGAGGAATACAGTTATCTTAGAAAAATCAGGAATATCAAATTATTCCTCCTAGTCGGAAGGATTCTTTGCCTGCTCTGAAATATGGAATTTCATTTTTGACATCTCAAGTAATATGGGTATAGAAGCATAATTTTTTTTTAAAGATTCAGCTTCCCAATCCTTAAATTGGCATTGTTCAAATAACAATAATTCAATAATAATAATAATAATGATGATGATGATGATGATGATGATGATGATGATGATGATGATGATGATAAAAATCAATATGCAACAGCCCTGTGGAAACAATCCTAACTGCTCAGGTTTTAGCATAATGCAGTATAATCATAGTCACTCTTCTCTCATTTAGAATTATTTCTAATGAAAAAAGACCGTACATTTTAACTTCTGACACGAAAAGCGAATGTATTTATTTCTCTTACTTCACTCTAATAAATGCATAACAATTCTTTTGCGCCTCCTTCACAAACCACAGAAGCATGTGCATTTTGTTAGGCAAAATATTCTAAGTCTTCACCTCAAAATTGCATGGGTCAGGTCACAAATTTTTCATTTCCTTCACTAGTAACATTTCCGCTAACTTGCTCTTGCCTTGAGGATCAGGCTCATTTTTTTTCTCTTTATTCAGGGTCATCAGAATTTTCAATGACCTACTTCCTTACTAAACAAGCATGCTATGAAGTGTTAATGGATTTTCTGTCTTACAGACTGTGCTTTCATATTGTGTAAGGGAAAACTTTCAGATCAGAGAAAGGCAACAAGGAAGATCAAAGGTATAGAATGAATAGGGAAAGATAAATAATTTCCAATTCTTCAGCCAGGAAAAGAGATGAAAGGGGAGGTGTGACAGAGGTTTATAAAATCATAAATGCCCTAGAGAGGGTGAACTGAGATCAACTGTTCAGCCTTTTCCATTGTAAGAATCTGGGGGACTTGGGTGAAACAAACAGGGTAACAGGTTTGAAACAAGCAAAAGATGGTTCTTCTGATAATGGAGTTAACTGCTGAACTCCTCGACAGAAGATGATGTTAAGCAAGATGCAGTATACTGAAGGTTTTTTAAAAAAAAATAAAACCCTAAATAAAAAATTCTAAAAAAGGTCCTGCCAGATCAGAAAAAGAAGTAAGAAATAGGTTTGTAAGAAACAGGAAATTACAAGAAATAAGCAAAAATGGATTACAAACCAGGGTGTGAGGGAAGTAGAAAGAAGAAATAAATAGTGGGAGAAAACTTCCAGCAATTTACAAGGAAAACATCAAATTTGGAAGGCTAAAATAAAGTGGTAGACTTCTGACTTTTGCTAGTTTGTAGCCAATATGAACCAAAAGGTGCCACTTTCCAAGCTACCAACATGAAGGCCACCAGTAACAGTTTTTGAGAAGGGAGGATTTATTTTTATTTCCATAGTGCAAAAGAAGCCAATTTAACTGCATGCACTGTGACTGCAAAAGAGCATCGCAGGTACAGAGGACCCTCACCCTGAAGCAGTTAAGGCAACCAACCATGGATTTTCCAACTCTTGCTTTATCTCTTGGCTCCTCAGTTCCCTGAGATACCCCATTATGCCTCACACCAAATCATCGAAATTCTGCCTAGCTTTAATGAGAATCTGGACACTGCTGTCACAGACTATCTAACAAGTAATACCAATTTTTAATAAGAATAGAAGGAACCATGTCAGTCATTTTAGGGATGGAAGGAGCATTCGTTATTGTAGATCCCTTTTCAGAGGCTTTAGTAGTCAATCTGTTTCTCAAAAAGTTTTAACAACACTTCTGGCTTAGCTCTAACAGCCTGGCCTCACCTCTGCTCTTTACCCTTACATTTCTTTCAGTGCTTGTGAAGAGAAAAGAAAACATACCCCACCACCTGAATGGATGCTCAATATCTCTCTAGGGACAGCATCTTCCACTCTGGCAGTTTGCATAAGGAAAGCCTTCCCCTCAACATACACAGTCCCTCCTCTCTGCACACCTACAAGGCCTGCCTGTGGCAGTGTTTTGCTGTCAGGTATCATATCAGTCCAGTAATTACAGAGCAGCATTCTCATTCTTTTTAACTCTGGTACTACTGTGGTTGCATGGAACTCTGACACTGATCAGCAAATGTATAGTGAAAAATCAATCACCTCGTCATACAGTAATACCTATGCCTGCAACTCCCAAGAGGAGACATGAAAGTTTAATGTTTCTCACTATGGCCATGGCTTATGGATTCAGGGCTCAGCACATCCTGCATGTGAATATGGAGAAAAAGGGTGCCCAGAGAAGGAACCGCCCCCATGTCACGTGACCGTACGTCACCTCAAGTGGTGCCAAAGAGCAGAATCCCTTCTCTGGAGATTTCTGCAGGTGGAAAGAGACCACAACAAACTTAAAACCACAACCATGTTAATAAAAGAAACAATATCACGTGCAGTTATCAAGGAGAAGTATATGGTTTTATTTACATAGTACACGTGGTCATACTGATTGATTTAGGCAGAAAATAATTCTGTGACCTAGTTTTGTTACGAGTGACCAAAAGAGAGTGCAAGACATTTAAAGCATTCATTTGTAAAGAGAAGAAAGTTAAATCTTCATCAAGACCACTGAGAAAATCACTTCCAACACAAAAGCCATAATGCTGTTTAAAGATATACAGAATTCTATTTGCAAATATATGGCTCTGGTCTACATTGGACATTGCTGAATCCGGTAGCCTGACAGAGGCGAAGCCGCTGCAGCACCACGTCCCCATGTCCATCCAGTTGTGAGGCATGTGGGCACACATATATACAATACATATATACATATATCCATGGCCAGCCATACAGATCAACACAGACCGAAAACACAGCACTCGGGCAAACACAAGCTGCACCAATGTCCTGGTCCTGCTCCCCTCTCTGGCTGACCAGGATGAAAGCAATTCAGCACAAAATACGTACCTAGATACATTATGTATCCCTCCAGTAACTGGCCATAGATACCCCGTCTGCTCAGTAGCTGGCCCCTGAATCACAACCCCCCCCCCCAAACACGTCTCTCTGGTCCAGCTTGGACCCCCTGCTTCCTCCAGTAGCCAAGCCACACAGCCTCTGGCCTCTCCAGCACCCGACCCAGGCTTACGGGCTCGTCTCCCACTCACCAGCTAGTCTGGCCTGACCGGTGATCACACACGCTGCGACACACACCCACAAAATACACATGCAGTACAGTCTCTCCAGCTGCCCCCACTCTCGGTCCACTTTGACCCACGGCCCCTTGCCCTGCAGCTGCTACTGAGACCTCTCATGCACTCCCGTCTCTCCAGCTGCTGCACCACAGACACACGGGCCCCGGTGACCCGTGGGTGCTGCACGCAGACCCCCATGCATATACATGCACACAGAATATGAAGTCCCTTCGTCTAGTTAGAAATGGAGGTTGAGAAGACAACAGGACAGACAGCATGGGCCAGGCACAGGGCATGGCCAGATAACTGTACTGACCAGCAGCCTGTTAACACATGACCAACCCCTTTTATCGCCTTATCCCTCTGTTTTCCCACACTTGTTCCTCCCCCAAACCACTATGATCCCTTCCTTCCCTCATCTTTGGTTCCTCCCCCAAACCACTATGATCCCTTCCTTCCCTCATCTTTGGTTCCTCCCCCAAACCACTATGATCCCTTCCTTCCCTCATGTTTGGTTCCTCCCCTAAACATCCCACAGTAAGTCTTGTGCAATCCAAACATGCTCTATCCCAGCATCCCATAATGAGACCCACAGCCTGCTGGCAGTGACTCCCTCCATCTGTAGGGTCAGCTGGGGAGCCATTCCCATTGACTCACCTGGTTGATGGTTGTCACACCTAGACACTGGGGCTAATGGCTGTCCTGTGACAGCCCAGTGAGGAGCTGGGCCAGGGTGTCCTTTTTGCTCTGCTTGGGTCATTTGGGTTCCTCTGTCATTGTTTCCCTGCTCCTTCGTAATTTTGCAGATTAGCTGCTAACTAACATAGACCTAACAGTCTATCCAGCTGATCCAATCTGAGAAGAGTCAGGGGAGTTTGGAAAGTACAGACATGGACATCAGCAGAAGGTTGTGACAAGGAAAGTATCCAAATCTCTTGTGAAAGCAGGGGCATGTTTCTTCCAGAGAGGACCGGCTGGGTGCAGCTGCCATGATTTCTTAGTCCAGTAGCAGCGTGAGGAGGGTTGGAGTCACTGCTGGGGCTGATCCAGCAGAGCTGAACATGGCTCTCCAGCACATCTTCTGCTGCCTAACTGTGGTCTCCTCTCATCAGAGGAGGGAAAGCAGCAGAGCTTTGCCACTCGAGACCCATCAGCATCAGTCGCGCGTCCAAGCCCTGCATCAGGCAGCTGAAATGCAGAGCTGGGTTTAACACTGACTCTGCTGAGGAAAGGGGTGTCACAAAGTGGGATCTTTATTTGCACTCTGCTCTAACGGAGCAGGAGCTTAAAGGTTACTGACAAAGCGCAGGACTGTCGATACAGATAGGTCCAGGGAGGGTTCAGAACACGTTTACAAAGGTTGCTGCTTGCTCCTCCACTGTCCCGGGCAGGCCAGCTCTGCTCGCGTGCAAGCCCAGGATTTGACTCAGGAATATTTTTAGCTAATGCAGCTCAATGGATGCTGAAATAATGTAGCAGAGAGAAAATAACTAGATAATGATTTAGGGGACTATATGCGTAGCATGTACAAGAGACTCTGAAGTGACATGGTCAATACCAACAACAGTAGAAAGGGAATCATCTCTGCATTCAGAGGTCATCAGTGCAGCATCCATAAACTGAACTGAGATGAGAAAGTTAGCCAAAACCCCAAGGAAAGCATTCACTGTCTAAGCCGCTAGATAGCAGAAGAAAAAAGGTGTCATCACTGATGACTGAACAGCTAATAAAGCAAAATCTTAGAGCAAATAACGCAGAGCATTATCAAAGGTGCCTTATTATTTTTCAGCATTCCACTTCTCTTACTTATTAGCATTTATGCTTTTATCACCATTTTTGCACGGATCATTTCTATCTGTTTCTTCTTGTTCCCCTTGTCCTTTTTGCTGCATGTTCTTTTTTTACATCGTGACCATTTCTGCTCTTTTAAGACTTTCAAAGTGTTATCCTATGCTTATTTTACTAAAAAGAATGGGGCGGGGGGGAATCCAAGACAAGCCCTAAGTGTCTTAACCAACCTGAGTGGATTTGATGTTACAAAATTAATTAAACCTGATAAACGAGTGGACCTAAATAGCACGTTAGTGCAAAAGAACCGGAGTTGAAATGCCACCACTTCCCTGCCCAGTTAGGCTCAGAGGACACCGTCACTACAGCAACAGCCTCCCCGGGTGTCACACAGGGAGCACACCATCTCCTCTCCCTGTTCCTGCCCGCTGGCCTGTGCAAGTTGGCTGGCGCAGGCAGACAGCCTGGGAGCATTTATTGTTGTCACTATGGGCTGTTCTTTCCACACACCAAATTTTAATGACTCTTTCCACAGGCCAAGCAGTGAGTAAGCATCCAAAACATCTCTCTCAGAAAGAGAAAGTGTGCGTGTGTGTGCATGCAAAGGTCAGCAACCAGAGACCAACAGCAAAACCCCAACAGACCTCCAACAGAAGCTGAAACTCCATCTCACCACCTACATACTAGAGGAAACAGGATTATTGCACACCTCATATTTGCATTGAGAGTGTGATGTGCTCTCATGGAAGCTGCTGCAAACCTCCTTGAATAATCCAAACAGTTTCACTTGAAGTATGTATGTGAGTAAATGCTTATCAGGACACAATCTCTTCCAGTGTGCAAAAAAATCTGGGCATGATCTCATCTCTACGAGTCGGGACAAAGTGTGGCCAATAATGATAGTAAATAGGACAGCCAAATGCTGCTGTGATACAGCCGTTGCTGAATTAAGACCATACAGAGTGAGACAGTATTCAAGACAAAGATTATTCAAAGGTGGCCCTTAGAAATCTTTTAAACAAACAGAGAAAATCTCTTCAGAGCAAAACTCAGTTTTGGCTTCTAAAAGACAAGAGTGCGTCTGTGTTGAGGAACTCAAAATCTCGTGCTTCAGAGTCTGAGCTACTCATTTGCAGGGGAACTGGCTGAAATAAAAAAAAACTGTTTAAAACTGGTCAGATGAACTTTTAAGTTCTTCTTTTCATCCTCTTCTGAAGTAGCAGATACTGGCAACAACTGTAGGAAGGACAGGCACTGGGATCTTGAATAGCTAGTCTTTTGCATGCATGGAAGTCTTCCTACTTAAAAGATGAGTGGAACCAATTATTCTTGCTTAGGAATCAAGGAGAAAATTTTTTCTGGGTCAGATTGATAAGGATGTGGAAGCCACCTGCTTCCTTCTTCAGCACTGAGAACAAACATCTGCTGGGATCATTTAGGGTGATTTTCCTCAGGTGTTTGTTACTTGCCCTGCTCAGGCCTCAATTACTGACCACCTGTGAGTCTTAGTTCTGTGCATCTATAAGCAGTTGAATCTTCTGGAGACCTATACTCTTTCGACATTGATAAGTCTAAATTATTTGTTAAAACAGTATAGAGAGCTGTGGATTAACTGTGCTATTGTACATCCAAAGACATGGGAGCTGGCCTAAGGTTCAGGTGCAGACGTACCCCAGTATAGCTCTGTGTTTCCAGAACAGCGTAAGTGCCTTCACGCAGCCTGAACTCCCAAAGCCCGAGGACCTGAGCTAGCTCGGTGCAGAGCCAGCTTGCTTACTTCAAGCCTGTGTCCTGAGTTCTTGTGGCTTCTGAGCTAATAGACTGCTACACAGCCATGAGAAAATACATCCTTAAAGGGACAAAGAAAATAAAACTGCAAATAGATTCACAAACATAACTTTATGTCTGACAAACCACAGCCTATGCTGTTTTCGGACTGCTGCTATCAAAGTTAAAACTTATAGAACAAAACTAGTAACAGTGGAGGAGCCAAACTCGAGCTGCAACTAATACCATCCCACTCAGAAACCGATAGAGCTAGCAGAGTTCATGCGGGTGACCATTGCAGCAAACACGCAGCATATAGTCTTTAGTACACCCAGAACCTGCCTAAACTGACAGCAGGTAAACACGATTTATTATACATAACTAGTGAGAGGCATGGGAGAGACATGATTCCTTCTCAGGCCCACACAGAACAAATACTGATGCTATTCACTGGGTGGGCAGTAACAGGTGTACCTGCAGAAGGGAAAGAATATGCTGTGTAATAACCAAAGGTGCAATCCCTGGGAAGAATTAAGAATTACTTCAGGGATTGCAGATGATGTCCTCCAGCTGTGTCTCCGCTGGTAAACCAAACAAGACTGGAAGGCAGTTTTGAGCTCCATGATCATCACTGCTGAATAGCTGTTATCTTGCTCACTAGCACCGTTTTGATCTGGGCCAACCAACATTTTCCCAGAGCCTTGACACGTCTTAGGGGACAGAACATGTCAGGAATTATTCAGAGAAAGTTGACACCTGGCCACCCTGTTTGGGGAAGGAAGGGAGGGTGAGAGTTTAGGCAGGTAAACGTGAGCTGTGCTGTGCCACCCAGCTCCAGGGCCAGAGAACGGCTCCCCTTCCACCAGCAGCATAGCGGTTCCTGCTAAGAAAAAAATATACATGTGGCAGAAGTTTGTGTTACCTCATTTGCTTCTGGCCTCTGCTTGCTTTTTTGGGAGCATTAACCGATTCCATCGCAGGCTTCCACAGCACTTACAACATTGGCACTTGGAGGCTGTAATTAATTAAAACCCAGACAGCTTTGTAGCCCGCGCTTTACTGAAACACACTGAGGACCAACACATAGTAGAAGTGGGCTGAGGGCTATTCAAGGACTCGCATGAGCGAGCACTGGCAGGAATGCACAGGAGTGCAAATTTTGGAAGGTGACTGGAAGAGGAATGCCTTCTGCTGCCTGACCAGCAGCTCAGCATCAGGGGACGGCAGAGGCTCAGAGGACAAACAAAAAGATCACATTTTATTGCAGGTGTCTCTGCATAGATGGGGGCTTGAACCACTGCAACTTTGGGAAGTCAGTGATTTGGGGAGGGTGGCATGTCAGCTGGATTCTGACTTATCAAAGGCTTCTCTACGCAAAAAAAGGTGTTTGTGCTCCTGATCCCTCTTATTTTATACTGCATTAAAAGTGTCTGACAGGATGGGGAAATGTATCCACATCTTGATAGTGAAAGGCATTTTTCTTCTACTGAATTCTTGAAAATAATGTGTAGGGATAGATGATAACTCTACGAGTACATAAAATGACAAAGCATCATGTCTAGAGTGAGTATCTCGCCCAGAATTTTATGCTTCAGCTGCAATAAGAAGAGAAGTAAATTTGACAAATAATACCAAGCCATAAAGCCACTATATAACTGAAAAGGCTAGGCAACGTCTGTGGAAATGGAAAGAAAACAGCAAAACTAACTCAACTGAAGGAATTAAAGATTCTTTACTCTAGAAAAATTACCTGGAAGGTCAGTATTAGAAAATTCTGAATGTATAGACTTAACCTTTCACTGGTAAGTTATTTATGTTAATGTCATCCTTAAAAGGATATGGAATACAACTCCCATGCAAAAGGTACTCTGTACGATGAGAGTTTAGTTGCTGCTCCAGCAATGTTATGCGAGAGAGGAAGGTACAGCTAGTACAGCATGCTGCTTTCTGTTCCAGTTCAGAAGTACTGGAATTTTCAATCACCTCTTTAACGGTTTCAAGTTTTTGGAGGTATAGCAGCCTTAGGACTGAGCATTCTAACATAGACTTTATTTAATTTAGTTAATATGCTGAAGGACTGTGGCCTTGTTCATCAAATAAATTTATATTTTGGAAAGTTAAAACTGCTAAAAAAATTTGTCATTTTTAGGATAAGAAAGGTAAGCTAAAGTAGTGTAAGAGTGACAAATAAATATTCAGGTGAAATTCGTTGCTGATAAAAATATTAATTTAAATGGAGTGGACACAAAAGGCAATCTGACCCTTTCAGTAAAGCTTAATAATCAATGCTAAATGGAGATATTTCCATGATTTTAAAAAAAGGAGACATTTATTACTTACCTTCTGTGCTTTGATGATTTCCTACACATTTCACCAGAACTATTTTCTATGCATTTCGTAGATGCTGATTTTGGGCTGCAGGTAAATGCTGCTTTTGAAAACCCACATGGCTGCCTGCACACGTGATTCATTTCACCATGGCATTGCAATTCTCAGCCTTTGCTCAATTTTGCATCGCATTAAGTATTGCAGGTCTTCTCTTTAGCCTTAGGGGACTTTCTGGAAGATGTTAATGCTTGAATACTATGAAATGCAATTATGCATTCTCCTACATATCTATACACTTGTAGGCAAGTGGGCTCTTCATAAGCATATCCAAACTGTGTAGATTGTCTTAAAGAATCAGTGAAACCCAAAGTATACCTGCAGACTGTAAAAATTAGTTAAAAAAACCATAGCAGATGGCATTTCAGTATCTGCCTAGATTTAAGAATAAAATCAAGAGTAAAGAAACACGTGCAATAATAAAAAATATGCCTACTGTATTGTGCCATGCAGGACAGCATTCCTCTCTCAAACGGGTTTGCAGCTGCTGCACAACGTGGTGAGGCAGACTGCTGCCGGGGTGGGGAGAACAAAGGGAAAAAGGGGCAAGGGATGGGACAGCAATAGCTGCTGCTACGAGAAATACAGTCTCCCTCCTTCAGTAGCAGTTACTGCCCTCCACCCTTTCAGCAGGGATAACAGCAACTCATTTCGTGCAACCGTGCAGGAGAAAGCAAGAGTGGCTTAAGCTGCATTACCTTCACGAATAACCATTCCCCATTTCCTTCAAAAAAGGGAGAAGGATAAATTCAACCCACAGCAATAGCTTTTAGCCATTCAGACTACTAAAATCCCTATGTGATTTACGCTTTCACTGTAGCTATACAGCCTCAGGGGTTATACAATAATGAATGTACTTAAAGACACGGTCTTTTTTTCCAGCCTTTTTTTTTAATAAACATGATTTTTTCTTGTCCTGCATAATAACTGCATAAACCAACTTCTATTCTATTTCTGAGCCCTAGAGCTGTACATTTTCTTCTTTTATTAGCCAGTGAACACTGACGAAAAAACATTTTTTTGTAAATATCATCACCTATTAAAGATGTTCAGTTAACAGATGAGTTTAAATCAGTGGTCTAAACAAAAGGTATATGCCTATATGCTGCATGTTGATTAGAACATCTAAATGTATATTATAGATGCCATATCAAAGTTGCCTGTCTTTGAAAATCTGGTCCACTATCTGATACTGTCAATTATATATTCTTCTAGGGGCTGATGAGATATAGAAGCATAAGAAGCACTATTAACTCTGAAAACAATAATTAGATCTATGGAAATATTTGTAATTTAGATATGGTATGTTCTTTTAGAGATTTCCCTTAAGTATGAATTGCTAAGCACGTGTTAAGCATCATCTCATGAATCTTGACAGAAATAATCATTTAATTATTGTTAGGTTAAGTAATCAAAAGCTGCACACACACACACACACACACGCGCGCGCAGAGGAGCACAGAGACAATGGCGGGGGAAGCCTGAATAACACCCGGCTACTCCCAGTCCCATCACAGGAGCCATCAGCCCACCTGCACAAGCCCAGAGGGGCACAGAGGCACAAAGGCAGGCAGGAACCCAAATTATGGACCCAGAGGAAGGGACACTCTGTCCAAGCCCCTCTCCAGGCTGTCCCAGGGGAGCCTCAGCCCCAGCGTCCAGGTGTGACACCATCTCCATGGGTCACCAGGAACAGCTCTCCAGATCATCTCTTGGACTAAGGGAGGTCACTGCCCAGGGGCATGGGACACATGATGGATGCAGGGCAATGCAAGACTTATTATGGGATGTTTAGGGCAGGAACCAATTGTAGGGAAAGGGAGATTGTGGTGGTTTGAGGAGGGACAACAAAATAGAAGGAAAATAGAGGGACAAGGGGATAAAAGGAGTCAGTCGCACGTAAACAGGTTACTTGTTGGTACGCTGGCCTGGCCAGGCCCTGCGCCTGACCGCTGCAGTCTGTCCTGTCTTCTCATTAAACTCCACTTCTAACTCTTTTTCTTGGCGAGGGACTCTGTGTGAACTTGTGTGTATGGGGTCTCTGTGCAGCAACTGGGGTATGGCCATGGTCCACAGGGGCCCCTGTGTGAGCGACTGGAGCAAGTGCAGGTGTGCAAGTGAGCGTGTGGGCGCTGGCGGGTAGGTGACGTGACCTGGGAGACTGCCGGAAAGATGTCCACGTGTGTGTGCATGGCTGCGAGCGAGGGGGGCTGTACCAGCAGCTGGAGTGGGGCTCACACGTCCAGGTGCCAGTAACTGGGGAGACTGGGATCCAGGGGCAGCTTACTGGGCAGACTGGGTGCTGAGGCCAGCTGCTGGAGGGATCCGCACGGTACATGTGCATTGATATATGCAATGTACCATATCCACTGACAGACCTTCACCTTGGTTAGCCGGAGAGGGGAGCAGGATGAGGCCATTGGGTCTGTTTGTGTTTGTGTGAGTGCTGTGTGTGTCAGCCTGTGTGGCCAGCTGTATATATATGCATACGTGTGTTGTGTACATGTGTACAAATGCAGCGCACTTTTCCCAAATACAGATCGTATCAGATTAACCGGTTTCACTTGACAAAACACATGAATTTTCCAGACAGAAAACACACACGCAGCAGATCTTATATTTTAAACTTCACAAAAAACCCCACAGAGTAGAAAACCACTGCTTCCTCCAGAAAAGATGGGGAACAGTATAACTGCCATCTGTGGAAGAAGATACACAAGGCAAGCCAGAAGGCTCGCCTTGCTGGCGGGAACCTGGGACAGTCTCGAAGAATCGGTACAGCAAAGGCAGCCACAGCAGAGGGGTTTTTGTTCATCAGGGGGTACCTGCTGAAGGTGCTCTGAGGGTTGAAACACTTAATGATCCAGCCACTAGGACCCCAACGGCAGGCTTGTGAGTAGCCAAAAAGAGGAAGGCCTGCCACCTGCTATCAAAATTATCTACCTAACTTTGAAGAGT
This sequence comes from Calonectris borealis, assembly GCF_964195595.1. NCBI lineage: Eukaryota > Metazoa > Chordata > Aves > Procellariiformes > Procellariidae > Calonectris > Calonectris borealis. Next base: position 79,746,091 of record NC_134313.1, on the reverse strand, counting down.
GTCCGTAAAATTTAATCTATCAACATTTTCAAAGAATAGGCAGGGTCCCATTGCAGCCCGCAGAATCAGGCCCCAAAAGGAGGTGTCTGGGCCACCGACCCCTCTACGCAGGAACACAGTAGCAAGAAAGTTAGAGATTCAAACTAGCAGCAAGAAAGTTAGAGATTCAAACGGGCAGGAAGATTTGCCTGATTGCTAAGTTAAAAATCAATGGCTATGGCCTATTCAGGAAAAAAACAAACAAACAAACCAACAGTGGGTTGAAAAAGTTAGTGCATATACACCAGAAGATCACATAAGATGTGATAGCTATCCATAGCACATAGGATAAATTCATTTTGTAATAGGAGACCTCAGCCTAGCTGATGGTAAATGCACAAGATCTTGTGGATGTAGTTTTGGAATTTCCCAATTCAAACGTTCTTGAAAATAACAACATTTTCATTTAGCATCTGTTTTTGTCCACCACGACAGAATATTATCTAAGGATGTAATAAGGATTTATACTAGGCTACCAGAAAGGAACTGATCACACAAGCAAAGACCAAACACTACTTACATGAAAGTTGTTACAAATTGTTTGGTTTTGCTATATTGCATTCTTGATCAGAGTCCAAAGAAAAAATATAAAATAATATATATATGTACACATGCATGCTGCCCAGTTACAATTTTTTCCCTCCAAAAGGGACCTCTTTTACAGTGCTGCAAGGAGCTGCCAAAAAAATTCAAAAAGGTAAGGAACACTAGTTTAAAGAAAAAAACAAAACAAAACAAAAAAAAACCCCATGAATGACAGTTTGTAGTGATTTAGCCAAGGTTTGGAAAACATTTAGCCACAGCTAATGAAAAAGGATTATAAGAGCAAGAAAATTGCTTGTTGAGAGAGTAAAACAACAATATTTTTTTAAAAGACTAAAATAAAAATATCACACTCCTCATATATAACATAGGGAAAAAGAAAAATGGAAGGTTATAGGTTGTTTAATGATTTTTGTTAGCTCTTTTTTAACAAATTAAGAACAAAAATTACCTCTAATGATAGTATCAACCCATTATGAGATCAGAATGGTTGAGCAGTTGATAATAGAGCAGGAAAAACACAAGTATTTGATTAGAATCTGTTCTGGTTTGGGGAGAAACAGGTTATGTGTTTATAGCAAGGGACGGCAGTGAAATACTTTCCATTCCAGCAAAAACTGAAAGGGATGTTAAGTCACAAAAGTCTTCTGAGCCAAATGCCTTAACGCCATAATTAGAGTCATGTTCTCTTGCAGCAGTCCTAACCACCAGGCTCCCAGGAGCACACAGAACATCCTCTGCTTGGCAGTAGCATGCTCACCTGGAAAGAGGGGGCAGAGTCCTGTATTCCAGACCGTGTGCCTTGTAAGGGTTAGGATTAAAATTTTCAGAAGAAAAAAGAACCAAACATACATACACAGTTACTTTTTCATAAACTGAGACTGGAACACAGGGCTCTTTTTCCTCGTCCCTGTCACAGATCCCATAGCTGTGCATTAAACTTCCTACAGAACCGCGAGAGAGACTAACTGGAGTCTATCTCTCCATGCTGAGCCCTGCAGCACACTAACCCCTTTGTAGACCTACCCCCCTATTAGCATTTGGCGCTGCTGCCGCTGCTCCTGGCATGTTCCTCTAAGGCCAATGTCCACATTGCAAGAAAGATGTTGATGAAGCACAAGTAAGAACTCAAAGAAGAACCGTGAAAGTGATGAAAGGCTTAGCTAATGCAAAAGCAGGCAACTCATTTATTTTACCGACAAAAAGGTTATGAGGCAAATTCATGATAGTCGAGAACTACTCCCATGGGAGAAACAGAAATTGGATACTATTGGGTGTGTCAGCCTACTGGCCAAAAAAGTGAGATCCAGAAGCTGGATGACAAGGCTAGAGAAATCCCTACTAGGAAAGAGGAATAAAATTTTAACACTGACAGTCAACAACTGTGGAAAAAATATGAAGGCTTCTGGAAGATAATCTCCATCATTGCCAGTTTTTAAACAAGGTGGATTGCCTCCCCCCAAAAGACATGCATAGGTCAAACAGAAACTTGTTCATGTAACCAGCAGAGAGCGTGTTGAAGGATTCTTTATCCCAGCAGGAGGCTTCTAACCTCAGTATCTCTGACTGCAACCACCACTGGATAATCAAGAGCATGCTAAGCCTTTCAGCTTTACGGAAGCTAATTTTGGGTGTTAAACTTTATAGAGGACAACAAAAGGAATGATAAAACCAGTAAGATAGGCTCTGCCAAATCTCAAAATAAGCAAATGCTTCTGAACATCAATTTTTCTTTACTGATAGACTGAAGGTATGATTAACTTCTAAAAGGCTATGGGATGCCAACCAGAGTCACTGGAAGATGAATAATTGGAGAGGGTCCAGCAGAGGGCTACCAAAAGCATTATAAGGCAGGAGAACTTGACATAGGAAGAAAGACTGAAAGAATGGGGTTTGTTCAGCCAAGAGAACAGAAAGCTCAGAGAAGATTTAATCAAAGTCTTCCAATAAATAGGAAGTAGTTATAAAGGAGATGCAGGCACTCTATACAGAAAGATACTTGCTATATATACAGGATATATGCTATAATATCTGATGTTTACCTACAGGTAGATTTGTTATACCACTGTCTTTCTGCTTCTTAAGTGCATACTACTGGTTCTCTATCTGTCCTCTGGAAAAAAAATCCATGCCAGAAGGAAAATACAACTGTTCATTGCTAACATTGTCATGTATTTTTTTCTGTTTTGTTGAGACAAATCCGCAGCCCTGAAATCAAAATAATCCGTTTTTGTCAAAGCTAAGTGTAGCTCTGCAAGCCAGATTTACTCTACGTAGCCCCGAACCTGTTTCTCTAAGCTTTCCAAGTTCAGTCTGCTGGTAGTTCCTCATCTCTGGGCTTTAGTGACTGAACTCTGCAAAGCAGCTTTAGTCCAGGCCTCACCAATATATATATTTTAGTTTTTTTCAAAAAAAAAAACCCCATTCAATAGCATGGTCCTTTTAAACAACTATATCCCAGCTCTTTTTTGTTGTTGTTGTTAATTACACACACTTATCCTATACCAACTTGACCTATATAATTGACAAATGTTATTTCTCTTTTTAGTGTAATCAGTATCTCTAATCTAATCCTTTATTTGTGGTCTCGATTTTCAAAAGAAAGAACACAAACCAAACATTTTTTTGCTTGCACTCCAAAGTATAAACAATAGTAATCTAAAAGTGCACAGAGGGCAAATGAACTGTGATAGTGACATTTAGTCCCTTCCACACATTTGTAAGAATGCAGTGCACTCAGTACTTTCAGTAACTGCCAAACGGTTCAGAACATTTAATACATTTTACAAAGAGAGAATAGAAAATTAATAACATCCTGGAAATTAAATACTCTTAACAAATTTACACATTGCTCAAAGACTTCCACTCTTTCTGAATAAAACAGGAAATTACAGAAGAGATGAAAGACACTAACTGTACATCACAGCCCATGATTTATTTCTTTTGATTCTGGAGACATGATGCGTCTAAAAATATAACATCTTCTGATGTTATATATAACATCTTCTGAAAGTACTGATTTAGATATACCAAATTTTAATGGTCTAGAAAGATAGGCAGGAAAAATAAATAAATTCTGCAAACAGCAACTTTAAGCCAAAACGCTTTCAGGGAAGGAGTGGCAAACAATACTATTTTAACAGCATATCTATGCCCAGAATAAAAGCCATAGGTTGACATAAAACCAAAAATAACATTCTCCCTGATTTATTCCACTACAATTATCAATAACTGTATTACTGAAGTATTAAAATACTACATTGACTGCAGATGACCACAGTCCTTGCTTAACATACAAGACAACTAGGCAACCTCCACAAAAACCGCACAATTAACCCAAATCAGCAAGAGAAAAACAAACCCACTTATCTCACCATTTAAAATTTCTACAGAGAACTACATCTTAGAACATATTTTGTTTACAGGACTTCAATTTCAATATTCCATATAACACAGATCTGCAGCCATATCTGAAAATAAAATGTATTTTCCTGAACAACAACTTACACAGCATGACTTTTGCAAAATCACTGCAATTTTGACGTTGTCCTTTGAGGCACAATGTTTTTCGAAATAAGGCTCAAGTAACTTAAAAGGTAAGTAGAAACTATTTGCTTCATTCTTCATGATATTCACAATAAATAGCATGATGTCTATCTTCCTTGTTCTACTGGTATGTTTATAAAAATGAACTTACTTTTAAGCTTCAGTGTCATTTTGATGCAAAAGTTAAAACATTTCTGTTTCCCTAAAATGACATAACTATATTAAAAAAACCCATGTATTTGCTTTTCAAAATGATATCTAAATTTTTCCTCAAAAATACAGATTTCTATCAATGACAGCTGGGATCATCACAGTACTACAACAAAAACTGTAGTATTTCACCATTTAAAAGATCTTCTGCAAAACAGTAAGGAAAAATAAGTCCTAATATTTGGATTTTTAAAGATTAATAAAGTATCAGAGTTGAGTTACAAGCCAAGACCCAACTGCAAACACAGATGGGTTCCTTAAATGTCATGGAGTCTGGAGCCAGCCAGTCCCTTTCAATCAGTGGGCCCAGCCAGGAGGAAGCTGTAAAATTCCTATAAATGGCTGAGAATTACAGAAGGAGGACAAGCCCTACAGCAGACTTGGAGAGGGCAATGTCTTCACAACAGATCTTTAACCCAGCAGACCTCAGGGTATTCAAAGGAACAATGCTTTTTTGAGTCAAAGATAACACCGATACCTGGAAAAAATCCTTGGTCTTGGAAGTTAGGCTTTAATGAGGTGAGGAGAGGAGCAATGTGGTTTACATACCAGAGTGGTAATGCACCTACCACAATACAGCTGCATCACATAATTTTTTTAGCAATGTTACTTTTTACATTGGTAAGTGCTACGGGGCTGTAGATTCTACCACTTAAGTGTGCGATTCAGCAAGACATATCATTACTGACATCCTCATTATTAGAAAGGGACTACCTGTAAATTAAGTCTGTAGCAATTCAGAAATGAAGATAAAAATAAGTTTATACTCCCAAGCACCCACTGAGGCACTCCTGGCTCATTTACCAGACTATTCAGTGCACAATTAATCATTAATTCCACAAAGCACCTACCTGCCAAACCAAGTGTTCCTTTACAACAGCTGTACCTGATAGACAGACGCTCAGCACAATCGTATGAGATGCAGAGGTCAAGACGCTGGCAACTATAGCGTCCCTCATGTTGAAGGGCAGCATGGTATACACCACAAAAATAATGAACAAGAAAAATGATACCTGTGCAAGACAGCAAGACAAAAAAGAAGCATGTCAAATTCACTTTGGAATAACATTTAAAAAGTAGCATTTAATTTTGAACTGTCTTCAGCATAAAGTTACACATCACTTTTTTTACAGGAAAGTTACTGCTAACCACTGCAGAAAATTGATTTAGGAAGAATTCATTTTAAAAAGTGTTGGAAAATTTGCATTATAATTGATTTAAGAAGTGCAGTTTCAAGAAACTACATCATAGTTTGAGAATACCCCAAACTTTTCAAATTTAACTTCAAATTTATCTTTTCAAATTTTAATTTTATTAACACTCTGTTTACAGTTAGAGTGTAGTTCTTCTGGGACTGGTGGTTTCTGATTGTGAATTGCATTACAAAAAAATTTGCCAAACACCTCCACAGGGCCTGAATTTCAATGCAGAGAGATTTCATTCATCCTGATGCACTAAAAAGTCACAATTTAATATAACATGACATTATACAAAAAAGCCCAAGTTCAGCCAAGCATTTTGGTTTAATAAGATTGTATCTACATGTGTATCTACATGACGTATGTCAATTTCTATTAAAACACTACATTTTAAGCTAATACATTTATTTGGACACGAAAAACAACTTCAGACAATCACAGCCCATAAGCAGAATTTACTGTTAGCTTCTTTTAAAGGGTACTAGCATCCACACTAACTTTATGGAACAAACTCTCCAAATTCACAACCCACCCTGTAACAGCAAAAAGGATTCCTTTGCTATACATACAAAATATTATATATTTGATGCTATGCATATGTTCCAAACCACCACATATTTGAGAAAATGTAACTAGATTTGGAACACAGATTTTGCACACATAAGTAAGTAGGCAATTCTGAAAATGTGCCAGCTTGCATATAATTATATCCCTACGTAAACCTTTCCATCAGTTTTAGTTGACTTACAAGCCTATTCACCATCTAACAGTTGTATACACACAGTATTTAACTCAGAAAGCTCCCAAGCAGGTATAAGCAATAATAATTTGCTGCTCACTCTCTTATTGTCAGTTTGTTTTCTTCACACCTGCATGTAATGATTCTACAGTCAAAACTGAACCCTACTTTATGTGTATCTACAAGACAGTGGAGGTGTTCCTCTCCATCATGGAGACAGAATTGGATGGAGAAGTTGTTCACTTCTGTTCTCCACTCATCCTTCTCCAATTCCTCCATTAAGATTAATCCAACTTCTTCCTGATCACACATACTGTTTTTGATGCTGCCCAACCATCCCGTATGCTCAAGGGTCAAAAAGTTCAATGGCATGAAATGAAACGGAACTGCAAAAGACATGAAGGATAATAAGAAAATAAAGTAACAAAAAGGCAAAGGGAAAACTTTGCTTCTCTACTCTTCCAATCTACTAGCTGATAGCACAATGAGATAGAAGTGTTTGATACCTGTTTAGTTTCAGTCCCCCCTAAAATTTTTAACTTAAGATCAGACGTTAGTAAAACCAACAGCAAAGAAAAGGGTGTACAAACTTGGTCTAGGTAAGAGAAGGATTATGTAAGTATGATGTTTTCAAATTGTCCTGGCTGGGAAAAATCAGCTGTGATACTGAGAGAACTAACTCATAATCTCAAAACTTGGGAAAGACATAGATAGTTCGAGCAGGCTAGAAAAGAGAAACACAGCATGTGTCTTTGAAAGGCTGGGAAAAAGGCTAAGGAATTAAGAACTGGTCAGTTTAGCTTCAATTCCTGGAGCAATAAGACACCAAATAATAAAACAATTCCTAATCAAGAGCTCTGAAAGTTAAGAAAAACCTAAGTAACAGCCAATGTGATTTTGCTGAGAACAAATCATGTTAAAGCAATCTCATCTTCTTCTGTCATGATAACAGGCATCAGGGTTTGGGGAAAACCTGAATAATGAGTTAGGCAGCAACAAGGGATGTGAAAGGTCCTCTAATATAGGCATAAGATGAATGGATGCCAGAGGCAAAATACCTTACCAGCATGTAAGACCAGCTGCCTAAGACATGCTTCCAGTTAAAAAATGGTTTGAAAAAGAATCCTGGACCCTAGTCCTGGAAGAAGGATTTCAAATGCCTCCAGTCCCAGTGACTTTTCATGAAAACAAGGTTTTGTTGTTTCTAAGTTTAGCTTCCTAATTGACTGGGGGAAGATGGCATTTACGTATTTGTGAGAATTTTATGATTAGAAAATAAAATGTTATCCTTCTTTAACTATCTTGTCTCCAAAAAATAGAACTTGCATATTTTCTGTGTTTGAATATGGTTCAACTTTATAGCGAGACTAAATGATCCACCCCACTTGTGAGGTACATGCTAGGTACTTACTAAAACTCATTAGTAGATATAAGATATAATATGATGCTGGTGCTTTTCAACTTTGACATAAAACAGACTACTAAGCATGTAAAAAAGATTTTGGTATATTGCAATGCTTCCAGTGGTATCAGCTGTATCAGCTCCAAATTTGTTATACTGCTGTAAACAAGTATCCTTTCTTTAAGTTACCCCACTACTGTCCTTCGTCAAAATAAATGGATAATTTCAACCTTCCACAACTATAAACAGAGAGAATTTTTAGAAGTTTCAACCCCTCTTGACACTACATATTCAGACCTCAAATTCTCCATTCAACATCGAACAAGCTGAGTTGGACTGGAACTGTGTTACAGAATATTTTATAACAAATTGACGTGTCAATTCTTCTATTTGCATCTTGAAATTTGGGTTTGAGAATGCTGTTGCAAAGCAGGAGAGGTATCAGTAATGCTAAGACAGAAACTCTCATCCAAAATGTACATAGGAATGGCTCCTGTCAATAGTTCTTGATTCTTGGCCACACTCTTTTTCTCTTATTTCCAGTAATGGTCTAATGACTCAAGGAGTTGAGAGCTCCGTATATCACAGGTTCCTTTTTTATTTCACCATGGCTCAAGCATATCCTCCCCAAGTACTCTGAAATAAGGTGCTTCTACCCTTCATCTTGATAGCGGACATACATAGTATGTAAGGCTTGAGACCTTTCAACATATTTCAGAATGTCACTGTATTTAAGTTTGATACTGTAGAAGTCGATACTCAAAGGCTTCTGAGTTGGGTGGTTCTTCAGGTAGAAAGAGGAGACAGGCTTTCTGGACTGAGTCACAGTCTGCAGAATGGACAGCAGCCCTTGACCCTTTTCATGACCTTTTTGTAAGAATTAGCAGAATATTGCTGATACAAACATTAAAAAGCAGCGATGCCAAGCTCTGAAGGACGCCACTATATTGCGAGACTTGCTAACGCACGTCACTGCGTGTCTGCACTCTGCACTTGGTGTGTGTACCCGTCAGCAAACATAGTATTAATTTACAGTGCACTATTTTTGACACTATAAAAAGCATCTTATTCCACCAAAGTGTGCCATAACCACAAAGCCTCTCGCTGTTTTGAAACTGTGTTGGAAGCAATCTTTGATGTGAGTCATCACTATGACTGCCTAGGTGAAACATGCTCTTTGTCCTGATCTGAACTTAGATTGCTTTAGGAATTTGATTGTCAGAGACTTTTTCGATGAGTTTATGTTATCCGTACCTTGGAGATGGGGAGTATTTGGGCATTGATGGTGTGCACCATAGCACGTAGCAATTGCTTTTGGTTAACTCTGGTGTAACATCTTACAAAGCAGTATGTGGCTTTCCTGCTTTGATTGAGGAGTATCCAGGACTCTTGCCCATCATTCTTGACTGTCAGAGCTTAGCAAATTCTGAATGTGTTTGCTGCTCTGGGTATCTCTTCTCCCACACTTCAGTAGTGCCACATTTTCATCTACTATCTAAGCAGTTCTTTTCCACAGCGATTTAAAGGATGATGAGCTGCCATAGTGTGGCTGTCTAGATGGGTATGTAACAGACTATTTTTCTGCAGATTTTGTGCAGCTGCTTTCAGAAGGGCAGCAAAAGTTCTCATACAGATAGCTGTAGTGATGCCATTAGACAGACTTGGACACCAAATGGTATAATGACAGCATGGCATGGGATATCACTGATGATCACAACCACTCACAAACACTCATTCTTGTCACAGAACACAACATAGAACTATAAGTAAGCATCTTTATGCATCTTACAAAATGGAAAGATTTTGGCTGTACAGGATAGAGAAGTAGTTCCTTCTTTAAATCAAGCCCTTTCTGAATATTTTTAATGATGGCATTTTTGTCTCAGCATCTCCAGATGTATGTTGGCCACTTCAGCCTCTGACCTATATTGGTGACTGTTATCTAGGAGAACTGGTATGAAGTTGATAATACTTGGTGGTTCACAGACATTGCTATTGGAAAGGTTTGGTTTGGACTGTGATGGCACAAACTGCAGTGGACACAACCTATGGACCCAATCCATTTTTGGACCCCGTGGACCCAAACTGTTCTCACGAACCTTGTCACCCTGGTGTCGCTGGTTTCTACTCTGAGTGGCATCGCCTTAACTCTGAAGGGTATCTGGAGTAGAAAGTTTAACATGTTTTACACATTAAAATTGTCTTTCCTAGCATATAAGGTACCACAGGGGATGTTGCTTTTGACACTGAAAACAACTGTACAAAAAGATACTAATCATTCATTTTATACAAATTATGTTCCAATAATGACTTACAATTTCCCAGCTAGACAGCCTTTTTAAGGTTGTGTTAAATGGTTAATCATAACTGGCTTGGCATATGTAAAATTCACTCAACTTAATGTTACTCTGACCAGAATTTCCCCTTGAGGAGTATGACATCTTGGCACTGAAGCAGGCATGTAAATCTAAATGTGCTGTTTCTGTATGAGTTCGGGGAAAGCACTGCTTTGGACACAGACAGTAGTAATGAAGCTACAGCTAATAAAATATCTGTAGTTCTTTGGGACAACTTCTTATACACAAGTGTAATGACAGCAAAATACTTAGGAAAGTAGTGCTAGCTTTTCACTGTGTAACCAGAAAAGACCCTGTTCCCATAATTAAACTGTTAGACTACAAATATTCACACTAAGTGGGCCAGCCCACTCCAGGATCACTTTCAGAGGTTTTTCAAGATCAGCTTCCTCCTTACTGTGTAAAGGGAGTAAAAATTAATCAGGTAATTAAAGAATTTTCCCTTGGAAAGACACTTGGATTACAGCTACTGATTTTAAATGTTGTGTGTATACATAATCGCACAAAAGAAAACACCCTAGTTTTTCCAAATAAGTAACTAGGTTTCATAACATAATTGGCAGGACCTACTAATCTTATAAAATAGTTACAAATACTATATTCATGATTTAATAAAGTGTATGTATTAAGGTGTCAGAAGGGTATTTATACAAGCTATAAACAATATGTTGAAATTTTGTGTAGGCAGAGTAAAGGTTGCAAATACATAAAGGTCTTTGCCATTCTACTTCTTCTGAAGTCCTGACCTCAAATCTTCAAACTCAGACTTCTAAAAGCCGGGCAATGTTCAAAGAACAAAATAAGCTACCCATATAAAACAAAAAATTCACTGAATACCAAAATCAACTTCTGTTCTGAGACATCTATAAAAAGGCTTAAATTATGAAAGCATTGGATAAGGTGAAGGTGGAACTGCTGTTCACCAAACCCTGCAACACTAGAACAAAAGAACACTCAACGAAACTAGTAGAAGATTGATTTAAAACAGATAAAAAGAAAGTACACCTTTATCTAGCAGATAGTGACCTTCTTGAACTTGTTGCCACAGGAGGTCATAATGTACCAGCAAGTTCAAAAAGAGATTAAATAAATTCATGGACACCTTGTCCATAAACCAATAATAAAAAGGCAGGGCAGAATGTACCTTCTGACATTGCTAACACAACTGTGGAGGCTGGCAAGGTATGAAGGGAACAGACCACAAAAAGTGATCAAGCTTGTGTGCTGCCTTTTAACAGCAGCTTCTCTTGCCATTCTCGGAGACAGAATACTGCGCTAGATGGACCATGGTCTGACCCTGCAGGAAGTTCCTTGTGTTCTTATGCTGAGTCAAAAAATACTTCGAAGAGAAGAAGAAAGAAAAAAGAAAAAAGAAAAGAAAAGAAAAGAAAAGAAAAGAAAAGAAAAGAAAAGAAAAGAAAAGAAAAGAAAAGAAAAGAAAAGAAAAGAAAAGAAAAGAAAAGAAAAGAAAAGAAAAGAAAAGAAAAGAAAAGAGAAGAAAAGAAAAGAGAAGAAAAGAAAAGAAAAGAGAAGAAAAGAAGAGAAAAGAAAAGAAGAGAAAAGAAAAGAAAAGAAAAGAAAAGAAAAGAAAAGAAAAGAAAAGAAAAGAAAAGAAAAGAAAAGAAAAGAAAAGAAAAGAAAAGAAAAGAAAAGAAAAGAGAAAAGAGAAGAAAAGAGAAGAGAAGAGAAGAGAAGAGAAGAGAAGAGAAGAGAAGAAAAGAGAAGAGAAGAGAAGAGAAGAGAAGAAAAGAAAAGAAAAGAAAAGAAAAGAAAAGAAAAGAAAAGAAAAGAAAAGAAAAGAAAAGAAAAGAAAAGAAAAGAAAAGAAAAGAAAAGAAAAGAAAAGAAAAGAAAAGAAAAGAAGAAAAGAAAAGAGGATCAGTTAGAACACAGTATCATCCCTGACTTTAAAACAAAGCAAGGTAATTCAGAACAAGAACTGGAAGTCCAAGCAGACTATGAACAGAAAGCATTGTAGAACCATCTACTAGTTGGAAGGGAATTGTGAGAGGAAAGTTCAACTTTCAGCAACAACAGGATAAAATAGTCATGGTTTAACCCCAGTCGGCAACTAAGCCCCACACAGCCGCTCACTCCCCCCCCGGTGGGATGGGGGAGAGAATCGGAAGGGTAAAAGTGAGAAAACTCATGGGCTGAGATAAAGACAGTTTAACAGGGAAAGCAAAAGCTGCACACACAAGCAAAGCAGAACAAGGAATTCATTCACTACTTCCCATGGGCAGGCAGGTGTTCAGCCATCTCCAGGAAAGCAGGGCTCCATCACGTGTAACAGTTACTTGGGAAGACAAATGCCATCACTCTGAACGTCCCCCCCTTCCTTCTTCTTCCCCCAGCTTTATATGCTGAGCATGACGTCCTATGGTATGGAATATCCCTTTGGTCAGTTGAGGTCCGCTGTCCCAGCTGTGTCCCCCCCAACTCCTTGTGGCCCCCCAGCCTCCTCGCTGGTGGGGTGATGTGAGAAGCAGAAAAGGCCTTGGCTCTGTGTAAGCACTGCTCAGCAGTAACTAGAACGCACATCCCTGTATTATCAACACTGTTTCCAGCACAAATCCAAAACATAGCCCCATACTAGCTACTGTGAAGAAAATTAACTCTACCCCAGCCAAAACCAGCACAAATATACAAGAAGCTACGTTTTCATTTATATAAAACCAATGTTTCTCAAGTGTTGTGTATATCATAAACCTCAAGAATAAAATCAAAAAGGAAGAATTTGCTTGTTATTTACTCCACAAAATTATGTCCACAATAAATTATTACTTCACTCATTTCTACCAAACATAAACTTTTATTTTCCAATGATTATCATAGAGATAGTAAACAGCCCTGTAAATCATGTCTTCTTCTTGATCACGGAGAACTCTCAAACTAATAATCCCTTTCTTTTGTGTAGTGGTCTGGGTTTAAATGTCATCAGAAAACAAACATTCATTACAACCTCTGCCAAAAAATTAACCACAACCATTAGCAAAATAGAATAGAATAAAACCAAGTTGACTGTAGGAAAACAGATATTTTAAAATAACTGAGCAATAAGGGACCTTCAAATGTGCTTCTGAAGTCACAGATTAATATGACAATAAGATTAAAAACTCCAGAAGAAGGAGGAAAATTCATACTTGAAATAATCAAGATATAATCTGATTGCGTATTGTCTACTGCCTGATTGCTTTCTGTGTCAAAGAATCTTTTCTTTCACTGAATGGGATCAGTAAGAGGGATATGGGATCTGGAAGCAGTAACCCAAGGACCATCAGCAGTGACCCAATAATCCATAACAATTTTTGGTCCTTCCTGAGACAGAAATAGGGACTGAGCTACCATCATCTCTACCAGCTTTGAGGTTATTCCTGAACACACTCAGAAAAGAAAGAACGTAGTTCACTCCGTAACACCTGTTTGTACTATCATTCTCTTCCTTCCTCACTTAATTCTCCTCTTTCTGCTGTATCTCATCGGCCTTATTTCAAGCACAGTATAGTCTAATTAGTCAAGAGGCTAGATTTGTTGTTACGACGCTGATAAGTCCCTGCAAGCAGAAAGGCAACTTCATAAAGCACTATAGAGCCCAACAATTGCATGTGTTTGCAGTGATTTGAGTCTCCAACTGGATCAGATGACAATAAGCTATGCCTTTGTTTTTTTCAGTGATGAGACAACTGAAAAGCACCAGAGGTAGAGAATACATCTTTCATCCTTGTTATTCTTCCCTATTGTGTTTTGCCCATAAATATTAAGATCAGAAACCTACAAAAGCAATAATAATTCCTGATCATCGCAGCTAGCATTTTCTCTAAAAGGGAGAGTCGATACCCTCTTTAATGCTATCTTAATAATTTTTCTTAAAATGTTTTTTTATCTATGGCCAGTGGGAAAGGGAGTAGAGCATATTGTTAAAACCAAAGCCTTGTCTTCCTGTGCCACAGTAAAAGTAAACCCAGACATATTTAACTCTGGCAAAGCCCATGCTGCATCGTCTTCAGAACAATACTACATAGCAGCACACAATTCTAAAGTAAACTGCAATTAAATTAATGTATTTTAAAAGTGGAAAAGCAAAAGAGATCCAAATGATTATACAGTATATGTAAACAGGCTGAAGTCCAAAGCAATAAAAAATAATTTCACTTGGACTATTAGGGAGCTAATTTTACAACACTCAAGCACTTATGCCTCAAATTTAAGAGGAGTCTAATGAGAACATATATTGAAAACATTTTCAAAGTTAGCTTAAAAGTAAAGAAACATACACAACTGGGAAAAAACGTAAATTGCATAAAAACCTTACCGGCTAGAAAGGATGTGAAAGTCCATGCTAAAACATGCATGCTTGCACATACACAGAAAATATTAGCAATGACTGCAATTAGTTTAAATCAGAATTGCAATAAGCTAGTAAAGGCAGAAGATTTCAGAGGATCCAAGGAGGTTTTTTTGCATGTTAGGCATGAAAGAAGTCTAGCAGTGAATTTGATCAACTATTATAAGAGAATGTAAAACTGTTAATTATAATAAAGGAAAAGCAGAACCATCAAATAAAAATGGCTGTTCTCTATTAAGGGAAAAGCTAAATGATATATTTACATTACACTGAAGAATAATTGTGGTACAGTTTTCTGTTCCAAAATATTAGTGCACGAGTATATAAAGCCCATAGACACTAATGTTGAGACATTTTTAAACAGCGAGTCCAATAAACTATGCTCAAGCATCTTATAAGAGCTCTGGATTATGTATGTTGATTTTCAGTACATTCCAAATACCAGGATAGTTCCAGAGAACTGGAGGCAAATTGGATTGGTAAATGGTAAAAATAGGAAATGAAAAATAGCAAATAAATGGTCAATTTTTACACTGAAGGGACTGTGTTGGAGGACTCAGAGGATTTATTCAATGTCTTCCTAAATGTTTTGTAAAAAGGAGAGGAATAGTGATGTGACAATGTTTGATGGGTTTCTAATATTATTCAGGGTATTCAAAAGCAACAACACATGGGAAAAGTTGCAGAAGTGCCTCACACTAGGTGACTGGGCCATAAAATAGCAGATGAAATCCAACATTGATTAACGCGAAATAGCAGGCATGGGGAAAACAACTCTAACTGAACATTTACAAAAGCAGGCCTCACCTTAGTTACTACAACATTAGAAAAAGATACAGGAGTCACTACAAGCAGATCTTTGAAAAACTGAATGGTAGTAGTGGTTGAAAAGGTAAATAAAAGGGCAGCAATTATTAGGAAAAGAATCAAGTGTCACAATGACATTGTAGGAATCCATGGTGTGCATATTTCTTGAATAGTTCATGCAATTCTTTTCTCCCCATCTTAAAAAAAAAAAAAAATAATGTCGATAACATCCCCCTGAGCCTTCTCCTCTCCAAGCTGAACAGCCCCAGCTTTCTCAGCCTTTCCTCAAATGAAAGGTATTCCAGTCCCTCAGTGATCTTTGTGGCTCTTCACTGGACTCGCTCCAGCAAGTCCATATTTCTCTTGTACTGGGGAACCCAGGACTGGACCCCGCACTCCAGATGTGGTGTCACCAGTGCTGAGTAGTGGGGAAGGATCACCTCCCTCGACCTGCTGGCACGGCTCTTCCTAATGTAGCCTAGAGCATGTTCACATGACCAGGTCCAGCAAAGTACCACCCAAAACCCTGCGGAAGTCTAAGCCCTGACAGATGTATGCCTCTGACATACTGACCCACGTGAACTTTGCAACCATCAGAGTAGCCTTAACAACACATCGAGAAGCTCTGGAAATCTTCTATGTTTGTGGTTATCAGAGAACCCACCAAGAGCAATGCTTGAAAGTGAAGAAGGGAAAAGGAGGGGTTATGGTGAGAAGCAAAAATGTAGTGCAGCTCAGCAGAGTAACTGCAGCTCTGCCCGCTGAGGTGCACAAGATGTTTCAGAGAGAAAAAAGTACCCAGGATATGGTACCCAGTAACCCAGCCACTTCCCATGGAAGGAAGGCATGCCTCTTCCTGACCTTACCGACTACCAAGCAGGAGCATGCAGATGATAACACTGAGAAGAGTAGTCACTCTCTAGAGAGCAGGAGGCCTCCTTTTCTTGGGACATGCAAGGGTCAGCAAAGGACAACATCTCCGGTGAGCTGACATTTGCTGTGGCAGGAGTCAGAATGAGGGGAAAATAACCAGAGGGGTGATAAAGGGTCATGGTTGGGGTATATCTGGTAGAAAAAATCAGAATAGTGAGGAGCTTAAACATAGGAAACTTGGATTTCCTCTGCACAGACCAATAGTGCACAGATCAATAGTGTCATTTAACAGCTCAAGACAGAATCTGCTGCAAAGGAAAGACATGGTAAATTGAAATGACTGAGCAGCATGACTCCACTTAAAGAAAGCTGATAACCTGAATGGCTGTTTTTTTGCAAATTATGTTTTTTCCTGAGCATATATTTTTGGGCAAACCAGAGAAGAAACACAAGAAATTGCCAAAGAAAGGAGCCTCACAATGACTGCCATGACATACTGTGACTGTGTACAGAGTGGTAATAGCATAATGCTAATAGAAAGGAAGGAAACAGACTTCTTCTTTAGGAGAGCTGCCAAAACAGGACATAACACCTCCTTGAAAAATTTTATTAATCATAGAAACAATATGCCTAGAAGTGTATGATGTCAGAAGAGTGAACAAAACCATGTTAAGATAATCTAAACTTTGGGGGGGGGAACAACAAGGAGGCTAAGACAGGTTCTGTAGCACTTACACAAAAATCTATTTTATTCCCCTGCAACACCTGCCTTTCCCAAAGATTTTCAAATTATCTGCCGATACATTCCCAAAGACTTCAGTATAGGGTGAGATTACCACTTTGGTTGTTGCACAGTGGCCTTGGGACCTCAGCCTTTCGTATTGCTCAGAGCTTTCTATTTGCAACCCTGGCTGTTATGCCCATAGATCTGCACATGCCAACCCAAACAGTGTTGCTGTGGTGGGTTCTCATGGGAAAGGATTGCCACTGGTGTGGGTATCACCTCTTTTTTCCCCTTCTCCCTCTCTTCAGTTGTGGGTTTTGGTTTATATTAGGGGACCCAATAAGCAGTGTGCAGCACCTGCCCCTGACATACTAAGAGCATCACATGCAGGAACAGTCATCTGGGAGTTTGAGCAGGTCCTGAAGAAAACCATATAGTCACCATGGGAAAAGTATTACAGGGAGAACCACTCACTGCACTAGAGAGGACTAGGATGTCGTCTGGTGCCCTCATGTTTCTCCTTCCAGCTGGCCACTGAAGAGAGTTTGTCCCTTCCCTTTTCTCTCCTATTTTGTTTTTGTTTCTTCACCACTAGAGTCAATGCATGTCTTCAGCTACAAACCCTGCCAATAAATATTTGTGCATATGAACTTGTCCCAACATCCTTTACACAACATTGTTTTTCCCCTCAACTTTTGAAAACCACAGAGTGATTTCCAGCTTCAGAAAGTGTTCAGGTTTTGGTGGCCACTAAGACTACAACCTTTACATGAACCCTAGCAGCAGTGCTAGCAGCCTGGATGCCACTTCCTTGTGAAGAAAGTGCTGCTGTTGTGAAAGAGGCAGCCCAGGTTTCCTTTCCCCTTTCACTCCAGACAAACCTTTTGGCAGGGCAAAAGGCATAGGTGTAGATGCAAAGGTTGAACATTAATGTAGGAATGGACACGTGTACCAAACCTAGTAATCACCATCATCGTCACATCATCATCATCATCATCATCATCATCATCATCTCTTTTTCAGTTTTGACATGTGAAAATGGCATGTATTTTACTCATAACATTCCCCCAAGCAAAACAGAAAGAGGGAGAGGGTATTCATAAATTTATTTCCCACTGCCCCATTTTTCAAACAGCCTTTTTGAGGAACGCTAATCCCTACTAAATTCGTCCCTACAGATCAAAGCTGTTCTTTCTCTTATAGGGATTTAATTTCAATTGCAATTCAAGAAAAAGATGTCGGTAAAATAATTTCATGGTAATTCACAGAAATTCGACCTGTTTTGATGACATAGATAGGCCTTCACTTGAGAAGGTCTGTCAGAGGTTTGGTCTTTTTTGTGTAAAGACTGAAAGAAGAAAGAAGATTAAACTGGAAAGAAGTTACACAGAAATTATATTAAGGCTTGAATTTAACCTGACAGCCAAGCAGATTCACCATTAGCACAGTCATCCCAAACTTCTCTTATTTCCTGCCTGTGTATTGTTCAAGGTCAAATGCTTTTCTCAGCCCAGGTTTTTCACAATGAGCTTCTTTTCCTCCTAAATCCAAACCTTGTTGCATTCATGCAGCTGGGGTTTGTTCTCCAGAGTTTTTTGTGGATTTCTTTTGGAATTGTGAGTATAGCGATGTGGAAATCAATGAAAAATTATAATATAGATAATGTCTTTGTTACTGAGAAATTTTCAGATATATTTCACACACACACACACACACACTCTGTTATGGAAATGAAAAATATAATCCTGGTCATTTCAGTATATAGGTAAATAATTATAAACAGATACTACTTTAATGTAACATCTGTATTTAAAACAATATTATGTAGAATTTAAAGCAATTTTGCAATAGAGAGCAGCAGTGGAGCACACCCTTAGGCTGGGTGATCTTAATAATCCTGATTTTAAATACAGAGTCCTTCACATTCTAAATATTGTAATTATTTTTATAAAGTGTTTATTGATTTAATGAATAATGCAAGCCCAGATACTCATGGACTAGTGATCTGATTTCATATGCAACTCTTAATTGTAGCTATCTTCTAATTACAAAGAGATTCATTATGTAGCTGTAGGATTAGTTAAATGTGGTAGACTAAATTAATCCCAGCAGGATGAATATAGAGAAAAAGTTATTCCAGTCTGTTTTAACAAGCATGGGGTTTCATGTATCACTGTGTTGCAAATATTAAAATTAATCAACAACTAATTTACATGTTGTTTTGCAGAAGGTTCCAGCCATTACTCACTGAAAAGATTGTGCTATTTTGTTTCACACCTTCCTTTTCACACCTTTCACACCACAAAGCTTCTTCTCCTCAAAAGTTTTCAGTGGAACAATTTGTATGGAAGTTTGGGTCCCCAAAGGAAATAACAGCATACTCAACATCCCAGAAAACGTGTCACATATTTCCAGGAATCAGAATAGCATCTTTTTACAGTGAAATGTGTCTAAGCAGTGTATACCACACACATCACAGGAAAATTTATCTGAATTAAACAATGAAATGTTAGGTATGTTTCTCCACTTAATAGAATCATAGAATAATTTACGTTGGAAGGGACCTCTGGAGGTCATCCAGTCCAACCTCCTGGCTGGTTTCAAAGGTAGCTAAAGTTCAGACTACTTCAAATAACAAATCTTGAATTAATTTCTTGTTGTTTACCAAAATTGTATGTGCTTTTACACAGTGATGAGTTAATTAAAAGAAAAGCTTTAAACAGAGAAATATAACATAAAAACCTGAACTGTTCTTTAATTTTTTTTCTTATAGTAGGAAATAACATTTGTATTATCAATAATGACGTTCAATTTTGCAACTGAACAGAACAAGGCAATTCCCCCAAAAGGAGAGGAATACTTTTCATCTCTTTTTTGACATACCCAATCCCCAATCACTATTGAATCCAGACCCCCAAATCTAATCAAGTTCCTGATCTTAGTAGATATGACTGGAAGAAAACAACTGCCAAAATTAGAAGATTCGCAAAGAGTTAAAAAGCAAATGGTCACATTCCACCTAAATTATGCCACAGTCTTACTCAATGGAACCACACAACTTTACCCATGTAAAAATAGCTGGAAAATAAAGGCAAGAATTTCCAGATACTGCTGACAGCGCAATGACGAAAGAGACACTCCAACAGAAGCATGAAGTACAAACGTGCTCCTCGCAGTCATTACAACAATACAGTAGTGATCTTCTCTCCTTTTTTTCGCTGTCGGATTGTTCACACGCACAGAAATAGATGGAAGCACACAAATACCCACATTAACAGATATGGCTAAATGCTACCTCCTATAAATGTTTGTGGATCATACTATAGAAATCAATGGAAACCATGCATGGCTTGTAGAAGAAGAATACAGTCATGAGATGATATTCTCAAGATATTTCTGAGGAGACCGACCAACTACAAATGAGTGCTCTATGTCAAATCCAAAGTCACTTGCTGACCTGATTTAGTGCTAACAAAATAAATGAAAAAAATATGCCGTGCACTTCAGAAGCAGCTGGACTCCACACTACCTCCATGACAGCTGAAGTGAAAAAAACTATTTCTGCAGTCAATTCAAAGGTCCGAGCATTTAAATAAGCCCGAGAAATAAACTAAAGTTTAAACTAAACATAGGTCCTGCATCCTGCATTTCTTTCCCAGGCAGCCTATCCAGAGGACTAACACACTACCACCACCACCAAATCTATGCCAATGTATTCTTACACAAACTGAGCTGCCTCATGCCTTCTCCCTGAATGGATTCAGCTGCCTGATCAGTGGCACAGAGGAATCTTACAACACCCAGCATAAAGAAAGCTTCATTCAGGTCAGGGGGAAATGTTTCCTCTGTTTTTCTTTGTGTTTTCTCAGATGGAAAAAAAAAAAGGGAACTACTTGGGAGCAATGGGATATATTTTTGCTTCTACTGATTAGCATGCCAACTGTCTCCCGCTCTTGTGGCAGGTTAAAGGTCAGCCATAGCAAAGTGACTGATTATCACTGTGTCTAATCTAAACCAGTAAGCCACAGGTATTAATTCCACTTAAATGACTGGATAAAGCAAGACTGACAAGCTACAACTGTAACATACAATATAAGATTCAAAGACTGAAAAGACTATACACGGAGCATGAACACTGCCCTGACTGGAGAGTGTTTCACCTCATACTAGGCAGGCAATTAGTAGGTTAATAATTTAACGCAGCACTGCGTCTTTCAACAGTCCAGTGAGAGGGGACTTAATAACTATCATCTCTGCCATCAGGTAGGAACGGCTTTATCCAGGCAAGAAAGGAGAAAAGGATGACGACGTGAATCTGAACAGAACCATAGGCCAGATTGGGTGTAAAGGAAACATACACGTCCAGATCAAATTTCTGTTCCATGAATAAAAACGTAGAGTTTGCGTAAGAACAGGTTTCCTGTGCATAAGAACATGATGCCCAGCCACATGATTAGATGGATGCTGCAAACAACCAGACAGAATGAGAGAAGCGTTGGAGTTGATCTAAGGATAACTAAACCTAAGTGGTATCTTCCTTTACTTGCTGTATCCCATCTCAAAAACATCTGCAACTGTGCAGCTTTCTGCTTTCCTATTTTGTAAATAAATTACTTATTTTACAATTATTTTAACCTGGATTGTGTTATGGGCGATTGGTAGGTAACTGGCAAAAACCTGCCAAAGTGGTAATCCTTAAAAATGAGATACTGAATCACACTCTCACACTGTTCAGTACAACTCCAGAGAATATAAAAGTAAGTGTCAAGCTAGATAAAATGCTTGGAAACTGGGTCAGCAGGAGTTTGTATGGAAGAGATGTCTTATCATGATAAGCACAGACCAATGACTTCAGAAACACATGAGCAATGGCTTTACCTCCAAGAGTCTTCCAGCAAGCTTGGAGTGCCTATGAAGATAATTCAGTTTATTTAATCTAGTCCCTTGCATCAGGAATCATAATTCACATCTGTTTTTTTTCCATTCATGCTAAGGACGTCAATGGAAGCAATATAGCTGCATCAAAATGCCAAGCGGGTGACACAGAACAACTAATTCTAATACACTGGATGTTCAAATCCGTTGTTAGTTACGTATCTGCAAATTTTACAGATGCTACTATTTTAAGGTGCAACACAGCTACATCACGAATGTGATTTAGCAAATGGCAAGCACTGAAGAGGCACAGACAGGTTAGATAAATATCATTATCCTCGGTGCTTGAAACAAGCCAGTGTATGCCAGTACACCCTAACAGCATCTGAAAGAGATACATCAGTACTTACCAAGAAGGGGAAGCAGAGAGAAAATCAGGTATCACAAGACTTCAGCGTTCCCATACTCATACTTCTAAACATTCATAGAAGTACTTCTGAACTCCCATTACAACATCTAATTATACACATCTTACAGACACTGTAATTATTTCGCCAGTATGACAGCAGAAATCTGAAACAGAACTCCACAGCTCCGAGATGCAATTTTCTACACTTTGAGGTACTAATGGACGAATCTCAGCATTATTCTGCATCGAGTCCATCTCTGCAAGCAGTTTTTTCCTAAAGGAATAGTTTAGTGAAAGCTTTAGGTACAGATGGAAAGAAGGATGAATTAAAGATGACAGGATTAAAACTTAAAAACAGACTACTATAAAAAGTGGGGCTTTCAGTGGCACTTTTACAATCGTTGCTTCTCTAAAAAACAGCTCTCATAAGAGAAAGCTAACTACATTTGCAAGGCAGGCAATATTTGTCATCACCGTACTGAAGTTGAATAAAAAGATAATTTATGTAGCCCCTCATTTATTTCTAGGTGAAATTATCATTATTCCAATTATAATTTTCTTTTTACCACAGACATTATAATTTTTATTCCTGAGACATTTTTAGTGTATATAAAAGCCATGCAAATGCTTCTTTTCCAGATCAGAGCATTTTCATTTACATCTTCATATGAGAGAATATGTTCTCTACTATACTCCAACACACAAATTCTTAAAGAGTAGGAAAACCCTACTGGCCCCTGGCACCAAAGCCTAACAGTACCATGTCCAGTGATATCACTGCAGATGTGTGCAAGGATTTTCCCTCAGATTGCATCCTGGAGATTCATGGCCTAAAGGATTAAATTTGCCAATTCGTTTCGTCCCTATCAATGTTACTGGAATACATCAGCTTTCCTTTGTTGTCATGTAAAATTATAGAACTGATGTACTTCTTTCTCAGTAATTTCCTTCCTCTTTTCAAGTGTTATCAACATGAGAGATTTTTTTTTTTTCCCCAACATACAAAAACTATGCCCTCCGGAGTCAGTGTATCTTTATCAAATATTAAAAAAACAGAGTAAATTAACTTGACTCTTATCACAGCACACATCCCACAGAAAGGGAAAAAAAAAAAGGCACCGTTCTTCTGTTGCTGCCACACTGACAGATGTTTTCATACTACATAATGGGGAAAAAAAGATACAATTTAATGCAGATGGGATTGAATAGGACTAGGAAATGTTGAGAATGCAAGAGTTCAAAGTCCCCTTCCATCCCCACGCACGAGAAGCCAAATCTCTCATGCCCTTTGAAACTTTATAGTTGAGCTGTTTTACAAGCTTGACTTATCTCAAAATGACATTTAAGATACTATACTTGCCACTGTTCATGAAATAATAATTCTTTTTATTCCATGATTTACTTTTACACAAATCGCAGAACAGAAAATCTCGTTGGGGAGGGAAAAAGTGCAGGCTTAATTTCTGCTCTCACTTACCTGGTTATACTAAGTGGGTAGAAGGGGAGTTATTTTTGATATACAATAGTATGAGACCAGAATCAAGTTTGATAAGTTAGGAGCAGATTTGGATTCAGGCAGTCAAACTAAAATTTCTAAACTTGTTCATTTTTATATTTTATTGACTTTGCATATTTTAGTATGCTCATTAAACTCATTTTGGTAGCTGGGCAATAGCTAGAAGAAGTCTTGGAGAAATCATAGATAAGGTGAAATCGAAGCTCGGAGAGGCACAACCCCTCAAAACTTCAGAATGCAAATAAGTAGAGCAGTAGAGGTCAAAACATTTAAGTTAAAATGTTACCAGATGGGAGAAAACCATGTTGTATGTCTAAAATGAATGAGAAATCACAGCATGCATTAGCTAGAGTGTAATTTTATCAACAATGCTTTTCTTTTGCAATATAGTGCAGTGTTTTTTTCTTAAATCCACTTATCTTTCTCCCATACTTTTACCTTAGGCCTACAGACTTATTCACATACTTAGGATTAGGCACTGGAATAAATGAAACAGTACATCAGTTTCTGCAGAACCGATCGTTTTCAGTATGCTTTATTTTTTATCTTCTCTCCTCACACTTCTTCCCATTTCAGTTTGGAAACACTTATTGAATCAAACATCCAAATTTTGCCTAACCAAAAGAATCACTGATGATCTGCCAAGAGACTGAGGAGCATCAGTACCATTTCTAATGTGGAGCCTGACAGGCAGCCCACAGAGCTGTAAATGTTTCCAGTGCTCCACCTTGATCGAGGCAACCTCTGCAGTACTCAGGTAACTAATAATGTTAAATGATTTCATCTGTCTTGCAATATTCCACATGCTTTGCAGAAAAAATACCTTAAAGATATTCGACAGAGCTCTGCATATGCTATCACAAGTAGAAGTTTTAAATGGAGAAGAACTGATAGGTTTTATAGCTCTTAGGCAGCTACCTAAGATGGGTTAGCAATATCTACTGTCACAGTTCAAAGGTTGAATACATTCAATTCTGCTAGGGATAGACACAGGTTCTGAGTGGTAATAAAAAACCCGGAATCGCCCTTTTCACAGGGTACTAAATAAATAATTAAATGTGCAAATACATATCTACAAGTGTCTATAGCTCTGCTAATATTTGAACTTATTTCTAAGTAAGCCAGTTAAAAGTTCTCGAGCGCTTTCCCACACAAACCTGTCAGCACTAGGCAGAAGAATTGTTTATCACACAAAAAATGCCTACACTTTTAAATATGCTGCAACACAGATACCTCTGCGTGCACTAGCGGCGTGGAAAAGAAATCTAAACAGGACAAAAGCCTTCCATTAAGGCCAGAAACAGAAAACAAAGAGTGATAATAATTTAATTATGAGGCTAGAAAAAAGTAATAAATATCACTACATATTCATAGCGCTACTTAATTAAATAAAAATTATTAAAACCCAGTATTTTGGAACATTCCACTTCGCCACTTTTCAGTGATTTGTATTGCAGAAAAGCTTAAAAATGAACGAGCGCTGGGCAGGCAGCGGTCTGCACCCAAACTGAGCTCCAGTGAGGTTCCTGGGCTCCAGATGTATTTGTTTCTCATTCATAACAAAAAGCTCCTCCTACTGGATCGTGTGAGCTAGTCTCACTCCCGGATGAGTAATTCCATATCAGAAACCCCATACTAGAGTTTTTACAGAGCAGAAATAAAGACAACTAGCGTATCAATGTTAAGAAAGGACTAAGTAAAGTCTTTGTTAAGTAAAGCTTTGCTAAGCCAAGCAAACCATAACTGGGTATATATTCCACAGTGGCAAAGCCACAGGTCTCGTTCATTTAGCCCAGTAATTATGACAAGTGCCCTACTAATGCTGTAGAAACAAACTTAAAAGAAATCTGTTTGACTTTTCAAGGTGAAATAGTCTATCAATGTGACCTTGTTTGTCCAGAAACTCTGAAATGAGCCATTAAAACAAGTAAAAGTCAAACTGACTTTCAAATTTTCCTTTTGATCTTAATAAATAAGGAAATGAAAATCCAAATAAAAATTCCATTGTTTACAAAACTAATTCAGTTTGATTACATTAATAATAAACTAAGAAAATAATTTAAAACTTTGTTGGGTTTTTTTAATGGCATTGTTCCTTCAAAGGTTTCCCTTGGAGAAAATAAAATCTGCTGCTTTAAGCACTTCTCTAAGACAAATAAGTAGGTCCACTGACCTTAGAAATAAAACACTTCACACCTCCTGATGTGTCATTAATTCCATCCTCTGGAGAGGTGATGGAAAAATAATAATTAATGTAGTGCCAGAAAATGGTCTCAGATTTAAGGCTGTTTCCTTAGCTACCAATTGATGTGTTAGTTATTTTCCTTTTATTAAATGTGTAAATCAATGGTCACTATTTTTTAATGGAGATAGTAAATAGCTTTTTGATTTAAACTGCCAACTTCAAATCTGGACCCACATCTCCGCTCAATAATAATATTCTCTTGAAACGCCAGTCTATATGTCAAACAAAAGCCTCAAACATAGATTCTGCTTTCATTAAAAGGATTCTTCTTTTAATTTTCCTCTATGAAACCTAACTTTTTTACAAGAACTTTCAAACCACATGGGATTTGCACTTCAATCAGTGAATTTTCACTTTATACTCCAACTCTTGAAATCTTGAAGAGAAATTTGCTTTCATCTCTGAAGAATTAATGTAAGGCAGTAATGTTGGAAAGGTAGCTAAAATTCCCTAGGAACAGTAATACAGCTCTTCAGCATTCTCTCCCTTACACCTTTCTCAATGCTTTTCTCATTTTTTTTCTTTCTTTATAGATTTGTAAAGCAAGGATAAACAAAGACATTGCTGTCAGAATGCCAGGTTATTTGACACAATTAAAAGTACTTCCAGAGAAATGTCACATCACGTGATGTAAGTGACGTGGGTGAGGGCAAGATTAGTTACCAGCAGCACATACTATGGTTTCTCTCCTGTTCTCATTTAAATTGTTTCACAGTAATTTACTTATTCACAGGCTTATTTAAGACAGGTGTTATAGTATCCTAGCAATCAAAAATTTGACCTTTTTTACTTCTTAACAAAATCCAAACATCTTATCTTACTTGTCTTTCTCTAGAACCCCATTTACCAGTTGTTCCCAACCAAAAATGAGAACAGTGACAAGAAGACAGTGCTACAGCATTTCTAGTCTATTTTGTCTTCTCTCTGACACACTTCCCCATTCAAAAAAGCTAGCAAGCCTAAATAATACAGAAGCACTATTAAAACCTGCGGTGGGAGTTGTGCAGAAAAAAGACCCCCCCCAGACAAACTGTTAGACTAGATGCCTGGAGAGAAAAAGAGCCTTGAAGAGTGAACAGAGAAGGAGCCAGGAGGAGGGGAGCAAAGGGTCTTGAGGGTCACCACTCTGCTTTCTTCAATGCGATCATCTTCATTCCTCGAGGGAAATCAGAGCAGCAGCTTCCCAAACGCTGCCAATTCAGCGGCGTATTTACATTTCGGCAGCGGTGGTATAAAAATCGCCTCTCTGAACCCTCAGTCTTCTTCCATAGCACATCCCCATGCTAACGTATGCAAGGAAAGCTAGTGGACGACCTCCCAAAAATGGCCTTTTCAGAGACATCCTCTTGTGAGGGCCACAAGAATATTACAGTGCGTATGTACTGTTGAAATAAGACACAGTGCTCACTGGAGTGAAATGGATCCTCCGGACGACCCGATTCTTTTCCTTATTTACACTGACTCCGTGAATGCTTGCATTATTGACGCTAGCGCAGCTGCCTGCTACCACTGATATGTGAGAAGAATCAAGTTGTGCAAGACTGGTGAAATGCTTTCTTAACATAATTATCAAGGTCTTGCAGGAGCCCTATACTAAAATATGCTTCCATTTACTATTCTAGTACAAATGCTCTTCTGTAACAGCAATTTTAACTCATGATGTGCGCGTTAATGAAATGTTACTGGAATTTTCATCAAAAAAAGTGTGCTAACGCGATGCAAAATTCTACTGATGCTTCATTTTCAGATTGGTGTCTTCCACATATGTCTTCCAAGAGTAAGGAACTAAGATGCGGCATCCAGAGTTACTCACTCTGCCAGCAAGCTCCCCATGCATCTCTGCCAAGAACAAATTCATGCTGATGCAAACATTCCTCTTACTTCCATTCCTGAGACAATGTCTTGCCTACAGCTTATGGCAATCAAGAAAAATGGTGTGTTGATTTACTTGTGAAGTAAAGACAAATCACTAACTACTGTGGAGTCCAGTTAAACATGCTGCATGCCACCATCTTCTTTTTTTGCTGCCATGCTTTATGTTTTGTACTGTTTTATGAAAGGTGGGAAAAGGATGAACAATGCAGTGGCACAGTACGGTTGCTCATTCGCAGGGTAGGGAATTAAATAGGGCCTTTCATCCATGCAACTAACACTTTTCTTTCTGTGGCAGTACAGTTGTACTAGTATGCTTACTTAGGCTGTCCTTTGAAAAAAGGCCTCTGGAAGGGGATGAAACTTGATTTAGAAGGGAAAACGGTCCCAGTTGTTGGGGTTTTTTGGTGGGTGTTTTTTCTTATCAATAGACCAGGCTCCTTTTGCACATTCCGATTACTTCCCAAACTGTCCTTTCCCAAGCATGTTATTGAACTGTCCTTGCATCCTCAGGCTCAGCGCTCTTCATACAAATCTTGCTGCTGCCAAACCAAAGATAATCTTTTATCTTTCTATTGCTGTACTGCTTCCCAAGCAGTGAAAAAAACCCACCCAGAAAACAAACCAACCAACCAAACAAAATCATCAGACTGGCTTTGCTTCAGACACACACACACACAAAAAGACTCCCTTCCTCCTGATTTCTGGTTTACTCACATGCAGATTATACTGTTTTGTCCTAGCTCTTCTGTCTGCAATTATCAAGGCGAGGGATTTATTCTTCTTAGGTGAAAGCTAGGATTGCCTGGTGCTAGAGTCTGTAGCTGTTTTACTGAGAATCCTACGACACAAAAATTAGAAATACTTACATTCTCTCCTTTTCCTAAATTTGCCTTTTATTTCCTTTATTTATTTACTTTTCTAAAAAAAAACCCCACACACGTTTTTTCAGCTCATCTTTCATCTTTCTCCCCAACATTGTGAATGTTCCAAAACATCAGGGCTTTTTCCCCCTTCCAGTGCTCTCTTCTACTGAAGGAAATCAGTATTTCCTACCTCTGAAAGTGAATTCCCAGTTTACAATACAAACTCCGAAGACAGAGAGCTCAAGCAGTCCGTTTGGAAAAACAGCTACTGGGCACGCACAATGTACACCCGAGTGAAAGTCGCCGTGCTGAGTGGAAGAGATGTGCACCTAGAGCCTACCTGGGAAGATAAACCCATTGCTCCTGGTAGAGTGCACTGCAGCTCCCTCCTTCCCCATGTGTCTGGATTTCCTTCCAAAGGAAATGGCAACGTGGAAAGAACGATACGCAGCCAGGTCTTGCCAAAATATGCTGTTCGGCCAGGATTCAACCATGGGTATCAGGTCTACAAGGCGTACCACAGAGTAAATCAGATACAGTCTCTCAGGCCTAAACCATATAAAGGCTGGCTTGCTTTCTTTGTCTTTCTCTCTTTCTCTGAGGCCTTCTTCTTGCTCAAGAACAGCAACAACAAAGACCATTTAAGAAACTGTTAGGCAACGTTGCAATGGCCAGTCATTTATCAGAAACATGGAGAGTAGCCTCAGAAGAGCTTTGAACAATCTGAACTAGATCATAATGCTAACCTGCAGAAAGACTCAACCCGGTGTCAAAATGAAACTCTGACTTCTCAAAGACAAGACTAAAGAGTTTATGAAATGATTCAAACACAGGAGGGCCCAGGAGGCCACCCAGGAGGGGAAGAGTTTGAGGAAACATACAGGGAGAGAGATGATAGCTCATCTCCGAGGCAGATTATCAAACATATAACACATCTGCAGCCAGCCGTACCGTATCAGTTAGCCAGGAACAACTTCAGGGGTGTACAAAATGGGGAACAAACCTTCTCAACCATCACCAACCATATCAGAATAAGCTTTGGAAACAGAAACTTCTACCCATTCAAGGCTCAGAAAAACTTATTTTGGAGAAAAAATGGCTGCCAAAATGTCAAAAAACACTCACGTGATTTTACTATGTAGACACCTAAGATGTACTGAACATTTAAGCAATGGAGATTTTTCACCTAGTAATTAGAGTTATAAAAAACCAGGGAGTATT
Source organism: Calonectris borealis (assembly GCF_964195595.1). Classification (NCBI taxonomy): domain Eukaryota; kingdom Metazoa; phylum Chordata; class Aves; order Procellariiformes; family Procellariidae; genus Calonectris; species Calonectris borealis. Next base: position 79,716,304 of record NC_134313.1, on the reverse strand, counting down.
ATGCAGCACGTTATTTTTAAGTACCCTGCAGACCATACAGAAAATATCAAAACAACTTGCCTAGGTTTAATCATATGAAACCTCCTACTTAAGTTCTCGTCAGCAGTAAAAGCACCAGTTATAAATCAGTTCTCCCCTCACGTATGAAAGACAGCTGTCCATCGAGAGTACCAGTTTATTCCATGCAAATCTGGAAAAAAATTAATTCCACAGCTACTGAAAATATTAAAAACTTTACTTTCAACACAATTCAAGCAATGATAACCGTAAGATCAATCAGTACTGACACGTGCTGCACTTCTGTATTCCTTCCGTTACTAACGCCAGTTGTGATCACATGACTGATGCCATACAATACGTATTTTTCAACACTGACAAAAAATAGGTAACAAAAATCTGTAACACATAGATCAGTTTTCTTTTAAGTAAAAGAAAAGCAAAGCTCAATTCTTTGCCTGATTCACATTTACACAATCAGGCAAAAAAGGATTGTTTTCTGTTAAGTAATCCATATCATTTTGAGATTATTTGCTCAACAGAAGGGAAAACCAGGTTTTCTCTTATCCCTTATGCTAGCCTGCAAATGAATCAATAAACTATTAATTTACATATCAAATTCCATAAGGATATTCTCTTTAGAAGCCATATTTTGCAAGATAATAATTGTTTTGAAATGAGAAACCTCTTTTACAGGCCTTCCTAGGAGAACAGGAAGATCTAGTGCTTTGCAGAAGGCTCCCAGATGTCTTTACAGTACAGGCAACATATTTATAGGGATGGTTTATCTCACAAAGCCATTACTCACCTATTGGCAATTGCAGAGGCCAAACTCATTCCCAACTGTGAAACATCCCCTAGCAACTTCAGGAGCTGTTTACGTATGGGAAAACAACATTGAGATCATATTTAAAAATTTTAAACTCTGCTGAGCCCATTTCTGGTTTTGAAAAGACCTATGCACAAGTCATCTTCTACTCTTTATACAGGGATTAAAAGCCATGCTGATTACCATAAACTGGAACAAGCTGAGAAATGGTAATACTTGTCCAGAAGAAGAGCATGTGTATAACATGCCTGCATATTGATAGTATGAGAGTTTGGGGGGAAAATTAGCAATTATCAATCACTGAGGCAGAAATAAAATTACGTTACTGATTTACTCATAACGAGTTCTAAAATAGTTTTGTCATCAGTCCTGGTTGGTTTTTTCCTCCCTCAGCGTCCTCTAGATTTAAATCAATATATACTAGCAACAGAGTCAGTCTTATCCAGGAACATACCAAGCACTAACAGTCCTCTCTGTTTATTTTGCTGTCTGGATTGCAGCTGCCCATGGTCAATGAAAAGATGTCTGTTTCTCATAAATGTTTGCTGTTGGTGTAACTTCTTTCATTGACCCCGTTTTCATGACTAACGACTTTCATTTCTAGTATAGCATCTTTCAGTATGGTATCCACTCAATAAAGCTAGAGCAGCGTATCAGTCTAAACACACTTGGTGTCTGGCCTTCAGTGCTCATGAAACACGAATTTAAATACAAGGTAAAATATCTACTTCAAAGTCAGTCATATTTTACACTGGTCTTTTGTTACAGAGGAATTCAGTCCTTAGTGGTTTGGGGTTTGGGAGAGGGAGAGGCTACCATCTTAGGCGAGATTTAGTCTGTAAGTTTTATGAAAGAGCGTACATGAATTCAGGCAAAGCAATGACCCATACAATTTCTCTGAACAATTCAAGTTTCTGAATGCACAAAATCCTTGCAGAAGTGCCCGGGAACAACTCTATTTTAAGTCTGGCATTCTAAAACCAGCTTCAAATGATATCTGCAGTCCTGTTTTCTCTAAAAGCTGATGTTTAAAATCAGTCAGAAATTTCAGACAGAATAATTGTTTAAACTTCAAACTTCTTGGTAGTTTTTGCTTGCTTTCTCTGTGCACTTTTTAGGATAAAATGTGGTTCTTGAAGAAAGCATTCCTTGGCAGTCCTGTTTTTCATTACTGACCAGTTATCTGCAAGAAAATATCACCTGTCCTGCTAAAATAGGAATCTCAAATACATCACATAATATAAAGATTTTTTTTGAATGGTTGTATTTAGTATTTTTTATCAATAGGTAAAATAATTAAAAGGATACGCAGATAAAAGTTAATCATACATAAAACACGTTACATTGCAATAAAGTGTATGTGCTGCTCACACAAACATAACTGGGCTGTACAAGGGGGCAGCTACAGAGGACAAACCTAGAAACAGTAAAAGAAGAAACCAGTCATACCTGGTCCTTATTCAATGTCATATTTTCTGTCTCTTTTGTGGGTTTTTTTCGCTAAAATAAACACATATTTGTGTTGATTTGCTGGCATCTTATGGCTCATTTGTGATGATCTTTATAACCTACGTATGACTTAGGAATTCTGATCAATTCTGTGATGTCAGCATGCAGCTTTTACTTAAAAACTGTAAACCAAAAGGTCTCTCCGTCTCCAGTAGCATCTACTAGCTAACGGGTAATTGCAAAGCCTCAACCTTTGACGTTGCTTCAAGCAACAGTTATGATAAGGGGAATCAGGAATTTTTTCCTACCTCCTAAGAGAAGAATGCAGAATGGAATTTCCCACCAAGGCAGAGAAAGAAGCCTGGGAATTTTAAAGACAGAGGATATCTTTGACTCTTTTTGACAGCTCTTCAGATTCAGATATCTAGAAACTATCTAGACATTATATATCTATGTAGATAGTTAGATATTTGGAATTTGAAAATACGCAGTTGCACCTGACAGAGGCTGTAAGGAATGGGGACAAGAAGATGGGAGGATTTGATGCTAGCCCTTCATGCTTGTAGTGGCAGAGGGAGCAGCAATGACAACTGGGAAATATGGGAAAAGCAATATACCACGCTTTAAATGGCACAGGACTTATGAGCACATAGTGGAAAATTCTGTGTTACACAGAATACAGCTACCTGGTGTTTCAGGTAGCTAGTTATTTTAGAACTCCTGAAAGCTCTGATAGGTTTCTTTTTCCTGATACTATTTTTTTTTTTTTTTAAACAGATGACATATACTTTATTCTTTAAGTAGCACAGAACAAAGGCCAGGTGTATTCCCCTAATGAGTATGTGACTATGAAATCAAAATAATCATTCAATCTTAATTTTTCATCTGCTAAACTCCTGACAAATCCAGAACAAGGGCTCCGAAACAGCGGATGGCACATAAACACTCCCAGGCTCCTCGAGCTGCTGCTGCTGTTGCCAAATGAAGCATTCAAACAGGAATGCTTTAAAAACCCTGATGTAGAGCTTTAGAAACATTGTTCCATAAAATGCAAATATATACTCAAATTGGCATCTGGAACATCAGTTGCTTTCCTCCTGCATCGGAGAGTGTCCCTCCTGTAGCAATTCAGCCAGTGTGATGTAAGGCAGCACAAACAGCAAGACTTTCTACTAAGCAGTAGTTCTTTCACATGGGTCAATCAACTAACCAAACATAACTGAAAGACATGCAAAATATTATTCTAGCCTCCATTACGTTGATTTCACAGTACCATAACTACTAGGATGTTTCCAGGTTGATTTCTGACGTGTTATTTTGCTGATAGTTCCTGGATTGTATTTAGATTTGTTCAGTGATGAAAATGAGAATTCAGAAGTACTCAAATGAACATTTAGAAACACTAAAGCGGGGGATGGTGGGTGGAGGAAGATCGGAATATGTGCCTGCTTCATCCCATTTATCCTGCAGTGCTGGTGTATCTCTTTGAAGTGCTGGTATGGGGGAAGAAACTGCATTACCCAAATACCATTTACATAATCAGTTTTTCCACATTTAAAGAAGACATTCCTCTCTGTGTTACTTTAATTTGTTCCTTGTAATCATACACCTGTAAAATATATGTTAATTTCCTCCATCCTTTCTACTTCAAAAAAAACAGGTCACCTCTAGCAAAGCAAGTATTATCTTTATGGCACTGACAGAAAAGCTGTACGTTGACTGGCAATTCATCATTTTGTTTCCATCTGAATCCCTTCCCTATCCTTTAGAGGAAAGAAATCTCTAGCTATTATTAACAGTTCTGAAGCTCCAATCAAGTACAGATAGCTAGATATATATAAATCATATATCTATGCCCATGTTCTGGGGACCGCCTAACAGACTGCTCAGGATGAAGGAGGATTAGACCACTGCAGTTTTAAACAAGTGTTGGGAGATCATTTAGCTACTCTACGGTTCAATAATGTGCATATTCATTTAGCCTTTTGTTGCAGTCGGAAACAGAATGTGTATCTACATGAAGATTATATTCACAAAGTACGACTGAAGTCAAGGCTCTGATGCATCTGACAGGAGTAGTGGGTCAAGATTGTGCTGCAAATATGTATATATTATTCCATGCGTGTGGTTACTTGTGTGTTTGTTATCATCACTCTCCAGTATCATATGAAGACAGTTAAATAAATTCAGTGTTTTCCTACTGTGTAAGTGATTGGGGATCATCCTTACACTCACCAAGACTATACTGGAAGTATTCATTTGTGTCATTTTTAAGGTGGCGATGTCCTAGCCTGGATCCTATGAGGGAAACCTTCACTTCAATCAACACTAAGTAGAATTACTTTTTGTGTGTTGCTACACATGTTAATGCCCACCTTCAGAGCATGTCACCAACCCTCCATAGCCCGGTGCTCTCTCCACCAGCAGTGAGAACTGATCAGTGCTGGTAACACTTAAAGAGAGGCAGAGATACAGCTCCAGAAATGCGTGCTCTTCTCCCACAGTAGTATCTTTAGACTGAGTACCTGCTGCTGTAAATACCACTCAAGATTTCCTCTGCTAGGGAATACACACACCAGGTTCCCCGTCACCCCCGTGCTGTACCGCTCTCTGGCATGCCCCGCGGCCCGTTCCCCGCTGTGCCCCCGGGCCACCATGCAGAGCAGCCGGCAGCCCCCAGCACTCCCGCGAGCCTAACGCTGAGCAAACCAGTGGCACGCAACGCTCCTTCACGCTGCTTGGGGCTGGTGCAGCGCAACGCCTGCCTGCTGCACGGGGGGCACAGAAGAGGAGAACAGGTCTGTCTGCAGTGATTGCAGCCAGACCCCACCCTCATTCAGCAAAAGGTACCCCATTTCTTGCTCCAGATAACAATTCAAGTACCACTGAGGATAAAACATGCTCTTCCTTTTCTCATTGTACTGATGGCACAGAAGCTGATTATCACCATCCTTTGATCTAAAACATACTGCATTCTCCATACCCACTTTCTCTCACATACATATGGATTAAGCACTGGAACAGGCTGCCCAGGGAAGTGGTTGAGTCACCATCCCTGGAGGTATTTAAAAGACGTGTAGACATGTAGGCGCCTAGGGACATGGTTTAGTGGTGGATTTGGCAGTGTTAGGTTATGGTTGGACTCGATGATCTTAAGGGTCTTTTCCAACCTAAATGATTCTATGACTATAGCTGTCCTCCAAATAACCAGCTGCACAGGCGTGCATCAGACCAGCCACTCTGTTCCCCAGTTTGTCAGTTTACATGTTTTGCTACTAGCAAAACTATGCTGCAGGTGAGCAATCACCCCTTGGATAACCTCAGCCAAATGGGAGCGTTCCGATTTCTTTCTTATCTGTTTTCCTACACTATTTAATTATTTCAGCCAACACCACGAACACATCTCTGACGCAGCCGCAAAGGCTTGTCCAGCTGGAAGAGCTGCCGGAGCCAGTTCCTGATCAGCGGACTGGCAGGCAAACGGTGGCAGCACTGGTCGCACGACATCGCTGCCGGTTCGTCAGCCCTGCCCGAGCTCCAACAGCACCACACGGTCCCTCCTCAGCCTGCCCCGCACAGGCTTTGCACGCTCTTTGCCGCTTCTGCCTTCGTCTGGGCTTGCCACCTTGTACAGGCTCCCAAATCAACACTTGACAGGAATACTCTCTCTACAGCATTACCTTGATCCATCTCAAAGCGGCCCTTGGAGATTTTACGCCGCTATTGAACTGCAAAAGTAGGACGTTGCCGAAACGCTGCTGTGACAAGTGATCGATTCTGCTTCGCGAGGACTCCCTGAAAAATCTGAGGTAAACGCTCGTGACGGCTGGTGCTCCACCAATACGATCCAATGAGGAATTTCCAGTACTTCCATCAAAATTGTAGCTGTTGTTACAAGTAGCTGAATTTATTCTCCTACAGGTAAAACCTTCATTTTTGACTATCAATATAGACAAAACAGCAGTTTTTAGACATAAAAGCTGCTTCTTTTACAGAAACATACAAAAGATGCCAAATGAAGTAATTCACTATGCCATGTTACCTCAAAAAAGGGCACTATTCCGGGGGAGAGGGAAGGTATCTTATTAAACATCATATTCTGCAAGTGGTAAATTGATCTTTCTCCCATCAAAGCACATCAAGTGGGAAGCTGAGACACTAAGCATAGCATTCAACGTTTCTTGGCTTCCGAGACCAAGGCTTTTCTGTGTACCTTACTGTTTGTAAGGAACTGAAATAAAAATAAAAATAAATAAAACATTTTAAAAAATAATTGCAATATGGCATGCAATTTGGCCAAATACGTTATCTCTTGAAAACCCAGTGTAATCGGAGCCGAGCAAACATTACTGTTGACATATTTAATAACCTGTCATTTTTTTATTCATCTGAAAGCAATCTATTGAAGGCTTCATCACAAATCTGAATGAAGTTGGTAACAGATGGTATCTGTATCTCATCTGAAATGTAAATGAGTCATTCTTGTCTTTTGGGGGACTAGGATAGAAGAGACTGCTCTTCAGTCTTGTGGTTAAAAATAACTTTCCACTCGTCACACACAATATCCCCTTTAATGATCCCTGCTTAGCATTAATTTCATGATGACCTATTAAATGAATGGGGACATGACGCATCCTCCAAAATTCAAGGAAAGTCAGATATTTAAAATAAAAATAAGCATGTGTAACGCAAGACCGGGTATTGCATTACATCTAAAAATATCATACTAAGATTCAGGAAATTCAAAAAGGACAAAACAGGGGTATGAGATACCGCACAGAAGGGCTTTGAACTACTGCCATTCCTGAATGTTCAGAAGAGATGCCGCTCCAGCGAAAATCTCCTACTTGGCTTCAGACCCTGCGGAACATTGGAATTGTTCCAGTTGGTTCCTCAGCTGTTCTCCCTTCCCTTAGAGTAAGCTGAAAAGCCATTACCCCCTGAGTGCAAAGAGGCCAGATCACATGTCACTTTTGCCTGTATTCATGCAAATATCTTCTGATAATCATGATAAAACGCTTGTCCAGGCACAATGGATTAATGATTGCAACATACTCTCAACTGAGCTCTTCTACGGTAGTTTGTCAACATTAAAACTGTGTAAACGTCAAAGTGGACAACAGCAATACATCATCTGGGAATTTCTAACTGTGGTAATCTAATTACAACCTTTATAACATTGTTTTCTCAGTGCAAGAGGTTTAAACTGTGATGAAGAACTCGAGAACGATCTTACAGGAGGCTTCTTTATAGCTTTTAAGCCAGTTTTCTGGACTGGGGATGGAACAAAGCCTTTCGCTAGGAGGATGGATAGACAGATTGGATCAGAGATGCTATTCTGGGAAAGATTCCACTCTGGATACATCAGTGGAAAGAATCACTGTCTCACATCATGCTTGCCCCATTTTGGGGGTCCTGCATACTAAGAGGCTTGTAGAAACAGACAGTCGCTTCAGCTCTATCTTCAGCTATACCTGAATTAACTCAAGTACCAGAGGCTGCATCAGTGTGCTAACTATAATATTATAATGGGGTTAATTTACTGTGTTGACAAGGTCCACTGTCAGTGATTCCCAGACTTTCGGGATCAGATAGGACTTCCCACCGTAAAATTACTAGGCAGTGAGGCGGGGAAGAAGCTCTCACAAAACAGTGGTGGTGCATAATGATTTCTGATCTGCTCTACTACAGATGTTTTTATGCATTCACAGAAATTACATACTTCAGTCCTTAAAGTTTTTTTAACTGCCCACATTTTTTTAGTATTATTTTTTCTCTAATAGTAGAAACCTTCCCTTTTTAACAAAACCTGAGAGACGTAAACTAGCATACTCTGAAAGTTGCCTAAATATTTCAGGTATGCACTATCCTACAAATTTAAATGAAAATTAGTGAGATGATAATTTGAAAATCAGAATTAATAATTTCAAATGTTTCAGAAATTATAATCAAGTTTAACTGCATCATGAACAGACCTGCTGTGTCCCACTGCTTTTCCTGCCCTCAAGAATCTTGCCCAAAATGATTTGATAAATAACACACTTCTGAGATATTTACACCAGAGCAGAAGTTGTGGCTATGCTTCTTTGAAGACCAACCTGATAAATCAGGCACAGCTATTTTTAAAGACCAACTAAAGACTGCTAATCTGCTGGCAAGCAGTGGAATACCATGTCACAGTGGAGTGAGAAACTACAGTAGCATTGATGCTTGAGCAGACAAAACTGTGGCAAAAACTGAGGATGAGCCTAAGGGGCTAAGAAGTAAGGGACAGAGACATGGCCCGAGGCGGGAGCAGGGAACCTTGACTATGGGGTTTCTGGCCAGGAGGACTTAAAAAGGAAGAATGGAAGGAACAGGAAGAATTACTGAGAGAGAAGTTTGGGAATAATTTACAAGATCCTTTGGAACAGAAGGGGTTGGATATAGGAGTTGGAGTATGCTGGATGAATGAGACATTTGAGCTTTCAAGGAAAAGGGGTGGGAGTCCAGGAGCAGAAGACATTTCTGGATAACAAGGACCTGGGCTCCCACAGGGCAGCCTGGCAGCTCTGCCTGCTCAGGCACCAGCGCTACTCACCCCACCAGCTGCCTAGTGCTGCCTCTTCCCTAACTCATGGCTTTAGTCATGAAAAATGTATAGCCCTAAATATTAAAGTTCCGTAAAATTAATTCAACACTAAAAATACTCCAATATTTCTAGTCAGAAAAACAATGACACTAAGAAAGCGTCACTAGTTTGAGAACTGAAAAATGGGATCTTCAAGTAGTAATCTACTTAATAGTAAGAAGAAACCTAGCTAGAGCAACATTTTAATTGCATAGACACAGCTATGAGTCCTTTACTGTGCAGTTACAGTTTAGGTGATGGGTTCTTTTGGAGGATCTCAAGGTTAAGACTGCTCAGGGTGAAGGAGGGTTAGAGCACTGCAGTTTTAAATAAGTGTTGGGAGATCATTTAGCTACTCTATGGTTCAATAATGATGATGATACTTTGCCAGTTAAGGGGATACTGAAAAGGTAACTTCACTAAAAACCATTACATTGGGTTTGTAAACTTTTTTTTTTTTTTAATTCAAAGTATAACAAAATACAGAAAAGTCAACTGGGGGAAAAGCAAAAGCTTCACTTTTATTACTGGTAAGTCACTGAAGCCATCACATTTTCAGCTATATTTCATAAGAAGAACATTTTTAGACAATTTTTTTTCCCCAGAAATTTCTTTGCTTTAAAAAATATTCTAAAATTGTGACAAGCTTAATTTATTACTTCATATTTCATGACTTCCAACAACAGACTTTGCCTAAAAAGAATGACTTCCTTATGCATATTCTGCATTAAAATTAATCTATTCAAAACACACACCCCCTCTTGCTAGCATTATTTTTTTCTCAAACACCTGGAGAGTCATATTAATATTAGTGTGCCAAGCGTTAAGTTGTATTTAAAAATATAAAAGATAAATTTCAGTATGTAAAGTACTTGATATGTGGTGTATTTAAGGAGCAATTTCCTTAACAGCAAGAAACCTTACTGTAGCTTCATGACAGTAAGACACAGCAGCCTGAAATACACAATATTGTTGACCTTCTGTACTTCAAAATTGTTCCAATTTTTATAACTCCTATAGTATTTTTGCAGATTGTTGTTTGCCATCCCATTTCTATCCATTGCCACTGAGTATACAAATAGCAAGAGTTTAAAGTCTATTTCCTGTACGCACAAAACGCACACTGCTCCTTGCCTACCCAACCGGGGATTTTATTTACCATCGGGTTACACTAACTTATCCCTAACTAAGGATTATATTTCTTTTACAGTTTTAACTCAACCCTTCTTCTTCATCTTTTCCTGCCGCCATTCTCCTTCCACGCTGCTGCCCAGGAACCATCTATTGTCCACGACTGTGTGACCAACTTTCCCAGCTCCCAGAAAGAAGGAAAACACAAGAGTAGCGGGGAAAGCCGTCTGTTAAAAAATCACTAGGCACCATTACTTCGCCTGCATGCCCCGATCTCCACGCTGCAGGAGTGGAGGCGCACAGCTTTCACCGCAATTCTAGGCGGCTTCTTCCAAGTACTGAAACCCCAGGACCTGGGATCAACCCCGAAGGGTTGTGGCCAGTCTAACTTGCTTGCTCCGTCCTCCCTGACAACCTTACGCAGCGACTCCAACACTTCTCCAGCACCTGGTGCTCAGCCTGCACACCCCGAATGGCAGCCATCTGCCCGTGGGCACAGGTCTCATTGCATGGGAACAGCGGGAGGCAGAAGCCAGACACGGTGGTGGTGGCTTTCGTCCTGACTTCAGTCCTCTCCCACTATCACTGAGACTGCAGCCATCCTCAACAAAGGGCCTGGCAATCTCACTCTGTTTCGATAAAACAGGTTAAGAAAAACCCAAACAAACCCCAAAAAACTGTCATGTAAAATTGCAACACAATTGCAAAAGTACTGAAAACTGAAACCTGATATTTTATTAAATAAATCCCATTTTATTTATAAATCCCTATGATATGTGGTTGCTCAGCATGGTAAAAAAAGGCGAATACAAACCCTACAACAACACAAGAGGCAAAGCTGTTTTGTTCTGCATTTCTCCATTATGTGAAATCACTACCGCTAGCGAAGTAATGAATCACAGAAACGTTGCAAATTCTGTGGATCCAGAAAGATTTTCCACTTGTAGCTTCAGTGGCCACTACATGTCCCTGCAATACTGTAAAATGCTGTTTGCAGAATGTTCACATAGCTTGAGAAAAGTAGTACTTACTGAAATGTGGTTAAAAGTAAATATGGAGAGGTGAGAAGAAAAGGAATTAAGAGATATTAAAGTACAGATTGTTTTGCTGGCCCCTGTGGAGAAATATATCCTGTAACCATCTGCCTACATCACCAATGAGTATGAAACTCTTGTGCTCATCTAGAGCAAATTATGTGGTAGTATAGAAATAAACATGATTCACACACGATAATGTGCATTTATTGCACTTTTCTGCATTTGGGGCTTTCTTATCAATCAGAATTTTGCTTTCCAGTCTGCATCTGACCAAAGAAACATGATCTTTCCCAATTTTTCTTGTGCACCAACCTGACCTTTTAATGGAATTTAATATGCGAATTAATGTCATGCAGACAACATACTTTCCTTCCCTTGTCAATACCCTGGGTCATCCAGTAGACCTGGCAGTTTATCCACATTGGACCTGACAAAGACCCCAAATCATATTTCATATTTTTAAATAAGTTTCTAAATGCTGAGTAAATTCAGGTTCTTGCAAGAAGAAAATAAAAAGCATCCATGTGTATCTAAGTAAGACTGTAATCTCCTCTATGTGAAAGTCATTTAAAACACCATATTACACTTGTTTATATATGTGTGTAAGTAATATGTACACACTGACAGGAACTGTCATTAGGTAACATATGCAGTCATAATGGGTAATCAGAGCGTGACAGGAGAAAAAAAGACTTACTCAAATCTCTACCTCATTTAATTGCAATAAGACCTTTTTTTTTTGTTCTTTATGGAAAGTAGAAGTTTTCAAGCACATGTATGTTTAATATGATTTATTTAGATATTCACCTTCTTTATACGAGAGACTGTTTAATCCATTTCCTTCATCACTGCAAATTATTTGGAAAAAAATTTGATGATCAAGACTAACAACAGCATGATAAAGAAAAATGTATACAATACTGTCACATAAGAAATACAATCCTATTTACTTAGGATCAATTCTATCCCAAATTGACAAAACAAAACAAAACAAAAACAGAATCTGGAAGATAAAGCCATAATCTTTTGCTTGCTTATATTACCAACAAAGAGAAAAAAACCTTGCCACACAGCTTTTTTCTTTTCTTTTTTTGGGGGGGCAGAATTGTAAGTGTGGTCAAGGGGAACATGACAGAACTCTAACTGAGCCCTCGGATATTTGAACTTGCAACACTATCATTGTCGCTAATGACAGCTAAAAATTGTTATTTACGTAAACTCATCCGTATTGAATGAGGCAAAAAATATTGTCATGAAGACTACAGCTGTCTGCAAGACAAAGAATATAGGGTGGTGAAAAATAACAGTGTATTAAATTGAAGAAAGGCTGCCTTCATTAATAAGTGGGAGAGGAGACAACTGTCATGGTAAATATGAGAAGGTGATGCAAACTTAGGAGGAAATGTATGAAAGGAAGTGCTGAAAAAGGAATACAAAGGAATTGTGAAATAACTAAAACAAGCAGAAAATAGTCAAAGGACATTCATACTACAAATGTGCAAACTGATAAATTATAGAAACCATCACAAATTGGGATATTACAACACAGAAGAAACCTAGAAAGCACTCATGTGGAAAGAGACACTGCAGATTACAAAATGCAAATGACTTTGCAATGAAGACATGAGACAGGGAGATTGTAGTTACTGTCTAAGTCATCACTCCACCTGCCATCTTGAATACCATTCTTGCAAAGCAAAGATATTTGCAGGAATTTTTGCAAATGTTACAGAAATCAGAACATTTAAGAAGAGATTCAGGTTTGGCAACTTAAGCAAAGATAATGCCCTGAAAAGTAAGATACAGAATTTATATACATATATAACTTAGCTAAAACGGGATTTACAAGAAGCAAATAAGAAAAATGCAATCCAACATAATTAATATGCAGTCAAATTTTAAACTGTTCAAACTAACTCTGCCAGAACAATATCATTCAAGAACTTAAGATATTATACAAAATTGACACTACTGATAAATATGCTATTTTACCGTTAATTTTAAGCTATCAATATGAAGCTTCGTAATAGTAACAAAAAGAAAACGTTTTTCCTAACTGGCACAACAGCGCATGTTGCATTGCATGAAAACATGATTTTTTTTTTTAAGCCTTGTGAATGCATGTATGTGGAGGGACAGAGGGTGGGTTTCTTTCCCTGATAGACTGAAAAGGATTTTCTCCCACTGTCACAGACACTGGGCTGTGTGCGGTTCTCTTGGCTTTTCGGTTGCTCTGAATGAAACCTCTACCATTTCAGTTTGTTCTGGGTTTTTTTTTGTGTTGTGTTTTTTTTTTTTTAAAAACATATCCCCGTCCCAGATTCCCCAAACCAATGAAGCCCAGCCTGGGCTTTCACTTGCACTACTAATATTCACTGTTCTCACCTTGCAAGTTCAGATGAACTGGGGTGACTGTGCCTCTTCCTTGTGTGAGGATGAGCAGTAACAACTACCGTGGTCAGGCTAAGGCAGTCTAGTCAATGCTGCTTCTTAGCACTCAAGCACTTTTTATTTTTCCAGAAGAAACAAAGCTTTTAAAAGACAAACATGGTCCTAACTGGTATCTAAGTTCCTGTGATAGTGACCCAGGAGGCTTAGCTTTTCCACAGTAATGAAGCTGGGATGTTGTGTCCTTCTCCACGATTTCGATCTCCCAGATATTTACTGGTTCCCTTTTGAAAGACTGCTCCTTTTGAAACCTGCCAAACTTCTCTTGCCTTTCCTGTTCTCAGCCCTTCTCATATCAACCTGTAAATCAGTCTCACGCATTACCTAAAGAGGTAGCAAAACCATAAAAGATAAATACTTCTGGGATTCTCCTCTACAACACTGAAATGTTTTCTGAGAATTGACTATTATCTTGGTCCATTATTTTTCTCCTTCCTGTTTTTCTAGAGAACCTATTGCTGAATTAAGCCAATATAAACATAAAAGCTATGCCCCAATAAACAACCAACACACAGTGCTTTGTATACAAAAACATTATTTTGTCACACAGTAAAATGAAACAAAACAAAAAAAATCACTAAATGAACACGAATAATCTCTTGAAAGCACATCTGTTTTCTAGTTCTCAGTAATTCTACAATTTATAATTTATCTATTCATTATATAACTTACATTTTAATTATACATTGTTCTTAAAAACCTGAACTTAAACACATTTGGAATCATACAATAACACAATTCTATGACATAATTATATTTGTGCATTTAAGATATCTGCAAAAATGTATTCATGTAGATTTTACAAATTATATTTTTATATATGAATATTTAAAACTTAAACATACATCTTCTACAACTCCTATTGAGTGAGCCTTACTACATCAACTGCATTTCTCCCTCTTTATCTCTTACTTTTGTAAAACTCTATAAACGGTTTAGAGGGTTTAACCACACTGACGAATCAATTGTAAATGCTACTAAAAAACTTAAAATGTCTTCTGTGCTACAAAACCTCTTTCTGACATCTATCAGAATTAAGACGTGCTAAAGCCACAAAATTGGTTTAAATTCAGTTCTAAGATCAAGTTTTTTAATTTTAGTAACCAGAAATAGAAGACCACTATAATACAAATATTTGTGACTAATTAATGTAGGAGATATATTTCTCTCATATATTTTATTTCCATTTCATTACTGAACCTGCCCATCCTTATTCATGGAGTTACCAGGATGAAAAGTATGCTTAGCACCTTGCTTGTCAACAAAGTTGTAACCAGCAGACCATATCGCTTTCTTTCAAATATTGCTTAATTTCATGTAAGCAATGTTTCTAATATCTGCATAGCATTATAGATTTGTATACTGGCAGGTGAAACGGAAAGGTATTTCACAGCCAGCGTACCACAAACTGCAAGCACATGGGGGGAAATTCTGTTGCCTGCTTCCTAGACTAAAAGAGAAGTGATCCCCTGATAATCCAGATACTAAGATTCGTTTATTTAGCACCACAGTTGTGCCTAAGACTCCATAAAAGCTACAGAAACAGGGAACACCCTCAAACAAGTAAACTGAAGTCTTCTTATGCAGTTTGTAGGTAACATTTTCACCATCTGTTTTATTTTTTCTTTGTGTAACAGCTCGCTAGCTGAATTATTACAGCACTGGAAACCTGCGAACAGAAACAGATTTCAGACAAATGGTGAAAAATGACCAAAGGTCAGGATCTATGATGATACACCCCTTCATTATCTAATTCACAAAAATATCCAAAAATAGCATATCCAATGGCCATGTACAGGTACAAGCTTTTCCATGGCAGGCAGGTAAGCAAAGTCAAAGAGCTCAAACCAAGAGACTCATGCAGTGCCATGCCAAAACCTTCCTCCTGGAAGTCAGGTAAACTGTCACATTTCTGAGTGGAAAACAATTCCAATGAAAGGTAAAGGCTTGACTACCCTAAATCATACTTGATAACAAGAAATTCTGGATAGCTTCTTTAATGGTTCTCTGGTAGCTCCATCACACAAGTAATTGTTAACTAATATGTACTATGAAATTACTAGAATGTTTATTGCCTAATGTCAAATCAATTATTAAGCACATAAGAAGCTTTATGAATGGTTTAAATTATTAACTTCCATTTGTCATCTGGTCTCTTGACTTCAGCAACACCCGAACAATATGATGATACTTGAAATTAGTATTGCTTAGTTTCAGTACTCTCCGAAACATTAATTATACTTATTGATAAGTGTTATTTCCCATCAGAAGGAAAACTTGCCACATTTGGTTTTGCATATTTATCTGAGACTCACATTTTTATTGTACTTTGATGGAGTTACCTTAACACTTCCCTTAGCAAAATTCATTCACATGACTTGCATGGCAAATATCATACTGCACACAAACTATGCAATAATCTCAATGAAATCTACAATCAGCTCAGCCTTTGTACTTAATTGTACGCTCCGAGATGGAAAAATCACTACAGGAAATGGAGTAAAGAAAATAAACTAGCAGGGAAACAAGGGTTTCGTCAGGTTCCTCTGATAAAGGTGCAGGACACATTCAGTCTCTTCTACTTTATATGACATTAAACCTCTCTCATAAGCCTTATAACGAATGCCTGAAGAGATCAGAAATACAGCAAGATTATTATGTTATAATTTTTGAGACTACTGCTCCAGAAGAATGCTAGAAGGATAAAAAACATTTAAATAGCAAAAAGCCGTGAACTTTTATAACTCAGAAAATCCATCTCTTCAGTTTTTAGATGAAATTCAGGCACAGGTCAAAGTAAATTGTCATTTAAACTAGTTCAGTAGTCCCCAGATGTAAGTAGTTCATAGGAATAAAGAACTAAAAGGATGCTCCTGGATCACTGAAGTCGATGTCCCTGCTATCAAAGACACTGAATGACTCTCAGCTAAGGTCAGCATTCCACTGTAAAACCAATTCATTATTTTAATCCCTATTATCCTGAGGATATTAGCCACTCCACAAATCCAGTGCCCTAATGGCTGAGGGGTTTATTCTAATTTCCAGTTTAAATTTCATTAATGGCTGGCTGATTTTTTTTTTTTAGGGGTGTGTGTATGTGTCAATAATCCTTTATCTTCTGCAGCTTCTTCTCAAATCTGATGTTTGCAACCACAGATTATCTGTAGATGGCAGTCACATCACTCAGCATTCTTCTCTTCTGCTGATCTATACCCAAGTCAAGCTCTTCCCATCTCCTCTCACAAAACTCTCCTTTCTCCTGGCGATTCCGCTTGGCACTCTCTGCATTTGTTCCGGTTTCAGTTTATCTTTTTGAATGCAGGTGACCAGAAATGTACATAGTGATCCCGGTGAGGCTTCATCCTCAGCTGGATACTCTGCCATCGTAACTGAGTCTTTTCTGGACGCATATCCTAATGACCCAGTGACCAACTAATGCTTCTCCTCTTCATTCTGCTTATCCCTGCTCATTTTCTGCTGATGAACTCCCAGCCTATAGCTGAAGTTTCTGCTGTTAGTTCCCAAATGCAGGTACCTCACATTTCCTATTATTAAATTTCATCTCGTTGCTATTACTGCAGTCCTCAAGGTCATGCTTTTCTTCCCCATAACATTCTGATCTTTTGCTGTATTAGGAATCTTTTAACTGGGTCATCAACAAATTTCATTACAGCAGTGACATTCTGTCACCCCACCACTAGTAAAAAGCACTAATAAAGGCAAACATTCCCCAGAGAGCTCCCTGAGAAATTCAGCCAGCAATCTTCCTCCCGCCTGACGCTCTCTGAAGTCACACCAGCTGCCATCTCCCCTCGCCTATATGTTCAGTTGCTTTAATAATGCTCATGTCCTCTAGCAGTGCTTCTAGTCTTCCATTTGGCACTAACCCAGATTTATTCTTTTTTAACAAAACTGCTTTCCCTATTTAAAAGAGAAATCAGTTCTCTTTCCATGAACTTCTATCACAATGCATTGCCATGACATATCAAAGGTTAACAATGGCACCTGAGTGCTAACAGGGTGTTCCAAAGCTCCACATGCTCTTTTACTATATTAATCTACTATATTACTGATTTTAATGACTAACTGGCAGGTCTCTAATAGCTCAGCTTTATCCTCTCTCCTGTACAGATATAGCCATACCACACTTGATAAGCACATTTACCACACTTAATAAACACATTTAAATGTCTTGCTATTAAGCCTGTGACTTTATATGTCTATAAAAAATGAATATTAAGATAAAAATCATCTGTTCTTCTCCTTCCTCAAATATAATGGCAAATATGGCTTATTGTGGATTGTGGGTTTGGGGTGGGTTGTGGATTGTGAGTTTCCTCCTTTTCTATCACACCTACTCCTAAAGCACAGTATCATCTGCTGGACAGTATCTTCCCCTTTCCTACAAGCCTCCTGGTTTTCCTTGTGTCCTTTTTCAGGTGACTATTCACCTACAAGGTGCTGAACCATGCTCCTACAAGATTTAGTTCCTTGCTCGGGATACTCATTCCTGATAGTCTGATTAATCTTGAACTTGAAAAAATGTCAAGTTTCCCCGCACTCCGGCCCCTGAGCCGGTGGTACAGCTGACAGCAACTCATCCTCGCTTTCCTGCACTGCGGGGACTTCACTGACACCCGCCCTGCTCTCCTTCTCAAATGTCTAACTCCTTTTTTTTGCACTGCTTAACCACACAACACGTTATTAATAACTTATGGCAGGGCTGACTTTAGATAAGGCAGGTCCCAAGCAATGGGACCCGATGCAATTCTGTACAAAGAAAATTCTTCCCTTTCTGTGGACCCATCGGCTCACCCTGCTGCCTAATACAGGAGCTAATTACCACAACCGCAGAAACTCTGTGCAGGCCCTCACCCCTCAGCACACGACAAGACTGATATCCTTCGGTGCCAGGAAAGTATCAAAAAAATGAGAATTATAAATACTAAAACAGAAAATTTTGCCCGCACTTCGTAAACCAGGGCAGCTCCAAGGCCTGAATTGAACCATTCCATACCAAAACATTAAAACAAAACAAAAAAAGTGCTTTAGATTCAGCTCAAAAAGTAGCATTTAGGCTAAAATAGCCAAACATATATTCTAAACACATCACTCTACGGATAACTTTTTTCGGAAACCAGAAGTGTCAAATCCTGCTTGAAGTAATTTTTGTGCTGTAACTGAATATAGACAAGGAGGAACACATCTGGTGCCTGGGCTGTGCAAACGTATTTATAATTAAGTAGAATTGAATACCAAAATCCAGCAATGATAGAATTCATTAGACTAGTATAATGCTGTATAATTACTCTCTTTTTTTATATCATCCGCTGTATGCTTTAAGAGATCTTTTTACCCATTGATATCAACGTGCTATGACATATTTACATACACCCTGTATAAAAGGCTGAGGAAGTATTAGACATGTCAGAGGATGACATGGAAAGGCGACTGTTGTACAATAACTACACTGTCAGTGAAACAAGAGGAAACTAATTTAAATTCATTCCCTGGCATGTAACTCTACAGATAGGTACTGGATTTACATTTTATAAGGAAAGGTGCTCCTTTCTATAATAGGGAAAAGTCCTAACATGTCAAAATCAACACATCACTTTTTTCCACCAGCACGACTTCCTCAGCGTGCCTGCCTTGCACTACTGGCCCTCCACCAAACACACCATCCACTGATTTCCACACGGACCTTCCTAAGCATCGTCCTTGGGCCTTTCCTCACTGAAACCATCTCCCCGCATCATTGCTCACACCTAAGATTTGGAAAGAACTGCCAGCAGGCAATTGCTCTCTCTGAGCCTCTTCATGACTTCCTTTGCTCTACTTCTTTCCTACCAACCCTGGCCAAGCGTCCCACAACTCCTACCAGACAGCCCAGCCGCCCTCCTGGGCTGTAACACGGTGTGGTGCGTGAAGGTCCTATCAAAGCAGCCAAGTCCCCCAGGCCGCCAGGGAAAACCAGGGACTCCTCTGCCAAGTTTGGCGGTGACAGGAGCTTGGGCTGACAGCAACAAGAGAGGGTTGCCAGACTTCTTTAAAAAAGCTTGTCAGGTACCAAAGAGATTTGCCATCACTGTCCTAATTTTTTTCATGTAAAGCCACCCACTGCCTCACTAAGGCACCTTCCATCTCCCTCTCCATGTACTTGCTTCCCTTCATCGTCCACATAGAGGAGTAAGGGAGCTTGGACTAACTTAAGAGGTAAGTTAGTTGGTGCGGTTGATAGTGCAAATATCCAGGCTCCTCTCGTAGATGGGTTTGTGATTATGCCCACGCAGCCTAGTGACAATTACAGCCTTTGGATCAGGCTCAGCAGGCAATTACAGAGCCAGCGTGGGGCTCGCAGACCGGCCCAAGGGACGGAGTAGCCATCTACCGCTGTGCTGCCTTCCCCCTTCAAACAGCGGCCAGATGCCTACCTGATAATAGCTTTCTCTCCAAAGCTGTAGCGGCAGCCGAACAGGAGACAAGGAAATGCAGACAGATAAAAGCAGTCTGCAGGGACAGCAAAAAGATAGCTCAAACCAATTACGATTTGTACTTATTTCACATCAGCCCACAGGTTTCTAACAAAAAAACAATGGCCCTGACCAGCCACTTCATTTCCAGCCCTCTACTGTTGGTGAAAGTTATTTGAGCTATGTGCCTGCAGGCTCAGGGGGAACTGCTCCACGTTAAATATATATTGAGTTCATAACCAAAATAGTTCCTCTGAAGTGGTATTTTTATTGTAAGCAAAAGCTGCAAAAGTTCACACCTAAAGTGCCTTCAGACAACAGAGAAAAACTGCATTTAGCCCTTGCAAACAGCCAAAAGGAACATTAAAATCATCAAGCCAAAATTTAAAGGATGCGGGGCTGTCTTTTAAAGGGAGAAGGCTTGTGCACAAACGAGAGAATAACATGTTCTTTCTATAAAGTATGGTATGCAGAAAATTCGTCTTTCAGTAGTGACTAATACAATTAAGAAATGCCATATTTTTAACAAGCTTAGGATTCAGAAGTCATGAAAGATATGATGAAAAGAGTATTTTTAAACTCTGCTGGACCAGAACAAAAGTTAGGCTGTAATTTGAAGAAAATTAAAATAAAGCACTTGTTTAGTAAACAAGTGTGCACGAACTGGCTCTTCTTTAATTTTTGTTTTAATAACTTTCTAATTAGCTACATTGACAAAGACATATTTGAAACAGAACTAATTTAAATTTTACATCATATTTCTTTTCTTTCATAAAAAGGATAAAGGAACAACAAAACCACCCTAATAAGCCAAGCAAAATGTTTTTAAAATTCCCAATAAGTAAAACTTCAACAAAGAAACCGTCAGCGATCACCGAGGAAGGATTTTTCAGATTTGCTCTCACATGTAATTATAGGAGAGAACACTGATTACTGACCCAGGTATTCCTGATGCAGAGCAATCAAAACACCAGCATCACAGGAATCCACTTTTACTGCTCAGCGCTTTTTTACAAACGTCCAAAAACATGTGATTAGTCTATTGTGTAAGGAAGGTGTCAAATTCCCAGAAAGATTCCCATGTTTCCGTCGTTTACTCTTAACAGGCACTAGGCGAAAGTATACCTACAAAGTGATCCACGAAACAGCTCTGCTGTTCAAAGGGGGGGAAAAAAAATGGTTTTGGGGAAGCAAAGGGTCCCGCTGCGGGGGCCCCGACCCCGACTCCTGGCAGCGGCCAGGGGCCCCCCTGCCGCAGCCCCTCTCCCGCCAGACGCCTGCGGGGTGGAGTTGGGCTCCACGAACCCGCAGCCGGGTCCGGGCTGGCTGGGAGAGCCCCGCCCGCCCGGGGCCGGAGCCTGCGCAGCGCTAGGCCCGGCAGCTGCCCGGCTGCTGCTGGCAGAGCCATCAGTGCGGCTCCCTCCCAAATACCCTCTTCTCCAAGCAACGCTGGCAGGCCGAGCAAGGAGCAGGCTGAAACATCAGAGGACTTGTGTCCTGGCAACCTGCGGGAAGACAATGCCTCTCCCTGGAGCTCTGCCTCGCACGGCCAGCCACGTCCCTCGGATGCTGTGGGAATGCCTGCTTTTTTCCTCAGGGGAGAGCAAGGGACAAACCATCTTCACAGGCTAAATACAACCCCGGGACCGAGACATCAGCATCCCTCTTAGATCTCTTTTATGCCACGTGCTTTTGAAAATCATTATCGTATCTTTCAAATAACAAAATTAAACTCAGTAGAATTTGCAATGAACAAACAATATGGCTAGTTAAATATTTGCATCTAAGCTTGAAAGCCTGAAATATTCTAGCATGACATCCCGCAACTGGCAATGGCAATGAAAATAAACAAATCAAAAAAGTAAAACCATGTGAATTATCTAGACTTGATATCAGGGACTCCCATGGTGAAATCTGTCTCTAGAGAAAAATATTACATGTTCTGATTTGGTTTTTATTATATGCAAGTGTGGCCTGGTTTGGTGGTTTCAAACACTTTAAAAAAAAAAAAAAAACCAAGAAAAAAAACCAGGAAGGCAATTTCACAGCTAATTAATCCCTGAACTTTCCAAGAAAATGAGAATATAAAAGTCACCCACAAAGGTAAGGGCTCCAAAACTAATATTACCAATATACACCAGTAATTTAAATAATTTGAATTAAAGATTTTAAAGGAACTACTTGCATGCTTAAAGTTCAGTATTTGCATAAGTCTTTGCAAGATCTGAGTAACAAGTCAGAGAATTTGTTTCAAGTTTATCTTAAAGACCTAGAAGGCACCCCAGAAACAGCACTACCATTTAAAGGTTATAACAAACTCATGGAATCAGCATGATTCATATTGATATATTTTAAAGCTTTTTTTCATCCTTTGAAGGGTTTTACAATTATTATGTCAGGAGTATTCCCATGTAGAGAGGCTTGGGAAAAGGAAAAGGATATGGCAGAACACAGAAGAATCGACCAGGCGCAGCATTGAATATTGCACATCATTTATTGATATTTCAGAAGTGCTGCTATTAAAATGCAATTATATTTTTGCTTTGTCTTCATTACAAAATTTTAAAAACGTGAAGGGTACTTCACTGTTTCTCTACTCATTTATTTCCCTAGAAATGCAAGGAAACTCCCAGTCCTTTTTTCTCACACATTGCTGGAGAACATCTTGAAGACCACAGAAAGCCTACACTGAGAGCTCGAACATTTTAAACTGAAGAAGATGGCATCAGCGGTCTTGAACAAAACTGGCATTTCTGCCATGTTAATTGGTCACTAGAATCAAATATGCACTGTACAAAGAAGTTGGTGACTGGAAGCAAATGTTCATTATGCAAAGGAGCTTAAAACTATAAAAGCAAAATCCTTCAAATATTTCCATATCCTAAGTATGCACGTCTCTTTGGTATTTATAAAATAGATGCGGGGAGTCTCAGCATGCAAACACTTAGTCACAAAAACATTTTATGAGATGCCCCACAAAAATTAGTGTTACTTTTGCATAGATTGGTTCTTGGAAATGTACCCAATGAAGTAAAATTAATAATAATGACAGTCTTACCTGGTCCCAGGGACAGATGATTCCTCCAAAACACATAAAGAGATATCCCATGGCAACAAGACATACCCAGACCACCAGAGAAAATATACGAAGCAGCTTCTTAAATACAGGTTCTACGCAGACAAGGATAAATATAGCAAAAAAAATTGCTAGGGCCGTTGGAACAGTTATTAAAAATGCCACATGGTCTTCAATTTCCTGGAAACAGAGGAAAATGAAAAGGAAGTTAAAAACTAATGTTCTTACAGGTCAGACAGCAATAACATACCCTAAACTGATTGCACACGGAGATTTCGGAAAGACAGGGCTGAATATCAAAAGCGAGATGAATCAAAATAGGATTTCTTTCACTGTAAGAAGCTGTTATTTGGAGTAGTAACTTCATAAACAACTATTAACCACACTACTGCATGGTACTTCTTTTACTAAATTAAGGAGTTGAAGCAGATTGAGAAAACTAAATCACACTACAGTGATGCACCAGGCCCGTAGCACTGAGAGAACTAAAAGGCAAACCCAATCTGCAGAAAGTCATAGCCTTTCTGCTCCAGAATTCAAAAAATATCTCTGATAAGTGGTGTGCAGGTGAAATTCAAGCATCCCCACTGAAGATGGCAGCTGTCAGAATGTCTCCCAAATCAACTATGTGTCCATAACTCCATAAAAGCCTTTTTGACAGTGGTATTTGCCAGGTACTATACATTTTGCTTCTGTTTGAAGTATTTATCTGCAAGGATGGGCTCTAGACTCCATATATACATTTTCTCCTAGCAACTGCTTACTTCAGAATGCGCAAACATCACCCAGAGCAAGGACTAGAATCTAACTTGAAGTGAGATTCAGAATAAACAATATTTAAATTTATTTACAGAACTTACATAGAAGTTACTACACTAATATCTTTAAATCATCTAGTGATAGATGCATTAAAAAAGAATAAATATTTGATTTTATATTCCTGTATGTATTCAAAAGTATCTCTGTTTGAAGTACAACAGCACTATATCAAAGTCTGCTCATAGGATCCTTACCCATTCCGGCAGCTGTTATGAATTTTAACAGCCTCATTTGTAGCAACAAGGATTGCAAAAGCAGGCCCCAAATGCTACTGTTGCAACAGTATAAAATCCTCCACTAACCACACACTTCACGCAGAAAAGTCTCATATCCATTTATTCATGCTGGTGAAATCTCGGGAACAATCTGAAAGTACCTAGTTGATGATTTGTAAGACATCTAAGCACAAAGAAATAACATTTCTTTTTTCCCTAGTTTTGTAGTTGCTTCCTTAGTGCCCTGATAAATCTTGTTTATTGATGGGTTTTCAACTTAAATACTTAACAGCTTACTGAAAAGCTTTTTGATGTGACTTTTTTTTCCTTTCTTATGTGTATTAGACTTGCTACAGTTAGAGCAAAACTAAAAATTCACAAATAAATTTGTAAATTTACAAAAGTTTACAAATGCTGCCAGCATTTTTTTTTTGTTTGTTTGTTTGTTTTCCCAGATCTAATAAGTTTTACAACCCGACACTTGCTGTAAGGTTCTTTCCCCCTTCTCTCTTCAAACTCCTTAGTTTTTGCTTGCGGTCCTGACTGCCCTTGTACTGCACATTGCAACACCCACCTGCTGCACCAGGCAGGTCTGCCCTCTCCCCCTTGCTGCCAACCCAGCACCGCCACGCCTGCAGCTACCCCAGCACCCGGCAGCCCCGCGCCAGGAGCCACTCGTACACCCAACCCCGCGACCGAACCGCAACCAAGAACCCCCGTATCTCAGCAGAAGAGGAGAGGCGCAGGTCCCCCTCTCTGCAGAGCGCGTTAGCCGAGGCTCTACTCTGTGCTGACACCGGCAGGTTCACACCAAGAGGAAACACCATGATGCAGGTCCCCATCTTCTTGTGCAGACTGCAGATCATCTTTCACGCACCCTACCCTGCCTGACAAAAGGCAGCTCATCTTTCAACTCTTCTTATTCCTTCTTCCCTTTTAAATTTACCAAGTCACACATTGAAGCAATTACTATTGCAGCACTGATGATCGGGATATAAGCAAAAGAAGAGTCGAGAAACTGTAAGTGATGGTGCTATCTTTGAAATGCAACCACTAATCTTCCAAACATTAAATACACACATTAAGGCTTTCAAGCACTCAGGTAGTCGTACTGAAAACGACTTTATGGGCTTAAAGTTAGGCATAGAGGTAAGTGTCCCCATGAGTACAGAGCTGTATGAAGTAAGATACGTGCAACCTTGCATAGTAAGAGACAGAATATAAAACCTAACTGGCAGTAGTAAGAGCTACTGATTTGTGTCTGTGAATTTTGTGATTTTTGATCATTCCCATATCTGAAATTTGTTTCAGTGAATTGATTTAGTAATGTCACAACCATTGCCAGCCCAGATAACACCAAATGCATTTAATTTCGACCTTTGACTTCTGCGCTTCCAGGTGGGATCGCAAAACTCTTGTTACAAGGTCAGAGGAATTAGTCCCTTCACTGGTGACAGGACAACTTTACGTCCCTTGCACCATCTGCCATGCAGTCAAGGTTGCATCACCGAAGGAACCTGCAAGCTCCTGGAGGCAGCCAGGACTCAGGAAAACCACACATTTAAATGATGGCAAATAGGTATTTCAGTGATAACGATCATGCTACAAGTATACTAGCGAGAACATCCACATGCACTTCAACAGCACTCTTCTCCATTTCAGTAAAAAAAAAAAAAGTATTGTGCTTTCTAGGACAATCTTGCTTCATAACAAATCAATGTTTTTTTAGATTTCAGTTTAGAGCATATATATGGTCACATAGCTACATATTTCTAGATGTATTCTACCATTAGATCAATCCATCAAAATCTTTGTTCCAAATTAACAGCTAACCAGTCAACTTCCTTTTTTAAAGCGTACACTGACCTCAACACTTAGCTGAGCCATTTTGATCCCTAAATCTAAAATTTTATCTCTGCTTTCTCCCCTTCTCTGGTTGCCTATTGCATAATTTTGCATTTTGTTTTAGTATAAACATATGCAGGAAAAAAAATAGACCACAATGTATCAGCTCCTCATCACAGGTAAGTGAATGCAACCTCACTGACTGCAGGGGGACATCACTCCTCTGAGCTGACGACAAAACAACTTGCTCCCGATGCCGCAAGCTGCTTGCAGCTGTGTGAATTCTGAAGTAAAATTGAAATTTAAACACAGAATAGTATACACATTCAGCAATTAAAAATATATGAGAAAACAATTGTTATTACAATTTGAATCCTTTCCAGAAAGCCTTAATGTGTACAGGGGGATTTTTCACAATTCTGCCTGTAAAATACACGTTAATGTCAGGTCAACAAAAGCAGGCCTTGTGAGGCAAGGGTTTATTTTGGAAACAACTTTTAACAATATTTTCCTATTACTTCAGAGGAGCTAAATGTTTATGAAATTGTAACTTGGAGAGCAGGACATTTAAAACTTGTAGCTTCCTGATCAATATTTGCAATCATCAGTGTGCTTAGCAGGCTAAAAGATGATGTTGGATACCCAGACAAATCCTGAAGGCTAACTGTTCTGTTTCCCTAACCATTTCCCAAGGAGGTGGGGGAAAAACAAACAAACAAAACACTTTCCTTCTTTTTTTGTTGCTAGTCTCAGAAATTAAAATACACCAGAGCTAATGGAATTAAAATATCAGCATGACACTTTCAAACATAATGGCTAAGCCTGCAATACATGGATTTTGCCTGACAGCTCTGTCTTCCTGACTGTTTTCTATCTTGCTGTCTTTTAATTACTGAAGAAATTAAAAAGCCTACTGTTAGAAATTTTTCCAACCCCCATAAATTCTTCAGCAGAGTGTGATAATCTTATCACCACTAAAATCTGAAGAATCACTTTCACTCATCT
The DNA here is from genome assembly GCF_964195595.1 of Calonectris borealis. NCBI lineage: Eukaryota > Metazoa > Chordata > Aves > Procellariiformes > Procellariidae > Calonectris > Calonectris borealis. The sequence continues at coordinate 79,689,370 of NC_134313.1, read as the reverse complement.
TTCCAAAGCCCACAACCTTCCCTCATTCTACATCCTCTTTACTTTTCCAGATAATGCCATGCCCTCAGATTAATTTTAAACAGCAAAACTGCTGTACAGTACTTCACTGTTTTATATAAAACCATACAGCTTGACAAAGTACCCTATAAAAATGAACAAACCAGCATTTAAAATACCAGTTTTAGCATAAAATCTTTTACCATGGTCCCCCATTCTTTTGGTACGTTTTCCTTTATTCTTTTCATGTACTGGAATTTGACAGCAGTCTATATACAGAGGACTCCTGCTGGGATCTGAAACACCATACGCTTTGAATTAACTTGAACCATTTACTATATTAAATTCCTACTAAAATCACTTTTTGCTGAGATCAGTGAAACACTTTAAATGTAAATATAAAAACAAGTGAGTAATCTTCTTCAGACATTAGAACTATGTATGATTTCATACCTCTATTTTCAAAGATATTAAGTGTTAAAAAAAAAATGTTACAGGGCTCAAGGATTACTAACTTACTGACCTCTCTACCAAAACAGGACAACATCTTCCTTTAACCAGACTAACTGACTGAAAGAATTTATAGCAAAAACTGCCCATTTTTCCTGTAAAGCCTTTTCCAGGACTTGAGAGAATTAGAACGGTTTTCAGAAGACATATCATCACCCTTCCCTTCGTAAAAGTGGACAGCATTTCAGTTCTCTAACACCTCAAGAAATAGTTCTCTACAAAGCCAAAAAGCTGCAAAAGTCTTCTGGCTACTTATGACTCTCACCCCATGGTTTTATATTTTAGTGAATTTGCTTACGGCTGACTGCACTGTGTGCCATCTGCTAGACAGCTGGAAAAATCTCCATTTTATTATGAGGTGTCGTGCCCTGCTCCTGGCCAAGTAGCTGTACAGCTTCATCTAAGACCTCATCGTTTAGGACAACAACTGAAAAGCTTTGGCCCGCCACCTCAGATTTCTTTTCCATCAATTCCATCATTATTAGTCCATCTTCACTGCAGAAATGGCGCAGTGTCTTTAAGGCCAGATGCTGTTTCCAAGCCCACATGGTATTTTCTGAATCCACAACTTAGAAAAACTCCTCTGCCTTTCGTGCCCACCATATATCTTTCATAACACAAAGCTTTACTTGTTTTTCTTGCTTAGCTGCCTGGTTAGAAGCTTTCTCATGTGCCTTTTTTTTAAAAGCTTTTATTGAGCTTTGTGCAACGTGTTCAAGGACACTAGCAGAAAATTAATTGAACTGTACCTTTTAATCAAGCTTTCCTGAAGTTTGTGTCAACGAAGCTTTTGATTTTCACTAAGGCCCTATGTAATTGCATGCCTGAGATTTTTTCCCTCTGATTCAGCATTCCCTGTTTGGCTTGGTAGATCAATGGTAACAGCATCAGACTCAAATCCAGTTGTTTCATGATGACTGTTGTCTTGAGAAATTCAGTTCTCTCTATTAATGAGTCTGATGTGCAGTCTACACTGTTAGCACACGGTGATATTTGACTCCTCACTAGTCCACAATCAGTCCAACAATTTGTACATCGCATGTATCAGGTAATTCTGACCGGCATTACCACTGTCAAGTTGCTGCGTGATGTCATATGTAACCAGCAAGAAGCAGTTCTGCAGTCATGGCCAGATTCTAGATCATTTTGTATTTGTTAGTATATTGTGGCACTATTAAAGTAGTAAGACTTCATTCAAATCCTTCAGATGACATTCTGGTCACCTGGAGCCTCTCCTCAAACTTGAAAGTCGTGAACAATGTGCGCTGTAAAATCCCCTCCGTATGAGAATTGTGGCATTTTGCAGCAGTGCAGTAATTCTGCTGAAATCAACAGGAACTGTTCTTTGACTTTACAGGGTCTGTCCTAGTGAGCACACAGGACTAACAGTGACAATACAGTGACCAGCCACATAGGTATTGTGAACACCCTTCTGACCACCTATGTGCTTGACTACAGTGCCAAGCACTTTTTGCCGGTGGATTCTTTTTAGCGAGTCCAACTACATATAGATGTTCTTCATCTTCTCACTTACCCAGTAGAAAACAATTGCAGCCAGATTTTTCCAAGTTTGCCTGATAGCCATGAGCAAACCTCGCCTGCCTCACTGTTGCAGCAATGATTACCAGGAGTCTGACATACCAGAGATCACAGACTTCTCTGCTTAATGCAAAAACATCAGGCCTCACAGAGGGTTTGGGAAGGCTCCTTGGAGGTGCTGAGGATGAGTCAAAGGCCATGGCTGCTGTGCACATACCAGTAACATAAGGAAGGTTAAAAGAAAAGTTCTGGAGGCAAAATATTGGTTGCTAGTAAAGAAGCAGAGAACTATGGTAGCATTCCCAGAAATGCTCCCAAAACGAGACAGGTTGACAAAAAAAAGTTCAATAAGCAACTAAGAAAATGTGTTAAAAAGGAAATTCAAAGAAACAGGGAAATTTTGGGAATAGGGAGGGAGCCCCTAGAAGGTAGCTTAATCTAAACCAGAAAAGAATGAGTTTGCTGGCACTTCAGAGGTCGTAGGAAAACATTCAAACTGAAGAGGTTATAGAAACATAGTACGTGGTTTAAGAGAAGCAGTAATGTCATGGAGACCTGTAATTCTCAACTAAAGTAAGGGACAGAAGTTGATTAAACTCAAGCAAGAAGGAAATGGCAAAGAAAAGCCAGAACAGACAGATTTCTTTTTAAATATTTTGCAGAGAAATAAAACACCCATGTGAAAGCATACTTTCTTCTATATAAACACTAAAAGCCTAAGAAGCTAGATGGAAGAACTAAAATGCCTGTTGTTAAAACAACATTATTTACACAATAGTCTTACTGAAAACTTGGTGGAAAAAAAGACCATCAGCAAAATACTGAAAAAGCAGAAAAGACTGAAAGCCATACACTCCAGCAGGGATTGAAGAAAGGCTTGTATTAACAATGTAGGAGAATCAACAAATAGCATAAAGTCCCTATGAACCAAAAAACTAGACTGAACAGCAAAGGCTTATCAAAATAAATGACCTAGAGGACTGGTCATCCAACCAGGACGGAAACTATTTGAGATTCTGTGAAATGCAGAAGAAAACACAACAGGTCAAGGGATACTTCAGTGACTCCCAGCTAGACTGGCTAAGGATCGCAACAGCAGATGGAAGCGGAGATCACTGTCTATGTTTCATGCACAGCTGAAAAACAAAAAAAACCAAACAAACAAGCAAACAAACAAACAAAAAAACACCCATACAAAAAAACCCACTCAATCTGAGCTCAAGAAGTGGAAAGAACCTGGTTCATAAAACATTACTATTGAGGAGCTGCTTTATAACAATGACAAAGCTTGTTAAGCAAACAAATGAAAAACAAAACCCAAACACTAAAATTGAAAGGGGGAGCTAGAAGCTTACAGATTAAAATCCTTGTAGATGGCATGAAGATGCTGTAAAACTCAGAGGCACAGGCCAAAAGCTAATCAATTCCCCAAAATGACTTGAGAAAGACCGAAACACAACCAGAATGCCTGAACAGCCAAGCAGTGAAGCTTCTAAAAACTATCTTTCAAAAAAAAAAAGGGGGGGGATAATAAAAAGGATCATAAAATTTATCAGGATTAATATAAAGACTCAATAATGCAGGTCAAGAAAAGAGCTTGAGAAGTCATTTTTAAGAGTATAAAAATAAGTAGTATATTCTTTTTGAAACTTAATCAGGAGTTGGCAGCCTGCTAAAGGGCTTCTAAGCAAACAGATGATGCAAGTATTAAAAAGAACAGTTAGAGAAGAACAGACTGCAGCAGAACGGGGTTGGGTTTTTTTTGTATCTGTGTTCAGCGTGGGGTAATTCTCATTCCAGAATATTCTATACAGGGGGAACACTTCAGAAGATCTGTCTCAAATTGAAGTATCGCCAGTATAAGGCATTACAGACAAAAACAAGAACATAAAATGTAAGAAGAATCACCACAAGCAGATAAGAGTTCACCAGAAAGGGCCAATGGGACTCAAAGGAGATAGAGCTAAAACTGTAGTAACATGTAACCTCCACCCAAAAGTGCCCCAAAGACAGGAATGTGATGCGACATCTGTCTCTCCTGGGAAAATTTGTTAAAAACAAAGGCCCCAAAGTGCCCACAAAAGTCCTCAGGAATCCTAGGGTATATGTTGTTCAGCATATCCATAAACAATTTGGGAAAAGGGGTGAATGGCAATCTGTCAAAGATGAGGGCCAACTATGAAGAATTACAAAAGCATCTCATAATAGTCACTACTGAGCAAGCAAATGGCAAATGAATTTCAGTGGAGATGTATGTGAAGTGATGCAGCTCAGACAAAACAATCCTAATTTTATACACATGAAAACAGGCTCTTGGTTGACTATTAACACTTAGAAATTAAGATATTTGCTGTTTATCGTAGGTAGAGCCATGAAAACATCACTTTGGTGCTCACTAGCAGTCAAAAAGCAACCCAAAATATGGAACATAGGAAAAGAATAAACAAGAAAGAACATCATGATGCCACCTCAATGCATGATGAACGCGCTAAACAATTCTGGTCCTACCACCACCACCACTTCCAAATTAATACAAAAGAACTGGGAAAGATAGGTTTCCAAGGACAGTCAAAGCTGCAACACAGTGGCTAGATACTGATGGAGTAACATTTGTTTTTAAGGCTTCTCTTCTCTGCATGGAGTGAGTCCTTTGATACAGCTCTTTTGATTTTTAAAGGTAGTGTCCATCTCAGACCAACAGGGAACAACCTCCACTGGAGCTGCCTGCATGCAAATGTGTAGCTGGGGAACCCCATGAGTCTGTGACCATTCCTACTGTATCGTATGCCATGGGATAGAGGACAGACACCTATATCTGCCAAAAACATAATTAGCAGAATCAGGGTGTGTGTGCTTGTATACTTTATGTACATAAATATGCCCTGTGCAACCCCACGCACCCAACCTGAATGGTGAGCAGGTTTTCCTATTTCTTTATACATTCTCATTTGCCACATTGGCAGTTTTCTCTCTCTTGATTTATTTTCCATCGATTTGTACCCTCTCATCTTGTTAACCACATGTCATAAAAAATCTGTCAGTGCATACAACCATTTATTTAATAGGCTGGGGTTCAGAGGGCCCACAGCGGGTCAAGGAACGGGACTGTCATGCCTTTTGGCCACCCAGCACCATCTCAATCCTCTCCGGCTGGCAATTATCAAAAGCAGCTCTATTTTAAGACATTTAACAGCCTAAAGAGAAGAACAAGATGGTCCAACCCAGTTACTAGTGTCTACAACAGTCAGCTGGTGCACTTATAAAACTGTCCTACCCGGTGACACTAGCTGGCAGCCACAGAAGATAAACCATGTCCCAGAGAGCAACGGCAGTTAATTACATTCTGCTCCCTTAAGTGTTCTCTTCAGAAGAGGGCTGAAACAATACGCAGCAAAGTGAGCAGAAGTTTGTACTTTGATGAAACTAATTATTTCAGGCTCCAGAGCTAATTAGCACCTACTCATATCAATTAGATTATTTTTAATGTAAATGTAGTGATCAACGTATCCTTCCTGCATGCTTTATTCTATGTGTATTAGTTCTGAATTCCTCTCCAAAAATATGGCTTAATAACTAGCTTGTTTTCCAGATGTTCTCCACATCTTTCTCCTCTTACTATTAAAATAATCTTAAAGAAACTCTCCAGTAAACACAGCTATTTATGCAACATCCCAAAATGTGGACACACGAAGATAAATAGAGTAAAACACTTATGAAAAATGTATGCTTTGCAGTTAAATATATTCAAAATACGTCATTGTTGAAAGAGCTCCAACAGTTAAACATTATGGATAATAACTTACTTCACAGGACTCAAAGACAGGTTTTTCAGATTAGCTGCACTGTAACACATATTACAAGTGAAATTATGGCCTTCCTTGTACCCATATAGACCCAAGGAAGTCAGAAATACTGAAGCACTCGTTCGATTCTTTCAGTATTTAATACTGACAGTTACATACCTTGGCTGTCACTTTTAAATCGAAGCTAAAAGGTGGCTTACCCTCACTATTTTACTCCTGACATAATAACTTAAGAATCTGGCTGTAATAAAGAAAAAATGTCAAGATGGAACTTGCTTAAAAGTAAGGATCACAAAATTTGAACGAGGGAGCACACGAGTTTCAGCACGAGGAAACAGCGCTCATTTTAAAGGTCTGTTTAATGAAGCAAAAGGTAAGCTTAGGCTTCTTTCTCTACCGGGTCTTTTAAAAATACATTTTGCAAGAATATTCCACAGATTTAACGTATTGGCATAATAAGGTACCATGAAAAATAGTTTTAATATTGAAAAGTCATACTGTCATTGTGTAATTATTCTTCAAGTTTTTCCTAAGGTTTTGCAGTTACTTACTAAACACAGTTCTTATCGCAGAAAAGGTTCTTCAAGTTTACTCCCCTAATGACACTTTCCACACTCTCATACGTGTCTCAGTTCAACTGACTTCAAATCAAAGAGATTTCTTACTTCATTTTTGACTCCAGGATCAGGCTCACGTTCTGCAATGGGTATCACTTCTATAATGATAAAATTTCAAATAAAGGTAGCCAACATGTTAACTTACATTTGAAATACAACCTTGCCAAATAACATCTCTATAAAGGAGCAAAACTTCAGACGCATTCATAGGAAATAGAGAAAAAAAATTTCTGCAAATCCAGGCACTTCTATTCAGTGCTAGCTGAGGGCTTATTTAACCAGTACTGTTACCCCATATCATTCAGGCACAGGCAAGAAAATATTAAAAATCAAAGAAACCAAAAACCACCTGGTAAATTGTTTTAGTGTTAAACAGACATCACGCCACTTGAAGAAGTGTCTAAAATCCCACCATCTACCAGTGGCTTGGAAATTGCCTGGACTCACTGGGGCAGAAAACAAGCCAACTTTCTGGCACAAGCTAGTGGGGTGCCAGCGGGGATTACAGGACCAGCTACTGGTCTGGCCAACCTACCACCTCCTAGGTCTTGACCAGGGTAGACTCTGTTCAGACCACCATGCCACTAGAAAGGACCCCCATAGTGGGCTGCATCAAAGAAAGGGAATCCATCCACCTGCCAGGGTATATAAAGCAAGAGGAGCGACTTATGAGGAGCGGCTGAGGGCACTGGGGTTCTTTGGTCTGCAGAAAAGGAGGCTGAGGGGAGACCTCATCGCGCTCTACAACTACCTGAAAGGAGGTTGTAGCGAGGTGGGGGTTGGTCTCTTCTCCCAAGTAACGAGTGATAGGACCAGAGGAAATGGCCTCAAGTTGCACCAGGGGAGGTTTAGATTGGATATCAGGAAAAATTTCTTCACCAAAAGGGTTGTCAAGCCTTGGAACAGGCTGCCCAGGGAAGTGGTTGAGTCACCATCCCTGGAGGTATTTAAAAGACGTGTAGATGTGGCGCTTAGGGACATGGTTTAGTGGTGGACTTGACAGTGTTAGGTTTATGATTGGACTCAATGATCTTAAGGGTCTTTTCCAACCTAAATGATTCTATGATTCTATGAGAGCAGGAGCACTAGCAAGCACATGCTGAGCCAAGTTCAAAGAGCATCTGTTTTCCTAACACACCTCTCAGGAGAAATAAGGTGTCCGAGTCTTCAGCCTGAATTCAGTCTTGCTGGAAAAGGAGCTGGGGGAATCAGTCCTCCTAGGATTTTCCTGCAGGGCTGACCACAGTACTAGCAAATTGGAGACATGGATGGGGAAATTTTACCTGGAATGGAAGGACAGCAATCCCACTTACCCAGTCAGTGGGCAGGTCCACTGTGCATGCCATAGCATTTGGGTTTTTCAAGAGGTCCCACAGCACGCAGTTCAGCCGCCTGAGGAGGCAGGTGGAAAAAGCAAGTTCTAACTACTTTTGCAAACCCCAGTGAGTGGCTCTGAAAAGCCATCAGTCCACATGGGATCTCATGGGACTATCCAGTGATCAAACACTAGACTGGTTGCACCTGAAGCTATAAGGGAAACACATCTGGGCCAGAGCACATCTTACCCCATCTGCCCTCTGGAGCACACTCTGAGAATACAACCAGAAGCCATTGCTCCTGCACTCTGCAGCACATCTTACAGGTTAGAGAAACTTCAAAACTGGAACCACGGATGGTGGAAGAAGTGGATGCTCAGACAACAGACCTGAGGGCAAGGCTGAGAGGCCAGTGGTGATGGGTGCTGCTTCCTCGGCTTCTCCCAGACACAAGTCTGGAACAGGTTCTCACCAGGAACAGCAAGGGACTTTTATATCACATAGGCACCATTAAGAACAAGAGTTCTGTTTAGGGAGAAGAGATAAAGAAAATGTTTCTATACAAGTTGGAGAAACAGACAACTGGGAGGATAAGTGTAGAGACAGCCTCACACTCCTCTGCACAGATGGTGCAATAGTCCCTTGAATTTTCAGCATCATCTGAATAAGGTTCAGTGTCCGGGGGTTGCTTATTCAAGATACAAAAATAAAAGATCTGGAGAAAGAAATGTGTGGAGCTGTTTTTTTTCAATAGGATCAGGCGTGATGCTCAAAGAAAAACAGAGAAGGCAGGGAAAAGGGGCAGAACTGTGCTAATTCGCTTATTGTGGGGTCCAGATCCCCAAAACCAGAAGTTTAACCTGTTGGCATCTTCTCATCGTCACATATCAATAAGGCCTGAGGTGACTCAGTTCTTCTGAAATATGCAGAAGCCACTGTGGCAGCACTTAGCTTGTTTGGGACTACAGCTTGGCTATGACTGGGGATGTAGGCACAGGATGAAACACTACTGGTGTTCAGCTGCACTTTGTTCTCATGATGCTGGCACAGCCAGCCACTCAAGAGATTTGCAGATCACTTCTATCTACGTTAAATGTCCATGCCGCCATCAACTTGGAGTGATGCACGGTGCAGTCTGGAAGATTCCAGTGACTGCTACCATTATAACGAGGAGAAGTTTTCTTATTTGCAGCATAAACATAGGGACAGTGATCTCTGGTTAATGTCCTTAATCTAGGAGACCTCTTGAAGGCTCAACCAAAGAAAGCTATTCACCATTTTTATAGGAGTTATAAGATCCCCACAAATGGGTCAGATATCTTTGTCCGCAACAAAGAACTTAAAACCAATTAAAAAATTTTAAGCAAGATAAGCAGACAGGTATTCACAGGTCCAGGGCAGATCCACTATGAAGTTACCAATACATGATTTGTGAATCCATATACCTGGCTTGATACTGATAAAGACAGCAGACAATCGTAGCCCAATCCATCATCTGTCTTATTCCCATTGCACCTCAGTAAACACAGCTCTAGTCAGTACGTTATTTGTCATTTTTGTCAGCTGCAGGAATGATTAGGAGTTGTGGATCCACCGTTTTGAGTCACAATTTCTGATATTAAATAAGCTTTCCATTGCCAGGGTATCCACAAAACTTTAATTTATTAAGATTACAGTTCAAGGCTAAGTATTTTTCCAACATAGCCATACCTATGGGTTCATCCAGTTCTTATTCAGCGATCAGGTTATTCAATATGAAGAATGAAACAGAGGTATGCAAAGTGAGGTTGCTACCGGCACCTCATTATCTTGATGGCTCTTTGTTTCCAGGCTTGCTAAGGAAACAAATGGCAAATGAGACAAGCTCTTAGCAGCATTAAAAGTAACCACAGATGTACTGGGAGTGTCATTAGCAAATGAAACAAGAAAAGGCCCAGACTGATGTAGTACCAAGGAATGAAACCAAACACAAAGCTAGGCAATTCCTGCTTCAGACAGGAAGGTGCAGCAACCTTTACAGGCCTGTCTAAAGAGGTAATACTGGCTACAGAAGTCATGCTCAGACAACCAAAGATACTACTGGAAGGAACATTTGGCAGGGACAGCAATATCCTGAGACTGTATCAAATAGCCAGCAACTATAGCTGCCAAATAGCCAGCAACTATAGCTGGAAGAATATATTGTAATATTATGGTGCCTAGAGACAAGAAAAAAAATTAGAAACATAGGATTTCCTCATGGAACATTTTTATAGGGGACTTGAAAGCAGAACTGTATGCTCAATTATAGCTGGAATTATGGAAAGGAAAGGCATTATAAATACACTAATGTTTGTTTTGAATTCTTCCTCATCTTGGTAGTAGCAATAATCTGGCAGAATGAGTTTAAGAAGAGGTAGGATACCTCCTGGGCACAACCACCACAGCATCAAGCATGCAAACAACCCTGTCTCTGCTTGTCCTTCAATTAGTGAGGATTTTCCTACTTCATTACCTCTGCTGTGACTTAACTTTCTTTGTGGGGGAATGGATATGCTGGAGTTTGAAAACAGTATAGCAGATGCTTTGGCTCACTTTCAGTCTGCAAGGATTCCAAGGAATGCTTTCAGACCTTGGGTATTCTTGGACTTTGGGAAGACAGTTGGTGCTCTTGAACCAAAAAAAGCTTTAAAAACACAGGGCTGATCTCAAAAGATTTCCAAAAATTGAGAGTACAAGTGAACTTACAATATGACTGTATTATTCTATGCAATTAGGTTATAACAGAGCATCTCACGAATAGGGATATAACATCACCACAACGTCAGTGTGGTGACCTTTCGGTGTGGACGGATGACTTTTTCAGATCCAGAGTACTGATGAGAACATTACCAGAAGCATGCAGCAGACGCCCTTATGCAGACACCTAATCACTTGAGACACTGCGATGAGAATGATGGAACATGTCCCAATCAAGTTGGGCGGGAGTGTTGATCTGCTCAAGAGTAGGAAGGCTCTGCAGAGGGACCTGGACAGGCTGGATCGATGGGCAGAGGCCAACTGTATGAGGTTCAACAAGGCCAAGTGCCGGGTCCTGCACTTCGGCCACAACAACCCCAGGCAACGCTACAGGCTTGGGGAAGAGTGGCTGGAAAGCTGCCCAGAGGAAAAGGACCTGGGGGTGCTGATTGACAGCCGGCTGAACATGAGCCGGCAGTGTGCCCAGGTGGTCAATAAGGCCAATGGCATCCTGGCCTGTATTAGGAATAGTGTGGCCAGCAGGAGCAGGGAGGTGATCGTGCCCCTGTACTCGGCACTGGTGAGGCCGCACCTCGAATACTGTGTTCAGTTTTGGGCCCCTCACTACAAGAAGGACATGGAGGTGCTGGAGCGTGTCCAGAGAAGGGCAACGAAGCTGGTGAAGGGCCTGGAGCACAAGCCTTATGAGGAGCGGCTGAGGGAACTGGGGTTGTTTAGCCTGGAGAGAAGAGGAGGCTGAGGGGAGACCTCATCGTGCTCTACAACTACCTGAAAGGAGGTTGTAGTGAGGTGGGTGTTGGTCTCTTCTCCCAAGTAACTAGCGATAGGACAAGAGGAAATGGCCTCAAATTGCGCCAAGGGAGGTTTAGACTAGACATTAGGAGAAATTTCTTTACTGAAAGAGTGGTCAGGCCTTGGAACAGGCTGCCCAGGGAAGTGGTTAAGTCACCATCCCTGGAAGTATTTAAAAGACGTGTAGATGAGGCGCTTAGGGACATGGTGTAGTGGGCATGGTGGTGTTGGGTTGATGGTTGGACTCGATGATCCCAGAGGTCTTTTCCAACTTTAATGATTCTATGATTCTATGATTCCAAAGCTACTTTTTCCACATAGATTTGAAGACTTTTCCCCCTCCATTTCAGGATGAGATTCTGATCGTGGAAATTTGGAAGGGTTTGTCTGATGTCTAGTTTTTACCAGAAGCAGCAAGGATTTCTTTTAGACAGAGTAAGACCAATTAGAGGGAGGGAGGATTTGCTGTCATTCTGACCAAGGGCCCAAAGAAATGGCACACCCCAGTTCAACCCCCAGGAGGCTTACAGGACTCTTCTGATCCTCTTCTCTTTGCACAGAGACAGTTCCCTGCCAGCCAGGTTGGCAGCTTAATGTGTCTTAATGTGTTCCTTCAGAATGAGGCAGCTACCTCTACTTCCATGCAGGATCAGCTGAAGGTAAATTCAGTTAGTCTGATGCCAGAAAACCAGTTCCTGCAGAATGTACATCTGCCATGTTGCACATTCACCTCCCTACTTAATTGTACTCCCCCTTTAAGAATGATTGCCTACTCCCATTTCTGCTACAGAAGGTATTTGGGCATGTCAGTGATGTAGGTGTGCAGCCAATCTTTAATTTCTTGGATTTATGAATCAGTAGAAAGGTTCAGGAATCATAACTGAGCCTACCAGCATGATAATGAACTTTTCAGGAACTTTGAAGAAGAGGCTGAAGTAATATCTCTGCTTCACAGACAATGATTAGGCAGCTAACCCAAAGCCATCTCATGGTGCTTTAGAAGAGGGAAGGCATCAGAATGCCCCATTGTAGAAGCACTTTTCACTCAACACATGCTCCACTTGGCCAATGATATCATCAAGAAGCATGCAGCTCCACATCAACGTCAACACATCGACAACCACATCTTAAGAGCTTTACCAGGTCACATGTAGCAGCAAGGATCCGGGACAGAGATAAGGGCTGCAGACTAGTGTTAAAGGTAAACACCACATAGCAGGCTTGCAGTCTTTGAGCAAAGGGCACGGGCCAGTCTAAAAGAAAACACGTATATCTGGCAGCAGATTGGTAGACCTTGAGTTTTGGGAAAAGGGACAGAAAGAAGATCTTGACAGACTTAGGTCTTCTCCCACTTACGCTACAAGTGCTAAAAGATTCTGATATCCCTGAACTGTAGGTTTTTATTGAAGCCTGTATCTATGGACTGGGCACTCTTCATGTCTAGAAAATACATGGACAAAGGAAAGTTATGGCCTTCCAATAAATTGTACAATTTGGGTGTCATCTTACAATTTACATTGTAAATTGTACAATCTGGGGTGTTTTCAGTCAGAGTTTTGTTTAACCATGTAATAAACAAAACATCACAACTGCAGATATTTCAGACACACTCACATTTTACATTATGAATTTAGAAATGGCATTTTTTTTTCTCCTACAAATTGCAGTTATAATAGATATGCTCTGGCCAGAGACAAGACTGTTTTAGATACCACTAAAAATGGTCATAAGTTTTTAGTACTAAAAAGGGAGAGGGGGGCAAATAATGAGTTTGTCTACATATTATATTGAAAGAACAAGACAATAACGAGACAAAATGAAGCTAACCTCTGGCATTTCTAAGCACTGGAAGGCTTTCACAGCTTTGGGAAAATAATTTACTCTCTATTGATTAAAGCAGCAGCTAAAATGGATGACTGATCTCAGTTTGAGAGTTTTCAGTTCACAACAGGTACAGAAAAATACAGAGGATACTTTGACACAGGAAATTCAAAGGTTGATACTATCACTGCATTATTTAAAACTCCAAGCTCTGAATGATCATCTTTCAAGCAGACTTTGGGAGTCTTATATCTAGTGTTTGAGAAGATAGGGTGCTTAATTCCAAAGGTCAAAATCACAATAATTTTCTGAAACAAACAAAAGCAAAATCTCCCAAGAAACCTCTCTCAGTAACGATAGCAGTACATTGTCTGAAAGAAAAGAAATCAGATTTCCAGGCACACTTTGTAAGTAATCTTCTTTACTGTAATTTTACAACAGCTTTTATAAATTTTTCATCTGAAATCAGGAAGGCTACAGCTCGTATTCTGACAGGTTGAAATAGCTGAGTAAGTGGAATACATCCCCGTGTGGTTGGCTGTGTTTGGGAACACTTAAGAATACATTGCCAAAAAAAAAAAAAAAGGCAACTCAGACATTACAGTGATATATTTTAACAACCAAATAAAAAATTAAAATAGAAGGAAAGCCTCTCACTTCCATTGGTTTCAGGGTTTTTTTAAGAAAGCCTAGAACATAAAGACAGTTCATGCTTCACAAATATCCATTTTTTCCAAACAATGTCTGATCCCCCATTCCACGTTCTAAGCTGTTCTTTGAAGTACAAGTGAGAAATACAAATCGAGTGTTATGGTGAGTCATTTTGGAGTTTTGGTTCCACAACAGGTTTAAGTAATTTTCAGTAAAATCTTAACTGCTTTGTACGAAATCTAAAGGAAACAACTGTTAAGAAAGATTTCCTTTAACTTCAAATGCACAGCACAGACCTACACAGAACTACCCCACGTCACTTCTATTGAGCCTCCTTTACAAAATTAAATCTTCTGTCAAAATAATCGCATATTACTGGATGTGCAAAATAAAGACAAGGATATTAATATTGGTTCTTGTGGCTCAGGCACTCATAACTGCGTGCCCCTTTTATATCATCAGGCACCAAAAAAATGACTAAGATTCCACAGCTATATAAAAAGAGTATTCTTTATTCAGGTGCGGGAGAAACAGACCTAAACTTTCAGGAATATTTTAATCACAAACGCAACCAGAGCTAGACTATAATAAAACGCTTTTAGGTGAAACTCTGGGCAGGGCTCCAAAGGATTCTGCCCAACATCCTGTGGCTGGAAGTCTGTACAGGCAAGCTTTCTCTCTGCCTGAAGTTGCTTTCATCCGTTGACTGGAAACTTGAAGGATGAACCCCACCTCTCTCTCCACTCACCCATCCAGTTGTTAGCCACAGGAAGATAAAGGCTCAGGAAAAAGGTTTTAAAAGCATTTTCTTTCCTCTTCCGGTATGTCTGGAATTCCAAATGCAGACTGAACTATAAAATTCACTCTTTCTGAAGTAGTAACGCCCAGCAAGATTTGGCCAGCTCACAGTTTTGTTTCCATAACTTTCAGCAGTCCTTTGATCTGGGTCCAGTGTTATGCCACTGTTGTTATCCTAAATGATTTACCTCAAGAAATGGAATCACAAAAATAAGCATGTGCAACTTGTAAACAAGCTGTAGATCGTACCATGACCAAAGGGTATGCAATTTAGTGCTAAACACTGTCAAGGCCAAGTTCTGCCGCCTTGACTGTAAGCAAGTATCATGTATGTCTCCACACCTAACTATGCCTCAGCCTTGGTATCTGACGGGCTTCCATTTCCATCATTGGTCCCTTCAGCCCTGATAGACAAGCACCCAAATTAATACACCAGAATGAGATAAGGTGTCGAACCTGTATTTTGTAGACAGAGTTCCAAAATTGAAACATTTAAGCATTAAACAACTGAATTATGAGGCATCACCATTACTGGCCTCACATTAGCTCTTTTACAACTGTTCTGTATTTGGTAGGAATGGCACTTTAAACAAAAAGCTTGAAAAACGATTAACACAAATACCAACAGGAAATAAACCACCAATTAACTCTAAGTTTAGCGAATCCTGCAAGCAGTTCCTGCAGTTTTTAAGACAACAGTTTGGTCATAACAAGCAAGAAAGCAGGATTCTCTGTCTGTTTAAGCAAACACTGTTATGTGCAGTGTCTCTAGAAGAGAATCCATTAGATTATACTAACCTACTTATCCTCGCTCTTAGAGATCACTAGCTCTATTTAATAAACGTTAAGCTTGCCAGAAGACTATCAGAAGAATTTTTTTTTTTTAAAGAACAAGATAAAAAGTCTCAGACCCCTCAAATCCCCATTCTTTACTTCAGAAGTATACACTAATGCAAACAGCCTGCCTCTAATCATTAACAGCAGGAAAACTCTGTAAGGAGCAAGAATTTTACTGCCCTCTGCAGCTTTTCCTTTGCGTTCAACGCAAGGGCAAAACGCCACAGATTTCTGGGTGAGATAAACTGACACCGACTGTCATCTGCCGCTGTGACATATTTTTTCTCCCAAAGGCTGGAAGCCCCGCACTGGACACGCAGAAAAGGTATCCGACCGACCAAACTTCACCTCCCTTAAAAACGAAGGCTGCGCTGCCCCAAACGCTTTCTCGAGAAAATCGGTCAAACGTTAGAAAATGGTATAATGAGGGGGGGAACAAGGAGGGAATGGCGCCTCTTACTTGCCCTAGAAATGTTACTTCAGATACCGGTACGTTCTGCATTTTTGTGCGGCGATTTAAACCCTGCCACTAAAAAGGCCAATACGGCTAAGCTGCCAGTTGGAAGGGAGCAGAGCCAATGAATTAAGTGAATTAAACTCGCTGCGCTTGTTGACTCAGTTTTCGCCCCATCAGCCGCTCTGCCGCTGTTCCAGCGTCGCCTCAAAACATCAGGCAGCAAAGTTTGGGCGGGGGGTCCCCGGGTCCCGCAGCTTCTGCCCGCCGCCACCCCGGCGCCTCCCGCCACCAACTTTCCTCCGCAGGAGCAGCAGCACCGGCTCTCGCCCGCCCCGTCCCGTCCCGCCCCGCCCGGCCCGGCTTGGCTCGGCTCCGCTCGGCTCGGCGGAGGGCGCCCGCTGCGGCGATGCCAGCCGGGCGGCGGCAGCGGGGATGCCGGGCAGTGCGGGTCCCAGACCGGGAGGGCGTCTCTTACCAGCCCGGAGGCGAAGAAGACGGCGAGCAAGGCCAGGCAGGCGCCCATCACGATGAGGAGCAGGAAGACGATGAGCGGGTGCTGCTGGCTCATGCAGTAGTAGGACTCGTAGAGCCAGTCCCGGGAGCGGGACTGCTCGCCGCTCGCCCCGCAGCCGCCGCCGCCCGCCTGCTCTGCCCGCTCCAGCAGGTACCGGCGTCTCCTCCTCCTCATCATCGCTTCTTGCCACATCGGGCAGAGCCCGCGCAACTCCCTCAGCGCCGCCGCCGCCGCCGCCGCTGCTGCAGGAGGCAGCCGGGGAGTGGAGCGGGGCGCGCTCCCGCGCGGGAGGCGGAGAGGAGGAGCCGCGGCGGCGGCGGCGGCATGGTGCGCCGGGCGGCCGCGGCCGCCGCGTAGCCAGCCCGGGGCTTGGTGCGGCTCCGGAAAGCGCCACCCCGCACGCACATGCCTTGCCCGGCTCCTCCGGAGGTGGGGGCGGGAGGCTCGCTCCTCCTTGCCGGGGAGGGGAGCGGGCGGCCACCCGGAGCAAGCGCCCAAGGGCGGCGGCGGCGGCGGGAGCGGGAGGCGCCTCCGCGGGTCACCGTGAAAGCGGGTCCTGCCCCGCGCCCCTCCGCCCCGGCGCCCGGAGATGCTCAGGGGGCAAGGCCGCCTGCCGCGGCTACCGCGCCCCGCCGCCGCCCTCCGCCCGGCCCCCGCCCGCGTCCGGGCGGGAGACCTGGCTGCCCCCGGAGGGGTCCGGTGCCTCCGCAGGTGCCTCTCCCGACGGCGACAGTGCGGCAGCAGGTAGCCGGGGGCGCGCCGTTTGTCGCTCCCGCGCCCGCCTCCCGCGGCCCCGGCCCCGGCCCCGGCCTGCTCCCCGAGGGGACGGCGCAGCGGGGCAGCTCCGGGGCGCGTCGCGCCTTCCCGCGGGTACGTGGCAGCACCTCCCGACGCAAGAGGGAGATGCCTTTGAAAATCTGTTTGACATTACTCCCACGGGCGGAGGGCTTGGCAGGTCTGTTTCGATGGCTACCTTTCCCGGAGGCTGAATCTCCTTTTTAAAAATCATACCTCAATTTGTGCCAAAAACAGACATTCAAGTTAGGAAGCAGCATAAGATACATTTTCCCCAGCTTTCCTTCTTCTGAAGGACTTAGTTATCCCTAACAAAGCAGGCACTTGAAACAAACTGGGCATGTAACTCACTAAAGTTACGTATCCATCATGCATAGCATTTACCAGCTAAACTTTTGTAAGCACATGCATGCAGTTCTCCTTCCCCAGCCCACTGCCTCACTGAATGTCACAGGACAAAGCCCTCTCTGCTTTTTCTGACCCATTCTCCAGCCTCTCCTATTGCTTTGCCACATCCTTTATCTCCCAGGGGATGCAGGGCTGCCTAAGCTCTCCAGGGAGAGGAAGAGACCAAAGCAACATGGATGCTACTGGGCCTAAATGTCCCAAGGGTGGCTCCTGGTGACTGGAGTAATGCCAGGAGCAAGAGGGACTTGGGACTACTACGATACTACAAAAGGTGAAAATCTGGGGCTGCCATAAGTGGCCGTAAGTGAGAGATTCAGAGCAGAGGGCTAACTAGGTGGAAGAGAAGGCAGGTAACTAGGATGATATGGACCGAAACTACCCCTTTAACACCTAATACTGCCTTCTTTCTCTGCCACTGTTTGCGTTTTTATCCAGAAGAAGAGGTGCATCAACCACCGGTGTAAAAAGCAGAGAAACTTATAGTACATATAACTCGGAGGCCCTGTCTGTACAGTTACACTTCTTAGATTTCTCAGGTTTGAAACAAGGATGAGGCCTGAGCTTCCCTGCCCCCTGTTCCTCTCAGCTGGCTGGAAGAAAGAAAACCTCTTTGGCTTTCACTCTTCCTTCCCCTGAAGTGCTTGCTGGGGCAGAAGAAACAGAGGAGGAGAAGTGGAAACTTACAACTGCGCCCACTGTTATGGGAGAGAGGGAGCGAAAAACTCTCAGAGGCAGCAGTGATAAGATTGAAGGATGAACACAAATCTATGTGGGGAGAACATTCTGGCAGAATTAATTGCTGGGAAAGATAGAGGTGGGTGTAAGAATTTTTCAACTTTACTTGCAGTCACTTCAAAATGATGGAGTTGGCTACCCTCACTGTCACACACACATATATAGTGGGATAAACAAGGGGAGTTTAAAAAAAATCAAGAGACAAACCGGAATTACAATCTAAAACTTCTTTTAAAAGCAGATCATGATATTTGGGGTTTGAAGGCATCTGAGTTTTGATCTCTCAAGGGTGGGAAGACCAATATCACATATGTTTGTACTTACAGTACAAGAATAATTACATGACTCTGTACGGACTCACAAAAGTGTAAAAGATCTGAACAGGCAAAATGAAGCATGTTCTCTGTTCCATGTATACAACAACCATCCCCAAAAAAGTACTTGAAGCGGACACAGTATGTTAATACAGATGACGGTACCGGTTGTCTTTCTTCCTCCAGCTGATTCTGCTTTAATGGCTTTCCACTACTTTCTGCCTCTCTGGGCTCGAACAGAAAAGGCCATTCCAAAGAGTTTACTGTGACGATCATGTCATTTGTTTATTATTTCAGTAAGATCTTATGCCTGTAACAACTAATTCCTCATTATATTAGTCTCATGCAATTTCTCAGGAAATAAAATTATAATTCCACAGCAAAAACTTAATTAGCCCAAAGGTTGCCCAGTGGTATCTCATGCCTTTCCAGAACGATAAGTTCAGCATATCTCTCTTCTGAAAGACCAGACATAAGGTGCTTCAACAACTGAGCAAGAGGAAGTACCAAGTTAC
This sequence comes from Calonectris borealis, assembly GCF_964195595.1. Classification (NCBI taxonomy): domain Eukaryota; kingdom Metazoa; phylum Chordata; class Aves; order Procellariiformes; family Procellariidae; genus Calonectris; species Calonectris borealis. Next base: position 79,670,212 of record NC_134313.1, on the reverse strand, counting down.
ATTTCCATTTGACTCTGTTTTTCTTACCGATCTGAAGGACTCACCCCCTCTACTTTCCCTCTCCAAACTAGAAACCAGCATCTTTCAATTTATTCTTCAAACTCCAGCTAGGAACACCCCACACCTTAATGTCTAGAACCCACATCAATCCTTAGAGCAGATCTATAGTTAGAGGCAAAGATCCAGTGAAAAAAAATGCCATACTGTCAGGTAGTTAACGACTGCATGATTCTATATACAGACAAGGGAATTAAAACTGCACGGTACCTAAATCTGAATTTGACTTTCTAATTTGAATGCTCTGCTTTTTAACTAATATTAACACTTTTTTTTTTTTCCCCAGGATGCATTTAATTAAATGAACATTATTACAGTCAAATGACAATTATTGCTAAGTTGAAATGCCAAGTTTTTAGAGACCAGTTTCCCTAGGTAGCCTAAAATATACATCCTTACTTGGCTCAACCTGAAAGTTTGCTGTGCCTCAGGGAAAAGGAAGGTACAGTGAATTTTATAATCTGGTGTTGAAAAGCCAAAGACCTTCAGAAAAAAAGTTCTCCATGTATTCCACCTTATTTCTCTAAAAGGGAAAAAAGCAAAGCTAGCACTTAAGATTGTCAGAGATTATCTACTGTGTACCCTTGGGACTCCAACAACGTCAAAGAATTTGTTCCTTGAGCAGCTGGTGGCTAAGCGTCTGCTGTACCCCTCTGGAGAAGCAAAACAACACAGAACAAAAGGTTGAGGTCCACAGCTGCTTGTCAAAGCAACCATGTGCCAGAGGCATTACACTTTCCAGTAGCAGACTGATTAACCTAGAAAACTTCTATCTGGACTATCTCCAGAGGTCCCTTCCAGCCTCAACTGTTCTGTGATTCTGCGATATCACAGCTTATTACTAGTGTCGAGGGATCTGTGATAGGTCCTAGGGAGAGAGCTAAATAGGAACAGGAGATACAGGGGAAGCTCCTGTTCCCTGCACCTCTCTCTTTGCCACTCGGGCTCGATCAATCTCCATCACCCCTTTCCTTCATTTTCCCTTCCCTGTTGTCTTCTCCTGCATGGATGTTCTGGTCAGGGAAGTACACTAGCTCTCAGCAGAGGGAGAAGAGAGGCAGATCCTTTGCTCTCAGTTACTCAGCACTAGGACATCTCTAGCCACAGAAGATAAACTGCAGTGAAGAGATGCTGAATCCCACAGTCCTCCAACATAGCAAGCACTCAAAAGAGCCATAGCAATTTGCCTGAGCAAAATACCACAAGTCCACTGGTGGCCACATTCCCCTCCCCAGCAGCTGGCCACCGAAGTTGCCCAGAAGAGCAAACCCATTGCTATAGTCTTGACACTGTACTGCCACTGCCCACGTCCGTCAGGCTACCTTACGCTGAGCTGCAGTTGCAGGGCAAGTTGCCCTGCCAGTGAGATGGCACACGACCACCAAGTGAAACGCACTTCCAGAGCTCAGCTGTGGCAGCACGGCCAAAGGCAGGTCCACAAGCCCTGCCTAGTGCTGCTCTTGGGGTACACCAACCCATGAGCTATCCCTGCCATAAGAGCAATACATCTGGCTTCTCCATTCCCCCCTTGTAGAAGGGGGGATTAAATTTTGTGCAGGGGGCCTGGTTCTCCCTTTGACCTTGAAACCCATAGGCTGAGGAATAGTAAACCTGCGTGGACAATTACTTAACAACATTAACTTCTCCATCAGGGATACAAAACTTCTTTTACTGAATCTTTCTGGAATCATTTTACTGAGTTCAGTTATCAGGACTTGCTCTCTCAAGGCTTATAACTACAGCTATGTGCTACTGTTGCTCTGCAAAAAAGGACAGAATTTCCTACATAAATACATTCGATTTCACACATCTAGAACCTGGTGAAATTCACCTTTGATTTAGATACATTCTTGCTTGAGGTGTTTAACATTGTTATTTAAGATGTTAAATTACAGACTGACTGATCTGTAATTCCTTGTGTTCTTTTACTTTTTTTCTTCCCCCTTTTTGAAGCTACTATCTAACTTTGGGCCCCATTCAGCCTCCATAAACTTTTAAGAGTAATTACTAATAAGTTCTGAGGTTACTGAAGGAACTACTCAACATCCAGGTGATCTGAAAATACCTCAGTAGTCTCCTTTCTTCCCCGTTTTCCTCACAGATGGTAACTACATTGGTTGTCTAACCATAGATAACCTTTTTATTAAAAATTGAAGCAAAATACAGATCAGTATTTTAGATGTTTTGGTACCATCTGTTATTAGCTGAATAGTGGGTCAAGTATTCTCACAGTCTCCTTTCAAAAAGCATGGGATGAATACATAATTATCCAGAAGTGCATTAGTTTTCTTTCTGCTTGTACCTTGCCCTTTCTTATTTTGGTCATGCTGTTCTTTATACTCACTGTTATAATTTGACTTAGTTTACAAATTCTGTACTATGTCATACTTTTCCAGTTTCAAGACATTAACCTCCAATTATACACTTCCTAATCTTTCATATTGGGACAGTTTGCACTTGTGCAAACTTAGTAGTATTACTTAGGAAACCATCTACTCTTCCAGATAACCTGTTTTCAGGTAGGAGATCTAGGGAAGGTGGGAGAAAATTTAAAACTGCTCAGGCAGTTTTATAAAATTCCAAATTAACTGGACAAACTCAAGACTAGTACCGTAAGCAGCTCAGGAAAGACCTGTTTGTTATACAACTACAGTCAAAATACTTTTACAGCATTAGAATGCATAAGGAATAGGATGATGAATAATTCAGAACATACAATAATGCCTTTATATTGATCAATTGTATAGCTTCATCTTGAGTCGTATTACCCTATTACCCGATCTCATTAAAAATATTGCAGAACTAGACACAAATTCTTCACAACACAAGTAATCAGAAACAACAAGGAAGATTTTCTTCTATTTAGCCAGTGTATAGGAGTGTTATCCTTAGAAATGAAAACATAAAAGGGAACATAGTAAATGCACATAACATGAAGACTGCTTGGAATCTTATGTTTTCTTTATCTTGTTTTTTAAGAAAAAAGATAGACTGAAAATTAAAGGAATGAAATGCAAAATTAGTAAGTGGGATATGTTATTTCACACAGCCTGTAGTTAATCTGTGGAATTCTGTCATGGAAGGCTTTTAAGAACGAGAATTTATCAGGGTGACAAAACAGATTTGATTTTATATGGTTGTCAGAATAAGTTTGATAATCACCAATACTAACATAAGTTACAAGGACTATTGATCCTATTGTTTCATGAGTAATGTCAGTGCAAAGCAGTAGATACAGAGATGAGACAAAAATATGAAAGGCAGATTATGTCACAATGGGCTTCTTGCATCTTCCACTGAATCAAAACGTAGTTTTTTTTTTTCCCCTGGGTTATTGGACTGGATTATTCTTTGTTCTCATTCAGTTGGGGCAAATGGTATTCCTGTCATTTTTATTGATTAAAAAAGATACTGATTTCCTGAATACAGGGCAAGACCATTGACTCAAAGACCACTGACTCACACAACACAATCTACATATTCTCCGTGCAAAAAGGAAAGCATATATATGGTAAAATTATTTTGTTCGTAGACATTTTGTTATGATCTTTATTCCACCTGTACAATCTGCTGAAAGTAAAACAAAACGCACCTAAAGCAAAACTGTAACTATGCAACCCTTCAAAATTATTGCAATGATCAAATCTGATACATGGCACTTAGTGACCTACACAGGTTGATCAGGTTAACCCATAGTACAGAACAGAAACATATAAATTTAAATATAAAACAAGCAGTTAAAATAAATAAATACATGTAGCTACATTCATATCAAAGAAAACCGTATTCATCTGTTTCATATATATCTAAAAAGCCATTTTTGCAAAATCTCTGTCATTGTTGCAGTTTTTCCCTCAGTAGCTGTCATAGCTATTTTAAAGGAAGCTCCCTCCAAACGGGGGCTGCAAATGACAGTGCCAATTAATGGTACAATCCTGCAAAATTCAAGATATGATCCCAGTTCTGAAAATACTTAGAAATATTTTAAGAAAACAAAAATTCTACACATGTTACCAGGACGTCTGTGAGACTTTTTGAAAGCTTGGAATTAATCAGTGAAATAAGGGTTTTTGACCAATATTTTTCCTAGTCAGGAAAAATGACCAGTATTTTTCCTAAATGAAACATTTCCTGCTGTTGATTTTATAGTCTTCTTGGCTCCAAGAAAGTCAATCTAGGCTCAAGTTTTTAGAATTATTGTGCTATTATTTATTTAATGACCATCAGTTACTATTTTGCTTAGATCGAGAAAGGAATACTCTAGGAAATGTTATCAACAAGTTAATATCTAAATTGGGTTGGACTTAAGCACAAAACTACAGAAGAGTTGAACATCACTCCAGATTTGGATCTCAGGTGCATTTTGTCCATAATTTTCGCACTTGCCAGAGCTATACTGTTTCTCCCATTTCTGCAGAGGTCCTGCATTTCTTCCTTCCCACAGCTTCAGCATGTTCTGACAGACAAATGCCACATGCTCCCTTCGGAGATAGAGCTGGCACTGCTTGCTTTCAAACAGACTTCTGCTGAGCTACTTAGTGACCTTAGTAAAAATATATTAAACCACAGATGGCTCCCAGAATCACATGAAGCAGTACGAGGTAATGGTTTCAGTTTTCAGCAGAAAGTTGTAAGAATTGGTAATATTCCAGGACCCAAGTTTGGGGAGTTCTGCCAAGAGCAATGGTTCCCAAGAGTTTGGAGCAAGTGTTGCTTCTGGAGCGAGGCAGGAGGGACTGAACTGCTACTGAGGACAAGAAGTCACTCTGGCCATGAAACCCAGTGGTACTGGGTGAGTGATAGACTGAGGAGCTGGGGTTCGGGAGGCTGGAGTGATTTTGTGAAGGGAGGCTTTGGGTATGTGGGCTGAGTCAGATCCTGGCACAGCATCACACCTTAAACGTAGCGATTGTGGGTTGAAAGCGCAGCTTAATCCTACTGCAGCTACCCCTAAGGAATGGGGAACTGTAGAGTAAATGTCATTGGCAAACACAGTCCAGCCCTTTGCCTCGCTAGTGAGGCCTACTTCACTTTGGGAATGTGAGGATTACCCACTCTTGTTGTTTTGGAGAAAAGATATTGATATTAATCAACAAAATTCCAACTTCAGACGTTTTCTTCAAACCAGCTGATTGATATACAACTGAGTACCGCTAATGTGTGTTAGGAACAGAAGCTTATAAATGGCTGCTATATCAATCTCTCAGATATTTCAATCATAGAATACCAGGTTGGAAGGGACCTCAAGGATTATCTGGACCAACCTTTCTTGGCAAAAGCATGGTCTAGAAAAGACGGCCCAGCACCCTGTCCAGCCGAATCTTAAAAGTGTCCAATTTGAGCATCATCTTATCACTAAGAGTCTTTGTGTAAATTTTTCCATTTTTTGAGATCAAGATCTCAAAACTAAAGTACCAGAGATATGAACTTTTGGACCTATCCATTTCACAGGGGCTTTCTGTCTCCTTAGGACTGAAAGAAAATTCACAGAATCACAGAACCGTTGAGGCTGGAAGGGACCTCTGAAGATTGTCTAGTTCAACGCCCCTCCTCAAAGCAGGGGCAACTAAAGCAAGTTGCTCAGGACCATGTCCAGCTGAGTTTTGAATACCTCCAAGGATGGAGACTCACAACTGCTCTGGGCAACCTGTTCCAATGTTTGATCACTCCTACAGTAAAAAAGCTTTTTCTAAACAAAATCTGTTGTCTTACATTTTGTGCTCGTTGCCTCTTTTCGTTTCACTGAGCACCACTGAGAAGAGACTGTCTCCATCTTGTCTGCTCCCTGCCCCCATCAGGTATTTATACACACTGGTAAGATCCCCCTTGAACCTTCTCTTCCCCAAGCTAAACAGTCTCGACCTTTCCTCATATGACAGATCCTCCAACTGTTTAATCAACTTCATGACCCTGAGTTGGGCTCATTCCAGTATGTCCATGGTTCTATTGTACTGAGAAGCCCAGAAATGGACCTAGCACTCAGATATGTCTCACCAGTGCCAAGAAGAGGGAAAGAATCACCTCCCTCAACCTGCTGGCAACACTCTTCCTAATGCAGCCCAGTAGGCTGATGGCCACCTTTGCCACAATGGCACACTGATATCTTATGATCAACTTGTCCACCAGGACACCCCGGGTCCTTTTCTACCAAGTTGCTTTCCAGACAGCTCATAGTATCAGATATCAGGTAAAGACCTACCTGTTATTAAATCCTGTTGTGCCCTCATATGTGTCCTTATTGATTGTTAGTATTATGGTAGGCTTAAAAAGAATTGGTTTGCTAATCCAAATATTTCCAATGTATTTTTATTTTTTTTCTTTTAGTTCCTGAGGCTTCATTAGGTATGTTTACTAAATTTCACATATGTTTTACCTCAACTAGCTATGAAAAAATTCCCAAGTTTCTAAAGTATTTTGTGATCTGTAGGAAAGAAAAGTAGCACAAAAAGACATTCTTTCCTACTTATATAAAGTTGAACCATTTTCCACAGGGTTTTTCAGCAAACGCTTAGCATAACACAGTGCTTTTCTGTTCCGTGTCAGTATCCAGCACATAAATGGCACAAGGTTCATCTAACCAGCACTAAGTTGTTTTTTTAAAGATACACTTACTGATCAATTAGTAACTTATTTTGGTGTTGTGCATATACTTATTCTCAGTTATAAAGGTCTCAGTTATAATGATCAAAGATTCTTGTTTTAATAGTCAACCATTTACAACTTACATGACTGTACTGTTTTCTATGATATGTTAAAATACAGTGCTCAATCTCACAGCCATAAGAAAGTACCCCATAAATGAGTTTTTTAAGTTAAAAACAGAATAATCTTGATCATGCATCTTATAGCAAAGTCTTGTGCTTCTCAGATGTTTATTGGACATATGAGTTATTTACTTTGTTACTGGGAAACCACCCATGCTAGTTTGAAACCACCACTTAATGAACTGCTCTTGAAGCAGTTCAGGTGCTAATTAGGTGAACATTAGACTATTGTGATTATATTATGCTTACTATAATAAATTATATGTAATACCTGTCACTACATTAGTATGATAGAATACTTCTACAGTACCTCATTTTGACTTGTAGGGCACAACCAGTTATTCTTGAACCAAGAAATTATAGAATTTTATGTATAAGGTAATTCAAAATAAAACACAGAGGGAAAGAAACCCTAGCAATTATGTTAATGTATACGTTCATGTATCAATACCCCACACCTTGATTACTCTGCACAGTTCCCATCTCAGGAAAAAAAAACCACACCATTGAACATGAAAAGGTATGGAAAAGGATGACAATCCCAGTTGGAGGAGAGACTTAATGGAACAAAACTCTGTTCAAAAGAGGACATATCTTTCCAATCTGATTGAAACTTGTGAGATATGAAAGCTGTAAGGGCAGTAAATAGACAATGGCCATTCATTATTTTCTGTAATGCAAAAACTAACACACACCCAGTAAAACTGACATATGGCAGGCTTAAAGCAAAGAAGCATTTCTTTTTAGAACAAAAAAATCCCACAACATAATTAAATTGTGGTATTCACTGCTAATCACTGTTACAGAAACCAAGTATAAATTCATTAAAAATGGACGAGAAAAAAGAATCAAGGAATTAGTTAATCAAGGGCTATTAAAAATTATAATCAGGGTATAAAAGCTTGCTAGGGAATACCCAAGCAGGTTGACCCATGGAAACTAAGTAGTTAAACCAGAGGGAGTATTATCCTATACATGTCCTGTTCTTATGTGCCTTCTCTAATCTTCATTACCGATAGGCAGGAACTTGTGCAAGACTGAATGGACTGGTTTATGATTTTTATCCTTGTGGGAAAGAGGTAAGGATTAGTAATAACTAATTATGGCAGTTCTCATCAAAATTATGTCATTCTTGTGTTTTACTATAAAGTCCTGTTTCATTATAAGCTCCTAACATCATACCTGTTATATGGAGTTAAATTAAATTTCCATGTAGGTCTCTGACTGAAAAAAACCCCCAACTTTTCTTTTGACCATGAAAGAGTAAATTCTTTGTGATGCCAGTGATTTAGCTATTGACATGATTTTTCACTAGCAATGTGTTTTCTTATATGTGCATTCATAAGTGTGTGATTATCTGGTAGTGGGGTTGTGTATAGTCAGACTGGCCATATACTTATTGATTCAAAACAATGTAGCATCTAAAATTCATATGCAGCTAAAGGCAGCAAAATAAACAAAACAAATGTGATTGATAGAGAAATATTTTAAGGATGTAAAGTATAGATAGGACTATATCAAGTACTAGTTAAAAACAAATTTGAGACTTTGGAAAGGAAATAGAATTTGTAGACCAAGTCACTACTTTTACTTTTAAAGATAGGGTAGAAAGAGTCACAGAATAAATAAATAAGTAGACTCAAGAATAAAGAACAAGCAACAACTTCATGACAGCTACAGGAAACCAGTCAAGAATCAGTACGAAACTTGGAACATTTGTCCAAAGTCCAGCATCAGTCTCCTGCTGAGCGGTAAAGTCAAAAGAGAGCAATAGACTGATGAAAAAATACAAGAGAATGCTTATATGACTTGGTAGAGAATACTCAAAGACAGCTGTGACAGTGATGTAGGAGTATTTTGGAAAGTTATCAACATACAGAGAAAAGAATAAGAATTATAAGGTAATCTAATAAAGAATAAAATTAGAATAGAATCTTCTGATTACAAAAAATATCCAATTATAAAACAATTAAGACAGTACCTTAAAAAGGTCCTTCATAGTGAAGCGGACAAAAAAAAAAAGAAAAAAAACAAAACCAAAAATTGGCCATTTTCTAGGCAGCTGAGACATTCAGAAAAGAGTAAAATTTGTAAGTGTAAGTTTAAGTGCAAGTACAAATTTCAAAAGGCAATCAGAATTCCCAGGAGTGAAGCATGAAGTGTTCATAATTGTCATGCTGAAACACTAAAAGCAAGACGAAAAAATCTAATGCAATCTTATCTAATTCATAAACTGATTGTGTTAGTCTGCAAATCTGAAAAAATCCAAAGGAACGAAGAATGATAGCTTGCTCAATTTAAAAAAAATAAAAAAAGAAAAAAACTTTTGCAATGATTCCTAGCTCGTAGGCTGTGAAACCCTGTTTTTGCCATTGCACTCTAGTTTTACATTTTAAATAGAGGAGAAATACAGTAGTTTTCTGGATCTGCAAAAAGCTCATCCTTTAAAATTAAACATGTTCCATTCATTGACTGCTTGGGAAAAAAAAAACTAAAATCTATAAAAGCTGCAAAAGTATTTTGATTAAGAAAGGTCACAGTAATACATTATGAGGTTGTAGGAGATCAGTACTTGTTTTGTCTGCTATCAATACCTAATTAAGGTAGGGACCTGGTTTTCTGCCGTTCTCCTTGAAGTAGCCATGCATGTGCCCATTACCAAATTCACAGGTCTGGTAGGAAATAATGACTTGCACCAGATTTTTTTAATAAGGCTAATGATCTTTGGTACTATAGACCCTATTTGATCTTAATCTCTTTTATTTTATTAGACTGACAGAGTTTAGTAGGGAGAACTGGAAATCCTTTCAGGCACATGTGTTTCATTTACATCAGTTTTCAGGTCTGAATCAAAAGATGTAGAATTTATGTTAAATATAGATTACAGAAATTGTCCTGATTTAAATGAGATATTTCCTTATATTGTGCATAAACAAGGTGTGGAACTCTTTGCTGAAGGATGGTGTGAATGCTACATATTTCCAAGGGTTCAACTTGAGAAGGTTGTGTGCTGGTGGGGGGAATCTGCTGCTGGCTATTAGGCTCAGAAACAACATTCACTTCAGAAAATTCCTGAGCAATTGTTTCTCACAACCCCAAATTACTGAAGGCTGAAAGGGGAGCCAGAGGAGGCACCACTACACATTTTGTCCATTTTTTGTACACCTTCCTTCTGTAGCCTTATGGCCCAGCCAATCTGGTATTTTAAGTTGGTTTTAAGTGTAGCTACAAAAAAAAAAATGTGAAAAGTTCCTTTTGCTCTGTGATCAGATGACTATTGTCCAGGTTGTCGCAGCTGTAACAGCAAAACTACTCAGCTTCCTGGTGTCTGCTGCCTGTCCTGTAGTTTTAAGCTTCTTTTATATATGATGTTTATAGATATATAACTTATTTTAGCTTAATTTTTGCTTAGTATTGTTCAGCTGTGTAGTTCTTCTGCTTCTAAAGGAATCACGGCAATAAGATGTACCAAACCTAAGTAACCATAGTAAAACTAACGCTGGTGAAATCAGGAAATATGAAAAAATAACTCTGAGCAAAACCAAGGAATGAACCTTCAACACTGTATTCCTCTTTGCAAAAACTCAGGACACTGACAACTTGCTGTAACAATCTACTGGAAGGGTGAGAGTTTAAAGGGCAGATACAGTTGATTTTATTATATTACTAATGACCTTTAATAGAATTAAGAAATCTGGATTATAAGTGATAGCGTTGTTATAGCTGGACTAAAAATAGGTGGTTATTATATTTGATTGGATTGCTACAGCATTACAATAGCAGTAAAGTCCAGTCATGGGTCTTCACATAAGGTGTGGTCTTTTTGTTACTGGTTGTGAACTTCTGTGCATAATACTAAGCATCTACTACTGGCCACTGTTGGAGACAGGTTCCCAGGATGGAGGGACCTCTGATCCCATTCAGTAGGACCTTTATAAAGAAGAGGTTTTGAGAGAATTATCTAAATGGAGTGCCCAAACTATTCCCCTAGAACCATTTCAAAGTTTTCTCATCTTGGACAGCAGGAATCTGCACACATTGTAATGCTCCTGCTATTACGATTTGAGTTTCTGGAGTGTTTCAGAAAGCTTGGAGGATAGTCATTAAGACTGGTAATAGAAAACAGATATCTTTTCAACAAACAGATCAAGGGATGCAATTTAAGTTCTCATCCAAAAACCCAACTGTATAAAAACAGTAGTTAAATTCAGTACTACATAAGCATCATTCAAAAGTGAGCTGCAAAGCCATTCCCTTTCCCTCTTTTACTTTTCCTAGAGAACTATCAGTGAATTAACTGGTGAATCAAAAAATCCCAGCCCTTATTCAGTGAAGGTGAACCCATCCAGAAGCTGAAAAAGGTCTGCCTTCAAAACTGACCAGATGACTTCTGGCCAGTGAAGAAGGGACTATGTTGTCCAAGAAAATTTTAGATCAGATATTCCTTTCATCCTTCTCCCCTCTGATTCCTGGATAGAAATGGCATAAGCACAGTTACAACACAACAGGAACAGTCTTTCTTCCCTAAAAAAGGCAGACATCCATAACAATGATAAAAAAGCACAAAAAATATTAATCTTAGCATTATGCCAGCAACTTTTAAATGTGAAAAACTAGTTAAAGGCAAAACAATTTAAATTACACAATTACTGCTAGAAACCATAATTTAAAAATAAGGTCATTCTTTTATTATTGTTGGGTCAATTCCTGAGGCTGTCTAAATACTGATAAATCCCATTGAAATAAGTCTCACAGTCCTCAAAGGTGCCAAACATCAACACCTTGATACAAACTGTTTCTGCGGGGACGCTCAGCATTCCTAGGGGTGTGATTTATAGAACTCCTCTGATCAAAAGAAAAGTGACTCTACTTTGGCTTTATGTTTTCTTTCAGCCAAACCAATTTCCAAAAAAGTAAAAAGTCTTCTGTATGAACACTATAAATGGACTTAAGTCACTTCTGTATTAAGTATCATTCAATTTATAAACCCTTAAAGCGTTCCTTGTCAAACAGCTTCACTCATTCGAATTCCCGCAAAATATTGGAATGTTTTGCATGTGCAGATGATGCATAAGGCTATTCTGGTGAATATCTGAGAATATGCATTTGGTGATCACAGCCATTCATTACAGAGTGAAAATCTGGAATTTCCAATGGCAAGGGCATAGTTTGAGAATTTTCCAACAGGTAAGATGATAGTTCAAAAGAGAATTGCAAAAAAAGAATATTTGTGAGATGCAAATGCCATATAAATTAGAGGAACACAGAAATTAAAGTGGAAGAGTTACTTAAATCCATTCTTCTGTTTATGTCAAAATTCTTTAAGTAGATTAATTAAAAATGCACAAAATTTCTGCGGGAAAAGACATCACCATTTTATAGATGGAAAAACAGAAACACAGAGCAAGTGATTTAATCCCTCTTTGATAACTGACACTCCTCACTCTCCCTCCTTCTAGATAAGGACATGTTTTGAGAAAAATATCTGTAACTCAAAAAATATGAGGTATGACAGATCATAGAGGATTTGCATTAACTCCCTAGAACATCCTGATAATATTAATCATAGTTTATGATTTAGCTAGTATTGTAATAGAAAATGCGCTAAATACCTATTAGCTTAAGGAGCTCCTAAGTGAACCTGGAACCTACGAGAATGCCAAAAAAATTGTTTACATTAACACTGTATGCTTTCTGATGTTGCAAACTAGGGTGAAGGATCAGTAGCAGAGAAGCTGTAAGAGTGAGTGAATGTATAATTAATATATGCTATGGTGCCAATGGATAAAGAATAAAGGTCTTCCTGTAACAGAGAGGGCCTCCTTATTGTCAGAGGAAATCAGGCATGGGAAGGAAGGAACCGCAACAAGTATGATTGAGTTTGAAGATCTTCAGACCCTTTGAATGTTGACACTGAGTCCTGGCTTTGCATGGGCACAAATTAAAAATGAAGTATGTGAAATATTCAGCCTGAGAATAAAACTTAATTTGATTTTTCAGGATATGTGAGGATTGAATCCAGAGAGAACAAATATTTATCCTGACTGAAATTCCATTTAGGTAAATATATTCTCCTGATAAGACAGTCATTCCTAATATAAAATATTCATGGCCATATTTGCCAGAGGTAACCTTTTCCTCTGCCCTCATCTATAAATAACTGCTTTACTTTGTTTTGTTATTGAAAATATTGCTTCACTTTGCTTAAACAGGAGATACGATTATCATAACATTGTTACTGTTATTATAAGCAAGACAATAACATTAATGTAATCACGAAGATGAAAAATCAAGTGCTGAAAATGCCAGAACAAAGGCTGAAAGCTTTAACCATGCCTCAGGTATTTATTTGTATCCCCAAGAGACAGTAACATACTACAAAAAAAAGTGGAATATCTTATCTAGCATAACAAGACTATAAATGGAGCATACATTCTTTCTCAATGTGTTTCCTTTATAGATTTGTGTGATCTACAAAGCATGCCATGTTTAAGAAAAAATGGAGATTATAATAATAGGGAAGGAATAGTTTAAACTAAAATTTTAGAAGAGAAACTTCTTATGTTTGGAGCTTTTATTCTGTCAAAAAAAAAAAAAAGTGAGAAAGATTTATTATGTGAATGGGTTGCTAACTTGGAATGGGGAAAAATGAAGTTGTAGACTAGTGCCAAATAGTTATATAAGAAGAAGGCATGCAAAAAAATTGTGCAAAGTATCAGGAAAAAAATAAAATTGATATCAAAATGCACAGCAGTGTGAGTTACAGATCAAGTATCATACAGTCAACTGGACTGTGAAAGAGTAAAGCCTGCAACTTCATGCTTTGTCATTAACATGTTGGCAGAAAGAGTAAATTCATTTTGCAACAAAGGCAGATTCACAAGTGTTGAGAGTTGCATGTTACATGGAGCATAGATAATGCAAAGATTCTGTCTTTCTGGTGTCTTGATATGGCTACCACTTATAGGAAAAGGCAGTAAGTTTGAGTATTCCTCATATCAGTACAGCTCATCTCAGCAGAAAAAAACCAACAAAAGACATATGACATTTTTCAGAAGAAGAATCATGATGTTTGTGGTTAACAGCTTTAGCTGGAGCCCAAGACAAAGTGGTGCAATTTTTTCTGGATTTACTATAGATTTCTGGAATTGTATCATTTGAGGGAAGTGATTTCCCAACTTCCCAAAACTGTTCTGAAAATATAGAGGTTAATTTAATATTGGAGTACCTCTTGTGTACTAATGGTCCTATTACTAAGAATGGTGTAGAAAGCAATAACTTTATAATGTTTAAACAATCCCAGGAAAAGTTATGCACAGCTTTATGGTCTGGAAGACATACAGAGCAAGCAACATCACCTGTGCAGGGCTGGGTGTAAGCATAAGAACAGACATTTGGGAGTGGCAGCAGATTGCCAGATGTCAGTCCCAGTCACCTGTCCTTGGAAGAGTGATCCTGGTTTTTCATTCTTGGGTTAGTACATTTCTGGTTTTTCCATAATTTTGCTTTAACACTGTGCCTGTCTTGCAGAACATCTGTTACATTCTCTTTCCACACCCATGTCTGTATCAGAGGCATAAGAACCCCTCACAAATCCTCAAAAGTGCTGCATTTTTTTCCAGGATTTCTTTCATGGGTTTAAGAGCAGGCAAACAGGCTAATCATAAGGCTCCTTCTATGCTCCTGCTTTCCTTGTTTTCTGTTTGGTTTCAATTTTTGTTTGGTTGGGTTTTGTTTCCTGGGCTTTTTTTGTTGGGGTGATTGTTGTTGTTCTGGCCATGCTATTCATGTTAGAAAATGAATGTTTAAGTCCACAGAAGAAGTGACCAGGAAGTCTAATATTAATAATAGTTTTTTATACTTTTCCTGTTGAACAAACTTGATGAATTCTTAGAAAATATACTTTCCCCTTTAAAAATAAAAAAGAAAAATGTATGCAGAAGAAAAATCTGGGCCAAATTAAAAAAATGAATAGAAAAACCTTAATATGAAAGAACAAAATAAAAAAGACTATGGCATGAAATGATGTATAAGAAATGTAACAGTAAGACCTGTAGTGAGAAATGATTTTTTTAATGACTTGAGTTTTGAAATCAAAACCAAAGACCTACTGAATATAAGGGGATGCTATGACAGGCTCTGTGGAGAGGCCTGATGGTTAGGTATAATTTTTTTCAGAGTCTATTGCAATCAAGATGGCTATCAAAGTAAACATAATTACGAAAAAATTGAGAGTCCACCTTTTAGTAGAGAGGGAATAACTGGATAGAACAGATGCTTTCAAATCAGCTAGGCCTGATTTAATTTCATCCTAGGCACTGGTCGATGATATCTGATTTCTGTCTGTGACAGGGTAACAGACTTTGGAGAAAGAAGACGGTTGAGTAAGGTTTTTAATACCATCTCAGATGGTATTCTCATATGCAAACCAGGGAAACAATCCACAGATTAAATTATTATAGAGTGGGTGCAGAGTTGCTAGAGACCAGAAAATCTGCACCGAGAGCAGCTATTTCTGAATCAGTGTCTGAGTGAATGGAGTGATCTAGGAAGATGCTGTGCAAGTCTGTTGTAAGTCTGGTTCTCTATCATATTTTCATGCATAGCCTGGGGATGAGATAAGAGAACAGGTTTATTAAATCTGCAAGTGAGATCAAGCTGGAAGGGACTCAAGTATATTTGAAGTGAAAATGAAACTTAAGAAGCTGGGGATATGTTATAAAAAAGTAGGATTCTGCTGCGCAGGGGGAAACACATGGTGCTACGTGTAGGCAGGAGAAATCCACTTAACACAGAAAACAAAAACCAGCTGGTCTGGTACAGACCTGCAAAAAAGGATCTAAAAGTTGTTGCAGAACAGTAGTCTTGATATGTTCCCTCAAAAAGCTACATGTCCAACTGGAGTTTATAAGCAGAAATATAGCCTCTAATGCATACTGAGTGATTCTGCTGCTCCACTCGGCACCGGTAAAGCAGCAGCTAGAGCACTATGTGCAGAGTCTGGCACTGCTGTTCAAGGCGGAGTTAGACCAGAGTAAAGATAATCTCTACTAGAAAATTGAGACTGGAAAAAGACTGGAAAACACTCAGGACCGTTGGGGAAAAGAGAAAGCAAAACCTCTGAAAAAGAAGGGAATAATTGGCTCATATGATTAACAAGGGGAGAAGTAATGGATTGTAGGTTTAACAGGGGAGATTTTAGCGAGTCTGTAGGATTTTTTTGTCTAGAAAGTTTCTTACATCACTGAAACAAGTTAGAGAGCAGCTGGCAGGATGACATAATGGTAAATGATCCTGTTCTGGGCCATAGGATGGACTAAATGACCTCTTGAGGCTTCTCTTCTAGTCCTATGATGACTGCTGCAATGGTGTGACCATGAAATTCAGGTAATTGCAAGTTCCATACTGAATGACTGGTTTTAATACTTGAGGTCTTCAAAGCAACTCTGAAATATGTAATAAATTAGAAAAACTATTTTGGGAAAAGCTTGGTTGAACATCATCTTGATTTGCACAGACTACTAGCCTGTCTACTAGTACTGCCTTATGTAGAGTTTAAAAATATTTCACCAGGTGGTGCTGTTACACATAACCTTCCAAGTCTTACCCTACCACCTGAGCACATGGTAGTCTTGGGGAAACATCTGTGGGTTATGCAAAGATGTTTGTAGAGGCAGAATTACTTTTAACAATCAGTCTTTGGTATAACCGTAAGAGTTGTGCAAAGAAGAATTGTCTAGAAGGCTGCTTGGCAGACTTAATTCCAGATAGCATAAACGATATGTATAAATATACATATAAGTTGTATATGTGTATCTATATGTGTATGTATATATGTGTGTGTGTATGTACATTTTATAAATATAACTGCTTTACTGATTTCTGCTTCCTTCTAAGTCCTGAATATGACTTGGCAGAGGGACCACACAGCCTCAGAGCAGAACTCTGCTGTCCATGACTGGTGCATATACAGCTGTAATATGTAAACACATGCTTTGTAAATATGTAAAAAGCACAATTAAGATGAATTAATATTAATTTAGGGACTATTTTTATTGTGCAGCATAGCAAAACAAGCCTTCTGTAGTACTTGGATAGCAAAGATAAGCCTTATATTTATATTAAACCAAACAAACTTTGGGAGACTGTATAATTCTGCATTCTAAATATAGAAAATGTTTATATTGTTTTCTAAACGTTCTCTTTTATAAAATGATAAAGTTAAGATATATTAATACAGTCAATCTTTTTACATTAAATTAAAAATGTAGAATACATGCAAACTTTCATTAAAACAATGAAAAATAAATTATAGAATCTATAAATCTAGGCTAGAAGCAACTTCCGACAGTCATCTAATCCAAGCAGGTTCCTGCTCCAAGCAGGCTCAACCAGATCAGGTTGCTTAGGGCCTTGTCCAGCTGAATGGATGGAGATTCCACAACTCTGGGCAACTTGTTCGAGCGCTTAACAGCCTTCAAATAAAGTTGCTTTCCTTTAATCTAATCAGAATTTTCTGTGTTGCGTCTTAGGCCCATTGCCCCCTGTGCACTCTGCACCTCTGAGAGGAGCCTGGCTCCACTTTCTCTATGCCATTCTGTTAAGAACTTTATAAAAGCCGTAAGAAATCCTCTTGGCTTCTCATCTCAAGGCTAAACAAACTCAGTTCTCTCAGTCTCTCCTAATACTTCATGTGCTCCAGCCCCTAATCAGCTCCACTGGACTCACTCCAGTATGGCAACATTGTTCAGATGCAATTTGTGTTGCTGCTGCTGCTGCTGCTGCTGTTTGTCCTGTCCCCGTCTATCTCTGAAAAGAATCTGGCTCTGCTTTCTTTACAACCTCTTATTAGACAGTTCAAAACAATAAGGTGTCTCCTCAGCCTTCTCTTCTCTTAAGGGTGAACAAAATCGGTTCTCTCAGCCTCTCCTCATAGGCCACGTGCTGCAGTCCTTTAAGCATTTTGATGACCCTCCATTGGACTCGCACCAGGATGGCAGTGTCTTTCTTGTCCTGGGAAGCTGACAAGCAGGCACAGCAGTCCAGCTGAGAATCGCCCAGAGGGGAAGTATCAGCTCCTTTGACTTGCTGGCTACACTCGTGCTGACACAACCTGATACGTTGTTGGCCATCCTTGCTGTAGGGGCACATTGCTGACCCATGTTCACTTTACATACTTCTTGTACACCAGGATTCCCCACCCCTTTCCTGCAAAGCTGTTTTCTAGCACCAGTTGGTGCCAAGCCTGTATTGCTGTACAGAGTTATTCCGCTTAAAAAAGTAGGACCATAAATCTGTGTTTGTTGATCTTCATGAGCGTCCTGTCAACTTATTTGGCCAGCTCATGGAGGACCCTCTGAATAGCAGCTGGCTCCTTTAGTCTATCCATCTCTATTTTGGTGTCATCCATTAACTTGTTAAAGGTGCTTTCTGTCCCATCAGATAATTAGCAAAGACACTACAAATATCACCCGCATATCAGCCTCCAAGGGGTGCTGTTAGTAATGACTACCATTTGGACTTCATACTGCTGACCACAACCCTTTGAGTCTGAAGGTCTAGTCAATTATTCACCCATTTTACCGTCCACTTTTCTAGTCCATATCTTATCAAATTGACTACAAGAATACTATGTGAGACCGTGTCAAATGTTTTGCCAAAATTAAGGTAAATGTTATGTACTGCTATCCCCTTCCCACAGAGCCTGGCATTGTATTATAATAGGCAGGCAAGATTTTGCCTTGGTAAATCTATGCTGGCTTTTCCCAATCACCTTCTCCTGTGCACACACCTGGATAGGGCTTCCAGGAGGATTTGCTGCATAATCTTCTGGGGACAAAAGTTGTGTTGACAGGTCTGTTGCTACTTGGGTTTGCCTTCTTGCTCTTCTTGAAGATGGGTATGATATTTGTCTTTTTTTCCTCATTAGGGATGTCCCTCAGTTGCCATGACCTTCCAAGGATGATAGAGTATGGCCTTACAATGACTATGGCCAGCTTCCTCAGCAACCTCAAGTAAAGCCCATCTGATGCTGTGGATTTGTGTATGCCAAACTGACTTGATTGCTTCCTAATTGTCTTCCTGTACAAGGAGTAATGCTATATTTCCAGAGACTCTGTCAGTAGGCTAAGTGACCTGGGAAGCCAGATGGCAGACCTTGCCAGTGAAAACTGAGACAATAAAAAGCCTTTATTATACAAGGTACTTTGGCCCTTTGTGTGTCTTTGTATGTTGATGTACATACAGAAGTTCTTGTTGCCATTCTTTCCATCCCTTGTTAGTTTCAACTACAGCTGAGCTTTGGCTTTCCTAATTCCAACATTGCATGCTTAGGTAACATCTCTACGTTCCTCCTGAGTAGTGTGTCCACACCTCTGCCTGCCATGGGGTTCCTTTTGGAGACTATGCTCGGTCAGGAGGTCCTTGTTCATGCTGACCTTCTGCTTGTGCATCAGAATGGCCTGTTCTTCTTTGAGGAGGATATCCTTGAAGATCTACCAGCTCTCCTGGGTTTCTTTGCCCTTTAGAGCAGTTTTCCATGGGATTTTGCCAAACAGATCCCTGAACAAGCTGAATTCTATCTCCTGGAAGTCCATGGTTCTGATCTTCCTATTGTTTTGCTCAGTTTTCTCAGGATTTTAAATGCCAAATCTCAATGCAGACAAAGCTGACCTCAGCCTTCACCTCCCCTGGCAAATTCTTCCTTGTTCGTGAGTAACAAGTTATACAGAGCATCTTCCCTGGTTTGTTCATTGATCACCTAGGTTAGATCTGCTTTCTAACCTCTGTCTAGGATGGAGCTGCTTTTTTCTCCTTTCCTTAATTCCTTTGTTAAAAACATATTAACCTTTAAATTACAGACAATAAATAAACAAACAGACAGCCCAATAAATATTCAATCTGTTTCTCTGTTCAAGGTTGAAATAAAAAGGATCATAGGATAATAGGATTATTCAGGTGGAGAGGACCTCAGGAGGTCATGTCCTGCAGGGTCAGAAGCTCCTGACCTCAAAACAGGGTGAGCTATGAGGTCAGACCATGTTACTGAAGGCTTTATGCAGTCTGGTCTTTAAAACTTCCAAGGATGGTGACTGCACGCAACTTCTTTAGGCGATCAGATCCACTGCCTGACTGTCCTCATAGTGAAAAAGTTTTTCCTTGTATCTAGTCTGAACCTATCTTGTTTCAACGTATGCCTGTTGTTTCTCGTCCTCTCACCCCTGTGAATAGGTTGGCTCCATCTTCTTGATACCTTCCTTGTGGGTACCAACAGACTGCTGTTAGGTTCCCCCAAAGCTTTCTCTTCTCCAGGCTGAACAAGCCCCATTCCCTCAGCCTCTCCTCATATGGCATATGATTCCTCAACATTTTATGCCTGCAAGTTTACCATTTCCAAGTCAGTTTACAGCATTCTGTGACATCAGGACCAAGCTCTCCACACGTGTCTTTCAGGGAACCTTTAGAACCTACTTAGAGACTGGAAATCCCACTTTGGTAACAGACCATCTGGGACTCAGGCATTGCACTGATGAATGTGGCAATGCCTAAAAACCCTATGGGAATCTAAGCTGATGTATTTAATCTTTGGAATGGAATGGGAGGGGAGGAAAAAAAAAAAGTCGAAGAAGCAGAGTACCCTAGCAAGACTTTCAGAGATAAAGACCTAAGAACATGAGGGAAGGCACCCTCATAAAATAGTAAATATAGTAAAATTTTTAAAGGCTTTGTGACTTTTATCAATTCAAATTGTGTAGACAATTTCTTGATTTCTTGAAGGTACAAGGTAGACCATTAATGACATTAATAGTATTAGATTTATCATCTCACTGTAAAGAAAACTCCCACTCAGAGATAACTGTGTCCTGCTATCACCTAACTTATTTGTTAATTTCTGAATAACTCTAGCAATTCCAGCTGTTTACAATTTGGCCATAGGATAAATTTAGTATTTTCTTCTTTTACATTCATATGTGCTTGTTCATTAACCCCTCCTCCCCCCGGGAATTTTTTCCCTTACTATATCTAACTATGTCAAAAACAATATACATTGTGGCATTATAACTTTCTGATGTTGTATTTTATCACAATAAGGAAATGTTATCTTATTCCTTTGGATACAGGGAAAGTAAAATAATATATATTTTACTTAAATGGCCATGACTGTAGTTCATGACTGCAGTGACTGAAGCCTACCAAATTGTTTAAAACATAATTGTTGATAATATTGCTTAAGTGGTATATAAATAATACAAATTTTTGAGCCATCTTCTGGCTCAGGGATGAGTTAATTTATGTGAGCTGTATGACTAAGGACTTCTAAATTGTCTCCAGACACTTTTAGCAACACTAGAAATGAGTTGAACTCTTTTCCTGCATGGGTTAGGATTTTTTTTCTAATTGGTAACTTTTGTGAATTGTTTGAGTATTTTTGATTGAACGTGATCATGTGTTACAATCTGTCTTTTGTTTGAACTCTTGTATATTTACCTCTAATATATTTGTAGAAGGAGAAGTATTTGGGGATATGCAACAAGCCAAGTTTGTATTCACATCCAAAGCAGGCTGGAAGAACAACCTATCAGGTAGTGCAAGCTGTCAAAGGGGTTTCAAGAATTCAATAGGTTGAATCGGTTAAGGATCAGTTGATGGAGAGAAGAGGCAGAATATATCCTCATAGAAAAAAAAGATCCTAAACTTCAGGGTTGAAATGAAAGGGCTGTTGAATGATTTTATGAAGTTGGGAAGGTGGAAGAAATTTGTACATCGTCCAAATCCTGGAAATCCTGACCCAAATGCACCGTTGTTTCTGGGCAGTCTCCTGTTATTCAAAATAGGAAGTAGTTTGTTCCTATGATGGTCAATATCACCAGAAGAACCTAGAATTTGGGGGGTTTAGCGGTATTAATTGGTTTGACTGATTAGTTGTCAGATGTTTTGACAAATGTTAAGGCAACCTAGAGAATGCTGCAGATCCAGTACCACATTTTCTTTGCACAGATTGACACACGGTTTACAAGACCCCTAAGAAAGTTTCACAAAAGCTGTTACTGCTTTTAGTAGACTTGTTTTTGTAGACTATTTTTAACCAGAATAAGTGAGGAATTCACAATCTAGCTCTGATATTAAACATGCCATAGAATAGAAACAGTAGATATGAACTATCTACTCTATTTCAAGCATTTGAGTAAGGCAAATGTCATATCTTAAACTGAAAGCATTCTAAAAATATATAGCTCTTTACACAGAGACTTGTGTTAATGATAGCTCAAATCTAGAGCTGTTAGATGAAAGCATAACATCAAAAGAATCCATGATGGCAATTCTCACTTGGTTTAGAGCTGACTTTGCCATAAGAGCTAGATCCAGCAATAAACGTGGGAATAATTATCCAGCTGAGCAATTGGGAAATATTTGCAAACTTCCAGGCAGATGAATCTTGTTCTAAAAAACACACTGCTCTTAATTTGTTGTACTACTTTTATTATCACATTGCTTGTGAAAGGCAGTCATGTATCAAATTGTGACAACTGTTGTGTTCTTCCTTGACCTCTTTTGGTCCAACTATGACTGCAACGTCCAGGATCCCAACAGTCACCACACTGCTCTTTTCCACTTTCAGATTGGTTCAAGGCGGACATAATGCTTTCCTGGGGGGGGACACTGTGTAACTGAAATTCATTCTGTTGATTACAATACCTCTCCCAAGTGCACTTACTGAAAGAGGATAATTTCCATGCTTGAGACAACATTTCTTCTGATGCTGGAAATTATCTAGCATCTGCTGAGCTTATAAATGCTCTGTTTAACAAGTATTGCTTTGTTAATGCCTAAAATAATGCTTTTAAAGTAGTCACACTTCCCTTTAAGAAGTAATATTATTTACTTCTTTTAGAAATAAAGATAGTATGAACAAATTGGTATAAACCAAATAAAACTGTAAGGCTATGAAAGAAAAAAAAAACGCAACAGTGTCAGCACCTAGTGCTCCTATATTGCATATGTAGTTGTCTTAATACTTATTATTTAAATGCACAACAATACTATTTGAAAGACCTTTTTTCATTTTCTAGTATCCTTTTCTCTGGTAAATATGTGGAACTTTTTGCTTTTAAATGGTTGACCAGTTCAGAGGTCCTTAAATCAACAACTTAATGTACTTCAGAAAAATTGAAAATTGCAGTTTAATAATTAAAAAATGTGGTCTCAGACCTGCAGACACATATCCTTTTATTTACTCATGTGAGCTACTCCACTTAATTTATCAGGATTACTCACAGCAATGATATTAAACATGCTCATGGGGATGAATAGTATGATCTCTCTAGACCCCTTCCGGTTCTATTTTCTAAGGTTTCTTTCAAATCTCTGACCCTTTTCGTATCCTCATTCAGCAGCTTGCTCATCTGGGAAGTATATAAAGGAGACAAATCTTACTTGTTGAGAATTATATCATTGCTTTAAAATGAAAAAGGACCAACATGGACATTTTGTTATTACAAGGTGTTGTGGTTTAACCCCAGCCGGCCACTGAGCACCATGCAGCCGTTCGCTCACTCCCCTCACAATGGGATGGGGGAGAGAATCGGAAGGGTAAAAGTGAGAGAACTCGTGGGTTGAGATAAAGACAGTTTAATAGGGAAAGCAAAAGCCGCGCACGCAAGCAAAGCAGAACAAGGAATTCATTCACTGCTTCCCATCAGCAGGCAGGGGTTCAGCCATCGCCAGGAAAGCAGGGCTCCATCATGTGTAACGGTTACTTAGGAAGACAAACGCCATCACGCCGAACGTCCCCCCCCTTCTTCTTCTTCCCCCAGCTTTATATGCTGAGCATGATGTCATATGGTATGGAATAGCCCATTGGCCCGCTGGCCCAGCCATCCTGGCCACGCTTCCTCCCAGCCCCCCATGCACCTGGCAGGGCACAGGAAGATGAAAAGTCCTTGACTAGCATGAACATTACTTAGCAACAACTAAAACGTCACTGTGTTATCAACGTTATTCGCACACTACATCCAAAACACAGCACTATACCAGTTAATAGGAAGAAAATTAACTCCATCCCAGCAGAAATCAGGGCAAATTTTATCTTCAATTAGCAAAACCTTTAGTTAGCCATCATTAACTCTTAAGTATGAAAATTAATTGCTGAAATTAATCCTTAATACATCTTCATGGTGTTTCGTCTACAAAATTAAAGATTTTTTTTCCTTATTTCAGTTGCAGCTGCTCTAGAAACAGCGAAATAATATAAAGAACAAGTAAATGTAACTAATTAAGAAATGCTAAGTGTAAAATTACATTTCTAACTGATATAAAGGGCCTTTTTCTCCTACAATATGCCACCCACAGACAACAAATGAAAGAATATCATATCCCAGGTCCCACATATAGGCCATTTTGCTGAGAGCATGCAATGCAGGTGATATAAATCTTATCACAGTTTGACATTGTAGAAAGTCTCAAAGAGCTTATCAATATTAATTCCAACCACATTGATTTTAATTTATCTTCATACACTTGTGTAGTAACTTCTAGTATTGCAATGATCAGCATGTATTCTGGACACTCTGATTTTCATAGTAATGGAGTGAGAATGCACATATACTTCACTTGTTTGTGTTGAAGCTGATGAAGCTTCGCTCCAGTGGCTCTATTTGGTCTTAAGTGTTATTAAAAGCTGTTCAGCCTAGCGAGGCCAGGGTCAGAGTTTCTGAGAGCAAGAAACTATGCACACAACAAGCCAACAAATAATGGAATAATTCATGTCAGTATCATCCAATCAACAACCCGATACCTGATAACAACCCAATAACAACCTACTTAAGAATTCAGAATTCAGGAGAGATCACAGGAACGCCTTGGGGGGGCACAAGGGGACCAAGTTTGTGGACGCCCAAGTGAAGATGGACTCTCCCAAGTCTTGCCAACTCTGAGGATACCCTTAAAGCAGGTCAATGCACAAGTCAAGGATGGCAAGTCAACCTCAAACTCTGTCCTGACACTCCTGACACGTGACCAACTCCTGAAAAACCCTTTTATGATTACAGCCTGATGCAAAATATATTAGAAAAAGCTAAGAGAACAACTGCAAGTTCTTCAAATGATCATATGTTTTTCTCCCTGTAACTGTTTCACCTATCTGATGAAGGCTGTCATCTTCCTCTCTTCTCTAAGCATTCTCTTCTTTAAGCTAGGAAGTCCCAGCTTCTTCAACCTTTTCAAATCATATATACTACACTTTAGCTTCTTTCCATTTTTATCATCTGAGCTTCCATTAATTGCTTTACATCTTTCTTGAAAATGAAGGTTTCCTAATAGGATACAGTACTCTAGCCTTATCTTACTTTGTACTACGTAGCATAGTTACTTAATATGTCTGTTTATACTTCCCGGAGTGATGTTTATCTCTTCTCACAGTATCCTGACAGCGTTGTGTCACAGTCATCTCATCATCCTCTGTAGTCTTTTACATGTTTTTCTGCATAACTGCTAGAGAGCCACTTCCACTGATCCCATCCAATCTTCGTGCTGCTTATTATTCCTGCATAGGATTACTTTTCACCTTCTTCTGCTGAATTTAATTTCTTTCATATCTTTCTCTAAGTAATTTTGTAATTTTTTTTCCTTCCAAAAGCTTCACTGAAGTCAAAGTAAGTAAAATCTGTAGCTCTTCCTCTGTCCAAATAGAGCAAGAAGTAGTGGACTTCTGCAGAGGAGATTCTGATTAGATATTCAGGAAAGATTTCAACTGCTAAGAACAGCAGAAGAGTGGGATAGAGTGGGTGTGAAATCTTCATTGCTAAAGGTCTTTCAGATCAGGATCGACAGGCATCTGTCAGGAGTGACATAAATACAAGTACAAAAGTACTTTATTCTGGTAATGGAATAGATGAGGCTCCTTCCAATGATTCTCTGCACAGAGGAAATCAAGAATTGTCTTCAACCACACAAGGCTGCAGAGTAATTTTATCACAAAGCAAGTGAAAGAAATCTCGATTAAAGAACAACAGCTACATTTTAATCACATTTGTCTACATGGGGCCTTCAAAACTAATTCCTGAGGATTTCCAAGGAATCTGAGGCATAAGGTGTTTGTAAATGTACATGTATGTAGACAAAAGCTATTGTTTGAATTGCTTTGAAGGATTTTTATATAAAGGCAAGGCATCAGAAATGATCTTTCATTAAAGATGATTTTTTTCCACAAGAGACTAATTTTAATTTGATATTTAAAATAATTTAAGTGACAGTCAAAAGTTTGCTTCTGCTTCTGGATAAAGACATTACACACCTCTGCGTGTGTTTTCTCTTTCAAACTTCACTTTAGAGTCTTAGTTTGCATTTTAGCAGATGTGGCAGAGAGTTTCAAGGCCTGTTGATACAATCATAAGTTTTCATAGTGATATTCTCTGGGGAACAAGAGTAAAATAAACCTAACACTTCACATGGTTACTAGCATGCAGCAACTAAGATGTGAGTCAAATTCAGCAGGTCAGCTGGAAAGGCAGGGGGGGAGGGGAGGGGACTGTCTTCTACAGTTGGTAATGCTTCAAGTGCTGGACTTCATTATTATTCTCTAGTTTCTGCAAAATAGTCTTGTGCTTTTGAACACAATAATTCAGAACTTGTAAACCTAATGCAAGAAAAGTTCCCCCAAGGGATCAAGAAGTCAACCTGTATTTCACAATCACTCATTTTTCCTGCAGCCCTCCTTTTATTCCAGCAAAAAGGATTCTTTTACAAGGTTAGTTCTTGCAACAATATGAAATGTGCTACTGCAAGCAAGAAATGTCATAAGAGTAACTGTAAGTAAAAAAAAAAAAAAGTTTCAGCCAGTTTGGTCATGGTACAATAACCAAAATTATACTGAAATTATTGTAAATACCTATGCAGAAATAAACTGCATTCTTTGCTTCTTTTTCCTGGGACCTCACATGTACAGAGATTCTTCCACTCTAAACTCTGGAGCAAAGAAAGCATACCATTGACCAAAGGAATATTGGATGTAAATTTATAAAGCTTTGGGGAAGCATGTTTATTTCAAAACTGCAGCTTTATCTAGCAACTACTGTAAGAAAGAAAGTGAAATACAATACTCAAATCTGAAATAGTAGGTACAAAATGGGACCTTTTACATCTTAAAATATCTATTTAAAGGAAGTTTCTTTTTGCCTAAAAATAATTGATTCCCAAACATAAGATTGAGATCAGCCAGAAGAATTGCACGCAGCTATAGAAGAGCCAAACGGCAAGACTGTAAAACTGGACTGGAAATAGATTAACACAGAGAAGGATGCAAGCTTCTAAAATTGAAATTAGTTTCTCCTCAGATTACTGGAGTGCAACTACCAGTTACTCCTCAGTGCAACTACCCTAGTATTTAAATCCTTAGGCCATTTTCCTGATAGCGGTGTAATGTTGTTGCATAACATATATTACAAATACGTGTACATTTATATGAGCAATTTAGTGTACAACCCAAGAATGCTTACTTTAGTTCTGAAGCTAATCTCTAAACAAGTTTGAATGCTGCTTTTTCCAATTGCAGATAATATTTGTAAGTTGCGCCCTAAAAGCCACTCTTTCCAATCAAATGGACTGCTGCCACGCATGTGATCTGCTGCAGCAAGTCTCGAGGACCGCTGTTAAGCTGAACTGAACAAATGGTTTTATGTACTAGCAACAACAAAAAATCATGCTCCTCTTTCCCTTCTCCCACCCCACCGATATTCTGCTTATGAAAGAGCTTCAGGGTCAGACAACCTCACAGAAATAGTCTCAGCTCAGCTGTTACCTTGCATGTGAGAGGTTAACTTAAAAACAAGAAGATAAAACTATCACAAGGAGATCTAACAGAAGAGCAATGGTGTACAATAATCGACATATTAGACATGGTCAAGGAAATGTAAGTAAGCAAAACGACTTTGCAATAGAGGAGTGTCTGCTGAGTAAAAGAGGGTTGGGAGGTACAAGAAGCGCAGTAAGGCAGATGTAAGAAATACCTTTCATTTGTGACTTGAGTGAGTGGCAAAGATGGATATTAAAACTTCTTCCCACAACTTTAACTTCTAAATCTTCCAAATATCTATGTCATTGCACAACATCAAGAGATTAACAGCTAGCATATGACAACTGTTAGTAAAAGTACCATACAGGAGCATGAATTAAAAAAAAAGCTCAGTTATCTTAAAATAATAGAGTATCTGTTTTTATCGGACAATGTTAATCCAGCAAAAGAAGGAATTAAAACTCCAGCAAATAAATAGGTTAGGCTTGAAAAACAACAGAGATTAGAACTAAGGTCATACCACCATTAAATTCTTTTTGTAATTGGTGCCCACTCTAAAAGTTTCATAAGGTAAAAGAATATGAGTAATGATTGGAAAATTTTATTTAATTTGATCTAGTTTATTTGACTAGAAAAACAAACTATATAATCATAACTCAACGATACGATTAAGGACAAATGAAAACTAGGATCTGTGTTTCAGGGGAGTTTTGCCATTTGTAGCTTCTTCTGTTGCAGAACAGAAAGGAAACAAACAAAAAATGAAGTTACCCAGAAGACTGCATGCAATTCTAGCACCTCTTTGCATTTATCTACTTAGCAGCATCCAGGAGTAAAGAGCTCCACAAGGGCCAGCATTTTATTGTTAGGAGACAAGTGTTGGGTGGAGCACGACAGCTCTAACACTGTCTCATCTATACCATGCACACAGAGCACTCCTCCCTTCCAAACCAATTCCCCATTTCTTTTCAAAGGGAGCTAGCTGCAGTGCTTGAAAATAGAGCCAAGGAGCAACTTCTCATTTGAACAGCAAGAATCATCACAGAATTTGTTCCCATGTAACACTTCTGGGCACTATTTTGCTTTGACATGATCTATTTCTCCCCTTGCATTTCCTTTACGTTAGGTCTTGCCTGTGAATCAGTCACACTCCTTCAATATGTATTCCTTATTTGGATCTATCAAGAAAGCTAATGTTTCCCTTTTAATTAATAGCACTTTGTTTCTGGCTCCAACATCACATAGAGTGGGATGTGTAACTTCCACTGAACTTTCAAAAGTGTGGTGTGTGCATGACATTGCACTTGTCCTTGTGGATATCTTTTGCATTCCAGTATGTTCACAGGATTCCTGCTGGGTGGTTCTTCTTTTGATTAGCTGCAACAGATAGGGGCCATATGCCCCACCCTTTTTTTTTAAATAATCATAGGTAAGCATATGTTAGAGAACAAAGTTTAGTCTTATGAACTTAGAGGTGGAAAAAAACTGAATAACTTATCAACTTGCTCTTGCTGCCAGTTTAAAAAAAACATCACCATTGGATTCCTGAGCTCAGGTCTAGGCTCACCAAATCATCAACTCCAAAGAATATAGAAAAGGGGTATTGAGCCCGCCACCAGCAATTAGGCACAGTCAACATGGGTTCACAAAGGGAAAGTTCTGTTTAATATCCTTCTATGATAAGGTTACCCGCCTAGTGGATGAAGGGAGGCGGGGTGGATGTAGTTTTTCTGGGGTTTAGTAAGGCGTTTGATACTGTCCCTCACAGTATCGTTCTGGAGAAATTCTCCAACTGTGGGATAAGCGGGTTTACGGTGCACTGGGTGAAGAACTGGCTGAAGGGCAGAGCTCAAAGGGTTGTGGTGAATGGGGCTGCATCTGTCTGGCGACCGGTCACCAGCGGTGTTACTCAGGGCTTGATTTTAGGGCCAGTTCTGTTCAATCTATTCATCAACAATCTGGATGCAGGAGTTGAATGCACCATTAAGCAAGTTTGCTGATGATACCAAACTGGGAGGTGCTGTTGACTCTCTTGAGGGACAAGATGCCTTGCAGAGAGATCTAGATAGGTTGGAGCATTGTGCAATGATTAATGGGATGAAATTTAACAAGTCCAAATGCCGGATTCTGCACCTAGGACAGAGTAATGCTGGGCACAAGTATTGGGAGAGGAGTGGCTGGAGAGCAGCCCTGCAGAAAGGGATCTGGGGGTGCTGGTCGACATTAGGCTCAATATGAGTCAGCAGCGTGCCCTGGCAGCCCAGAGGGCAAAACGCATCCTGGGGTGCATCAAACACAGCATAACCAGCCTGTCAAAAGAGGTGATCATTCCGCTGTATTCAGCGTTGGTGCGGCCTCACCTTGAGTACTGTGTGCAGTTCTGGGCCCCACAATATAAGAAGGGGGTCCTTGAATGCGTCCAGAGCAGGGCAACAAAGCTGGTGAAAGGGCTGGAAGGCATGTCCTGTGAGCTGCGGCCAAGGACTTTGGGCTTGTCTGGTTTGGAGAAAAGAAGACTGAGGCGACCTCATTGCTCTTTACAGCTTCCTGAGGAGGGGATGTGGATAGGGAGGTGCTGATCTCTTCTCCCTGGGATCCAGGACACGTGGGAACGGTTCAAAGCTGCACCAGGAGAGGCTTAGGCTAGACATTAGGAAGCATTTCTTTACTGAGAGGGTGGTCAAACACTGGAAGAGGCTTCCTTGAGAGGTGGTCGATGCCCCAAGCCTGTCGGTGTTTAAGAGGCATTTGGACAATTCCCTTAATAACATGCTTTAACTTTTGGTCAGCCCTGAATTGGTCAGGCAGTTGGACTAGATGATCATTGTAAGTCCCTTCCAACTGAAATAGCCTATTCTATTCCATTCTAATCACACCATCATTTCAAGACAGATAATTACTGATGATGATCTTAACTGCAGCTAGCTGCAGGTAATGAACCACAAAGGTAGCTTGGTCAGATGTTTCTACCAAGACCGTTTTTTTAACCTAGAAATAGATATTGAATAAGCTAGTGTGTGAGAGCAAAGGCATGTGTCTTGCTCCAGATTCATCCTTCCTCTTTTGATTGCCTGTTCCTGCCCCATAGCACTTGTACAAAACACAAAATACAATACATATGAGAAAAATTTTGACTTAAGATGGCTAAGTCATCTCATGGACAAGGAAGAACAACTAGTTTCATAATGAAATATTAAATCTGTCTGGATGCTATAGCAGAACAGACATTGGCTATAAAAAGCTAAAATTTTACTTATTAGAGAGAATCTCTTCCTAGCAGAGCACAGGGCAGATTGGAAATCCCTGAGGTGTGAAAGGTAGAAAAGCCAAGAGCTAGCTAACTGCACAGAATGAGAAAAATTTTCCTATCTAATGTCACTGTAAGTATCTTCCTTTTGTTTTCGTCTCCCTTTTCTTCACCGATAACACGAGATGTTTCCAGCTCTGATGTTTATTTTGATGGATGAAGAAATCAGAGTGCCCTGGGGCTTGTGAATAACTTTTCTTTGTTTGTCTTACTGTACTTTGGCTGAAGAATTATTTTAGCTGTGTAATAGTAGGTTATTCCTCACAGAAGGGTGTAGTGATTATACGGATCCGGACACCGCAAAATCCTTCTTTCTGAAATTCAGCGAGCATTTTCCAGCAGAAGCTGTGCCAGGTGGGGAGCTGGTGTCACAGGTGTCCCTGAGGGAGAACATCCATGCCTGGGATACCAAATCTCCATCCCTGCTCAAAAAACATATTTCCCATAAAAGCTGTTTGTGTAACCCATACTTCAGTAAATTCAGTCTTTAATTGAGCTGTACTGTATCGCTGTAAAAAATATGGCAAACATCAATGTTCAGTTAATAAGCACTATGGATATGAAATCTCAAAATTTTTTTGGCGGAGAACATAAGTGAGACTGTCACACGTAGATTGAGCAGTATATATTAGAAAAAGTATTAGTCTGCTATTTAGGGGTTCCTCTAGTCTGTAGGCTCCTCCTTTTGTTTCAGATTTTGCTGGCTGGTATGTTTTGCTATAAAGTACTGTCTTTTTTATGTTGTTTTTGAACATGTGCTCACTCCCAAAGTAATTTTTGAATTCCATTGAAGAATCTTAGCAGCAAGGGTTGGTGAAACCATTTTTAATACATTCATTTTACTGATTTTTAGAGGAAAAATATATCTATACTGGTAGTATGAATGTTCATTAACTAGCTGGGATGAATTAAACAACAGTGAAAGACTGCTAAATTAAACACATTCAAGTAAAAGGAAGCATTACTCACAGGCTCCAAGCATCTGCCGTAGATGAAATAGGCATCGGATACTGGAAGCAGCTTAAGAAATTATCTTAAGCCTTTACATTCAAGAGCTGAAATCAATGTACTGGACTGGCTACAGTTAAATAATTGACACCCCATAGGACAAACAGATGAGATAACGCTGAACAAATAGGGACAGCCTAATAAATGACTGAATTGCATGCAGCAGCATGAAGGGGTTGTTTTAATGGATTTGGAAAGGGGTTTTGTTCAGGGCAGTGAATGACGAAGATCTATTAGAACTGTGAAGAGACAGCATAACATAGAGCATATATTTTCCTCGACTTTAAAGAAACTATTGCTTTGTTCAGTTAGGAATAAATAAGAAATTGGAAAAATACATGCCTCTAAAAATATACAGAGTTGTAATAAGTGCATAAACAAGTGCAAGAAGTCAATTAAAAGTTGCAGAAGTGCTACAAATATTAAATACCAAAATACTATACAGAGCTGTTCTACACCTTTTCTCAGACATCAAAAAAGGTACTTAAAGAAAATGCAGAGTAAAAATCTTCAAATAAGAGGTTCTTAATCACAAACTAAAGGCCTGTATTCTTAATGGGCACAGCCCCATCACTGCATTACATTCTCTGGAGTGGTGTATCACGGACTCTTATTCAAAGAACCTCATTTTGCATCCAGATTTTTCCCAGTGTCCTAGCTTTGTGGCACAACATCACTTTTTCACTTGTTTCTCTTTAAATATTGTCAGAAAAGAGAGAAATATTTACACATATTAGAAACCATCAGTTTCTGTTTCAGCCACTGATAAATCTCTTAATACTACTAAAAGGTTGGGTAGGTGTCCTGGGTAAGATTCAAACCAAAACCAACTTTCTTTTCCCTTAAAGATTTCTAAAAGGACATATTTTTTGCCACAACTTCATGAGCTGTGAAGTTCAGTGTTTTCAGGCATGATAAATAAAATTCTTTTGTAGAGCTGTATGCTTACAGAGACAAAAATCTTAGGAGCTACAAGTCATGATTTCAGAAGAGCTCAAAGGAGAGAGGAAAAAAATACAGTTTGTGTCTTCTCCTCTTATACTAGCGGAGTTTTAAATGCAGAAAAAAGAAGTTTCCTATTCTGGTCCCTACCTCCCCTCCCATTTTTTTTGCCTCTGCAATTACCTAAAAAAGTCACATATGAAAAATAAAGATGCTCATTATGCACTATTATTTTCAACTCCATTTGCCTGGTTAATCTTTGAAGCGTGATGAGGTATGGGGAAGAAAGTAATATTTCTCTTTCTGTATAAATTTCAGAAGTTTATTTCTTTGATTCATTATTTTCTTCCTTACATAGAGGTTGAGTGAACATGGGAACACTTTCAAATAGAAATTAAGGACTTTTGCCAATTAATTTCACCACATTGGGAAACAACACGATGGTAGAATATTGATTTTTATACACAATCTTTGAGTTTCATGTTTCATAGGTGGGAATGTTTAAAAACAATGGCATGTATTTATTTTCTGAAAAAATTAAGAAAAGATTCAGGTTCTCTTAAAACTTCTCTAAGACTACTAGGATGGCTGACAATTTTTGCTAACTTTTCTGTTGTGTTTTCCTCTCCTCAGAAGGAAGAAAAACTTGTTGCTTTGTCACATACACTAAAATAGCTGTCAAATTCAATACAGCATCACTGCTTCTGGTACTCTACAGAACACCATATAATATTTTGATAAGAATATTAAAGCTTCCAAAAAGTTATTTTATACCTTTTCCTTCTTCCTTGTAAATGAACTTTATCAGCATGAAAATTACAAGCAGTATGTTTACTCAGAATCTGAATGTGTGTGCTATTGGTTATGAATGTATTTTGATGGAACATCTTAATGAAAGTTAAGCATTCAGTCATAAGTTAAAGCTGGTGATGCCTGCAGCCTATGTATAAGGCATACTGACTAAGTGTTTTGGTTTTGTTTACTCAACATTTTGGGGATGTAGCTATACGGCTGAGTTATCAAAGACTATTTAAAGATTTTTTTTTTTAAATTTCTGCTATTTCTAAATAAAAATATTTAGCATCACATGCATCATAGTATAAAAACTTCTGTATATAGATAATATTGTCTAATTCTTAACAGACCTCTTTATGCAGTTAGCAAACTGTAAGAAGCAGAAAAGGAAGGAAGTAATATGACCTATGCCATCCCTCTTTCTGAAAGCTTCAGTTCTGGTATTGCTTTCTATCTCATCTAGAACTGATTTGTAATGAACAGAACTCAAGTGTCGTAATGAGCAGTGAACATGTTCCCTTTCCTACCACAGCACTCTGGAAAAGCAGAAGCGAAACATCCCATAACTGGTGAATCAGAACAGTAAAAGCACGTTGTCTGCATGTGCTGGTTTAGCTGGGATAGAGTTAATTTTCTTCCTAGTAGCTGGTATAGTGCTGTGGTTTGGATTTAGGATGAGAAGAATATTGATAACACACTAATGTTTTAGTTGTTGCTAAGCAGTGCTTACTCTCATCAAGGACTTTTCAGCTTCCCATGCTCTGCCAGGTGTACAAGAAGCTGTGAGGAAGCATAGCCAGGACAGCTGACCCCAACTGACCAAAGGGATATTCCATACCTTATAATGTCATGCTCAGTACATAAAGCTGGGGGAAAAGGAAGGAAGAGGGGACGTTCGGAGTGGTGGCGTTTGTCTTCCTAAGTAACTGTTACGCGTGATGGAGCCCTGCTTTCCTGGAGATGGCTGAACACCTGCCTGCCGATGGGAAGTAGTGAGTGAATTCCTTGTTTTGCTTTGCTTGCGTGCGCGGCTTTTGCTTTCCCTATTAAACTGTCTTTATCTCAAGCCACGAGTTTTCTCACTTTTACTCTTCTGATTCTCTTCCCCATCCCATTGTGGGGGGAGTGAGTGAGCGACTGTGTGGTGCTTAGTTTTTAGCTGGGGTTAAACCACGACACTGCAAACCATGAGAAAGGAGGTGACTGAATTGGGGCTGTTCTGGAATTTCAGTCCCATGGCTATTTTCATTCATTTACTTCTGCTGGTTTGGACAGAATCACACCCTTCCCTAAGCTTTCCACAGATATATTCAAGATGTATTCAAGACTAAGAAAGAGTCAATAATCAAATGGGCTTGGATGATCTCATGCATTTGAACAATTCAGACTCCCATTGTTTTCACAAGGAGCTCTGGGAACACATGCTGTCCATTTCCCAAATATGACTAACATTTTGCAGAAAAACGCTGAAACCTCTGGGAACTCTTGCTGCTGACATTGACTCCAACAGACACAGTTTATGTGATATATGGGCATCTGCAAAACTGATGCTTGTTTAAACTGACTACCCCAAAGGAAAGTTGTGAAGCAAGGATGAACAGGAATGGGAGTGGAAAGCAGGATAAGCTTATGAAAAAAGTGTGCAACCTTGTTGTGGTTTAAGCCCAGCTGGCAACTAAGCCCCACACAGTTGCTCGCTCACTCCCTCCCAGATGGGGTGGGGGAGACAATTGGAAGAGTAAAAGTGAGAAAACTCGTGGCTTGAGATAAAGACAGTTTAATAGGGAAAGCAAAAGCAGCGTGCACAAGCAAAGCAAAACAGGGAATTCATTCACTACTTCCCATCGGCAGGCAGGGGTTCAGCCATCTCCAGGAAAGCAGGGCTCCATCATGTGTAACGGTTACTTGAGAAGACAAACGCCATCACTCCGAACGTCCCCCCTTCCTTCTTCTTCCCCCAGCTTTATATGCTGAGCACGACATCATGAGGTATGGAATATCCCTTTGGTCAGTTGGGGTCAGCTGTCCCAGCTGTGTCCCCTCCCAACTTCTTGTGCACCCCCAGCCTCCTCGCTGGTGGGGTGATGTGAGAAGCAGAACAGGCCTTGACTCTGTGTAAGCACTGCTCAGCAGTGACTAAAACATCCCTGTATTATCAACACCGTTTTCAGCACAAATCTAAAACATAGCCTCATACTAGTTACTATGGAAAAAATTAACCCTATCCCAGTCAAAACCAGCACATTCTTCACCCCTTATTACATAAAATTTACATCACACTCAGGTCCCACACTATCCAATACATTCTAATAAACCCCCACCCCCCTTCCCATCCTTTGATATAATACACAGATAACATTGCCTTAGTCTATGGACCACCCCTGTAAAATGTCTGTAAAATGTCCAGAAATGTCCATTGAGTTCCTTTAGTCCATGACTTTGGGCTCCATCTGTTATGGTGGTCACTCAGGACAGGAGAGGTGGTGTGTTGCGTGGAGTTACTGAGCACCAAAGGCAGCTTAGGTCGGGTCACTGCTGCACTTGCACTGCTTCTTGTAAGGCCTGTCCTCCGTTGGTTCAGGTGGTTCCTGCTATAGGAATTCCTATAACATGCAACTCAAATCATGGGTTAAAACAATTTAAAGGTAGATTCATTACAATCTCCACCCCTGGTCCCTTTGGGCCAGGTTATAGGGTTTAAAATTGCAATGAACTCCTCCCCTTGCCCCTGCACCGGCTTGGATTTATCCACAGACTGCAGTTCCTTAGGGGTGTTCCTGCTCCAAGTGAAGCCTTACCTATGAGCCACAGTCTCTCCAGGGGCGTACCTGCTGTGGCACAGACTTATCCACAGCCACAGTCACTTTGAGGTGCACCGGCTCCAGCGTGGCCTTATCCATGGGCCACAATGCCTTCAGAGATATACCTGCTCCAGCATGGCCTTACTCACAGCCACAGTCCCTTCAGAAGTAAACCTGCTCCAACATGGCCTTACCCCTGGCTGCAGTCCCTCCAGGGGTGTACCTGCTCCGTCAAAGGCTTATCCACGGCCACACGCTTTGAGGTGCTCCAGCATGGCCTCCTGCACAGCCACTGATGCTTCAAGGCGTACCTTCTCCAGCGTGGACTTATCCTTGGGCCACAATCCTTTCAGAGGTATACCTGCTGCAGCACAGATATAAGCATGGCCACCACTTTCCTGTCTTTTGATATATATACACAGCTCTGAATAAACCTGTCACACCTATAGGTCTCTATCCATGTGCAGCTCGTGTGAGTTACAAACTCCCAACTCTTTGTTGCCTCTATCCCAGCCCTGGCAGCTCTGGAATCCCTTGGGAGTAGACCAAGGCACTCCCAGCTCCGTACAGTCTCCAGCAGGCTCTCCTCAGCCAGCCACCTCTTGTTAAAGGTGCACAGACCAAGTGCTAGCAAATAAAACAGATACTGTTGTCACAACCTGAAACTACGTCTCCCACAGGAGACAAATTTTCTTTGTGAAATGCGCAACAGCAGCTGATAAAGTGCATACAAGATCATTACTGACTGGATTTTTCTATTATGTGTTTCAAATGCTCAAACAACTGCTCTGAGAGAAATATATCTAGCTTTTGTTCCTCTTGTTCTGAGACATAACAAAATCTTTCCACATTTTAAGCTGCCTTGTCTTATGTTTTGCTGTCTTTCCAATGCTAGTGCCCCTTCATTCATGCAAAAGCAGCCTGCGTTTCACATTAGACTTTTCACAGTTTGCCTCTCACTCCAAAATTTTCAGATGTCTGTGGAAAATGTACAAAAAAGTTTGCAGTAAGTTGTCAATGGCTCCCTCTAACTTTTATTTTTCCAGAGGAATTCTTAACTGCTTCACTGTCTAATCATTCACTAATTTTGCCTCAGTGGCTGCTTTGCTGGGAACATTAAAATAACTGTAGGCAGCTATATTTTGTACCTTATAATTTGACTCTGGTTTCTTTTAAAAATGCTCTAAGTGTTTATCATGCTACTCTGGCTCAAGCTGCTCTGAGTTATATTCTGCCACTGGCAGTTCAGTCTTCATCCTAGCTGTCACAGTCTCCCAGTCTGGCATTTCATAGAATCATAGAATCATAGAATCATACAGGTTGGAAAAGACCTCTAAGATCATCGTGTCCAACCGTCAACCCAACACCACCATGCCCACTACACCATGTCCCTAAGGGCCTCATCTACACGTCTTTTAAATACGTCCAGGGATGGTGACTCCACCACTTCCCTGGGCAGCCTGTTCCAAGGCCTAACCACTCTTTCAGTAAAGAAATTTTTCCTAATGTCCAATCTAAACCTCCCTTGGCGCAACTTGAAGCCATTTCCTCTTGTCCTATCGCTAGTTACTTGGGAGAAGAGACCAACACCCACCTCGCTACAACCTCCTTTCACGTAGTTGTAGAGCGCGATGAGGTCTCCCCTCAGCCTCCTCTTCTCCAGGCTAAACAACCCCAGTTCCCTCAGCCGCTCCTCATAAGACTTGTGCTCCAGGCCCTTCACCAGCTTCGTTGCCCTCCTCTGGACGCGCTCCAGCACCTCCATGTCTTTCTTGTAGTGAGGGGCCCAAAACTGAACACAGTATTCGAGGTGCGGCCTCACCAGTGCCGAGTACAGGGGCACGATCACCTCCCTATTCCTGCTGGCCACACTATTTCTGATACAGGCCAGGATGCCGTTGGCCTTCTTGGCCGCCTGAGCACACTGCCGGCTCATGTTCAGCCGGCTGTCAACCAGTACCCCCAGGTCCTTTTCCTCTGGGCAGCTTTCCAGCCACTCTTCCCCAAGCCTGTAGCGTTGCCTGGGGTTGTTGTGGCCGAAGTGCAGGACCCGGCACTTGGCCTTGTTGAATCTCATACAGTTGGCCTCAGCCCATCGATCCAGCCTGTCCAGGTCCCTCTGCAGAGCCTTCCTACCCTCGAGCAGATCAACACTCCTGCCCAGCTTGGTGTCGTCTGCAAACTTACTGAGGGAGCACTCGATCCCCTCGTCCAGATCATTGATGAAGATATTGAACAGGACCGGCCCCAGTACTGAGCCCTGGGGAACACCGCTCGTGACCGGCCGCCAACTGGATTTAACTCCGTTGACCACAACTCTCTGGGCTCGGCCGTCCAGCCAGTTTTTTACCCAGCGAAGAGTGCACCTGTCTAGGCCGTGAGCCACCAGCTTCTCTAGGAGAATGCTGTGGGAGACAGTGTCAAAGGCCTTACTGAAGTCCAAGTAGACCACATCCACTGCCTTTCCCTCATCCACTAGGCGGGTCACCTGGTCATAGAAGGAGATCAGGTTGGTCAAGCAGGACCTGCCTTCCATGAACCCGTGCTGGCTGGGCCTGATCCCCTGGTTGTCCCGGACATGACTCGTGAGCGCCCTCAAAACCAACCGCTCCATGATCTTCCCCGGCACCGAGGTCAGGCTGACCGGCCTGTAGTTCCCCGGATCCTCCTTCCGGCCCTTCTTGTAGATGGGAGTCACATTGGCGAGCCTCCAGTCGTCCGGGACCTCCCCAGTTAACCAGGACTGCTGGTAAATGATGGAGAGCGGCTCGGCAAGCTCCTCCGCCAGCTCCCTCAGTACCCTCGGGTGGATCCCATCCGGCCCCATAGACTTGTGAACGTCCAGGTGGCATAGCAGGTCATGAACTTCATCCTCTTGAATTATGGGGGGTTTATCCTGCTCGTCGTCCCTGTCTTCCAGCTCAGGGGGCTGAGTACCCTGAGGATAACCATTCTGACTACTAAAGACTGAGGCAAAGAAGGCGTTGAGTACCTCAGCCTTTTCCTCGTCCTTGGTGGCAACGTTCCCCCCCGCATCCAATAGAGGATGGAGATTCTCCTTGGCTCTCCTTTTGTCATTAACATACTTATAAAAGCATTTTTTGTTGTCTCTCACGACAGTGGCCAGGTTGAGTTCTAGCTGGGCTTTTGCCTTTCTAATTTCCTCTCTGCACGACCTAACGCGATCCCTGTACTCTTCCTGAGTTGCCTGACCCTTCCTCCACAAGTGATAAACTCTCCTTTTTTCCCTGAGTCCCAGCCAGAGCTCCCCGTTCAGCCAGGCCGGTCGCCTTCCCTGCCCGTTCTTCTTGCGGCACATGGGGACAGCCCGCTCCTGCGCCTTTAAGACTTCCTTCTTGAAGAACGTCCAGCCTTCAGACCATTAATAAAAACATTTGAAAGAATAACTATGTATGAAGTATTATTGACATGGATACAAGTAAACCTGTGTTAATAATATTATCATTTTTAATTATAAGAACACTAGAGCTGTAATATAATTGTAAAAATAATATTCATTATATTACAGTTAAAATATAAACTTATAATTGTAATAAAATAATGTTAATAGTAATAGTAAAGATCACATTCATTATACAAGCAATTAAATGGTGATGTAACCAGTATGAACTAATGCTTATGATAGCAGTATTACTTACAATATTTCCTGGTTTTGCTGTGGTAATGCTCCATTGCTAAATATTGTTTGATTCCATATTTTATATTTTAGTATGTCTGTTAAAGCTGCTGCAGCCATGAAGCATGTGTATTTTGACTCCTCCCTTCTGTATATACCATCTTACTTTCAAATGTCCCATTCAGTGACAGGCTAATCTTTTTATCAGAGGCTATGACAGACAATAACTGCCCATAACCAGCAAGATAGGTTTACACAAATTGCCCCTTCCACCCAAGATGAATGACATGCAATTCCAGAATTGCCTTCATTAAGTATAGAAATATAGATTTTTACTCTAAGACAGACAGCACTGCATAGAAGTTAGTACTTTTCTCTCCGCACCTTTTCCTTAGTTATTAAAAGCTTTATTCTGCAAAGTCTTAGTAGAGGTAATAGAATAACGATACCCCAGCCTTAGGTCTATGTAAGACCTAAGAATATGTTTTTTCTTATATTTCTCTCTCAGTGATATTCTGCTAGTTTTAATAAAATTATTCATCAAGTAATGGCTTATATTCTACAATAAAATGATAAAACTTCCTGAAATACATGTGTTAAAGCAGGTTACCCATGTGATAAAATCTTCAAAAAGCTCCTAGGCACCTACACTTTTACTGCCAGCCCGCACTGTCAAATACCCCCCATACGCATTAACCGCAGCATGGTCTGCACACCTGACCTCTCCGAGACACCGTAGCTCACCGTCTGCATTCAGCAAGCAGCCCAAGCCCTGCGCAGGCTCTGGATATAGGGGAGGGGAACCAGATGGAGACCTCAGCAATCTCCGTTTGTTGGCCAAGATCAGAGAGACTTATTGCCAACCTTTGCAGCCTCAAGCACGAGTTATCACCTGTCTCCCTAACTTCTCTCTCTGCCAGTCAAAATTTCTCTTTGGGTACTTGATGATCAACAGAGCTGGGCACCATCTCAAGCAATCCATCTCACCATCTATGCCTTTGGTCTCCCTGTTAAAGACTAATTTATAGCCTAAGACTATACAAAATTCAGGAATCAAACATCACTCAACCTCAGAAGGTCCCTCAGAAAAGCAGGGAAATATTTTTCTCAGCTAGAGGAACAGGCACTTTATTGTGTGACTACAATTATGAGAGGCTGAACTCAGGGAAGAAAAGGGAAGGAGCAATTAGAAAATAGGCAAGTAGTTCACCCAATAAATCAGTTAAAATTGTTTGTCACTCACTGTAAGCTTTACTCCTTTTTGGACACAGTGCAGTAATTAATTGTCTTTACTCACTACTTCTCATTCTCCCAGAAACCATTAAGGCATTCTGAGCCCATACCTAGAGTTTTGCATTAAAAGGCATGTTAATAAGATGACAAGCATAGTTTTCTGGATCATGGTATTAAAAAACATTCTCATTTTAAAAATAAATGGTGCTGGATTAAATCACTGCATTTCTTTTCAGTCATCCTGTATTTCTGCACCACCTTAGCTTTTTCTTCCTCTTGTCTATGTTTTCAATATCCAAATCAGTTCAGGCAGGCTCAGAATTTAGAAATATCTTTCACTGTTGTCAGCTT
Organism: Calonectris borealis; assembly: GCF_964195595.1. Classification (NCBI taxonomy): domain Eukaryota; kingdom Metazoa; phylum Chordata; class Aves; order Procellariiformes; family Procellariidae; genus Calonectris; species Calonectris borealis. The sequence continues at coordinate 79,628,529 of NC_134313.1, read as the reverse complement.
TTTACCATGACACATTCTTTTTGTTGCTTTTTCCTCAGTTTTCTATCCTTACCCAGGGTTATGTGTTCTTTTTTTTCTATTCCTCAGAAAACCAAGCATTGTATCTTTGCTTTTTTTTACTTTCTTCCTGTGAATTACAACTATCAAGATAGGCTCTCTCTTCTCTCTGTCCAGCAAAATACATGTCTTCAGGTCCCTCCTAAGTAATTATTAGGGTACTTAAACATTACAGTCAACTAATCTGGAATTCTATGTTCTCCTCAGCAGTCTATATCAATGTTTTAAGTACAGGTTGCCCATACAGTGGTGTCCCCAAAGCCCTCATTTTGTTTTTTTTTTTTTTCTTTACTTCTACCTTTACATACTTAAAGGCACAGGAAACTCTAGGTTCTAGCTATTTTCATAAGCAGGGCTTATTCATAACCTGTCACCACAGCCAAGTTTGTTAAAACTGTGTGCTTATACTTTAGATTTGAAGGAAATAGCAATGAAGGATCATTGACAGTATCAGAATTTAGATAAATATTCTTAGGTGCCATAAAATAAAGCTCTTCTCACCATACTAACGATGAAAGGAGACTTCATCTCCTTTGATAATTCTGCTTTCCATTATGGACAATTATTTGTGTTTTGATACACTACCCTGTCCACTTCATTACACTAAATTACCACATTGTTCCATCTGAGAAGGCATTAAATTACTACCTGTGAATCAGCCAAAACTCAAGCAACCATCTTTTTGAGAGAGCTGAGCGAATAGGACAAGAAACAGTCTAGTTTCCTTATCTCATATTCATCAATATTGGAAGTTAACTCAAATCTTCATGAGTCTGGGGGGGAAAAAGGAATGCTAGAAAAAACCACATTTGTTCAGGAGTGGTGATGGAGCTGGCTGATATTGCAAGAAGGGGCTCTGTCATCATTAAAAGTTCATGGAAATTGGAGAGGAGGGAAGGAGAAGATGCTTCCTGATGTTAAAGGCAAGTGTCACACCCATCTTCAGGAAGGGCAAGAAGTTTCTCCTCATATGCCATGTGCTGCAGTCCCCTAAGCATTTTGATTACCCTCCGATGGACTCGCACCAGGATAGCTATGTATTTCTTATACTGAAAAGGCCACAAGCAGGCACAGCAGTACAGCTATGAACTCCCTAGTGCTAAACAGAGGGGAGTGCTAAACCTCCCTTGACTTGCTGGCTACACTCTTGTTGCCACAGGTGGGTAAGCTCTTGGCCGCCTTTGCTGCAGAGGCACACAGCTCACCCATGTTTACTTGAATTCCCTGTTATATGCCAGGATTCCCCGCTCCTTTTCTGTAAAGCTGCTTTCTAGCCGGTTGGTGCCCAGCCTGTATTGCTGTACAGAGTTATTCCATCCCACGTGTGAGACTTCTGCAGCAGTACAGTGCTAAGCACTGACCTTCTTACAAAAATCGTGGGAAAACCATCAGAAGGCTTCACCATCTGTTGAAACATTACAAGGGACAAGCAGCTGACAGATATTCACCACAGAAGAGAACAGAAGTAGCCCAAAGCCTTTAAAGATGGCCGTTGGGTAGAGGAATCAGCATGGAGCATGATGTCAATTTTCTGAAGCTTAACATATCCTGTCTGAACTGAAGCCAAATTTCGAAGCCACTGGTACAGCTAAATTATGTTCCTTGTTGTGCTGTCTTTCATGTTTAATTGTTGAAATGGCTGGCAAGTCTACATGTAAGAGGAATCTACACAACTGATTGTTTTGCCATTGGTTGGTAAGATAACTCCAAAAAAGTTTTAATTATTGGTGGTGGTGGAATAGCATGAAGCCTTACGTTGAGTCAGAGACTAGTTTACTGTAACAGAAGAGATAAGAAAGAAATGTTACCTGCATAAGGGTTCTCCATCTTCCAAATCAATCCCCTTCTTCTTCCACCTTTTTTAAAGAAACTTGTGCATAATTACTAATTTTATCGAGAAAGACTTGATAACATAATCAAGCATAGAGAGATGTAACTCCAGCTATAGACACTCCAACAGACTTAATATACCCAGTTACAAATGAATCTAATTCAAAATGTATGGGCTGGGAGCTACAAGAGGATGAATGGCTAAGGCATACAATGTTATAAAATGTAAATTACAATTCCATAAGGAAGGCTAAAACTACAATTAGCATAAGAGACAGTACAAACACAACAAAAGAGCATGGAGTAGAGTTCTAATTAATAGGAGAAAGAGCAGTATAATTACAGATCTGTCTGTCTCTGTTTCAGCCTCTGGTTTGCGCTGGAGTCTTGTTAATTAACTATTCATAATCTACCCTTTTTTGCCAATTAAATAATAATCATATCTGTCCTAAGTTGAAAGGTCATTTATCTAAGGAACCTCGCTCCAGATACACTCCTTTCATCTCATGTCTTTTATTTGAAACAGCTCTTTTTTCCATGACAGCAAGTATTGAAAGCCAAAATTGACTGAAATTGCAACTTGTCAAGCTATTCAAGACTACACCAGACATTATATTATTATATGGAAGGTGTTTCATGACTAAAGCAGCTTGGGGAAATGGTTTTTTTGTAGTTAATGTATCTCTACGCTGTTTCTTTAAACAAAAAAAAAAGAATGCATTTCCAATAATTCATGTTCTCGCTGCCTAATATGACATCAATGTGAAACACTTTAAATTATATGAAGTTTTTAGTGTTTCATCTTTGTTTCCACATCTGACACACATTTAAAGTTTACAACAAACCAATCCTGCTTCCCGAAGAAAACAAAACGGTGTCTTTTTCTTTTTCTTTCATTTTTAGAGATGTTCTATAGCATTTCTACAATCTTTGAATATTTAATGGCAAAGTCTTAAAGAATTACCTTGTAGAAATCTAATTTGAATCTGTCTGCTCACTTTAATGACAAAATGTAGAATTTGGATTTTATCATATTGACAAATTGGCCTGGTGTAGGAGCCCAGTTGAAAAATATTTATTTGGTATGCACAAATACTATACATTTCATGTTTGAAACAGGCACAATACAGAAATATGCTTGCTCATGTTCCCTAATGGACTTTGTGCAGATGGTATTTCGAGAAACCTTGCTATGAGTTAGTGAATAAACTGGTCAAAAAGGAATATACTAAAGGAAGATGTCTCTGTGACATGGTACAGGGCTCTTCAAATACAGGACAGTCAAGTACAGTGAAGAGTTTAATACTTCTGTAAAGAGCCTTTAGATCTTTGTCCTGCTTCATAAATTCTTGAAGTTGTTCTTCACTTGACTGTAACAGTATTAAAAACTGATAGTAAATATCTGTAAACGTCTGTAAATATGCCTCCTTCAAGTAGAGATTTCATTTTTTCCAGTATCAGTGACTCCTTTCCTTTCCTTTCCTTTCCTTTCCTTTCCTTTCCTTTCCTTTCCTTTCCTTTCCTTTCCTTTCCTTTCCTTTCCTTTCCTTTCCTTTCCTTTCCTTTCCTTTCCTTTCCTTTCCTTTCCTTTCCTTTCCTTTCCTTTCCTTTCCTTTCCTTTCCTTTCCTTTCCTTTCCTTTCCTTTCCTTTCCTTTCCTTTCCTTTCCTTTCCTTTCCTTTCCTTTCCTTTCCTTTCCTTTCCTTTCCTTTCCTTTCCTTTCCTTTCCTTTCCTTTCCTTTCCTTTCCTTTCCTTTCCTTTCCTTTCCTTTCCTTTCCTTTCCTTTCCTTTCCTTTCCTTTCCTTTCCTTTCCTTTCCTTTCCTTTCCTTTCCTTTCCTTTCCTTTCCTTTCCTTTCCTTTCCTTTCCTTTCCTTTCCTTTCCTTTCCTTTCCTTTCCTTTCCTTTCCTTTCCTTTCCTTTCCTGTCCTGTCCTGTCCTGTCCTGTCCTGTCCTGTCCTGTCCTGTCTTTTTTCCCCCCCCTGAATTTTTGAAGAGCTTTTATGTGCATTTTTCCAAGTCCCTCAGACAAATACTTGAGGATAGCCTTTATGAGCATGTCCTAATACACCTACATCTTTTCTTGAAGCAAGCCAGATGTGAAACAGCTTGTGTCTGGATGCTATACAGTCCTAATAGGATTAACTGTGCTTGATTTAGTACCGCAGCCCAGAGCAATACCAACACAGAGTGCTTTTTGATAGCACACAGAGCAAGCTCAGGACTGCTTGCAGCCAGTTTTGCAAAGACACTCTAAGACTTTCACCAAATGCCTGCCTTAGCTTGCCAGTGGGACATCAGCAAGATGCTGCTGATGCTGTTGTCAGGAAGATGTGGGTTATTGGTCTGTAGCACGAATCAGTGCTGGAAACAGCATTTGATGCCCATAGAAGTGCTGGTTCTTTATTAATTGTTTAAAACAACCTTAAAAATGAAACAAACCACCTCCAGACTCAGAAATATTCCCTTCTAAAGCAAGTAAATGGCATTTCTGCAACAGGCAACTTGCCAGAAACTTACTGGCCGTTGCCACCAATCCCACTGAGGGAAGTAGAAGTGTGTAAAAGCCTTAGGCCTTTCCTCATTATCTGATTGTTTACTGAGCAGGAATAATTTCTCTGCCATCTCTGGCAAATCAAAATAAAAAAAAAATCCAAGAAAGCTACTCCCTGAGATTTATTTCCTCTGTATCAACCAGCAATCTGTTTTCTTGCATGTCATATCAGTGCCCATGAGCAACCTGACCTCATACACTATAGTTAAGATAGATTTTTAAGTAACTTGAGAAAAAGGGATGGGCAGTGTATCATTTCCTTTGCAAATATATGAGAGGTGGAAGTGGAAATGTCAAAGCATTTTAACATTAACTCTTGATTCTGACTGGTTTTCATGACTCATTCAGTTGGTGAGTGAGCGATCAGATTGTGCCAGACAAGGAAAATATTTAAATTAACATATGTTACTCAGGAAACTGTTTCCTGTTCTGATTGCAGGTAGGGGTGAGCTAACTTTGTATTGCCATAAATAAACTTAGAAGCAAAGAAACTAAAAGCGTGGATGAAGCAGTATAAGTATCATAGCACTTCTGCTTGGTAATACATGCCTAGAACTTCTGCCAGGTAGTGCCATGTCCACATGCCATGTGACATACTATATTATACACCGTACTAAGGTTAAACAACCCTGTCTTCTGTGAGTAAAGCAGCCTGCACTACCTCAGTGAAATTTTTAACAGACTCCTAAATGTTGTTCTACTAAGCACTTACTGGTTTTCGTTACAGTGCTGGAAAGGCACATGGTGCAGGGTTTGTTTTACTTAACTAGCCAAAGGTAAAAGCTGCTGCTGCAGACCTCTTAGGTGACAGAGCAACAATGAGAAAGATTTCAATGAAGAATGAGCTTCCTCAGGCTTCCCTTCAATAAATTCTGAATTATGCTCAACTGAAATATATGTGATAAAACCAGCCATGCTAAACATGTGTTTAATTTATTATTACTGTGGTGGGTTGCCCTTGGCTGGCTGCTAGACCCCCAGCCAGGTGCTCTCTAACTCCCCCTCTTCAACAGCACACGGGAGAAAAGAAGATGGAAAAGCTCATGAGCTGAGATAAAGACAGGGCGATCACTGACCAATTACTGGCACGGGCAAAACAGACTCGATTTGGGCCTAACCTAAATGTAGTTTATTGCCAATTAAAAATAGAGTAGGATGGTGAAAAACAAAGACAAAACTAAACCACCTTACCCCCACTCCCTGCCTTCTTCCCTGGCTCAGCTTCACCCCTTTACTCCCAACTCCTCCAATCCTCTCCCTGAGCGGTGCAGGGGATGGGGAATGGAGGGCTGCAGTCAGCACATAATGGCTCCTTTCTGCCGCTCCTTCCTTGTCACACTTTTCCCTGCTCCAGCATGAGCTCTCCACAGCCTGCAGGGAAATACCTGCCTTTCCACAGCCTTTCACAGAATTGTCTTCTACATTCGAGTTTAAACTTATAGAATCATAGAATCAGAGAATCAGAGAGTCAAGATTGGAAAAGACCTCGAAGATCATCGAGTCCAACCATCAACTCAACACCACCGTGCCCATTAAACCGTGTCCCTAAGCGCCTCATCTACATGTCTTTTAAATACTTCCAGGGAACCACTCAACCACTTCCCTGGGCAGCCTGTTCCAAGGCTTGACCACTCTTTCAGTAAAGAAATTTTTCCTAATGTCCAATCTAAACCTCCTTTGGCACAACTTGAGGTCATTTCCTCTCATCCTGTCACTAGTTACTTGGGAGAAGAGACCGACACCCACCTCACTACAACCTCCTTTCACGTAGTTGTAGAGCACGATGAGGTCTCCCCTCAGCCTCCTCTTCTCCAGGCTAAACAGTCCCAGTTCCCTCAGCCGCTCCTCATAAGACTTGTTCTCCAAACCCTTCACCAGCTTCATTGCCCTTCTCTGGATACGGTCCAGCACCTCCATGTCCTTCTTGTAGTCAGGGGCCCAAAACTGATACTGTTTCAGCCAATACTTATTCGCGATGCAAACACTTGATAAACTGAGTAATGCAGTTATGAGAGTAAAGCAAACCAAGTTGCCTAGTGAGGCTCAGTTCCTTTACAGAAGATGGCTTCTCATACCTAGCATGGGTCGTGCGTGTTGGTGCAGCTGCACGCACCACACTTCCATTGACGCACACTGCTTGGTGTGGTGTCAAGACTGATCTGTGCAATGCTGGGGAAGCTGTTCCCACACTGAGATTCAGGGTCTAAACCAACACATAAGCTTGGACTTTCTGAACCCTGCTTTCCTCCCTAAGTGTTTGTTTAATGACTCTTAAAATGAACAATTTCCTACTTAGTTTTTCTCTGAGGACTGAGGTGTGGTGCTTGGATGAGGCAGCTGTATGAACTGACTCATGCTCAGTTTATACTTAATTTTCAGGTATTAAACTGACACTCTTAAACATGGTAGAATTGGTATGCTGTGCCCCACTGGGTTTCGGATTGATGCTCTAACGCACATTTTCTCAGCATTTGGCTGTTTAAGGCTTCTTTTCTCCATTCCCCAGATTATTCATCATTGCAAGTCTTTTTACTTGCATCCTTTTTCTTACTCAGAGTTTTTCTTAGTCCTCTTATTTACCCACTGGAGATTCACACAGCTTTTCTAAAACAGTCTCCTTGCCACAGTATCTAATAAGGTTTTTATACTTCTCTGCTTGTAAAGTGCTTTTATTGTCAGTTTCTTTGTAACCAGATTGACTAATGTGACATCACTATATAACATGGAGATGGCAGAGACTCTGGCTGATGAAATTTCCAGCTGCAAATGTACCCAGTGGAACTGTACTGCTGCAGAATTTATGGGTGGTTTTTTTAATTAAACAGAGAGTGTGTGTGTGTGTGTACTACCCGAGGATAGGTTTTTTAGTACAGAAAGGAGTACAGGGCTTTCATCTCCAACCCCAAGTTCAGGTTACCTGTTGCTTACATGTTCAGGTAGGCAAGCTCCGTTTGTGGATGGAAAGTAAAGCTGATCGAGCTTTTATGCTATAAATGCATATAAACCGATGTATTTAAACCATTCTGAGCTGGACACTCTGCTAGTGTAAAGCAGAGTTTTTTGATCATTAATCATCTCCTAAGTGTGTCCTAAAATCAAGATGAGGATCATTGTTCTGGGATCTCCTTGGTCTTCTGGAGGGCTAAGTGATACATTTTCATATTACTTGTCACTGAAACTTACAATTCTCTTTTCTAGAGTCAATGTGTTCTTTGTTAATGGACTGGTGATGGGAGACCATGGATTGTAAAGGTGTAAAGCTAAAGGGCAGAATACAGAAGCCTCAGGGTGATTATAAAACATTGTAATGAGAAAATCTGACCTTACTGGGCTACACAGAGTGCAAATATCAAAAAGTTACAGAAAAGTTGTATGTTAAATATAGAAATGTTATTCTGGATTTGACTACCATTATATTTATCTAGTTGATGTCATGTTGCAAGAACTGATTCAACCATGTATGTGCATTAAAGTTGAAAACACTGTGTTTTTTGCAAATTCTAGGAGCAATGATTCTTTCCAATGTGCTATTGCAGATTGCAGTGCTAATATTTTACTTCAACGTCCATGCAATACACATGCTAGCAGTACTTTTCCTCTTCTGTACTGGCTGTATTGTAGATAACATATAATAGTAATCACTTTCACTCAGAAAATATATAAAAGTATGTTGAAGAATGGCTTAGAATCACCTCTAGCGTCACTACTACTACTACAGATTAAAATCCTAATTAAGAACTACTTACACCCTTTACAACATTTCCAAGACAAATAAAAACATTCTGTGTTACAATATGTATATAAAAAACTCTCTAACCTCAGTGGTATAAGTGCAGAGAGATACTACTTCATAAGTACATGAGAAAAGACTGGGCAATTGACCTTTCCTTTGGCAGAGATTTAAGATCTTGCTTCTAAATTGAAAAGCACTGTCAAAAAATTTAAGCAATTAACAGTTTTCTGAACAATTGGATTCTTGCATCTTATTTGAGAGGCAATATAAGAAGCTTTTTTCAAATTAACAGTCTTAATTGCAATTCATATAAGAAATGAATTTATTAATTATATTATTCCTTCTGGCTCTGTAGAGTAAAATTAACATGCGTGTGAGGAAGAGTAAGAGAGATGTAAGATGGTAAACATTCTTATTTTTTATACTTCCTAGGATAAGCGAACTGCAGAGTACGGTAGCATCTTGTTACCCAAACAGGACAGGAGGAAGAATTCAGTGATGTTATTACTGTAGGATGTATGGGAAACAGGCAAGCAATTCTTTGAAAATATTTCACAGAAGAAGAAAAAGAGACCATCCTTTTCAAAGTTGGAAAGAGTCCTCTGAAGGAGCCAGCAATTTCTAAGGATTTTAAGTAGGGGACAGATTCTCCACTGGCTGAAAATGTGGTTAAGAGCAGCAAGTTCTAAAAGTTTTGCAGTTTCTTAAATGTAGGTGCCTTTTGACTTCAGTATGAAAACAAGTACTTTTGCTCTAAAGTGGTAAAATTCTGTCAGAGTTTAGGATTAAGCTGAGGGTAAATTGTCTGGCAACAATTGTGGGGTCATTTCCAGTTTGGGGCTCCTGAGTACAAAAAAGGTGTTGCCATACTGATGCAAGTCTAGTGAAGGGCCACCACTTGATTATGGAGCTGGAGCTCATAATGTATAAGGAGAAGCTAAGAATTGGGTTTATTTGTCCCTGAGAAGGCTAAGGGAATATCTTACTGGTGTTTGAACTATGTAATGGGAGGGTATAGAGATGATGTAGGCAGACTCTTCTCAGAAGTGCAGGCTGGAAACACAAGGGGCAATGGACACACGCTGCAACACAGAAAATTCAGACTAGATTAAAGGAAAGCATTTTTACTTTGAAGGTTGACGAGGACTGAAACAAGTTGCCAAGAGAGGTTGTGGAATCTCCATCTTGGAGATATTCATATTTCGACTGGATGAGGTCCTGAGTAAACAAATTTAAGGTAGCCATGATTTGAGCAGGAGGATTAGACCAAAAAGTCTCCAGAGGTCACTTCCAACAGGAAGAACTATATGCAAAACAATATGTATATCTCACAGCACCAGTGGGTATCTTCTCCACTCTATGGTGCAAGAAAGAGAATGTCCAAACTGCTAAGGCTGAACTTCCCTTTATGGTAACTCAGTTACTCACTGAGATGTGAAAGAGGATATGTGCTGCTAGGGCAATGTCATGTTCCTTGTGTCCTTACATCCCTTCAGTGCAAGAACACAACTACAATGACATCATACTTCTTTTGATGCAGATCTTAGCAGTTCCTCTCCCACCCATCCAGTGTCCTTCCAGCAGTCTTTCAAAACCTGTATGAGAAGGCATTTGTCTAACTCATCCATGCCCACCCCACAATGTGGACACTTTTAAGAGTCTACACTGGTGTGTGAGTCTACTTTGCTGGGTGGCTTGAGACACTTTGAAACCTTCTTCCTTAATTTGTCTTATCAGAAACTATCTTTTTTTTTTTCTCTTAGACTGGATAATAAAAATAAAAGTCTGCGTCCTTGAGATAGTGAGAGAAAGGTGTCATATACACTCTTAACATTCCTCTGTTGATACCACACTTACCTTTACAGCAAAGTGCAAGATAATTCGTGTAAATTTATGTGAATAGATTTATTATTAATTATTTAATTAAATTTAATTCTTTTAAATTTATTAGTTTTAAATGTATCAGTGTATTGGATCGCTTTGTTCAGTTATCTAAAGAGTTCATTCTAAATAACACAAACTGCTGTTTTGCCTTCCTCCTCTTCTCTGCCTTTTTCTGTACATTATATTCATCACTGCTGCCTGAATAGCTTGCTCTAATTTTATACTCCCCCCCAATATATTTCTGGCACCTTGTCTCTAATAGTTTCCTCAAATTAGCTCCCCCCCCCCCCCCCCCCTTTTAAATGCTCATTTGATCTCCCACAGGGCATAGATGACTCAGCTGAAAAAGGTGGAAGATGAGAGTTCATATTCCACTGTACTCAAAGAACGGAAAATGGAGCTGTGATGACAAGGCTGGTGGTTCGCATCTTTAGCTTCCTACAAACACTCTGTTTCCTCTGTGGGCACAGACAGCTGAAGGGATCAAGTGACAAACATGCTGAACCAGTTCAGCCCTCATTCTGAGTGTTTATCTAGTCTGCCCAGTGAAGTACAGGAACTCAAGAGAAGGAACCAAGAGCAAGTGTTACCTTTCAGTACAAAATGTATGTTGATATCCTTTTCCAGATCTCAGATACTCCAAATAGCATGCATCCTGATAGAATTGAGATTATTGATGGGAAACTTTGTAAATGTCTTCAATTTATAATGTCTTTAGTTAATAATTATCTCTACAGTATTATTTATTCTCAAAAATTAAAGTGTTGGAAATATCCATCTTAAACTGATTATTAAAACCCCAAATTTGTAGGTAAGAGTTAAAAAGAAGAGTTTTCTGCATTCATCCTCCAAGTACTGCGGAACTGAAAGAAGCTGGACAGAATCCTTTACAGGAAATGACACTTCCTATTTTCCCCCCAGAGATTCAAAACAGTAAGTCCTTGTTCCATAGACAAATCCTGACAGCACAAATGACTCCTTAGTGTCAACCGGGGGTGCTAAGAACATTAGAACAATTATATCGGGTCAGAACAGACATCCGTCTAGCCCAGCATCCTGTCTGGCGGGGGCATTAGCGGATGCCTAGGAAAGTGTATGAGAACAGAGCAAGCATATAATGATGTTTCAAACATCTGGTGATTTGTAGCTCGGAGATTTTTATCATCGAAGAAAGTGTCTTAGAAGTTAGTCAGTCAGTCTTGGTAGAGTTTTTTCCTCTTTTTTTTTCATCCTTTGTTTTCTTTTGAATATCTATAAGCTTTCAGGCTCCTCAGCTTATTGGCAAGAATTTCCACAACTCAGTGACATGTTGTGTCATGAACTATGTTCTTCTATTTCTTTTGAATCTGTCAGCACTACATTTATTTGATGGTCTCTAAGTCATTCACAACTTGGAGGCTTGTTTCACATCAGTCATCTCCTTTCCAGGCTGAAGTCCTAGAATTTTTGGTTGTTTCTTGTATAGAAGCTACTCCATACCTTTGATAACCTGTATAAATTTTTGCCAGTTCTACTTTATTTTTTTGAGATGAGGAGCATCTTTCATCTTCCAACATTGAGAAATGTAGACTAATGCACAAATGTGTCAATCCTAATGCAAACCCCAATCCCAACTTTGCAGGTAAAACAGTGTGCTCTCGTTGTTGAGGAGCAGCAAGACTGGGGCTTCTCCACAAGGTAAGGGGAGCCAGAAGCCGAGGGTGACAGCAAGGCGGACAGGTATAGTCACCTCACTTACAAGAGGTGCAGTCCCACATCAACCAAAACCAAAGAGCATGTACAAAAGTGGTGACCAGCTTCAGCTGACAGACCAGTGACTGCCACACCAAGCCTGTAGCAATGAGGCAGGCCCAAGGTCAAGCCAGGAAGTCATGTCACCAAGTCAGGGACAGCAAGGTACATGGCCAGGCACAGGCACAGCTGCAACAGGGCCTGAACTTACCTGCAGCTCCCAAACGAAAGGATGGAGACCCCCAGCAAAGCTTCTCACAGCTCCTTCTCAAGAGCCCCTTGCACAGCGCTGTGATCTGAGGTGCCACAGCAGCACCATGCCAGAGCTGACTGTCAGCTCGGGCAATCAAACCCCAACAAGGGTGGAAGAGGTGGCAGAGTTTCTGCATCTTGTGTGGGGTCCGGACAGTAATTACACAGAAACAAGAAGCTGGAAGTGAAAAATGGATTGTTTCCAGTGAAGAAGTAGAGAAAACCTCATGGTGCTGTTGTCACAAATCTATTACGCAGGTTTTAAATGCTAGATGCAGTTTTATCTTTCTGTCTCAACAAATGTAGTGATTGTTGTTTGTCAATTCATGTTTTTTTGAAATGTTTGAAATGTTCTGTATGTTCTCCAGATGAAGTGGAAAGATTTGGCTACATTTCTTTCGTGGTTTCCCTTGTTTGGCTATTTTGAATTTTCTTTCTCCTCTGTTGCTTCCCAAATCAAAATACATTTCCACTCCAGGCTGTGATTCACACTACTCCTGTTTAAACATATACAGGAAAAGATAGTATAATATCTGGAACAGCAGAAAGTAACAGACCATCTAACAGCTTCAAAATTGGGAAAACCTGTTTGAAGTAGATCGTGAGGAAAGCATGTACCATTTCTTGAAAATAGACAAGTGAAGCGATGCAAATATTCTTTTCAGATATTTAGGTCATTATTCCCTTAAAGTGAGTGGCAAAATCCTGTTAACTTCATAAAGAGCTAGAATTTAACCCAGAAGAATACCACAGCTATACAAACCAAGAAAGACAGCAGTTCTGGAGTCCCTTCTTAGCTTGTGTATGTTGTTTGAGGTGACCAAGACACTGGATGCCTCTACATCTGTGTGGGTATGTAAATATTCATGGACTTTGTGAACTCAGTTTAGATCTTTTACCTTGATCCATCAGGTCATCTTAAAAAAGAAATTAGGCTTGCCTCGAAATCGTACTTACACAATAATGCTTCTGTGGGTCAGATCTCACAATTACCTACACTTTGTGGCTTTTCAGCTGTGAGCCTGTGAGTCACAGCTAACGTCACTTAGCATTAGTTGCCAAAACAAGAACTTTGTGAAAAGTTATCCTCAGGTCATGAAAGAGACCTTGTCGTAGAAAAAGCTACAGAAAGCAATTTTTCTGTTTGCACCACTTTTGAGGTAACGGTAGTTGGAATAAATGAAAAAGGATGCCAAGAGATCAAAACTGCTGGACTGAAGGAACGTACAACAATGAAACTTACCAGCTACAGGTACAGCTTCAGGAAATGATGCTTCACTGGCAGCAACAAAAATTCCAAGGAATGGCTAAGGCCAGGGTGCAAAACTGGATATGTTTTGTTCTTTTTCATATAACATCTTCCTTCAAAAAAATTGAATACATCAAAAATAAAATAAACTGAAAGATTGCACCATCCCTGTGGTACACAAAACAAACATTAAGTTGATTGAACCTGACTGGTACTATCCATCTTCGTAGAACATCTTTCACAGAATAATAAACCAAAATATTTCTTAGCTGGTGCTGAAAATTCGCCACTTCTGTTTATAATACAGATAGAAGACAAAAATTTTAAACAGTTGATTTTTCCATTTTCTCTTAGTCACATTTGAACAAACCCTGAACTAGAAGTGACCTGGAGATAGCCTGGCCCAAAGATAATTTAGAGTTTGTTCTTTTCTCTCAGTCCTGAGCACCCATGCCCATGGTATTTCCAGAACTGAATTATAATTCTTTCCCAAATATACTTAAAATAATACATTTTTTAACAACAACAAAAAAAGGTCTTATTGTTTGCTTGCCAATATTCTTTTTTTCAAAGGTTTTATTTACAGGCTCATCCTCCAAAACCTGGGGAATAGGAATTCCAATTTAAAAAGTCACCCCCCTGTAAAAGCTGATATTCTCAGGTAATCATGTAACTCAGACATTAAGAAAAATATCAGATGTTATAAAGTTGGCAATAAACATGTGAAAACATTTAAAATCCTTCATCTTAGTGATGAAGCAAGGCAGTGTCAATATACAAATTTGTATGGTAAATTAATTACAATATTTGCATTTTTAAAGCTAATGCCATATGGAGCATAATACACAAGGGACAACAATCCTTGTGTATTATTTTCTTTGGAGTTACTCTTTTTTCCAGTAAGAGGAAAACTTTGTCTGAAAACTACCTTGGCTCTTCTGATTTTAAAGTGTTATTGTTTGTATGTTATTAAAGCTACATCTAAAGTGTAAAACAGTATTTACAGACCAGGTGTGCCCTGGTCATTAGTCTAAATGAAATTTGTATTTTATTGGGAAATACACATTGCTAACTGGGAAAAACAAAAGAAACCCACAACAAGTAAAATGTTAATATATATTTGTTTTGGAGGCATAAATACATATATGCTGTAATAAAGAAGCTTATGGCTGCCAGTGTGTTTACCACTTTCACTAGTCCATGATGCATTCATTGTGTCAACAGTGTGTATTTGCTCAGGAAACAATAGTTCCTGTCAGCATCTGCGTATTTTACCGGCAACAAAAGTGATGTAGCGAACAGCCATGTCTTAGAAAGCTCAGGTCTGCTGAAATGCCAGTCTCTCCTTTTCTCTAGCCAGTATTCTAACATTCAAACTAAATGCAACCAAAGCACTCATTCCTGCTCAGTAAAAGCTCAGCTTCTGTATTCTGCTATTTATTTCTATTTCTGTCATTGCAAGGCCCCATTTTAGAAGCTGATGGATTGTGATTTTTACAATAAAAAGCGCAGAGATAAGCTTCTGCACAGCTTCCCCTTCCCTGCATCTTATCCCTCCCAGATCATTGCTCCTTGGCTTTAGAAAAACTGCATACTACTTTTGCTAAATTAAACTCTCTGTAGCCTTTAATTAAACTTTCAGTGCTTTTGTTAATAGCCGTTCTTATTTGGGTGTAACTTAATGATAATAGCTACCCTGTAAAAATATGCTGCTTTCAAGGATGAAATGTCACCATCTAATCTTTTCTCCGTCATTTATTTTTGTCTTTCCTTTACTGGAATGTTTCTTATCAGCTTACCTTGTCAGAAGAAATAAACTCTTTCTAAAAACTAATTCTCCTCTTCTGAATACTAACGACCTGGCACCAGAGGGAAGCTCTATACAGAGCCACATCTGTGCTTTGCTTCTGTTAGAGCTGAATAAGAAAATGTACAGTTCAAATCTGATGTATTTTTTACTTGAAAAAGAACAGAAGTGATAAATATAGCCTCTGTTAGACATGAAAGAAGACCTTGTGAGAGTGTTAAATTCTACATTTGATACATTTAGTTATTATTTCTGAAGCTGTTTTATCTCAGTCCACTTTAATTAAAGTAGATCGGCTACAATTACTTTTGCTATATTGAGAACCATTCTCCAAAAAAACCTTAGAAAATAATGTGGCAAATTTCCAAACTCTGTCTTTCTCTCTAGTTTTCACACAGAGAGTTGTGGCTGTGCTAATTGTGAATCTGAACAGTCTACCATGAAACTTGAACTTTTTTGCTTCTGAACAATTCAGATATTTTTGCATCTGAAATTCTGATAATTCTACTGTTTAGCACATCTATTGGTAACATCCAATTAATTCTCACACAGCTGTGTTAGATTACCAAGGCTAACAAATGTTAACTGTACTAAAAAATTTATTTTGTTCATTAAAATAAGCAGATACAATTTAAAAAACCCTACTCTTTAGTAAAACTACCTCTTATTTCTACTCCATTTTCAAGAATAGTTATGACAATGAAGCAAGTAACACTTCCATTGTGTTTAATCAATTTTATGTTGTGTGTTATGACTCATTATTTTATCAGTTATAGAAATGTAACTTCATCTGGAATGGATGGTAGTAAACAATTGCTCAGAGTGTTGAGAAAAACAAAGTGGTTTTTTAAGTGGGAACTCTTTGTGACCTACAGAAAAGAAAAAAATTGATAAACAGCATTTTAATGAAACCCATGCCTGGGGCCTTAGTAAAAGCTACTTAATGTTCATCCGGCATGTAGAGAAAATTGGATTCTGTACTAATGTACCTAAATATAGACCAAACATAAACCTAAACATAGACCAAAGGGCTCAATGTTTAATTACCATTTTTTGACAATTTTTGCCATTACCAACGTTGCCATTAGCCTTCCAGTTCTCCTCCAAAATACCTACGCAGAGTGAGCAGTCAATCTCCTTATAAATAGTTGAGTTTGTGTTTCAGGAAAAAAAAGAAAATGTGTGTTACAGATGTCATTAGAGCCAGCTGAGATTTTCTGCTGAAATGATTTACTGATGCAACAAGCTGTTTGTACCAAGTGCAGTTCATCCTGGTAAATTTTTGAAGCCCTGATTTTCCGTCAGAAAGCTCACAGCAAAATACTGCATTTCATCTTGATTTGATCCTAACCAGAATGTTTTCTGTGTTGCCTTATGACTTCTGTACTTCTAACGTCTGGTCTCTCCCTGGGATCAGGCTACAAATCCCACACAGGACTGTGAAGACTTCCAGAGCATCGCAGGACTGGTGAGATTCTTGGTGCATCGTGAGCACTGTTGCCTGGCCACAATGTCTGACACATTGGGAATCTCTATTTGCATCCAGTTATCACCTTCCTCCTCAAAGGTAACATGCCACCAGGGAAGATAGAGATTAACATTAAAATAGCTTGAAATTAAGCACTTCAGGTAATTTCACCACGCCAAGAGGAAGTAGTTCAATTTGAAGGGTTTTTGAAAAGCTTTGAAATGAAATTGCAGACACTTCTTGCCTTACACTTTTCAGAAGTTCTAATTTCAGAAGGGAGAGTAAATAAATATGAAGTTCTTTAGACTTTCCCCCAGAAATTTAGTGTATTTGTAGAAGGACAATCCAATCTGAAAGCTTGTCTTCCAAACTTTTTTGCTTTCTAGAGCACTTTACTAGTGCTACTGCACTAGTGCTACAGCACATGTCATCCCTTCAAGAATACAGAAATATCTGAGCTATGGAGAAGAAGGTAGAGTTGACCGTCTCTTGTGAATAATGCTCTCTTTCAGTCCACCTCTAGCATCAGGTCTGGGAGGAGAAAGAGTGAGGCAAATTTTGGAAAATGCTGGGAAAGCAGATATAAACACCTGTGAGGATATTTAACTACATAAGGTGGGGACAACAGAAAATTATTTACGCAGAATTTGGGGAATCGGGAAAATGTGATGGCTGCCTGCATAAGCAGAACTCTTCCAATAGGATCAAAGTGATTTCATGCTTTAAGAACTTAGTTAGACTTTCCAAAAGAAAAACATTTCCTGCACATGAAAAGGATTAAAATGAAACAAATCATAATCTATTGGGGTTTGTGGGTTTTTTTCCTAATTTCACGGAAATCTTACAGTTTCTGGAGGATTGGTTGAGGATTTTTTTTTTTTTTTTTAAGTTTTTTTGTCACATTTTACACCTGATCTGTAGGGCTGAGCCATCCCATCTGGAAATAACACCTACAGGCAAATCGTGTCTAAACTGGCACAACAGAAAATGTAATGGAAAATTATGTAATATAGCCCCTCATTCTGTCAGAAAAGCAGATTTAAATAGGCATTTCATAAAGTGAGTGGACTAATAGGTTGATCTAAGATCAGAATACAGCAGGCCAGCTGAGACCCCAAAGACAGTAAGAGACCTTACCTCACATGCTAACTTTTACACTTTGTGACCCAAGTGCCTAGCCGAAAACAAAAATTCTAATTATAGCACAATCATTTGTAATCAGCAACAATGGCTATATTTCAGTATTTGAAGTTCTAGGAAATATTTTCTATAAGAACATTTCTACCCAATATGAGAGACAAATAAGAAATCAAGACTGTATTATTATATTAAGTATCCACCTGCATCAGTACAGACTACAATCTCACTTTGTTCAAACATCAATGACTGGTTTGAATTACAGGTGTGAAAATTGCCTCATCATTAAAAGTGCCTCCAGTATATATATATATATAAAAAAAAAAATCTTTTTCCCCCCTTTTTAATAAAAGTATGACTATTTGGGGAAAAAAAACATAAAATAGAGGTTTTATTTATGTTATTTGCATTATTTTTGCAATATGCACATAAACTCCAATATTAGCATATCTAAAAGACAAAAAAAAAATGCATACAAAGCACCATTGTTACTGTAAAGACAGCATATCTATAGATCTGCCAGCACCATTACAGGCATATTGCAGGGCTCTGGAATAATTTCTTAAAGTTCTTTCAGCACCACCAGGGATCTTGGTAGAGGAAAGTTCTGGCTAGATAGTCCCTGCAGCACTGGAGAGACCCTGGAGGTATATGCACTGGTCTAAGCTGTTTCTGTGCCTCAAATTTAAGGGCTAAAGGCATACACTGCCAGGGGTGCTCATTACTGCTTGCCACCTTATTCCAGGTCAATCCAATATGAGTGTTCTAAATTCAAAGACTGGACCTAAACTTGCAAACTACTCAAGATAGGAAGAGTCTTGATGGAGCTAAGTGGGTGCAGAGAACTGTCTGTCAAGCTTTTTTCTCTGGTTTGGAGCCCTCAAGGATGAAGAAAAAAAAAAAAAGCAATTATGTGATATATCAAACCACAATCTTGATTCATCCAGAAACAAAACCTGACACATAATAAGGAAACTTGTGTCCTGGCTTCAAAATGAAAGAACACCACTCTTTTTTCCTGAAGCAAAATAAAAATTCACAATTCAGATATGGTTTATAAAGATTCAGGAAAAGGGCCAAAAATTGTTATCTGGCACCTTTCGCATTTGCCTCTATGCAGCAACAGAAGCAACCTCTTATGGCTGTAGAGAGGAATCAGTGCCAGCAAGACTCTCGGTGTCTTTGGTTTTTGCAGCAAGGGAACTGGCAGCAATGCTCTATTACTGCTGTGATGCACAAGTGACAGACGTGGCCTGCCATACATCTTAACTCATATGCTGGGCTGCAGGATTGCTTTCTGACTGCTATTTTTTCCACAGTGGTTTCTCTTGTGAATCCCAGCTGTGAAGGGGCAGTATGAAGCAACAGCAGTCCCTGTGCGGGTGGTAGCAACATTACATGGGATGCAAAACTAACGCTCCCTCTCACCACCTCCAAGTTCTCCAGAAGCCAAACAGAACAAATGCAGCACCCAGTCCCTTCAGCAGATTTCTTCCAGTTCCCAGAGCACTCAGTTACTCCAAGTTATCTTCATCCTACAGCTACCAAGCAAGCCTAGCAAAGATTCCCTCCCACACACATATACATCCCACACCTGTAGCAATTCATGATACCAACCACCTACCGATCTACTCCCCATATGTCTGCTCAGTTTTCCAAGGAAGGCAGCTACCAGCTTTCCTGTTCCACACATATGGGCATGCTCTGAATCCTATCCTAACACTGCACTTGCAGGTTCAGTTAATTAAAGGCTGACACTTGGCATATATCAACCTGCAACGTGCCTCAATGAGTTTGAGAAAGTATCCCATGTGAAACCACACAAAACTTGGTAGCTCCTTTAACAACAGAGAACAGATGGTAATATTGCATTCCAAAGGATCTTAAAGAAAAGCTCACGACATGGGAACAGGATTTCAGTCACTACAAATGCTGTGGGCTAGGATAAATTGTTGAAAAGCATCCTAAAGTCTTCAACTATAAAAAAAAGCCTTGCCAGCTCAGATATCTGAAATTCTGCTCACAGCTTTTCCTAGAGCTATTGGGGAGCAATGCTTCTCTCTGTTTTCCATAGCCAGGTTACTCTGCTGAGAGGACCTTATGTCTTTGCCCTTTGGCTTTTCTTCAGCTTCCATGAACAGGTTGGGTAGAGAGAAGCCAGGTGCCTTCTTCCTTTGTCTCTGCTTCTGGCTCTGATGTTTAGAGACGCTTTGGGGCCTTACAGACTGGGGAGTGGGCTTCTTAAAGGGAATCCCAGAAGATGCTCTTTCTAAGTGTTATCTGGGGATGACTAGACCTCAAATGAGCACCTCTGGGTGCTGTTGCTGCTGATGAAGTTACCCCACTTGTTAGGCTTGGAGAACAGTCTGCATATGAATTGGTGCAAGAAAGGAGAAAGGGAACAAGCTATTAACTGAGCAAGGAGATGGATTATTCATGGCTTTGACAGATTTTGGAGCTGACCCAAAGTGCTGTCAATTGCCAGTGGTAAATAGCCAAAAAATGAAAAACGAGCTTTTTTTAGGCTGTGTCAGCAGTATCAATCAGACCAGTATCCAAAAATCCTGAAATGAATAGAGCACATTTCTGGCTGATGATGCTGAAGCAGAATATATTTAAAATGAACATAAAAATAAGGACATATCACCTTAAGGTTGCTTGCCTAACCGCATTTGTTTCAGAGACTATATGAAAAGGAAGTGGTTTTTTGAGCATGTATCTGGTTTTTCTTAATTGATTCTTTTCCTACTTACAAATGCTTAGGTTGATTTTACTGTGAAGCTTTTTGGTGTGCTAATGTTTAATTTTCAGGAAGAGCAAAGATTTGTTATGATATGCAACATACATCTGTTATGATACAGGGCACTATGGAGAGACATGGCAGGGGATATTAGCTGATGTTAGCTTTGTTGCAGACCAGTGTCAAATGCACACTTTTTGCTTTCATTCTTTTAGTTAAAAAAACAAAACAAAGCAAAAAAGTAAGTACTGGAAAATCTCAGCATCTGTGAGGCACTTTAACAATTGCTGTTAAATTGTCTGTTTCTGAAAAACAGATGAAGAGCCCTTATAAACTAATGTGGAGGTCCACATAAGAGACATAAAGTAAACAGAAAACGGTGGAGAGCTGTGATTATTTGGGCCACGTTTTTTTTTGGAAGGTTATGAAACCTATCCTTTTAATTTCTAAGCAAAACCAGCACATTAGTGACAGTCCAGATTCAGACTTCTTGGGCTTACTGTTGTAAAAGGAACTGGCTGGATGGCCGAGCCCAGAGAGTTGTGGTCAACGGAGTTAAATCCAGTTGGCAGCCGGTCACGAGCGGTGTTCCCCAGGGCTCAGTACTGGGGCCGGTCTTGTTCAATATCTTTATCAATGATCTGGATGAGGGGATCGAGTGCTCCCTCAGTAAGTTTGCAGATGACACCAAGCTGAGCGGGAGTGTTGATCTGCTCGAGGGTAGGAAGGCTCTGCAGAGGGACCTGGACAGGCTGGATCGATGGGCTGAGGCCAACTGTATGAGGTTCAACAAGGCCAAGTGCCGGGTCCTGCACTTCGGCCACAACAACCCCAGGCAACGCTACAGGCTTGGGGAAGAGTGGCTGGAAAGCTGCCCAGAGGAAAAGGACCTGGGGGTGCTGATTGACAGCCGGCTGAACATGAGCCGGCAGTGTGCTCAGGTGGCCAAGAAGGCCAATGGCATCCTGGCCTGTATCAGAAATAGTGTGGCCAGCAGGAGTAGGGAGGTGATCGTGCCCCTGTACTCGGCACGGGTGAGGCCGCACCTCGAATACTGTGTTCAGTTTTGGGCCCCTCACTACAAGAAGGACATGGAGGTGCTGGAGCGTGTCCAGAGGAGGGCAACGAAGCTGGTGAAGGGTCTGGAGCACAAGTCTTATGAGGAGCGGCTGAGGGAACTGGGACTGTTTAGCCTGGAGAAGAGGAGGCTGAGGGGAGACCTCATCGCGCTCTACAACTACCTGAAAGGAGGTTGTAGCGAGGTGGGTGTTGGTCTCTTCTCCCAAGTAACTAGCGATAGGATGAGAGGAAATGGCCTCAAGTTGCGCCAAGGGAGGTTTAGACTGGACATTAGAAGAAATTTCTTTACTGCAAGAGTGGTCAGGCCTTGGAACAGGCTGCCCAGGGAAGTGGTTGAGTCACCAACCCTGGAAGTATTTAAAAGACGTGTAGATGAGGCACTTAGGGACATGGTGTAGTGGGCATGGTGGTGTTGGGTTGATGGTTGGACTCGATGATCTTAGAGGTCTTTTCCAACCTTAATGATTCTATGATTCTATGATTCTATTAATCTAAATAATAGTGATAATCATGAACATTTAAGGAAATGTTATTCCTGAATACTTTGTCCATGTCTTGGAGAAACATGGAGAATACAGTACAGATAGAATGTTACTATGTTAAAACATAGTACATGCTAAAAAACTCCTGTAAAAAACAGGACTTCAAATATTGCGTTAATATGTTTCACAAATTTCTATTGAACTCACTTAATTTCTTCAAGATTTTTTTTTTCTTTTTCTGTTTAGTAACCCATAGTACCAACAATATCACTATGTCTATTTTCATGCCTTCCAATTTTAGGACTTGCCTTTAAGGTGAAAATATAATTCAAATATCTCTTTTTTTTTTTTTTTTTAATATAAGCCTTATAACTACTCTCTTGATTGAACTTCAAAATAGTTTAGCTGCATTTCCTTCAATACTTATCTTCTCTCTACCTTTCCAATAATCTTGGATTACTTTTTCCTTTAATTCATTATAAATTATTCAGTTAGTAACTTCTTTTTACTTCTTCATTTGAGGACTATTTAGGCAAAATCCGATGGTCAGTAATGGAAGGCCTGATCCTCCAAAATGATTTTTCATGTATATTAGTTACACAGTGAGTAAACTTCTTGTGTAGCTGTTTTTTTAATAAGTTTTAGAAGCTCACATAGGAGAACTGAACAACATTCAGTGAGGTGACTTGCTCCTCACTGTACGCCATATTGTTTCTTATAGTAATTTCTACAGCCCTTAGTACAAATATGTACTAACATATAGTATATAAATCTATAATTAGAATGTTCTCTCTTATTACTTGCAGTTATATTAATAAGCATAATATTAAATTATTATACTAAAAAATTACGTTCTTAAAATTCCTATGCTAATAAGAGTTTTGAAACCTGTTTGGGATTTCATATCTAAATGAACACAAGTAATTAGCTTCATATTCTAGACTCAGTTCCAACATTAAAATCCAATGAGCTTCAGTGGGAACCTTAGACATAGGCCTGAAGTTGATCACAGTGCTTGACAGATTAGCCAGTCATTAATTATGCATAAACTGTGCCTGTGAAACTAGGTTCTCGTCTTAGGCCAAAGTTTCGTCCTTTTTATGGTTTGTGAGTTTGATTATACGGATTAAGGTATTAGTGAAAACGCTGAGAATAGCTCTTAGTTTATGGCAGCTTGAGAATTAATTTGCTGTCCATTGCTGTTCATTTTCATTTGAAACACCCCTCATGAACTGGCAGGGATCCAGCCGACGCAGCACAGTTGTTGCACACCTGCAGCTTACGCAGAGGCAAGGCGGTGGGGCGCGGGGCGAGCCACCTGCTCGAGAGCAAGCTGCTCCCGCACCGCAGCCCCCAGAGCAGCCTCCAGCCCGGGATTCGCCTCGGCTCCCTCCTCCGCCCAGCTGCGAGACAAGGGCAGCTTGATGAAGAGGTCGCGCGGCCCCACCTGGGTCCTGGACTTTCTTCCACCCCATCAGCTTCCCTCCTACGCTTCCTCGCTCCTCAGCTGCAGTGACTTCTTGCTCTTCCCTCTGCCCTTGCCCCCCATGCCAGGGAGTTTTGGGATGCTCCCATTCCTCTCCTGGCCCATTCAGCATCTTCCCTTCCCCCCGCCATGCCAAGGGTGTGTTTGCTGCAGTAGGTGCTTTTCTCTCTTTTCCTCGCCTCCCCTTTATCTTTTTACTTCGTGCCTGGGGGGCAGCTGCACAGAGCCAACAGGGCACGAAGCTGAGGCTGTGGCTGAGCTAGAAAGTGTCACGGGGTCCCTGGAAACAGAAACTGATCTACAAACAGTTGTGAAGAGACCTGAAGCTCTGGCTGTGCTAAACTTACAAGACGATTTATCATGTGATGTCCAGACACACATTTAAACAGAGGAACATGGTCAAATCAGCAAGAAACACCCTTGTGCTCCTTCGATAATGATTAATATTATATATATAATATGTATTTGATATACTATGTCTAATAATTATAATATTTGTACAGCCTATTTCTTCAAATTATTTAAAAAGTCTTTTGCAATCAGTAATTATGGCTTAGAAATCTCTTGTGGACATCACTTTCAATTCATGGCTGAGGAAATGTAAAGCATTTAGAAGAAAACAATATTTTTTTGTTTTCTTAATTGCAAAATTGAGTGAAAACAAAATTTTCCTTTAAATGAATGGCACAAAGACGTGTACCATAAGTGGACAAACACTATGGAAACTAAGGGTAATACAGTCTGTCTGAGATGATATATTTTAAACGTAATCTAATATTTGGATGATAAGCATAAAGAAGTCTAATAAAATGCTAGATAGTTGCACGTATATTATAAGATACATAAACAAATAATTAACTATATAATTTTTATTAGAATATGTCATTGCGGCGTGGTATGTGACATATAACCAAATAATTCAAAATGATTTGAACGGCATGCACCACATTTTCCCAAGATAAAACCAAAGCTCTGTCTTTTCCAAAGCAAATTACTGTAGAAAAGCATTAGAGGGACTATCTTGGTCAGAGCAGTAACGTATGGTGACATTCTTCACCGCTGCAGAAAATCAGTACAATTTCATTACCCTGCCTTCCTGCAGGGCAGCTTGATGCACTCACATTAAAGTCTCCATCTCTTACCTGTTTCTTAAAACGCTTGCTGTTTATGTCTTCAGGGTTCTACTCTAATTTTAGCAACAAAGAACCCTCTAGCTTTATAAAACAACACATTTTAGAATTGGCTTACTGTATTTTTATCCTGTATTTAAAAAACAAGCCAACCCTGAAATAAAAATGTAGTTTGGTTTAACAACAACGTGATGCAAATCCTGTTACATCTTTGCTTACCAATTAGTTTTTTTCTCTCAGTTTGTTGCAATCTTAGATAAAACCCCTGTTTTGTTCTGTTGTTTGTTTTACTGTTTTAAGGCTATCATGTGATGAACATTTCATGAAGGACGATAATGAAAACACACCATTAGCCCTGAGTTGCAGCAACGTAAACTGAGATAGGAAGCAAAAATGAGAAGCAATGTGGAAGGCTGGAGGAAGGACAGGGCTCTCTAAACTGGCTCTACAGAGAAGAGAAACAGTCTCAAACTAATCTTCTAAAACATTAGCATTGTAGTAGTTCATACCACACAAGACCAATGATTATTCTTTACAGGCAGTGGAGATGTGCTAAGAGAAAAAGACTTTTTTCCATATATACAACCATATAATTTAGTAAGCCATTTTTACAAGATCTTCAAGATGTCTTTGCTCTTAAAGTAGTTTAGCTAGATCTCTGTTTTAAAATAATGGTATATCATAATTTTCTAACTTCTATTTCTGTGTGTCAGATTTATTACTCACATCAATGTCAACTTGAAAACAGTGGGGACTAACCTCCTCTGTAGAAAGAGTATTTTATAGGACGCAGCAGTGCAAAGTTCCACACGATGTTCTGCATTATAATTCAGCACTTAACAGGAAAGGCCACTTCTCAAAGTAAAATGTAGTTCAATTTTCACGCTGTTTTCCCTCTTTGGGCTGCTGACAACTTTGCCAGTTAGCAAAACTGAAAGCACTTATTTTAATAAGAGTTGCCTGAGGGCTCAAATTCCTTCACCATGCACAAAATATAACAGTAGCAGTGATACCCATCCAGACTATGACCAGATGAGTTTCCTGACTATATTTCAGATGTTACAGAACTTGTGGTGTTTTGAAGGGCAAAGATGGGGAGTGAAGCTGTAATGTTTTATATGTGCACTCACATCTTGGGACTTAATTTTAGGCTTCTTTTCAACTAACTAATAAACAGCTGTCAAAGTCAATAAGTCTGCTTCTTCATGGAGGAGAAACTAGTAATATGAAGTCTAATTCTTTTCTAAGCATAACTTGTTCTGTTTACACACATAAGCCCAGTCTTAGCAAATGCTTTTTCCAGCTATTCCTTATATCCCTCAGGAAAGCTATATCCCATGTACTGCAGAGTAGTAACATACATAGAGATCTAATTTTCTGACATGCTAAATAACCAACAATAGCTGCATAAAGGTTGCCCAGTATGCAGATTGATGCTTGTGACCAGCTTTTGCTATGTAAAGCTTTTGCTTGAGACGAAGGGAATCATGAGTCTCTTTCTTGCTAGCTGTTATCTTCAAACCCAGCCAGAACAACTGCAGTGGCCACAGCAGTGAGCAGGATACCTATTAAGTCCTTTCTGCATGCAGAATTCCCATTCCCGTTTATGCCACGGCTGACTGGAGGTGTTGTGAAGCAGCATGGCAAGTTCCTGCTCCACAGTTGGGCTGGCCTGGAAACATAAATCTGCCTCATCGTTCCTACCTCTGCATGTAAACCAGTGTCTGTCCTTTACCTGCCCAGAACCATTGCAACAGTAATACAATTGAAGAACAAGTGCACACAGCATGGTATGAACAGGCCAGATAACCTTTAATATTATTGAATATTGAAGAGCATGTGCTGTGGCATCTCTAGGTCTCTTCTCATAGGAATATTGTTTTACCAGCAGTGATGAAGACCAAGTTTGACACAGTCATGATTTCTTCCTCTGGTCTCATAACATCTCATGCTACTGGTCCACATGCTCAAGTACACTTAGAAACTGGAAGATACACACAAACAATTCTCCTGTTTTCCCCAAAGGTATTCATTTAGATGACACTGTTATTTTTCTTCTTGCCTACTTTGTCTCTTTTAGGTCTAGTGTGTTCCAGGAATTTGTGAACAATATTCTGCTTCAGGCTATACTTGTGGTAAAAGTCACATACCCTTAACTCAAAGAATTTATTTTGTTGCTCTTGTATAATATGATTTACTTCATTCTTGTGTAGGAGCTGGGATGGAAGCAGACACTACAATAGCCACAAGCATTTTGATAATGGGAATCCTCTAGTTATAACCAGAGAAGGGATGCTTTCAGTTCTGCCTTTGATGTGTGACACAGTCTTACTTCCTTACATAAGCAGAGCAGGCAGAAATTAGCTAAAATGCTGGGAAATAATGAAATGCATGACCTGAAAAAAAGAAGAGCAGTGAAATAAAAAACAAACTAAATATTCTGTGCACGACAGTTAAAGAAACCTGGAATGGCAAGATTCTTAAGCTAGCAAAACCGCAAGAAAGAGCTTAATTTCCATTTTACATCTGAAGTGTCAATTTTGCAATCTTTTTTACATATGGAGGTTTACTCTGTCATTGTTATATGGATTATCCTAAAGCCTCTAGCCAAGTGAGTAATCTTTGTTTGTTCATGTGAACATCAGCTTCAGGAGAATCCATGTGAAGCCAGTGACCCTCATGCTGTTCAAAAATTAGTCCTTAGCTGAAAAGAAAGATAATTGGGGAGGGAATTGTCATACCATGTAGCTTTATACCAAAATTAAGTGTTAACATGCATTATGTACATTATTCACAATGGTGTTACTGAGCCTATATTGAAGGCATTATTTAATACTTAATCAATGGAGGCTTGTCCAAGGAAGAATGAAAATTAGCTACAGATGACGACCAGTTACACGGAGCAGCCTTTTTTGATAAATGAGTAAAACATCCCTCTTTTTTATTATTATTTTTTATGAACAATGCATAAAGAGCTAAAAGGGATAGTTCAGCTTCATTTGGTGTTGATAAATTTTCAGGAATAATACATCTGATTAAGTGTAGTGTATAACATAGTAGTTCTGGGCTGTGATTCATCTCAAATAGAACAAGCACGATGTGATTCTTGGTGCTTTGATGAGTTCGAGAGTGTGTACCAAGTTGATGACTTCTTTTATTTGTTACCCTCTTGGCTTATGCTGGGGAGAAAAGCGGTGTGTCAGGCATACCGTCCTCACTGGACTCTTCTTCAGCATAGAAAGTTGCGACCCTATTATGCCATGAGTTCTCTTGTTACAGGGGTGTTTTCTAATTCATCATCTTTTCCTGATAACAAGTTTTTTTTGTAAAGCATTACAAATGACATTTACAGAAGCATAAAAGGTGTCGTGAGTTTACTTTGGATATAGTGACTTCTGTATGCCTTGTAGGAAGTCAGAGAGCTTAATCACTCTCTCAATAAGCCTAGAAGCCTTTAAGGCCTCCTATGGTGAAAACAGGGGAGGAATATATCTGTCCCAGAGGAGATGAATTGCAACTACATGCAGGCATCTTCTCTGGGGACTGTGGAGAATGACACTTAGAAGAATTACAGCTTGTATAAGCATAATGTGAATGCACGGTGGGACATGGAAGCCCTTCTTTTCTCTTTACATGTTTGTTTTTTGGTAACAAGAAGATATATTTCCTTTTATTGCTCCTTCTTTCATGGGTTCAGAGCTTGGGAGTGTTTGTTTTGTATATGTAATATTTTTAAAACATTTATCTAGGCCCCTAAACCAGATTTAATTTAAGGTGAATGCCCATTTTGATTATAAAAAGCTGCAGTTTTTTTTTTTCTCTTACAGTAATAAAGAAAAATGAAAAAATTATATCAATATAGAGATATCTAATTGATACCAAAACAGAAGAAAATCAGAGATATGAACTGTTCCTCTTCATCCTCTTCATCCCTGTATTAACTTTTTAGGAAACTCAAGAACTAACAGTTCAAGCCAGCTTTTTAAATAATTAAACAGGCAGGTCTGCTTCCACAATAATTGACATAATTACTGCATCTAAATACTGGTCTCAGATGGAATATAATAAAGAAATACTGATTTCCTGAAAGTGTCCATCATCATTTATTCCAACCTCTCCTAATTTGAAGCTTAGTTGTTACTGGTTAAGTGGTGTGCCAAGCAAGTTACCTTTCACTGTAGTTTGTGCAGCCCTCCACTTCTTGCTGATGTGGGCTGAGGATAGTTGCCTGCTCTACCAGGGTTTTAGGCTTGGTCCATGAGCCCTGATGAAGATGCAAGCTTTGCACTAAAATATTTTGTCATTTCTGCTGCTAGACCTCTCCGTAAGAGTAAATTAGATGACATTTTCTGAACTCAGCAGTGTCAACAGACAGGAGGGGGGAGAATGAGCTCCTGGGCTGCTTTTGGTGTTTGTATGGCATTATGGCAGGCTGTTTAGATGAGGGCTGTATACCTGCCAGTATGACTGCGTGACGTGTAGCGCTTGCACAACTGTGCTGCCTGTAGTAGAGTACTACATGGCTTGTGCTACTAAGTTCCTTGGGTAAACCATGGTATCCGAAGGTAAGCATGCTTAGAATTGCCCTTGCTATATTTAGTGCTCTGGTCTTCAGATATTGTTGAGTATGTTAACACTTATTTTATTCTCCATATAATGTCCAGGGCAATATTGTTGCCCGGTGGGAAGTATCTTTTGGTTTGTAACAAATTGAATAAGAAAGACAACTGTGACTGCTCAGTGCCTTAACCAAATCCACCCTTTATTCTTCCTGTGCCAAAACATCTTTTTGTAGGTTGGAACTTGAGTCTTTCCACATGTAAAAAACTTTATCAAAGATGCATCCAGTAACATATGGGTATGGTTTCACTGCCAGTATAAGGACTAAATATGTTTCAGGTTCTAAAAGGGAAAATATTCACTATATCATGTTACACCTCCTTAATTTGTGTTAGCTGGAACAACAAACCAGAATGTCTACAGCTCATCTTTGTGCAAATTTTGTATTACTCCTGGATGCTCTGCATGCTTTGGTGGACCTGCCAACATATTCCAATTCTGTCAGAAAAAAACTTCTCTTTGGATTTCAGATTTCAGATAGATTAGGTGGACTGGATCTAGAACTGGATACTTACTAAGATGATTGCTCCTATTATTTAAATGGTCATAAAGTTCCTGGAGAAGCTTGAAATTGAATGAAAAGTGTGAAATGCTAGAAAGAGAGTAGGAAAAAATGTAATTATCTCACCAAAAAAAAAAAGAACTTAAACCGAGTTGCTATAAAAATCCCTCCAAGGGCCTTCTAATTACCTTATAACAGACAGGATGAGTATTAAAATCTTTTAAAATTTAGGTCTAAACCAACATAATTGCAGAAGATTCACTGTTCAGATTTCTATCCAGATACTGTAAGTTGAACTAACAGAAATACTAAATAACATGTGGAGAAAAACTAATGTTTCAGGTGATGAAATTATCTCTGTATTTTTTCTGAGAAGTGATGTAGGTTATTCTAGCCCACTAACACAACATTTGGGTCATTTACTTTCACAGACAGCAATGAGATTTAAACAGAAACTGAGCTGAAATACAGCAGAAAAAGGGCATTTTTCATTTGCAACTACACTTAAAAATGTTTCAGCTACATTTTCACTTGATTCAGCTGCTGCTCAGGGTTAAAATACCATTTCTCTACTGTACCAATCAAACAGTCTCAATGCCTGTTATTTTAAGAAATGTAAATTTGTCATGTTCACTCTCTCTTCCAAGTTTTCTTCATAAAGCACCAATCTCCAAATCTGCTCTGAGCCTTTTAAGGTTTTCAGTGGAAATGCCTTTGCACTTTGAGGTGTCATGATGTCAAGTCTTGAAAAAATGAGAGACAAAGCTTTGCTTATGGCTCTTAACAGTACTCCGATGACAGCTCTTGTACATGAAGTATATTTCTTTACTTACTTACATTCCTTTGGGGGTCTGATTGGAGCAACATGGTGCAGTTGTGCAGTAATTTCACTAGGTGCTAATTCCAGTACTTTGTTGACTCAAAACATGATTAGCTTTGGACATATTATTAATCAATTTTGTTATTATGCTATAATTGTACCACAATCATCATGCTACAATATACACAATAGTTGTTTTTTAATCATTACAATTCATATTATCTGCAGCCATCTTGCATTTCCAAGGTGCTAGTGAGCAGTAAAGTTGTTTGGCCCCTCATTCACCGCAGCTCGAACTGCAATGAAAAATCAAATCTGTGAAAAAAATGGGTAAAAGAACAAGTAGATGGAAAGTAGACATACAAAGCAGTGGGAATGAAAATATTAACGTCTCTCTTAAAACAAGACTTCATTTTTTGCTTGTTTAGGCTCATATCCCAATCCAATAAGGTCTGATTTTAGTCTGAATGAGCCAAACTTACCCATTCTTTTTCACATTCCCTTCCTGTCTCCCATGCCCCACCTCAGCTTCCTGTCCTCCAGGAGCTCAGGTGTCTTTGTATGGGCCTGGGGTTTTTTACAGTCACTACAGAATTCATTTGGAAATAGCAAATAGGTTAGAAACGTAACATAAATAAAAAGAGAGGGCACTTTAAGAAAAAGTGGGTTTTTTTAAACAGTTGTGAAGCTCATTCAAGTAGAAAAAGACAAGATAGACTGGTAAAGTCAAGAAGAAAAGGTAATATAATTGGGGGTGTTTGTGTTATTTTAAATGAACCTTAAAGAGTTTCACAAGCTTAAATGTTTTTTGTCCTTTTGCTCCATTTTTCAAATATTAAGAGTATTATTATAAAATTCAGCATAGCAACCTGATGATGCCTGCTGTTTTGAAACATAATATGTTACCTCATTTTGCAAAGGGCCCATTTCAATTTGATCTGGATACTTTCTTTTAGGTATAAGTTAAGGCTCCTGTTTTTCTTGTATTTTGGAGCAAGAGAAAAAGAGCAATATAGAGTGAAGCAAACTTAGATTGTTAGGTTATGTGATAAAAGATCATCTGCACTCCCATAGAGGAGCACAGAGAGACAACAGTGGAGGAGCCTGGGTACTCCCAGGTCCATCCCAGGAGCCCTCAGCCCATCAGAGACCCATCTCCACAAGCCCTGAGGAGCACAGGGGCAGGTGGGAATCAAAATTAAGGACTCAGGAATGAACACCCTGTCTGGGCTCTTCCCAGGGCTGTCCCAGGAGAGAGCCTCAGCCCCGGTCTCCAGGTGTGACACTCATCCCCATGAGCCATGGGGGCAGCTCTGCAGCTCACCTTTCCGATTAAGGGCAGCTGCTGCCCAGGGGTGTGGGAAACACTATGAGATGCAGGGGAAGAACATTTTGGGATTGCACATGAACTATTATGGGATGTTTAGAGGAGGAACAAAAGGCAGGAAAAGGGAGGTGTTTAGGTGATTTGGGAAAGAACAAGTGTTGGAAAATGAAAGGGTAAGGAGATTAAAAAGGGCTGGCCATGCATAAATAGTTTGTTGGTCAGTATGCTTCTCTGGCCATGCCCTGGACCTGACCAGCACAGTCTGTCCTGTTTTATTAAATACCTTTCTAACTCTTCCTGGGTGTGCACGTGTATGTGTGTGTACAGGGTGTGCATGCAGCCACGGGGGTCAGACCACTGGTGGGAGGGTCCGTGTGTCCATGGTGCTGTGGCAAGTGCAGGTGTGCGCATAAGCGAGTGATGGCTGATGAAAGTCAACCCAGACAAGCAGATGAGCAGGTGAAATGGTCTGGGAGCAAGAGGTGGGGTGGTCTCCAGGGGCAGCTCTGGGTGTGAGAGCTGCAGGAAAACAGCTGAGGCAAGCTCTGATTCCTGCCTGGTCCTGCATATCACACCTTGTCTAAGGTGAGGCCAAGATGGTTCTCATGAGTTGCTCCTCTTGCATTTTATTGATTAACATTTAAAAAGGTCATAAAAATGCTAGAAGATACTACAGTGAACAAAGGGTTACTCAAAAGTCATAATAGTCCAAATCAATGAAACCTAAATAATTGTAAGCATTGAATCACATTATTGTTTCAGAGAAACATTGCAGATAAACCCAGTTCCCACACAGAATAAAGTTGTAGGAACTTGGTTATTTTTTAAATAACTTTTTCTCCCAACTCTAGGCACGTCTAGGAGAGATATGGCAAAATTATGTTTTTTTGCTGCTACCTGACTTGTCTAACTCTGTTCTGTCACTTTGTATCCCACGCTCATCAGGAAATGACAGATTTTTTCACAGGCATACACAGGCCAAGAAAAACAACAACCACTAAAACAGGGGAAGAAGGAAGATTTATAAGATCACTCCAAAAGTATTATTTAAAAGATTCTTTTCCTCTCATGAAACAAATTTGTTCAGGGACAATATGAACCCGGGCACAATATCAAAAACAGAACAATTATTCACATGTATAAGCCTTATATATCTCTGAATAGAATGGTCATTTAATATCTTCTTTGTACAATACTGAAATATAAAATGCATCTAGTCCAACCATTCTCTGTACTTTCCCTCCCATTCTAAAATCACTCATAAGGACATGTCTGGTTATGCAAGACTGGATAAAACATGGTGGATTACCTAGATTTTAAATAAGAAATGGCATGTAATTGCTAGCATGATTTTGCTAGCAAAAAGGCAAGGGCAAAAACTACTTGGTTCAGAGATTTTTGAAGGAAAAACATGTATTTTTGTGCTACAAATATGAATATGTACTGTACTGTTTTGTTCCACCTGCTCTCTGTGATAGACAGTAAATATCCACAACTGTTCATGAAACACATTGAATCCACTCTTTCCCTTTTTTCATTTTTCCCATAAAAATAAGCAATATAGCAGTAAAAAAACAAATTACTAATTATTAGGGCAACTTAGAGTAAACAGAAGTAGACCTTATCTTAATGATTAAAGACTACCTATTTCATTATTTAAGGCCATTAAAGAAATTATTAATGTCTCCTTCACAAAGACAACATGCCCTGCAGAATTTGGGGGGAAGAATGAAAGATCCTTGACAGCTTTTCTTTCCTACCTGCACCTTTGCTCCCGTTTAAACTCTCTGGGCTGTGGAACTCCTAAACATTTTTTCAGCACATAGTTTGAACAAATGGTATCAACTAAACCGGTTTCTGTTCTCTTTCCCCATAGAAACTAAAAAATGATCTTTGATTGCTTCATGTCTAACAACCTAATGTGGTACACTTGCCTATGTGTCCTGAAGTTTTCTATCACATTTGGCTGGACAAAATACTGAGAATCTGAAACTGTAAATTAATGTAGATATCTATCTGGAACATTTCTATGGTGGTCAATGGATGATTATAGTTGAAATAAAAGCATCATGCCACATTTTCAGAATCAATCTTCATTTATGTGTCTTCCTTTAATCTTTTGTAGATAAAAAAGACAGTCCTGCACTTTTCATCCTAGCCATGATTTCTTAGCCACTGCCTCTAAAGTTGTAAAATTTCACAAATACAGGAGTTTTAGTTTGTACTAGTTTGCCATGTATCTGGCTCCTAAGCAGAATTACAATGCATCAGAAGTAAATTCAGGAGCAGGTCTTCTGGCAGGACCTGTGACCCCGTGGGGGACCCACGCTGGAGCAGTCTGTTCCTGAAGGACTGCACCCCGTGGAAGGGACCCACGCTAGAGCAGTTCGTGAAGAACTGCAGCCCATGGGAAGGACTCATGTTGAAGCAGTTCATCGAGAACTGTCTCCTGTGGGAGGGACCCCACGCTGGAGCAGGGGAAGAGTGTGAGGAATCTTCCCCCTGAGGAGGAAGGAGCGGTAGAGACAACGTGTGATGAACTGACCGTAACCCCCATTGCCCGTCCCCCTGCACCATTCAGGGGGAGGAGGTAGAGAAATCGGGAGTGAAGTTGAGCCCGGCAAGAAGGGAGGGGTGGGGGGAAGGTGTTTTAGGATTTAGTTTTTATTTTCTCATTATCTTACTCTGATTTGATTGGTAATAAATTAAATTAATTTCCTCAAGTTGAGTCTGTTTTGCCCGTGGCGGTAATTGGTGAGTGATCTCTCCCTCTCCTTATCTCGGCTCACGAGCCTTTTATTATATTTTCTCTCCCCTGTCCAGCTGAAGAGGGGAGTGATAGAGCGGCTTTGGTGGGCACCTGGCATCCAGCCAGGGTCAACCCACCACACTGACTCCAATTACTAGTTTCTGATACAACTACTAGTAGCAGTACTGAAGTAGTATTCAGGGATTTGGAATGTTTATTTGGGTGTATCTGTCTGTTAACAAGTTACAGATTATCTGTCTAATTTTTTTGCTGAGATTTCAAAATTATTTTGCTGGGATTTTTCCGAGTGTCCTTCCTGCAAAACAAGTTGCCAGAGTCACTGGATATAGTCATCTGAAGAGCTTATGGAAACCTTCCAAGACAAATTAAAGTGGTTTTTTTTAACTGTTTGTTTATTTCTAAAATATTGGAGTAACCACAGATTTAAGACCCAATACATTTAAGAGTGAACTTTCTAGGAAGACAGATTCTCTTCCCTCCCATGTTAGCAAGTCTCTATTTGGGGACCAGGAGATTCTGTACAATAAGCTAACATCATTTTTATGTCACTGTTACATCAGTGAGAATTTCCTATTCTTGACTTCACTAGATGTGACTTCAGGAAACGGAGAGAATGAGGAATCAAAGAAGGAGGAAGAAATGTTTGCTTTGTCAGTGGGGATAGGTAAAAGCTACCCAGAGTTTGATTTGGCATACTGATGTGTAACTCAGAGTTCGATGAATAAAAAATATTGCAATGAAGCAGTTACCTTTATATGATTAATGATTTGCTTATGCTGCATTGCAATTTCTATGTAAAAGTCATGCTACCAGTGAGAAATGCTGCTTTGACTAGATATTCCCATCAACACTGAAGTTTTTCTTTTGGGAAATACAGGTTGAGTCTTAACGACATGACAACCGTGTGTGAGAATGAACAGCACTTTCAACTAAGAGAGTTCAATTCATAGCAAACACATTTCCTGGTAACGTAACTTCACTTAAGCCAGTGAAAATATCTTTTCTAAGACTTGTGCAAATGGAATTGTCCAAATATATTAAGGATGGATGACCAAAGTTACACCATGAGATCTCTTTTTGATTAAAGTAGGTATTAGTAAAGTACAGGAAAATTGCGAGTGTTTAGTATCTTGAAAAATAAGATCACTTGTTTTTTAAATACCTTTAAATGGCCTTTGCCATTAAAGCTTGAACATCCTAGCTTTACATAATGTATCTATATATATTTATATAAAAAAATGTAATATAGTTTCCATATCAGTAAAATAAACATTATCCTTTCTTGCTCTATCTCAAAGAACTATTATGAGGCCAAGTTGATAAATCCTGATATGAAGTTTTGAAACTCTTCAGCAAATTTTAATATCAAAGAATTCGTATAATAAAACCCATCTATCATGATCTGGACCAAAGGATCGGCTGAGAAATGTCCAAACAAATTCTGCATGATGAAATGGAATAAACAAAGAGGCAAAAAGCATTTCAAGGGCACTCCAGTGAACACACTTGACCAGGTATGATTTACTGGCTAATACTTTTAAACTTTTCGCTCCTGGCATATGCTTTTGAACATCATAGTGTGGCCTTTGATATCAAGGATATATGCAAGGCAAAAGTATGTTAGAAACAGCAACATACTAGCTTATTTATTAATTGGCAAGGGGGAGTTTTTATTAAAAGATGGTTATTGCACATGTATCTTAGAGTCATTTGTGTAACAACTCCTCACCTCCTACCTCCCCCAGCCCTGAAGCAGTGCCTAACTTATCTATGACAGTGACAACAGTAACTCTTACATAATGGAACCTTCATGACACATAAAAATACTCTGGAATATTTTAGGGCTTAATTTTTGTCAGTAAGAAATATTTTCTGAACCCAGGTTCAAGAAGAGCTTTATAGTTCCTGCAGTAACATTAAACATTGAGAACCTCAGTAGCTGCTTGCCTGAAATATTATTTCTGTTAAAAGAGCGTTGGTACATGTGCAAAAGCCCATATGTTTTCTTGCTTACAGGATCCATAGTTTATGAGGTCATTAGCATGTGGGTTGATTCAACCAGAGTTCTTCTAGGGCTTTCAGATGTCACTGATAATGTTTCCCAGGGCAAACAGCTCAGAAGCTTGGAGTCTTGGCCATTTCAGAAGGATGGACATCCAAGGAAATCTTCTCAAAATTTAATGAATTTGTCAAACTTGCAGCATTTTCATGGCAATTTTTTTTAGAACTGATGAATTAGTATTTTTCACTGGAAAGGTCTTTTTCTTGATAAATACAATTTTACATATCGGGAGCTCCTGGTAGCAGCATCCGTGTGACTATGGCACCATTAAGAATGGCCTAGGGTTGGAACTAGAATGCCAAAACTATAGTAACCTAGCAGTGCAGCTCACCTGGAATTTCCTCTCTTGATGAATGTCTTCAAAATGGAACTTTTTATTGGAATTAGAAAGTTTAACAAAAGAGTTCAAAGAGGGATGGACTGAAAGTAAATTGGGCATGAAAGGCACACAAATAGAGCTTTCATATACCGGACACAACTATAGGAGCAAAGTAGGCATTACTGGAGCATTGTTTATCTATTTTTAAAGTAGCCCCAATTTTGCTGGCTGATATTTCCACTGTGTATGATTTTCACTGTAATCATTGTTTTGTCTTACTAGGAGCATATCTGGGTCCCTTTGAACAAACTTATTCTTGGATTTCAGACACTGAAGGTGTGTTCAAATGCCGAAAAACTAATAGCTTCCTTAAAATGCTAGAGGTCAGACTAGAATTCTTACACTAGAACTGCAGATGCCAGTATATTCGTACTTCGAAGTTCTGAACATCTAAAATAAGATGAAGGCGAATCTTTAATAGTGGAAGCATACAGGATTTTTTCTTGTCTCTGATTACCTGCTTATTAGTTTTACAGCTACCACCAAATTCTTATTCCCTAAAAAGTATCCAGAACATAAATGATGGAAGTCTAGTATAGATACCAGGGAAGCACAGAAGGTAGTAAATATACTCAATATATTTAGTGTTTCTGCATAAAAATGTCTTCTTTCTGCTACTTAAAGGACAATATTAATTTTAATAACAATATATGTACTGATTAATAACAATATATGTACTGATCGTACAGAAGTCCTCACATTCATAGTGATCCACTAGTTCTCAAAATACAGCCCTCTTGCTCTTTCAGTTTGATTCTTAACACATAAATTCCCTATAGAGTTACTCAAAGAGCAAAGGGATTGCTGTAGCTAGATGCAGGGAAGCTGCCCTGAAAGAGGTGGCAAATTTCCCCAAATATCCAACAGACTCTAACCTAAAGACTCAGGGCCTCATTCAAGTGAAAAAGACCCTTCAATCTCATTGATTTACTTAGGCATCTGTACTGTAGTTGGAGGTCATGCATGATTCATCACACCATGACACGCTATTCAGCCGTCTTCTCTTCACATTTTGGAGTTTCCGAAAGACATTGCAAGCTTTCCCACTCCCTCCTTCTGAAGGTGGCATGCACCATGAGCTTCATCAAACAGCAAATGCAGCCAGTGCAGACATTAAGGAATTTCCCTTATCCAAAACTGCTGAAAAGCTTCCTATCCTGCTAAATGCCCAACCGATCCAATAATACCTGGAATATCCCTTTTTCAGAGCTGGCATTACAGGAGACAGGTCAGCACCACTACTGACACTCCAATACCGAACAAGATAACCATGCTCAGCACAGGACAGGACTGAAGATGGTACTGGCAGGAAAAAGAATAAAAACATTGCCAGTCAATGTCACTAGACACCTCAAAAATTACCTAGATGACTGCCAAGAGCTGGCCATGTATATACACACTAGCTCTCTATAGGCCATTTGTAAATCCAGCCAAGATACAGATAGGGATGAGGCAGCCTATTTTCTAGGGCAGAGGACGATATTGCCCATCTGGTCAGTCAGCCCACTTAAGGACAGGCTTTTTGGGAAATCCCTGGCATCTTAGTTGCACACTGGAAGAAGTTAAAGCATTTCTACGCAAATATAAAAATAAGCAAAGGTAAAATCTATGCCTGATTTAGGTAACAACATTCAATTTAATTCCTCTAGTCCTGTAGTAAAACAGTCATAGCCCCACTTTTGGCCCACCTCATGGACAGATACATATAGATCTCTGTCTCTCGCACTTCATCCCCCCACTTGGCCACCTCTTGTTCCTCTCAGTGTATTCTTCTGGAATACAGACATGTTTTTATTGCTCTAAATTAATGATATGAACCCTTGGACAAGACGCTATTCTCTCCCATAACTCGGGGCAGAGGAGGTTCTTCATCTGGCAGGATGTGTCCCAGTACTCAGCATCCCAAGCATGCAAATCAATTCTCCAGCCAGTGAGGAATCTACCATGTGAGAGTCATCACTCAGTTTTGACCACAACCTCTGGAATTTCTTGCCCTGCACTTACAAATGTTTTTTTCCCCATCTCTGGAATATACTGATAAGGGATTATAGTAATGTCATGCCTGTGGTCCTCCCTTCTTCAGATTATGTGATGAGGAAATGCACACAGGGCAGCTGGAGTGGATGAAGGAACTCTGACTGGTGTTGAATACTGATGACCTTCCTGGAGCCACCTGCAGTGAAGAGCTTAGTGGCTGGATTTTTCCTGCTGCTGGGTGTGGTAATGAATGAATGTCATTTGTAGTAAGCAGAGAACACAATTGTTTTTCTCAACATATTTTTTGAGCAGAATGGTCATTTCTTGACCAGAATGGTCAAAAAAATCAATGTGAGATGACTTTTTTAATTCCCTAAAAAATATAGCCATTCCATCTGGCCTTCTGAAACAGAAGAAACTGCCTGCTCCTCAGGGAAGCTGCATGCAATATAAAGAATTCTAGTTTGGGTTTTGAGTAACAACAATTTTCTCCCCAGTGCTCAGCTGTACTACCAGGCTCCTTCCATATTGAGAAATATGTAAAAGATTTGCTAATACAGGCTTTTAAAATACAGTAGGAAAAACACTATCCATTTTCCCTTTTTTTCCTCCCAAGATCTGCAGTGCTGTTTATTAGCAGTATAAGGAAGGCACTGCAGGCTTAGTATGCAATTGCTAATATTTTGTAAGCACTAATTCATTTTCTAAAGTTCTACCTACTACAGAGGCTCATGGTTTCTCAGAACAAAAACCTTTCTTTTCTGTTTTATTGGTATCTGCCTTACATGGCCAATACAGTGCAGCTGAGATCAAGAGGACATAGAATGAGAAGACCAAAGCAATGGGCATTGTGGAAGGAATGCAAGAAAGATGAATTAGGTACACCTCACTACCTGTTGAATTCATATTTTACTTTGTGTTGACATCAGTTGCAAGAAAATAAATTATCTCCTTTCCTTCTCTTCTTTGTTAAGAAACAGCTGCCTGTCTCCTTTATATGTATGTCTGAGATAAAAATGTGTATGTTTGCTTATATATTTAACTGAGTCTCAAGTATAGCAGTTGTGAGCTAAGGAAAGAAAAATAGTATTCATAAATGCCCTGTTAAAAATCTTGATTCAGAGAAGCTCTCTAAATGATACCAAAGAGTTGTCTCAAACTTTCTGCAATGGGGACTAATGCGTTCACCAGTGTGGCACAGAACCGAAGTCAATGACAGTAGATTAACTTTAATATGCTATATGTAATGGCTACCTTTTGGAAGGAACATTATCTCAAATTGGCTTTAGCCATGCTGCTAGAACAAATAAGGCCAGTACTTATAGAAGTTAGATGCATTTAATCCATTTAGATGAGGATGTATGCAGTTGACACTACCAAACACGTATTTTACTTCAGTAGACAGAACTCTAGGACATCTCTCTAATGACTTTGGGTATGATTATCTGTCAGCCACAAGTACAATTCTTACTAATCCAACCAATGCTGAAGGCAGGTAAAATAACTTCAATAGAAGATTCAGTTGTTTAGTGCCTACTCTGTATACTAAAAAACCTGTACCTACTGAAACCAGTTAGAAAGCATTTCCAGATCCATTTTCATAACATGCAAATCTTATCTGATCTGCCTCCTATTCCCTAGGGCAAGATTATTGGATATATTACAGTTCTGAGATAGTGGTGAGATGTGCTGCCTCATGACATGTTAAGGAATATATCCCCATTTCTCTGTGCACTCACTTTTTACAAATCCTGACACAGTTTTGAGATATTTTGTCTTTTGCAGGTGATGTTAATTGCTTAAGAAATAGATTATACACTAAAGAAAGAGGTGTGAGATAGCTGAGCACCCAAATCCCTTTTTCATTCATTGATTAAGAGGTAATTTCAAAATTTAAAGCTGTCTAAAGAGTATGTCAAAGATAGCTGGGAGACAGAGAGGGCAGTCAGAAAAACCCTCAGGGGATTATTTCTATTTGGTTGAGCAGCTCAGAGTGCTTGTCAAACATTAGTGGAGTAAGACTTCATGAAGTGACAGTCAGAGGGGGGCTGAGATAAATTCACAGATAGGTGCCAGCCTTGGAATTTAACCAAGCTCTTCATCTCAGTAAAGCATTTTTTTAAAATTTTTTTTGCAGCAAGTTCCACAGGTTGATTATGAACTCTGTTTTGAAATATTTCCTTTCATTAGTTTACAACTCTCTAAGAGAAAAAAAAAAAAGTGTAAGTATGCCTAAATATTTCTCTTCTTTAAATTTTAAGTTGACATAAGTGGGTCCTGTTTTAAAAGTGCCAGCAACTATATGCAGGTTAAGAAGACCATAATTCTGACCAATGAAAAAACAAATTACAGATTATTTTTTAAAGAAATATTAACAATACTTGCTGTTAGCATCCATCT
Source organism: Calonectris borealis (assembly GCF_964195595.1). Lineage (NCBI taxonomy): Eukaryota > Metazoa > Chordata > Aves > Procellariiformes > Procellariidae > Calonectris > Calonectris borealis. The sequence goes on along the minus strand of NC_134313.1, from coordinate 79,587,054 downwards.
CTTCTGTATGCCCTTTATTTGTGAAGGACTCCTAGAATTAGCTGTGAATTTCTGGATAGAGAATTTTACAAAAGTGGATGACAGTTTAGATGTGACATAAACAATCTGTTATATGAATGATGATGTAGAGAAAAGTGCTTATTATATGCTGAATATGAAATTATTATATTAAAAGATATCACAGTTAAAACTAAAAAAAGAGTATCTTAAAATACCATGTAGAATTTAAGCTATGGAATTAATTCATTGTCAGAAAAAAATAGAAGCAATTTAGACAAAAGTTAGCAGGATTTCGAAGACTACCCATTTATACTACTGATTTCAACTTAATGACTGGCAGACAGACAGGTCTGTCTACCTTTCGTGTTCACTGGCATGCTTTTTCCCCTCTTTTTTCATAAGTACCAAATACAAGATGGATACGTGTCTCACTTGAGGGACTCCCTTTCAAAAAGATCTGAATGAGTAACAGAATTAGACAGTTAGTACAGGAGCTGCAGGACAGGTAGGGTGCTCACCAAAGGGGAGAATACAGCAGGTACTGCTAAAGAATAAGTATCATGCCAGCCAAAGGTGATTGGTGGAGTTTCTTAAGTACTGCCCCTGAAACTGATCTTTTCCAATATTTTCATTAATGATGTTGGCATAAAAAAAGATGCATGCCAATAAAGCGTACTGAATTTGCTAGGCTGGGATGTATTACCATAAAAGAGGACTGCAATAACTGAATGACCACTTGGACTGAAATAATGAAAATGGGAATAAAATCAGTATTGCTATGTGCAAGGTGATGCACTTGAAAAACACCATAGATCTCAGCGTAAATTGGGAGTTTCTTTTTTGAAATAACTGATAAGCCTCAGGACTTGTAGTCTCAACTAATTAGCTACAGGTTCACTACAAGCTATCAATAATAAGCACCAAGGAAGGCAAATGCAATTCTATTATGTATGAGGAAAATATTTCAAAGAAAGAGAGGGAAATATTAGTATCATTATAACAGATAGTGGTGGGACCCCATCAGGAATACAAGGGGCTGAAAAATATGAGTGCAAAACAGATCAGGTACAGAGAACTACAAAAGTATGTCTATGTTGTGGATATGGGCACCCCACAGCATTTTCTCCCTACCTCTTGCTAAAAGGGTAATCATCTGGAAGATATTGCTGCTCCGTTTCACTTGTGTGCTTTGACTTTTTTCCAATGCAAATGGAGGAAAACAGAGTGGTGTACATCCAGATTTCACCCCAACACAGAACAAGAATCCTACTGGATAACACACCTGAACCTGGGAAGTGTCCCCTGCTTCCAGAGGACAGGCATATTCTTGATGACTAAGTCAATAAAAAACTGTCTTTCTATTTATACTTTAAAAGAGACTAGAAGAGCTTGTTTTTTCCTAATGTTACAAAATTAAGTCTTAGCTGGAACAATTGCTATCTATAAATAGAGAGGAGCATTAATACCAGGAAGAGAGAAGATCAAAATGATAAAACTAACATAAAAACAAATGGATAAAAGCAGCCTATCTGGGTGAAAAAGAAGGTCCATAGCAAACATCAGAGCAGTGAAATTCTGGACCACGTTTCCAAAAGGAGATCTGGCTGTTCCCAAGCTTTATTACTTTTACAGATGGAATTTCAAGTGCCTGGGAGGAGGATTATCAGATTTTGTGCTTGTGCAAGGAGAGGACAGGACTCAACAAGCCCTATTAAATCTACTTCTGCAAGATATCACTAGCAGCATTGCTGTCAAATGGCTGTTTCTCATTCACAGTTACTTTTGCAGACCGTTATTTAACTACTTTTACTACATATGCTGACTGCATAAAGCATTGTTTTAGCAGAAAAACAGGTGAGCCTACATTAAATGTCTTACAGAAATTTAAGCATATTGCACTAACACTTATACCTGTATTGAACAAATTTTTGTTCCAATAAAGAAATACTATGTTTGTTACACAGCATTTGCCAGTATACTATATTAGCCAACAATGATTATTTGAGATCATACTAAATACAATGAGGTACACCTCATGTTACTGTTATGAAGTATGGAGATAAAAGTCAACCTCCAAACTTCTCTTTTCTAACTGCATAAAGAAGTCAGCATTCGTTTTGAGTTGAGGAAGCTAGATATTGGGCAGTTAACTGCCTTGCTAGGAAAAAAACATTTAATGCTTTGATTTTTTAAGAACATCCTTTATCTGCTCTCACTGCTTGCAAATTCAAGTCCACTGGTAACTAAATTGCCACCAGGAAAGTCCTCCAGGGTCTAATAGCACCCAAACCCCTTTGCTGTTAAGCAGCTCAGCCACTGCATCTCATTTATTCTCTGTCATAACCTATAAATTATTTTTTCTCTATCTTGTTTTCAGACATACAGAAGGAATTTGAAGAGATAGCCTGTGCCTATCCCCCAGAGCACAGGTAATAGACTGATCCCGACACGCTGACTTTGTGGATCTCCTATTTATGGCCTCTGACTTGGTGTTAGCAACTGACTTGGGGTTGTAGCTCTCGCTCCAAGAGCAAGATAACTAAAAGTAACACTCAGCTGTGTGGCATTGAAGTAATCACCTGTTTCCAGGACCACATGATGATGCCAAGGCCTGCAGCCATTGACCCAAGCACAACCAGCAGTCACAAGGCACATCCTGCCTATGCAGTTTTTCAGCAGAAAAGCAACATAATGGAAGGCAATTGATATAAACAGTGGTACAATTTTCCAACAGGAGAAGTAGATGCTTCCATTATTTCAGAGCCACACAGCTCAGCACTGTCAGCTATGGCATCATCACAGACGCGGTGACTCTTCATTGTTCATGTCTGCAGCAATACTTACACCAGCGAAGGATGCAGAACCCTTTCTCGGTATTAAGCTTTGCCTCATTAATATGGCTAAATGGGTACCAAAGCACCCAAAACCTCTTTTTTCCCCCCTGACAATTTGAAGCAAAGCCATGAGCAATGTAGTCAACTTCTGGGAAATGCAGGGCTGATTGTCAAGGTACTGCTCCCAGCTGGAGACAGTCAAAGGACTGATTTTACAAATGTCCATAACAATTTTCAGACAACTTCTGTTCACCAAAGAGTTACCCTTCTGTTCAGCCCTCAGCTACCCTCCATTTTGTCTTGGTTTTGTTAAAAAGCATTCTCCATGTCCTTGATATTTTGTATTGCGTGTAGGTGTCAAGGTGTTGGTAGTGGGGGGCTGCAGGAGAGGCAGAGAGGAGGAGGAGGAGATCCAGAGCGGAGCAGATATCCACATGGCAGCCCGTGGAGCACCCCATGCCAGAGCAGGGAAAAGAGAGAGGAGGAAGGAGAGGCTAGGTCTCCCTGCTATGTACTGACCGTAACACCCCATTCCCCATCCCTCTGTGCCACTGGGTGGGGTAGAGGAGTCTAAAGGAGTGAAGTTGAGCTTGGGAAAGGGAGAGAGAAAGGGGTTGTTTTAATGTTTGGGGTTTTGTTTCTCACTGTCCAAATCTGTAAAATAGATTGGCAATAAATTAATTTTTGGCAAGTCAAATCTGTTTGCCTGTGACAGTAATCGGTAAGCAATGTCCCTGTCTTTATCTTTACCCACGAGTTTTCTCATTCCTGTTTTTTCTTATTTTCTCTCCCTGTCCCACTGGGGTGGTGGGGGTGGAGTGAGTGAGCAGCTGGGTGGGAGTTTGGTTGTTAGCCAAGGCTAACCCACCACATATTTACATCTGCAAGATGCATATAAAGATGAAAAAACATAGCTGCTCCCAAGGTTGGAGAAAATAAAATCCTAGAGAGAATAAAATTATCTCAACTCAGTTTGCTCATGGCTTTAGCTGATTTCTGATCAACAATCCTTCTTTTCTGTATCAGTAAACCAATTGAGATGACAAGTATTGGGATTTCACTCTTTAAAGTGTCATTGTCTCTAGCTATATTTTTTCTCAACCATATCTCTGCCATAGGCTCTTTTTTTTTTTTTAAACAAAGTTGGAGATTCCTATTTCACATTTGTAACTCTTTTGCTGCAGCACAACTGCCCACAAAAGATCCCTTTCCACAATCCAGCACGTCTAACAAATTCTTTTTAGATTCAAGGAATACTAATTTGAATGCATCACTTTGTTATAGAACTGTAAACTTTTTTTGAGGAGAGCACCTACACAGACTTGCCTCTGCAGAATTATATATTCATAATACAACTGTCAACTTTTTACACTTCTGAACATTTTAAGATAGTGCAAAGCAATCCACTCAGTGGTAGTTCACTATATTGGCACGGTGTTCAAAGCCTGATGTGTGTGTGCCCAGAGGGTGTTGTGTTCTGGAATGAAGCACAGTCACGGGTCACATTGGACCGTCACGTGAAGTAGGCCAAAGCTCACTTGTAGTCAGCTATTCTGTGAGACCTAGACTGCTACAGATTGTGAATAGCTCTGACGATAGTGAGGTCTTCAGGTCTTTTTTCCTGCTTCTGAGGAATAGGTGAGGAAAAAAGCTAGGTTTAATAACGCATCTTTGTAATGGAACCGTGATCTAATCTGTTTCTTTGTTCTTTCCACTTCCCCGCTCAGATAAATGTGTAATTTATCAAGTAATAATGCAAACACAATAATTTCACTAACACGTATATTGGAGACAGGAGTTTGGAGAGAGAAAGAACAACTGTTGCATGCTCACTTTGTTCAGTACTGCCTAGGGTTAACTGATGTGGGCAACAGGTGCTTTTATTTAATTAAAAATTGTAGGATGATTCAAAGGTAAGGTGTTTGCTCAGTCAGAAAAGGGTATAAATTCTGTCCTGCAGGCTGGGTTGAACATGCTTTCCTGAAGGCATGGGCAAGGTCACACAAAGGTAGCATTCCCACTCATGCATTTGGTTAGTCCCTCGCTTGTGGCAAAAGAGACACGCTGAAATGTTCCATGGATATGGTGGAGTGCAATACAGCCAGGATTTCCCTGCTAGTAGGGCATTACACAGCACTCCAGTGATACCCAGTGGGACACAGTTATGTTAGGGATTGACACTGTTTCTTACCTCAGTGTGAACTGGCCAGACTTCTGACATGACTCTGCCTACACCGTTTCCTTAATCTGAACACCTAAAGGACTTGTGGATGCTAGGTTAGTACAACAGCAACTAGAGCAAAAGATCTTTTAAAGAGAAAGGTCTGTTTAAAAGGCAAAACATGCCTCCCTCTACCTACTGTCTCCTTTCACAGTCCCTTCCAGTCCTGCTCTCGGTCTAACAGGCTTCATCAGATTTCTGGTTGCAGCAAATACTGTGTTATCCTTCTGGATCTGTAAGAAACTATTTCTGTGCCAAGCCCTATTCTTCCCAGGAGTTTCTTAGTATACGCTAAGCTGCAGACTTCCAATTCCCCCCCCACCCCCCAACAATCCAGAGAAAGAAAACACACTTCTCCCTGATGTCCTCCCACTGCCCTTTTAAAGGAAGATAATGTATAGCATCTGTAAACTCCAGATAAACAGCTTCTACCCAATACATGTTACACAATTAGCATTCAAGTGGCAACAAGATTGCCTATTAATTATTAGTGCCACTAAGCTAGGATTGAACCTGACTTAGTTGTTCCTATGTTTATGTAAAACAAAAAAGAAGGTTCTGCACACAGTTGCAATGAATTATGCACGATCACAACGTTAAGGGGATATTGCTGTCTTCGCGGAGATAATTTTTGCCTCAAACACACAGAGTTCTAGTACCGTCTTATCGCTCATCTGAGAATATTTTTATCCTCTTTTTTTTATTTTTTTGTTTTATAGCATCTGCTTTAGAGAAGCAATATGTTTCCTTGCATCAAACAACTGCGGTACATAGGGGCCGGCTGGCTTCAAAGCTTAAACCCTTTTCTTTTGGTTATGCGTTTTTCATGGTTGCTGAAAATAATTTGGCGAAAGGCATATTACTTACTTCAGTAATTATAGACTAAGAAATGTTTCTGAATGTCACAGCTGCAAAGATTTCCATTAGTCTCTTGCAGTTTCCTAACTTCAAGCCTGGATATCGTTACGTCTATACTAGGAACACAATAGTGTTAGAAAAATTAACTTTAAACTGTATTTGAACACACTGAGAAAGAGAGGACTGCACAACTGGTACAATTCCTATGCAGTTGTCAAAGCCTTTTAACAGTCCTCCCCCTCCATTATGCTGTTTTGCATAACGTTATTAATATTACATATACTCAGTGCCAGTCTTCCAGGTTAAAGTTGTACTGTAAGAATTATAGAAAAATTCAGGTGGAGAAGGACCTCTGGAGGTCCTCTAGACTAAACTTACTTCATATAGCTACACCAGGTTACTCAGGGCTTCCCAGTAAGGGAATGAAGATGACTTCCTGTTGAGGGAAGATGACTGCGTGACTTCCTGGGTAGTGTGATGTGATTCAGCTATCTGAAATTAATAACACTAGCAATAATGATTATGTGTCATCTAAACTCCAGAACTGTCTTGTAGACTTAAGACAATTAGGTCTACAGCATTTTAAACATCAATGGGAAGAGCTGAGAAATCAGATTTGGGAAGTTTCTGTGAGAGCCACGAGAGAGGCTTTTTCTGAGAGAGCCACGAGATTTGGGAGAGCCACGAGTGGAGCTATGTGACACGCTGTAAAGCGTCACATTAGATACCTCAGCAGAAACAAGGAGAGGTGGAAGGAGGAATGGAGAAGAATAGGAAAAAGAAGGTTTGTATTTGGCTGTCCGCTTAACGGAGGAACAGCTTTGTGATTATTTACCAATCTTCAGCTTATACTAGTAAAACCATTTTATGAAATATTTTTTCTCAAGGTCTGCTTTATAGATGCATTGTGTAATGCAAAGCAAGAACCTTTCAAAAAGTTACATTAACAACCAGCCATGAACCTGACTCTGTTCTACCTCAGTTGTACCTGAGTTGCTGCTCTGCAGCATATAAAAAATTAAAATTGTCCAAACAGTCAACGACTGACTCCTCTACAGAAGCAACACCTCCAGATGCTATATATGAGGAGACTGTTGGCTCTGTATCATCACCTTTTGACCTCATTTTGCTCAATGAACACTTCAGAGAAGGTGCAGGGGGGGTAAGAAAACATTATGAGCCACATGCACTGTGCTTCAGTGGTCCTGACAGCCAGAACAGTCCCTGTGAATCAGTATTGCCACTGGAAAATAGAAGTGCTCTAAGGCTAGTTTAGCACATTTATGGTGTCAGACCAGAGCATGACTCCTCCAGCATGAAAGTATGAAAGGGTGGCTGAACAAAATCAAGCTGTATGTGTCTCGTACCTGGCTGTTTGTCCTGATTCTGCGGAACCCTTGTCTGAAATTATTATATTACAGAAGGAAGGTTTTCATAGATCATTAGAATAAGAAAAAGCAAATACCAGAGTCTGATATCAAGTATTTGTCCTGAGAACTCTACAATTTTGATACATACAAACACATTCACATGTTTTCTGTTATGCACCGTCCAACCAAGATGATTTTAAATATTTGCCTAAAAGATTCATTTTATTATTCAGAGCTGTCTTCTTTGCTTGATTTCACTGTGAATTGGAATTTTTTCAAGGAAAAAAACCTCTATCATGTTGATATTTCTAGCTTATGTATTTTTTTCTTCCTTGTGAAGGATTAGGATTTTGAAAGCGTTCTAATAAGGCATGAATTGGAAATGAAAATTGTCATTAAAATTCTGTGAAATGGAGTACTGTAGAATTTTTTCAGTCAGTTCCTTTTGAGTTGTTTCTCATCATCTAATTGAAAACTGATGGTAATAATTAAAATGCATACTTGTAAAATATGTCATGGAAAATGTAATCTCAACCGGTCTGATCAATGGTTTTTCACAGTCTTTCTACTAACTTACAGAACATAAAAAGAACACTTTGACTTTTAAGTGGACAGTATTTTAAACAGCATTTAAAAAGAGGAAAGGAAAAATGGGACTAAGTTAATAACAGATAATAAAACTCAAATAATTTTGTACCTTTTCCCCTTAAAATGTAATTTAGGCATTTGCTTCAACACTGAATCAGTATTGCAAAATATGCAAGAACTATCAAATGATTATAAAGCAAAATTATTTGAATTTTCTCCATATGGTGCAAAGTAAACAATAATCTTGACACAAATCAGAGTGCCTGTTTGACATCAGGATTTCTGCCAAAATGTAGGTGGTTGGGGCAGCATTCGTGTCTTCTTCTTCTAAAATTATACAACTTAATTGTACTGTAAAAATAAAAAGGAAAACTTCATGTAGTTTTCTAACGTGATGCACTAACAGAATCTGCATGTTCACAATCTAAATGTTGACAAGGTCTGAGAAAAGAAACACATCTCTCACAAGAATGGAGAATGGAGTGATAAATGGATGAGACAGAGATACCATATGAAAATCAATTAAGTGTTTGGAGAAGAAGAATACGCATCAGTAGCAACTGTTAATTAAAAGGGGTGCAAACATCCATAAATAGAATAATTTGTTCTTAATTCCTAGAAAAGAGAACAGAGTGACCTTTGTGAACAAATACATTTTTACATGGTATATAGATAATAGATGACAAAAAGCCACAGTCTTCAATGAATTAGCAATCCTTTGTGGAGTCAGATTAAACACAGTAAAAAATATTGACTTCAACAACATGCATTTTCACATAGCTTTTTCATTAGTAGCCTGATTTTGATAGGTATAAAACATTGTCATCTTTATTGACTTAATTTTCCCTGTTACCTAAGATGCCTGCAACTGCCAGCTCTGAGGCCCTTTTAACACCTCCCAACAGACAATATGCACCTCAGGTAGAACATTATATGTAGCACATGATGGATGTCATAAAAAGTGCCTGGAATTTGCAGCCTAATGACCTGCAGGCTTCCAGTCTCAGGAGCCATCCTGTACCCAATTATGTCTGGTAACAGCTAGTGTCAATTTACAATTCACTCTCTCTGTCAGGATCATTGAGTACTTTCAGAATGACCTACCTGAAAAAATCACAGAAGTAGATAACACTGTGTCGTAACTCTTTGTAATGAAAATGAGGTTGTTTCTCTGTAACTAGACAGGGTATGCCCAGCTGAGGCTTGATTTTCTTAAGATGTGGAAGTAACCAAATGCCGTGCAAACCCTTCCTGCTCAAATCGTGGCACATCCAGGGCAGCGCACACCTGATAACCTTCCATCAGGATCTTAGATAGACTCTGAAGGAGTGTTTGTCATTGGAGGAACCACTCTTTCTGGCAGGAAAGAAAATTGAGAGCTCCAGCTGCAAAGAATTTTCTGACAGGAGAGAAACCTGTCTTCATCCTCCAGTGAATTAAAGCTCTGTTCAAGTGTTCAAATACACAGGTGAGAAGCTACCTATCTAGTGTGTATGGTATCTTCTCTTCTGTGTATTTGGCATTGACAAATATCATACCTATAAAATAAATGCAGAAGAACAAGCAGTAGCAAAAGACATGTTATTTAAAAAATAAATATTATTTTTTATAACATCAAATCTTACCAGAGAACTGGGCAAGTGTTTTATTTTTAGGTTGGAGTGGGAGGAACTGACTGGAGACTTTACCCATTGCCCAGAAAAAAATGAAGGTGAGGAGAATGCGCAAGGGCAAATGACAGCATATCAGCACCACCAGCAAGAAAAAGAGCTGGCTACTTTGGTAAAAAATCTGGAAAACCTGGGACTGTTCAAAAAGTGACCATCTGTCACTGGGACCTGTGCTGCTATGAGGAAAATTCTCTTCCAAGCAGAGCTGGACACTTGTAGAAGCTAAGGCACAGATACTTCTCTTTTTGTTTAAAAGAGAAACAACTGTTTCTTCAACATCAATCTGCTGAGTTTTTCATATATCATAATAGTATTATGCTTACTTAAGTAAATAATAAGAGTTGGAAAAAGAAAAAAAATGGGGGGTGGCATTAGTGTGCAATTATTTATTCCACTTCATGTAAATAAAGAAATATTTATGTATCTTTGTAAATGTCAAGTTGTCCGGAAACATTTTGCAGTCATCATCCTTAGAAGGTTACAAAAGTCACCTGAACAAGACTTTAAGCAACCTCATATATCTTTGAATTTGGCTCTGCTCAAAGGTGGAGTGGGACTAGAGACCTCCAGAGTCCCTTCCAAACAAAATCTTTCTATGACTCTATGGCTCTATTTATGAATAACAGGAGAAAGAAAGAAATGAGGAAAATTGTGCGTTCTGACCAAAAAATTAATTGCCCCTGTGGAGAGGTTGAGCCTCGTCTGTCAAAAGTTCCCATTTTTCTCTAACTGGTCCTCTGATGCCAAATATTTAGTCAACATGTTTCAGTCATTTCCTATCACCATAAAGAAACCTGGAATATGCAGTTGTCTTGTTGGTGTCCTTAACATTAGCACAGATAGAAAAAGGATGTTCTTGACCCTATAGAGAAATAATTAGTTAAAGGAGAGAAAATATTATTGTGGCATAAAAATATAAGCCTTGAGTCCCTTTAGGCAGGAATATAACTATTCGTGGTTACTGCAGATTCTGTAGGTAATTTGCTAATGTCCTGTCACATCACAATTTATGTCACGTTCTTAAAGAACAAGGTACTGTCATACACAACTTACCCTCTTAGACACTTTGTGTCTATGTTCATTGCCCCCTAATAATTCTGTGACAGAGACAATAATGCTGAGAATCTGAATAATAATGATAAATATCTCTTTTTGCTGTCTGAAGGTATGCCAAAGCACATCTTTGGCTGTACTATACTGGGGAAAATGCTTGCAAAGGTATGTTTTTTCATTACATTGCTTCAGTTTTTATGAGCTATTGCAGTGATTTGCTTTCTGACAGTCTCTAGGAGCATCCCATTCAAGGATCCCTTGTGCTGAACTCCATAAATGTGGGGGTTTTTTTGAAGTTGTCCTGCCCTGAAAGGAAAGCTTAAATGGAGCCATCACCAAACTGCAATAACTCACTGTCCTCCAAGCATATGCCACTGTCGCCCCCTCCACTACTTGCACACCTGTTGACATGCCAGCCGGTATGAATGAGCATATATATAAGGCTCTTCCTATCCATGAGTATGTACATGCATAAAACCTGCCCTTTCTTTAACAGCCCCATCTTTTCCTGCTGCATACGATTGCTGCCTTTCCTCCATCCTCTCCGCTCGTACAATAGCTAATATTTTCTGACCTCAGTTAGACTGCCTTCCCTTTCTGCCGTTCAGCTCCTCAGAGGCAGAATTGTCTGTCATGATTTTCTGGCAAAGAAAATAAGAGGAGCTATTTTAATTTTTAGAACAAATGCATTCAGATTTAATTTTGTATTGTGTATTGTGAATATAGTACTTCTGCACAAATATTCCCTTGACGGTTACAGCTGGCCAGGCACAAAATGCCAGCAGTACATCAAACATCTCCAGCCCTGGCCTTATTTACATTTACAACATGCTCGGTTTTCACATCCGTTGAATCCTTTGGCTTTGTTCAGCTGACAAGTAAATGTTCCTGTTATTGTACTTTTGATAATGTGGATGCAGTTTCATGAGTATGCATGCCAGGAGCAGAAAGTAAATTAGCCATGATGGAGTATCAATTTAAGGCAGAAGCATTTCCATAAAGGAGTTACCTAAAAGTCAAATTCCTCTGAAGTCTTAAGTCCGATTTCATTAGCAAACAGAAATATTAAATGCCACTCTGCTTCGTAGCTTGGCGCAGAACCCAGTCCCTTCTCTGGCACTCTCTGTGGGGTGAGGCAGCCTTTCCTGTTGTGTTTTGCAGTCCAGTTCCTCTCCAGTAGCTTCCTGGGTTGTGCACACCATGCATAACCACCTCTACATTTCTAGGAATGTCTTTTCTTTGCAGTGAGCTCTAAAGCTTGACCTATGCTGCACGAAGACATCTTCCCCCTCCTCCCCTCTCCATTTTCTCCAGCCTCCCAACACCTCCATGGTGTTGTAGGTCTGGCCCGTCCCAGCATACTGGGAGCCTCCCCATGCTTTGTGTGCTGGGTAGCTCTAAGGGAAGCAGTGTCTCCTCCTCTCCGGAGGCCTTCACTCAATCTGGAGCATGGCAGCCTCTAAAAAGCAGAGAGACACCCTTTTGCCTTGTAACACCGCCACTCTTTTTATATAGGACATACCACACAGTCTGCATAAATTAAAAGTAGAACTGTTCTAGCATCTTTCACAATAAATAATACAGACCATTGAACAGATGTTAGAAAACCTTATTATGAAACAAGAAAGGTTATGAAACTATGAAATGAGAGTTTCTGGACACTAAACTAGTTTGGCCCTCAGGTGCCAAACTTCATCACTAGGCTTTAAGTATTTCTTCAAACGGTTGTCAAATGGTTTAAAACATTATCTTTCCAGATATATTCACATATATTTTTTCTAATCCACTATATTATGACACACTGTTTCATATTTTTGGCTCTCTGACGTTTAAATTCAGAATTAAATGTTTTCTCTGTTATTAGTTATGACATCTTGAATCACAGTTGACAGAGTTGAAACAGATCAATGAAAGGCCATAGGACTGCTTCCCACAATTCTGATTATTGATAACTAGAAAGTTCACTCTCTTGTTAACCTCTTCATGTTCAAATGAATATTTCAAATTTCTCCTCATAGAAGTGAAATAATGGGAAAAATGCAACATAAGTTAGTAGTGCTCCAGTAGAACACTCTAATTGTGAAAAAATGATGTAGTGGACAGTAAAGAGATGTGCTGAGTGTTGCTCCTGAACCTAGGTATCAAAATAGATGTGCTGAGAAAAGTAGCATCGTAAAAAAGGTTATGTGGTCCCCATTCATTATTTCTTTTTGTAATTTATTACCTTTTCCTTACACCTTTCTCTGAGGGTGAAGCAGCAGATTAGTTTTCAAAGCCTTTGGAGGCCGTAGGTGTGTTTAGGATTAATTTCTGCAGTTCAGTTTCTGGGCTGTGTGCCACCCACAAGGAGTGGCAGCCTCCAACTAGTAATCAGCGGGATGATTCCTGTAGCAAGCATGGCACTGCTGTCTCCAAAGAGTCAGAATATGCCTCCTCACAAGGCAACAGGGCAGAGGACAGAAACCTTCAAGGGGCTGAAGCTCTGTCCCTCCCTTTCCAACAGAACCGTACTGAAATTGAAACCGATGCGTACAGAAGTCTGCATCCAGCTGCAGGAACCGCCCGAGCATCAAGAACACGGGATTTATTCTCAACCAGTGTCACACTAGTAAAGCACACTGTTATGGTAGTGAAGCAAATACACTTTGTGCTTTATACTCCAGACATGCTGCTATTACTCCTGAGAGATTCTGAATGGCTGCGTTACAGTGTGCAGCTCCAGTCACCACGGCAGAAGGTCTGCAGCTCTGGGAACGTCCGTATTACGCTGAGGAGGCCTGCAAGTCCAAGACTGGTGGAAAAGAAAGACCCATGTCTTTATATCCTTGGTTTGAAGGTGATCTCATGCACAAGATGGAAACAGGTAATCAGGGCCCAAGAATGGGTCATGTCACTGTTCAAGCTCCTGTGCTCTGACTCCCCCGTGTAACCTTCTGTGGAGAAATGGAAGATGTGAGATTTGGATGCTGTCAATGTGCTAGTTTTCACAAGCACTAAACACACACAAGACTTCAAATTTTAAAGTGGTCATGTGTACAGTCACTGTGCTGATTATACTGATTTGTTGGTGCTACTGGCACTGATTTTGTGATGCTAGATTGCATGAGAATACAATTACTAGAATTGTTTACTTCTTCCCAACCATCACGCTTTCTATTTTAAAAATAGCGTAGCTGAAGAAGAGAGAGTCATCCAGAGAGATGACAGGCATTCCTACTGGAAAGCTCGGCCCACATCCATGATATTAAGTTAAATAAACCCCAGGAACATGGGGAGTATGTAGAAATCAAAAGCAATTAAAAATAAATCTCATTGACTTATTGATTTAGGACAATTCAAATACTCTAACCAATTTGCTTCTATAACTATTTTCTTCAAGTCATATGGTCAGCATTTTTTTCATTGTTAAAAGATTTCAGCAGAGTTCACATTAAGAAAGGAGACATGAAAATATGAAATACAAAGCCACACCTTGTAACCATTTTTAATGACAACCTAAGAATAAAGATAGAAAAGCATAAATTAAATAAAATGTTGAAAAAACCACTTTATGTATTTTCAGCATCAAATGGAGGAACTTTAGTCTATAAAAGTCAGTCTGGTTTTTTTCAGTGACTACACAGGGAAAGTTACATATATTAATTTCTGTTTGGTCTCTTTCTTCTGGAAATAAGCTTTTGTGCCTCTGCAGCCAGACCTCAACCTCTGTATTATTTTCTCTACTCTGGCAAGTCTTCCCAAGTTCTGTTACATCTTCCTCATCTGCATGTCATCCATTGTTGATTTTATCTACTTTCTTGGTTTTGATCACCACGTATGCCTAACAACAGACATATACATTTGTCAACTACAAGTCTATCTTGTATTTCAGCCTTTTCCCTGTCATTGCCACTTTCTCACCCTACGCTGAAGGTTTGCTATGAACTCAATCTGCACACATTTAGAAACTTATCATAGCTGCCTGTTCTGCTCCTCTATTCTCTGTTTTGTCTTCTGCATTCCCTAGGCCGGCACAAGAGGAGAAAAGCACAAAAAGAGAAAGATTCAAACAACCCTTTCCTTATATAATGTAATTCACTCACAGTCTTGTGATCTGACAGCACTGATCTGAGAAACTTGTTGGTTTTCTGGGGAATTTCCTTTGCTGTTTTATCTTCGACAGTCCTGTGCCCACCATTTCATGTTTTAACAGAATTTGATGAAAAAGCTCTTTTCTAATCAAAACCATATGCAATGTACTTTTTCTGAATTCTGTATTTTAAACTTCTGAGCCAATTGGCTCAAAAAAGATTATTTTTCTCTGGAAAGACATCCTGTTTTCAAACTGAAATGGAAGTAACATACCAGCTGAATGAAAAGGATCTGTATTTTTTGGAGTATGTAATGAAACTGAAGAGTCCTAAATTTTAGAGGAGTTTGGCTTTCCTTTATGAATGTTTTGATTTCTTGTTAAATGTTGTATTCTTGGGTAGACTGCTGGAGAAGAAGTGAATTGCAAGGATGAGAGAGAAAGGCTCATTTGGCAAAGTGGCAGGTAACTGTACATCTGCTTACCCCACTTAAAAGACTGACAGGATTTGCTGCATACTGAAAGAAAAGCTAGTTAAAAATACTGCAATGGGTCCCGCTTTTGTCCAAGTGCATTAATTCTTATTTGTAGGAAAAGATACAAGACAAAAGAAATAAATTCATATTAAATCTCTGAGTGTTTCAAACTTTGTGTTGGCATTCATTCCTAATTGAAAGAGTTCCAGTCAGTTTTGTACAGATTCTGCCCTGATGACAATAATTGTTAGCTCACAAGAAAATGCCTACTTGTATAATACAGGCTATCGTACATCATCTTTTTTTCCAGACAGCTGCTCTTTTTCTTTCCTCTGAATACATCCAGGCAGATTTTTGATAGCTGCAGCCTGGAGCCAGCTTTTGTTTTTCCTGTGGGGAAAGTCAGGAAAGGAGGTGGAATCAACAACAAATGGATTCTAGAGAGTAAGCTGAGTCCAGAGGTGGGGGAGGAAGGAAGAATTATCAGCGATTTTAAAATAGAAAGAAAGGGAGTTGCAGAGTAACTACAGACAGCAGACACGTGGGCTGGGGATGGGGGCTGAGAGCAAACGGGTGGAGGGAGGTCTAAGTAGGAGCAGAAGCTGAGGGATGGGAGGAGATAACAGGATGAATGTGGGGACTGCGGCGAGGAAGAGAGTGCAGTCCTGTGGTCAGAAGAGCATGCACCAGTACGGGCTCGGGGCTGACCAGCTGGAAAGCAACTTTGCAGAAAAGGACCAGGGGGTCCTGGTGGACACCAAGTTGAACATGAGGCAGCAATGTGTCCTTGAGGCAAAGGTGGCTAACAGTATCCTGGGCCGCATTAGGAGGAGGAGTGTTGCCAGCAGGTCAAGGAAGCTGATCCTTCCCCTCTCCTCAGCGCTGGTGAGGCCACATCTGGCATGCTGGGTCCAGTTCTGGGCTCCCCAGTACAAGAGACATATTGAGCTACAGGAGAGAGTCAAGTGAAGGACCACAAAGATGATTAAGTGACAGGAGCATCGTGTATATGAGGAGAGGCTGAGGGAGCTGGGTCTGTTCAACCTGGAGAAGAGAAGGCTCAGGGGGATCTCGTCAATATATATTAATATCTGAAAGGAGGATGCAAAGAAGATGGAGCCAGGTTCTTTTCAGTGGTGCCCAGTGACAGGACCAGAGGCAATGGGCACAAACTGAAACACAGGAGGTTCCCTCTGAATGTCAGGAAACACTTTTTCACTGTAAGGTTGACTAAGCACTGGCACAGCTGCCCAGGGAGGTTGTGGAGTTTCCAACCTTGGAGATACTCAAAAACCATCTGGACACGGTCCTGGGCAACCAGGTCTGGGTGGCCTTGCTTGAGTAGGGGGGTTGGACCAAATGACCTCCAGGGTCCCTTCCAACCTCAACTCTTCTGTGACTGTGAATCTTGGGGGGGAAGGTGTTCTGGGAGCAGAGCGTTAGTACAGTTATTGTGTGGGAGTTCAAATTTGGGGAGCTTGCAGATGGGAACACTTGAGGGTTTGTGCTGTAAATAGTAACCTGGAGCTCAGGAAGTGGAAACTTAAGAACCAGGGATTCTGGCAGAGAAAGATGAGAATTAAATGATGTTATTCCCATTTCTGTTTTGGGGACAGATGAACTCAGATAACTGTCCACTTCCATTGCACAATACTGAAAGGCACAGGAACTAACTTGCCACCTCTCTTTTACAGTTGAGCATATGGTAGCTTTATTACTTAATCTCAAACAATTTGTTAGAGCAGTCATTTGGGCCTACCATACTCCTGACAACATGCTCACCTGCTTTCATACACACACACACACACACACACGCAATCCCTACTCCTGTAATCACATACCGCAGAGTTAAAAACTTTGTGCACTGAAAGGAAGCTTAAAATAATGCTTATTGCACTGACTGCAACACATCAACTTTAACAACAAAACAAAACAATAAATTGCTATCGTCACCAGTAGTGGTACATTTTTTAAAGTTTGCTTGAAGTAAATCTGACAGACAAAACCCAAATCCACAGCTTCTTTTCCATTTTGTCAATTTTTACCCTGACATATGATGGGTCTTCCAATGCTGATTTGCTATTCTTACTGGCATTTTTAACATTTTGACTTGGTCTAATTTCCTTTTTTAACCTCCTGTTGCTTTAACTCCCTTTAGGTATTATTTGTATGACAGATATATTTTATCTTCCTTGAGAGGCAGGGATTTATTACCACAGCAATTCCTTGTGATGAACAGTTGTGTAAATGGAACAAATGAATTCTTTCTAAGAACAACATGGGGGGGACATCAGTGAAAAAAGTCAGTCACCATGTTTCTTTTACTGGGAAACTTGTACCCACTTCTTCTGTGCCTATTTCTCTCCAGTTTTCAATTATTATTAATACTTGATTACTAGATTATTACAGCTTCTGAATTTTTCCAGACAATATCAGCCTCCAATGGGCTTAATACTACAGGCATGTAAAAGGAAAGGCCTAAAAAAGAGTCAAAATCTGAAGAAAGAGTTCCTCCCACCTGTTTACCTCTTTTCTTTCAAATTCTCACAGCCTTACACAAAACTTCCTCATCTGGTCAGGACACAGCAAGCTGCATGGCATCCCAAAAGCCAGATATCTTAAGCTTCTGCAGTGCTGCATTTCATTTTCCTGAAATGGCTTCTAGCAGGCTATATGGCTAATGCAGGAAGCCAACCCAGCCTTGAAGCATAAACTACTAAGACCAAGACAATATCTTAAGGACTCAGAGAAGAACAGGGATGGGTGGGACTGCATGGGATGCAACCATGGCGTGATAAAAGCATTGGCTCATTCCCATACATCAGGCCGCAATTCCTGAGCTGAGATGGTGGCAGGAGAATCCTAGTATTTTTAACAGAAACCAGTACAGCTCTTCCCTTAAAGTGGTGAAGAAAAATACATGGAAGGTCTGAAGTCACTGAGGGGAACTAACTCTGGGAAGAATGGCCTGCCCTGCCTAAAGCAATCTCCTAGAGAGCTCAGTTATCTGCATGGAAAATAGTAGGGAAAACATATATTGCAAGGGGAAAGAGGCACCAAGAAATGCATCAAAACATATGGTTTTTTTGCTCAGGGGACATAACGACTGCTGTTGCAGCATGGTTATGACAGATTTTCTTGAGAAGGCAGCCTAGTTTTAGAAGTACGGAGTTCTTTCAACTTATCAGCCAATAATTCATGAAACAGTCGTCAGATCTCACTGCTCTTTGTAGTCCTGCCAGACACACCTCAGAAGACTATTTAAGAATAGCAAATAGCATGATGATAGATTTTCTGAACTACTTGGTGAATTCTTGACTCGCTGAGGTAAGGAAGCAAGGCCCAGTGGGGATGACATACAGGTCACTCTGGCACTGCTTCTGCAACTCAGAGTGGTACTCCTCATACAGCTGTGGCACACTGTTGCTGCTGACTGTTGGGGACACAGATTGAGGGAAGATGATGAAAGCTCCTTATATTTGGGGAAGGGAATGTGTTTGCAAGCGGTACCTTTGTACTATTTCAAGGGATTTGTCTGCAAAATAAAATGGAGAGGGATGAAGGGAGAGTGCAAAAATCATTGTGAAGGGTAAAAATTCTCAACAGTGGTTCTTTCATACTGAATTTCAGATAGCAGCCCAACCAGAGGAGTCTGATTTATTCTTAGTCATTGAAGTAATACAGGCAGTAAATTAACAGAGTCTTACTTCAGGGAAAGCATTTAAATTCTCTGGAGCAAAACCACAAAATGTGAGACAATGCTCCATTAGGGTGGCAATCTGCTCCCTCAGCTCTGCACAGCCTTTTTCAGTCAGGGTTTACCACCCTTGACTGCAGATTTGCCACAAAGAGTTCAGATGCATAACTTTATTTCACTGTTCTTGGTTGAAGCTCATGGGACAGATGGGGCTGGAATAATTCATGCAAATATTTGGGAGAAGGATACATGCATAGTAAAATCTACACCTGGATTACAGAGCATGCAAAATTAGTGAGTCCTGTAGAATCCTGAATATTTCTTGGACATAGTATAGCTGAGGTGGATGCTGAATGTCTAGCTGCAGTGTGTTCACCCTGTTGTGCATGAGAGAGAAACAGTAGGAGGAGGTTTCACACTGAATTCACACTGAGGTGTGTTTTGTTAACAGCAAGGATGGAGCAGATTCAGCTTTCAAAACTTTAAAGAATGACTAGGCTCAAATCTAGGGCATGGATCTGGATAGAAAGGCTTTGTAATTCACACCGACAGCCAAGTCACAGACCTGAATTTCATAGCTCTGAAAGGGTTTAGATCTAGGATTTATAGTCAAATCCTGCACAAAAGCACCTGAAATAAAGGCAGTCTAAGGGGTGGGAGAAACACCAGTGATTAAGCAAGTCCCAGATTCTAATGGGAGAGGATTAGTATCATTGTGTTTGTTCTGCTCCTTTGGGGCATTCCTGCAAGCTTCACAGATGATAGTGATTCAAGAGTGGCTACAGAAAAGGCCAGCTGGTGCAACTTGCCCAAAAGCACTAGCTTTTTCAGGGTTTTTTCAGCTGATCCAGTTACTTATCTTTTCCTGTCCCTGTGTTAGCCTTTGTCTCTTTGCAGAGGACTCTGTCCTCCTTTTTGGAACTGCAGCAATCTGATAGTTGCTTGAAGCTGAACTTTGATTTATTCACTGGATATCTTTTGGGACCCTTTCCCTGTGTAGCAGATACAACTATAGCTGATATGGCTAATTTCTCCATAGGTGTCCTGGATCACTGGCCTTGACTTAAGAACCTGCCCTGAATCCTGCCCCATTCCTTGTTAGTCTCTAACTAGTGGCCCAGTTAGATGTCCAGCCTGGCCCGTGTGCTGTTTGAAACCCCTAGGCAAATAGTAATTCCCAATGGCATATTGTATAATCTGATGTCTTTGTTTGTCCCCTTTTCCAGCTACCTACCTTTTTCACCACCTTAATTTTTCCCTGAATGCTTCTTTCATCTTGGTGTAAGTATTAACTAAGAACTTCACATACCTCAAAGAAGTAAAGATACATTTGACCATATCCAAGCTCATTTCTGCTAGTGAGAACAGGTACTGATGTTGCCCAGATTAACCAGAATATCTGTTAAATCATGGTGAGTCCTAAAGTTATTTACCTAACAGAAGCCATGTTACGTATCAGAAGCAGTCAGTGGATCTGTGTTATCTTGACTTTTCTCCTGCAGTAATTGTCACCGCACCTATGCTGCCTCCAGCACCTCAACCAAACTGCACATGTTCCTGCCTTGGTTCTCCACTGTGTTGTCTAACATGGGTTGTCTTGTTCCCAGGAGAGGTTTTAGTCAGTGATCTCAATGAAGGAGATCATTGGCACTACTGGACTGTGATGATGAACAGGTTAAAAGGGTAGACTAGATAATACTATATGAGCTCTAGCAAATATTTTCAAGAAAATTCCTGCTACAAGATGAACATCAGCTCTCCTTTCCTACATTGAAGTGGCTTGTAGTTGTGCTTTCCACTATGATATGCATCAAGCATACAATGATAAGTGGATCAATGGTACAAGATGAATTTCTGAAGGTATTCACAGAAACCAGTTGGGTGTCTTGGTGAGCTCCACAGTCTGCCTCTAAAAAGGTCAGACCAAGGATCTGATTTTCTTGAATACATTCACTTGATGTGTGTCACCAGAGAAAGGAGCTTATTGTTTCTCTTTTGCTATGTTCCTGCTGGGAGATGTACTGATGAAAAAAAAAAAGACAGTTTACTAGAAATCCTGGAGATAATTTCTCTTTCTTCCTCCAAAAAAAAAAAAGAAAAAAGCATAATGATTTGGCAACCCAGAAATTGCAAAGAAGGTCGGGATACAGAAACTTCAAAGTCAAATTAGCAGATCAGCCATGGTTAAGAAGATGTAATAATTAACAATAGCTAATATTAACTACTAATAATATTTATTAATTGAATGCTTAATTAAGGAGAGTTGATGAGTCTATTTTCGGTCATCTGAGTTCCACTGTCTTTGCACAGAAAACTGATTTAGAGTTATTCATGTTATGTCCAGATATGCAGTCTAACAGAGGTTTGTTTTCACTGTTTCAACTGTTTCATTTAGGACATGAAGAAAGCATATTTAACATTCTGCATGTGAGTCACTTCGTGGCCCTGGTAGCATGCCATACATGGTTAAAGAACATTTGCATATGAAAAAATGCATTTTCTACAAAAGTATACTAAAATTCACTGGATAATTAACTCACATTTCTTCTTACTGCCATTGGGATAAGACACTGTTGAAGATTACTTCATCTTAACAGAGCGAATTTTGGAAGCTGTAATTTAGTAGCCAGAAAACAATTACTTGATTTTACACAAAAAATAATTCTTGACGTCCATTTCATAAAAAACTACAACATTAGGTTTTCATGAAGAAGCTGTGGGTAGAGAAAGAAATCAAAGTAATGATGTTCTTTAAGGATGTACACTGACGGATTTTTGGATTTTTCTTGCTGGCTCTTAGTCCTTATATTTGATTAAAACATTTACTGGACCAGAGAGAGATTGAACCACTAATTAGGTGTCTTTGTTTGGGATTTAGGAAGCCACTGGAGCAGATAATGATAGAAAATACTTCATTAAAAATATACTAATTTTTTCCAATTAATAGTTTAGCACCAATTCCAGTCAAATAGAAACCTGAAATTACCAACTGCAATAATTGAAAAATGACTTACGTATCAATAATAGAAAGTCTGACCAGAAAACTTTAAACTGAGATTGAAATCATTGTTAGCAACGTCATGAAAAACAGCCCCAAAATATTTTATTATGCTTAATACTGTACCGTTCCTAATGCTGTATACACACGCATGGACATCTGGTTATCTATTTAAGTAAACTTCTGATTATTTAATTTGCATATGGCCTATTATATTCATGGAGTCTAACATTCAAGGAGTCTAACAATCTAGGCATGCAAATGCAATCAAAATCTCCATTTGGTTTTTAAGGGAGACAGAGGGAGTTCTGTTAAGAATTTTAAACTGGCAAAACCTGTCTATCACATTATAATTGTCTCTAATTAATACTGCCAGAAACTACAGCTATAAAAATCTTTACCAAACAGTGAGTCACACTTAAACTGGTGCAAAATCCTTCTCTTGCCCAAGCAAACATTAGAGAAAATAACTTCCAATGTGTTCCTTAAAACTGAGAGCTGACTGATGGCTATAAATGAAGACAAACATATGAGCATAGAAGAAACCATTTTGTTGAAATGTAGGATATGATATATTTTCCTAAATAGTCAAGATAGATGTGAAAATCGGTAAATTATATTGCATATATAAGGCATGTATGTATGTTTAGCCAGAACAAAAGAGTTAAGCACCATCCTTTTAAAGAAAAGTGGGACATGAAGAAGTGTGCCTACCTAATGAGCCTATGTTATAGGCTGTAAGACAATTCAGCCAGCCCTGAAAACAACAGTGGAAAACAAACATCATATAAAAAACCTTAGCCATCACGCACAGAAACTTTATCCAATCAGAGAGGCACACAGTGCCCCTGCCCAAACACAGTTCAGAAAGAAAATGGCAGCTGCTGGAGGTTGGAGACACACTTTTTGTAGGGGGGACTCTCTACACAAAACAGGGGTACCTACACCTCTTGGGACTGTGGCCCATGGACACAGGGCAGGCACTGGGGAAGAAGTGTCCAACTCTAGTGGGAGAAAGCTTTAGTTTGAATAGATGAGATCGGTACCCCCAGCTACTGCCACTGGCCCTGATGTCCCTGCTGTCATTGGGATTTACTCTCTTGACCACTGTAGAGGGAATTACAGGGCAGGAAGGCTTTGGGTCTTTAGAGTAGGTGGTGTAGCTCCTGCCTACATGTGCTCAGGTAGACCTAGTTGCCATTGCTTAGGGACCAAGTAATTTGTCAAAAGCAGTATCAAACCAATTGACGGGCTGCAGTGAAATTTAAAATCAGCTGATTCTCTCAGAAAACATCAAGTTGTGTCCAAAATACGTGTACCTTACAACAGTCCTGTTTGTCCTGTTCAGAAGAACATCGCAGAGTGGTGGTTAACAACTGACTTTGAATTATGCATACTTTTATGCATACTTTTACTTTACTTTTTTATGCATACTTTTACAATCTGAAAGCAAGTTTGCTGTTTGCAGTCACATGATTCTGGAGTCTAGGGAGTAAGTAATAAGTCTATAATATTTCAATTTCAGCTTGTGCTTGTTCTAGCCCAGGCAGGTCTTCTGCCTCTGTTAAGATTTTTCTTTGGTTCCTTTCACAGGAGCCGATGTGTGACTGGGAATATTCAGCACCATTAGATTATTTGCTGGTTAAGGATAAGTTTTAGATACTAATTCTTCTTTGCTTACCTGTTTGAGCTATGACATCGGTGGTTCTCAGTCAAGTCTTTTCTCAGGTGGGCCTGGCAATTTCTAATAGTTCAGGGCAGCTGCTTTTATCTCTAGAATATCTGTACATGTGAGCTGCTCTGATACTCACTGTGTGCTAGATGGTTACACTCAAAATCTTGCCAGAGCACAGAGGAACATGAACTAGAGGTAGAGCTAGGAATTTATTATTAGACCAATGAATGTTTAATTGACTCTTTTTATATGTTTCCTTATCACAGCCCACTTCCTTGTCACTCCTTCCAGACTAAACACTGAATATTGCATGCAGCCCTCCCCCAGTCCTGTGACCCCGGAGGGGCTGTTTGTCCCTCAGTGACTACGTAGGGGTGCCAGCCCCCTGCCCTGGGCACTCCCAGAGCAAAGCCAACACAGAGGAGGCCACAGGCATGTGGCCACCAGGCAACTGGTGCCATGGCTAATACCAGCTAAAACCAACAAAGGCCTAAACAGACCCAGACAAGCCCAGAGACTGCCCTGTGAGGTCAGTACAAAGCCTGCAGCCTTTTATAAATAAGGGGAAAACAGTATTTATAGTACATATGTATAGTACATGACCACAGCATGGTCATGGAGGGTAGGTGAGGTAGAGAAGTAGGGATGATGGTCTATGTCCCTACAGGGTTTGTCTTTCTGTAAGATGCATCTATTCCTACACAGCAGCAAGCTGCTCAGAACTGTGAATAACCCAAATGTTACTTCTCAAACAATACAATGTCAGACCATTTTTTTTAATGTCTAGTTGAGTTTGTGGTGCTTAGCAAAAATGAGATCTGTGATCTTTGCTAGTAAAAGCAACTGCAAGAGCAGGAGATTAAAAAAGGCAATGAAATAAAAAGCAAAATCATAGAATCATAGAATCATAGAATAGTTTGGGTTGGAAGGACCTTTAAAGGTCATCTAGTCCAACCCCCCCCCCGCCGTGGGCAGGGACATCTTTAACAGGTTGCTCAGAGCCCCATCCAACCTGACCTTGAATGTTTCCAGGCATGCGGCATCTACCACCTCTCTGCACAACCCGTTCCAGTGTTTCACCACCCTCATCATAAAAAATTTCTTCCTTATCTCTAGTCTAAATCTACCCTCTTTTCATTTAAAACCATTCCCCCTTGTCCTTGTCGCAACAGGCCCTGCTAAAAAGTTTGTCCCCATCTTTCTTACAAGCCCCTTCTAACTACTGATAGGCCACAATAAGATCTTCCCGGAGCCTTCTCTTCTGCAGGCTGAATAACCCCAACTCTCTCAACCTTTCTTCATAGGAGAGGCATTCCAGCCTCCTAATCATTTTTGTGGTCCTCCTCTGGACCCGCTCCAACAGGTCCATGTCTTTCTTGTGCTGAGGGCTCCAGAGCTGGATGCAGTACTCCAAGTGGGGTCTCACCAGAGCAGAGTAGAGGGGCAGAATCCGCTCCCTTGACCTGCTGGCCACGCTGCTTTTGATGCAGCCCAGGATACGGTTGTCTTGAAAACCAATTATTTGTTTCCTTTTGTAGTGCTTTTAAAGTCCTTTTTTTCCTATAAGTATTTTAGCCAATGAGTGAGAAGAGATTAATCTGGAATGGGCAAATCTTTCTTAAATACTGTATATATCTGAACCTCTTAGATAAATGCTGAACTAAACTAATCCTGCTTCAGCACAGATCCACTGAAAGGAAAGGAAGAGATGGGACTTGCACTGTGGTGACTGCTCTTCTTTCCACATTCAGAAAATGGACCACAGTGCTCTTATGAGAATGCTCAAACAACAATGGAAACATATGTATCATGAGGACATAGGTTTGAACAAAGATGAAAGGAAAGTCTAAGCAGGAACTGAAGTAAAAACCAATTCAAAAAAATTCTAACCTCAGCACGTGCAAATCTTATAAAAAATTGTGGCAAGATTTTTATTTCTGTGATTAGACATTCAGTCTTGAAGTAGTGCCCTAAAGTCTTGAAAAGTAGTAGTAAGTTAAAAATACCCTTGAGTGAAAAGAACATGATACTGGCCTATGAACTCTGGGAGAAAGAGAAAAGACTTTAAAAAATGTTCATCTCCAAACCTGTGTTTGAAATGGACTTTAGAAGGTTTGTGGACACGCAGCTATCTCCAGGCTTCTGTATACCAAGGGCAAAAAACACTGATTAAACAAAACAAGCTTTTAAAATACTATGTATCGATAGCTCCGTATACAGTGTCAGAAAATTAGTCAGCGTCATTGGAGCATGCAATTAAAAAATATCAAACCTGATTGCAGCAGGATGCTCAGTGCAATGAAAAACAATGCCATTTTCATAGTGGATTTAATAATCCAAATATATTTAGCTAACCTTCCCTGGGAGCCGAGAGAGAGGCACTGGGAGGAACAAAGGAAAATGCAAACATGTAGGCAATTTTAAATACGGTTTAGTTAGAGACTGAATAGTCTAGTTTCATTTCTTGGGTATTTAAAAGATAAGCATAGTAACATAGGTGAAGTAATTTAAAAAATAACTATAAGATTTGATGCTGGAAAAAATAATTTTATAAGGAGCGATGTGCATTTGTGTATGTAAATATTATATATTTATGTGTATGTATGTGTGCGCAAATACATATAGGTCATCAACCTTGGAGATTAATTAAAGTTAATGGAGAATCAGGGGTATGAAAATAATTAGTATAGCGTGAATTAATTCACGAACTCTGTAGCTCCCCTGAAGCTTAAAAATTAGAGCAGCCTGATGTCAGCAATCCCACTTGCAAGGTAAAAGTTATATATAAATAACAGAGATGCAATAAGAAGCCCATGCAAATTCTAATGGTTCATTATTATTCAACAGAGGACATGACGCTCAATGGAAGAGACCTAACTAACATCCCAAATGACTAATGAGAAAAGTTGGCATCACTGAAAACTTCTCCAGTCTAACTTTCCGGTAGATCTGCACATACTCCAAGACACAGATACCTTTGTTCCCTGATCTTACTGTAGGACAACTGGTTTTTCAATGATGTGCCACCTATTCATTAAGCACAGGAATGAGTTTGTAGGTCCTAGACAAGTGCTCAAAAGTGGAAGTTCTTATGAAGAAGGCATGTGGCATCTTCTCAAGGCATTAGTTTTGCTTACAGCTGATGCAGTTCCAGCTGTGAGACTTGAGTTTGTGCTTAGAGATCCCTAAACATCTTCCTGAACTGGGAGCTTAGGATAAGCAGCACTCTATCTATCTATCTACTGGATCCTTGTAGGCCTTCAGCAGGAACAAGATGCACAAAGGCTGTGCAGTATGAATATTGTCCAGACTCCTGAGATTGCCCTACCTCATTCTGCATTTCTAACTTACAACTCCACATTCCCAGAGGGACTGTCCAGACATGATTCTTCTCCCCCTTCCCTCAGGAGGCTGGGAAGAAGCCAGGATGATTCTCAGAGATTTTATTTGCCCTGTGGGAAAGCAGTACCCCAAAATACAATAACATAATTCATCAACTACGGTATTCTTGGGTCTGCAAAATACTTGGAGTGTTTGCCATTGGAAATACGATTGTTGTGGTTTAACCCCAGCTGGCAACTAAGCACCACACAACCGCTCGCTCACTCCCCCCCAGTGGGATGGGGGAGAAAATCAGAAGAGTAAAAGTGAAAAAACTCATGGGTTGAGATAAAAACAGTTTAATAGGGAAAGCAAAAGCCGCACATGCAAAACAAAACAAGGAATTCATTCACTACTTCCCATCGGCAGGCAGGTGTTCAGCCATCTCCAGGAAAGCAGGGCTCCTGCTCATGTGTTATGGTTACTTGGAAAGACAAACACCATCACTCCGAACGTCCCCCCATTCCTTCTTCTTCCCCCAGCTTTATATGCTGAACACATGACATCCTATGGTATGGAATACCCTTTGGTCACTTGGGGTCAGCTGTCCCAGCTGTGTCCCCTCCCAACTGCTTGTGCTCCCCCAACCTCCTCGCTGGTCGGGTGGGGTGAGGAGCAGAAAAGGCCTTGACCCTGTGTAAGCCCTGCTCAGCAGTGACTAAAACATCCCTGTATTATCAAGACTATTTTCAGCACAAATCCAAAACATAGCCCCATACTAGCTACTGTGAAGAAAATTAACTCTATCCCAGCCAAAACCAGCACAACAATCATGCAGAAACATATGTAGTTTGTTAATAACAAGAAGGAGAATGAAGTAAAATAGGCAATATATTTTCCTGAGTTTGAAGGGATATACATTGTTCCATCCTAAGTCACAGTGTAAACGTTATGTTGAAACCTGTTATTGAAATGTCTAACATACAGATTTTTGCTAAAGAACATTAGGTTTTCTAAGAGTTTATTCAACAGTTCTTCAGAGTATTCAGATTCCAGTTGTTATGCTTTATACATTTTATAATGCATTCCCATCTCTCAATACTATTCACAATATTTAACTAAGAAAATCTATGGCAAGCCCTCTCTGAACTTCACTGAGAGCTATTAACACCTATTTATAACTGTATTTTACTTGCAATTTCCTTGGGGTTTAATTTTCGGTGTAATGTTAAATAAAAATAGATATTCAGCCCTTCTTCAAAGAATTACTCTGAGAGTAAGTAAAAAAAATGTAATAAAACACTGCTTTATTATTCCCTAATTCTTTCACACATAGAGGCTTTTTAAATTAAGCTAATTAGGCAAAGCTGCTAATATAAACACATTTCAGCACCTGGAGTTTCATGAATCATATTGGGTTCCTTTTTTCACTCGCTAGCTCTGGGAAATAGTAGCTAAATCATCAGTAAGGAAAGCCCATGTGTGTTAGATTTTGCAAGTCTGCATTTTAACACCATAGCCAGCTGGAAGTCTTGCAAATGTTAGTGTGCTATACTAGTAGATATTCTATCTATTTTGAAATTTGACCCTGTAAGAAAGGGAAAGAGCAAGTGGCTCAGAATGGGATACATGATCTCACTTATATCAAGAAACATAAGTAAGAGTCCTTGGATACAGTTATTAGCACCTGTCATGTCGTGGGTCTGTAAAAGTGGATCTGTTTTCTGTTAGAACTATTAATCATTGTAAACTGCTTTAGGCACA
Source organism: Calonectris borealis (assembly GCF_964195595.1). Taxonomy (NCBI): domain Eukaryota; kingdom Metazoa; phylum Chordata; class Aves; order Procellariiformes; family Procellariidae; genus Calonectris; species Calonectris borealis. The sequence continues at coordinate 79,558,460 of NC_134313.1, read as the reverse complement.
GTCGCTAAAATAGAAATGCTAAGGTCCAGCCATTTAAACTGATATGGAGACTTGGCAGCTTCACACTCAACAAATATTCTTGCAAGATCACAGACTTCACAGCAGTAAGCTATGGATCTCGGTTGTATGATAACTCTCTTAAATACAGAGTAGGAATTGTCTGCTTGGGGTCTTGTGGTTCTGAGTTATGGCCTCAATCTCTTGTGTCCCTGCACAGGCAACTTGGTCTCATATTTTTACTAGAGGTCACAAAACAATGTCCTGCAAAGACAACCAAACTAGGTCCGATTAACTGGTCTGCATGGAGCTCTCCATCAAGCTCTACACTGCGTCTTTTTGCATACCTCTGCAATGAGGATATTGTGTTGCTTCCTTTTCCTACCTATTTAGTAACTTGGTCACATAGTCACATTAAGAAATCTCTCATTTCACAAGTGATTTCCCTGGCAAAGAAATGAATTTTTACAGTATATGTCACTAATCACCTAAATTAAATTTAGCAAGATGAAATTTCAGGGTGGCTTGAAGTCATCAAAACCCGTGTTGCTATAGCACTGTCCTGCCCCCGCCTCTGCTGGTAGCCACACATTTCTGTGTGCTCCCTGGCAGCAGCCTCGGTGCTCATATAAGTGAGCAGGGAGTGGTCAGGAAACTCATTTATCTGAGCATTAATTCTCTTTGTTTTTGTTTTGGTTTTTTAAACCATGACACTTCTATGATACATTTTTGTGATCAGATAGTCTGGCTGACAGATGTCCAAGTCAGCTAAGTCAATCTCTCCAACTATCAAAAAAACCTGCAAGTAAAGATGCCATTTCACATGGAGATTATTTAATGGAAAATTAACCACCTGCTGCCAGTAAGCTTCTCATTGATTAACCTCCATGGAGAAAGTCATGGCTGCAGCACTGATTGCTGACATTGGTTGTGTTTGAGCTCAGCAATAATACTTCTTCAAAGCCATGACAGCCTGGATATTAGCAATAACTAAGGATTGTTAGTGATGTTGACAGCTGTTTCAGAGCAGAAACCCATTTTAGGTGATAGTCAGAGGGTAATAGATGGTGCTGCTTGTCAGGTGTTTATAAACAAAGTTTAGAAGAAAACTGGTAGTCTGGCAGCTATGTGAGAGATCCATAGCAGGTCAGTGCTGGAAAATAAGTTGCTAGCCTTTTAACAGCATATTTTTTCTTCAAAAGGTTAAAAGATGGCAAATGTTTTAGGATGTGAATAACTTTACTTAAAGGTTATTCAAAACTAACAGAAAATTTAATCTCTGTTCTTCTCATTTTACTTTAACAATAAAATCCAAGACGACTCCAATTTTCCCTGAATGAAGAAATTACATTACATGTAACTTCTTCCTGCTATCAGTTTCTTGCCCAGAATTGGGCTGATAGAGGTACCATACATCCTTTAGGACTATGATATTTGTAGAGTCGCTTTGTTCTGAAAGGACGCTGTCAAACAATTACTACAGCAGCAGAATATGTTCAGGAAGCTACACTTGACCTCTGAGCATTCCTGCTTCAGCATTACTCGCTGGAAAAATAAACACATATTGAGTTTTGAATGTTTTGGACCAAAGACCTCTGACAGACATTAAGAAAGAGGGTCAAGTCAGCAAAGAGATGTTACACAGTCCTGTATTAATTGTACATTGTTATGTTCATGGAGTTCAACCTTAATAATCCTATGGCTGCCTGATTACTTACGCACTGCGCTGTTTGGCAACAGCACACAAAACAGCTTACAGGATAGAGGAATGTATTTATGTGAGTATTTACATTCCTGCTGTCTCAGGTTGGAAAACAGACAAGGTTAGTCCATCAACGGCTTTGCAGAAATGAAATAACCTTGCAGTTTGGCTGGTATGGAACACTTGGAAAATAGCCCTGATGACAGTCAGAGAGCATTGCAACACAGTCTTATTGCTAGAATATATACAAAAGATAGCATAATAAGATTTCCAAAGGTAATTCACACACACGTACTAGAAGTTAAATGGTTACTGTTAAGAGAGAGTTTCATTTAATATGTCACAAGAGTGTGTGTTATTTCCTAGAGATCAAAAAAGTTTAATTCAACTGTTTACTTTACTTTAACTAACAAGAAAGATGATCACACCTCTCTCAGAATCTCCTGAAATGGACTCAAATCAACGTCTTATTACAGCAAATGAGAACTGAACCAGAAATCCAGATCTCAGCCTGAAGGAAAAGGGTGGCCATGAACCTGAGAAGGCATCAAATCTTGTCTGGCATGAACGTAAGGAACAAAAACAGGAGGAGAAGAAACATCCCAAGGTGAGCCAGGAGTCACAGGCAACATACTGTGGCACAATGCTGCACCAGAAACTGCCAGCACAGAGGCATAGAGCTCAGGACTTTTTTAGCACTAGTGTGAGTGATAAAGCATCCATGTAAAAGCAAACGAGAGTAACCAGAGTATGGGCACCCTGTTTGGAAAGACAGAAAGTTTACTAGCATAGGGCAGCTTGTGCTGTAAAGGCCTCCAGGCCCAAACACATGCTCTGGCTTGTTTAGTTTACAAATCTAGACACTGCCAAAGTTTTGTGCCTCAGCTGGTAACTGCTTTATTTTTTCCTCTCAAATTGTATCCTCTTTGTCCCCTCTTCCAAGGTATTTACACTGCCTAAACCCCTATTCCTAAATTCCACTGAATTTAACCAGAACTGAACATCTATGTACCTTGAAGAGGAAAGAATGAGAAGAATTTGATGCTATGGAAGCTGAGAAAGAGGTCAGCTGGACTAGGAAAAACTGAACAGAAGGCTTGGGGTAAGACCTGCCACAGTTTGAGGTTCAGAAGTCCAGTGAGAAGCATGACTGAAAGGGTTCTAGCCAAGGTAGTACTCCCTCGCACTAAACAAAGCACTTGTGCCACCATACCTTTTAGCCAAGAATAAAATCCCTCCTCTGACTCATATGAACATAGATCCAATACACAGACTGTGAAGCAAACATTAGGTTTTTTCCATCTTTCTTTTTGTGACTTATGCAAGTGGAACAATTTCAGGGGTAGAGACAGAGGGACCTCCAAGACCTCTCAGCATGTTTATAGACCAACTGCTAAAGAATTACCCTAGGAAATGGTGGGTAGAGAATCAAATCCTGGCTTCCAAACAGACCCACATAGTTTATGAGTTTGGGTCTCACATACCAGCCAATAGCTCTAACAAACACACTGTTAGGAAATGCAGCAGAGATAGGGGGCGTAAGTTCTTTCATCTACAAGAGCTGAATATGAAGAGAAGTGCTGGGGGCAAAGGACCTGATCCCTCCTTGATCAGGTCATCCAGAGAAGGATGCCAAGGGGCTCCTGGTGACTTTAGGTGTTAAACAGTGCAAGACTGCTGCCAGGACTTACTGATACTGAATCTACCCATTGACAGAAAAATATGTGTCTATTTTCAGGAGAAAATCAATAGTGGGCTGTCAGTATCTCCAGAGCAGGAGGTATGGTTTTGAGAAGGTTTTCTTGAGGTTAAGAACCTAAAATGGCAAGTAGACCATTTTACCATTTCTGTTATGTAACTGTACGCCTCCGCATGCCCCCTTCCCGAAGGAGGGGGCTTTATACATGCCTGTATAAAACACAGGCATGAAAATTAGTTCTTCCATGAAGAGCTGCAGAAAGGCTAAAAGTTCCTACTTTCCAAATGCTTCTTGTTTTTTTTTTAGAATTTATGGCACACACAGGAAAGCCATTGGCTCATGTTGTGCCAAATGTGAGAAAAAATGTCCACATTTTAAAAGCAAGGGTCATTAATAACTGAATAACCACTAAAGAATGCTGGATTATTCATTTCTCAAAGTATTCCAAAACTTCTAGGAAGACATGACTGAAATCACTTGACTGAATCCCTCAATACAGCTCCCTAACCACACTGCTACATAGCCTGTAACGAGTACAAAGAAAAAGGTCAGATTTTAAGGTCTCTTGTGACTTTAAGATTTATGAAAACCTGCATTTTCAAAAAGAAGCAATGTTGGCCTTACATGAAATAGGAGAATTTCTTTAAAGCTGTAATTTAAAACTCCTTGAGAACTTTTAAAGAAAAGTAAGTACTTTTCGTATGCCAATTGTTTTGTATCGGTTGGGGAAAAATTATGAGAATATTATTTAGTTGTATATAAAATCAGTTCCCACTGTGGAATATCACAGAATCATAGAAGGGCTTGGGTTGGAAGGGACCTTCAAAGGTCATCTAGTCCAACACTCCCCGCAATGACCAGGGACATCTTCAACTAGATCAGGTTGCTCAGAGCCCCGTCCAACCTGACCTTGAATGTTTCCAGGGATAGGGCATCTACCACCTTTCTGAGCAACCTGTGCCAGTCTTTCACCACCCACATTGTAAAAAATTTCTTCCTTATCTCTAGTCTAAAGCTACCCTCTTTTCGTTTAAAACCATTCCCCCTTGTCCTGTCACAACAGGCCCTGCTGAAAGGTTTGTCCCATCTTTCTTATAAGCCCCCTTTAAGTACTGAAAGGCTGCAATAAGGTCTCCCTGGAATATACGCATTGCTTTTATGTGTATACTTATCCATTAAAGCATAAAGAGTTATAGAAATCTTCAGTGTCGCATTGATTAAATTTTGCAGGTACGTGTACCTGGGGCTCAACAGTTGGCAAAATCCATTAAATCAATACAACTTGTTCTGCAAGGGTCCTGCTCTGAAAACTCCAACAGATCTAATAAGATTTTGGTTGTCTAAAGCAATAACTGAGAACTTCTTGGCATGGGTGCACAACGGAGCTCTCTTAACGGACTGGTAATGGTCATGCCCTAACCCTCCTACTCATGACACCAGGAATCACCACAGTTATGGGAACAGAGTGCCAATAGTCCCCATCCTGCCTGCCCACATGACAAGAAACTGCATATTAATCATGTGAAGGCTTATGTCAAGTCATAGGATGGGACTGACATTGTCATGTGACGAAACACACAAGCAATCGCTGCATTATGATGGAATGTTCTCCTGCGTGAATTTGAATGTACTATATTTTTCTGTCATATTTTACACTTTTTATGGTATCATCTTTGAATCTTTTGGAGAAAAAATATATTTTATTTTCTTTTTCTCTATTCAGTGTGTTGTTACTTTCTAATCAGCTTGAAATTATTTCCTCTGATCCACTTCCTCATTCATGCAGCTGAGTCTTGTTAGCTTGCTTGTTTCTGCAGCCACAAAAATCAAGTAGAAGTCTTTTCAACTCTAAAAGCACAGCTATGGGAAGATGGGGGTTACTTCCACATACGTTACTATTAGTGACTCCTGCATAAATGGTAGCGATGCAATACAAGCTGTCAGCATTAAGGAAACTGGATACACTTCTTATATTTCTGCCCAAATCCATCAGCAGGCTAATTCTCAGGACTATGAAGTACCGGTGAATATGGATTAGGTTTTTGAGACATGAATAATTAATTGCATAAATATAGCATGGGAAACAGCCACTGAAGTAAACTGCAACAAGGAACAGTCAGGATAGGATCTTGGAAAAACATCTTGTGATGATCATGATAGTGAAGCAACTGGGATAGATAGCACAGGGACATCTCCATCATTTGAAGGTGGAGGACAGGTCTCCCTTGATAACAGGTTAGGGAAACACTCTTGGGAGTGACCTAGCTTTAGCTGTCTAGCTGTTATGACTAGCAGCCCTCCTGAGATTCCCTCCAACCCTGTGATTCTATAAACCCTCATTTCCTAGAATTTAGTCATTAATAAAATCATTACTGTTGCTTACTTGACCTTAAGAGGCCTCTTCCCACATTTGCTTATTCAAGCATGGTCTGACCACATACATCTGTATGGCAATTATAAGAGTAATTGTACCTGTCAGACCCTGAAGGGAAGATTGATTGTAGCTTGCGTGAGTGGATGTCAGCAGTCTGGCTGAGACTCCAGCCCCCTCTCCTGCCCTCACAAGCTTTTTGTTTTGATGTACTGTAATGTGTTTTATAAAAATCCATTACTTTCATGCTCTAAACCAGAAGTTTCACCTCAGTCACCACTTTAGTGTGCTACAATTCAAAAGAAAGGATTAAGCAGATAGTTCAAACATGTGCTTTATCAACTAACTAAAAGGCAGGTGGTCTCCCAAAACCAGACCTAAAATAGCTTTGCAGTAAATTTAACCTGAGCCTGAAGTTGGCCTGTTGGCTGCAAAAGCTGTAGCAGGTCGCCTGTATTACCCTCAGCTGTAAGCATGGAGGTTGTACTGCGCTAGTGTTGTCTGCGTCCTTGCACACTGTATTTTTTTCTGATCGGCTTTTCATATTGTAAAGGTAAGCAGCAAATTCCAGCTGACATCACAAGTCAAAATTTGCTTTTTGTGTGAATCACACTATAATCTGTCATAGGTTATATCTGCAACCTTGAATCTCTGTTTGGAGTTGTTAGCTGCTCCTTGTCAGAAGCTGGTAACGGGTACCTGCTGGTTCTGCTTGGCTAGCAGGTGCTCTGCTAAGGGGTTTGGAGGGCTAAGTGACCATAACTTCCATTATTTCTCATAACTGCTTTCAAAATTTATGAATCCTGAAAGAGAGTTTCAACAGTTAAGGCAAATGAAGAGGTGCCCAAAGGAATATTCACTTTGAAAATAAAATGTATGTTCTGGTTTGTTAACTTCCATGCATGAGGTAGAGAGGTCCTTTATAATTTTTGACCGTGATTGCTCTGAAGTTTTAAAGTGTGGCACAAATTCAAATGATACAACTGCACAAATGGTGAGATTGTGAATTCTACATTTATTTGCCACCATTCTTGGACTCTGTCTGAGAATACCCAATCAGTTAAAAAAAAAGAAATCCCTCTTAGAAAATTTTTAAAACTTAAAGCCTACTTTGTACCTTCTCCTCTGTATCTTATGTAAGATATCTCCTGCCCTTCACTTTTGTTTTAGCCAATATGCTTTACTTCTTATGCTTTTAAACAGATTGTTTGTGTCATGAGTACAAAGATGCAAACTGATTACTGGAAAAGAAACTATGATTTTGCCATGGAAACAAATAGTGTCTTTTTGTTTCATGGAAAACTTACGTAGAATAATTCACCTTTCAGAACAGACTAAGAAACATGCTGAGCATATTGAAAGATTCATTTAAATCTCAGAAGCTGTAGTCCAAAGTCTTTACAGTAGACATCTTATGTTAAATTCTTTTAAAAAATCTCTTACTATAGAAAGATTAATAAAAAGAATAAGCAACTGAAGGACCAAATCTTACAAAGGTAAAGTATCAGATTTAAACTCAAGCAAACAGGTTGGTTAAATGCAAGGCATATTTGAAATAAGACATAAACAGCATCTATCTATGTCCAAAATTTCAATCCCAAAATTTTTGTTTACTTGCTTTCTGCTATTAAAAATACACAAATTCTGTGGCTGTATATGTTTGTTTTTCCTTTGGTATTCCCCAGTTCTCTACATTTCTGCTTCTGAGTATGTCTAGAAATGCCTCAGTGTTAGCAGATCAGAATACAGCTAATACCAAAGATGTTCCTCTAAACATCTGAGGACTTGCTGAAGTAGATGCAGTCTGAGATCTGTTAATGTACATGTGCAAGAGAGGGCTCTTCACAGTGGATTTTTTTTTTTAATCACAGGCACTGTGATTAAACTCTCCCTTCCTCCTTTTTATAATATTTTTTTAGTTTTTAGAACAGTTATTAGGGTGTGGGAGACCTAGGTCCATTTTCTTCCTGTACATAGCATGGTGTTGAAAGGATTCTACTGCCTGTTGCAGACCTTCCTGAAAGATGCCTGAAGCATTAGCCAGAGCAGACTGGAAAAAAAACCTTGCTGAAACTATCCCATTTTGCAGACACATTCAAAATTTCTTGGCTAAAAAATGAATCCTCTAAGCTAATTGTTCTCATGGGAGAAGAGGACCTGGTCTTTAGTCTGTGTTTCCAGGGCAATATTTTATTCTGTGAAGGGTTTGTATACGTTACCGTTATTAAAAGGGCTGCAACTGAGTCCTTTCTTTTTCCAGCAGGTTTCCTAAATACTTAACAGAAGAGGTTCCTATCCTCTCTAGATCAGTAACAGTTCAGTGTGGACTAGTTTATGGTGGACTAATGCCAACAGAAGGGGAGTACCCTTCTGGAACCCTCCTGACCCCTTCTTCACTCAACACACATACAATAAACCCTAGGCAGAAATATGAGTATGAAACAGCAGGGAGGAAGGAAACCAGCTTGTCTTTCCCATATGTGAACTACTGAACTTGCTCATAAAGAAGAAAGGGTAGGGAAGAGGGGCCAGGACTGTAATGGCTTCTCATCCTTCAACAAACTCTGTTTAAAATAAAGGAGTGATCCCTGCTTACTTCAAGCTTGTATGGACTATTTTAAGAAGAAGGGGACACAGTATAGTGGGCAAGACCTTTATGTGACCCTAAGTTAGGCATCAAGGACACAGAGTGGAATTCAAGACATATAACCTTATTTTTTAATAAGCTGACTACTATTGGGGTGGAATTTCTGAGACTGGAGCCCTCCCTGGGATGGCCAGTTCTCCCACACACTGCTTAGGGAACACATGGTTGTGAGTACTGCAACACTGCCAGCTAGAAAGTAGATGTTGCAATGATGTTCGTAATAGCAGCTATGCCCCTACTTTGAATCTAATCTTTAAATCTGAATTAGGAAAGCAGTCCTGTTCACTGATATTCATATCCTGCTGGAGAAGAAGATGACAACAGTGAATGGGGAAAAAAAGCAAACTGGAAATATTTTGCCATTCCTTCATTACCATTCCTAGACGTAGAGATTTAAAAACAAATCCAAACACACAGCTTACAAGCAGATCAGTAATTTCACATAAGAATTGTTTCAGAACTCTGACAGATAACCTAAAGCGCTAGGTTACAGGCAGTATAAGCATGTTGGTTTTCTCTGGAGGTGCGCAAAGTTTTGTGCTGTTGGGGGAAATCTTGAATTACAATTGTGTTAATCTAAATATGAAGGAAGATTCTCAAATGACAACAATTTATACAATTGTGTCTCTATGAGCTCATGTGCCTGCCATCTGGGATCTACCTCCCATCTTATTTATGATCACTGGTAGACAAAATTGATTTGGCACAAAGATCAAAATTGTGTGGCAAAGTTGTTCTACATCACATTTTTAAGGAGGCACGTGAGTATAATGTGCTATGTTTCCAAAGTAGTTCAATACTAATAGCTTTCTGGACAAAAAGACTATTAAGTAGGGACACTTAGGCTAACAGCCCTGTAGTTACCAGCACTTTGCAGTGCACTGTTCAATATAATCAAGTCATCTTGGGGCTGAACATCACAAATGTGCCACTTGGAGTTAGGTTTAACAGAGGCAGATGCAATTTACAAGAAGCAGCCTGTTCCTAATGACTCTGTTAAATGCCTACTAAGACGCCAAAGGCAGAAATCTTTCATCCAGCTCCCACCATCTTAAAATGGGAATGCTAACCAAGAGGGGAACCTGGAAACATGCTGAGATGTGCTATTTTGGCTCCAGCGGAGCTGTTTAAGAAGTAACAGTGATCAGCTCTTTTTCCTTAGCTTAAATACTTTAATTATTATGGTTTTCAATGGATCAAAAATCCCTAGGGTCATTTCAGTAAACCTAGGTTAGAGAGGGATATTCCATGTGAACTTATGCTGACGGACCCAAGGAGGTAATAACTTTTGGAGAGAGGCAGTGTTAATTTGCTAATACAAAACTTTTCACTCATTGAGCTGAGGCCAGAAGACTACATCTGATCATAACTAAGACAGTGGCTAAGGAGGTCCAAGGGCTGGGAGAGTGCTAACGTCATGCCACCATGGAATGAAGAAAGTCAAGCAGGGTAATTAATGCAACAATTGGCTAGTTAAATTATAATAATCCCGGGGGGGAGGAACAAACAAACAAACACACAAAACTCCTGAAATCATGGAATACAACAGCAGAGGAATTAAAGAATAAAAATAGAATTAATGCTGATAAACAGGCTGTGAAGGAAAGTAGATTTTATCAGACACATCTGATTTTTTCTTTGACACAAGTGCAACTGATCATTTATAAAAAGTCTGATTTTCAAACACATTGGGCCATCCAGTTTGGGGTAGTTTTTCAAAGAAACAGATCCCCAAGAAAGTAATAGCTCCACCATTTCTTAAAATTCAGCTAGTCTGATCTCTAGTCTCTAAGAACTTGCTTTCAGATAACCCCTCTAATTGTTTCAAAGGCAGTTTCTTAGCAACAATTTTTCTTCATTTTATTTTCATGTATTTGACCTCAAGTTTTCTATTTTCCCTCAGAAACTTAAATGTCACACTGGCTTGTTAGTCTTTCAGCTACACGTAGTATGTCAAGTGTATGGGTATGAGATTGGATAAAAATTGACATTTTGCTAACCTATTTGTTGGGTAGTGACCAAACATTCATATTCTATTTTTAATGATTCTCCATCTATTCCTTCCCATTGTTTTTACTTTTCCTTATTCTAGTTTTCTTTTATTATAGTCTGCATTTCTCTTGTTTCTTCCTGCTCAGTTTCGTATCTTTTTTTTTTCTACTTTTCTCTTGCTCTCCCTTCACCCTTTCTGCTCTGTCGTGCCCCGTTTTTCAGTCAGGGCAGCTCCCATTACTATAATACAGTGCAAAAAATTGCAAATGGTTTGCAACTTTATGAATATTTCAGTGTTACACCTAAACCTTGAAATGTATTACTGGAGAAGAATAAGACAGGCTAAAACCAAATAGCTTTTAAAAAGCACTGCTGTAGAAACTGAAATTATAGAACAGCGTGAACTCATAATTACTAGTTACAAACAGATAAAATAAGACAGATAGGAAGAGTTCAAACAGCAACTTTTTTAATATCTTATATAACCACTGAATTTTCCAGTGGCTGCACAAGAATTACATCTCACAGTGACTAGAAAAACAAACCCAATGGGACTATTGGGACATAAGGTCAAATATACAAATCGTGACTAGTGCAAAGGGCTGATTTTCATACAGTCCAAACTACTTAACACTAAATTGCTTTTGTTTTGTTTAAAGATCATGTTAGTGTTATTGTTGTCTGCACGACTTTTAAAAGCTTGTCTCTCTGAAAGGCGTGAGTCTTAGAGAGCACAGTGAAGTTGCAATTCCCTGGTTCATTTTTATGGGTCAGGTAACAAGGAGTAGTTTTCCTTGACTCTTCATGCTAAGCACAAATCAGTCTTAATAATTCTGGGACCTAGAGCTTCTTTACTGTTAGTTCACACAGGGCTCTGAACTCCCTATTACTAATTTTTGCATACAAAATAACTGGGAAAGTGAGCTATTACCTTAGGGCAACTCAGCTGCTGCCTATTTGTCAGGGTGCAGCAAGGGCAGGCTGCTCCCTAACGGAAAGCGAGACTCCAGGTTCAGCCAAGAGTTCAGATTGCCAAGTCCACATGGCAATCGCTATGGACAAATGCACAGCAATGAGGCAGGTCCAGGATCACACCAGGAAGTCATGTCAGCAAATCAGGATGAAGACCATGTCTGGAGACAGTGAGCAGGGTAAGCTGAAGTCCAGTGAGCGTCAGCCAAGTACCAGTGACAGAGAACTCTGCGGTCAAAATGGAAAGTCCAGTCTGTGGGCCAGGGTCAGGATCCGGATCAGCAGAGTAGGTGGGCAGGCACAGGCATGGCTGCAGTGCAGCTCAGGTGGGGATCAAGGGAGAGAGCTTCGCCATGAGGGCAGCTCCCAAGGCTGCCCCTGGAAAGTGTAGCATGCAGAGCAGAACAGTGAGCCCTGTTAATGAAAAAAAGGTTAAGAACTTCCAGGAAAACAAAGAATAAACAGGTTAGGGGCTGATTTGAAGCCTGCAGTTGACTCAAAATGTAGAGGGGGAAGAGATAAAGAAAAATGGAGAAGAGCCAAGGAGCAAGAGGAAACTGCTTTCTTTCCTGTCCCCCATGAATCTTACTCATCGGAAGTGGCCCTAGACTAAGCCACATGCATAAGCAGTGTGTCCACAAACAAGAAGTCAGTATCTCGTCCTTGACACAAGGATGTTCAGAAACAGTCAGACATTGTCAACAGAGTGATAACATCTAATCATTGAGATGTCTGCCTAAGTTTGCAAGGTGGGAATTGAAAGTAATTATGGCATATGAACAAAGCTGGTTTTGTGTGCAAAGGAATGATAATTTTGCTAATTTGGCATAACTGAGGAACCACATTAAGAGCTAGTGAGATAAAACGAGCAGCTAGAGAATCTCCTGAAGTAGATAGTTTACTTCTGTAGAAGGTTACTATTTGGTTAGTGCTGATTCAGAAAATCATAGAAAGACTTACGCTGCAAGCGACCTCCGGAGGTCATCCAGTCCAATCCCCTGCACCAAGCAGGCCTACCTTCTAAGATAAATCAGGTTGTTTAGGGCCTTGTCCTGATGGGTCTTGAAAACCTCCAAGGACAGAGATTCCACCAGCTCTTTGGTCAATCTCAACTCTGGTTCCAGTGCTTAACTACTCTCATTTTGACTTTTTTTCCCCTTCTCTTTCATTTCTATACTTAGATACATCTTTTGCCTACACCTACATACACATTCCCCTCTTCTCTGTCCTGACAGAGGTTTCTGCCATCCATTATGCTAAATGCAAATATGACAATGTATACCCAAGTACTGAGGAGACGAAATCTGTAGGAGAGGGCAGCTAGGAGATATCTTATTATCAACTATTGCTTTTGCAAGTCCTAGGATAGAGCTCGCTCTTCTCCATGCACACGAATTTTGTAGGCCACGTAAAGCTCATTGCTTAAAGAAAAGTATCATTGAAAAGATTAAGAACAACTGAGCTGAATTGCAAAAAACAATGCATTAGACCAGGTCTGTAGCAGCCATATTTACAGCAATGCTTGCATTTTAACATTTAAAGAATGACAAAATTATGATTTCTCTACCACTTCAATATGACAAAAGTGCTTTCTTCACAAGAAGAAAAAAGTTATTCAAGATAAAAGCCTTGTGATGAAAAAGAGAAATGACCTTTTAATATTTTAAGTGACATCATAGCCAAAATCTTTCCGAAAGGCAGGACCTTGTTCTCACCAACAAGGAGGAGCTGGTGGAGAATGTGAAGGTCAAGGGCAGCCTTGGCTGCAGTGACCATGAAATGATGGGGTTCAAGATCCTTAGGGCACCGAGGAGGGCGCACAGCAAGCTCACTACCTTGGACTTCAGGAGAGCAGACTTTGGCTCAGATCTTCAGGGATCTGCTTGGTAGACTGCCATGGGACAAAGCCCTGGAGGGAAGAGGGGCCCAAGAAAGCTGGTTAATATTCAAGAATCACCTCCTCCCAGCTCAGGAGTGATGCATCCCAACAAAGAGGAAGTTGGGCAAAAGTGCCAGGAGGCCTGCATGGATGAACAAGGAGCTCCTGGACACACTCAAACACAAAAAGGAAGCCTACAGAGGATGGAAGCAAGGACAGGTAGCCTGGGAGGAATACAGAGAAATTGTCCGAACGGCCAGGGATCAGGTTAGGAAAGCTAAAGCCCTGATAGAATAAAATGGCCAGGGACATCAAGGGCAACAAGAAAAGCTTCTATAGGTACGTTGGGGATAAAAGGAAGACTATGTGGGCCCTCTCCGGAACGGAACGGAGACCTGGTTACCCAGGATATGGAGAAGGCGGAGGTACTCAATGACTTTTTTGCCTCGGTCTTCACCGGCAAGTGCTCAAACCTCACCGCCCAAGCTGCAGAAGGCAAAGGCAGGGACTGGGTAAACGAAGAGCTGCCCACTATAGGAGAAGATCAGGTTTGAGACCATCTAAGGAACCTGAAGGTGCACAAGTCCATGGAACCTGATAACCTCCATCCGCAGGTCCTGAAGGAACTGGCGGATAAAGTTGCTAAGCCACTATCCATCATATTTGAGAAGTCATGGCAGTCCAATGAAGTTCCCGCTGACTGGAAAAGGGGAATCATAATCCCCATTTTTAAAAAGGTAAAAAAGGAAGACCGGGGAAGTACAGGCCAGTCAGTCTCACCTCTGTGCCTGGGAAGGTCATGGAACAGATCCTCCTGGAAGCTATGCTAAGGCACATGGAAGACAGGGAGGCGATTCAAGACAGCCAGCGTGGCTTCACCAAAGGCAAGTCCTGCCTGACCAACCTAGTGGCCTTCTGTGATGGAGTGACTGCATCAGTGGACATGGGAAGAGCTACAGATGTTGTCTATGTGGACCTCTGTAAGGCCTTTGATACGGTCCCCCACAACATCCTTCTCTCTAAACTGGAGAGGTATGGGTTTGATGGGTGGACTGTCTGGTGGGTGAGGAATTGGTTGGATGGTCGCATCCACAGGGCAGTGGTCAACAGCTCAATGTCCAGATGGAGATCGGTGACAAGTGGTGTCCCGCAGGGGTCCGTATTGGGACCAGTACTGTTTAATATCTTCATCAATAACATAGGCAGTGGGATTGAGTGCACCCTCACTCAGCAAGTGTGCAGATGACACCAAGCTGAGTGGTGCAGTCAACATGCTTGAGGGACGGGATGCCATCCAGAGGGACCTGGACAAGCTCAAGAAGTGTGAACCTCATGAGGTTCAACAAGGCCAAGTGCAAGGTCGTGCACCTGGGTCGGGGCACCCGTTGGGATCAATACAGGCTGGTGGATGAAGGGATTGGGAGCAGCCCTGCCGAGAAGGACTTGGGGTTACTGGTGGATGAAAAGCTGGACAAGAGCCAGCAATGTGCACTTGCAGCCCAGAAGGCCAACCGTATCTTGGGCTGCATCAAAAGCAGCATGGCCAGCAGGTCGAGGGAGGGGATTCTGCCCCTCTACTCCGCCCTGGTGAGACCCCACCTGGAGCCCTGCGTCCAGCTCTGGAGCCCTCAGCACAAAAAATGACACGGACCTGTTGGAGCGGGTCCAGAGGAGGGCCACAAAAACGCTCAGGGGGATGGAATGCCTCTCCTATGAAGAAAGGTTGAGAGAGTTGGGGTTATTCAGCCTGCAGAAGAGAAGGCTCCGGGAAGACCTTATTGCAGCCTTTCAGTACTTAAAGGATGCTTATAAGAAAGATGGGGACAAACTTTTTAGCAGGGCCTGTTGTGACAGGACAAGGGGGAATGGTTTTAAATGAAAAGAGGGTAGATTTAGACTAGAGATAAGGAAGAAATTTTTTACAATGAGGGTGGTGAAACTGGTGGGCAACTGGAACGGGTTGCCCAGAGAGGTGGTAGATGCCGCATGCCTGGAAACATTCAAGGTCAAGTTGGATGGGGCTCTGAGCAACCTGATCTAATTGAAGATGTCCCTCCCCACGGCAGAGGGGTTGGTCTAGATGACCTTTAAAGGTCCCTTCCAACCCAAACTATTCCATGATTCTATGACAAGATACATTCTGTTTTCTCACTTTATCTAAAAAATGAAATATGTATAATCTGAAATAATTGCCTGTTTGTTACCCATCTATAGCTTATGAAGGAACAACTGCATGAACTTAGCCCAGGCATGTAAAATATAAACAAGTGGGTTAACTTTTAAACATATTTAATTTATCCATAGTAGGCAGCACCTTCTTTTCTGGTACAGTATGTTTTTCTCCTCCCCTTTCTCTGTCTGCTGTCCCCTTTCCCAATTCAAACAAATAAAAAAGTTGTTTAAAGTAGTATTGTAATATACTTGTGCACTGACAGGCTCATTTGCCTGCAAAACCACAGCAGACCCACACAGAGCCAAGACCCTGTGCACGCACTTCCTTGGGCAGCAGGACAAGGAAAACACATGAGCACCTTGGTGTGCTGACAAACCAGCATACCTCCAGTCTGGAAGGTATGGGCAGGCACCTTTTTGGCTGGCCGGTCAGAGACATGCTTACTCTGACTGGTCAGCTAGTAAGAATCACACTTCCCTTCTCAGCTGATGATGAGCCAAATGGCATAAATTATCGGTCACTCAAAGGTATTGCTTACTGAGCAATATTCTACACATGGGCCATACATCATACAGAAATGATTCCGTCAGCTGTCTGGTATAGCTAAAATCACAGCACTCTCCTGACTTTGTTCTTGTTTGAAATGGAACATTTATTTTTAAAAGAAGTTATTGGTTTTATTTATTTTCTTTCACACAAATATAAAACAGAAGTTTCTCCACAGTTGGAGGTAGACTGATGCAATAAAAATTGTACTGAGGGATTAGCATAAGGGTATCTGTATGTTAAACACTGCAGTGTTTGTCAGTCTTGCAGATATATGTGGACTGTGTTTTCACAGGAACATTTCTCTAAAGATTTGCTATTGTCACTGGAATAATAATACATTTACAGCTGCTTATAAGCAGCATATGGCCAAGGTATAAGGTACATTACTTTTAATGAGCACCTTGTCTTCCTTTATTTACTAGATTGAAAAACCTGGTATCAGCTTATTTTAGAGGAGGGAATACTTTCAGAAACAAAGCTACTTCCAAACTAGCTTTACATGCACAGGTGAGCTGTTTTGCCGTTACTCCCAGCACGTTGCAACTACATTGCTTCTGATATGGAAGTGTCTTGCATCTCACCAGATCAAAACGAACTCAGAATAAAATCCTGCAAGGTCATGTGTATTTGCAACTGACTGAGCCAGGTGTCCTAAAATCCTCTTGGCTACCACAGTTGACTGTGGTTTGGAATTCCTTATTACAGCATACTTTGGATTTACATCACATGTAAAACACAAGAAGCAGGTGGTGACTTCAGCCAGTTTCAGCTCTAGAATATATGCAGATTAATGCTTCCTTTTAGATCAGATGGGTGGAGCTGAAAAATCCAGGAAGAAATTTGCATAAGAAGAGAACAAAAAAAGCAATGGTAAAATGGAGCAGAATATTTTAGCCTATCAATAACATTTTGGGTTGGTCGTTTGAAGAGTTTCAGAAGGCTTTTTAGGCAATTCATGAATGCAGGACCATGAGTGCACTAATAGGCCTAAATTGCCTTGACCAACCTCACTTGGGACCTCCACCCACACAAATGCTGCAGATTGGTCCAGGAACTCCATTTAGGCTGAGGCTTGGTCCTTCAGTTCTAGACAGAGCTATGTTGCTTTTGTAGGTGAAAAGCATGACTTAAATTGCTAAGGCTTACAGGCTGCACATAATTGGTTGTGGATGACTGGCTGAAATTGAACTTTTGAACCTGTTAGCTACAACCGATACAGGCTGGTTGTAAATTTTGGTAACAACTGAACTAAACCAAAGCAGCACATTCTGAATCTTCTGATTAATGAAGCAACATAAGACAAAACCACCTGTGCATAGACTATATAGGCTCTAGTGAATGCAGCTCTGCAGGGGAGGTGAGTGAGTGGTCATCAAATAGAGTAAGAACTCTATTTTCTTTTTTTCTTAAATAAACCCCAGATCCACTATGGGCTGTTGTTTACTCTACTTTGTTTGTGACACCTGTAGTTGTAAGTATTTTCTTCTCTGTTGCTGGCACTGTCTACTGGATGCACTTCAGACCTGTTACTTTGTCTTCAGCCCCATCTCTTTCTTCATCTCTGGCTGCATCTCCTCTTCCTCCTCACTGGGATCCCTGAGGGGACAGTGGACCTGATGAATCATCCTGTTTTGGTGGAGCCCTGCTATGACCCACCCTGGTCAGGTGTGGGGGGACTGCACCCTCATTGGGTACCCCTATCTGCACCACAGTCACCCTCTGCTATTGCTGGTCCTCCCCCATCCAGTAGTCCTGCTCTGGCTGTTTCTTGATGTGTCTGCCTCAGAACAACAAACCTGCCTACACTGCTGGAGACAATGAACATTGACTAAACTTGCTGTGCTCCTAGAAGTCAATTTCCTGCCATTTCCAGGCACAGTACAGCCCACAGAAAGTCTGTTATATTTTTGAGTACTTGCTTTGTTTTAACCTTGATCTAGGGAGGACATGGGTTAGAACTATTGAATTTGGGAAAAAACTTCATGTTCCTTGAGGTGGCAGGATAGCAGGGATTAGGAGAAATACTCAAGAGTCACCAGGAACATTTTGTTAAAGCAGAGAAGAAATGGAACAAAACGAACTGGAAGAGTTTGACAATGGAACAATAAAAATGCGACAATATGTGAAATTAGGGCAGTTTTGCATCATTTATTGGCGAACACTAAAAATCTCAGCTTAAACCAGCTGCAAGACAAGGGAAGAAAGAAATACCTGTGGTTAGTCAGACTGTGAACCACCAGTTTGAAGAAGTTATAGAATAGGCAAATAATGCTAAGATGCACCAGGCAAGCTATTTCCAGTTTTCCACTTCGAATGCTATTATGTAAGAACTCATCTAGAATATTGCCTGTAATTCTGGCCACCCACTTCAAATTCATCTATTTTGAGTCAGATATAGTTAGCAACATAACAGGATCTCCATTCTATTCTATTTTTTTGAGAAAATACAGTGATTTAACTGGTTCAAACCTGACAAGGTACATGCTGACAGAAAATTAAAATGCAAGAGTAGTAAACAAGAAAAGGGAGAAGTTATTTGTGCCAGAACTTGATTCTGTTGGTGCAAGATCACTTGAACATCAAGTGGCAATCAGTAAGTTTAGTCCAATATTTAGAAGACCCTTTTATAATATAAAACAAATGGATGAGCACAAGAAGACTAAAGGACTTTCAAAGGACATTTTAAGGAAACATCACATCCCTCAATGTATCATATATTTTTCTCTTATTTTCACAGTTCCTTTTTCATATGCATCAATTATTTTAATTCTATGATCTGGTCTTTTTAGCTCAAGATACATTTACTTTTTCCAATCTAATGCAGCAAAATATTCTTTCCCTTGCTGTATCAGAGAGAAATGGATATAATAAAGACAACACTTTTTAAAATTGAGAGAATTAATATCAAATATGGAGCATCAGTCCACTCCCTAATATAGGATCTGAAACATTCTTTTATGTTCTACTGAATTACTCAGACAATATTCCTCAGAAGACAAGACATATCCAAACCTTTGGTGAACAGAAGGGCCTCTCCATCACCTCCATCTTTATTACCAAAAAAATGCAATTGGGTAATAGACTAAAATATAAAACACTTCTAAAAAAAGGAAACATTTTAATATGCCTTCCACTGCAGACTGTGGAGAGAACCACTTGAGAGGAAACAACTTTACATTTCTATGTATTTGAGAATGATAAAAGAAAACACCTTCTGAAACTTTGAAAATCAGTAGGAGAGGAGGACAAGATCTTTGATCTTCTGTTTAACGTCTCAATAAACAGTCTGTATGATAGGACAGGGTGCACGCTCAACAAGCTTGCAGATGACACCAAGCTGGAAGGGCTTAGGAAGAGCAATCAATATTGCTTCCCCAAGAGACAGGGCTGCCATTCAGAGGGACCATGACAACTGGAAAAGTGAGCCAACAGGAAACTTGTGAAGTTCAAATTCTTTGGGGAAGATTATGGTCAGGGAAGAATCCTAAATGTGTACATAGAATTGTGGATTCTGAACTGAGTATGACCCTTATGAAACAGTTCTTGGGGTTATAGTAACACTTTGTGAAAACATCAGCTCAGTGCTTATGTTGGTCAAAAAAGAAAATCAAGTTTTAAGACCTGTTAGGACAGAGAAAAAAATCCAGTAAGTATAACCCCATTGTACAAATCCATATGAGATCTGTATCTTGAACTCTATATGTGGTTTTGCTCCTGACTTTGAAGAAGATTGTAGAAGGGGGAAAAAAAATGGTAGAAAGGTAAGAAGTAACAGAATATTGCATTGATTTTGTGCATGAATAGCTAATAAAATGTGACTATTTAGCCTATGAAGAGAGGTGACTGGGGAGAAAACATGCTAAAGACCTATAAAATCAAGCATGGCCTGCAGAGGGTAGGAAGCTGTTCTCTGTTTCTTTCAGTAACAACAAGGAGCAGCAAAGGAAATTAGGTGCAACACTTTCAGAAAAAAAAAAAAAATCACAAAGGGTGGGTTTAAGATACGTAGCGCCTTGCCACAGGAATTGATGAGTTTTTAGAGTTGCTGTAGTCTTAAAAAGAGATTGGAAGGTTTCTGGTGTGGGGAAAAAAGACACCAATGGTTATGAAACACAAAAGATGTTAATTGGGTTAAAAGAACAAAGGAGGCTAGGTGAGTATTTGGAGTATGCTTGTCTGATCTTATACTCCACCATAAGCACCTTCCACTGATCACTGTTAGAGGTGAGATACTGTGTTAGGATGGACCTCTGACCAAACACAGCTACGCTTATCTAGTTCAGTTCTCAATCCTGGACAGATCCCCTGTTGTGATCTTCCATTTTAAGTGAAACCAGGAAGATTACAACTTACTTTTCCCTTCCCTGCACACTTATTTTCACTCAAAGGAAGTCTAGGCATGTCCTGCGTGTGCTACAAGAGGTGCCTAACATGGACAACCAAAGCAGCAGGAGGCAGGGGGAAAGTGCAGTGTGCAAGCAAAGATTAATTCGGATGTAGTCGGTGTGCTCTAACCCTCACTCCAGAATCAAACCCTAATTCAGGAGAACATTGGAAATTTACTTAAATGTATGGCGACTCATTGATGTGCAATGGGAAAAATAAAATAATAGCATCTGTTTTTCCCTTGATCTTTCCATTGTGATTCTGTTTGTGTAATACTTAGCACAAAGGGAACACATCACCATTTGAAACTTCTAATGCTAGTACTGGTGTTATTACCATTATTAGATTGTAACTTTTAGCAATGAGGACTTATAACCTAGAGTGCTGAATGCAAGCAGTAGAGGAGGAGGCTGTAATTCAGTTCAGACAATTATTTCACAAATGAGTTCTTTTCTAGCATCCCAGGTGTAACAAATATATTTTTCAGTGTCTCTTCACTTTTAATTCCTACTACCTAAGCCTGATTCCCCTTAGGAGGGTTTAATGCCTATAAGAATGTTTCTTACAAAGACAGAAATAGTTATGTTAAATAGCATTTTGGTATTCTTTTATAGTATATTTGTCCTATTCTTGCATTAATAATGAGTTCGTTTGTCAAAATAAGTCTTTGCTATACTCCATCAAGCCAATAATACAGTTCAGCAAATGATGCTATTGCATTTCCCTTGTGGCACATACACCATGTTTAACACCACGAAAGAATAAGATTTTTTTCTGGAAAGTTTTCCAGTTTTTGGCTTCATCACATAATTAAAAGTAAAGACTAATTTTTTCAGATAAACCTGCAAGGCTTTTAGCAAAGGAAAATATGTTAATAAATGTGGTAAGAAGAAATTTCATTATAAAACTAAATTCTCAGCTTGAAAATGCATAGGGGAGTAGTAAACAGCTTCCCCCCCCCTCCACCCCCCCCCCATGAAAACAGGCTTTTAAAAAAATTGTGCACCCCCTCAGTTTTTCAAGGATAGGTATATCTAAGTTTTCATTTGTTTTTAATTACAGTACCAATGGTTGCAGATAACAATGTTCCGGTTTGTGGAGTAATAATGTGCTAATGCAACAAGTATTTCAGATCAGGGAGGAACATTCTGTAGCTATGTCATGTAATGTGTTAAAAAGATCGTGATATGCTCGCAATTCAGTGTAAAAATCCAAAAGCCCTGCTTGCCTCCTGTGGAAGCAGAAACATGCCAGCAAGAATTCGCATGGACTCTTGCAAGAGTTAAATACCAAGTGAGAGAAAAGAGGTTCCTTTACTTACATGAAGTTCTGTTTCCCTTCTCTTCTTGTCACAAGGTAAGCACTACCAGATGCGGATGTGAGGTCTACAGAGAAAGACCACTCTGAAGCCCATTGGAGTTCTGGTCTGTGTTCTGAGGCATTTTGTGTCTACTTGCCAACATTGACTACATAATAAAAGTTCTTACTGTGCTGAACAGGAGTTGCCTCAATTCGTTGAAAGGAAACATGAGTTTATTGCTATTCCTGTGAGTATGTTCACGTCTATTTCTGTATCTGGAACCCTAACCCTGGATTTATACAGAAATAAGAAGAGATAGAATAGAGGTTAGGAGAAATGAATTTCATTGTGACTGAGACATATAATAAATTGTAATGTACAATTCTTCATACCATTTCTAATTCATTGTTGTTATGCCCCTTTTTTTGTCCTCCAGTGATTATATTTTTCCCTAATCAAATGTGTTACCCATATGGGAGCTAAGCACACACAAGTTCTTTGATTACTTAGATACAGTTTTTTTCTCATTCATATTATTTGCCACATAGATTCTTGGAAATCAAACTCTGTATTTGATATTAACATTTCCTGAATTACAAGGAAACTCTGATCCTAAAAAGGGCATTTTGCACTTTCCAAGCAGTGAAAATCCTACTAATTTCTACTAAACTTGAAGACTTTGGATTCCATTTTTTTCCTTTTCAAGTTAAAAATACACATTTGTAAAGATGGGAACATAAAAATGACTAAAGATAACAATCCTCAAATCTAAATTGTAAAAGTATGCGTTGCTTTTGAGAACAACTGCAAATCAAGAAAAATATTCTCCCTTCAAGAACATATAGCACCACCATCAGCTGTCAGCAGCACAAGAGGCTTTCATCTTTTAATGAATTTAAACATTATGTCCAGTCCTGCAGTGTTTAATCACTCCTTTCTCATAAAATAGATCTGTATTTTTTAGAGACATCGCAGCCATCAGCAGTCTTGTGTGCCAAGGAGAGGCATAGAAGAAGCAGGTGTGCAAACCCTTCCTTTTTTGTCCATTTGAAAGCATCTGCAGGACTCTCAGATTTTTATCTGAGCAAGGATGAAAAAGTTCTAAGGGCAAAGTTACTTCAGAATTACTATAATGGCAAAAGGACTATTATGAAAATTGGAGCTAACTGCTCTGTATTTTATAAGAAAATAACTCTCAAAAAACACTTCAGGATCCATTTTTACATACCTCTTAAGTCCCTTTGATGTGCTAACTAAATCTAGGACATCAGAGCTACCCAGATCTGCATCTTATTACCAAGAGAGCAACACAACAGTTAAAAACAATTAAAAGACCCCCAAAATATGGAATATTATCTACCTATCCAGAATATGTTCTGAATTCCCTTCAGGGAAGCAGTAATTTCCTTCTAATCTGTGCAAGACACTGGTCAGCTTCATAAAATGACTGTACAACACAACTGACAGGGATTTGGATCCTGGAGTGAATTTGAGAAACCTCAAGAGAAGCCAAGGCAGCTATTCAAGATTTAAGAACCGAGTTGAATTTTCCCTTTGAATTGAAAAAATTTTTCCCTGAATTGCTTATGATTTTTCAACTGATGATCCTCAGAAGCAGTCAAACTTTTCAAAATCCCAGTCTTGGATTGGGATCTTCATGTTGAATGCAACACTTAATTTTATCTATATTTAATTATATAAATATTATTATTTAAGTTATATATAAATAGTATAAATATTATTATTTATACTGTATAAAAATATATTCTATATTTTATTTTCCCTCATTAAGGGATCCGGAGCACAAGTAGTGTCCTTCTCAATCCTTCCAGTTGCAGGGAATGATGAGTGAAGAAACAGGATGAGCCAGCAGATTAATACCTGGCTCCAAGCCTGGTGTCACCGGCAGAATTTTGGGGTTTTGATCATAGAATCATAGAATCATAGAATCATTAAGGTTGGAAAAGACCTCTCAGATCATCATGTCCAACCGTCAACCCAACACACCATGCCCACTACACCATGTCCCTAAGTGCCTCATCTACACGTCTTTTAAATACCTCCAGGGATGGTGACTCAACCACTTCCCTGGGCAGCCTTTCCAAGGCTTGATCACTCTTTCAGTAAAGAAATTTTTCCTAATGTCCAATCTAAACCTCCCTTGGTGCAACTTGAGGCCATTTCCTCTGGTCCTATCACTAGTTACTTGGGAGAAGAGACCAACATCCACCTCGCTACAACCTCCTTTCAGGTAGTTGTAGAGCGCGATGAGGTCTCCCCTCAGCCTCCTCTTCTCCAGACTAAACAGTCCCAGTTCCCTCAGCCGCTCCTCATAAGACTTGTGCTCCAGACCCTTCACCAGCTTCGTTGCCCTCCTCTGGACACGCTCCAGCACCTCCATGTCCTTCTTGTAGTGAGGGGCCCAAAACTGAACACAGTATTCGAGGTGCGGCCTCACCAGTGCCGAGTACAGGGGCACGATCACCTCCCTGCTCCTGCTGGCCACGCTATTTCTGATACAGGCCAGGATGCCGTTGGCCTTCTTGGCCACCTGAGCACACTGCCGGCTCATGTTCAGCTGGCTGTCAATCAGCACCCCCAGGTCCTTTTCCTCCGGGCAGCTTTCCAGCCACTCTTCCCCAAGCCTGTAGCGTTGCCTGGGGTTGTTGTGGCCAAAGTGCAGGACCCGGCACTTGGCCTTGTTGAACCTCATACAGTTGGCCTCAGCCCATCGATCCAGCCTGTCCAGGTCCCTCTGCAGAGCCTTCCTACCCTCCAGCAGATCAACACTCCCACCCAACTTGGTGTCGTCTGCAAACTTGCTGAGGGAGCACTCGATCCCCTCATCCAGATCATTGATAAAGATATTGAACAGGACCGGCCCCAGTACTGAGCCCTGGGGAACACCGCTCGTGACCGGCCGCCAACTGGATTTAATTCCGTTGACCACAACTCTCTGGGCTCGGCCGTCCAGCCAGTTTTTTACCCAGCAAAGAGTGCACCTGTCTAGACCGTGAGCCGCCAGCTTCTCTAGGAGAATGCTGTGGGAGACAGTGTCAAAGGCTTTGCTGAAGTCCAGGTAGACCACATCCACAGCCTTTCCCTCACCCACTAGGCGGGTCACCTGGTCATAGAAGGAGATCAGGTTGGTCAAACAGGACCTGCCTTCCATGAACCCGTGCTGGCTGGGCTTGATCCCCTGGTTGTCCCGGACATGGCTCGTGAGCACCCTCAAAACAAACCGCTCCATGATCTTCCCCGGCACCGAGGTCAGGCTGACCGGCCTGTAGTTCCCCGGATCCTCCTTCCGGCCCTTCTTATAGATCGGCGTCACATTGGCGAGCCTCCAGTCATCCGGGACTTCCCCAGTTAACCAGGACTGCTGGTAAATGATGGAGAGCGGCTTGGCAAGCTCCTCCACCAGCTCCCTCAGTACCCTCGGGTGGATCCCATCCGGCCCCATAGACTTGTGAACGTCCAGGTGGCGTAGCAGGTCATTAACTTCTTCCTCATGAATTATGGGGGGTTTATCCTGCTCGCCGTCCCTGTCTTCCAGCTCAGGGGGCTGAGTACCCTGAGGATAACCACTCTGACTACTAAAGACTGAGGCAAAGAAGGCGTTGAGTACCTCAGCCTTTTCCTCATCCTTGGTGGCAACGTTCCCCCCCGCATCCAATAGAGGATGGAGATTCTCCTTGGCTCTCCTTTTGTCATTAATATACTTGTAAAAGCATTTTTTGTTGTCTCTCACTGCAGTGGCCAGGTTGAGTTCTAGCCGCGCTTTTGCCTTTCTAATTTCCTCTCTGCACGACCTAACGAGATCCCTGTACTCTTCCTGAGTTGCCTGCCCCTTCTTCCACAAGTGATAAACTCTCCTTTTTTCCTGAGTCCCAGCCAGAGCTCCCCATTCAGCCAGGCCGGTCGTCTTCCCCGCCCGTTCTTCTTGCGGCACATGGGGACAGCCCGCTCCTGCGCCTTTAAGACTTCCTTCTTGAAGAACGTCCAGCCTTCCTGGACCCCTTTGCCCTTCAGGACTGTCTCCCAAGGGACCCTCTCGACCAGTGACCTGAGCAGGCCAAAGTCTGCCCTCCGGAAGTCCATGGTAGCGGTTTTGCTGGCCCCCCTCTTTACTTCACCAAGTATCGAGAATTCTACCATTTCATGGTCGCTAAACCCAAGCCAGCCTCCGACCACCACATCTCCCACCAGCCCTTCTCTGTTTGTGAACAGCAGGTCAAGCGAGGCATCTCCCCTAGTGGGCTCGCTTACCAGCTGTGTCAGGAAGTTATCCTCCACACACTCCAGGAACCTCCTCGACTGTTTCCTCTCTGCCGTGTGGTATTTCCAGCAGACATCCAGAAAGTTGAAGTCCCCCACGAGAACAAGGGCTAGCGACCGTGAGACTTCTGCCAGCCTCTG
This sequence comes from Calonectris borealis, assembly GCF_964195595.1. NCBI lineage: Eukaryota > Metazoa > Chordata > Aves > Procellariiformes > Procellariidae > Calonectris > Calonectris borealis. The sequence continues at coordinate 79,532,374 of NC_134313.1, read as the reverse complement.
GTAGAATATTTCATCTGCCTCCTCATCCTGGCTAGGTGGTCTATAACAGACTCCCAGCAGGATATCTGCCTTGTTGGCCTTCCCCCTCATCCTTACCCACAAGCACTCGACCTCGTCATCACTACCATTGAGCTCTAGACAGTCGAAGCACTCCCTAACATACAGGGCTACCCCACCGCCTCTCCTTCCTCGCCTGTCCCTTCTGAAGAGCTTATAGCCATCCATTGCAGCACTCCAATCATGAGACTCATCCCACCACGTTTCCGTGATGGCGACTAAGTCACAGCTACCCCACTGCACAATGGCTTCCAGCTCCTCCTGTTTGCCGCCCATGCTGCGTGCATTGGTATAGATGCACTTGAGCTGGGCTGCCAATTTCTCCCCCGACATTGGCGTGCGGTCCCTAGGCTCTTCTCTAGTGAGCCTGGTTTTATCCCCTTCCCCCTTCGAATCTAGTTTAAAGCCCTCTCGATGAGCCCGGCCAACTCATAAGCGAGAATCCCTTTCCCCCTGTGAGACAGCTGAACTCCGTCCGTCGCCAGCAGGCCCGGTGCCGTGTAAACCTCCCCGTGGTCAAAGAAGCCAAAATTCTGCCGATGGCACCAGCCCCTGAGCCACGTGTTGATCCGATGAGTTTTCCTGTTCCTTTCGGTGTTCCGCCCTGCCACTAAAGGGATCGAGGAAAACACTACCTGTGCTCCCGATCCTCCCACCAGTCGCCCCAGCGCCCTGAAGTCCCTTTTGATCCCTTCGGGACTTCTCTCTGCAACCTCCCCACTGCCAGCCTGTATAACCAGCAGAGGGCAGTAATCGGAGGCCTGTACCAGACCAGGGAGCTTCCTAGTAATGTCCTTCACCCGGGCCCCAGGGAGGCAGCAGACTTCCCTGTGGGATGGGTCTGGCCGACCAATTGGGCCCTCCGTCTCCCTCAGAAGGGAATCACCAATGACAATTGACAATTACCCTCCTTTTTTTCTTAGCGGAGGCAGTCGTAATTTGTGGGGCTGGCTGCCTGGCCTCGGGCAACCCCCTGGATGGGTCTTCATCTTCGTCCTCGTTCGTCTGGCCCTCAAGTTCCAGAGCCCCATATCTGTTGTGTAGGGGCAGCTGGGAAGGTTGAGGTGAGGGAGGCCAGGCGGGGGTTCACCTGGCGCCCCGAGCAGGGACCTGTGTCCATTCCCCTCCATCGCCATCATGGGTCAGTCTACACGACACCAAGCCTGCTGGTGACAGACGGGGTACACTGTCTCAAAGGAGGAAAAGGATCTTTGCGCAGGAGTTAGCGGGGCTCATTGAAAGAACTTTAAACTAGATTTGAAGGGGGAAAGGGATAAAACCAGGCTCACTAAAGATAAGCCTGGGGGCAGCATGCCAGTGTTTGAGGGACGCTAGCGAGGTCCTTCGGTCTTCTGTGTCAGTGGAGGTAGGGGATGGAGATCCATGCGGCAGCAAAGACGCAAGGGTTATGGATGTGTTAAAAACCACAGAAGTGCCTGAGAATGGTCACGTAGGAATTAAAGCTTCTCCCCCCAGAAAGGTGGCGGGATCAATAGCCCAACTGAAGTGTATTTACACCAATGCACACAGCATGGGCAACAAACAGGAGGAGCTGGAAGTCATGGTGCAGTGGGAAAACTATGGTATAGTTGCCATCACGGAAACATGGTGGGATGGCTTGCACAACTGGAGTGCTGCAATGGATGGCTATAAACTCTTCAGAAGGGACAGGCAAGGAAGGAGAAGTGGTGGGGTAGCCCTGTATGTTAGGGAGTATTTTGACTGTCTAGAGCTTGATGACGATGACGAAAGGGTTGAGTGTTTATGAGTAAGAGGGAAGGCCAACAAGGCAGATATCATGGTGGGAGTCTATGATAGACCACAGAACCAGCATGAAGAGGCAGATGAAATATTCTATAAGCAGCTGGGAGAAGTCTCATGATCACTAGCCCTTGTTCTCATGGGGGACTTCAACTTACCAGACATCTGCTGGAAATACAATACAGCTGAGAGGAAACAGTCTTGGAGGTTCCTGGAGTGTGTAGAAGACAACTTCCTGACACAGATGGTGAGTGAGCCACTCCCCAACTAGGGAAGGCGCCCTGCTGGACCTGTTGTTTGTGAACAGAGAAGGACTTGTGGGTGATGTGATGGTTGGAGGCCGTCTTGGGCATAGCAATCATGAAATGATAGAGTTTTCGATTCTTGGAGAAGTAAGGAGGGGATTCAGCAGAACTGCTACCTTGGACTTTTGGAGGGCAGACTTTGGCCTTTTAGGAGCCTGGTTGAGAGAGTCCCTTAGGAGGCAGCCCTGAAGGGCAAAGGAGTCCAGGAAGGCTGGACATTCTTCAAGAAGGAAATCTTAAAGTCACAAGAGCAGGCTGTCCCCATGTGCCTAAAGATGAGCCGGCAGGGAAGACAACTGGCCTAGCTGAACAGCGAACTTTGGCTGGAACTCAGGAAAAAAAAGAGAGTTTATGACCTTTGGAAGAACGGGCAGGCAACTCAGGAGGACTACAAGGATGTCATGAGGTTATGCAGGGAGAAAATTGGAAGGGCCAAAGCCTGACCAGAATGTAATTTGGCTACTGCTGTAAAAGACAATAAAAAATGTCTCTATAAATACATTAGCAACAAAATGAGGGATAAGGAAAATCTCCATCCTTTATCGGATGCAGGGGGAAACATAGTGACAAAGGATGAGGAAAAGGCTGAGGTACTTAATGCCTTCTTTGCTTCAGTCTTTAATAGTAAGACCACTTGTTCTCCGGGTACTGTCCTGCTTTCGGCTGGGATAGAGTTAAATTTCTTCCTAGTGCTGTGTTTTGGATTTAGTATGAGAAGAATGTTGATAACACACTGATGGTTTTAGTTGTTCTTAAGTAGTCTTCTAGTCAAGGACTTTTCAGCTTCCTATGTTCTGCCAGGTGCACAAGAAGCTGGGAGGGAGCATAGCCAGGACAGCTAGCCCAACTGGCCAACAGAATATTCCATACGATATGACGTCATGCTCAGTATATAAATAGGAGGCGTGGTCCAGGAAGAAGTGATTGCTGTTTGGGCATTGCTCGGTGGCTGGTGAGCAATTGCATTGTGTATCACTCATTTTGTATATTCTATCATTGTTGTTATTATCATTATTATTATTATCATTATCATTATTATTATTATTTATTATTACCATTATTACTATTATTAGTAGTAGTTTTTTCCCTTCCTTTTCTATTCTATTAAACTGCCTTTATCTCAATCCACGAATTTTACTTTTTTTCTTTTTGACTCTCTCCTCCATCCCACTGTGGGAAGGGGAGGAGTGAGTGAGCAGCTTTGTGGTGTTTGACTGCCTGCCGGGTTAAAACACAACAGTACCCAGCCCGCTGAGCTGGAAGACAGGGATGGGGAGCAGAACGAAGCCCTCATAATCTGAGGGGAAATGGTTAGCGACCTGCTACACCACTTAGACACACAAAAGTCTATGGGGCCGGATGGGATCCACCCAAGGGTACTGAGGGAGCTGGCAGAAGTACTCACCAAGTACTCACTTTCCATCATTTATCAACAGTCCTGGCTAACCGGGGAGGTCCCAGTTGACTGGAGCTTAGCAAAGGTGATGCCCATCTACAAGAAGGGCTGGAAGGAGGATTCAAGAAACTACAGGCCTGTCAGTCTGACCTCAGTGCCAGGGAAGGTTATGGAGCAGATCATCTTGAGCGCCATCATGTGAGATGTGCAGGACAACCAGGTGATCAGGCCCAGTCAGCATGGGCTTATGAAAGGCAGGTCCTGCTTGCCTAACCTGATCTATCACAAGGTGACCTGCTTAGTGGATGAGGGAAAGGCTGTGGATGTTGTCTGCCTAGACTTTAGTAAAGCCTTTGACACCATTTCCGACAGCATTCTCCTGGAGAAACTGGCTGCTCATGGCTTGAAGAGGCATAGTCTTCGCTGGGTAAAAAATTGGCTGGATGGCCAGGCCCAAAGAGTTGTGGTGAATGGAGTTAAATCCAGTTGGCGGCCAGTCACAATGATGTTCCCCAGGGCTCAGTACTGGGGCCAGTTCTGCTTAATATTTTATCAATGATCTGGACGAGGGGATCGAGTGCACCTTCAGTAAGTTTGCAGACGACACCAAGTTGGGCAGGAGTGTTGATCTGCTCGAGGGTAGGAAGGCTCTGCAGAGGGACCTGGACAGGCTGGATCGATGGGCTGAGGCCAACTGTATGAGGTTCAACAAGGCCAAATGCCGGGTCCTGCACTTCGGCCACAACAACCCCAGGCAACGCTACAGGCTTGGGGAAGAGTGGCTGGAAAGCTGCCCAGAGGAAAAGGACCTGGGGGTGCTGACTGACAGCTGGCTGAACATGAGCCGGCAGTGTGCCCAGGTGGCCAAGAAGGCCAACGGCATCCTGGCCTGTATCAGAAATAGCGTGGCCAGCAGGAGCAGGGAGGTGATCGTGCCCCTGTACTCGGCACTGGTGAGGCCGCACCTCGAATACTGTGTTCAGTTTTGGGCCCCTCACTACAAGAAGGACATGGAGGTGCTGGAGCGTGTCCAGAGGAGGGCAACGAAGCTGGTGAAGGGTCTGGAGCACAAGTCTTATGAGGAGCGGCTGAGGGAACTGGGACTGTTTAGTCTGGAGAAGAGGAGGCTGAGGGGAGACCTCATCGCGCTCTACAACTACCTGAAAGGAGAGGTGGGTGTTGGTCTCTTTTCCCAAGTAGCGAGTGATAGGACCAGAGGAAATGGCCTCAAGTTGCACCAAGGGAGGTTTAGATTGGATATTAGGAAAAATTTCTTCATTGAAAGGGTTGTCAAGCCTTGGAACAGGCTGCCCAGGGAAGTGGTGGAGTCACCAACCCTGCAGGTATTTAAAAGACATGTGGATGTAGCACTTAGGGACATGGTTTAGTGGTAGACTTGGCAGTGTTAGGTTAATGGTTGGACTTGGTGGTCTTAGAGGTCTGTCCCAACCTAAATGATTCTATGATTCTATAAAGGAGTAATTTTTTTCAAAACTGGTTGTCAAAAGTGTGTTTTCATTTTTATATCCAGCCTCTTCATTCTATTTGCATAAAAGTTAAAGGGCAGTCCCTGCTGGGTCCGCGACAGCTCATAAACCTACACAGGCAAGAGGTATGCCATGCACACTCATTTTCTAAAGCATTCTGTTAATGTCCAACTGCATGGCAAGCGGCAGAGAGGAGCCACCTCAGCTCCTGCCTCTCCCTGTCAGAAACTGTACACCTTCCCCAAGCCTGGATCAGGATCCCATAGTCTCTAAGAATCCAGGAGCAATCTGATCTAACACATAAATTAACCCTGCTTTTAGTAGGAAGTTGGACAAGGTGACCTCCCAAGCTCCTTTCCAGCCTATGTTATTCTATGATAATATTCTTCCTGCCCTTCCCACCAGACCGCTTCCCCAACTAAAAGCTCAGCCCCACACTGCCACACCTACTCTCCTACCACCTCTCGCCTACTGCTGAAAACCAACACCTTATCTCTGTTCCTCTCCCCACCCCAGCCAAGATTTTCAGTCTTTCCCCTGTCTAGCACATATATCGTCTCACCAGCTGCATTTAGCCACTCTTACACTATTTCTGTCCCATTCCTAAACATTGAACTACTGAGAAGGAAGCCCCTGACATCTGGCTAGGCTCACACAGGGACTGTGAAACACAGCAAAATAGATTCAATGGCTGAAAACCAAGAACATCAAGTACCTGACAATCACCTGGTTAAGGTAACCTGCATGAGTCATCTACTTGCACAGAAGCACTCCTTCCTGGGATCAGAGACCCTACAGCCAGGATCTGTTGCTATTAGACACTCATAGTAGGCACAGACTGGGAAATTTTTAAGAGATTGTGAGAAACACAAAATATTTTTAGGATAGTAAAATCTCACCCTGGAAATCACTCTATTTTTCTTGGCCTACCTTTCTTTTTTATATACTCTGATATATTTTTTTTTGTTTTAGCATTTTAAATCTTCCTAGGGATAGGAAGGATTTTTAGGATATTATCATGGTTTCTGCAACTTCCCTAAAATCCTTAGTGAAGCATGACTGATGTTTTTCCTCATTGATGGTTACCAGATGTGTACACATGGGAAAAACTCCTGCCTGATGCTCACAAAGTCATGCATATTATTCACATGATCCCCAGCAATGTCAGGCCTTATCAAACTTCAGTCAGAGAGTCCCCTGTGGGAAGTTCCCTTAGAAATTGTACAGAAATTGGGACAATAATCTCCTCTGAACAGATTTTCCATCATTTATATATCTGTGATACAAGGTCAGATACGGCTTTTAATCTTCAAGCAGTTTGACTTAACTCATGGGATTCCACAACTGTGAGCCCTTTCTCTTCACTGCATAACTTTAATATTTGAAGGCCAAAATCCTTTTGAAGTTAGGATGCTTTTAGTTCTTTGCTTATCAAGGGACCTCATTAGTGTCAGTCTTCTAAGTTATCAACAGGCAAAGAGAAGCTCCACATGACTGTACTCTACTTTTTGGCACATTGCATTGTACGTTCGTTATATAACTAAGATGCTTCATAGCCTGAACCAAAATAATTACAGAATCTTTAATTTGGCACAGTCACATTCAAAATGTAACTTAAAACCTTGCATGCTGTCCTAAAATTCTTAGCACAAACAAGATGGGGAAGCATGTTGTTTCCTCTGTGCTTTCACATGAGTTAGAGTCCAACACAAAAAGCAAGCAGCAGAAGTAGAGAGTGGCCAAGTTTCTGGAGGGGTAGGTCCAAATCCACATTCCCTTTACCACCCCATTCTGCCTTGTGCACCCTTAGAAGTACAAAAAGAAGACTCTGATCAATTGTGTACCTTGAAATGGAATCTAATTTCGTACAACTGCCCTCAGCCACCAGGTAGGCTTAGGTGTGGCAATCATTAACCTCTAGCAGTTCTTCACCAGAAGAGTAGAAACTCTCATGTTTTTAATCAGACATCCATATTTCTTAGGCTACTGCTCAAAAGTAACAACCAAAAACACTGCACAGGCAGAACTTCATCTAGTTCCTGAACCCCACGAAAGCAAAGTCTTCTCTGAGTTAATAGGTAATTGAAATCACAAGTGATGCTATCACAAATTCACATATGATAGAAAATCTTAAAAAGACTTGGATCTGAGCTGGTTTAATGCAGGAGCTCAAACATATTTTATTACAGAATGGATAAGTCTCTTGCACCTTGCTTTGCAACATCAGGTAAATGTGAACACCATAGCAACTAAATCACTCTGTATCAAGGTCCCAATGAGCCCAGAGCTCTGTGAGGTCACACCTTGCTGGGAGGAGAGGCTGCTGCCAGGGTCCTGATAGGTCTTAATGGCCCTGACCAGCCTCACTTGAGGCCTCCATCCACACACTCTTTCTACAGGGCCCAGGAGACTTATTTAAGCTTAGTCCTGGGCTGTCAGTGCCTGCCTGATCTCTGTTGTACGGTACTGATCAGTCACAGCTGTGCTTGACCATGAACCCCAAAACTCTGGCCCATGACCTGCAGGCTGAGTTCTCAGTATGGACTCAGTCCTGCCTTGTCACCATGGTCTTGTCTGATGATCATTGGACTATCTGGCCTTGGTTACTATCATTGGACCTGACCTGCAGATTGACTTTTTGGCTTGACTTTGGCCCCTGCCTCATTACCATGCATTTGCCTGAGGATCTGGACTCTTGGCAGCCATCTGTTTTCCTCCATCACTTTGATGGGTACTGTGGGACTAGTCATTGGCTGGAGTGGCCCCTGTTTTGCTGACCATGTTTTCATGACCCTGAGGGGGCAGCTGGCCTTTGCTGCTCCCTGACAGGTGGAAGGGTTTGTTTGTGGAAGGTGAAAGTCTTACTTGCATAACCCTGATACAATGTACTCTGAATGTAGAGTTCTTGGTTTTTACCTGATTTCAGGCCACTTCCTTGCCCCATTACTACCATCTTCAATTAAGATCCTTTCCTCCAAACTACTTGAAACTAACTTCTAGTGTGGTGTCTCTGCAAATATTACATTTATTCAGTCAAGCCATTTATAAATACACTGACTAGGTTCCTACCTGAGGAAAAACTTCTGTAACACATTGCACAATACATCTCTTCCAGTTTGATGTTAACTATGAATATAGCTTTCCAATAAACTGTGTCTATCCTTCAATTCTCCACCTTTATGTTGTATTTTTTCCTTAATGTCATTTTGACAGCATCACGTAAGTTTTTTAATAAAGTTGTAACATGTACTATTATATAGAAAAAGAGCTAGCTTATTCTGAAATAATTAATTATTGAAAATGCCATGTTGTTATTTTTCACTGTGTTACTTTCTAGTTGTTTACAAAACTGTTTATCAGTTCCAGTAGCTTTTTGGGAACCAAACTCAGATTGTCTAGTAACAGCTCACCTGTGTACACCACTGCAAAAAGAAAAACAAAAAAAAAATTGCTATATCTAGTCTTCCAGAACCTCATTCATCCATTCAGCAGCTCTCAGACATAACTGGACTGATACTCTTGGACCAAATCCTCAAAGTATCAGGAGCTGAATTTCATTTGTTTATGCCTGGTTGAAATCATCTAACTACTTTCCAACTTGTTCTCTTTCTATTCTAGTCTGAGCCTTTGTTAATTATATTAACCTAAGTTAAACTTTTTCTTGGAGACTAACACAGAAGAGATCTTAAACACACTGGCCTTCTTAACATTATTCCTTATTAGTTTTTCACTTTCCTTTACCTTTTTCTCTAGCTCTGCCTTAGCTTTTCTGACTCTGTTCATAACCTCTTGTGCTTATTCTTTCTTCTCATCTTTAGTAATTTGATTCATTTTATGCTTTCAGTAGGATTCCTGCTTCTCTATATTCTTTCATATCTTGCTATAGAACCTCCTTTTCTGGGACTGTAAGCTTCACATCTGACAGTGATGGCTGACAGTCAACAGTAAGCCAAGGGTGCAAGGAATTGAACTGAAATGGTACTAGTCTGGTGAAATATCTTTTGCAACAACTCTATTCCTCAGGCATTCAAGCATCCCACAGAAGACCAGTCCACAGCTTCAGTGTAAGCACAGGACTTTCCTAAAAGCAACCTTTTTAAAAATTTGGAAAGAAATGTTAGAAATAATCAGACCTGAGTTTAAAAGAAAATCAGTTTTCGTTTTTTAAAAAACTCTGTATTTTAGAAAAGCATCATGGAATGCAGAAAAGCAGGATATTTCCTTCCTTTCACCTATTCATGTATAAACTGAAAGTTCAAACTACTTGGGTACGTTTCAGTTTAGAAGAACTGCTTATCTTCTGTTCAGATTTCATTTATTCCATGACTTGCCCAGTTCTGAATCATCATAATCCTTTCTTAGATTGTTTTTACACAGAAACAAAATTTAATCAATGAATAATTATTACTCATAGGGTGTTACATGCTTCAATGTTATGAATTGTGATTTTTTCTTTTTTGTTTGTTGGTTTAGAGCTGAGCCTAACAGTACAACATATCCATCTACAAGTAACGCTCAGAATATCTGGTGGTACTACAAGTTCTTTAAAACAATCTACTGCCTTATCCCTTCCTCTGGCCCTGTGTCACATTCTTTGGGTTAGACAATGCTCTGCATGAGACATGTTTATTCTTTGTTCTGGCTAGATAAACTTTCTATAACAAAGGCTTAACATTAAGCTCTAGCTAATATTTGCTAAAATACTTATCACAGATTAAGGTGTGGCTACACACAATGCTGATTAAACAGATCTTCAAAACATACCCAAAGTTTTCCAGAAGCCTAAATACAATATATACCACACAGTTCTGACTAGTACTTCCAACTTTAATAAGGGACACATATCACTTGCACAAAGAATGTGGGGGTTTGGGGTTTTTTTCTAGATTGGCCTTTTTTCCATTGTTATAAAGAACTGTCGTGGTTTAACCCCAGCCAGCAACTAAACCCCACACAGCCTCTCCCTCACTCCCTCCAGGGTGGGATGGGGGAGAGAATTGGAACAGTAAAAGTGAGAAAACTCATGTCTTGAGATAAAGACAGTTTAATAGGGAAAGCAAAAGCCACGCGCACAAGCAAAGCAAAACAAGGAATTCACTCACCACTTCCCATCGGCAGGCAGGTGTTCAGCCATCTCCAGGAAAGCAGGGCTCCTGCTCATGTGTAATGGTTACTTGGAAAGACAAACACCATCACTCCGAACGTCCCCCCATTCCTTCTTCTTCCCCCAGCTTTACATGCTGAGCATGACGTCCTATGGTATGGAATATCCCTTTGGTCAATTGGGGTCAGCTGTCCCAGCTGTGTCCCCTCCCAGCTTCTTGTGCACCCCCAGCCTCCTCACTGGTGCGGTGGGGTGAGAAGCAGAAAAGGTCTTGACCCTGTGTAAGCACTGCTCAGCAGTAACTGAAACATCCCTGAGTTATCAACACTGTTTTCAGCACAAATCCAAAACATAGCCCCATACTAGCTACTGTGAAGGAAAGTAACTCTATCCCAGCCAAAACCAGTACAAGAATATATAATAGCTATGTATACAGATATTCCAACATTTTTGGCAAATGATAATACCTCTAGCAATGTTATGTTTTCCTATGTTCTGCCCATTTCTTTATAGTGGCCTGGGTATCAAGTACAGCACTCATTATCATTACTGAAATTTAGGGCCCAAGTGCCAAGGTAGTGTTAAATGATGATTCTTCCTCCCAAACAGCCATACAGTGCCTAAAACATGTCCTAAACCTGAAATCTATAATGATTGATCTGCAGCAGGAACATTCTGCTTTTGTCCTCAATTTTTATGACTGAAGCTATTGAAACAACTTATTTAGCAAAACTAACACTGGAAACAAATCAGAGGCTTAAACCATATAAAGGAAGAGAAACAACAAAAGATCTTTTTTTGAAACAGGGGCTCATTGTGTAAGGAGTTGTGAAATTCAATACAGGATAACTAGTAGCTGAATGATAATTATGACATCAATTATACAATCATAGTATGGGAGAGCAGGTTTACACCTCTTTCAAATAATCATTTTTAGTATATTAATTATGTAAAAGGTTGTATGCAAATGGAATTTCAATTCCTAAAATGTCAAATAGCAAGAAATTATTTGGGAAACTAAATAATGACTTCTTTGCAAATGTCAAATCACTAAAAACACCACAGCATTTTTCAGAAACCTTCTACTAACCAAATCACTTAACCAGATAAAGATACTGGTTCAGAAAAAAAATCTCTCAACTGCTAGTTACAAAAATATTATTACTAGCAAAATATGCCGTTTTTCGTACAGCAAATGTTTTTGACTATTTGTGCTGAAGGCAGTGTATGTTCATTCAGAGGAAGACCATTTGGAAGAAGTAGTGATGTGAGAAGAAAATATCATACTTTTGACTTCACAGTCTACTGTAATGCTGTTCTGATGGGAAAACAAGAAAAGTTGTCACCAAAGTCATATTTTGACATTAAAAAGAATGAGCTCACTAGACTGTATCAAAAAGTCAGTTCTGGTTTTATTTATGCCATATCCCCTTAGAACAGATATTGCATATATTTACAGAATTTAATTCAATAAACTAAGTAGTCTCATGGCAGTTTTCATCTTCACTGCCTATGTGTTGTTCTGTTCACAGAGTTCTTGAATTTCTCTTGAACTTTAATCTTCCACGTCACACAATATGTCTGCATTGGCAATGGAGACTATCCAGATTATGGTATGAATGTGAAGGGGCACAAAGGAGACCAAAATAAAATCATCCAACATTTATTCCATTGCTTTTTGTTCTTAAGCAGTGAAAAGCAGAAGAATCTCTTGAAAAGTTTCTGTGTTGAAGTTTTCATTGACTTTTGCACGTTCACATTAGACCAATAAGAAGAGGGATATTTTGCCATTTTTATGTATGTGATTTGATTTTAATGGGTAAAGTTAAGAATTTCAGAATCTGAACTACAGGTATACTGAAAGGCATTATTTGTCTCATCTGTTACATCAGCTCATTCATTTATTTTAAAGAAACATAGAAAGGAAATCTGCTAGAGCAGAAACTGAGGCGAGATACCACTTTAGCTACCAACAGCAATGTATTTGTTTAATATTTTTTCTTGTCCTGTGTTAGTTTGTCTACCAAATTTCAGATTAAAAGTGTCATTTGTTTTGCAATGTGATTATATTTGGATTAATTGTAATATGACTCAAGTATCAGAAGTTACTGACTCAAGCATCACAGTTACAGATATACAGAAGGACTCTCAAAATGTCACATAATCTACTCCCTACTTTTTAGCAGATCAAGTGTATCTAAGTAATTTGTATAGATACTTGTCTAACCTTTCCTTATTAACTTACAGTGAAAGAGATTCCTACACTTTTCTACAGTCCTGGTACAAGCTAGTTGTACTATCTTAATAATGAGAGAGTTTTACCTCTATTTAATCTTAGTTTTCCCCTTGTAACTTGATTTCCTCTGATCATTTCCCAAGGAGATATTTATACCCTTATAAAAACGATGGTTTCCATAACCATAGAGGAAAACTCTTGTGATGTCTCTTCTTGTCATGCCCTCCACCAGCAAAGGAACAAATCCAGTTTATTTTGTCTTCTCGGTCTTGCACCTGAGGTATATTTGTGTGAAAAAGACTTTTAAACCTAGACATGATACTTTAACTCAGATTCTCCCAACACTGAAAAGATCAGGAGATAGGTGGGTTCTGATGTCACCGCAGCTTTCAGCCTTGGAGGAACTGCTCTGAAAGGCAGAGAAGCCCCCCAGTGAGACCAGTGACATATATTGTGCCTCTGGAGCTCTAAGCCCAATGCTAAAATGGTGATGAGTGAGACTTCCAGCAGAATTTTGGCACTAGCATGCCTTCATGGCACTTACCTGGCTGATACAGAGGGCTGTTGATGTCAACTGTGAGAGGCAGAGGACCCCAAAAGACTCTGAAGGTGTTGATATTCCCTGGTGGAGGTCTTTTGGGATGAGCAATGAGAATCTCAGAGCAGTGCTAGAGACTTCTGGACTCATCTAGGTAGTGATTCTGGAAATAAGGGTGTCCACACAAGTGCCAAGCTCAGAGACATAGTGTTTCTGAGGTTCTACACTCCCCTTTTAAATCAGAGACTTAAGATATAACTGGTGTAAAATCATTAAGGTGTTTATTGATTAATGAATACAGTATGAGGAAATTGGAAGAGAACAGCAAACTTATCAATAATCAAATTAGCTAAATACCATACTGCTAATATTAATTCATGTTTACAATTGTACAGGTTATTATGTACTGCTATGAAGCTTTTAACTATTGTTCTTAAATCTAGGGAATCAGATAAAGAGCTCTTGCTGAATTAAAATTCTATACATATGAAGGTGCAAGTCCATTTCTTCCCACACCAAGTCATATAGCCATAGACCTGATAGAGAGCCCAGTCAGTTGTCCCAGTGAACTTGATACTTGCCTGGTGAACTTGGTATTTGCCAGTCAGATTCACTATCATTTGTAGGCATCCACATTGCTACTGTCAGAGAGTTGCCCTATGTTTGTCTTCTGATGATTGCATCCCTTATACTCCTTTTTTTCTGAATTAGATGGACCTTCTCACAGCTCTTGCATGTCTTTTTCTCCACCAAAACTCCTCCCGAATTAACAACCTGTGTCTAATTATTTTTTTTTTTTCATATTGGTTTCCATTTTGCTACATTCATACTCAAATTTGGCATTTCTGGAGTAGCTGTCACTATTGCAGCAGATAACAATAGAAAATAGGGGAAGATACTCCTCCTCTTCCTCCTCCTCCTCCTCCTTCTTCTAAAAATGGAAGGTGATAAAACAAAGATTCAGTAGGGCATGGCAAAAGAAGGTAGGTTAGATAAAGATGAGAAAGGATTTTGAAACAGAAGACGGGTGGATAGGTGAGAAAGGAGCAATGAATTTGCAAAGAATTGAAGATTGGAACTCCTCATTAAATATGAAGGCACACATGATATTTGGCCCTTTACATTGCCTGAAAATCATTTCAGACTGTTGCATGAGCTCTTGATGGTTAAATCGTTGGTATGCTCTGGAGTAGTTCAGCTCAGTGTGATTAACATATTGGTTTGGATCTTTATCCCTCTTTAGGAGATGGAGACCGGTAAGCACTTGGAAAGGATCTTCCAATTTTAGATTGCTCTGAAAGGCATCTAGTTTGGGTCTATGAAAACTGCACTGTGAACAGAACCAATGCAAGGTAAGTGAGGACTACTGGGCGATTTGCTTAGAGAACATTCTCCTGTTCTGAGCCAAAATGCTAATGTAGATCCAGGCCGCATTAGGTCAAACCACTGGCAGCCTGGTCAGAGCATCTAACCAGGGATCTCTTCTGAAAGCAAAAGTCTTCGATCAAGATGCAAGAGTTCCTAAAGTCAGCAATGCTTACGGAGAAGATAGGATGACAATAATGCCTATTCCACTCTGGAATGCTGCCTGTGGGCTTATAAGCTGAACATGCATCTCCTTATTGGGGCAAGCAAGGATATAAAGGAGAATATATTACCATAGAATCATAGAATCACAGAATATTTTGGGTTGGAAGGGACCTCCAAAGATCATCTAGTCCAACCCCCTTGCAATGACCAGGGACATCTTCAACTAGATCAGGTTGCTCAGAGCCCCGTCCAACCTGACCTTGAATGTTTCGAGGGATGGGGCATCTACCAGCTCTCTGGGCAACCTGTGCCAGTGTTTCACCGCCTGCATTGTAAAAAATTTCTTCCTTATCTCTAGTCTAAATCTATCCTCTTTTCATTTAAAACCATTCCCCCTTGTCCTGTCACAACAGGCCCTGCTAAAAAGTTTGTCCCCATCTTTCTTATAAGCCCCCTTTAAGTATTGAAAAGCCACAATAAGGTCTCCCCAAAGCTTTCTCTTCTCCAGGCTGAATAACCCCAACTCTCTCAACCTTTCTTCATAGGAGAGGCATTCTATCCCCCTGAGCGTTTTTGTGGCCCTCCTCTGGACCCACTCCAACAGGTCCGTGTCATTTTTTGTGCTGAGGGCTCCAGAGCTGGACGCAGTACTCCAGGTGGGGTCTCACCAGAGCAGAGTAGAGGGGCAGAATCCCCTCCCCCGACCTGCTGGCCACGCTGCTTTTGATGCAGCCCAGGATACGGTTGGCCTTCTGGGCTGCGAGTGCACATTGCCAGCTCATGTCCAGCTTTTCATCCACCAGTACCCCCAAGTCCTTCTCGGCAGGGCTGCTCTCAATCCCTTCCTCCCCCAGCCTGTATTGATACCAGGGGTTGCCCTGACCCAGGTGCATGACCTTGCACTTGGCCTTGTTGAACCTCATGAGGTTCACATGGGCCCACTTCTTGAGCTTGTCCAGGTCCCTCTGGATGGCATCCCGTCCCTCAGGCGTGTCAACCGCACCACTCAGCTTGGTGTCATCTGCAAACTTGCTGAGGGTGCACTCGATCCCACTGCCTATGTCATTGATGAAGATATTAAACAGTACTGGTCCCAATACGGACCCCTGAGGGATACCACTCATCACTGACCTCCATCTGGACATTGAGCTGTTGACCACTACCTCTGGATGCGACCATCCATTATCATGTGATAGACTGCAATGTTAGGAATAGGGGTAGAAAGAAGATTAGGAAACTCAGGCATTTGTATGGATAATGAGAGCTTTGCCCTGAGGAAACAGATAATCAAACATTAAAACCTAAGATTTCCTTTCACGTTATTGTAAACTCTATGTGCATGCTTATTGTCCACTTTAAAAAGCTATCTTCTTTGTTTCCTGTTTTTTCTGAGTTTCCTTCTTGATCAGAGAACACATACATGGAGATTTCCTTACTTCTTTATCCCTTTGTTTAACATTTATATAGTACGGTTTTATTAGCACAATCCTATCTTCAGAGTGCTTCTTTCAACTTCAGCTTTTTGAAGATCTTCCAGAAAACCTCATCTACCATGTTAGGAGAGATGCCAAGTGCATAGTCTTCATAATACCTATGAAACTCTTCTTGTTCTATGAGCACCGTGCGAGGATTTCCTGTCTGCTCGTAAGTGGAAGAGGGAGTGAGTGAAAGTAACTGGAGCAAAAGTTGCTGGATGGTTTTATGGGTAACTTCTAGGTGAACTTAGCACACTTTTCCGGTCCCAAGGAATATACAACCTCAATAGTCAAGACATAAAGAATGATCAGACTGAAATTAAGAGATGAGATAACAAGCAGAGATACCAAGTGTACATATTATTATCATATTATTATCATCATATTATTATCATCATATTATATAGCTTATTATGACCCTCTGCACACAACACATGCCCATTCAACATACATCCTCAGCAGAAAGCTCTAAGACCCCACAATAACTGACAGAAAAATGATTCTTTCATTATTTTGGATGAGCTTTAAAGACACACTGAATCTTAAATACCTTAAAATGTCTCAAGCTGAAAGATGGGCAAAATGGAGGCCAGCATAGCTGCATGCTTTTGTATTATACTGGATTGAACTAGGAGTGCTTCACAACCAAGAAAATCTCCCTGCCAATGAACAGGAAAGTAACAGGGAAGCTTCTCATGGATGTTTTTTGAACATAACTCTGAGCAGGCCAGCTAAAACAAAAGAAATGTGCTCACACGGGCTGTGTGGAACATAGAAATGCTCAACATGAAGTACATAGCTTTGTAGATAAGCCTGTGAATGAGTAGGCACAAATGCCTGTGCAACAGATACTAAGCTAGGACTTATTCCAAGTGTTCTGCAACATGGAGGCACTCAGTTCACACCAATTGGGAGTAGCCATTGATAGGATAGATAGACACGAGTTGTTTGGATCAATTACTGGAAGAGGAATTGCTTCCTCAAAGAGATCATAAGGACATAATAGATGTAGTCTTTGTCTGCTTATACTTCAGGCTTCATATTACTCATCCTGTTCCTGCTCTTCTCTCCACTGTCTCTTACTTTTTTTGGTGGTTTGTTTTTTTTTCCACTCAGAGCAACATCCTTGTCGCATCAATCCCTTGTTGCCCAGTCTTTTCTATCCTGGCCTCCACTTGTCTCTGCACCCTGGCCACCTCTTCTCCCTAGGTTATTTTTGTGGGTGTTGTGGTTTTTTTTTTTTCTGTGTTCCTTTTCTCATTCTCTTTCTCTAGCCCACATCCATTTCTTTCTCCTTCTTTCCACATTTTCTGCCTTCCCTCTTGCTTATGTAAGAATTCCTGCTCCCCTGAATTAAGCACTAGAAATTCTAAGGCAAGGAGAGATCAGTAGTAGGGACGGTGGAGTCCCTCTCCCACCCCCTCTCCTGGAATTAAGGCATTCCTCTCCCAGGAATTAAGTCTGATTGCAGAGAAAGGATGCACAATACTAGCTTACATTTTGCTAGAGTTTTGTTGATGCTTTGGTTATATGCTTTTTACTCATTGTATAACTTGGAAACTTGAATCATGCTGCTAAAGTATAGAGGAATCAAAGCTATGGATTCTGACAAGAAGAAATATGCTTTTTCAATATCTAAACATAGCAATAAAGAATAAGGTGCAAATATTGATTTTGTATATTGCTATCATTTTTTACTTAAGAGCGTTCACTGAGACAGTGATGTCAGTGGTCAATGGTATTACAGTGGTACTATGGTTATTGCTGTAGCATGGACCATAGCTAACCTGGGACTGAGACAGCCATTAACATGCTTTGAAATAAAATCATTAGATATATATCCAGGGCTAAATTTAGACAATGATGTTTATGACCAAGTGTGAGGAATAAGTCTGTGTTGTGGTTTAACCCCAGCTGGCAACTAAACCCCACACAGCCTCTCCCTCACTCCCCACCCCGGTGGGGTGGGGGAGAGAATCAGAAGGGTAAAAGTGAGAAAACTCATGTCTTGAGATAATGACAGTTTAATAGGGAAAGCAAAAGCCACGCGCACAAGCAAAGCAAAACAAGGAATTCATTCACTGCTTCCCATGGGCAGGCAGGTGTTCAGCCATCGCCAGGAAAGCAGGGCTCCATCACGCGTAACAGTTACTTGGGAAGACAAACGCCATCACTCCAAACATCCTCCCCCTTCCTTCTTCTTCCCCCAGCTTTATATGCTGAGCATGACGTCCTATGGTATGGAATATCCCTTTGGTCAGTTGGGATCAGCTGTCCCAGCTGTGTCCCCTCCCAGCTTCTTGTGCACCCCCAGCCTCCTCACTGGTGTGGGGGGGTGAGAAGCAGAACAGGCCTTGACTGTGTGTAAGCACTGCTCAGCAGTGACTAAAACATCCCTGTGTTATCAACACTGTTTCCAGCACAAATCCAAAACATAGCCCCATGCTAGCTACTGTGAAGGAAATTAACTCTATCCCAGCCAAAACCAGCACAGTCTGTAGAAGGACAGTTTAGTAGACTTTTCCTTATGATCCAATAAACTACTACTGCATTTTACCACAAAATGATACCTTGGAGCACAGCTTTGTAGGGAAAAAAACCATACCATATGTCAGGATCCAACCCAGCAGTAGATCTTTAACTCTTCTGGTCTAGGTTTTACTTCTATTTTTTTCTCTTTTTTCACACTGAAATGAGAAGCATGCTTGCACCAGGCAATTAAGAGTCCAATACTTGGATTCTTAATCCTCCAGCAGGAGGGAAGAATGTGATTGTTGTTCAGAAATATAACAGAGATAAGAGCTAGTTTTTTATGCCAGGGCCATGGATGCCCAAGTTAGGTTTATACTCTGTAATTTGCTTTGCCATATGGCACATTGTACCCAGTTACTCTTGAGATGCCCTCATTTTTCCAGTGGTAAAATCTGCATTATTGGACATACTTCAAGTGAGCTGTACAAATGAGCCCAAAATTTTGTTCTACAGCCCAAATAGCTTCTCCCCAGCACATCATAGGTAAATATTGCAACACTCAAACAACACAATTTCCCCATGTTCACTTTAAAATTTCAGATCATGGACTGAGGAACAAAAGGTGAATGGCAAATAGATTTAAAACAATGAATATGAAAATATGCCATACCCAGCAAACTCTCTGCTGGGAGAACAACATAAAAAGCAAACACAAGTTGTAACATTAAAGTACTGCTTCTAACTAACTGTTCCCAGGTGTTTTTACATCACCACAGTTAATTAACCCCTTCTGCATAGTATATCATAATTAAAAAAGAGCTCTTTGAGATGCTTGGTAATAGCTCTGAGTATGTAAAATAAGAATAGCAGTTTCTTCTTCTTAAAACTCTGCTTTTCTAGAGAAATGCACAAAAAAGAAGTCAGAAAAGGCTAGGAAGTGTCAGAAAGCTTTCATCATTTTTAATGGAGCCCATAAAGGATGGCAAAACACAAGATAATGGTGTACTTGCAAGCCTTCATCTTTAGTGATGCTGAAATGTGAGACCATTTTATTTGTATGCTTGGAAAAGTGATATAAGAGTCCTCAGAGTCAGCACTGTCAACACTGCTCTTTCTCTTTAAGGTAGAGGGTTTTGTTCTTTCAAAATTGTTACACAGTGCTGTTAGGCTAAAAGCAAGACGTATTCAATGCAATTCATACAACAATGTGTACAAAATAGACAACTGTGCAATGTGGAGGACTGTCACTGCAGAAGTGTGAAGAGCACAGGGCTGAGTTGCAATGAAGAGACTGGGACCAGCTGGGCAGTCTGGAGCCAGGTTTGTAAATCGGTGTGGGAGCAGAGAAGATGCGTCGAAGGCAGTCGGTAACAGAAGTCTGACCCTGAAAGTGACTTGCAGAGTGAGGGACAGGGAATCTGGGAGAGACTGTGGCTGAACACTGAATTAGGACGATCTGGAAGGGAAGGAAAGAATTAGGAGCTCCCGAGAAAGAAAAAGAGGATGAGGTTTTTAAGGATATGATCTGGGTCTCATATATCCTCATAAAAGGATATGTTGCTGGACAACAAATTTGGAAATAAAAGCGAAGGGAGGATTAGAAAGCAAGGACAAAAACAAGGTACATAGGAATGTCACAGTGCTCTCAGGTGCTGCTTCTGGTGTCCCCCACCGGGGTGTCTCTGCACAGTCCCTTTATGTTATCTTTGGTCTTTCTTGGTTGCTCCATCCAACTGGGATTAATTCATTTAACAGGCAGGTTTTTCTTCTAGGCAGATAGTACTCTAGATAGGTGATCTCTCCCCATTTTAGTCCAAGTCAGGCAATTTTACAACATTCGATCACATGGTGTTGTTAAGCAGACTATCCTGACGGAGGACACGTGGTTTCCTCCACAAGGTGGGATGGGAGGTACCACTATGGTACCAGAAATGGCACGGGATGAAACAAAGATAAGGCTCCTTTTCCTGTAGAAAGCCTTATATTGACAGTGTTGGCAGAGGCAGTTATGTGTGACTGTGACCTGTATGTGAGACAGATGAAACAGTAGGGTGATGCTTTCCAGATTGGGCTGCTGATGGCATGCTTTCCAAAAAAGGAAAGTTTTGTAGGATAGATTTTGCTTGGACTGCATCAAACCACATATGTTGTAGGGTTATGCAGTTTGGGGGACCAGACAGAATCTATCCTGAGGTAAAATTCTTGAACCACAGGTAGCGTAAGTGCCAGCTGCTGTGGTGAATTGATCCACTTTCATTGTACCATTTCCCACTATTCATACAGCAGTAAGGCCAAATTTTCTGGGCATTTGATATAATTCCCTCATTTACAGAAGTCCTGAGCATTCACAGCTTCAAATGAAGTTAGTGGGACTTATGTATATGTTATTATATATTCATGTATATTGTGTATAGTACTTATATATATAAACAGTGCTGCATAATCCAAAGTGCTCTGATATTCGGGCACAAAACCTCAACTGGATATGCAACATTACCGAATACTTTTGAAAAGCAGAGTTTATAACACTTGTACCTTTTTAACAAAAGGGGAAAGGAAGGGAAGGTTTATTCCCTTGTTTTCTTTCTTCTTTGTGTAGTATTATGTAAAAAGCTGAGTAGAAACATTTAGTTATGCCCTGTAAGAGGCTGGTAAAGGCGGTCCTCTCCATTTAGGACTCAGGGAGGGCTTATGAAGAAATGAAATCTGTTGTGATTCAGTCTGTCCTTACTGAGGGCATCATTCTATTCTTGAGAGGGTAGGTGATCTCGTAATCTACATTCTTAATCTCTTCCTTATCCCATTTAGGTGCAGTTTGAAACTAGTGCAAGATGAACCATTTCCATGGGTACATATTTTTCAAATATTGCCTTACACAATTAATATTTGTTATTAACTGGAAGCTCTTGTGCACCAAGTCCTCGTATTCCATGCATGCACATGCCATCACTGGAAAAGTGGCTAGGTAGGTGTTGACTCTCTTGAGGGACAAGAGACCTTGCAGAGGGATCTAGATAGACTGGAGCATTGGGCAAGGATTAATGGGATGAAATTTAACAAGTCCAAATGCTGGATCCTGCACCTAGGACAGAGTAATGCTGGGCACAAGTATAAATTGTGAGAGGAGTGGCTGGAGAGCAGCCCAGCAGAAAGGGATCTGGGGGTGCTGGTCCACAGCAGGCTCAATATGAGTCAGCAGCGTGCCCTGGCAGCCCAGAGGGCAAACCGCATCCTGGGGTGCATCAAACACAGCATAACCAGCCCGTCAAAAGAGGTGATCATTCCGCTGTATTCAGCGTTGGTGCGGCCTCACCTTGAGCACTGTGTGCAGTTCTGGGCCCCACCATTTAACGAGGATGTGAAGGTCCTTGATCGCGTCCAGAGAAGCGCAACGAAGCTGGTGAAAGGGCTGGAAGGCATGTCCTGTGAGGAGCGGCTAAGGACTTTGGGCTTGTCTGATTTGGAGAAAAGGAGACTGAGGTGACCTCATTGCTCTTTACAGCTTCCTGAGGAGGGGATGTGGAGAGGGAGGTGCTGATCTCTTCTCCCTGGGATCCAGGGAGAGGACGCGTGGGAATGGTGTAAAGCTGCGCCAGGGGAGGTTTAGACTGGACATTAGGAAGCGTTTCTTTACCGAGAGGGTGGTCAAACACTGGAACACAGACTTCCTAGAGAGGTGGTCGATGCCCCAAGCCTGTTGGTGTTTAAGAGGCATTTGGACAATGCCCTTAACAACATGCTTTAACTTTTGGTCAGCCCTGAATTGGTCAGGCATTTGGACTAGATGATCATTGTAGGTCCCTTCCAACTGAAATATTCTATTCTATTCTATTCTATTCTATTCTGTTCTGTTCTGTTCTGTTCTGTTCTGTTCTGTCCTGTCCTGTCCCGACCTGTCCTATTTTATCCTATCCTATAACTCTGTACACAATGACAGCCTACACAAAAGCCAGGGCTTTACGCTTCGGCTTGTTGCTGTTTGGGATTTTGGGCAGAAACAGTTGGCCAAATGAGAAAAATGGAGAAATAAAGGGAGTCAAAATGCCCCGTATTTGTAAATGAGCACTTCATGTGAAACTGAAACAATAATTACCTGACTAGTTTTACATACTCTGAAATCAAACCAACGGAAGAACAGAGAGTATAAGGCAGAATATAGCTGTAGGTCCCAAGTCCTCTTTTTCAACCTCCAAATAGTATTTTGCTGAACACAAAGACTTCCCAACAAAAAGGTTGATTTTAACACCTGGAGCAAAAACATTTTAAGTATTGGCACATGAAAAAATAAAAATTCTTTTTCCTTCTCTCATGTGAGCTTTGAAGGTCATTTTTTGATTTTGTGGACTCCTTATTTTTTATTCTTGCTCATGTATATTATAATTCAGTCAGATTAAAAAAAAACCAAACAACACTTTGCCAGATTCTTGTGCTGCTGTTTTCTCCGAAAATCCTATTTATTTTTAGTGACTTTTAGTCTACTTTGAGCAAATGTGGAAGAAAATAAATACACTGACTGAAGGCAGACTAAAAAGAACCAGGTGAAGGTAGAGTATGGCCACTCATCCACAGATAGTATTTTCCTGAAAGAAGTATACTTCTTGTAGATACAGAGAGCTGTAAGCAAGAAGTCGTTAAAATGCTCATAAATATTGATGTAAGGAAACGCAGGAGCAAGGGGATTAGGAGACTAGCTTTAAAGAGTAAGCTTGCAGCAGGAAGGCAACTATGACTCACACATCTGTGCTGTCCTCAGTAAATTTAGCACTGTAATCAACAGTATACACATTTGTCTCTTTTCCATCAGGTAAACCAGGAAAGGTTTAGTCACATTTTCCATTCATCTACTTTTCAAATTGTGTAAGATCAGTATGTCCCGCAGTTATTTTAGATTCATCAGTACTTCCTCTCAGTTCATATTAAAGTAGGTTCCCAGTGACTGCCATCTGGGAACATATTTTCTTCCTTGTCTGGGCTTCTGTGTGTAACTTTTAGTTAAAATGTATGGAGTAGCTGGCTAAAATCCTACACTCCCTCGCTGCATTATTAGTAGAGAAATACAAATAATAGTATTTGCTAAGGAAGTTTATTTGAGTAAGTTTTCTGTTTCTCATTTAGCCCTAAACCTTTTGATCCCTTTTTAAACTTAACTTGACAGGACAGTAGAATTTTACCAAAGGTAGACATCTGCTGCAAGCATCATGAACCTTGAAGAGAGGTGAGAAGAGAGGAATTGGCAGCAGAGCTGGAGCCTGGCGCTCTGCAGAGGATGCCCCGGCAGGCACTGGGCAGCTGTATGTGCAGTTGGGTCTGATGGACACAGGAAGGACCAACAGAAAATATGTCGCTTCCTGCTTTTCTGCTGGCCAAGGGCGATGGAGAGGACTGAGAACACTGTGAGGGCAACGCGCGGTGGCACTGTGGGTGGAGGAAGGGGAGGTTATGGCAGGAGTGGTGGTGAGAGTGCTGTCTGGTGGGACAGGAGAGGAATGCAGCAGGCTTGCTGTGGGGTATTGCAGGGGATGGGATGCATTTCTGCAGCAAAATAGGCTTTGGTTGATGTGTCACTTAAGGGACAAATATGTTTAAAAACTTTTGTTTGAAAGGAAATAAGAAGTTACCTTTTATTTTAATGAAATCACTGAAAAGCTATGTAACCATCTGTGGTTTTCCTTGTCTTTTATTGATTAGGCTTCTTTCTCTAATCAAAACAGAAACCTAAATAGGAGCTTGAATTTCCACAAGTGGACTAATTTGTCATTTTGCTTGAAAAATTATTCCTAACCCTCTGAATTTTCTGCTTTTTTTTTTAACCAACATAAGATGTGTTTTGTTTGCTGTCATTTTATTGATGATATACTGGTGAAAAATTACTACGGGATGCTTGCCATATCAGTTCTGACCAGTTAGCAGGGGGTTGATTTCTGCTTCCAAACTTGCTTAAAGTGTGTATGATAATAAAATATTTACAGCTGCTGATTGATCCAACATTCAGTATTGAGCTTCATGCAGAAGTTCCTTGCCAACAGTGTAAATATTTGAATATTGTAAATGTTACATCTGATTCTTACTCATTGCCTGTACTGGGATATAATCATTGTTTGGATCCAGGTCAGAGCTTGTTAAAGTGTATTAGCTTTCACACTCTAAATCACATTACCGGTATAAATAACACATTTGTATGCTACAAGGCATAAAATAGGAAGCAAACAGTACTTTGGATGCTTTGGTACCTCAGTTACTACTTTACTCTTTTGTAGTAATAGGGCAAGTAAATCCTCTTGAGAGGATGAATGATTAAAATTAAGGCTTTGGAATGGTATTTAGAAGACTTGTTTCTGCTCTTGAATTTGCCACAGCTTCTGTATATGACCTTTGGGCAAGATAATTAGGGCTTTGCTCTGTGTGTTTAATTCACTGTCTGTGAATAATGTTATATCTGGCTAGTAGGAGGTAAAAGCATTCATGTTTGCAATGAATTGAAATACCGTGGTAATAAAAGACAGTGGAGGGTAAGCAAATCTGTAGAGCTGCTTTGCTCCCAAAGCATCTTGTCTGTTCACCTGATTCTGCTTGAAACACAGCTATTTTCCTTCCCCACCAGACCTAGCATTTAGGGGATCAGTATGAATGTGCTTCTGGCCAAAATCCTACAGTAAATACGTAGAGTCATCTGTAGTCTAGCTCTTGCTCCAGGCAGGACTGACTTCAAAGCTACATCAAGCTGCTCAGGAGTTTATCCAGGCATGTTTTGAAAATCTCCAAGGATGGAGATTCCCCATCCTTTCTGAGCAACCTGTGCCAGTGCTCAGACACTCGTGTAGAGGTGAATTTTTTCCTTCTGTCCACTTGGGATTTTCCTTTTTCAGCCTGAGTATTGTCTCCGCTCCTTTCTTCATGCACCTCTGAGAAGAGTCTGACTCCCTTTTCTCTACAACACCCCTGTGAGTAGAAGAACACAGCAATCGGATCCTCCCAAGCCTTCTCTTATTTTTTTAAGCTATCCATTTAGGCTTTTAGAGAAATTTGGGCGGGGAGGGGAGTGCTTTTATGTTTGGTGGTTTTTTAGCTCTGATGAAATAAACTGTGTTGAAATTGAACAGCAATTTAAAATTTTCTGCAAACAAGATTTTTTCCCCAAATTCTGGAAAGAAGTAACCCCATTGTGGATCCTCATTTTTAAAGAGTAATGTATCTTAATTTCATTCACAGCAGAATCACATCAGTTTCTCAGAGTCCAACTTAGTACTTGGGATGGTTATATTAACATTAGATTTTTACATTTAGGAATCAAATAAGTATGAAAATTCTACTCAGTGTTAAAAATAAATAATCTAAAGAAAGGGAGTGGCAAGCTGACGGCCGGCAAAGTGACACCAGTGAGGTCTTACCCTAAGCTGATCTGCTAATATGGAGCTTAGAGAATAGGCAGACCATGCCAAAATTCTCTCATACCTCTTCCTCCTCTTCTTTGGTGGAAGAATAGGCACAATGGAGGGACACAAAGCATCATGAAGTATTTGTGGCCAAATTTACAGTAACCCTTGAAAACTGACTTCCAAAACCTCTCACCTCAAACTCATGTTTTCCTGAGGTAGCTAATTATTGTTGCACCTTGTCTGCATCGAGACTATGTTCATTAATGTTAGTTGAACAGTTTTTTGCATATGTTAACAATATAAGTATGAAATGTAGAGTCTAGAGAAGGCGTTCAGTCACCAAACATAAAGGAGGAAGGAAATTTTCACCCCATACTGAGTCAAGGAGTTGTTAATAGGCTGCAAAAGTATAGACATGTCACCTCATCTGCCAAAACAGTATTTGTAACCCTTAAGATATGAAGCAGTCCTTAATTTAATGAGAATATTATCTTCCATCTCCTCAATAAATTAGAAGAAAATTTACTTTTGAGGAAAAAGACTGAAAAAACTCATCAGGAGTACTGGAGAGAGATTGCTTATAAAGCTAGGGTGCTCCACAGCTAAGATCTTCCTTCTGATGCAGCCTAAAATGCAAAAAGATTACATGTGTGATGAATCACCTTAAGGAAACATCTACAATTGTTTGGGTGAATAGAGGGGGCAGGACCTTTTCATACAAGAAAATTAAATGTGTTTTTTCTTTCATTTCTTCAGGTGTGTCATATGTAAATACTCATGACTTCCTGGTCTACTGCGGTTGTTTCAAATAAATAATTTCATCCTCTTCCTATCCTTTTAATGTCAGCATAGTTTGAGCTGAACAGCCTTGCAAGGTCAGTGGCTCACTTCAAGCTATTCTCCATCTAGGAACGATGGAGCTGACAGCTGCAGTTCTGGACAAGGAATGCTTAGAGGACAGTAAACATGAGCCAAACCATTTGACATGTCTGTGGAATAGTATTTGCACATGGGCATCACATAAATTAAAATAACAAGAATCTTTATTGATAAAAGCCCAGTATTATTAGTATAGTTGTCAATTTACACATTCAAGACCAATGAAGGTGTTTTGTGCTTCTGTGTGATGAATAACCTGTCTCTTACTCACTTCTTGGCAGATAAATCATTCCTAAATAAAGAATGCATCATCATAGAAAAGCTGATGTGTTCTTTTGTCATTCTGCTTGCATGCCCACTTGAGTGGTAAATTGTTTTTAGAAAGAGAGGACTGCCTCAGCCATTTTTTATGACTGTCAGCAACAAAACTGACACAATGAGGAACCTTATGTTTGAACATTACACCTGAGTGTTGAAATCAGGAACTGAGGCCAAGCATTCAGTTCAAATTCTGAATTCTACTAATTGCAACCACATTAGATTTCGTTAATCCTTGAAATCTGTGATAAAAGCTGTGTAAGTAATGGGTAGCTTCTGCGATGATAACCAAGTTCTAGATTGTACATTTAACCTTATGTGATACGTGATCACAATCCCATTGAGTTAACAGCACTTCATATCTGCTTATTTAAGAACCGAATTTGTCTGCAAGTCTGGAAAGCTTTATTCAAAATAGACTTCTATGCTCACTTAGCAAAGTAATAAAAGAAGATTGGGTTTTGAGGTAGCAATTTAGTCATCTGGGCTTTTGGCTTATTTGAAGCTTCAAAACTTTATTAAAAACACATATACACAAAAGAGGGAACATACATTTCCTTGTATTGGAGAGTTCTAGGCAGGTACTGCTACATAACCAGCTACTTTGTTCAGGGAAATTATGATTGCCTTTCATCATCTACGGCAAGGGAGTGTGCACTATGGCCACTTGAGAATTTCACAGTGCTGCTTAGTGATTATCAAGTAATAGCTGATTGCTTTTGCTAATGGGTTTGCTTTTGATGTTGTTTTTTGTGTCACGTCACTTCACATGCAGGATTTTGAAGTGTTTTGCTGAACAGGAGAAGAATGATAAATAAAATCTGTCCTTGAATTCTATTGTTTGTGAACGTAGGGGGTGTCAGCTATAGGAGGGATATAGGCACTATACCTCTGCCATCATCATCACAGAAGGAATGAAAGAAAAATCACAAAATGTAGTTCTTCAAAGAACAAATAATTACTTGGCTCTTATCATGTTTCTTCTTGCTATTTGATATCAAGTTATCAATACTCCATGAGCTAGTTTTCATTTTTGAATGTTATCTTGCTGCACTACAAGTAATTCTCCAGTGAACATTACAGTTACTGCTCATGTACTCAGGGCTGATTTTTATTTCTTTTTATTTACATAAAATCCATGCTTTCTTTCTGTTTAAGGGATATTATGTGAAACTGAGTTAAATATAGATTGTGTATGGTACTAATTGTGTTTCACTTTCTTTTATGTATTATGGCAAACATTTTACATAGAGCTTCTGAAAGCGTCTATGTATTTACTCTTTGTTTTTATTTCATAAACACCTTGGTCTGTTTCAGCATGACTAAAGTTATTTCTGTCAGGACAGTTTCTTCATAGAAATCGTCTCTTGTTCTGGAACATCCTGGAATATTTTTTGTTAAAATAGCTGGTATGTTGGCCTCTTCAGAACTGATAGAGTTTGTCCCACGTGTTTGAAGGATCTAGCCCAAATGACTCTAACTACTTATCTGTTGCCTGATAATTATCAACATTTGATACTATAGGATACCAAGAATTTAATGGGGTTGTGCTCTGTTCGCGTTGTACTGGGTCTGGTGGGGGTGGAGTTAATTTTCTTCATAGCAGCCCATATGGTGCTGTGTTTTGGATTTGTGTCCAAAACAGTGTTGATAACACAGTGATGTTTTAGTAATTGCTGAACAGTGCTTGCACAGCGTCAAGACTTTCTCTGTTTCTCACACTGTGAGTAGGCTGGAGTTAGGCAGGATTTTGGGAGGGGACACAGCCAGGACAGCTGACCCCAGCTGATCAAAGGGATATTCCTTACCAGACAATGTTAATGTTGTGCTCAGCAATAAAACTGGGGGTGGGGAGAGGGCAAGTTTTTCCAAAGTAGCCATTGATCAGAGAGTGGCTGGGTATCGATGTGCTGGTGAGAGCAGCCCACAAGTTTTTCTTGGTTTTACCCCTACGATTTTCTCCTCCAACCCGCTGGCAGGGTGTGAGCAAGCAACAGGGTGGGGGCTTAGCTGTCAGCGAGGGTCAACCCACCACGCACTTACATTTCTAACTATTGCAAGAATCTGATATCACTCATGCTTGCAACTTACAGCCACTAATAAATGTGTCATTGCCTGATCATCTTGTTCAGAATTTCTGTCACTCTTAAAGAGCATCACAGGTTTGTGTGTGAGGAAACGTACCATAAAAGAACCTGCATTTTAATAGAAGGTATTCAAATACAAGGTTTTAGTGAAATACATTTTTGTTTGAGAACAAAGTTGAACAAAACCCTATTGGCAAATTGAAGTTCTGCCTTAGAAACTTGGGCATTTTTTTCCAATCTCATATGTTTTAAGTTAGTTTCCTAAATTCATGCTTTAGAAGTTAGCTTGGGTTTATTTGTACATTTTAATTTTCTTTTCCTACGTGGGGATTGCATTGGAGCTTAGAAATAATCATTAAAAGTAACTCCAAGAGATAAATTAAATGGGCAGGATGCAGATAATGTTTGCAAATACCTTAGACTTAGGACAAATATGGAATGCATTCATCTTCTGTCACATGATGTAGAAAAGCTATATGCATGTATATATGCGTATTTATTCACATCTGTGTAGCTGATGGACGATTGGAAGATACAGCACACAGCTGTGTGTGAAATATAACAAATTTGAACTGTATGAATGAACCAAAACTGCTTCATTCCAAGCAATCTTGTGATCTCAGAAAACTGCTAAAATAAGCTACCCAGAATCACGTTTAAGGCTGGTTGATGTCTCTTTTGAAATAACTGTGATTTCACTTGAAAATTCAAGGCTTCTTCCCAGCATAGCCAGTGCTCCCAAAGAGGAGTTCTGTGCTAGAAGATAACACAAGGTAAAGTATGGTGTCCAGTTAAAGGTAAAATTTTTTCATACACTTTCATTTTGCATTTTTGGGAGGTGCTGAGGGTTGATATTCTTGGGTGAGTTAATTCTTGGGTTAGTTTGCAGTAGTGTCTATTCTTAAACATTTTAAAAGTTAGCCTTATGCAATTTAGTAACAGTTACACAGAAATGTGGGAAAACACACTTAAAATACATGATGTTATTCTGACCAGATGTGGTGACTATGAGAGACTATGTGGTAGCAGGAGGTGAAGTGGGGGCTGGCTGGGAACACCGTTGCCAGTTTAGCACTAGGGAGCTGTACGTGTGTTTGGGAATAGGGAGAAAATGTTGTTTCCCGCTAGACCCAAGCCTCTTTATAGTCCATCCAGATGCTTTGGCAAAGTGACTTCAGCAACACTTTCATCCAAGCAAGTACAAGCCTTCATTGTCCTAAAATAACCCCTTAGGGAGCCTTTGGAGAAGTCCAGTACACACATCTATGTATCAGTAGCACAGTGGGCTTTGTTCTCAGCACTCAAATACACAGAATAAGGATGGATAAACATTGTCAGTCACTCACTCCTAAAACAGTGCTCCTCCTGCTCCTTGATGTTGGTACTGCTTTGAGTGTGAGGCAAGTCTGGCTCCTGTTGAGATTTGTGTTGGTCCCTGGGTTCTCAGGCCGAGTAACTTAGGCCAGATCTCTCCTTCAACAGCTGTATATACCCTCCCTGCCCAGCTGCAGGCTTTCAGTCTTTGGCCTAAGCTGATGAGACAAAAAAAAGAGCTGAGAGGCTGTAATAAGAAAAATGATAAGTGAAGCACAAAATCAGAGGAACCCAAAATGGAAGAGCTGGTGTCTGCTGACAGGTCAGGAGTTAGAGCATTCACTTGAAGACCATCTTCCTGTTTTATGATTTCTTCAAAGGTCGTCCTCCTATATCTGCAACTTCCTTGAAGAGTGTTTTAATGGTCTATATTTTATTCTGGGGAAGAAAGATGCTACCAATTTCTTTTGAAAACCTGATCCACCTTGTATAAAACACCTCTGGGAAAAGTGCTGATGTCTGCATGTCCAGTCTTATAAATGAATACCACAATCAACAGGTTTATCACTTTTTTCTCTTTCTTACATGTATTTATTTAATGAACGTTCAAGTTTGCTATTTCAAGTAGAAATGCTTAGTACAAAAGTGCTTAGACTGAAAGTACTGCCTTCTCCTTATCCCACTGTACTCCATCCCTATAGGATCTGGGGTGGGAATATTTTTTAGAGACAAATGCATGTTTAAGTTCTCTCTCAAAAAAAAAAAAAAAAAAAAGAAGAACTTTGACCTTGCTATTCCATCATTAGGCATTAGCTGCTGAACTGAATAACACATTTCATTTCCTCCAGAATGCCTGTAAATACAAACCCAATTTTCTTTCTCTGCCAAATATAATTAAAAATTGTGGATCATTCTGGGAGAACTGAAGCCACAATAGTCTGTAAAAATAGATTCACAGAAATTCTTTTTTATAGTTCTTGCCATGCTGTTACTGAATGCATGTTGAGAAAGTACGGAATATAATTCATTTTATGTAGACCAAGAGGTACAAAGTCTCCGAAGCTAATTATACAGTGCAAGTCTTTCTGCCAAAGGAAATTACTTATTTGCATAGTGTTAATAGCCATATTTAGAACAGTGCTAGTATTGGAAAGAATTATTTTTTTGCACTTTTGCAAATTCAGGAAGGTTTCTGTGTTGATCATAGGATGATAGGAATATTCTGGTCAGGAGGGACCTCAGGAGGTCATCCAGTCCAATCTACTACTTAAAAAAGGCTCACCTATGAGGTCAGACCAGGTTATTTAAGGCTTTACCCAGACTGGCCTTGAAAATGTCCAAGGATAAAGACTGCACAACTTCTCCGGGCAACCTGATCCACTGCTTGACTGTCTTCATGGTGGAAAAGTGTCTCCTTATATCCAGTCTGAGTCTCTCTTGTTTCAACTTATGCCCATTGTCTTTTGTCCTGCTGGCACACACCACTGTGAAAAGCCTGCTTCCATGTTCTTGATGACCTCTTTTTAGGTTTTAGAAGGCTGCTATTAGGTGTGTGTCCTACCCCAAGCCTTCTTCTGTCCAGGCTGAACAAGCTCCGTTCCCTCAACCTCTCCTCCCAAGGTGCTCCAGCCCCTTGACCGTCCTGATGGCACTCTGCAGAATACGTTCCAGTTTATCAATGTCTTTCTTGCATTAGTGGGACCAAAATTGGGCTCAAGCATTTGAGGTGCAGTCTAATGAATGCTGAGTAGAAGGAAATAATAGTTTTCCTCAATTTAATAGGTATACTTCTATTAATACACCTATGGTACCGTTGGCCTGCTTGGCTGCCAGAGCACACTGCTGGCTCTTGTTCGGCTTGCTACTACCAAGACTCCCATCCCAGCAAAGCTGCTCCCCAACCAGAACATCACCAGCCTGTATTGTTGCAAGTGGTTTTCCCTTCCCAGGTACAGGACTTGTTGAACCTCATAAGGTTCCTCCTAGCCCCTCCCTGCACCCTGTCAAGGTCCTTCTGAATGGTAGCCCTCCCTTGAGCATGTCAAGGATGCTGGAGTCTGCTACCCTTCTCCAGTACAGATCCCTAGGCTTTCAAGCTGATGATTTTACTTCCCATCTATGCTATTTGTGGTGGAAGTGTACAAAAATGGAAAAGAAACAGTATGTGAACATAACAGGAAAAAGTAAAGTAGTACATCTGAAATTACAAACATGGAACAAACACAGGCTTAGCTGAAGTGAGCAGTTAGACCGTCTTCTCTTGGCACAACAGATGTGACAACAAGTGAATGTAAAACAAAGAATGTAAAATTGTTCAGTTACAAGCAGAACTAAAGCATGCTTTTTCTGTGGGACAGCTGCCCTCTTTGCAAATCATTTTCATCCTTCACATTGATGTAGGCTTTAATTTTATGATGGACTTCCTTTGCAAAACTATTAATATTAATAAATAAATAAATAAATCTGTAGTTCGTGGCACTTAGCTGGTTGCTGCTAAAGTCTAACATCCCAGAGAATCTGCAGAGTTGCAGGTGCTGAGCAGAGGTCCTAGGACAGAGGTTGAAGATCTGTGTAATAGAACTCTTATGGACAGAATTTTGAAGCCTCTAAAACAGAAACAGTTCAGCTAAATATGAAGATATGGACAATGATCTGCTAATATTAAAGAAACTCAAAGCTGAGACAAAATACAATAAAATACCAGTAATAGAAAGTTCGGCAAACAATGCCTTGATAATGCAAATAATTTCTCCTGGAAAAAACAAATTTGAAGGGAAGATCTCTGCTCAGTAAGAAATAAGCCAACCTTGCTGTGGTATGAACAACTAAGGTACTTGCCATTCTGAAAAAAAAATATGCTGTGCTGGTGATGGCATCACTTATCTTTTTACATATACTCAGTCATTCAGACTTAACTCTCAGTCCTTTGGAACAAACCAGAGAGTTTTAAACTGAACTGTTTCCCATCCCTACAACCACACATAGGACATGCTTTTGTTCTGCTCTATTCTCATGCTCCAGTATAGATTCTTCCCAAGAGGGATCACCAGCTGGTTGGCAAAAGTCATCAGCAAAGATTGCTTATTATTGTTTTCTTGTAAGATTAAATCCTGTATGTTTTTACTGTTAGAGTCATAATGGCTTTTGAAAATGCAAGTTTACAGCACTGGTCAACTCGCTCCTCCTTTTCTTATTCCTTTTGTCATTACACTTGTGGAATTTTATCTTATCTTAGATTGCCCTCTCGTTCTTTCACTCAGTGTGTGCTAAATACTGCACAAAATTAGGACTCGGTACTGTCTGAGGAAGTTAGGACTGCTCCTTCCATATGTACTAGAACTCAAGCACATCTGTTGTAGCTGAGTATCACTGACTCTCCGTCCCCATCCTTCCTTTATGTATCACCTCACATGAGACACATGGGGGCAGAAATTAATTAGATGATCTATATTTAAATCTATTTTATTCAGTCTAGTTCAATGCTGTAGAAAAGTGCCAAATGACATTGAATTAGGCAGTGGTAAGGCTCATTTGAAATAACACATACTTAAAAGTTTAAATTTCACCAGAAGAACCGTAAGAAAAGGTAAAAAAATAACGTGGGAAACAAGAAGATAGAAATAACTCATCATGGTGCAAAATTCTTTTCAGAAAATATATGATGTCTGAGAAAATCTATAGTCTATGAAGGCTATCATTAGATCACATAGGATGTGATCTGTTGAGCTCTTTAAAATAAATTTATGAAATAAAATACCTCTTGTATTTTTCTTATAAAGAAACCAGAGAGGATTCTTTCTGACTTCCTGTTATTGGATTGTTATTTAGATAAATATTTTATTCCTTCCATAGTTATAAATATTGGTGTGCTCAAATGATTTAATGGCCCTTTCTGCTTGGATGGGAGCCTGTCTCTATGTGGGTATTATGCACTCTGCATTCACCATTTTGTAATCCACTCCTTAACCTCCTTATGACAGTAACTCTTTGAGGGCCGTACCATTTAAGGGAATTCTCAAACCTGAATTGGATACCAGCTTAGCCATATAATGTGTGGACAGCATTGTACACCTGAGAAATGTTAGCAGAAGCCAAAACACTAAGCCAGAAGTAACTTTCATCAGCTGGCAAGAAATGCCAAGGAGAATAATGAGACCTTGGAGCCTAATTCCAAGATGGATAACACTGACTGCTTCTGTAATTTAAAGGCTTTTCTTTCAGGAAGAGGTGGAATGTCGTGTTTGACAAGACGACTTTCAGAGGTGCCTCTAACCAATAGTATTCCGTGAATCTATGCTTCTGTGACTCCAGATGGAGGGAGGGACTTGTCACCGTGACTTCAGCCTTTGTGTCATATTGATGACAAAAATCTAGAATGCCAGTTTGTATCTATCGTGTTGGCCTGGCAAGATGGACCAGCTGTGGTTGCTGCTCTGGCCAGAGTGCACAGGGGCCTAAGAGACCATTCGTGCCTGGCATGCGGAATACACACACTGACACCAGCACCAGAACATCCACTTCTGAGACTCCACCACCAATCAGTAAGAACCAGTTTGAGCTTGGCAAGACCACACACAATGGGCATGATTGCAATAAATGTTCTCCATCCCCTTTCCTCTGCCTTTGCCTGCTTCCCAACCACCTGCAGTATCTGCAGCAGCCTGCTAAGGTGCTCTTAAGGCTCAGCAAGCCCTGCTAAGTCAGATGAGCAGCGAGACAGGCAGCAATGGTAGAGTTGGGACAGGTGAAAAGAAGCTCTGACTTGGCTTCTAAACAATGTTTAGAGCAAGAGAATTAATTGGGGCTGCATTAAATTTAGTATGCACAGAAAGTCCAAGTGGCTGGTACAAACCAGTGCATAATGCAGAATCCAGGGAAAGTCAAAATCTGGTGAGCTTGGCCAGAGGTAAAGGTTTGTCTTTGCAATGGAGGTTTGTCTTTGCTGGAAGAAGGCAGACAAAATCCATTTGAAGATTGAAGGTCATGGATGTTCATGAAGGAAGTGCAGTTATTTGGCCATTGCCACACAGGCATGGATGGCCTCATGCCTCTGCCTTCCCTGTCACCAGCTCAGATATCTAGGGAAAGAATACAGGAATAAAGAAAACATGTAGTGATAAGTGCCCCAAATACTCTTCCAGCATCAAGGACTCACAGCTTGGGGACTTCCCAGTGCAGAAGTGACTTCTCCATATTTTACCACTCTATGGATTTATTTCTGTTACACCATCTCATCTCCCTTCAAAGCCATGCAAACTAACATGTTGGTTAGCTCTCACCAACAGCTGAAGTTTCATAGTTTCACACTGTGTGAAGAACCTCCTCCTTTGGTTGTTTTGAACCTGCTACCTACTAGCCTTATTTGATGGCTCCTAGGGTTTTTTTGGTAGAAGCAGTGACCTGTATCCTCTCTCTCCCCAGGCTGTTTTGATTTTGAATACTGTGTTCAATTTTGGGCCCCTCACTACAAGAAGACATTGAGGTGCTGGAGTGTGTCCAGAGAAGGGCAATGAAGCTGATGAAGGGTCTAGAGAACAAGTCTTATGAGGAGCGGCTGAGGGAACTGGGACTGTTTAGTCTGGAGAAGAGGAGGCTGAGGGGAGACCTCATCGCGCTCTACAACTACCTGAAAGGAGGTTGTAGTGAGGTGGGTGTTGGTCTCTTCTGCCAAGTAACTAGTGATAGGACGAGAGGAAATGGCCTCAAGTTGCTCCAAGGGAGGTTTAGATTGGACATTAGGAAAAATTTCTTTACTGCAAGAGTGGTCAGGCCTTGGAAGAGGCTGCCCAGGGAAGTGGTTGAGTCACCATCCCTGGAAGTATTTAAAAGACGTGTAGATGAGGCGCTTAGGGACATGGTTTAGTGGGCATAGTGGTGTTGGGTTGACAGTTGGACTCGATGATCTCAGAGGTCTTTTCCAACCTTAATGATTCTATGATTCTATGATTTCATAAGCTTTTTACGTACCTTTTCCATGACCTCAGTCACTTCCATCCTAAATTGAAGAGTCCTTGTCCAGTTGTTCTCATACAGAGGCTTTCCATACCTTTTATCCTCACTGTTGACCTTGTCCATATGTTTTCCAATTCTGCTATAGCCTTTTTGTGGTAAAGGAGTAGAGGAGGAAGTTGACAAGAAACAGTTTTAGAACTGCATGGCAGTGGCATAACAGTATCTTTTATTCTCTATTCTTTTCCTAAAAATTTACAAACATTCACCATGGTTTTTGGCCATCATTGAGCACTGATGTGATGTTTCCATGGAACTATTCATTTTCATGAAAAAAACAACTCTATAATATGCAAAACAAAAAAGCATTAAAAATGGTTAATTTAAGAGGGAGTGCTGTATGTTAATGAATTTCTTTAGACCAATCTAGATAATTCCCAGAAAAAAAATTCTGTATGATTTTGTTTCTTTTGTTTCTTAAGGGAAAAGCTGCAGGGTTTTATCCAGTCAATAAGTCAAACCAGGAAAGTCAAGAAACCTGTACTTTTTGGGCAAGAAATGCTGTGGGGAAGACAGATGACCCAGAAACACCACAGATCATTTTTGGCCCTATTACATGGAACTGTGTCATTTAACATAGGAAAAAGTTGAATCACATTTTCTCAATTCATCTAAGAGAGTCTTAACACCAAATAAATTGAATTGCAGGAGATTTTCTGTTTGGGTTTTGTGTTTGCTTGTGTTTAGTAATTTGATCTGCAATTTTGTTCCAGGACAATATCATTATTATTCCATGCTTTTTAATCTACTGGTTTAAATATATATCAGCTCTATGAAACGAGGCAAGAACTTGGGCTTAATACTTTGAACTGTAACCTGCAAGATTGGTGTTTAACTACTTCTATAACCTTAGTTATTGAGACTGTCTGATCCCTTTATCTATGAAACAGAGGAAAAAATGAGAGTGAACAAAACTTTTTCTATTAGCAGTAATTTTGATGGCCTATTCATGTACACTTCCACAAAGATCCTTTGACAATATTTTTTTATTTTTAATCCTTCAAAACTCAGAAACAAACAACAGAACATGCTTCCAAAACTTCATTTAGAAACTGGAAATGGGAAAACTTCCTTTAACACTTTGGAACAAAAGAAAGATTTGGAAAAAAATTTGGAAGGAAAAAAATTCTGTAACACCTAACAATTTTCTGATCCACTGTACTTTGAATTCTTCATGTACACAATTTCTGCCTTGTCTACTCAGAAAGGGAAAAAACCTGTGTTTATATAAAACTCTAAATGACTAGTAAGGTAGGTCAAGTTTTATTAAGTGATAAAATGTGTTTACCCTTGAACAGTATAGTGAAGAACATTAATCTTCACTCAATGGCATGTTATATTCTTCAGTTGGCCACCTCTTTACATGAATGAGATTATCAATATCACTTGTGTAACAAGAACACTAATAACTACATAGATATCCTACCTGGACATAAGAATCATTGGGTTTATTCTGCATTCAGTGAGGCAACTAAAAAAGGAGAGACCCTATTTTTTACAATGAAACCTGCCTGGAGATGCCTATGAGACACACAGTGGCACTGAAGATGATACATAAAAAATCTAGCACCCCAGGAACCTTCTGAAAGACACATCACATCTACAACCTGATTGTGTCTTCACCCATTATACTTATGACCACACAACTCCAACCTTTCAGTGAAGATCTATTGGCATAAACCCAGAGAAAGGCAGTGGTGAATCCCATCCTGCAGAGAGCATTCTAGCGTAAAGGAAATGGGAGATGCTATTCCCAAGATCGATACTTTTGTCTAGTGACTGTGGAAGATACAAGGATGGTGGCTCCAGGCAGTGAAGCAAAAATGGCGAAAAAAATATGGTGGTTATTCCAGCTTCTAGTAACTTCTACTTCTGCTCTGTGAAAGAAACAATGTGAGGACAGTAAAAAATCATTATTCCTCATTTCATACTTTAGCTTTTGTTTTTATGGTTAAGTCTTTCTCTTTGTGTCCTATTTAATTATTTTTTCCCTGTGAGCTTACTATGGATAAGTATTATTGCTCTTTCTATTGTAGCAATGCCCAGAAGCCAACAGAGATCAGAATCCTGATATATTTGGAACTGTACGTACAAGTGGTAGAAGCAATTCCTACTTCTAAGCATTCACATCCCAAAGGGACATAGTAAACAAAGTGGGAAGAGAAAAAGAAAAATTATTGTGGTTTGGTCTTCTTAGAATTACACAGCCGGGTAGTGGAAGAAGCAGGAATAGATCACAAGATGATGGCTGCTATAGACTTTGCAGCACAACAGAACAACTGTAGTGACTCTAATAGGGGGCCACTGAGATGTTTGAGGGGCTGGAACACATGGCATACAGTGAGAAGCTGTGAATTTGTTTGTCTAGCTTAAAGAGAAGGCTCAGGGGAATCCAACTGCTTTGTTCTTCTACTCAGAGGGGTGTTGTAGAGAAGACGGAGTCAGACTCTTCTCAGAGATGCACGAAGAAAGGAACAGAAACAATACTCATGGGCTGGAACAAGGGAAATTCCAAGTGGATGGAAGGAAAAAATTCACTTCCACAATAGTGTCTGAGCACTGGCACAGGTTGCACAGAGAGGATGAGGAATCTCCATCCTTGGAGATTTTCAGAACATGCTTGGATAAACTCCTGAGCAGCTTGATGTAGCTTTGAAGTCAGTCCTGCATGGACCAGGGGCTGGACTAGAGATGTCTGGAGTTCCTTTCAATCCTGCATCCCTCTATGATTCTGTGTATTCACTGTAGCATTTTGGCCACAAGCACTTTCACTATTTCACAATACTGCTCATCCCCTGAAAACTAGATCTGGTGGGTTAAGAAAACATCTGTGTTTCAAGCAGGGAACCAGGTGAGAAGACAAGAGAGTTTGGGAGAAAAGCAACTGCACGCATTTGCTTACACTCCAGTAATTATTCTGTGATTTGATATTCATATAGAGGTTTTCCTACAGCCAAATCCACATCCTTTTTTATTGGCCAAAGGGGATATGATTCTGTGTTATCACATTGTCTTACTGGTTATAATAAGCCTACATGACTTTTTACCTCTGAACTGAGCCTCTGGTTTTGTAGACAAGAGAAGACATGGGCACTCCTGATAACTAGGACACAAGCACTGAAACAATTGCTGTTGTCACTCTCTATTACAACAAACATTTTTTCTAAGATATAATTGAATCTCTTTCTGTTGTGTTTTATGGTAAAACTTACTTTTTTGTCACTGTGTTTCATACAAGCTGCATCTGTAAAAGCTTTTTTATTGTAGAATTAGCAGAATCTTAGGGTGAATGCTGAGCAGCTGAATGTGAAGGGAAATAAAACCAGAATCCTCCTGGTTAGAGGAGAAAATACCTAAAATAATATCAATTTGGCATTGAGTAAAAAAAGTCTTACTTTGAATTTTTTATTATTCAACATTAGTTAATTCATTTTTGGAGAACAGTCAGAAGCTTTTCAGGAAGTGTTGGCATGGTCACTACAGTGTATAGTTTCTCTATAACTTCCATTAAATAAGTATGGCATACTAATGTGATATATTTGTGTCTGGTTTGAATAGATATTCATTTATCTGTGCAGATCACTAGCAGCTATTATCACAACAAGAATGCCACAAGAGTTTTTTTTTGTTTCAGCAGGGGTTGATTCCTTTAAATATACTTGTTAGTTTTTAGGATGCCTGAGTAAAGGTCCATAGAAATAGACAAGATCTTACTTTTCAATAGAGTAAGTGCACAGTTAGTCTGACAGATCAGCAACAGTGACCAGAGAATCTTTAAAAAAGGTCAGTCCGTCCTCGGTTTCTCTAACTAAACAGTTTGCCATTAAAAAAAAAATACTTAATGTAAAACATTTGACAGTTTTGCCTGCTCTGTTATGATGTGGGTTGCTGCCTCTAAAATTTCAAAGAGTGATGTTGATTTGAGAAGAT
Organism: Calonectris borealis; assembly: GCF_964195595.1. Lineage (NCBI taxonomy): Eukaryota > Metazoa > Chordata > Aves > Procellariiformes > Procellariidae > Calonectris > Calonectris borealis. The sequence continues at coordinate 79,492,100 of NC_134313.1, read as the reverse complement.
TTTGCATCAGGTCCTAGATCTCTTTGGGAAGATGTTATGTTAAACACACATGACAGAGCAGACTGTAGATTCATGTCTATTAACTTCTGCTTTATTTTTAATAATCAAGTAAAAGGCATGGGGTGATGCCTATGTTATCTAGAAAACTCTTACATTTTACATTGTGTTTGCATACTTCATAAATTTCATGTTTGTATATAAATTGCTCCTCAGACAATGTTCCATAGAATTACAAATGAGCTATAAGTAGTTATTCCCAATAAAACAGAATATTTATTTATTTATTTATTTATTTATTTATTTATTTATTTATTTGCAGAGGAAGATGGTATCTCAATATATTATTCCCAAAATAAAGGGTTAGAGAATTTTTTGGCTTGTGGCTTTGAAACACAATAACGTTTTATTGATCTGTGAACTTCCTGCCATCGGGTGTTATAATTGCATCAAGTGAAACATTTGGTCCATAATATTAACTTTACTAGACCTAAGTAGTTAGCCAATGTTTGGGGCTCTACACACTGGTTTTGTTGGTTTAGGCAGAGAAAATAGTGATGGAAGGCAACTTAGTCTTTTGACAAAAGATGTCTCAAAATGGCACATAGTTTTGTTTTCTCGCACTATGAAAGTTCTAATTTAGTTTATTTTCTGACAGCTCTGGAGCTCCAGGGACAGAGTTTTCTCAGAGCCATACAGTTTTTCTGTGCCTGAGGCTGTGGTTATTTTTTGTTCTTCTCTAACAGCTCTTTTGATTGCCTTTTTTCTCTGGTTAATAAGGAATTAACTTCTGGAAATGTGTGACATAAGCAGTTAAGCCCAGTTCTAATGAACTCTTCAGGAAACCCTGTGATCTACAGGACAATAAGCTGAACTGCTCAGTCACCTGAACTTCTTTATTAGCTTCCTCGTAACTTTCCACAATATTTTGACAGTCAGATTTATTCATTGTCTGAGTCTAACTCATAATTGTCCAAAGAACTCATTCAGGTTAAAGGAAGCCTAAGCTGGAATCAGTGCCCTTCCTGAGGAGATTTTCTCCCAAGCCACCCAGGAGGCTCCAGGAACTAGTAGAGGTGGCTCTCTCAGAATCACCTCCTGAAGCTCAGGGAACCCACTCCTCAACAGTGCACTGAAATCAGGATTTTCAGCTTTTCCTGTTCATCAGCCTTCCTGGAGGAAGAATTACATTCACACGCCTGACATGTTAAGGGGAGAACAGTGGTGTTATAGAGGGAGTTCTGATCACATCAAAAGATGGGTTAATAAATTCACTGCCAGTCTATAGAGAACAGCAATTACTCTACTTGGTTAGATTGCTCAGCTGGATTCAAATAGCTGGTCTGATAAAAGTTTAAGGATTTTACATCAAGTATTCATTGAATAAGAAACTGGAATACAAGTCATCTTCTTCTGAGGTGAGAGCCTCTGCTCACAGGTTAGAGAATCATATTTCATTCTCTCTTAGATTCAGTAAATTCACAGAATCATAGAAAAATGTGGTACAATCAACAGTTTGCTGTCTAGGCTAGAGCCTACCGAGAAGAGTATCTGTCTTCAATTGTATTTAACATGGCCTGAAGGAGCTAGTCTGTCTCTCATTCCTGTGTGTTAACATCATTCTCTTGTTTATGGTCTGTCCTCATTACAGCTTAATTAAATAAGCAAAATGCAATATATCCAGAGCTAGCATGAGAAACACTCTTCAGAGAATAGCCTGTAGCTAGTGCCTGGGTTCACATCCATGCCAGAATGAGGCACCATTCTTGATTCTATGACAGTCTTGTCTGCCCTGCATGAGAACCCTAATAGCATCAGGTTTTGGCTATTCTGAATGCTGCTTGTGCAACAACTTTGTGCCTGATATTCTTCAGAATATGTCACTTTTGCTCCAGTGAAGAGAATAAAAATTGTTTCCTACGCAGCTTTAGACAGGGCTATCTGCTGGCCCTGAGAAATGAGTGAGATGGGACCATCCAACAGATTCTCTGGAGGCATTGGCACTTGGAAGAGATTGCCAGGGAGCGGTGGATGGCAGGAGAAGTAGCACTGTCATCAGCAGCACAACGGGATGTCCCTGATGTGCTGATTACTGTGCTTGCTCTGCTATAGATCTGAACTAACCACTGTGCAGGGGCGTGTATCTGTCTAATGTTACTACAGTGAGCTTTTTAACTGTCAGTGTCAGAGAAGAACCCTTTTAGCGTATAGGGCTAGACTCACAGAAGATATATGAGACTAAAAATGTAAAAAGGCACCTCCTGGGATTCATTTGTGTTTCTCTGTTAGGTGCTCAATTCACATTACTTTTTAACAAGAGGGAGGTTGGGCATCTATCCACATTCCCACCCCCTTTTAAAAGCAGTCCTGATACCTCAAAGAAAAGACATGGACTCCCTCCAGATGCTTTCTGCAGCTCTTACGTCCCTGTCATTCTGGTTTCATCAATCCCCTTGGCCCAGCTGCCCCTGAAGAACTTCAAGAGGAACATTGCTGTTGAGCTGGGGAGACAGTGCAATGCAATGGCTCAAAGTAGCAGCAAGAGCACTGGTTGCTCTATCAAAATACCAAGTCAGTTATGCCAAGTATGGGAATTTTTAAACTTCAATATATCGAAGTTGCAAAGGCTCTTGCATATGTGGAAAACTGTGGTTGCTCAGCCAAAATAATACTGCCCCTCCAAACATAAGAGGAAAAGTTAGGGGAAGGCATTTTGATTGCTTCTTTGCAATGCTAGTAAATCTTTGACTAAAGCAGTAATGGAAAACCCTTAGTAAAACTGACAGTTCCTGTTACAAGTGTGAAGACAAAAATGTGTTTCACATACATCAGCAACCAGAACTGAAAGTTTAGGGAAAGAGAATAAGAACAGGGCTAGTACAGAGTGATACTGTTCTGTCAAATGCTAGGAAGACCACTTGTTATGGGAAAACAAAACACACAATTAATTATCCTTCAGTTAAGGTATTATAAATAAAAAAGCCAAACCCAGATTATAACTCCAGTAAAAGAAAGAGTAGGAAACCCTTTGCATGTGGTGGTAAATCCAATCTCCCACACCTGGTACTTCTATTTTGATAACACATTTCCTCATGCTTTTTTTTTTACATTATAGCTGGCTCTATTCCAGGATCCCAAGGCTTGGGTTTCAGTATGACTGGATTCATGGCAATAAAATAAGTGTGTTTTGCAACATGTCACATCCTTTGTGTAAACCCAATGGGCATTTAAATCATAGTATCTATCTTTGCATCTGGTCAAAGGAGATAACACTGCTATTTGTTAGGCACATGCCATTTGTTATCTGCCCAGACTGTTTACGCAGTTGCTTGTGAATGGATGAGAAAACTTAGCATGGGTGTGCTTATGTCAACGGGCAAAATGGATGTCCTCATGCAAAGTCACTACTTTGAGGGACTTCCCAAGTCAAAGGTTATATCTGCCTTTTTCATTGTAATAACCTTTGATAGATGGTCTTCCCTGGATTCATCTAATCATTTTTACAAATGGTTTATATTTTTGGTAATGAAATCTATAGTTTAATCACACTTTGTGTGGAAGAAGTCCTTTGTTTGCTTCTGATCTGCAGCTTGGTAATTTCTTTTTATGTTTCCTGTAGTTCTTGTAAGAAATACTGAATTATTCCCTATTCACCTTTTTCAGGGCAGTCATGACTTTACATGACCTTGTCATATTACCTCCCTCAATTATTTCTTTTCCATGTTGAAAGATCCTAAATTCACTTAATCTCTGCTTGTATAAAAGCTCTTTCACGCATTAGCCTTGCTGTCCTGTGCCCAGCGCTTCCACAAAATAAGTTCTGAATGGGAAATGTAAAACTAGGAAAACATTCATCAAAAATTTACCCTGAATAGGCAGTCTGTTGAGCTCGGTGACACAAGCGGGCATAAGCTCTAGTTCTCCAGACCTACGCTGGTTTGCCTGAATGAAACTTCTTTTCTTCCTACAAAGCTTTCTTCACTGACTTTAGTAGCTGCAATGAATCAGAATATGGTCTTGACAATGATGCCTTCCCTGCTGCACAGCCCCAAATCAGCCTATCACCTAAATAAGGCACGGATCATGTGGCTGAAGCATAGGGCTATGTCTGAAAAGGGTCTAAAAGCATTCTTACTGGAAGCTATCATATCAAGGTTGTGGAGATAAGAAGTGCCAGGATTAAGATAAACTTTTGTCTACTTGATTGTGGTGTGTACAAGTTTTAGATTTTCTTCTCTTCCAATAGAATCTGGAACCTTCCCCAGAAAATCCATATTAGATTCCCAGAAAGGTATAGATTAGAAGAGACTTCTGCCAGTCTTCCATCCAGCCTTTTGCTCTAAGCAAGTGCAACGTTGAAGCTAAAACAGGTTGCTCAAAGTCGTGTCCAGACAAGTCTTTGACTATCTTTAATGGCAGAAATTTCACCGTCTGTCTTGGCAAGCTGTTCCACTGCTTAACAAGTTTCATTGTGAAATTTCTTTTCTCGTATCTGAATTGTGATGTCTCATTAGTAACTTGTGTAATAAGAGATTTGGAATTTTAGATTTTTTTCAGAGGACCCTTTTAATTGTCCCGAAAGAGTAACTGGCAAGCAAAACAGTTATTGTCCCCTTTTTTGACTTAATGACTGAAGAGACACACGCTACCTGTGGATTTTACACCTATTTTGACAGAGTGGAGTTATACTGGTCAGAGATCTTAAGTCCTGTTCAATCTTTCACTTTTCTGCACCTTTGTCCTTTGGTGTTAGTATACTCTGGGCCATGACCTCGTACAGCTTATTCCAGGCTCTCCTCTCATCTCTTCCTAGTTCTTTTTCATTTTATTCCCATTCTCCCACACCCTTTTTTTTTTTCCCCTGATCAGTCTCCCTGATCAGGCCATTTTTCCCGGTCTGCTCCTGATGCCTCCTTGAAAGTTTGGTCTTGCAACATCAGTCTGGTACAGTCACTCCTTCTGCATTCAATGCAGGTGACTCTCATCTCACGCACGGTTCCTGGTCACCAGGAGGAGGAGTACTGCGATCACAGGAGAGCCATTACCTCTTGTCATGTGCAAGATGCTAAAACCGTGGGGCAGGAATCACAGGTAAATTTCTGTTCAGTTCCTCAACCTCAAGCTCGCTTCAGATGGAGTACCCAAATAATTATCTGTCTAAGCATTTCAAGAGTTAACTGAAGGATTTTTTCGGGGGGGGGGGGGGGGGGGGAAGTGTAAGGATGTCATATTTGCATGGTTTGATTTGACTAGAGCTTCTCTAACAAACAGTTACACTGCTTTCTTGTATTCACATTTAAGATTTTTTATATATATTTTTTTTTTTTTTTTTTTTTCTTTTTCCTAATCTGATTTTTAGACTTTTTTTTTACCTAAATTTCCATTTTGGAAAACCACATCTCTAAAAATGACATAAACATTTTCCAGAATAAGAAGGGAGGGCGGGGGATGTGTGAACCATACACCAGATGCTTTATTTCTACTAAGGTCTTCGCTCTAGAAAACAAATATGTTCTGCTAAAGCATTAGTTATGGCATCACAATAAGACAAATACTGTATCTTAACAACAGTCTCTAGCTGGCTTCTCAGGAACTGTTATGTACCAGTTTGATATCTGAAAATGAATTGTTAATATAGTAACATTATTGTGCGGCTGGCCCTGTGTGTTGAAAAGGAACAGATCCCTGTTAGAGGATGCAGGTGTGTGGACTCCTTCCTGATCACGTGACTGTTAGAGCCACCCAAATCTTAACAGCAGCACAAGATTTCAGAGAACAAATAGTTTAGGCACTTACGAAGAACCTGAAGGAAAACTGCTCTGCCTAGAGGTACTCTTGAGGCTGCTTCTAGTGTGCCCCTGGAGCAGCTTGTTTCACCCACTACCCTACTAGCCATTGTAATAGGAACAGTTTGAACTGACTGTTTCAACATTCAGTTCTCCTTGCCCTATTTTCTTATATAGTTACTGAGACAATTATTTTCTCATCAGCAAAAAATAGTAATGGGACTTAACTCTTCGTTTGTGACAATTCTACATTTTCCTATGAATTTGAAAATCAGCAGCTGAATTAAAAGTTCTAGTCAACTGTCACTTCATATAGTGACCAATTTCTGAATAAGGTTTTCAAACCCCTAAGTTACAATTTATGTGTTGATGACTGTAGTTGATCAAGGAGTTTTGCTAAATTCAGACTGGCAGGGTTTCTTTTTTTGTTATTTCTGTATTCTTTGTTGGACTGAAAACCTCAGCATAATTTTTGTGCCATTTTTCAACCCGAAGTGCTGCCCAGAGAACAACAAACATAAAGCTTTTTTTTTCTGTTGGCACTAAAATTTGATACAGTAATGATATTAATTGAAGTAGAGATGCCATAGCATAAAAATTTTAGGTAATTTACAGAAGCAGATATTCCAAACAGAAGATATTATGAGAGTGCATGTATCACTAAATCATGGTGATTTGCTCTCCATTTGGCTTCAGAGCTTCATTCCCCCTCATAGTCCATATGATATTTGGTCACTCCTGAGATATTATCTGTAGTGAACCAATTGGTTGACTTGGTATATATCCACAGATATAGTAGGCTGTTAAGTAGCTTTCTTATTGCCTAACTTTTATGCCTTTTTACAGAAAAAAACAGGCAGGGCCATAGGGGCCATCTGGGACATAAGCAGAGCGGGGACCAGTCTCCATATGTACATGTTGTTTACTTATGGCTCCCCTGCAAGCAGCATCTCCTAGGCACAACTTGAAAAGGAGGCTCTCAGCAATACAGCTTCATATGGAAAAGCTGGAAGTTGCTTATGCGAAAGGTTGGAATACAGACCACAGCTCAGTGTGCACGCTTCCAGTGTGCTTAGCTGCATTGGCTCTTTGGCTACTGTGGTGGGTTGACCCCGGTCAGCAGCCAAACACCCACCCAGCCTCTCACTCACTCCCCTCTCCCATGAGGTAGAAAGAAAATGGAAGGAGAGAAGACTCATGGATCAAGATAATACAGTTTAATAACTGAAGCAAAATCTACATGCACAAGCAAAGGAAAAAGAGGAATTGATTCACTACTTCCCATCAACTGGCAGATGTCCAGCCACTTCCTGGAAAGCAGGGCTTCAGCACAAGTAACGGTTGCTTGGGAAGACAAATGCCATAAGTGTGAACATCATCCCTTCCTTCTCCTTTCTCTGAGCTTTTATTGCTGAGCATGAAATCATATGGTGTGGGATATCCTTTTAGTCAGTTTGGGTCAGCTGCCCAGCTATGTCCCCTCTGAACATAACAAAAAAAGAAACCCTGCCAGTCTGAATTTAGCAAAACTCCTTGATCAACTACAGTCATCAACATATAAATTGTAACTTAGGACTTGACCCGACTACTCACTTTGGATAGGGGGATGGAGGAGAAAGCCTTGATGTTGTGCAAGCACTACTCATCAATAGCCAAAACATTGGTATGTTATCAACACTGTTTTAGCCACAAATACAAAGCGCAGCACCACGTGGGCTGCTATGATGGAAATTAAGTCCATCCTAGCTAGAGCCAGTACAGCTAGGAAGACAAGGTTCTGCACAACCTTCTCAGACTTCAAGAGAAGCTTTGAATAAATCCTCAGGACAAGAAACAACAAAGGGAGTAGGGCACTCTTTCTTAACTCACTGGGCCTGACCAGTCATGCAGATCTGATGGAGGAGTCCTTTTCTAGTGTCACATAGTCACTAGCTGCACCTTGCAACCTGAAGGCATCTGAAAGACCCTGGCAAAGGGAAGAGCCTAACTTTGTGAGTGCACATTTTAGTTGCACTTGTCTGGGAGGCAAAGGAGTATGGCATGTGCATGGAGAACTTACACATAGGACCCTGGAAAGCCTTTTTTGGATAGGAGACTGGCACTGCATGGGTACACTGACCAGTGCTAATGATAATTCTCCAGAATGTTATCTTCTCTCCACATTTCCCCTTGCTATACACCATGAGCAGACAAGGGGAGTAATGAACCACAAACTGCCAGGTTTTTATGTTGATTGCTGATGGAATGTTACTTCCATACGGTGACTAACTGCTAGAGGTTAGTGATGACCAGTAATGGGGTGTGCCAATAGCATGATTGCCATGCAAAACAGTCCTCAAAGGAATTGATATTTGGCTTTGCACCCAGCTGTGTCCAAGTTGCTTTCTCCGTGTAGAAGTGAAAAGGAACTTGCTACAAATACCATCCTCTTCCTCCTGACACCTCCATGTTTTCATAAGCAACTATTAAAATTGCACGGTGCTTTGTCTTGTTGAAAGAGTGGTTAAGACATCTATTAAATATGCTCCCTTGCTTCCTTCCCTCAGACAAAGCTTCCCCCACTCACATCCCACTCAAGATGCATGTCTACTTATGCTGTGCTTCGTAGCCTGTTCGGCAGTCTGTGGATAGCTTACTAAAGCTTACTAAATTCACAGAAACAGAACTGTCAGTTCCTTTTAGTACTTTTATGGAAATTCTAAAATCCACAGGGAATAGGCAGGGATTTATTTCCATAAGTTTTCAGTTGTGAAACTTTCCCATATAATCAAAATCCAAAATTTAGTTTGAATGTCTATAAAGGAAGATTAACCAAGAGAGGGAATCAGCAAATAATTACTTTATAAAATTTTGTTAATGAAAAAACCAAAAGCCAGGTAGAAATCAGATTTGTGTGGTCAGCATTAAGATATTACCCAAGTAACTTTGATCTAAATTGGAACAAATAAATGAGCTGAAATCAGCAACTAATCTAATATACATATCTCTCTATATATACATATTTCCCAAAATACTTGATGCACAGCACAACCCACAACATTCTGTCACCTTACAGAACATTTCAGGGCATGTCTATATACACTTTGGCTGTACTTGGACTGTCCAAATGCAAACCAGACCTGTAAGCTACACAGCTGTAATAGCTTGGCTCTAATTCTGAGCTACTACACATTTTAGAGAAAATTTAGCTTCACTCCTGCAGTTCTGGACAGAAGGATACTCAAGTCTCACAGTAACTATAATACATACAGACATGCATCAGCTTTGGGAGCTGTGAAGAAATGGGGTATGCATCTTCAGTGTGGGGAAACCATATAGCCAGGTAGTTAGCATGGACAGCTCTTAGGTACTTTACCTTGCTCAGTGAAAAACAAATCTTCAGAGACTTTACTGAATAAAGTCTCAACATTCCTTAATAAATATTTGCAGGCTGAGATTTTTGAAAATCCTGTACCTTAATCTCCAATTAGTTGATTTCTATAGCAGGGAAAACTACATTTGTGATTAAAATGTCATTTTTCTACCAAGATCTTTGCATAAAAAATCATCAGCATCTCTGAAAGATCGTCAGATCATTTTAATGCAAAAATACACATTTTGACTCATCCTTGTCCTCAGAAACACCTGGAATATTTTTGCTGGAAATTTCCAGGAAGCTTGTCCTGAGGTAGAGCTGCCAGATGAGATCAAATTGTTAATTTGGCAAAAATTATACATCGATGAAGACAGAATGTGAAGTTTCAAGGGAACCCCATACAAATAGAGTTTGCTGACTTGAAATATATACTTGCAATATTAATTACATTCCATAGACTGGATTTTGAAAACTAGAAAAAAACAGCATTTTGTTTGTTTTGATTTCCTGAACTACTCAGGCCATATGATTTCACCAAGTAACTGCTGTGAAGAGTCTCCTTCTTTTAGTGGAGAATGGTTTGAAGACTTCAAATTCCAGAGTAGCTTTATGTGCTTGGAAAATTGCTCCAGTGATTAATAACTTAACTTACCATTAAAATTTACAGTTTCAAGTTCAAATTTTTCTAGCCTCACTTGAAAGCACTAATTCTTACTTTAGTTTTTTTCTGCTATTTAAAGAGTCCTTTGCTATCTGGAATCTTTCTGCCTTATAGTTACTTACAGGTTTTCATTTTTGGTTTTGATTGATTGAATAATCCTTTTTTTTTCTTAAATCCCTGGTGAGGTACTTTTTTCTAACCAGAAAAACTTGCAGAGCATTTCCATTTTGAAAGTTTTTGGGTTTAGTATACAGACACATACTACAATATGTTTAATTTCATGCAAAATGCATGAATTGACAAAGGTATTTGCTGTACTCATAACTGATTTCTTAAGTGAATGCTAAGCTTAAGAGATTAAATAGTTCATATAAGAAAAATGTACCAACTTTTCGATTCCTGCGTTGGGCACTGAACTGCTTTTCATTAATTTTATCTCAGAAAGATTTGTCTAAAATTTTCTATATTGAAAGTAATGATTGAGTTTGAGATGTTGCAAGGCACAAGGATTTTTGAATTAATTTTATTTTACATGTTAATAGGCACAACTTGTGAATTTCAACTGTAATAAATGTTACATGAGGGCATGAATGCAGCAGTGACTTTACATTGCTTTTAGTAAAGTTCATTTTATTTTTATAATTCATTCCATGATTATTCCAGATTAGATTTCTATACTAAGTTAATCAGTACATTGGAATATTTCCAGAGGAGAGGAAATATATGCATGCAAATAAAACAACTTAAAACCCCAATTATTATCAGAATTGACTTTTGTAGCAAGTGAATGAATTTCATCTGACTTTTATGTTCATTAAAAGTAAGAAAAGAAAAATTAATTTCTTCTTATAAACAAAAGCCATACTATCTTTTAATATTTCTGACAATGAGGTTTTTCATGGCTGGTTCGCTGTGGAAGTAATTTAATCAAGCATACATTGTTTATGTAAAAACGAATAGGAATGATAGAAAAAATGGATAGAAACACTAATGTAGGGGATGAAGTAGCTATGCGAGAGGGATAAAACATCAGAAAGCCATGATCAAAACTCACCTGTCTGTGGTTAGGATTAAAAGAAATTCCTGCTGGTGTTAATAGCCCTCTCAAGTCACCGTAAGCTTTTCTTGTTCTTGAAGTAGGTGAGGATAATCAGTAAGGCCTTGGTTTTCTTAAACTTTCTACTCTTATTAATGTGTGTTTTTCTTTTTCATTTTTTTTCAGGGGTGATCTTACACTCAAAGGTAGGATTTCTTATAACAATAGTTTAACATGTGCAACCCACTACTTCCTCCAACAAAGAAATTCTCTTTTTACCTCAATCATGTTCCCGTTTTACCATTTTTCTTTCTCTCTTCAGTACCATGACTCTTGCACTCATACCTGTGGATGGTGGGTACTTCAAGATCCTTGAAATGAGGACACTTCCCTCGTGAACATGCTTAACTTTCTATATCCCATGGAGATCTGAGCAGAATTGACCTTGATTTGAATCGTACCAAGTGCACATGTGTTCCCCTACCTCTAGACTGAGGTATGCTCAGGGGTCCAAGCTTACGTAGCTTGGGAATGCTAGGGTTCAAAATTAAGATTATTTGAATCATTGTTCAAATTTGTTTGCCAAGTTAATTCATTTCCTTTTTCAGTTTGGCCCCTTAATCTTCTGATCATCCACACTGCTCTGATTTGGAACAAGCCAGCTAATTCTTTCCATTGGAAAACATGGATGTGAAAGAGAAGATGCTTTCTGCCAAGGTCCTCGCTCTGCAAACAGTTTGGTCCCAAATAATTGCCAAATTTTGCTTCTTCTTCCTATTACAATTCTCTAAGATATCCAGGGATGTCTTCTGTGCTCACAGGCTCTGCCATGTCCTTACATACATGCCATGTGCTTGGCATTATGCTATAAAACATCAAGTCTAGCAGACTGCAGAATGCACTCTCTATTTTATGTATTGTTGTGCTTATTAATTGTGATGGCTTAGGATCAGAGGAAAGCAACTTGTAGGCCAGAGGGAATAGGAGTCAGAGTCTGCATTTGCGAAGAACTTGCTCTCAGCCAGAACTCTGCTGTATTATGGGGCTATGCTGGTAGCCCTGTGAAAAGCCTGCTGGGCAGTTCAGCACTGCCAGTTCCCAGCTCCCAGCATGGCACCAAGCAATGCTATTTTAAATGTAAGAAATTAAAATGGCCTATTTGAAGGTGCAGAACCACTGAACAGGCAAAAACTTTAGCTAGCCATAAGTTTGCCATGCCCTCCCGCTCAAGCTGCATCAGTCCTTTTCTAAAATAGTTTAAAATAGAAGCGTGTATTTGTGAGTTGCTGTACTGTAAAGGTGCAAAGGATTCTGTGGTCCTATCCAGGGCTCTCTAGATGATAAAAAGGATGGATATGAGAAATTCTATACCACCTGATCGAGGGACCAGACTGTGTACACAGTGAAGATGGTATAAATGTAGACTGAAAGTTTCAATTTAGCTGCAGACAGTGAAGGAGCAGTGTACACTGCAGATACACTACAAGTGTAGCTAGCTCCTATTACCTTTCAATATCAAAATGTCAGACATTGTTTAAAATGTGGTCTTTGTTTCATGAGAAAACTAGGATATTTGTAATTACTTATCATTGTAATTTACCTATTCATCCAATTTATGCAATGTGTCTGTGAGACACGCTTCCCTGTAGTGCTTGCTTTTTTAGAATTATTCAGAAAGCATGTAAGTTCCCTGGAATGATTGTTTTCTCTATCAACTGGAAATCATGCTTAAGATTCTTTAATTTAATTTTTTAAATAGATTTAAGCATGTCGTTTTTATAGTTCCAGGTTTCCTCAATTTCTTGATCAGTTAACAGCCATGATAGAAAATGTATTTGAAATATTGTATTAACTTGATATTTCACATTTATCCAAATGCTGTAATTTAAATAACTTTTGAAGGAATTACTGTAGGCACAAACATTTCAAATGTGAGAGAATCCCAAGGTCAAATAAAATGTTTTGAAGAAGTTAAATGGTGAACAAATCATAGCTCTAGAGTTACATACAACTGTCTCAAAGGATGCTATTATACACTTTTTCATAAGACTGATACATCATTTTAGTAACTGAATTCCCATAATGATTTAAAAGAGTTGCTTCTAACTGTTATTCCTCATTGATAATTTAATCTATCAGGTTCCAAATTGTCAAGAATAGAAAAGAATCCAAAATATATGCGAAGTTATTTCTACCTAACTCAATTTCTATATTAATAAATCGCTCAGGTTTCAGTGCAATTACAAGCAGTCTGCAAAGATGTTCTTCCACAAAGGCCAAAAATGTTTTGGAAAGACCACAAGAATATTTTGATTTAAAGATTTAAATAGAATTATTTGCTTTAAATTGATTTTACCTAACACTTCACCAAGGGCATGTCACCTACCAGAAAGTGATCAAGTTTACTTGCTCAGTGTTGTGGTTTAACCCAGCAGGCAACCAAACACCACACAGCCACTCGCTCACTCCCCCCCTACCACGCAGTAGGATGGGGGAGAGAATCGGGAAAAAAAAGTAAAATTTGTGGATTGAGATAAAGGCAGTTTAATAGAACAGAAAAGGAAGGGAAAATAATAATAATAATAATAATAATAATAATAATAGTAGTAGTAGTAGTAGTAGTAGTAGTAGTAGTAGTAATAATAATAATAATAATAATAATAATAATAATAATGGTAGAATATACAAAATGAGTGATGCACAATGCAATTGCTCACCACCTGCTGGCCAATAACCAAGCAGCAATCGCTACTTTCTGGACCATGCCCCCTATTTATATACTGAGCGTGACGTCATATGGTATGGAATACCCCGTCGGTCAGTTGGGCTAGCTGTCCTGGCTGTGCCCCCTCCCAGCTTCTTGTAGCAGAGCATGGGAAACTGAAAAGTCCTTGACTAGGAGACTACTTACAACAACTAAAAACTTCAGTGTGTTATCGGCATACTTCCTTACTAAATCCAAAACACAGCACTAGGAAGAAATTTAACTCTATCCCTGCCAAAACCCAGACACTCGGTAATTCATCGCCTGTCATCCAAGACTTCATAACAGACCGTAAATCCATTTTTAGCTTATTACAGTTGTGGTGCTCAACACATTGGTTTAAATCACTTTGGGTGCCTAAGGTTAGGAACTGAATGTGGAATAAGAGAAGTCTGTGTACATGAACGGCCGGTTACTGCTTCCCAGCTGATGCGTAGTGGCTTTGCTGAACTGCAGGAACCTGTTTTTATATTATTCTGCTCTTTGTTGCATTGCCTCATATACAACAATGTTTGTCACTTCAGTATCCATACAAGAGGCTTTCACGGACATGTTTTCTTCCTTTCGCTGGCGATTGAGCTCTCTCCTTACAGCTTGGTATTCTTACTATCTCCAGGGGAGATAGATGTGTATATACTACAGTTTACTCTTTTGTCTCTCACTTCACCGTGGGAGCCCTGGGAGTTCCTGTAAATCCATGCTGAGACTCCAAAGCATCTGTGCTTCCCTGTGAGCCATGACATCTCATCTCAGAAAGGTCAGCTTTCAAGCAAGCCTTTCACCTTGTTCTGTGTAACCTGAAATTGTCTCTTCAGCAAGCTGATAACAAGGGATTTTGCAAAAAGAAATATTATCCATTTTCCCTCTGCCTCAGCAAAGCCTCTTCCAGAGGCTTACCCAGCTCTATAAAACTCTACTGTTTGCAGTGATTTCATTTCGAAAATGCACAGCTACGCTGCGTAGTTAGGGGAGTCAGGAATTTTGCTAATTTGGGAAGCAGCTGTTGAAAGGTGTTGTGCTAGAGACGTCTGTGGGACGAGCTTGGTAACTCAGTGTTAAAATATTTCGTTATTAACACTGTTGATATTTTAAACTGGTATACTAGTTGTTATCTCATGTGAGAAAAGGCCCATTCACATCTCTGAGATAACATCTCAGACTGCTTCTGAATAAAAGCTTTCAGAAATGAATGGACACTGTCACAGATTTCCAAGAATTTAATGAAGTGGTAATTTAGCAGTTAAGTGGACAGGGTTTTGGAGATGTTACAAATCAGAAGCATTCCTCCTGGAACTAGCAGGGTTCATGGCATAAAACATTCACCCTGATTAATTTTATCTCAGAAATCTGAGAAAGCAGATTTTACAGGAAGCTGATCTTAAAGAGAAGGCTAAAAATCAGCTTTGCTTTTCACTTACATGAAAAGTCCAGGAAGTTTTAAGACTTTCCTCTAAGAAAAATCTACTTTGTAAAGATAATTGTCTCAATATATGGGTAGTGATAATCTGCAGAAATGAGTGCACAAATCAATAGAAGGAGAAGTTTTAAGGGAAATGGTTTAATACTTACGGAAAACATGAAAACTTAATGAAAAAATTCATTCATTATTACTGTTTAGATAAGCTCAAAGCGAGCAGTTAGTACAATAAAATGTGATTACTTTTTAAATTATTTGAAAAGATCTGAATAAAAGGCAGTGTCTAAGTATCATATCACTAAGTATTTAGAATGCAATTTTTGCTGTGAACTTATTAAATATTATGTCTGAATAACAGATGTTTTAATGATAAGAAAACATGAGGAAAGTGCTAAAGATTAATTTCCACTTTTGGGGAATGAGAAGTCTTATATTTCACTTGTGCAGCAGTAGCAATGTCAGAACTCAGGCTTTCATCAAACATACCATGATACACGACACAGAGTTTGAAACTCCTTTCTCTTGATTGCATACAATTCTGAGATTATTTTAGCTTTCATTTTTGAAACCAATAAATTTCCAGGTCTTACAACCACATAAAAACGAGGTTGAAAATGTTCTCTAAGAAGCTCATAATCAAACAGCAAATACCAGAGAAAATGATTTTCTGGGTTTTTTTTTTTATTATTTTTAACCACATGATTTGAGTCTAAAAGAGAGTTTCCTACAATACAGAAAAGCTATAGCCTATGTAACATCAGGAGAGTTTTCCCCTATGATGATATACTTCATAACAGCTGATGTTATGATAACATCATACTTGTGAGGCCACTCTCAGTTATCTTTGAAAGGCCGTGATGATCAGGGGAGGTTCCTGAGGACTGGAAGAGAGTGAATGTCACGCCTGTCTTCCAGAAGGGCAAGAAGGACGGCCCCGGGAACTACAGACCCGTCAGTCTCACCTTGATCCCTGGGAAAGTGATGGAGCAACGAATCCTGGAAAAAATTTCTAGACACATGAAGAACAAGAAGGTGATTGGGAGCAGTAAGCATGGATTTATGAGGGGGAAATCATGTTTAATCAACCTTCCACATTGAGATGACTAGCTTGGTGGTTGTGGGGAGAGCAGTGGATGCTGTTTACCTTGACTTTAGTAAGGTTTTCAGCACTGTGTCTCATAACATCCTCACAAATGAGCTGATGATGTACTGGCTAGGTAAATGGACAGCAAAGTGGACAGAAAATGGGCTGAACTGCCAAGCTCAGAAGGGTTGTGACCGGGGGCACTAAGTTCAACTGGAGGTGAGTCGCTAGTAGTGTGCCCCAGGCATTGATAATGGGTCCAATGCTGTTTAGCTCCTTCATTAATGACCTGGATAATGAGACAGGGTATACCCTCAGCAAGCTTGCAGATGATACAAACCTGGGAGGAGTGGCTGATACACCAACTTGTTGTGCTGCCATTGAAAAGGACCTAAAAGGCTGGAGAGATCTGCAAAGAGGAACCTCATGCAGTTCAACAAAGGGAAATTAAAGCCCTGCACATAGGGAGGAATAACTCCCTGCACAAATACATGCTGGGAGCCAATTGGCTGGAAAGCAGCTTTGCAGAGAAGCCTTTCTTAAACAACTCCAGTAATTCTATGAATCGCAGATCTTAGCTGGAATAGCAACATCACGGTGGGATGCAAGCAGTTACGGAAATTTTTGGTGTGAGTCAAGGATAACTTATTCATAAAAGCACTTGTTGGGGCAAACAAGGGTGATGCACAGCTGGATTTGATATTCACTAACAAGGAAGTGTTGCTGACTGAGACGAATGTTTTATTGATAGCTGAGACAGATTCTGATGAGGAGGTCACCAAGAAGATGAAGCCAGGCTCTTCATGGTGGTGTATGGTGGGAGGACCAGAGACAATGGGCATAAGTTAAAACGAAAGAGATTCAGACTGGCTATAACAAGAACTTTTTTCACCATGAGGACAGTCATGTAGTGGAACAGGTTGCCCAGAGAGCTTGTATAGTTTCCATCTTTGGAGATTTTCAAGGCCAGAATGGATAAAGCCCCAGTAACTAACCTGACCTTGTATAGCTGATCCTTCTTTGAGCTGGAGGTTCAACTAGATGAATTCCTGAGTTACCCTCCAGACTGAGTTTTTCTATGGTCCTACCATCTCATTTTTCTACTATTTTTTTGACAATATCCGTCCTTTCAGAAGGAAGAGTAAAACTACAGAATTTTTTTTAAACCGATTTTTTAAATTAACATTTATTACATAAATCCCCCATATTAAGGTCACTGTACTTCACAGACACCTCATTAGTCATTTTTCCCCATGTTATAAAGGTGAGACTATATTACTATTTCTTTCTGTAAATCTGTTCCAAGTCATGCTAATTGATTTAAATAGCTTTAAATGTATTAAAACAGTTGCTATCAGCGCTGACCTTGAAGCACGCATCATCTTTTAGATATACTGTTCTGTTACATTTTTAAGAAATCCCTCAAACATTATGCAAATAACCTTGTATATCTGATTATTTAAAAACTCTCAGCTTTGAACCTGTTTTCCTGCTTTGCTTCCGTTAGCGTATGTTTAAGATATTACTTCAGCCTTGAGAATTTTTTTCTTGGCTGTACATGATACTTTTCAAACTTTAGGCTGAACCTATCCAATCTGTTTTTGAGCTGTTCAGTTAAACAAGACATTGGCTGTTACATGTGCTCTCCTCAAAGGTATAAAAGAAAAGTGTTCTGAATTACTCCTGGTGGTGATCATTATTTGAAATGCAGACCAAATAACATTTATTCTGCTGCTAACATTTCAGATTTCTTAAAAAGTTCACAAAAGAACTGAAAGGATGCACTTGAAGAGCTGGACTCTCTGGGACTCTCCTGTCACATTGGCAAGGTGCAGAAGGAATACAGAAGGAAGTGTGGAAAACTTTATTTTGCAAATTTCTTCTTTAAAATGGGATTAATAATATTCTAGCCCAAACTTCACACCCAGTATTAAAAACATACAAGATTTTGGTGGGGTTTTTTTGGGTTTTGTTTTTGTTTGTTTGGTTTTTTTTTTCATTTTGTTTGTTTGTTTCTCATACAGGGTATGGCATTTAAGGTTGAAATAAGGAATTCTTAATGAATGTCGGCTGCTCTGCTTTGCTCCGGTCGGGTTTAGAATGACTACCAGGCAGCATTAAGAGAATCAAGGGAAGCTGTTAGAAGGGGAGGTACCAATGAGAAGACATGAGGTGGGAAGGGTAAGGATGATTATAGTTTGGGAGACTTTCAAGGGAGTTCAGTGGGAAGCAGAAGATGTCTGTTTCTTGAGAGAGTGCAGAAAAGGCACAGCACTTGCTCCCACTCTTGAAGCTTAGAAACTTCTTTAAAATGTCATCTTAGACAGTGAAGACAGCCACATTGATCTGCCAGAGATGGGGAAAAAAAGGCGTTCCCTGGGAAAGTGTTGTAGTAAGCTTGGATGTATGGCATGCCCTTGTGTGACATACACTCTTAAACATCTGAAGTGGAATCACAAATTTCAGCTCTTTCTAGCTTAATAGCAAATACTGCTAATTATTTCAGGTGGGAATCTAGAAATTGAGCAAGGTTTTTTGGTGAACATATGCCTCCAAGATATGCCAGCAGAATATTCTACTGTCATGACCAGTTTTGTTGCCTGTGCAGAAAACAAACACGAAAGGGCAGCCTAAGGCACAGTTGGAAGGTCTCTTTAATTACTGCCTTTGGCAGAATTTATTTCCAGAAATGTTATCACAGAATTGGAAATAAAAATGTCTTCTGGCACCACAAGAGCATTTTCAGACGTCACTCTCAAATGTGACACTTCTGAACAAGTTGGAGGAAAAAAGAGAGAATATTGTGCCCACTGACTTCTGACAAAATGCTATAACCCAGAAAAACTCATTTTAAGAGACTTTCTGTATCAACAGCACTTGCAGTACGGAAGTAAACCTTAATCCCTCAACACCCCTGCTAAACTATCAAGGCACAGTCACATTGCTTCAGCTTCTGGTAACTTACTGTCTTTTTTTAATTTCTGCTGTTGGACATGGAGAGGGTGCCTAAGGCTTCTCAGAACTAACCTGCTTAGCTTTTGTTTCTGCTGTGCATAGAGAAGACCTGAGTCCCTTTCAGACTAAGGGTCCCACTGACCAGACATGGCCAATATCAGGTAAGATATTAGGTAGGGTAAGGACTAGAATGTAGAGAAAAGCATCTCTGGAAATGTTATGAGAATACACTTTTCCCAGCATGTTGCTGCAGTGCTTACCTGGCCATAACTCGTTGATGTATGAGGTCCCAGCTAGCGGTGCCTGATGTAATCCTGCCTGGTGTCTGCGTTTCAGGCTCAGCACATGGCACCAGCTGAGGCAGAACATACTGCAGTTGGGTTAGGAAAGCTTAGTGGGCTCCAGACTTCAAGGCAGAAGGTGAATGTTTATAGTAGGAGGCAGTGAACCTGGGGTTGGATTCCTGGCTTGGGCAGGTGAGACCTGTGACAAAAAAGTGGGAAAAGTGCGGAGGATAAGCCTGGGCTCCCATTTTAAGAAGGCAGGTTCTTGTGGCTCCAGAAACTGGTGCTGGACCTTCTGGTTCTGCTGCATCAGGTAATGGCTGCCATGGAAGGTGGCCCCAGAGCACACTGCGATGGAGAGTCCTGGGCTACAGAAGCATGACTCTTCTGCTCTAGGCTGATCTGCTTCCCCTGCAGGTAGAGAGCCAGACCTGGATCAGTGCTCACATTGGCTGAGAACCACAAGATAGAGAAAGAACAACCAAATTTCTTCCACGCTGTAACTTTGAAGTACAGAGTTCTTAATCAAAAATTACGGGAAAAAAGGAAAGAAAGAGGGAGAAAGAAGTTGCTAACAGTGAAATACTTTATGGAAATACAGATATGTTACCCACTCATTGTTAAGGTTATCAACTTACTCTCCTGTTCTCTTCACACAGAAGCTGGCAGTACCTGGGTTTGACAGGAGAAGGGAATAACACTTTTGGATATTTTTAAAATATCTCATTATTGTCATTTTTGTCTGGTTTTGAAACCTTGTTTATAACTTAAGCTAATTACAAAACAGAGAGTGACAGCTATAAAAATTGTGCATAAATAAGGGTCTTCACACCTCTCTGTTTTTTATTAAAAAAAGCTTTTCTCTGCATCTCTATACATCAGGTAATATCCAAAGACCAGTAACATGAGCATGTTATTTCTGTTCTCTTCAGTTGTCTTCAGATCAGATGTGGACTGAGTTTCTCATAGGTGAGAACACTGTTTTAGAAAATAACTGGAGAGATGCATAGTCTTCTCATGTCTAAACCTGTGGATACTATTCTGGAATAAAATATACTGTCACAAACATTAATTCTTCAAAATAGAACCTAGACTAAACTTTTCACTGGTTTTATTGGCTCTTAAGATTTATCTTTAGAAATTACTCTAACAAATTCAGATATGCATTACTCAATTGCCATAATTAGTTTTGTAATGTTTGAAATTTTTTGTCAAAAGACTTTCAGAGGATCAAAGCCATTTTTAAAAGCTCTGTTTCAAATGTGATCCAATCTTATTGATAATGAAAATTATTATAACTAAGAAATGAGGAGATAAAGAATATATGATATGAACATAAAAGGAAACTGATTGAAGTCTTCCTCAGCATACATTTCCAGATTTGAAGTAAGTTGAAAAGTTGAAAAGTTTGTGTCAATGCTTATGCTTTTATTATCTTTGATCAACGTTGTGATCCGTTCCAGACTGCATGTTACATTCTGATGCCATGAATCATTGATGTCTATTATAAAATTACAGTCATATTAGCTCACCTTTTACTATAATCCTCTAAACCTAAAAGCAAACAAAACACCCCCTTAGAAGAAGAATGTGAAACCTGCTGTCTTTGCTAACCCAAGAGACTGACAGTGCCGCAGCAAGACATAACAGCTGCACGGCACGCTCAGAAAAACTGTTCATACCAGTGTACAGAATACTGCAGGCAGGGACGCCTTTGCAATTTCAAAACTATTGCTTGCAACTTATCTTTTAACAATCTTTTTTGCTGCATTGACCATACTACAAGAGTAGAAAAAAAAGGAGCGTATACTCCTCCTTTCTAATTTAGAATACCAGCAAGATTCACTTTCACCACAGGGCATGGGGAGAGCTTTCCTGGAATTCTCAAAGGACACTTGGCTACAGGCATCTAATCTGCACTGACAAGCAAAGAGAAAGAGATAGACAGCAATAATATTTGATAAGATCTTACCACTGACTTGTTTATTTTAGTGTTCTGCTTTTCATGCTCACCTCTACTACAGAGATCTGCAAAACTGAAATATTTGAGTAACTCTATATCTAAAAGCATCTGGCCTAATATTTAGTGTTATAAATGCAAAACATGTTGCAAGTAATCAGTTTGTATCTCAAAATGTAAATATTGGATTGCATCTTGCTTAGCATTATGGAGAAGTAAATGTCATTGTTTTTCTATACAGCTAACTAGATACTGTTTTACCTCAATAATTCACATCATGACTTCTCAATGCAGGAAATTCCACATGTTGATCTGCAGCATGTGGAGTACTTCCATGTATTTCTGAACTCAGCAGCCACCGCTGTCACAGCATGCCCCCTCTTCTACTCCTTTTCAAGACTGGATGCAACACATTTTGCTGTTTGCTCTTCGTGTACTCATGCAGTCCCATGTCTTTTCTCAGCAAAGCGGGTTATTAGTCCTGCTGTTTTTTGTTTACTTATCACTGAGTGGTATAACTGAGATCATCAGATAATAGAAGCACTTAAACTGGAAGGAACTCTGAAGGTCTTCTGACTCAAGCACAATTTCAGGCAAGACTGTCTTCAAAGCTAATTCAGGTGCTCAGGGTCTTGTCCACATGAGTTTTGAACATCTCCAAGGATGCCAATCACACAACCTCCCTGAGCAACCTATTCCAGTGATTAAATGCTCTTGTGGTGAAGAAGTTTTTCCTTATATCTATCCAGAATTTTCCTTTTAAGTGCTGCCTCTTTCCTTTTCTCCGTGGTGCTTGTGAGAAGACGCGTGCACCCTGTTCTCTATAATCCCCCTTTAAGTGGTATAAGACTGGATCATTCATGTAGGCTGAAAACAAATATAGACAAATATATTATTCTTGACAATAGGAGTCACTGTTAGTATCATTAATTCTGATTTCACAGGTAAGAGTTGTTCTGCTAGAGATATTTTTGCTTAGGAAAAAATTTTAATGCAAACAATTATTAAAATAGCCCCTGTCTGTTTCTCTTTTTCATTAAAATCTCTTGTCTCCCTGTACCTTTCTGCAGATCTCGCAAATCTCTCAGTGAATCTCTCATCCAGATTTGTTGTTGCACCAAGGTCTACCAAATAGGAAGCTGGCAAAATTAATTCTTCTGTATTGCATTCTAATAGTATTTTCTCAGGGGGATAAAATAATTTAGAATATACATTTATATGCACAGTATTTGACTATTCAAATGTCTGAAAGAAATTTGTCATGAAAATGTGTGAGCTTGTCCAAAAAAAACCTTATCCAATTTCTCTAAAGAAATTATGCTGTATTTTCCAAGTCCTGACATTTATTTTTTAAAAGGCTTTATGATTGTTTGGATACAAAGTGCTAGAGGCTTGCTTTTTAGGACTGTTAATTGCAGAACACTTAACCACAGTCTACTCTCAGAAGACAAGTACGAAATGTGCATCATTTCCATGGAGACACCATATATTCTCCTGGCCCTGGTGGAAGAGTCCTCAACCCTGCTGAACTCAGTTTAGCTAGGAATTTGCAGAAAAAGACACATGACTTCACAGGGGAACTCAAGCTCATCTTCACCTAGGAAGAGGTTTATCTAAGAGTTTTTAACTCCTTGATTTGTTTCTCTTCTTTATTAAAAAGGAACTATAAGAAAAGTTAAATTCCTAAGATAGTTTCTTTTTTTCTTGGATAAGCTGAAAGCATAGCCTGAATGCACATACTAAGACTGAGAACTATCAGTTAAGATTTGGAGATAGCAATATATTGTATCAGTGTGTGGTTTAACCCCAGCTGGCAACTAAGCACCACACAGCCTCTCCCTCACTCCCCCACAGTGGGATGGGGGGAGACAATCGGAAGGGTAAAAGTGAGAAAACCCGTGGGTTGAGACAAAGACAGTTTAACAGGGAAAACAAAAGCCGCGTGCACAAGCAAAGCAAACCAAGGAATTCATTCACTACTTCCCATGGAGCAGGCAGGTGTTCAGCCATCTCCAGGAAAGCAGGGCTCCATCACGCGTAACGGTTACTTGGGAAGACAAACGCCATCACTCCGAACGTCCCCCACTTCCTTCTTCTTCCCCCAGCTTTATATGCTGAGCATGACGTCCTATGGTATGGAATATCCCTTTGGTCAATTGGGGTCAGCTGTCCCAGCTGTGTCCCCTCCCAACTGCTTGTGCACCCCCAGCCTCCTCACTGGTGGGGTGGGGTGAGAAGCAGAGAAGGTCTTGACCCTGTGTCAGCACTGCTCAGCAGTAATAAAAACATCCCTGTGTTATCAACACTGTTTTCAGCACAAATCCAAAACATAGTCCCATACTAGCTACTGTAAAGAAAATGAACTCTACCCCAGCCAAACCCAGCACAATCAACATATCTTCTCACTGATGAGAGTTCAGCATGAGAAGAAACTACTGCTGAATCAAAAGTGTGTGTCTTCTTAGGAAGGGGAAAAAAGGGACAGCGAGCCAAAAAAGAGAAAGAGGCGCAGAGAGAGAAAGTTCTTTTAAGTGATAACTCGGTCCCCCTGCACTTTTTTTCTGTTTGTTTTATCTAGCAGGCTGAGAAATATACTGTTCTCTCCAGATGAAAAGGTGAATATAGACTTCACTGGAATTGAAAGTGGTATTTAATGAACTCTGCTGATGATATCCCTGGTAATAGAACAATGGATTGCAGTGAAATGCCTTATTTGCTTTGTATTCACAAGAGTTTGACTTAATAGTAGAACTTAATGTTCCACTAGTAGAAAATCAGGTTATCCATCCTAAAGTGCTTTCTAAGTAATAGGAAGAGTAAAACAGACAGGCAGGCAGTGCGGCAAAAATGTTTTCCTCTTACGTTGATTTTTTTTTTTATAAAGGAGCTATACACAGTGCTCAGCTTAGATCGAAATGCTGAAATGCTTTCTCCATGAAGTGAAATATCATACAGCCTCCCCACAAAGTCTTGGAGCTATTCACCTTCAGTATGCAAAAAGATGGAAAGTGTCATGGGGGAGTGGTATGACAACACATATGTTTCTCACCATTCCTTCACTGTACAGTTTAACAACTACATATCACAGGAGGCACTATACCCTTCAAAGCCTTAAATGACATGTCCCGTCAAAGTCCCTAATGTAAACAATATGAACTATTTATATATTTCATAAAGAAACTGCTAACTCCCCTCCTCCTCATTCAGTTGCACGGTTGTTCTGCACCAGGAAGGGTGCAGGGTTCTTTCTGGATTTCAGTAGGAAAGGCACAGCAGCAAGTGGTGTAACAAAACTGCTTTAATAATAATAATAATAATAACAACAACAACAACAACAACAACACCACCACAATAGAAATAGGAAGAGAAATATAGATAGTGAGCAAATCTTACATCTCTTCAGGTGCTGGGAACCTTGCTCTCCTACAGCATCAGACAAACCCCAGATGCATAACCACAGCACGCTGCGCAGATCCCATCCATGGTAAGGTTCACTCCTGCCCAGTACCATGTGTCCTTATATGCAGCGTAGCAAACAAAACTGTACATCTTGTTTTGACAGGTCTCTTTCTTTATGCCCACCGGAGCATGCCTAGGTGAACATATGTAGGAACTGTATCCAGGAGCAGTACATACTCACAGCCTTCCAGCACATTGCCCTCTATTGCTATATACCTGGGGTTATGCAACGGTTGCTCACGTGAACATATGGGTGCATCAAGCACAAGACCCAGTATGGCTGTCAGGGCTTGCTCAAGATCACTGACTCCTCAAACACAATGTCTTCCATAAGACTCCCAATGAAACAGTATTTCTCATTTGCTTCCCTTGAGAGGCTAAGACAGAAAAAGGTATACAAGAAAAAGGAACACAGACTGGAAAAAAGACTGTGATGGGATGACAGCCTGTGGCAATTAGCGTATCTTTCCACTGTGGAAAGTCTAACGGTGCCTACAGTGCTCAAGTTTTATCATTCCTCTGCTGTCAACAAACATCTGTGGAATGAGGGCTGATTTAAATAGAAGATAACACCAGCTGTTGATGTTAGTCTTTCCATTATCCACACCTGTAGTGACAAACAGGTGTGCAAGAGATCTACTTATGATGGGCTCTGTGACCATCCCCTCTGTGATGGGATCTGTGCACTATTAAAACAGAAGAAAGGCATACAAATGTCATACAAAGGAAATGTTACGAGTGGACTCAAGCGCAAAAAGTTCTGAAGCATGAACATTAATATTCACTGCAAAAATCCTCTTTTTTTTTCTCTTAAATATCTAATTATATCTAATGATAGATGTATCTGCCTTGTGGATGGAACAGGACAGTATTATAACAGAGGCAGTAGAACTGCCAGAGTTTGAAGGTATGGTGTGATCAAGGCAGGGGGCCATGTGAGACCACATTCGTCTCCTGATCAAGGAAATTCAAAGTTAATTAGTAGACTTAGTATGCAGCCTTGCCTCTTCAGTGTTCCTGTAAGGCTGCTTGTTAAATGAAGTTACCTGAAGGTAATAACTCATTTATGTTCCTCTATTCTTGGATTCCTTAACTGAGACTGTATTGCCTGATTTAAATTTGTTTTTCTGATTTGCGACAGTACCAAGGACTGGCAGCCTAAAATGAAATTAATAGTGCAGTTTCTCTGAATCTACAAGAGTTTCCTTCCCCTCAGGGGTACTGTGAAGATACAATAGCAATGTATCATGCATGCTTATAATATTGTGATGAGTTCCAGACAATAGTTTGTGAAGAAAATATTTGTTTTTTTCATGAGAGTGAGTTCTGAATTGTGTATCGTAAACAAGGTCTCATTGAAAAATAAGGAGAAAAAAACCAGATAATGAAGAGGCACTTTCTTAAATTATCTCCAGCTAGGCTGTACACTGAAAAAGGTAGGAAGACCATGGGAAACATCTAATGAAGTTCTAAGGCTCAGAGTGGACTCAGAGTAGTCAATTTCAGGGTCCAAAATCTCATTATCTTCTGTTTGTGTAATGTTAGTGACAGTTCTTGATAGTTCCAAGAAGTGTCAGAGCCCTGAGGGCACTGAGAGGCCTTGGTCAACCTCATCCGTGGGCTCCATCCACCACTTCTGCTCATGAGTCCAGGCCCATTTAAGCTTCATCCTAGGCTGTTAGTCCCTGTTAGACTGATCTATGCTGTAGGCTTGCTGTACCATAGCATGCCTCTGCCTGGCCATGGACCCGATTGCTGTGCCTGAGCTGTGGACTGACTACCTGGTTTAACCTCAGACTTGTCTTGTCACCTGCCTTGAAACTGCTGACTGGATCTGACAAAAAGTAGCATTAAATGATTTGCCTTACATTCACAGATGACTCCTTGTCTTGCTTCAAATGTGGTCATGGATTCTCACTTTATTTTTCAAGTCTGAGGAAAGCATAGTTTTCTTGGGGCTTGGAAAAGAGCTACATATGAAAACAACATTAGGTCTCAAAAATAACTTGCGATCAAGTCCTCTTTGGATCACAGTACTCTTTAGTGAGCTGGAGGGCAAAATACTCTTCCTTGAGAGATGCATCAGTCACATCAAATCTTCTTATAGTAGTCAAGAAATTTCAGATTAGACTTCTGAAGATAACCAGAGGTCAGGGATGGGGATCATTTATTTTTGTGGCTTTGAAGGAGATTTTGAACAGTATATGAAAATGTGCTGTATGAAACTGGAGTGTGCTTCAGGCATAGAAAAGGCTCCTATCCACACTTTGATATTATTCAATCACACAGTCTTTTGTGCCTCGATCCTTACAGAATCTAATTAGTTAAAATTAATGGATGGAGTTCTCATATTCTTAAATTTATATAAGCACTTATTCTATGTAATTTTTCACAATTCACAACAGCTGCAAATCTAGTCAACAGGCAGTCCGTATTTCAGTGAGCATAGGATGTGTATTTCTTTCACCCTTTGACAGGTAACCTTGTTCTTATCAGACAGCTTCAACAGTGGACCATTAAGAATTTATTACTCCTTGCAGAAACTTGGGTGTGATAACAACAGAAGGCAAAACAGACAACTTCCATAGCCCACAGCCAAAATCTTTTTTCGTTTTGCTTTATGTAATTCATGTGAATCCCTCCTTATAAAAAAATAGATTCTTCAACCTTAGGAGGAAAATAATCTAGTTATTCTGTTATTCTAATTTTTTGGTTCTAGGAAAAAAAAAAGAAACAAAAAAAAAAAAAAGAAAAAATATAATAAATTTTGCTAAACAAGGTAATTTCTGTCTAGGCATTCTGTGAAGACAATAGTCACAGGCAGAATAGTCCATAGGGTTCTTCAATGTGAACTGTATGTTGACACATGATTTCTCAGTTTAGGATGACATACCTTTTTGTTCAAAGTAAAAATAGCAGTAAGTAATATTTATCTAACATTTATATAATATTTATCTACAGTTTCTTCCAACTTTCTTTGGCCAATACCACAAAAAATTCTTAAGTAGCTCTGTGAGGTATTATGTGATGATTTTCTACAAAGCTTAGAAAAGAAGTTACCAGATACCTTCAGTTCACAGGATCCTATTCAAAGAATTATAGAATACTTTAGGTTGGAAGGGACCTCTAGTCCAGTCTCCTCCTCCAAACAGGACTAAATTCCATGTTGTATCAGGCCTTGTCTCATCACATTTCAGAAATCTCCAAGGATGGATATTTCCCAGGAGGAGTCTGGCTCCATCTTCTCTGCCACTCCCTTAGGTAAAGGAAGACTCCAGTGAGGTTTCCCCCTTCCCCTCCAATTCTCAAAAACATCTTAAAACGGAGATAAAATAATATATAGGTACTCGAGTCCAACATTTAGAAACCACAAGATGTTCCTAAAATACCCGCTAACCTGCTACTTGAAGCTCTCTACCAGTCTGTTTTCCCTGAATTTTCACTCCAACCGCAGTCTCTCATTTGCATCCCTGCCTCACTCCCTCCACCGTGTCAACACAAATGCCTGTAGAGTGACACAGTAAAACGGGCATCTCCTCCAAAAGAACATCCCAAACCCTGCTATTTTATATCCTAGCTAAGAGCCCTGCTTCCCCTGCTCAAGCCCATTTTGTATGCACTCTCCTTAGCATGACGAGATTTATTTTGTGCAATACGGGACAGATTCAATAGGATTAAGTAAACAAACACTCTTTAATCCCGTCTGAACTAGACTGCAGGTTGTGGTATTTTTCTGAACTGATTGAAACCAGAATTGAAGATGCGATGGTTATATCACTGGGAGAAGTGTATGTGGGGAGGTGTCTCTCTCATTTTTGGTATGAAAGTGATGAACTACCGCACATGACTTGACAGGAAGAAAAGTAACTGAGAGTAATCAGAAGTTCCTCCTCTGGGGGCAGGTCTAGGGCTTAACTACAGCAATGGGCAGAATTTAGGTCTACTATATTAAGCACTAATCCACTCTTGGGACATAGTCTGTTCCCACAGGAATCTCACATGAAATGGTTAACTGGGTTTTTTCCCCTGTCTAGATAGGAAAGCTGATTACACTTTATAAGCCTTCTTAACACATGACTTTTCATCCTCACCTTTTCTGTTTCCCCATATTCTCCCCCCATTCACCTTGAGCCCTCAGTTTCTTCACCCTTACCT
This sequence comes from Calonectris borealis, assembly GCF_964195595.1. Classification (NCBI taxonomy): domain Eukaryota; kingdom Metazoa; phylum Chordata; class Aves; order Procellariiformes; family Procellariidae; genus Calonectris; species Calonectris borealis. The sequence continues at coordinate 79,463,187 of NC_134313.1, read as the reverse complement.
CCTTCCCAAAAAAACAACAGTCTAATTAGTTTTTCCTATTGGTCCCTGTTTTGCCACATATGTACCCTCAGAAAATTTTACATGCATGTTTGCAGAAAATGACCAATGAACTACTATTTGTCATCAGAGATTTCATATGTCCAGCCATGGAGCAAAAGTTTTTGGGAGCATATAATAATTGCATTTGTAGTTTCATTCTCAGCACGCAGATGAGGAGAAAAAATGTTTTCAATAGAGAAAAAATAGAATAAGACAAAATAAAATTTCTGGAAGTGGGCTGCTTATTTATTTGGAAAAGGTAGGTGGAATATAGCTGGAATTATGTGTTACATTCGAAAGGTGAGTGATGTATGTGAACAATGTTGGACCAAGGACTTTTGCCCAGTCCTGGCTAGTCAGTCCTTTGAATCTTGACCACTTTATGTACTAGACCAAATGACACAGCTGGAAATAGTAGGGAGATTTGTGAACACAAAAGCCCTTTCCTAAAGCATTTATGAAACCTTGCTTCTAACCTCTAATAAGCCTCCCAAACTTGCTAAATTCAGCAGTACATTTCCAATGTACAAAGTACATCAAAGGGATCTAGACTGTGCAAGAAATCTGTTGCAACCAAACAAAAGTTTGTCAACAGAACACCACTAATACCATGATGTGACAGAATCATCAATATAAGGATGGCCATGTTGGGTCAAACCTAAAATACATCTTCTTCATGCTGATTCCAGTACCCTGCTTCTTCTGACCAAGAGCAGCTGCCCCCTCATATTGCTCCATTTGTTTTTCAGCCACCTCAGAGCACCAAGCTGACATATGCACAGAAGCATCTTTTGTAACTGCAAATTCTCACTCCCAAGGGGTAACAGTCAGCTCAGAGCCCATCTTTTTATATGTGTAACTAGGAATATTCTTCCCCTCATGTGCATCGCTTCACGTTTATCTGACTAGAATTTCATGATTCACTGTACTCAGTGGCCCAGCCAGTACGACGATGAGTTTCTGCTGTAGTAAAAAAGTGGAAACTCTATTACCATGCTGGTACCTCAGTACCAGCTGCAAACTTTGTTACCTCACTGTTTACTTCTTTTTCTGGCCTGTTGACAAACGTGTTGAACAACACAAGCATAAGCCCAGATCCCCAATCTACCAGTGACCTTACTCCACTCTCAGATCTGACCTCTGCACACTTCACCCAGCACACCAAAAGCTCTCAGGAACTGTGGAGGTGAAAGTAAGCAGCCACTATGAGCCAGAATTAAATCCTGTGGTAATGTGTGAAGGGTGAAGCACCCAGCCAGTAGGGAAATGCTTTGCACAGAACAAGCACTTCATCTCTCAGTCCTGATCCTCAAGGGAGATTTACAAAACACTGTGCACAGATGCACCTGGGAATTAAATGCATAACACTAGGACACCAAAACCCATGGATTCAATAGAGATACTTTTTATGGTACATTATAGACTCCTCCTTCCCCCTCCAACCTTTTTGTGTTCCACAGAATACAAAACCTCTCTCTCCCTCTTTCTTTCCCCCCTTGCACTAATATCCTATCTGCTCTGAAGACTCCAGACACCTTTCCTTTCAAAGTTAGTCTGAGAAGTAACTCACCTCAGAGGAAGTAATCTGAATCCCTAATTATGTCTGGCATCTGCTGTTCCTGGAGAAGGGATTGCCTGCTCAAAACTTGTCTACTTTTCTCCTCGTTACACCACTTAGTCTAATAAGATATTACTGCTTATAAGCCTTATCCTGATGATATCTTTAGACCATCATGTTTATAACAAAATGCAATACTTTTTGTTTTGGTTTTGCTTGTGTGTTTTTACAGCTGGATCGTCAGATCTCCAGTCTTGAATACTGCCCTAGTATTTCCCAAGTATGTTTACACTGGGCAATAGCCCAATGCAGTGCATGGTTTCAGGCACTGCTCCCAGGCTATGCCAGCTTAGTCTGACCTTGAACTTCTGAAATACTTCCAGCTGTCTTGTATACATATGTTTAAGCCATATAAGCTGGCTTAAACCTTTGGACATCAGGGAATATTAGGCCAGCACTCAACACCAGAACCCAGACTGTCAGATATTCAGAATATGAGTCTTCAGTAGAAGAATCCCTTGATTATCTTTCATTCCCTGAAAATTTGTCAGATAATAAGTGCAGGCACCCTGCTTCTCACAGACAGTGAATGAAAATGGAAAATAATACTCTTATTTGATATACTGAAAGGCACAATGGAACTGCAAGTTCCATATGTTCTTTATGCAGTTCATTTGTTTAATGGCTTACAAGGAACTGCAAAAAGAACACTGACACAAAGGATGCTGACCTTACATGTCCTTTCGAAAGAGGTCAGAGGTTGAACAAAGATATTGCGCTTTTTCTGGCCTACCTTCACTTAGAACAAATGTGCATGTAATAAGCAGCCACAGCCATATTCAGGTTACACATCAGTGCTACAAGTGCCAGCCAGGAACTAAATTATGTACAGCAGCAAAGCAAGTGCCTTCCAGATTCACAGGAAACTACTGTCCACGCAAATACAAATTCCCTAGCACAGTCTGAAACTGAATGAACTGTCATTAAGGAAGATAATATCAATACAGGAAGTATTCATGCACAAAAATTTCCCTCATAATTTCATTTATTCATATCCCTTTAAATTGCTATAATGTTTGGGGATTTTAATTTTTTTAACAGTGACATGGAAGCAAATAACATGTTGCTTTTAAGCATTCAGAAATGCAGAAATTAAGGACAGATACAAAGGAATATTCAAAGATCTATCATCCTCTCTAAGCAGAATTTCAAGAATGAAAGGATGAATGTTGGGTAGGTACTGGACCCACTTTTATCCTGAGCTGAAAGTCTTTGCTGTATTGTGCTTATATTGTTTTACACTTTTTGCTCCTTAAATTGACTTATTTACTCTACATGCCCATGAAATGAAGCAAGAAAATCAGTCCTGTGCTGAGATACTTCTCTCTCAACTGAAAACAATATAAGATTTTCATTTTATTGGCACTGAGAGATTAGAGTAACAGTTCAGTTGTTTCCTAGTTGTTTCACTTTTCAGCTTCAAATATAATTTCTCTTCAGCAGGAAAGTTTATTTGTGAATGACATCTTTTATTTCCTCTCCTGTAAAAATAATTTTACAGTTAAGTGCACTTTAAGACAATATTTAGATAACTAATAACATTGATAACATTGATAACATAGAAAATTGTAAAAAGCTGAAGACTCATATTCTGAATATCTGACAGTCTGGGTTCTGGTGTTGAGTGCTGGCCTAATATCAAACTGCTGAAAACAGTTTCACTGGGGTGGGATCAAACTAGTGTGGATTCAAGGGAACTAATTCCCCATTAGCCTGTTTCTCCTACAATGCTGCCAAGTCTCTTGTTGCCAGAATAGATGCAGGGAGCCAGACCATATGTGTCTTTCACCAGTTACAGCTTGTAGCAGCTCATATCAGACATGGAAATAATAATTAATGTGATAAACATTTAATACAAACATGTCTGGAATTCCCACCATAGGAAAGATGTAGGGATCAGAGAGTTTTTCTTTCTTTCCTGAGATGCCTCTTGGAGACAGAAGAAAAAGGAAGTGGAAAAGGACACAAAACTTTAGGAGAGAGATGGACATGATATACCTTGACTTTAGGTACTTCCTCCAACAGTGTCCTCATTTGAAAACTGACAATGAGTGTAATGGACAAGAAGACTGTTAGATGGGCTTAAAATTGTCTGGACTAACATGCTCAGAATGTTGTGATCAACATTGAGTTGGAAGATGGCGATGAGTGAAGCGGAGATTCGTACTAATGCCCACGTGCTTCAACATTTTCATCAGTGGCCTGGATGGTAACAGAGTGCACCTTCAGCAAATCTGTAGAGGACACTGAAATAAGGGTGTGTTATGACTGTTAGGATTTCGCAAATCCAGTGGCGCAGGAGAGAAATACCTCTGCAACTCCATGCCTCTGCAGCTCCATGCCTCCAGGACCAACCAGTAGCAAGGCTGAGCGTGAATTGGCCACAGGCACATGCACACGTGCACAGGTGAACAACACAGATATACATATACACACAACCAGCCGGACAGATCAACACAGGCAGACACACTCAGCCCACACACAAACACACACAGCACCAATGGCTTTGTTCTGTTCCCCTCTCTGTCTGAGGAGGATTTGGCAAAGAGACTGGGGGGACACTGAGATCACTGCCTACACTGCTTGAAGAGGGAACTACAAAGTTAGGGGAAAAAAAACATTTCACCATAGTGCCAGGCAATATAACGAATAACAATAGCTGTATTCGGCAGTTTGGGGGCTTCACTAGGAGGGCAACGCAGCGCCAGAACAGGTTGCCCAGGGAGAGGTGGAATATGCACAGTTGGAGGCTTTCAAGCTGTGGCTTAGCAAAACCCAGGCTGATGCAACCTAGCGTTGTCCCGCTTGAGAGGAGGAGGTCGAGGAACAACAAGCTGTGTGCTGCTCTGCAGCCGGCAGGGCAGGGGCTTACCAGCCCACCAGCTCCCAATCCCACAGTGTCCCAGTGGGGCGAGTGGGGCAGGCCGGGGGGGACAGCCAGGTTCAGCCAAGAGTCCAATCAAGTCTGTAGTGGCGAGGCAGATCCAAGGTCAAGCTGGGAAGACAGTCTGCAGGTCAAGGTCCGGATGGGCAGGGACATGACGGGGACACCAGCACTCCCACAGCACAGCTCAGGCAGCAGCTGAAGGCTCCAGGCTCAGCTTGAAATGGGGCTTCAGAGCTATGAACAGGATAAGGGGAGGCCTCAGGTGGGGCTGGTCAGGGCCAGGAGGCTAGGCAGTGCCCTCAGAGCTCTGGTGGGATAATGAACTGGAACCCTCCAGAAGTCTACTCCAAACAGTGTTTCTATGGTTCTTCAGATGGTGCTCAGTTAATCTGGGGTAGCAGCCGCATAACCTCCATCACCGTTCTCCTAAGCTGTATTGCTGGAGCTGTGGAGCAAGCCAGAGAACCAAATTTCTCTTACCGTTTTTTCCCTCCCCTAAGGCAAGCTTTGAAGAGCAGAGAACCTGCCTAATATGATTTTCATAAAGTAAATCTGATTATGAAAATGAAGAGTGCTTGCTAATGCAATCAGCATTTCAAAACATGTATGATTTTAACGAACAAACCTTACAAAAGGTTCCTAATTACGCTTTTAAGCATACATTCATCTTCAACTTTTTGTATTCCCATAGTGTCTGCAATGTATTTTCTGTGCTAACATATGTATTTTCTGTTGTTTTCCCCCTTGGCTTTTTCTGTGAACAAAAAGTACTTGGTTGTCCAGTAGAGGGAAAAGAAAGAAGTATCAATTTAATTTTTTTTACATACACAAGTTGCAACTAGAAAAAAAGAATGACCAAGTAAACCACAAGCTTACCAAGTAAGCACACTTTGGTTTCAGCATTACAATGGTATACACAAAGGTAAAATAAATACCTCTGAGTGATCAGCTACTCAAAATTATTGTGGGAGAGAAGGAAATGAAAACGAATTATGAGATGTGAAAGCCAGATCTGTAGTGGTGTGTGAAAAAACTTGCATAATGAGGGGCAGAAAGGGAGACATGATGAGAGGCAGGCAAGTTCAGCACTATGTGAAAAGGGAGGTGTATATGAGATAGGCCAACAAAATCTACTGTGCTGTAGAAAGGAACACATTCAATGAGAAGCAAAAAAGCAATGAGATGCAAAAGAGACAAAAATATTTTCTGAGGAGATACAGAATAAAAAGTGATATATAAAAATGAACATGTATGTAAGAGTGAAAAATAAAACCTTTAAAAGTAATTGGCGAGTAGAAAAAGGCATGATGAAATGGAAAAATCATAATGACATGCAAGTATGTAAGAAAAGGAAAAAGTGAAAAAAACGCAGAAAGCATCTCAGACAGATGTGTAATAAAGAAAACCTCAGCTCCTGTGTAAAAAGGAGGATATGCAAATAAAAAGATACATGATGTTATATGAAAAAGGAAACATAACAGCCTGGGGAAAAGAATATTCAAAGTAAGGTGACATAAGTAAAAGGTTAAATAAGAAGTAAAAATGAGAAGTTGTAGTGTGTTACAGAAAAAGGCGCATGTGCTTTGAAAGTAAAAATGAAATAGTGCAACATAGTGGCAAGTGGGGAATAAGAGATGCAAGAATATGTACAAGGGGATGTGAGTGTATGTGATAGGAAAGTTAAAACAGATGTTGAGCTATAGGGAAAAGAGCATGTGTTGGAGATGAAGAATGCATGCTGAGTTTAAAAAGTGAAACACTTCAATGAGAGGTAAAAAGAAAAACATAATGGGATGTGCAATTTAAGACCTAACCAACTGTAAAAAAAAACAACCTGCAGTAAGAACATATATAACAAAAGGAAAACCTGAAAAAAATATAACAAGATGATAGAGAAATAGATGATGATATGAGCAAAGATCACATTTGGTGCATATGAAGCATCTCAAAAACACAAACAAGTACTCATAAGTGGAAAAATGCAACACAAGCAATGCATAAGGACTTGTAAAATGGAAATGAGTAATGGCATTTTAAATGAAGAACAAATGGAGAACAATATGTGAATAATGGAGCTGCATAATGGAATGCAAAACAGAGATAAACATTAAAAGAGGAGATGCAAAATCTAAAATGGATAATGTTATACATCAAAGGAGGTAGTGTATAAGTTAAAAAATCAAACCAGGTGATTCATTCAGGAAAAATTCTAAGAAAAATTTAAGCTTGGTAAGAGACAAAGGAAAAGTCATTCTGAAAGGGGAAATTCATAAGGAAATGCAAAAATGAAAATGCATAAATAGATAAAGAAGAAAAGCATGAGGGTATTCAAAATCAGAAAAGTGTCATGAGCTACAAAATCTGAAACGTCATTAAAAATAAATCAAACTGCATAATAGCATGCATTAGGGAAAGTACAGAAATAGCTCTGAAAAAGAAAACACAGAAAAAGATGCACAATCTGAAAAGGAAACGTGAGAATTTGCAGATATGAAAATGTATGCTAAGAGGCACCACCACCCCCAAGTTTCAAAAAATACAAAACTGGAAGTTCGTTATGCATTCTGTAAATGAAAACCTAGTATGAGATACAAAAATTAAATTTGCAGTATGATACCATTCAAATGAGTAATGAGATATTAAAAGAATATGTTTATTGAGGTGCAAAAGAAAGAAAGTTTACTCAGGTGTAAAAAAAATGACAGAACTGAAAAATCATGGTAAGAAGCTAGTAGGAATATATGAAATTTATCATAAGATGTAAAAAGTTAACTGAAGAATGTGAGAAAAGGAAAATGCGTGGGGAAATCTGAAAGCTCATGCTCAGAATGCTATGCATAGTCTGTAATGGGCAACAAAACCAAAATTGACTAATAAGCAATGATACATGAAATTCCTAATTAGATCTAAAAGTACACAATAAGACGCTGAAGCAAAACCAAGCAGTGAAATAAAAATGAACATGCACAGCAAAAACCAAAACTGGAAACTGGAAATGAGATGTAAAAAAGCATTCATATTGAGGTGCAGAATCAAAAAAGTGGGTAATGAGATGTGAAAAGGAAAACTCATAATAGGATTTGATATCAGAAATGCATAGGAAGTTGAAAAATTGTAATAAGCCATGGAATACAAAATCTGAAAGAGTAATGATAGACAAAACCAGAAATGCACCTTTAAGATAAAAAGAAGAAAAAGCAAATAAGATGCAAAGTTAAATAATGAATCATGTGATGCAGTAGGGAAAATGCAGAATGTGTTGTGAAAGATTAAATGCATGATGAAATGCAGAAAGAAAAATCCATAACTAGTTGTGAAAAATCAGTGTTTGACAGGAAGCAAACCCCCCAGTGTATGGTGTAAAATGAACACTGAAATCCACAGTGAGGGTCTGGAAAATGAGTAATGAGATGTGAAATCAGAAATAAAATGATTTGTAATACCGATCATTCATAATAACAAACAAAAACAAGCATTGAAATGCTAATGCAGCATGGCATGTGAAATGCCAAAGGAGTTACAATAGCTGAGATGCATAATGGAATATAGAAACAGAAATATATAATGAAGTGTGAAAAAGGAAACATGTACCAACACAGGAAATGTTCATAATAAAACACGCATAGCAAACCATTTTGACTTAGAAGGACTGAAGCACATAAAGCAGTGTGAAAATGGAACAGTATAGGTGTTGAACTGTCAAAACTGAACCATGCAAGAGGTTCAGAGCAGGAATTTTTCTCAAGTATTTGAACAATGGGGTTAATTACCAAGTCACTGGCTGTTGTGGGCTTTTTTACTGTGTTTTTTCTTTTGGGCTTGCCCCACTTGCCTCAAGTCAGATACGGGAAGGATCTGATCCTCCATTCACACATGAGTTCTTGACATCCCGTGATACAGTATTGTAACGTGCCAGCTTCATTTTGTGCGGCAGCATCTCTCATCATGTCATAGCAACAGGCTCCGCTGGCAGATTACATAGGAGAAACAGCCTTTGGGAATTCTCCCTCAGTCATGTCAAGGCCACCAAGCAGCTTATTAAATGTGGAACAGTTTCAGACTTAAGGCATTTGTGCCCAGGCCCACCAGCAGAAATGTGGATGCCTTCATAAGGTACAGGTCTACAAAGAATCAGACGATAGGTACACAGTGATTTTGAGCATGTTAATAGTGTATATAAACAATGGGCTTAAGTGCTTAAAGATGAAGGCAAACAATTGCACTACACTTTTACTACCTCATGCTTCAGTCATGCCAGGCAATATATATATATAGGGCTAAATTCCCCAAGCAGCAACAGCATATTCAGCCTTGAAGCACGCTTGCAAGCCTTGTGAGGGTGCTTTGTTGAAAGGCTGGGTCTGCTTGGCCCTGACAGTTCCTTCTGGGGTTTCTTCAGCCACTGGTCTGTGACTTTTACCTGTAAATATTTAACGTGAAAGCAGGCCTGTTCTCCAGTACGTACCCCAAAGGCAATGTGACATTGGCATCATCTCATACCTCCAGAATATTTCCATCCCACATGTAACTCATTTTTGCAAAGACTCTGTAGCACAAGTAGGTTGCAGGTACTGCTCATACAGGAGGCTCATCACCGCTGCAGAGAGTGCCTACAAAGAGGGAAATCTATAAATCACAGAGAGGAGCAAGATTTGGATCATGCAAGATGCACACTAGGGATGCTACACAGCCACAGGCAGGTTGGGAGCATGCTTCACCTCAACAATGATGATCAGAAGTCTCTATGGGATAAAAGCAGGGATGCAGAAGCAGTAACCCCAGCTGACCCATACAAAGCCATCCTACCCCTAAGCCAAGTACTTCACAGCTTGGTCTGGGAACACACTCCAGAAATGCAGTATAGCACAGGCTAAGTCACCCCTGCTCGGGTGGCCTCCTCAGGGCAGGTCACTACTCTTAACACGTGCTGCCTTACTTCTGTTGCCTGTCATCCCTGCCACGTGCCATGAAAAAGCCACTGCTCAGAAAAGACACGGTATCGAGGCTGCCGCCATTCTTTCCACTTGGAGTAGCTTTTTGGAGAAAGGGTCTCAAACTCTTCCAGGCAGCTGGCTAAAGTAGAAGAGGCAGTGCTGGCACTGACCTCTCTTTGCGAAATCTCCCTGTCCGTTGTAAAAAGATCATGGCATGCCATGGTATAAACCAGCTGAGTCATCAGTTCTGACTGCACAAGGGACCAGCCTGGCACGCTGGTGGTGCTAGAGCAGGGTCCCAGCTGCTGGACAGAGAAAACTGCAAAGCCCTTGCATGGTAACTCTAGGGTATTTCCTTGGTTTAGTATCTGGCACTAACAAGAAGTGCTCCACCATCTTTGTAACTGCCCACTAAGATGTAGGGAGCAATGAGATCGTCCATCAGTCTCATCTTTTTCAGAGTCCCTCAACATCATATGCTTCCTCAAGTCATACATTACAGGTCTCTGATCATCTTTATCTAAGTGTTGCCACACACACCTAGCTACTCTATCTTATGCTAAATGCTATTCCTAGGGTTACTGAAAGAGTTGCAAATAAATGACACACCTTTCTTCCTTGCAGTCACCCGAGGTCAGGGGAACAGAGTATAACCGAGGTAGTTGTTTATTGTAACCATGACAAACATACATCAGAGAAAAGGCCTTTGCAGTCCTGCCTTGGACCATCTTCCAAAGGCAGCTCTCCTTCAGCTCCAGTCTGAAAACAGGGTAAGAGGTGGCTGAGGAAGGACAGCTGCCAGGGACAAGTGTGTCTGAGCACTCTGATCTTATACGTTTCCCTCTAGAGGTGCCTTGTGCTGTAAGGTCAGGACAATGTTCAGTCTTGGCTTGGAGGCTAACATGAAAGAAGAATGCAGAGTGGCCTTCTCAGTGGAGCTTTGCAATGGTTAGCATCAAATGTTTTGGCACAAGTAGTTCAGAAGTTTCTTTGGAGGGGAATGGTTGAAGAGGGGTTTTTAATAGAGAGAGGCTTGTATCTCCTCACTCCTGATGCTTGTCCTTTTCTTAGTGCCCACACAAGTTCAATCCGACCCCTGATTTCTTGAAAGCATCAACACTGGATTTGAAATGTCCAAGCCTTTTCATCTTAGACCCATCCCCCAAAAATGAGAAACTCCTCATAGAAAGCTGACTGTCATCTAAGCTTCAGAGAAAAGTCCAGCTGGCTGCAAGAAAATCCAGATTTCACCAATAACTCTGCTTCAGAAACTCTGATCCTTCTAGTACAATAACCTGTAAAATTTTACCTGACAAGAGGCAAAATCCTCAATGGCATTAAGCTTATTGGACTGACTCAAAAGTAAAAGTAATACTGTGATTAGTGTATATTGCATGCATTAAGACCGTAATGAATGAGAATACATCAGTTGCCGGAAGCAGCTGGTAACTTGTCTTCTGCTGTAGAATCAATCCAAATTACTCACTGAAAGGCAAAACACTTTAAAAAACAGGTAATGTTTCGGATGAGAAATAACAGAAAAATACAGACTCTGATAGTAAAGATAATAAAGCTAACAGCTGAATAGCATAGAGATACTAAATGCACATATAGACTCCATTATCCTTCCACAGCATGCTTCCCTTCCATATATCCTGCAGCCTCCATTTATACTGCCTAGTAAAAGACTATTAAAACCATGCTCAGTCAGCTACAGAAAATGCTCACAGATTATTTTAAATAAATAAGCATTCAGCAGAACTCAACTTTAATGGTGACAGAAGCATTATGTCAGAGCTAAAGAGCAACATGAAGATTGTATATCTTTGATACAAAATTTACCATATAGCTGGTTAGTGAGTGTTCCACTTCATGAAAATGTTGAATAACTTCCCTTTTTTGAGAAAATAAAAATGTCATTGCAAAATAGTCTCCTTGTTTTAGTTAAATGTGAGCCATCTTTATGCATTCTCTGGGCACACATTATTTCTCCCATAAATAAAAAAGGCCCAAATCTTGGAAAGGCACGTGCATACCTCACCTAAACCTCCAAAATTTTAAGGGCCTGTTATCATAAACTTTGTTTGTAACTCCTCTCTAGCTCACCATTTTGGTTTTCTTCTGCATGACGCTTTTGTGGTTCTCCTCTAGGACATTGCTGGGGTGATATATAGCAACACTACAGTCAACTGAACCTGAACAGAAATTTGCACCAAGGTTAGAAAATACTTCAAAGAAAACTGGAGTCTTTGGCTGGGCATTCCTGACTGAAACATATGGAATATGCTCTTGCCTTCTTCTGTATTTTAAATTGTCATGTTACCATGAATCAAGGATGTGGATGAGAGGAGACTGGTATTAAACATCTCATCCTCTGATATGTAACATAACAGTGTTCCAAGTGAGTTTACACTGGCTGGCAAAGACCACTCTGAATCTGATTTAAAATGAGTACAAGGGGTTCTCTAGAGGCCACATGGAACAGCACAAGTGAAAATTAGGGTTCCTGTAGAAGTCATGACTCCCACATTGCACATTGAATGCTTCCAGTAACACCTTATTGGAAGTGGAGGCAAGCTGACTTTTAAGTTTTGCATCCTCATAAATAAGTAACAAACCGGATATTTAGCATATAATTAAGATTGACTACCATTTTTTTGTTACGAAACTTGTTTTCCGTTAATTACAATTTTGTGAATCTTAAGCTGTTTAGGCTTGAATTCTCTCATTTACGTGCTTGCTGCAATTGACTCTTATCTTTTTAATTTTTAGCTCATCTAATACAGCCATTTCAAAAACAGATGTGCCAAAACACAATTTCTCCCAGTCTGAAAATAAGTAAAAAAAAAAAAAAAAGCCAGAAGAAAAATGCCTTCTTATAAATGTTTCTTTTAAAATCTTTAGTACTTCTGCAGATGAAGGAGTTGCTACAGTCTCTACATATGCAACAAGAAGGCTTTTCTGGCTCTCGAGGCTGCCCAATTACATTCAAATTATAATCCTTTGGAAATGAGAAATCGGAAGTTCACATACATTCAAAGGCTACAAAACTGTCTAAAGCTGTGGCCTTCACTGAGCATGGTCCATCCCTTCGCTGTTTTACATATCGAGCAAACGCAACTGCTCCATGCGCCACAGAGCAGATCCGTACGTGTCTCACGTCAGTGCTGGGCTGAAAGGACTTTGCCTGCTGATCCTCCTCCCGACTGACAAAAGAGAAAGTCCCTCGTTGAGTTTCCCAGCGCTTCCTCTGACGACAAAGAGCGCGAGGAGAGGCAGGCTCTTCCTCTGCTGGTCCTTCTTGTAAAGGGAACGGGAGTCCTAGAAACAGAGACAGGAACAGATTCTCAGCATCTCTCTGCAAACATGTGGGAATACCACCAGCAAAACATATGTCTCTCTTTTTGTAACAGCAAGTTCATATACAAGCATCCCTTTTAACAAAGGGATAGAGGACTGTGCTGTGGCTCTTCAAGCCCCCAGCCAGCCGATGACTCATGCTTTAAGGAGGGCTGAATTCTTTTTAAACATTTCCCACTAAATTCTAAGGCAAGAATTCTAATTACACTTTATGCTTTAGTGTACTCAGAAGAACAGCATGATTTGGAAATGGCTCTTTTAATAAAATGGCTTTGTAGAACACATTTGAAAGTGACTGCTTTCCTGAATGCAAATGTATGGATTCCTCTAATTATGTAACTGGGGAAAAAGAGGCTTTTTTTAGACTGCTAATATCTGAACAAACTATGAAAGGACAGGACGGCTTCTCCCAGTATTCCTTTTTAATATGTTTTCTATTCTAGTTCTAAATACAAATAACCAGTGAGATTGCCAGCACTTTCTTTTTGTTATTTAGTAACTAGATGTCACTCTTTAAAAAGAAAAATTCACAATTTTAAGTTTCAAGTTATCAATCCTAATTATGCAACATTGTCGCACTGAAGTCGAGAACCCCTAAACACCATCACATGGAGTTCAGAGAAGTAGAAGGAATGTCTCCAGGACTTCCTATTGCAAACTTAACTTGTCTTTATCCTGACAGGTAAATAACATCCCTGTAGTAAGTACAGCATCTGATTGCGTGAAAAAGCTGTAATAGAAAGTGTATTTTTCGTTTCTTTTAATGTAATTTCACAGCAGGAAACTGGAAAAACAAGCATCATGGTTGCATCTGGCTCCGTCAGAATACGATTTACAGACTAAAACAGCTTCTACCCTCACTGCTTACAGGTGGGACTGTATCTAGAGACCTCTGCTCCGTTTTCCGGCGTGGGTACGGGTGGGGGACCCACTGCAACTTTTATTTAAAAATCTAAAGGGAACATGCAGCTGCAGTCAGTCAGCCCCCACCTATCTCACTGGCCCTTTTGACAGTATCAGACAGAAAAAGGTGATCTGCATGTCTCTCCTAACCGCAGGAGAAGATGTCATCTGTAGGTATTAAGAACTTGGTCTGAATGCTTATCATATGGGTACCTGCGTATCAGAAAGAGATATCCATTCTTCTCGTGATTTGCACGAGTGAGGAAGCTCTGGTCTCTTGGCAAGTTCCCAGGATGGCTGCAGTGGGAAGTTCAGGTGCAGATGGGGTCTGAACAGCCACTAAAGAAGCTGTCAGTCCTGCTCCTGCACCCTTATCTTCCAGCTGCCCCTCTTCCTGCTGTCACACTCTTTGCTGTCATCTGTGCACTTGAACTCCCATTTAAACTGCCAGTCATCAAGATTTTCATAGCTGGAGACCAAGTCTCTTCAGGTCCCCAGGTTAACCTCTCTGCTACCTCATTATTTTGTAGCCAGTAGGACAGAAGGCAGAATAGTGAGAGGTTTGCTCTGCAGCTCAGCGGAGCTGTGCTTTCATGGTAGATATGCTGGGATTTGTTGCAAGGGTTTCTCAGCATATAAGAGGTCTTCCCGTAGAGCAATTGCCTTGGGTAAAGGATAGTCATGTCTACACCACTGTGTATAGACTCAGGTAAATTATTTTTTGTTCCATACTTGGCTTTCTTCCCCCAGCCACTGTTTGATTTACTCTGGATTGGATGCAGAGGAAGACCTATTATGCACACAGTGGGGGTAAGGAGGGGACCAGATCTCCAGACCGTCCCAAGCAGATGAACTGACAGTGCAGTGGTACTGGGAGCACAGGGGAATTGTAGTGAGTCCCAGAGGAGCTGTGGCAGGGGCAGTGCATGGGCACTGGCAGGGGCTGCAGGATCCGGCAGCCCAACAGCGACAAGGCAGCCACAGCTCCAGGCCCCCATGTCCAACAGCAGCAGGGCTGAGCACGTGCACCGCCCTGCCCTGACCAGCACCGGGGTCAGAGCAAAGCCAGGGTCAGATCCAGCCTGGAGACAGGCCCAGCAGCAGGACTCATGTTGGAACAGACCCCTCTGCACTCCGGGGATGCACTGCCGCTGCTCATCCAGGGCAGACCCTGGTGTGTGGCTGGAGGGTCCCAGCTCCTTCACAGTGTCTCTGGGCTGAGGGACAGTCCCCAGCACCCCCGGGACCATGGCCAGGTTCCCTGTGGGGGGATTGCAGAGGCACACTGTGAGCACTAGTGACAGTATTGACATGACGCTGTCTACATCGTTTACAGGGTCAAGTCCAGGCCGGGGGTGGATACAGAGACAGAAGTTAGGAGAGGGCTAAAAGCATCAAATCCTTCATAAAACGGTGAGGTTGAAATTTGTACGTTTTGCCCCTCCCAAAGGCTCCTAGTTTTTCCTGTACAAATCGGAGCCCTACTACCTAACTCCATAAAGGTTGAAATTCTTTCTGTAAGTTGAGGAAATCACTTTGCAGATGTTTATTTCTCATTGTAACTGGATTTCTCAAATTCCACAGGGCAGTTTGCAGAGAACCCAATCTTAGATTGTTTATCTCGGGTTTCTATCTGCTTCATGGCTGTCACAGTTTAGGTCTCCATTTGTGGTGGGCTATCTGCTTTCAAAAGACCCTAAATATGTGCTTTTAAGTGTACATTTTATTCAAATAAAACAATTCCTCTCACAAGAGCCAATTTACATCTCATTTTTGACAATAAGCTAGACTGTTCTCAATTCAATAACTGGAGTTGTCCCAGGATTTTCCCTTATACTCATCTAAAGGTTTGGTGAATAATTCTAGCACATGAGACACATTTGCAAAAGCGTTAGTCCCTTCTACACATGCGAAATTTACCTCATGGTGATGGGTGTCACCCCCAGACCATAGAGCAGAGTGGACTCCTGTGACAGCCCTGGGAGGACCTGGGTCAGGGGCTCTGTTTCCTTGACTGGCTATTGGCCTGTATATTGGGTGTAGATGCCAAGATTTTGGCAGCGGTGGGGCTGCAGGGGCATATTCTGTGAGATGATCCTCATTCCCCCTTGTGCTGCTCAAGATGGGGATAGAGGAGTTAGGAGCGAAGGACTGAAACTGAGCTTGGGAAAGGGGAGAGGAAAGATGGTTTAATGATATTTCCCCATCCTGCTGAGTGGGGGAAGTGAGTGAGCGGCTGGGTGGGAATTTGGCTGTTGGCTGGGGTCACTCCCCACAAGTTGTCAATAACTTACCTGTCATGTAGCATCTGTGCTCCTTCATGTTGGAGATGGGCCTTTTACAGGCTGATTACTCTCCTGTGGTAAGCCTGGGAATAGTCTGGCAGTGTATTATTTGGGTTTCCCACCTTCACCGTTGTTCCTTTGTGTATGTGAAGACAAAATTTTTACAACATAACCTAGAACTTCCTATCTTGATATTCCCTAAAAGGCAAGTCTTCTATCTCCTGTGCTTCAATTCCTACAAGAACAAACCTCTTAAAGTCAGTTTCCATAAGATATCTCCAGTGTTTTTCTGTGTCTATTCTTAACATTCCCTTCTCTGCAGATAGATCTAGCAGCAAATTTCTCTTCTGTTGATTCACTATCCATTCCTGGACTCCAGTTAACCCAGCAATTGAGACTAAGCATCTCCCCATTCCCTTAGCAGACACGACAGAATGGTAAATCATTTCAAATCTTCCAAGTCGTATTTTTCTAAGGGATAACCAAGATGTTTTCCTTCCAGCCAAACATTCAGCACTGGATATTTAAGTTATGCAGTTAAGTCTGCATATCCGGCAAGATGCAGATAGCTGAAAGTATTGGCCAGTTGCAATCCTCCAATTCCTTTAGGACAGACTATTTTGTTCCACTATTTGTAAGTCTTATTATCTTCCCATCTTCTTTAGACATTTTCATTGCAGACCAAATCTTTCTGATCAGATAATAATATATCTATCTGTTTGGCTTCTTCATGTTTTCAAGATGCATAGCAGCAGCAATCTTATATAGTGATCTGCCTCCTGGACGTGAAGATGAGGGCACAGGCCTGCAACTTTTGGTATGTTAACTGTTTCCTATAGCTTCCAGTGTCTGGGAATTCATAAAGCCAAGGGAGGGCTGAAAAGCAAGAAACCATCATGGAAACATGTCTATGACATTGCAGCAGATAAACTATGCTACGCCAATCCCAGTGACTGGTTCTGCACAGACCAATAATCCTTACTGCTCTAAAGCCCCTCCAACAGCACCATGCAACCCTACAGCAGTGAGAAACTGTTCCCTGTACTTGATCCCAGGCTCTGAGACAGGCATGTATGCATATTTATGATGGTTTATATACATATAGATATTAATTTTTATATATGAATGTGTGCATTATGTAATCTCCCATGGCAATAGAAGTGCTCCAGCTCTACTTAAACATTTTTAATATTAGCAGTTGTTGGCACGAAATATTCTCTTGTCTGCTTATAGGATCCTATCCTATTTTTCTTATTTGTCTGTAATGGTTCTTATCACGTAAAAGTTGGTGGTATATTAGACTAGAAAAGTAAGAAAGTACTAGCTAACCTGTTCCTCTCTTGTTACCACAAAATTTGGATTTCCTCACCCTTCTCATCTACCCTGAGAGGGAGGTAAAACCTCCCTCTTTCCTGCACACCAGATTTTTTCTGTTCCCGTTAAAATATCATGAAACATTGTAGGTTAAGATGTATAAAATACACACATGTATACAGACACATGTTGCTTCACCTCACATTAATAATGTTAATGAACTTATAACTCAAATCTCATCTTAAAGATTAAGAAATACCACTACTAGATTTCAACTGCCAATTAGCAAGTCTCTCATTCTTCTTCTCATGCTTAAGTATAATTACGTCACTTTTAGCAAAATTGAGAGATCCAGCTCTTCAAAGTAGAGAATAGAGGCCAATGGTGTGGTCTGTCAGTATAATAATTTCCCATTAAATCAGTGACGAAAATTAGTGGTAGTCATAAAAAAAAATGAGGTTTGGAGCTCAGAAGTGATACTATAAAAACACCTGAAGGAGCAGTTATCCATGGTTCAGTGAAAGACATTTATATGCTTGTACGAGTGGAGAAAGCATTGTCCTTAGTATAAAACATTACGCGTAAGTATGCATTTTTCAATAAATCTACTATTGTTTGTTTCTAAAACATGTCTGAAAACTGAAAATGGGAAGGAATATTTTTTCCCTGTCTCACTTTTTGTTTCTTCAATAGCACTGTTGAAGATGTGACTTATTTCTAGAATGGTATCATGTAGTTATAACATTACCTTTGGATCCTCATCATCTCTAAGGAATAATTATTGTGATTTTGTCCTTGAGTATAACATCAAAGCTCCTTTCCAGTATGTGACTCAAATGTGAATAAGATATAACTGATGTTGAAAAGTGGAATTTTCTTAACCTCACATTATACTATGAGAAAACCTGGAAACAAGAAAACTTTACTATAATACCTTTCATAATAGACTTCAGTTTCAAGTTAACACTGACATTTCTAATATTACATGCTAGGAAAGGAAATACAAACATATATTAAGGCATACAGGAGAAGAGTACTTTTTGGAACATGGACTTTTCTGGTGCTTTCTTTTCCATTTCTGCCTAGTGAACTGTAAATTGTTTAATAAAATAACATTTTTTTTAGGATAGCAAGGGAGCCAGAAGTATATTAAATTCACACAGAGACTGCTGGGACTCCATCAACTTCTAGTCAGAATAAATGATGAAAAAAGACCTAGTGGTTTGGTAGGAAACTTTATTGTTCTACATTGGTATCCCTTAACAGTTAAATTTTAATCCCAGCATGCAACTGGTAGATGTGACAATACTATCAAGAAATGTACATTTGTAGTGTGAATAGGTACACCCAAAGTAGAATCATTCTTTCTAGCCTGAGTGAGAGTAATACGTAGTGACAGAAATTTCATTCTGGCAGACGAGACCTTACTGCAGTAGTTTAAGAGACCCCTGACTCTGTATCCTGACTTTAGCTTGATTTTTCTTCTCCCTACCAGTTAGCTGAACAGAATATGCTATATTGCAGATGTTTCAGTCTAGTATCAACTTAAACTACTCATGAAGGCGGGTTTGCACTAGGGCATCTGAGCTATAACCTATCATGTCTTCATTACTCTCATTTCCTGCATCAGGTAGGTGAGAATTAGTGTGGATATGCCTACTCGTATTTTCATTTGTTCCATAGGTCTCCCCTGCATATTGACCTCAGGAGAAAAACACTGATAATGGAAGACTGTGGAAACAGAAGGGATCCATAGATTTATCTCCTGTTTTTACGTGCAGCCAATTTCTGAAGCACTGGTGAAATATTTAGAAGTATTTTAAACTTTGTCATTTCAAAAAATCTTCTCCTCAAACTTCTCATTTGAGACAGTTAGCTGTTCACTGGAGGAAAAATGTCCATGGCAACACTCCACAAATTTTATGGTGCAACAAAACTCATGCAGATATGTAAAAGGATTTTGTAGACGTGTATTGTCTTTAATAACTAAAAGGTTCAGTTTTGATTCACTCTATCCCCTAAAATAAGATTTTGATTTTCTATTGCCCTCTGTCAACTACAACCACATGGAGGTGGCAGGTGAGGATGGCAATTCAGAAGGATTCACCTCTCAGGGAGGAAACAGCCTCCTTTGGTGGGAGAGTGCTAGAACAGATAGGGCACTTAGAGAGACCATTTCACTGTGATGGCTTCTGCTTTCACTGGTGATATCAGTGTGAGCAGGTTGTAGCTAGAAGATGGCATGCTCATAAGCACTGTAGGGGGAGGTTTGAAACCAGGTGTAGAGGTTTGTATCTGTTTCCAGACCAACAAATAGAATGCTAATTACTAGAACAATCATTTGGGTAATAATTAAAATAACCTTACTATTTTGTGAACTCACACTGGTTTGCTCACTTGAACTTATCTTGGTGTCTCTAATATCTATTTTAAAATTGTGTACAGGTTGCTATGTAGCTATACCAATATGTTCCTTAGGCTGATAACAACTTAGGGAAAAACATCAAAGGACAATAACGGGACTATGTTAAAGGCTTTCCTCTCAAAATGATTGCTCTATTAACAGATGACTTAAATTCACATTTCTAAACATAAAATAGAAGTAATTCAGTTCACAAATAACTTCACAAACAGCTGAATTCCAAATATAACCAGAGAACTGCTGAATATTTCAGAAATAATGATATATTTCTTTAAGAAAAAGCACTATTGTCACAAACAATTCTTATGACATACAGATCAGCCAAACACAGCTGTACACATGAGCTTGTGTAAACAAAACACTGCTGCTGGGTGTATAGCGGCTAGAAAAATATAACGGTGATGAACTGTCCTTTTCTGAGAGGAATGGAGAAGAAACTCCCAACACATTTCCATAAGAGAACAGATTTCTTACTAACATTGGGACAATTCCTGTCCTATATATTCTGTGACACAAAGCTCCGTCTTATCATTTTAGGGAGGGACCCGTCTCTTAAAAGGTTAATTTTCTCTAGAACTCTCTAAAATATTGCCTAGGCTTGGCACACAATCAGCTCTTCTTGTCATAAGATCTTTAAGTCTCTAGGTGGGGTTAAACAGCTATAACTACATTCTTGGGGCAACCACCACCAAGAGGCAGCAGGTATTCCATGCAGATCTATATGGATAGAAGATACCATAGGCAGCTGCCTTTCAGTTCTCCATATGCTAATTTCCTATTCTTATTCATTTAAATGAATGAAGATACTGCTGAGGAATGGGGAGATGGTAAAAAAATGTTGTAGTAAATAGATTGCTTTAGAGGAAAAAGATGAAATCAGTTTAGTCACTAAATTAACCATAATATCGCAGCAAATAGAGATTCATTTGTGGCAATACTAATGAGGAGGGCAGAAACATCTGAAGGAATTAGCTAGAAAATTTACATCAAAATCCAATGAAAGTCTTTACTGTCAAATACTGGAACTTGGTAACTTTAGGTCTTAAAAATATTGTTCATACAAGGATGTCTTTAGTATAGCCAGTAAAAGAAATATGTTCTGTCACTGACTGGCCCCGATGCTAAGCTTGGTTTTCTTACATGGAAATTAAGGTGTATTAATCCATGATTTCTGCACCTCAAACAAATATGTTGTTTACTGGCTTGTCTTAGACAACTCAGAGTAATCAAGGTAAGAGATCCAAGTGTGAATCTAGAAACAAAGCCTTCAAAGTTTTGAATGAAGGCCCAAATTAGCTCAAGAAGTGAGGCTGTTGCAGCTCCATCTCGCCAGGTCCACCAGCTGCAAGGCTGGGATTAAAATTTAACTGTTAAAGGGTACCCATCCCACTTATTCCTAGTAGAATTGTTGGGATCAAAAATTCTGGGAAGTGTTGCATATTTGCAATGAAATTGTGCAAAGACTTTGGGTTTTACAGTTTCAAGAGACAGTACTAATAGTGGAAAATCACCCATACAGCCACTGCTCTTGATGGATTTTATCAAAGAAAGAGGAAGCTATTAATGGAAAGAAGCACATAAAAACTGCAGACAGATAATTAATACCGGTTGTGGACTTTAAATGCTTGCTTACTTTATCTGTATACCTGAAGCCAAAATCCTGATTTAAAGAACATTTAGATTTCAGTCAAAACGTCTTTGACCTGTCTCTAGTAATTGTAACATTTGAAAACTTCTGCACACACTGAATATTCTGGGTATCTCTCAGAGAGAGAAATAAGCGACCCATGAGTGCCTTCTGTGTTGTAGCTACTACTGCAGTTTAAGGCATCCAAAAACATTTGAGATATTAATATGTTTTTGTACTGAATAGTCCCTGTTTGCTTTGATTTACTACTGATATTTTATAGTAAGAAACATTTCCACTTCATCCAAGATGGACCTTAATCAGCCTTGTTTCTGCCATACTAAAGTCTCAGCTAGGCAAGGAGAAAGTACTGAGTTGTAATTGTTGTGAATAGGAGGTGAAATGTGTCAGTAACATGTCAACATTATGTTAGTTCATTGCAACATAAACCGCTACAGAGAAGACTACCATACATCACATAAACAACCATGCCCTACAAACCTTAATCAAGCAAAAATTACTGCTGAAGATGAATGAGCTGGTTCATGATTAAATGTACTCTACTGACTCACATTCTTTAGTTTTAAAAAGCTTAATTCCCTGTTAAAAATTCATTAACTGACATTCAAGTACACCATAATTTTCTTTCATCCTGGATAAATAAGCTATAGAAGAGGAGCAGATTTAGTGGAAAGGGAAAAAATTTTGTATGCTATTTTAGTCATTCAGATTTCTGCCATTAAAACTTGGTTTCAATTTTTATTTTACTAGCATTTGTCCAGGTCACAAAAAATGAGCAACAATTGCATTCAGCTGTGAAAATAAATATGTGCATTTGTCAACACAGTTTTGCTTTTCATCAGTACAAGACTGCTCTTTTAGAAAGCACACAGACTTCTGCTGCAATAAAATTTCTATCTTCCCAGAGGAAAATATGTGCACGGTTGAAGAGAAATATAGCTTTAGAGCATGATATAATCAAGTAAAAGGGAGATAAGTCAGTGAAGTCTACTAAATGTTAATAACAGCTATTTCCCCCTCACCTCCCCAGTGATAAAGGTGATCCTGCTGATGAAAAAATGTGGAATACATTCCAGGGATTTGCTGAAACAAATGCAAGTTTGGGAGAGAGATGTGGGAGAAGAAAATGAACTGGAAAAACAGAGAGAAATCGGGGGTGGGGGAGGGAGGGAAGGGGAAATTACCTTTAATTTGGTTTTCCACACAAAGAACTTGTGTAAATTCTCAAGAGATGTAAGGTATCATCACTTTGAGTCTTCTGATGGCAGTGTATCAGGTTGAAAAGGCTGTAGAGAGAGAGGTCTCTTCTTCCCTATGTGGTAGTTATGCCCACCCAACAAAATACTGATTGAGAAAATGATTACAGCAGTTACAACTGTAAGACAGCAGAATGTCTTTATATCTGCTGCTTTCCCTCATGAAGAAGTTCACTTTGTATAGAATGAAAAAGTCTTGTTATTAGCTACATGTTTATGCACTGCTCTGATGTTGAAGGAGCTCTGTGACGGTGCATGCGCCTCCAATGATTCTTGCTTGTAGCTCAAACTCTGTGCATTAATGTCCAGACATTTGAGATACACTTTTGAATGCCCTTCCTTTTGAACAGGAAAGTGAAAAATCCTCCTTGTAACCTTCTCCCATGTGCTACTTCCTCACTTGGCTCTGTCTTGAGGTCCCTGTTCTTGAGTGTAGTTCAAGACACTCTTATTACGTTAGTAAGTCTATTCACAGGGTTGATCCCCTTGTTATCAGGTGGATACCGTCTTCTCCTAGTAGACCTTCATCTTCACTGAATGAAGTGCTGTGATCAAAGGAACTAAAGCTTTCTGAAGATATCAGACAGTTCACCCCTGCAATAGTACAGGCTGGGGGACAGCTATCAAGGAACCACATTTCCAGAAAGGTCGTCCTAGTGGACAAGTTGAACCTGAGTTAGCAGTGCACCCTTACAACAAAGGCCAATCACATCCTGGGTTGTATTAGTAAGAATGTAACCAGCAGGTCAGGTAAGTGATCCTTCCCCTTTACTCAGAATTTGTGAGATCACATCTGAAGTGCTGTGTCTAGTTTTGGGATCCCCATTAAAAGAGAGATATGGACATACTGGCTAAGTCCATGTGGTGGTTTAACCTGGCAGGCAGCCAAACACCACACAGCTGCTCGCTCACTCCCCTCCCACCCCGGTATGGGATGGAGGAGAGAATTGGGGGGAGAGGGGGGGCGAAGTAAAATTCGTGCATTGAGATAAAGACAGTTTAATAGAACAGAAAAAGAAGGGGAAATCATAATGATAATGGTAAAATATACAAAATGAGTGATGTACAATGCAATTGCTCACCACCCGCCAACTGCTGCTGCCCAGCCCATCCCCAAAACAGCGATCCCTACTTCCTGGACCATGCCTCCTATTTATATACTGAGCATGATGTCATATGGTATGGAATACCCCGTTGGCCAGTTGGGTTAGCTGTCCTGGCTGTGCCCCCTCCCAGTTTCTTGTGCACCTGGCAGAGCATGAGAAGCTGAGAAGTCCTTGATTAGTGTAAAAACTACTTAGCAACAACTAGAACATCAGTGTGTTATCAACATTCTTCTCATACTAAATCCCAAACACAGCACAAGGAAGAAATTTAACTCTATCCCAGCCAAAACCAGGAGAGCCACAGAGATGGTGAAGCATCTGGAGCATATGACATACCAAGAAAGTTGAGAGAAGTGGGCCTGTTCAGGCTTAAGAAGGAAAAACTAGAGAGAGACCTTATTCAAGTACTCAGCCACAGGACAGAGAGAAGATAGAGTTAGGCTCTACTCAGAAGTGTACAGTGGTAAGACGAGAGTCAACAGACACAAGCCAGATCATGAAAAATTCAGGTTAAATATAAGGATTTTTTTTTTTAAAACCATGAGAGTGGTCAATTACAGGAACAGGTTGCTCAGCGAGGTTGTGGAATCTCCATCTTTGGAGGTTGTCAAGACTTGACTAGACAAGTCTCTGAGCAACCTGATCAAATTAGGCCTGCTTTAAACTGAGCGTTGGATTAATTGACCTTTGGAGGTCCCTTCCAATCTGCATTATTACATGATTCTGGATTCTGCTGTACCAAATGTGTTTTCTCTTACCCAAGCCCTTCCTCTTGATCAGAACGATTGAGAAGGATACCACCTGAGGCCACACTTCCCTCTCCCTCATCCTTGACCTGCTCCCGTCTTCTCTGGCTGTGTGACCGGTGCCCAGATGGATGAGCAGCAAGAGGCCATAGGTTGAAATGACTGGAACTTTTCGAACAGAAGACTAGGAAACAGTAAAAATTGAAGGAAACATAGAGACAGCTTGCTCATACAATGAATATTTGTATTCATGCTTAGCTTTGGCAGACTCCACAGTATTTATGAAGGTATCTGTTCATATGCCAGTTGCTGCCTCTTTGTGAACCACAGCAGGACACACTTGCTGCTTTTACTTACAAAAATATCTTCAGCTCTGGGATAGAACTGTCTTGTGGTTTGAGTCAGGGGTACGACTGAGAAGCAAGATATCAAAGGAGGATATGGAATTCAGGAACACCAGATATCATATACTATTTTCACCAAATGTTTACTAAGGTATGGAGTCAAGGATCTGAATTTATCTGCTTCAACCTTGATAAAGATGGCTCATGGCTATGTAAATTAAACAGCACGCAGCCTAACAGAGCTACACAGATCATAGTGCATTACCTGGCACAGAGCCAAACAGAGCGGCACTGCTGTGTGTACTACCAGAACAGCAGCAATTATGTCTTTTTTACCTAATAACTAAGGCACTCTCACCAGGATTTAGGCCTGTCTCACCCAGCCCCACAGTGACTTTCTAACCACTTGTCTACAGTGCTTTCTGAGATCGCCTTCTTACCGCCTCTGATGACAAATCATTCCCTGTTCCTAAAATCTACATGTCCCAGCTCTTGTTCTTTTTGCAAAATGAATGTTCTTAACCATTACAACTTCCTGTACATTCTTCTACTACTTTTTTGTTAGTTTCCTTTTTCATTTACCAGCTGCTTTAGCAGTACTTTGTAATGTTATTGCTTTTAATCTTCTCCTTTACGGACATTTTAATTCATATTTTGAACGTATGAGAATTTATGTGAATATGAGTGAAAGTTTTCCAATCTCCTCCTTCGACTAATAGCAAAACTGTAACTATACATGATTTACAATTTGGATGCAATTTAGAGAATAGAATCATAGAATGGTTTGGGTTGGAAGAGATCTTTAAAGATTATCTAGTCCAACCCCCCTGCCATGAACAGGAACATCTTTCACTAGATCAGGTTGCTTAAAGCCCCATCCACCTGACCTTGAACACTCCTAATGATGAGGCATTCCCTGGGCAACCTGTTCCAGTGTCTCACCACCCTTATCGTAAATAATTTCTTCCTCACGTCCAATATAAATCTACCCTCTTTCAGTTTAAAACCGTTGCCCCTGTCACTACAGGGCCTGGTAAAAACTCTCTGTCTGTCTCTCTCCATCTCTAGCCACCTTTCTTACAAGCCCCCTTTATATACTGAAAGGCTGTGTACGTATTATTTACTGGTACTTTATTTCAGCAAGCAATGTTTTGTACAGAAGTGAAATAATTTGTAAGTATTTGTAATGAAATTAATTCATAATAAAATGAGTGTGAAATTAAAATGAATTTGAATAAAAATCACAACATTGTCACTGTAGTTCTTCTACTAGTGTGATTGCATTATGAAATCCATGTTAATTGAATGCTCATGAAAGATCATGAAATGATAAACTCTGACACTGAACCTTTGTATTTCTTCCCAGAATGGGTAAATTAGGTTGCCAGGAATCAATGCACATTTTCACTGTTCCACTGCAGACTTAGACAAGCCATTCGAGGCAAGAAAGTGAAGTTAAGTAACATCCCATTTATATATATATTGAGCCTTTTGCCCATGTACTAAACTGTGAAGAGTAGTCACTAAAAAGCAGATACAGAACTGTAGCAATGTTCTCTCATTCTTGATCTTAACTGAGTTTAATACGGCAGCTGGGAAAAAAATCAGAATCTCATTGTCCTGGTTTCGGCTGGGATAATTTTCTTCCTAGTACCTGGCATAGTGCTGTGTTTTGGATTTAGTATGAGAAGGATGTTGATAACACACTGATGTTCTAGTTGTTGCTAAGCAGTGCTTACGCTAGTCAAGGACTTTTCAGCTTCCCATGCTCTGCCAGGTGCACGAGAAGCTGGGAGGGGGCACAGCCAGGACAGCTGACCCAACTGGCCAAGTGGGGTATTCCGTACCTTATGACGTGCTCAGTGTATAAACTAGGAGGTGTGGTCCAGCAAGTAGGGATCGCTGTTTTGGGGATGGGCTGGGCAGTGGTCGGCGGGTGGTGAGCAATTGCATTGTACATCACTCATTTTGTATATTCTACCATTATTATTATTATTGTTGTTAGTGTTGTTGTTGTTGTTGTTATTTCCCCTTCCTTTTCTGTTCTATTAAACTGTCTTTATCTCAGTCCATGAATTTTACTTTTTTTCTTTTTGATTCTCTCCCCCATCCCACTATGGGGGGACGGGGGGCCAGTGAGCAAGTGGCTGTGTGGTGTTTGGCTGCCTGCTGGGTTAAACCACAACACTCCTTTTTCATTTGAACAATCAGATTTTTCAGTCAAAGGCTGTTTTCATCATTCTGCAATGACTGAGATTGTGTCAGTCAGAAAATGCAAGAAAAGGGAATGAAACACTTTGCTTGGCTAAAAAGCTCTTTCTGAATGTCACACTCCAAAATACACCTGGTGTTAGAAATGTTTTTGCCTTGATGATTGCAAAGGTTTTTAATCCTAATCGCAAATGGTCTGACAAAATAAACATGGTCTGGATATATTTTAATGATCTAAATTAAAGTCACAGTTATTCATTAATTTAATAGTCTGTTAAATGGTCACATTTAAAAGAAAGAACAATCCATATTAAAACCTATCATCAAATTGATATTAAAACTAAGAAATCAAAACACAGAATTCAAACTTTTGGTTGGCTCCATTTCTTTGTATTGTCATGCTTTAAAACATTTGTTTTAAAACCCAAAAATAGGATTTAAAAATTTCATTAACCAAGTCCTTAGGATACTAGCTTGGGAGAATCAATGGGATAACATAAGTATGATTATGAATTATCAGATAACACAGCATCAAAACAGCAAAACAGAACATTTCAGTGCAGTATAGTATGCATTCAACAGCAATATCAGTTATGAAGCCTTCAGATTAAGTTTGCCTGTGGTGGAATCAGAAAACAAACAAGTTATTGGACTTCCAGTTGTGTTTAACTTGCCTCCTGAGCACATCACTTAGGGACCACATTTTTTGCTGTGGTTTGAAATTTGGGAATACTTTACTTTTTCCTTCCCCCAAAACCAACAACTAATTTTCCTGTGAATCAGCGTAGCGATCACAATGCTGCATACAGACTCCACTGACCCCTATGAAGGTACCTTGTCAGACACAGAAGGAAGAATACTCATCCCAAATAACAAAGAGAGAGAAGAAAAGTTCATCTTACTACAGCTGCTTCTTTGTAAATCAGCTTCAAGAAATAAGAGGAACTCTGATGTCTTCTAGACATACCCATTATAAACTCTAATGCAAGATCCCTAATAGGAAAAGATGATGAGGGACATATAGGAGAGACCTCATCAGTGCTGGAGCTGGAGAAGCCTGACCAGCAACCGTTACTTGTCATACCCAGTTAATAAAATTTCTCTGTGTATGAGTTAAACAGATTACCCAGTGTTTCATTTCTTAATGTGTGTAGTAGTGGTGTGTTGGTAGACATGTCTATGACACAGCTCCTGTTAGAAGACACTATGGTCCTGGGAAAATGGGAAGCTTTGGGGGTATAAATCACCTGTTTGAAGTAGCTAAAGGGAAAATCCCCTCTCCAAACAAAAGCCAAGTGGCAGTGTGGCTTGCAAGCTGAGATGCTTAAAGCTTACATAAGGCAGCAAGAAAGTACTTTAAAAAAAAAACACAGTGACTGTGGCAGAGGCGGAGGCAGCCTTGGTGGATGTGCAACAGTTTTCCAAACACAAGGATGGTGTTAAGAGCATCTTCATGGTGACAGTTATACTATGCAGGCCACTGCATAACAGCCAGGGCTACTTTAGAACCATTTTTACCAAGGGCACACCACCTTAGAAGTTACAGTGACTGGGAAAAGATGTTTTAAGCCAGTCTTCAAAAAAGCTTTTAAATCTGTATAACATTCACCGCTTTGTTACTATTAATTAAGTAAGGCCTCCATCACAGAGCACTTTAACAGGGTACTCAAAACGAAGATGTGGAGATATTTTATAGCGCACAACACTTTTTGCTACATTGATATATTATCAGGGTTTATAAGGAGCTATAACCATAGCTGCCACAGAACTATCACAACCACAGAGCCTGTGGAAGTGAAATCTTTAAACTTTGTGGGAGTTTAAATTTAAAAATTTAAATGAAATTTAAATTAAAGAATCTGCAACTTTCATCAAAAAGGGAGACCGTGTGAGGGTGTCTGAAAGAAAAAAGAGATTTGAGAAGGGTTATAAGCATTGAATGAAGTTTTCAAAGTAGCTAAAATTGTGACAAGGGATACCCATGCACCACTCAATAGATCACAGTCACAAAGCAATCAAAGGGACATTTTATGCAGAAGAACTTCAAAAAGTGAATCCAAATAAGGGCAGACTCTACAAAATTGAGAAGGTCATCACTGCAAAAGGGAAAGGAAGGAAAAAGCAGCTGCTGGTGATGTGACGTGGCTCACCCCAGATATTTAACAGTTGCACAGAAGCCTCCCAAGACCAGGACATCTACTGATTGAGTTGGAGCAAGGAGAAAAGCAGGATGGCAGACAGTGGTTTATACCTCTCGATACCCAGCAATGCCAGCACCAGAATTTTCCCACAGACCACAGTCTCAGACTTCACCATATAGCTGGTGAGGTCCCTGGAGCTCATGCGAGTAGGAGATGAGGCTAGCAGAAGGACAACACCCGCACAGCTGGAGTAACATCAGTGAAAATGCCACCTTTGAAATATCACTGCTGGGCAGTAGACATGGCACTATACCTCGCAGAAAGGTGGTCTGTTTTGATGGAATGTGTGAACCATCTTATTAACCCTCACAACAAAGCTTCAGCCATCAAGTCCCCAGCCATAGGCCTGGTCTGCAATCCTGTCATAGGGAAAACAAAGTGTAAACCAGATGAAAATCCTTACATTTTTTCTGAAACCGGGATTTTAACACATATTTGAGGGGGTTTTGCCAGGGGGTCCTGCAAAAAAAGGTTCACTTTGTGGCAAGCATCACTAGAGGGTTTCGTTTTCTCTACCTCTACACACGTCTTGCAGAGTACCAGCTTGTTGGGGACTTTTTGGTTGCATTATTGAGCTGTGTTCCAACCAACAGTAATAACAATGAGATCGCTTCTGCCATGGGTGGTAAGCTGCACTGTCTGCCAGCATGCTGCCCGTGCATTGACCCAATCAGGGTTGAAATAAAGACTGACCAGAACAAGCACATCTTATTTTGCTTTAGAAAGTTGATTGTAAAGTAGCACCTGCATCCCTGGAAGTCTCTGATATTTTAATAAACCCTGCCAACAGGGTAGAAATAAATTGTTACAGGGACCCAGCCTTGTAAATTATACAGTCCAGGCTAGCAAGGGTCTCCCCGGTTTTCCAGGCATTCCTGCTATGTATGCCACAGGCTTAGGTGGTATACTCTGTGGCCTATTGTATATTCCATGTATGTAGGAGGTACATTCCATATACTTCAGCTGTAGAAAGGCCAGACAACTTTTGAAAAGGGGTTTGGAAATTGTTAAGTCACATGTTGAAAGCATCACTCAAGACATTGCAAAAGATGCGTTTGGACACATTTCCAAGGCCATGCTGGCATGCTGGAAACACCAGCAAATCAAGGAGGGCTTGTGGCTTATTTACGTTCAATGAAAAAGCTTTAAAAGAAAGAGAAACTTGCCATGCCTCCTGGCACAGGGACGGCTTGTGTCTGCCCTTTAAAAAGACAAGGACAGGAGGCATCAGACAGCAGTCTGGCTGAGAAGAAGAAAAAGAACAAACCAGGCCAAATGGTACAAAAGAAATTGAAAGACCAGAAAAAAAGAGAGTCTGTTCTACCACTGAAGAAGGAGATATATTTTAAAAGGGATGGCTTACATTTAAGGCTGCTCAGAATAACATAGCAAATCCAAGATGGATTTGTTTGAAGTGTCCCCAGTGCAGACCAGCATTGAGAAAAGCATTTTTGTGGGTACCTCCACTTTCCACTATGGCAGTCTGCACCTCCAGACCTTTTTATAGTCTGGAATGGGGAAGATTAGAGAGATCTGAACAACACTCTGCTGTACTTTTGCTGCAAACCTACAAAACCTGGTGGGTCCAACCTCAGTGCCAGTGAAGCTGTGAGCCTTGCCGGCCACTGTTTTCAGTCAGTTATGTTGGGAGACCGACTTACACACCAGAGCAACAATTGCTAACCTTCCTACACACTAATTGTGTCATTCCCAGTTACAGCAGTGAAGCTGGCCACACATTTCCCCATGGGGCTGTTCTGCAAAGACACGGCTGGGCAGCAGAAAGCAGAAAATGGAAAGCAGTCGAGGCAATGCTCAGCTCTGGTAGCCCAGAGTAGGAGGGCTGAGCGCTTGGGACCACTCCACCACAATCTATTCTCTCAAGACAAGCTTTTGTAGAACTGAGTGGATGTAAAATTTAGGCTGATGCGCAGCAAAGAGAGCATTTGTTTGATGAGGGGCCTACAAGCCAGTTATTACCTAGGGCTTGCTGTTTGTGAAAAGAGTGTAGGTGGCACACAGGGTGCATTTGGGGCACACAGGGTGCATTTGGGACACACTGAGTCTTTACACATGGCCAGCACTAAATACCTGATTGACTGGGTGGGCATGAAAGCATTCAACATAACAGGCAAGCAGCCATGTCAACAACTAGGAAAATTTGTTTCTGGGACAGCTGCCTGAGCTTGTTTTATTGTGTTGATAGATAGCGATGCTTTTAGCAGCAATTGTGTTTAGAACCCATTCAACTTTAAACACTGAGATATAAATTTTGTGGCTTTATATGTGGATGGTGAACAAACCCTAGTGAAATCACTGCACAGTGAAACTGTTTAGGAACGTCTGTTGTGTGAGAGAATACCTGCAGCTCATACGGAAGATTGGCAGCCATATGAAAGATCACATATGCTGTCAACCAACAGGGAAGAATTCACCCCTGTTTGCCTTCAACCTGTCTCCACATCAGCTACATGCTGATCACTATTCGTTGATTAAAACAGAAAACATGAGAGCAGAAATACACTTTGCAGGGGCTTTGACCACCACTGTTAATATGATTGTGGACAGCATATTTGGCAATGTGATAGAAATAAACCAGAGGAGATATGTGCCTTTTGACTAAATGTGAAGACAAGACACCAAACAGCTCTCCTTTTTTTTTTCCAGCAAACCCCTATGCCAGAGAAACATTTCTAGGCATGTCCCCGAGTGACTGATGGCATAGCCCTGTGTCCTGGTTTCGGCTGGGATAGGGTTAAATTTCTTCCTAGTGCTGTGTTTTGGATTTAGTATGAGGAGAATGTTGATAACACACTGATGTTTTCAGTTGTTGCTAAGTGCCCTCCTAGTCCAAGCAGAGCTCCCGTGCCTACTGACTGAGCTAGGTACACAAGGTGGGAGGGAACATAATCAGGACAGCCAGCCCAGCTGGCTAATGACGTCCATACCATGTGACGTCATGCTCAGTATATGAACAGTAGGCGTGATCCAGGAAGTACCGATCGCTACTTGGTTATCGGTCAGTGCGGGTGGTGAGCAATTGCATTGTGCATCACTCATTTTTTATATTCTATCATTATTATTATTATTTTCTCTTTTCTGTTCTATTAAACTGTCTTTATCTCAACCCATGAGTTTTTCTCACTCTTACCCTTCCGATTCTCTTCCCGTCCCACAGGGGGGGCAGGGGGAGTGAGTGAGCGGCTGCGTGGTATTTGGCTGCCTGCCAGGTTAAACCACGACACCCTGAGCACACTAACAGATCAACAGCTCCAGAAGGTATAGGTCACTCGCCAGACAGTGGGACATCATGCTCCTAAGCCTGCCCTGATAGCAAGGCAGGATGTTGGTGTGGGTCCTCCCTATTTAGTGCTGAATGCTGGTAGCATTTTCAATATGTAAATGAACAGCTGCACTGGCAGAAAAAAATCAGTTCTTAGTCTAAAAGCCTCCAGAAGCATTTAAACTGACAACCAAGTACCCATATAGTGTCTAAGTAGCAACTTCAAATGCTTCTAAAAAGAAGTGGGCCTCGCTGGCATACATCTGCCTGGCTAAGGACACAACCTGGAGCTTACCTCAGGGGTTCTTAAATAGCACCATGTATTTTGAGTTGAAGGCAAAGGTGCAGCTCTTTTAATGTATTTCAATGTGTGCCTGTTGTCTCTTGTTCATCGATGGGATAACACCAAGAAGAGGCTGGCCCCATCTTCTTTACACCTTCACATCAGGTATTTATACACACTGATAAGCTATGCCTAAGCCTACTCCTTTCCTGGCTGAACAAGCTCTCTCAGCCTCTTCTCATAAGGACAATCACTAAGATCTTCAGCTAAGTTCTCCACAAATTTGATTTAAAAAATATTTGCAGAGCATTCTTGCTTTTTTTTTGCAGATTTGCAGTTCTGATGCAACAGTTGCCAACAACTGTAACTGAACATGACGCTCTTGGGCATAGCAAAAAGCAAGCAGTTGGCATTCTCCAAGGCTTTTTACAAAGTAGTTTTTCCCACAGTTGCTGTGTCTTGTCAGAATAGCAGAAAAGGGATGTTCCTAACAGTGACCATGTGACCAGTGATCCAAAACTATAGGGAAGGCAGTTAAAATTTTTAGTGAATACCCTCTTCTCGTAGAGCATCTCTGCATCTTCTGAAGGGGCCTTGTTTCTATCACACAGTTCTTGTTCCTGACAACGGAGCACTGCGCTATCATGATCTTCTGGGGTGCATCACTGTCTGAATTTATGCCGTAGTCCAAGATGGGGTCCCTCTGCAAATCAAAATTGATGTTTTCTGTTTGTTTCATTGAGAGTGATGCCTTTAACTTTCATACACACTGCAGGCAGCCATAGGATTTGAGTCCCGATGATGCAGACTCACTAATGTGCTCATCTAGCAGCAGCTCACTTATCAGGTGACCTAAACAGTCACCAAGCTGGGGGTGTCTGGTCCCCTGAACAATTCACGAAAATCTCAGAGTCTGTGTTGTGATAAAGCCAGTGGCGTTGGAGGGCACCTAAGAGGTCATAAAGCTCTAGGCATATGTATGCAGGGGCAAAACAAACTATAAAAGTGTTAGCACTGTGTACCACGGTCACACCTCTTTTGACGTGCTTCCATGAAATGGGGGCCTCATCCTTATTGACAAAACCATGGGAGGACACAGCATAAGTCAGAGAAAAGAGGTAGCCATACAACTCATCTGGTTCTCTCCCACTGGCAGCACTAGTGTTTGCTTTCACCAGCCCAAGGTATGCCGTCAGGGTGTCAGAGCTCTCAGAAATAACTTTGGGATGTCCAAGATGGTTATTGTTTTGTTGATGAACTGATGATGATTAGTAAAATCATAGTAATGTGTCTTCTCATCCTGGGCTGCTCCATCACACAGACAAAAGACATATGTCCCGCTGCCCAGAAGCGCACCTCCGGGAATCAGCAGCATTTGCTCCTGGCTGAGAACAGCGCACACTCCCACCTGGCTTTGTCCCAGCAGCCCGCTCCTGCGCCCGCACAGAGTCAACGTTAACGTCTGCTCTCCTCAGGTGGTCCATCCTTTGTTGTCTTGTGTAACACGAGTGGCCAAAGGTGGTCTCTCCCTGCCACGGGGCTTCAGTCATTTCTGTGGTAGCATCTGACACAGCTGTGGGAAAAGCACCCATTAAATTCAAAAGCTGTCAGCACCCTGTTGTTGACTGTGGAGTCATCCAAGAAGTTAGGCTCCCGCTTTATATCTCCTGCTTTGTAATGCATGACAGATTTGAATATTTTCCTTTTTAGCCATGTACATAGGCCACTGCATAGAGTGGAGTATTTATTTTTTCTCTGATAGCCATCTGGATGGAAGAGTGTCACTCTGTTAGGTTTAAGAAACATAAATCAGTAAGTGGACATGAACTATAGACCAGTGCAGTTTACTGAAAGGTTTATCACTATACAGTGACACAGTGATAAGCTTTCCCCTTTTCATCACCCTCTTTCTCCTCAGAGAATATGTGACAGGCCAGCACCATGTTCTCCTTCTTCTGTGATCTGCAAGTGCCCCTCAAAATTTTTTCATCTTGTTAGCCACAGCAACTCAGCTCTTTTTGCAGGTCGAACATCTCCTCCTGATTAGCTCTATGCCATGCCAAGAATTTGTCAGGGACCTGAGAGGATGAATAGTCCCTAATCACCCTGACCAGCCTCACCTGGGGCCTCACTCATGGCCATGGCCCAGGGGCTCCATTTAAGCTCAGTCCTGGGCCTTTAGTCCTTGCCTGAGCCATGTATTAGGTGTGCCTGTCCCTAGCCCTGTTGCTGGGGTGTTGTTTGGCTTTCCTGGCTTGGACCTGTCTTGTTAACCTTGCCTATGCCTGTTGGTCACAACACAGGCTTGTGCCTGCTCAGGTCAACTGTTCTGTGGATCACTACCTTCTTGACGGAAAATAGTCTTCTGGTTAGGTCCACTACAGTTACCATAAACTGCGTACAAATTAAGAAAGAAAAATAAAAAATGTTAAGGTTAATTACCAACCAAAACCAAGCTCCATTTCTTATGGTATATATGTAGGATGGTTGTTGTATGGAGGTGGAGTTGTTTGGAGACAGCAAGCACAATGCACAGGAGAGAGCACCAATATTTTAGCCACTCTGACCTATGGAGCAAGCGCAGTTCATGATCATTGGAACATTGTATTCACAGGGGATTTCCATTAAAATCAAACCGAGATGTAATTTCATGCTGGCCTGCAGCAGTGTGATGGTCAATGCCCTATAAAAAATAAGCTCAGAGGCAAGTGCAGAAACTGTCATAATTTGCATTAAATGAGTTTGGGATAGTAATTTAGGAAATGACTGTGGGAATATAGAAGCCTATTAACTGATAAGATATAAGTCATACTGGGTGAAAAAAGAGCTAACATGGTGCTCAAGGTTTGCATGAGATTAAGTATATTTTTTCTAGAGACTCTTTGGTAACAATGTAGACACGAGTCACTTGAAGTGAGGAAGACCACAGTAACCTCAATGAACAAATTTCTTCTCAAACTTTATTTTGAAATCTCCCTAAGTACTTTAGCCCGTGACATAACATAGCATAACTATATTATTCTAACTATTCTATTCTACTTTCTATTCTAGCCTATTCCCTGCGCTCAGCATGAGTTGAATAAATATGAGACTGTGATTGCCCTTAAAAGCCAGGGCTTTTTCAGCTCCAAACAAACTTTAAGGACACAGAGCAAAAAGGTTACAAGATTCGATTTGATTTTATTTTTCTGAATCCCTTTCAGAGCCGATGCTCACAAGCATGAACACAATGCGCATGTGTAGCCAGGAGCAGGCTGATGCATTCTTCGGTTTTGAGAAAACTTCCCTTGCAGTCTGGCGAAGGAAAGCCACAGAGCTGCAGAAAGTAGCAGCAGGAACACAGGCCAAGCAGTCCCTGTTTCCTCAAGAGTGAGAACTTGAAGAATGAGGATCGGTACCAACCATACACAAAAGGAGGAGAAGAAGAAGAAGAAGAAGAAAAAGAAGAAGAAGAAGAAGAAGAAGAAGAAGAAGAAGAAGAAGAAGAAGAAGGAGGCGTGTGGTACGGTGGGCTATTTTCCAAAGTAGGACACGTATCGATGACAAGCACACTTTTTGCCTTCCCAAACTTGCTCCGCCGCTGTGCTTCTTGGCCAGTGATGCATGAAAAGCGCTCTCGTGCCTGCCCTGCGCTTGGACTGCATGCAGGGAGACCTGAAAAGTGGCAGCTCCGGATGGTGCAGCAAGCCTGGAGCCCTTCCAAGCACAGGCTGTTTTGCACAAGCAAGAACCCCTGGGGAAACGGAGCCAAGGGAAGAGCTCGCTCTCGCTCCAAACTTGCAACGGGCAAGAGAGCCTGGGAGAGCCAGGGCACGAGTGGCACCCTGGAGGTGCAAGAGCAGCGGGCAAGAAGCGAGCCAAAAGGGCCCCGAGGAAGAGCCCTGGCAAGGGACTGTGCTCAATGCTACAGAGGACAAGCAGCAGCCCCCGGGGGCCATCCTGGGGGCCTGGCCCGGGCAGTCTGGAAAGCTTCCTCCCCCCGGATGCGGGGCACGAGGGCCACCTTCGTGGAGCACGAGCAGCAGGTACCTAGGCAAAACAGCCCAAAGGAGCCCTGGCAAGGGGCTGTGCTCAGTGCTGCAGAGGCAGGCAAAAAACCCCCAGGGACACTTGCTAGCCCACCGTGGGGGAAAAAAAGCCTTCCTCCCCCCAGCTGCAGGGCACAAGAGGCCACCTTCGTGGTGCATGAGCAGCAGGCAGTAACCTAGCCAAAAGGGACCAGAGGAGCCCTGACAAGTGGTCATGCTTGATGCTGCAGAGGAAGGCAAAAAACCCCCGGAGACCAGTGCCAATCTGCCCCGGGGGAAAATTCCTTCCTGACCCCAGCACTGGTGATCGGCTATTCCCTGAGCATGGGAGCAAGACCTGCCTCCTCGTCCCACAGGCTGGTCACGCCTCCCAGGAGATGCCCAAGCCCTATTCTCCCTCAACCTGGAGCCACCTCAGGGGCTTCCGAGAGTGGCAGAAGGCTCCCGGCCTGATCCACCTTGGCGGCACGAATCCTTCCCGCGCCGGGCAGGGCTCCAGTGGCTGCTCCAAAGCACTGGGATCCCTGGCAACATCTCTGCATCCCGTTTCTTACGGCTGCTGCCCCTGGCTCCGCAGGGGATGAGGACGGCGAGCTCTGCAGTGCTCCTCAAGAAGGCATTCCCTTGCTCTTGCCACTGCTCTCCAGCTGAAAAGGCCTGATAGCCTCGGGCACCTCCAGGTGTTGGTGGTTCTTCTCATGTCCAGCAGCCTCATCCAGCGTCCTCTGGTCTTCCTCCCTCAGCCCCCTCCAAGCCATTCCACCGGCTCCTCGAGGATTTCCTCTCGCATGTCTTGGGGCTGTCCTGGGCCACCTCTGGCAGCGGGACACAGGAGGATGCTCCTTTTTATCCTGCCCCGGGGCACTGTGACTTGACGGGTGGGAGCACTGTGACATGGGGGTGACAGGGCCCCCCCATGTGCAGCCCCACCCACTGCAGCCCCGCCTGCCGCCCCTCCGCCCAGCATCCTTCAGAGGAAGGCCTCTGGAGTGCTGGCCCAGAGCAATCCCTGTGCCCAGCAGTCCCAGGGGCCTGTCCCAGCCCTTGGTGGCCATGCATTAGGCACAGCTGCTAGGCATGCCTTTAAGTAAGCTGTATGTTCAGACTATGGAAAGAACAGCATTTATACCATATACATTCCTTAGAACGTGGGGATGCCAGCGGTGAAAGAAAGGGGTTTGATTCCCTCTGCATGACATTTGCAGATACGCAGAGTTCATGCAGTATTTCCTCACCATTCCTTACCAATGCACTAAGGGACATTTGCTACTACCCTGCTTATTGTGAGGTCGACCTCTTGGAAAGGAGTCCCGAGTGGTTTTGTGTTCTTGACCATCTTTTTCCTTGCACTTCAGTAGCTCTTTTCCTCCTTTGGCCTTCATCCTTGATAACTTTCTTGAAAGTGATGGCAGCTCTCTCAGTCTTTTTCTTTCTTCTGCCAGTCGTCTTCTTCTATAGGCCCTCCATGCCCCTAATCAGCTGCTTAGTCTTTGTTTGCCTTCATCCCAGAGGGAATTGATCTTTCTTGCACCTGAGGAATGAGAAATGTCCCTAGTAGTACAGGTGAGTTCTCACCAGGGCTTTGCACAATGCTTGCCTTTCCTATGGAAACAGCTTGCCTGACACACAAGAATGCATTTGCCTGTACCCCATTCATGGCTCATAGTCACTCTGTGATCTACTCATGCCGCCAGGAACGTTGGCCTCCTCCAGTGTTTCCAAACCGGAGCAGAAACTCATGGTGTTCCACCTGACGTTGTGTTACCTGCAGTTCTTCGCACTCACTGTTTACCGATGTAGGGGCTATCATCTCTTCTGTCAAGCTTCAAGTAGTATGGAGTATGGGGGCCATAAAAACATACCATGAGATACAACTTCTTCTGGTTCATGGATGCCATGAAATCCAGACTATGATGTGGGCAATTAATATATCTCTTGGAGAAGGCAGGAAGCCGACTCATCTTGAAAGATGGTTTTCTGCAATCTAAATTCAGAAGACCTGACCATGAACTTCACTGTTTCAGACATTTGATGGCATCAAAGCATGAAGGGTGGAGCCTGAGGGATGTGTTAATGAGGCTTTCACCCATCGGTAGCCTGCTGGAGTCCAGATCCACGCGGTCACAACCAGCAGATCCAGCCCTCCACCGTCCGAGAGCTACGGTCGGACTGTGTGGCTGGGCTCTAAGCATGAAGCTGGTGGTGTCCATCTAGCCACTTTCAAAATGGGTGTCTGCCTCTTAAAGAAAATAACCACAGCTGGCATTAACTGAGCTTCCATTTTGGACTTTTCATTGGAGAAAGTGCCAAATCAGCCCAGACACTGAAAAAGCTACAGGAGATGAAACACTGGTGGGTCAGTGTGATGCAGTTTGTGGCACTGCTGTCTGTGGGGATATGCTTTACTCTCCAGGAGTGTGAATAAAGGTTGCTGAGTTTTTAAATGAATTCTGTAGGCATTTAGTGAAAAGGAAGGTTGTTGCTGATAATGCTGATGTGGGTAAGGAGTTTGCTGGCCAGGTGGCCGTCTGACACTAAAAGGCAACTGCCTCTTTTTAAGAGTCCCTACGCGCCTGGAAGATAACTGCAAAGAAGGACTGAAGATCTTGCTTTCAATATACCCACTTGAAACCACCTGAGAATGTCGGTGTGATGAAATTACTGACGACATCATTCAGATACAAAGGAACTTAATTGTTTGTTTTTTTAATCAATAAATGAAACTATGAAAAACAATCTTCTAGCACACACTTGGCAATTAGTTTGCAAAACTGGTGCAATGAGTGCCGAAAGCTGCCAGGCTATGTCTATTCGGTTAAAGCATCTCAACATTTTGATGCAAGCTCAGTGTGATGAGACAGGCCCTTGCATGTGTCCAGATGTGAATCTTATGCATCAATGGCAGAGGGAGGCTGGAGATTAATTCCCTTGCCAAGAGGGCCCCCTGTCCAGACAGCTTTTAGGAAAAAAGACAGTCTTTAAGCAGCAAGGATTTCAAATTACATGGAATTTAGCAGCTAAACCCTATGTTTTGAGTTACACTTGAAAACGAACCGGTAGCTAGTGCATTTTACAACCATGCTTTCCTCTTTGCAAAGGGTCCTACAAGGCAAATGCATGTGGAAATAGCACGTCCTGCAATAATTCACTATAGCTGTACTAATTGCATTCCCGTACTGTAGGGGATCACAGTACGGGAATGCAATCCTGTAACTTGGGCCCCACCATTTAAAAAGGATGTTAAGGTACTTGAATGTGTCCAGAGGAGTGTAACAAAGCTGGGGAAGGGGCTGGAAGGCATGTCCTCTGAGGAGCGGTTGAGGACTCTGTGTTTGTCTAGTTTAGAGAGAAGGAGGCTGAGGGGCGAGACCTCGCTGCTCTCTACAGCTTCCTGAGGAGGAGAAGTGGAGAGGGCGTGCTGATCTCTGTCTGCTTGACAGTCTTAAACATGTTTGTACAATGAATGACAAACCTCACAAGAATTTCTTGACCCAAACACCTTCCTGACACCCTAATGCTCATTGTGTAAAAGGAGGAAATGAGCCTTGGGATATTAGAGATTGTCATCTGACAATGACAAGAGCCCACCGCCATTTTTCCTCTCACACAAGATGATGACATATATTAAGACGTAGCAGATCCTCAAACAGTGGAATATCACTTAGTGTGCCTTTCCAATTGATGCACCACCCCCACTGGTCATGTAAAACTTTTGTACCACTCAGAGAGTTCTGGGTCTGTCAGGTCTGTCACTGCTCTGAGACTACCGTCGAAACTGATATTACTGTCCCTGTTAGTTAGATTACATAGCATTGCTTCTTGCCGATAGTCTTAGAACTGAGGATAGACTGTGTACAGCATCCTCAACTGCTTTTACAATAGTGGTACTCAAACAAAAAGTGGATCAAAAAAACCCTCTCCCTTTGAATATGCAGACTACTGACCCATTTTAAAAATGTCCCCACATTCTTATTGCTGATTTATTGGGGGGCAATACAAAAAAATCATGCATGCTGACGACTTCAGGACAGAGCTGATCATAGACTCCATGCTAAAGAATTAACGTAAGTGTCGTGGTTTAACCCTAGCCAGCAACTAAACACCACGCAGCCACTCGCTCACCGCCCCCCTCTGGTGGGATGGGGGAGAGAATTGGGAGGGCACAAGTAGGAAAACTCGCGGATTGAGATAAAAACAGTTTAATAATGGAAATAAAACAAAGTAGAACAGTAATAATAACAATGATAACAACAACAATAATACAATATACGCAGCAGGCGATGCACAATGCAACCGCTCACCACCCACCGACCGACGCTCCGCGTGTCCCAAACTGCAAAAGCCCCCCTTTACCGGACCACTAATTATATACTGAGCATGACTGCACCTGGCAGAGCATGGGAGGCCGAAAAGTCCCAGTGCAAGCACCACCCAGCAACAACCAAAACATCAATGGGCCGTCAATGTTCCTCTCATACCAAACCCAAAACACAGCACCCCCCAACTACTGGGAAGAAAGTTAACTCTGTCCCAGCCGGAACCAGGACAGTAAGCAGTCAAGGCTTTGATGTATTCCCCTTGCAATCACTTCATAAACAGTGAAACAATACCTGACCAAAGTTACCTAATCTGTATTCTTCTGAATGTTCCCTAGCCCTAAATTTCTGAACTGCTCATTCCCACTGTTGCACATGTTCCTTACTGACCACAAGCTGCACTTGCTCTTCCCTGCTGCATTTGGTGTGAGCAATAAAGCTGGAGTATATCTGATGGGTCCTCTTGGGGATCAGCCTCATTCTGACTCAGCTGAAGCATGGGCTACAGCTCTCCTGGGGGAAAAATGCCCTGCAAGTAACCACCATAGTGTGACAGGATCAGAGAGGAAAAATCAAATTCAAAAGAAAAATGTGATGGGATGAGAGGATCCGTTAACCACTACCCTCTGGGACCAAACTTCCAACCTGTTGTTTACCCCTCAAGTCATGTATCTATCCAGACAGTATCATACTGACTTGAATACTGTGGGAGACTGTTGAGAGCTTTTCTGAAGTCGAGATAGATGACATTCACCACTCTTTTGTTACTTGGGAGAAGAGACCAACACCCACCTCGCTACAACCTCCTTTCAGGTAGTTGCAGAGGGCAATAAGTACGCCCCTCAGCCTCCTTTTCTCCAGACTAAACAACCCCAGTTCCCTCAGCCGCTCCTCATAAGACTTGTGCTCCAGACCTTTCACCAGTTTCATTGCCCTTCTCTGGACACGCTCCAGCACCTCAATGTCCTTCTTATAGTGAGGGGCCCAAAACTGAACACAGTATTCGAGGTGTGGCCTCACCAGTGCCGAGTACAGGGCCACGATCACCTCCCTACTCCCGCTGGCCACACTATTTCTGATACAGGCCAGGATGCCATTGGCCTTCTTGGCCACACTGCCGGCTCATGTTCAGCCGGCTGTCAACCAGCACCCCCAGGTCCTTTTCCTCCGGGCAGCTTTACAGCCACTCTTGCCCAAGCCTGTAGCGTTGCATGGGGTTGTTGTGATGGAAATGCAGGACCCGGCACTGGGCCTTGTTGAACCTCATATGATTGGCCTTGGCCCATCAACCCAGCCTGTCCACATCCCTCTGTAGACCCTTCCTACCCTCAGGCAGATCCCTCTGTAGACCCTTCCTACCTTCAACACTCCCACCCAACTTGGTGTCGTCTGCAAACTTACTGAGGGAGCACTCAAACCCCTTGTCCAGATCATTGATAAAGATATTAAACAGAACTGGCCGCAATACTGAGCCCTGGGGAACACTGCTCGTGACCGGCCGCCAGCTGGATTTAACTCCATTCACCACAACTCTTTGGGCCTGGCCATCGAGCCAGTTTTTTACCCAGCAGAGACTATGCCCGTCCAAGCCATGAGCAGCCAGTTTCTTCAGGAGAATGCTGTCAGAAACGGTGTCAAAGACTTTATTAAAGTCTAGGTAGACCACATCCACAGCCTTTCCCTTATCCACTAAGCGGGTCACCTTGTCATAGAAGGAGATCAGGTTGGTCAAGCAGGACCTGCCTTTCATAAACCCATGCTGACTGGGCCTGATCGCCTGGTTGTCCTGTACGTGCCATGTGATGGCACTCAAGATGATCTGCTCCATAATCTTCCCCGGCACCAAGGTCAGGCTGACCGGCCTGTAGTTCCCCAAATCCTCCTTCCAGACCTTCTTGTAGATGGGCGTCACATTTGCTAACCGCCAGTCAACTGGGACCTCCCCAGTTAGCCAGGACTGCTGATAAATGATGGGAAGTGGCTTGGTGAGCACTTCCGCCAGCTCGCTCAGTACCCTTGGGTATATCCCATATGGCCCCATAGACTTGTGTCTATGCATAGTGGTGTAGCAGGTTGCTAACCATTTCCCCTTGGATTATGGGGGCTTTGTTCTGCTCCCCATCCCTGTCTTCCAGCTCAGGGGGTTGGATACCCAAAGAACAACTGGTCTTACTATTAAAGACTGAGGCAAAGAAGGCATTAAGTGCCTCAGCCTTGTCCTCATCCTTTGTCACTATGTTTCCCCCTGCATCCAACAAAGGATGGAGATTCTCCTTAGCGCTCCTTTTGTTGCTAATGTATTTATAGAGACATCTTTAATTGTCTTTTACAGCAGCACCAGATTAAGTTCTAGTTGGGCTTTGGTCCTTCTAATTTTCTCCCTGCATAACCTCACATCCTTGTAGTCCTCCTGAGTTGCCTGGCCCTTCTTCCAAAGGTCATAAACTCTCCTTTTTTTCCTGAGTTCCAGCCAAAGTTCTCTGTTCAGCCAGACCAGTCATCTTCCCCACCGGCTTGTCTTTCAGCACATGGGGAAGGCCTGCTCCTGCGCCTTTAAGACTTGAAGAATGTCCAGCCTTCCTGGACTCCTTTGTTCTCCAGGACTGCCTCCCAAGGAACTCTGTCAACCAGGCTCCTAAACAGGCCAAAGTCTGCCCTCCGGAAGTTCAAGGTAACAGTTCTGCTGACCCCTCTCCCTACTTCTCCAAGAATCGAAAACTATCATTTTGTGATTGCTATGCCCAAGACGGCCTCCAACCATCACATCACCCACAAGTCCTTCTCTGTTCACAAACAACAGGTCCAGCAGGGCGCCTTCCCTAGTTGGGGAGTGGCTCACTCACCATCTGTGTCAGGAAGTTGTCTTCTACACACTCCAGGAACCTCCAAGACTGTTTCCTCTCAGCTGTATTTTATTTCCAGCAGATGTCTGGTAAGTTGAAGTCCCCCATGAGAACAAGGGCTAGTGATCATGAGACTTCTCCCAGCTGCTTATAGAATATTTCATCTGCCTCTTCGTCTGGGTTGGGTGGTCTATAACAGACTCCCACCATGATATCTGCCTTGTTGGCCTTCCCTCTTACTCATAAACACTCAACCCTTTCGTCACCATCATCAAGCTCTAGACAGTCAAAACACTCCCTAACATAC
The DNA here is from genome assembly GCF_964195595.1 of Calonectris borealis. Lineage (NCBI taxonomy): Eukaryota > Metazoa > Chordata > Aves > Procellariiformes > Procellariidae > Calonectris > Calonectris borealis. The sequence continues at coordinate 79,418,853 of NC_134313.1, read as the reverse complement.
AGGGCTACCCCACCGCCTCTCCTTCCTTGCCTGTCCCTTCTGAAGAGTTTATAGCCATCCATTGCAGCACTCCAGTTTTGCAAGTCATCTCACCATGTTTCCATGATAGCAACTATACCATAGTTTTCCCACTGCACCGTGGCTTCCAGCTCCTCCTGTTTGTTGCCCATGCTGCGTGCATTGGTGTAGATACACTTCAATTGGGCTATTGATCCTGCCGTGTCAGTCTGGTTAGGAAGACAAGCGCCTGAGCATCTTTACAGCTGTTGCATTATCATTTCTCAGGAGGCAGCACTCTGGTCTGTAAAGTAGCTGGTTCCTATTCAGCCATAATCGCCGGCAGCTGCTGCTTTGTTTGCTATGGTTGCCATGGGAGACTGTCATTTGAGGAGATGGTAGCTCTCCACCACCCCCAAAGGCATGTGCCGTGTTTCTGCGTAGGTTGCCCAATATCACCAAGCATCTGATGTTAGAAAGGGTCCATGTTTCATCCCAAAAGCAGGTATAGAAACCCTGCTAGTGCTCACTGGAGTGCTATTCTGGCCTGTAATCCACTGATGGCTATGACAGCAACAGCAGCAGATCTCTCCAGCATCATCTTTGTCATCTCCAGCATGACTTTTGTCATCTGGGATACTGTATCTGGAAGGTGTTTCTAAGGAGGGTGACTGCTTAAACTGCAGACCTGGGATGCCTAAGCAGCATATACCAAAGACAGATCCACTTCATTCTGCTATCAAATCATCTGAAGCTCCATGTAGTGCCATATCATGGCATCAGCGGTGGCCCAGGCCTGCTAGCGTGCTAAGTTTTTAGTTTGTCCCAGCACCGGGTGGAAAGTCACTGATAGTCTGTCCTCCAATCTTCATACTGCCCCTGAGCACTGCGATCCAGTCCCCCATTAACTTGCTTACCTTAAACTGGTTCTCTACTATCTGGGAGGAGTCAGGGGCAGTGAGACTCTAGAGGAATGGTAGCTGTCTTTGGCAGCAAAGGCGCTACTGGGGGTGGTCTGCTGGAACGGGGTAACAGACTCCAGTTCCCTGCAGAAAGCCTTTAAGGGGGACACTTTACATCCAAAAGCTCTGCACTCACTGGTGTTCATCCCAAGCTTACACTACTGTCTTGTGCCGCTGTAGGGACTGGACTCCTGGGATAAGGATTCCTCCTCCACAAGGCCAGTCTCACCAGCGGCAACCACAGACTAACGCAGTTGATGGAACTCCATGTCTCCAGGAGGGGAGTAGGGTTGTCCATGTACCCCTTCCCTCTCTCCGTTCCCCAGACAAAATGGCATGAATATCCATTCACTCCAGCTTACGAGTGAATACCCAAATGTATCATTTGCAGACTTGGAAATTTCACTGTGCACTGCCATTTCCAAGTCAGTGATCAAGATGTTGGATAAACCTCGGTCTAGTACTGATCAGCCACTGCTGATAATTCTCTGTCTTGGAAAATGACCATCAACCCTACTCTTTGTTTCCTATTCCTTAACCAGCTTTCAAACTTTAAGAGGAGCTTTCCTCCAAACCTGCAGCAACTTCATTTCCATCTGTATGGGTATCTCATACTCCATTTATGTCCTCTACAGAGACATAAACAAATGATTCTGAAAGCAAACCAGCAGGATAGTGTTAGGTTTTAGGTAACATTCAGAGAGACAGTGAGGATGGAGTGCTGTATCCCTTCTTTATCCACTGGAGCCAGAGCAGTCGCTCCCACTGACAGAGCACCCTGTTTTAGGTGTTCGCCTTGCCAAAAGGCCAACTAACTGGCATGCTGCAGGGTATTCTGGGGTGGCTGGCCATGCACTGCTGCTTCTGGCTCTGTTCCTGCTCTGCAGGGCAAAGAAGGGGGTGAGAAGGTCTTTGTAACCTCATGAACACACTACACATAAGGGGAGGTATCCAGTTCTGTTCCAAACTGCATTTAAATGTAGTGGGTTGCCTCCACTGAGGGACAGAGAACACAGTTCCACTTAACATATGAACTGCTAATTAAATAATCACTTAATGAGGTACGGGGGGAATGACTGCTCTTTCCATCTGTAACCACATTAGGATTGGCACAGTGGAACACCTTTTAGAGAAAATGCTCAAAACACTGCATCCCAGAGCATCACGTGCGGTCATCCTCTTGACATCGTGCCATGAGCTTGCGAGACAGGAACTTGTCCTGGAAAACGGGATGACTTTATGAGGGTCCATCTCTGAAATAAAGAATGATTTGTATTTCGGTTAGGCCAAAGCAGTGCCAGTGAGCAGGGAGAGCGGGGCTGCTCAGTGAGAGGGGACAAGCCAGGAGCTAAAGGTGACTGCAGCCCTGGTGGTGTCCTCACCGACGGGACACAGTCCCACAGGGTCAGGGCACAGTCCCACAGGATCTGCACATGGCGGGCAGGGCAGGGTGCTGGTAACAGTCTCCATCAACAGCCCCGGACAAAGCAAAGCAATCAGTCGGGTTTGGGGGTCCACTTAGGACTGACAGGAGACAGGGCCAGAGGCAGGAGTGGAAATAATGTTACCTACTGGTAACAAGGTCTCTCCCAAGGAGGAACTGGAGACCATTATGCCCACAACATAGCTCACGCAAGGACTAAAGACCCAAGCTTAAGCTTAAATGAGGGCCACTGGCAGAAGGGGAGAGTGGAGTCCCCAGGTGAGGCTGGTGAGGACCATTACTGATGCTCTTGGGGCCTTGAACATCCAAGAAGTCAGATCTTCTTGTAGCAAGGAAAGCTCCATCTCCTCTTCAGTTTTAGGTAACATTTTCAGACAAAACTATTCTACACAAATTTTTGGTTATGTTTAGGTCTCTCAAACATGCATGTTTTGGTGAGTGAGCTATTTAAAATCATCTTCAAAACTACTCAGTTCTGCCCTAAATACAGACAGAACCTTTTGATGATGCTAGAGTTACCACAAAATTACCTTATTTTAATTCAATGAATTTTGACCACAACTCTTTAGAAGCTGAAATCTGTCAGTGAGTGGTTCTACTTCCTTTGTACTTCAAGCTTGTCTCTTTTTAGAAGAAGTTGTATGTACTTGTTTGTGAAATCTTTTCAATGAGGCTCCAAATTGGAGGTTGGAGGTCATTTTTTGCAGCTCAGTCCCAACTGCTTGAAAATTGTAGCATTAATTTTCCATTCTCTAGAGCTGCAAAGATGACAACTAGATCGTGAAAAAACAACTGTTGCGTCTGCCTTAATTTTCCAGGCATACATATCACCCACAAGGAAGCTTGGGGCTAAGTGCAGTAAGGCTAAGTTATTTGTCTTACTTCAGGGACATATAAACAAACCCACTGTGATTTATTACTACTGACAAACTAAAAGAAATAGATAGGGAATATCCATTCATGAAGTACTAACAAGTGCAGGAGCAATGTACCAATGTGTGAATAATAAAAATGATATATCAAGATAGACTGCATGATCTAAAGGTGATTTGTTATTCAGTACAGTTTTAAAAATTCAAATATTTTCCTTCATTTTTTTACAGATACTTTTTCAGAGCAAAATATACTAAAGTCAGCAAAAAAATTAGTCTTTGTCTTGATTATTATCATTTACATTTTGATTGGATTCTGTTCTGTTGAGCAATCCCATTCTCAAAAGCCAAAAAAGGTTTATTTTTTCAAAACAGTTTGCTAGCAAGATGGCATTGAACAAGTTCTCTCCTAGTTCTTCACTGTCAATATACTGTGAGTACTTCCTTCAGTTATTTCACATCTGTTCACATTTTTCATCTCTATTATCCTCTTCTCTTTCTGTAGATGTATGCTTTGAAAAATCCACAAGCCCTGGATGATGCATTCAATCTAGGCTTCTATGAGTTTTTATCATTAATTTAAATTGAAAAATATTTTTTATGGGCTATTTGTTTCTTCATCTCTACTACCTGCCTATATCCAAAATCATCACAATGTGCAATTGTTTTTGGAATACACTCTAACTCTTTGCCAAGTAAATTTGGTGGCTTTTATCCTTTTAAACATCTATTTTTCCTTTTCTAGCACACTCTAGCCGACATGTTCATTAAATAAAGTCTCCTCCTAATCTTTTCCATAAGAAGGTGGTGACAGAGAAGCAAAGGCACCCAAGAATCTGTAGCTATGAACTTAATTCTTGCCCCAAAACGCTGCTTCCAGTCAACCCAGCCACGCGCAGATCCTTTAGATGGCATCAGGGGCCACAAGACGTAAGGCTACATGTAATGTTATGTAGACTTTGACTACAGAAACTGGATGTGTTTTGCCATGCTGGTGCAAAGAGCCATCTGGGCTTGGACATATCACTGATTTGTTGTCTTTGACCCCTTTTATTTCTCCTTCCACCTATATTACCTATATTTCTTCTGCCCTCTAATACCAGACTCCACCCTCCCAAATTCTCTGAGCCTGTCCGTGATGCTTAAGTCTTAGACTGGCTGCACTCTTGTTACAAATTACAAGAGAGAAGATTTCCAGGCGATATAAGTCAGACATCCAGACTAGGAACAAGGAATTGAGAATAAAGCTTGAAAACCAAGACGCTCATGCAAAATCCAGACACCAAGTTACAAAATGCATAATGAATTTTTCATTTATTTTAAACCTTCCTGTACCTGAAGTGATGATTTTTTGCCATGTGAAGCTCTGAATGCTATTAAGGAGACCAGGGACTTGAGACTCAAAGTCCTAAATCTCTGTTGTGGTTTAGCCCAGCAGGCAGCTAAACACCACACAGCTGTTCACTCACTCCCCACCAGTGGGATGGGGGAGAGAACTGAAAAAAAAGGTGAAACTCATGGGTTGAGATGAAGACAATTTAATAGGTCAGAAAAGAAAGGAAAAACAATAATAATGATAAAAGAATATAGAAAACAAGTAATGCACAAGGCAGTTACTCACCACCCACTAACCGATGCCCAGCCAGTTCCTGAGCAGCAGACCCCTGGCCGCTAGTTTATATGCTGAGCATGACGTCCTATGGTATGGGATATCCCTTTGGTCAGTTGGGGTCAGCTGTCCCAGCTGTGTCCCCTCCCAACATCTTGTGCATCCCCAGCCTCCTTGCTGGTGGGGTGGGGTGAGAAGCAGAAAAGGCCTTGGCTCTCTGTAAGCACCGCTCAGCAGTAACGAAAACATCCCTGTGTTATCAACATTATTCTCATCCTAAATCCAAAACACAGCACTGTACCAGCTACTAGAAAGAAAATTAACTCTATCCCAGCCGAAACCAGGACAATCTCCAAATTCACAATTGGTTGGCTGAATTTTCTGGACCATAGTGATTCCTTTAGTCTGCCCAGTTAAAGGAGAAGACAGTTTTCCCTTCTTTCTGGGTGGGGTAAATATCACGCCCACTCGCCTCCTCCCCAGTCATGGGTTACAGTACTAGTGAATCCACTTCTAATGACTATTGCAAACCAGAGCAGATACAATCCTGATCCAAATACAGGTGCTGCACAGCACCTATGCAACTGTACCACATACCATGGGAGCCTACACCATCCAAAGACTAGCAAGAGTTTAAATCCTATCGCAACAGGGACTAAGTATAGTCTCAGTCTAGACCCTGTGTTCATCAAAACAGGAGCAGGGCTCAAGACAATTTCACAACTCTTTTTAGCTTGCAGGTGGGAGCAATGAGAGCATGTGTGCATTTGTGAACATCTTGTACTCAAATAATTGAATCTTTGTATTGCTATAAATTATCGTTCATTGCATTACAGAGCATTTTAGTTGCACCAGTGTGCAACTGTTGTCACTTTAAACTCATTGTATTTTAATGAGATGTTCAGAAAGGGGTACCAGCTGTACTGTGGTGACAGATATCCAGTCAAACTACTGCTTGTAGGTGTACCTGTCAGAGAGAAATTTCGGGCTGTTAGATTGGTTACCCTCAAATTAGTAAAAAATTATGTTCAGTCTGCTCTAACAGAACGACAACCTTGTCTTCGTACAGTCAGCATGGCTCAGTTTCCAGTCTAGCAAACCAAGCTGAAGACCACATGAGCACTCAGTGCTCACCCCAACCTACCCCTCCAGAAGGCAGTGTAGGACCCACGGCGGGGTGGACTGGGCAGCTGTCGGCACAGCACAAAACAGCAAACACCGTGCTGGTTGGGGATGTTACTAGAACAAAATATCCTGTTCCTTCATAACTCCCTGCTTGTAAAATGTTGTCTCCACTAACATCCAGCTGTAGCTGGAGTCTCAAACAGTGAGGAGCTCACTGCAGACACTGTTATTGGTGAGGGAGAGGAGCAGCTCAGGGCTTCCTGAGGACTCCGGATCAACAGGCATCTGATGAGTGAGAGGGGGCTTCTGGTCAGCAAGGGGAGTGGGTTGGGGGTGGGTCAAGCCTTACTTAAATTTAAGTTAAGCTACAGTTCAGGGCTTTTTTTGTTAAAATATGAATTTCGACTTTGAGTGCAAAACCTGCTACTAACCCTTTTGGGCAGCGAGCAGATAAGAGACCTGTCAAGAGCACAGGGCCTTCTGGACTCTCATTCTCCCATCTAGGTCTAGAGGACCTTGACAAAGTTACCCAGGGTTTTCTGTTTTGGGACAAGAGTTTATTCAGTGGCTCCTATGTATCCCAGATTTCCCTTTGGAGGCAAAAGCAGTGGAGTGACAGCCACAATGTAGAAAGCCAAGGTGGCTTAGCAGCAGTGCTACGGTAGCAGGCCAAGGTGGAACTGGTCAGAGTCAAGTTCAGGCAGTTACCTACTGATAGGACTATTCAGGATGCTGTTGTACAGACCTCTAGACTAGCTGAAGGACTTTGGTAGGGCTTCTTTATTTACTATCAAATGGGCAATGGAGAGATGCACGTGCACTATATTTTGGATCCACAGTGAGCAGAGAGGAAGTTCTGAGTGTGTAATGAGGCAAGGCAAGGAGGCCACAATGACTGCCTTAATATTGTCCATTTACTCACTATTGGCTTCCTCAGATGCATTATCTTCTTCCGGTGAAGATGCATTGCCCTCTCAGTGAAGTTCCCTTGGTTTTGCCAAGGGTGTTAGTCATGAGGGAACCTAGATGATGGCATTCAGTTCTCCTGGTTTGCAGCTTTTCTCATTATTTATTTTTAAGGAGGATACCTCCTCAATAATTGAACTCAACCTTTCTTGTTACTTGTGCCAGCTGGAAGGACCACTAGAATTTTACCACTTGTTAGCTCATTATAGTTCATTGCCAGATTTTCTTCTTTTTCCCCCCAGTAAGGAGGAAGATGTGATCACCGGAGTTGTTTCCTGAGGGCATAGTCTTTTATAGGAAATGACTGTAATGTTAAGAATTTGTCATGTTTGATTCTGGCAACATGTGACTTTCCTGTATGCAATAAATCTGGAATTCAGCAGTAGGAAACTTAATCAAACATGCAAAAATGCCTCATACTAATAAGTTCTGGGTGGTTAGAAGAGAATTCCTTCAGGATGCATAATTAGAAATCCCTGGATAAACTGCTAAATCCCAAAGTTTTATATGCTGCCAGCTCTGTAGATTTTCAGTTTGTACAAAGATTTATGTCAGAATGTATACAGGAACAAGAAATTACAGCATAAAATTAGACAAATCTCTTGTTAACTTGGTAATAAATTGTTACATAAATGTAAGCTTAACTCTGGTTAATATTAGTCTCCAACTTGTCATGACAAATGAAATTTTCGGGTCACCTATAGTCATGAAAATTAGTTGTGGGTACATGGATGCCTGGCACGTACGCTGGAGAGTGACTGAAGTAAATTAATGGTTCCTTTTCATGTTTTTCCTAGTCACTTTTCCTCACTGAAGAGTGAAAACAAAAGGTTGTTGTGGTCCTTAATAAGAAGTGGAACATTTTGTTTTAAAATTGAATAATACAGTTTCTCATTTCCCTGCTATTTTAAATGTTTATTACTGCACAGTTTTTCATCTCCATCTGAATTAAAAAGTACTGTCTCTCAGCTGACCATTAAAGTCTTACTTTGCTGCCAGCTTATTATATATAATCTCTTCCATCTATGTCATCTTCATAACTAATAGCATACATTTAGAATCCCTCAGGAAATTTAGGCAGAGCGTGTCAGAGTAGACACTGTTAAACATTGTCCTCAAAATGAACCATAGCTTTTTCATCAGATGTAAGGAATAATTTGTCTCTTGTGGATAAATAATAAAGAAAGATAGGCTAAGTCAATTTCTGAGCATTTTCTGTTTGTGAGCTGAACAGTTGGACCACTTCAACCTAATAAAGTGATAGTTTAATAAAGTCATACCAGCTGTAATAAATGATTCGAGAGAAACACTAAACAGCAAATGGAACAGTAATGGAAACATATTCTAAATTTGAACTCCTCCATTTTGATTTCTCCTGAACTGTGATAAACGAGCAACAAGTTCATTTCTATTTTACATTCACATAAAACTTCGAGTTTAGTCTGGGGGCTGGTTCCAATTCACTACAGGTATTTTTACCAGCTTTGCAGTCTTTTGACAGACAATCCATAGAGAAATAGTTGTAACGATGTTGTAATTTCCTTTCTCATCTTCCTAAATATAACTGCAGATTCTCCATATGTATTGAATTTTAGGAGGGAAAAAAAAAGGTGATTGCTATTTCGATTCCTGTTGGATAACCTTCATGACGGCAAATATGATTTGTGTCTATTTTAGTGTCTATTGCGTGTCTTCAGTCTTGATAGTTACTAAAGCTACCCGCTATCTGGGCTTCCTAAGGTCAGCAATTTAAGAGTCTTCATTTTATAACCATCATTTGTCAAGCTGATCATTCCTAAATAGGCAAACATTTGGTAATAGCTTATCCCAGAAATAAATTGCCAGAACTACTGACGCATGCACAAACCATCGTTAGAACCTCTCTGCTGTATGTGTCGCCTGCCTCCGGGATCCTCTTTGCCTTTTCGTCTGCTGCTACCTGGAGGTCCCGTTTGATACCAGGGCTGTGTCATGCAGGACACTGCACACGCACGGGAAGACAGTGCCTCTGCCTCAAGGTCCACCCCACAGTCTGCTCTGCCCGGGCAGTGCAGGGGATGGTAGGGACTGACTTTCCAACACCCCTTCAGCAGGCCTGTCTCCACCTGTACCTCCTCTCCCCTGCCACGTGGAGCTCGCACCCTTGGCACCATCCTGTGGAAGCAAGCTTGGAGATAGCAACACCGTTACTCAAAGGAAGTAGATATGGGTCCTTGTGGCCGTCTGTCTGAAGCTCTCCCAAGCCTCAGAGGAAAGAGAGATTTGTAATGTCAAATCACCATCAGCCTTGTACAAGGTGCTGGCTGTATGCACTAAAGTAACAGAGTGCACAGCATTATTTCAGATGGACGTCTGCATATATGGAGGTGACAGTGGTGAATCAGAAATCTGGTGCTTTTCTCCCTACCCCTTCTGCTCCCCACTTCCCACCCAATTCCAGAAAATTCCCAGTTGTTCTCCAGTAACCACCCAGTCTGTGAACAGCTCACTGGAGGGCCAACAGTAACCTTAGGCAGAGGACCGAGAAAGTTGCTGAACTTACCTTGGGGTGAGATGAACACTGCTCGCTTCCTCATATATATATTATATAGAAACAGGCTGGAAAACCACAGCAGAGTACTGCCACACCACCCACTCTCTCCTGCAGTCCGGTTGCTACAGGTAATCACTGCGGCACTGCTCTCCTCCCCCAAGCCGGAGAGCACTCGCACCAGCATTTTATAGGCCAGCCTGCCCAGAGTTCTCCTCCAAGAAGGCTGGACACGGTCTGTAAAAGAGCAATACAAAATAGGAAATAAGTAGTTATGCCTAAGTGTGCCAGGAGTAGCTGTCATCCTAGGGCAATGGTTTCTGACTCGAGGTTACAGAAGTTACAGCCTGACAAAAGGGCAGCAGACTGGTTTAGAAATCTGCTGCAAACTGTAAAGTAGTCACAGATTGTTGTGCAGGCTACGGTTGCAGTAGTTAAGACTGAGATAGATCTCTCATGATTTAGAGACAAAATAATGCGTGTTCAAGCACCTCCTTTTTGCAGTACTGCAGACCCTCCAATTAGGAGCTGAAATAACAAGAAACTGTTAGAAAAACTGCAGTATCAGCTAGAGGAGTGAGCAGAGCAAGAAGAAGGTGTGGCTAGAAGAGCAAGCAATGAAGGAAAACAGCAGCAAAAATGGAGAGCAGAAGCTGCTCACAGCACAAGCTCTACAGCAGATCTTCAAGACTTGACCATAAATCTGTAAATATAATTGTTGCAAAAACCACCACCTTCTTTTTGTTTCTTTTGAACTGGTTTCCTGCCACCTGTAGTAGTTTAGGCCTCTAGGTTTTGTGTTGTAGAACAGTGAACAGATTTGTAGACCCCTATTATATCCCCCTGTCCTTGTTAGGCTATAAAGTTACATGGTATTTATGCAATGGAACAATGGCAATTTCTTTTTCCTAAAAATCCACATTTGGTCTGCTATTTGGACCATTGCTGGGTGCTGAGCCAATATCTTCATGGAATCATTTAGCATAACCCCACCATCTTGCCCCAGTTGTACAGATCAGCTCTGAGACCACCATTTTACAGTTGAGGCTACCCATATCTTCCCCCGAAGAGCATCAACTTTACGCTTCCCTCTGTTGAATTTCATCTGGGTAAGTTTATTACAAGACTGAGTGACTTGGAAACGTCCTTCAACTCTTCATAGTCTGCTCTAAACCTTATTGCTATGAATATCTTTGTATTATCAGCAATTTTCTTAACCCATTGCTCATCTCCTTTTCTGGTCCTTGTAGATACATTGGTGATCTCTCTTTAGCCAGACTAACCATTTACTCTCTATTACTTACCTTTTAACCAATTATATATTGATGCATGGGCCTTCTGTCCTACGTCATAGCTAGTTAGTTTCCTTGAAAGGTTTGGTGAGGGACTTCATCAAAAGATACGGATCTGTTCTACTTATTTGTCTGTACTCTGGAAGCTCTGATGGACCAGGTACCCCAGGACATAAATCAGCCTGCTGACGAGGCTGGCCCACTAGCAGGCCTCGTAATGAAAAGACTACTCAAACACAAGCAACAAACACAGCATTTAAGAAGCACCACCAGCAGCAACAGCTGATGCAACAAACACAGCAATGAACTGCAGGCTGTTGCAAAGTGAGGTAGACAAATGCTGAGGATAACACGTATTGCATGCTAGTGTGGTATGTGAGTAAGTATGTGCAAAATCTGCAGGGCACATACTGAGGCAAGGGTCTCACTAAGCGCTACGCTATATGAACAAGGCCAGTCATTCATAATGGGGAGCACTGAGGATAGATCCAAATCATTTTGACATAGGCAAGCCTCTGGCAAAGGGTCACTATGGTGTGATACAATGACTATAATTATACATATACGTGTGTGTATGAATGTATGCATACGTATATATAAAATGATAACAATATGTAGATAAATCCAATATGCATTTTAAATGTTTCTTTTAATATTCAAGTATTAAATAATATTAAATCATTACTTATTAATTGACTCAGTTATTTATTAATAAGTAATGACTATTAAGTGATTAAACATTTACATATTTCTTTTTAAATTATTCATTTTTAAAAATAACTTTAAAATTTCTCTGTCAGGAACTTCCTTATCCTTTCATATCTAACTTTCACCCCTTACAGGAACTTTCAAGAATCTCAATATCATATGAATCTTACAGGTGCCAATGCAGGAAGAAAATCTACAACCAGACAGCTGCTTCTCAGATATGACTGAATCTAGAAAACCCAAGAGGTTAATTTCTGTTGCTACCCTTCTAAATCCAAGTGCCTCAAAGGTCCTGGATTTTGGAATTCAGGGCAGCCACAGGTACCACTGTGATGGATGTGATGAAAGAACCAGAAAAGAGAAATTTGGTTGTGGGGTATTACCCAGCTCCTCACATATTTTATAATAAAATCAGATCTGTTGAACGAAAAGCAATGCCTTGAAATAAACTGGTTTAACAGTGCAGTTCAAGTCACCTGATTTTTTCTAAATAAGAATTTGGAGGCAAATTTTCCTCCAGCTAGTATTTTGCAAACTACATTTCAGATCTACTTTCCTAGAGTATAGCAATACACTCTACATAATGGCATAAGACTAACAGACGCTGTACAGAAACTTAGCAAGCAAGATTTAAAATATGCGAAGAGGGAAATATCATAGTCATAAACATTGAACCAAGAATCTCTTCAGATGCAGAAATGTAAAATAATGAAAATTTCAGAAATTTGGTCTTTGTTCTCAACATATTATTGCAAGAGATCTTTTGCTAGCAAAATACTTTATGTAAGACTTTTCATTTCTCTTTCTCTCTCTTTTATGAAATGCGGAAGGAGGTTTTGGAAGAACTTTGGTGTCGTTACCAACACTGTGAAGAAGCAGTAGGTAAAGCTTTGCTTTCAACATGATCAGTGCACATCACAGGACATTAAGTCAGGCAGAGCTGTCCTGGTTTTATAAGCAGAGAGCCAGTGTCATGTTAGCTTTTCTTTCTATAGACAGTGCTAGGACACTTTGCTCAGGTACGCCTACATTGCTGGTGTGATATAGTACTAAAAAAACAAGAATAAAATCATAAAATCTGTCAGCAGAGGTATTCCCAGTAGATGGAAATTGCTCTTGTGAACCATCATCTCAGTAGTGGATCCAGGTTTGATGACCTATGCTCAAGAAACATGAATCTTAAAAGGCATGTGGAGAAGGCTTACCTGAGAGATGAAAGGAGTGGGGGGCCTATTTTAAGAGAAACTGTGAGAAAGTATTTGCTGTTTGGTTCCAAGCAATCTAAAAAGGCAAAATTATTCTAGCATGTATACCTATACACATAGTAGCAGATATTTGAGTTAACATCAGGGAAGAAAATGAACTATTATGCATGAGAACAAATGACCCTTAATGATGCATGAATAAATATCCATTTGAAATGAGAAGAGGATATCTAGACCATTGATGCAATCATGTTCTGAAATGGGATTTTGAGAGGAAGAGTAGGATCAAAAACCTCCAACAGTTTAAAAATGGGTCTTAGTAAGTTCATGCTTGCAATACATTTGGACACCCAGAAGCTATTTGCAAGTTCCATTGGACAGTGGCAATCACAGTTCAGGTAGGACCATAAGCATATTGCATGGCTGTTTCCCTATCTGTAAATTACTGTGAAGTTGAAAATGAAATCATTTAAACCCATGAGAATGGCCTTTGTGAAGCAGGAGATGAAAGAGCCGTACTAAAGAAAACTGTCAGAAAACAGTTCTATTTGTACTTAAAAAACTATTTAACTACCTTTATATTCAAAGTTTTATTCTATTTATAGGCATCTGCATCTAAATTCATATTAAAACTGCCTCTTAAACTACTGCTAGCCAGCCTTATCCTTGCTCTTAACTGACAGACTTTTATTCAGGTCCACAATTAGGTGCAGCAGGCAGTTTCAGACCTTCCCAGCAGAGTATCCTGAAGGTTAGGTCTTTAATGAAAATTAATTGACTGACGTGATATTGAAACATTCAAAGCCTATTGAAGAATACCCGTGGGAATAGTTCTTCCCGTAGACAAAATGAAGAGTAAATATGCAGTGGCTAAATCTGAAAGGCAATGAAAATGCAAACACTAGATAGCTCACCTGCACTCATCTTAACCTGGTGTATAACAAGGGCAAAAAGAAACAAAAAAGAGGTAACACAGGCAATTTGAACACTATGACACTAAGCACTATGAACCCATGGTCTCAAAGGCAGTAAGGCAAGAAGCTTTCCTCAATATATATAGGTGAGATATTCTTCAGTCTATAGTGAAGAATAGGCTGAACTAAAAGCACTTCAGGGTGTTTATACAGCCTAAGTACAGAAAGTACTGCTACAGCCCAAGAACTGTACCATTTGCTTCTTAAAAAGCTCATGCTGTATATGGCGTTTCCTGGAGCCTGACATCACGGCCGTTAAACGGAACAGGCTAGTTCATTGTGATAGAAATAGTGCAGCGTCCAATATGTGATAATGTTAGAAGCCAACAAGTTACTATACTTCGGAACTCCTGTTTCTTATTCATAATTCACATGGGAGGAAGACCAGATCTCAAGACAATTAACCAAATCCCAACCTACTAACTGATACAAATCTCGAAAATCTAGAATCAAGTTATTAATAGTTTGACCATGTAGCCCTGTAACACAGTTTTGCCATGGTTAGTGACAGGCCATAAGCTTTGTACTAAGTTTAAAAAGCACCAGACCTGAAGCTTCTCAGACCTGTTCTGTCTCAACTTTTCTTGACTTGCCTGCAAGTTTGCTTTACTTTGTTGTTCTAAATTAGTTTACTTGGTTACCACCTGTCTATGGCTAATTTGTTTTATTTGCATTTATCTTTGTATTGTACAACTATAGCTTTATATACATAGCAGTCGTAGTAAATTATTCTATGTAGAACAAGATATTTATGCCTCTAACATAATGATAAAGTATAGAGAAATATATGCCTGGTAAGATAGCAAAACAATAATATATTTATTAACAGTAATACATAAGAGACACCGGATATAGTAAATTTCAATGTAACACAGAGCTGGAGACAAATGAAGAAAGAGCAACAGTGTAAAAGTGTGTTAGGAAACAAACAGAAATGACCCCAAGTGGATCCTAGAAGGATGAAGACAAAATTATCAACATGATCATATTCCTCCTGGCAAAGGACACCAGGTGCTGACAACTCACCATAACACCCACCACCAGCAGCAGAATGAAACCACAGACAGTAGGATCCAGAGGAGCAGGGAAAGGGTGAGCATAACATCAGGAAATGGAATAATTAATGATCTGGATGATGGGGCAGCATGTTCCCTCAGCAAGTTTGCAGATGACCCAAAGCTGGGAGAAGTGGCTGATAGGCCAGAGGGTCGTGCTGCCATCCAGAGGGATATTGACAGGCTGGAGAAACGGGCTGACAGGAACCTCTCATGAAGTTCAACAAGAGGAAATGTGGGATCCATCTAATCCTCCCTCAAGCCGTTCTCTGTCATTGGCTGCATTGAAGAGAAAACCACCTGGGTCTCCACGAACTTGACCATGAACACCAGAGACATGCAGTCACTCTTGACGCACTCGAGGTCTCCCCAGCAGTATCACTGATGCCCACATGGAAAAGCAGCAGAGGGGAAAAGAGCATGAGGGCTGTCCTTGGCAGTCTTTCTACAACGTCCTGGATCCAAGCCCCCAGCAAGCAGCAAACCTCCCTGGAGAGCAAGTCAGGTCACAAATGGGGGCTTCTGGTTCCTGCAGGAGGGAGTCTCCCACTGTTACCACGGGGCTCTTCCTCTCAGTGCTGCCACATGGTTCTGGCTTGGCCCGCTCTGACACCTGGTGTCCAGCCCCTCGCCTGCTACCGGGGCACTGAACCTATTCTGCAGGTGCAGATCTGCAGCTGGAGAAAGAACTGTCCTCCTGCTGCCTGAAGTCACAAGCCTCCTGCCTTCACGATCGTGGGAGCCTCCATTCGCTACCCTGACGATCACGGGGTCTGGCTGTTCCTGCGTGCAGCCCAGAGTCCAGACTCTTGTTCCTGCAGTGACTGGGTCCTGTCTGGATCCAGCCCATCTGCTTCTCATCATCCCTAATGCTGTGCTATGTGCCACCCTCCTCCCACAGCTCCTTAACTTGGTGGCACACCTCCTCTACCAGCACACACCTCCTGTAGGTATGGAGACCATCTCCCTCCGCCCCAGCCTTAGCCAGCAGCACCAGGCACAGACCTGGCGAGTGGCAGCCTCCTCTGGAGCTGCGCCTGAGCAGAGACCTCGGATGTTCCCGGGGTAGTTGCTCCGGCCCGCGCTGAGAAGGGCAGTGCTCTGTGGCATCAAGTTGCTGTCGCATACACCGTCTCATTCCAGGATTAGTGAAAACCACACCCTTGCAAGGAAAATACATATCTACTATGATTTAAATTCTGGGGCAGAGGTATGAGTAATAAAAATTTATCACACATGGTAAACTAATAACTAATAGGCAAATTGGGAAAAAAACCCCAAAACCTCCTTGCTGATATTACCTGAAATAATTACCATAGCCTTTTTTTCTCTCCTTTCTTATTAGCCTTTAAAGCCAACTCTGAACGGTACTGATAATATTTAATTAGCTTCTTGTTTATCAGTTATTGTTCCTTTTAGAAAGAAAGTGTATTTTTCAACCATTCAATACCTTCTTAAATATTCTGGCTATTTAAATATATTATGAGCAGTTAAAGCTGATCTTTCAGTATATTCTCTCAGCTAAGTCAGACTTAAAACATGGATTTTCCACTTGTAATAAGAAAAACCTTTTGTCTAGCCTAAACCTCAAAAATACAATGGGCTGGTTCCCTCCCCAACCTCTTTTCCCTGAAACTCTTTTGATGCCCACATAGTGTCCAAACTAATAATCTTCCTTGTTTGGCTGTTCTTCTCTCAGTCTTATCTAACGTTGCAGCACAGGTTTTTATCAATAGTAGAGTGCCAGTTGTTTTCTGAACCTGTTTTAAGCTCTTGACTTCATATCATGGCTCAAGGGAGAAGAATTCCACCAGTTAATGATGCAAAAGAAATATTTCAATCATATCACAGATGTAACAAGCTGTCTTCAGAAAGAGTCCTGACTTTTAAAAATAAAGGGCCGTCAGCGGTTTTGCATCCAGAATAATCATATCAGGATATAAAAAAGTCACAGTGGTGCATAGAAAGGGGATACAGCAGTCACCAGACCTCAGAATGCTTAAGACAGGTGTAGCAGATTCATATACAAAAAATATAATCTCAAGGAGAAAGCCAAAGTCTGCCTCCTAGGCTTCTTCCACATTTAAATGAAGCAAATTGGCAAGAAATATAGGGAATATTCCTGATTACCTAAGCTGATTCCTTCCTTTCATGATTTGGGAAACATTTTCAAGAATAGCTGTAGAAGAAAAAAGGCTCTGTAAGATGTCAGTCTACAAGACAGTAAACACTCCTACTAAGAGAATGAATTATAAGAGAGTTAAACTTTAAACCAATAGCTATTTTATAAATAGTAGGATCAAGAAACTAAAGACAAATTATATCAATAAATATTATAACTGTTAAATAGGTGAGAACAGAGATGCTTAAGTCCCTTGAAAGCCCTTGCAAGAGAAACTGAAATACCAAAGCGTAAACAGCTTTCTTCAGTTCATCTTGCACAGTGGTTCTGTTTTAACAGGAGGGTTTTCCTCACTTCCCTTGATCTGCCATGGGTGTAGGATGTGGTGTAGGAAAGGCAATTCCCTGTGTATTTCATGCAGCTATCTCATGAGGTCAACAAAATTGGACAGAAAAATAGGATCATAGAATAGCTCAGATTGAAAGGACTTCAGCCTCAGAAGGTCATCTAATACAACCTCCTGCTCAAAGCAGGATCAGCAAAACATTACTCAAGGTTTTACCCATGCTGGTCTTGGAGACTACACAACCTCTCTGGGAACGCTGATCCACCGTTTGACTGTCGTCATGGTTAAAAAGTTTCTCCTTACAACCAGTCAGAACCTCTCATGTTTCAATTTAAACCTGTTGGCTCTTAGCGTCCCACCAGGCACCACTGTGAAGAGCCTGGCTCCACCTTCTTGATAACCTCCTTGTGAGTCCTGGCAGCCCATTAAGGTCCCCCTGAACCCTTCTCTCCTCCATGCTGAGCCAGCCCCATCCCTCAGCCGCTCCTTGCAGAGCACGTGCTGCACAATCCCTGAGGTAACTCGCTTTCTACAGCTTGCCCGAAAATCCGCAGCTAGGTGAAGGGGAAGCACAAGTACGTGAGCATCCTGACATCAAACTGCAGTCATAACTCAGAGGGTCTTCTGTCCATACGGCCATGGTCAGCAGAAAAACTACAGCTCCAGGTTAGTTACAGGCTTCTGCCCAGTGGCGATATAACAGGAGACACGTGAGGCATTGGGGTCGAGGGTAGGAGACAGAAACAATAAAACCAGAACAGACTGAAATTCATTACTTCTGCTGCTCATAAACCAGCCTGCTTCTACTGGGTTTTGTTTTCTTCAGATACAAAATTCAATCAAACTCATTATGTAAGATTTGTATTTGCCATAGCCCTTTGAGCATTTTGCTTCTGCATAGATATTATGATTATATCTATTCATTGTTCTCCTTTTTATAGTTAAAAATGGAACATGAAGCAGAGATCAGCTTGAACAATTTTATTCTGCATTGTTCAACTCAATCCAAATCATCAATATGTGACTTTTTCAGAGTGATAACTGTTTTCCAGTTTTTGAGAATAAAAGTAACTTTTGCAAACTGAAAAGAATTTATGAAGAATGAAAATAGCTTCAATTGTTTCCACTGAATGGATATACAGTAGTTATTCCTAGTAAATTACAATCCTGTGCGTGGACATTTTATTTCCTGGGACTCCCTGAGGTGAGCTATATTTTTTTAAGACTATCCTCTCAAATAGTGAACAACTTAATTAGCAGCAGGATTTACATTCTAAGAATACACAGAATGTACCTGCAGCAACAAAGAAGACAAATTTAATCAAAATGTTCTCTGCTGCCAAATCTTGATATCTGTCACACATGAAAAACTGTAGTTCAGTGGGATGCAAGCCTGATGAACAGGTCAAGACCATATTTTTAGGTAAGTTTCCTAAGAAAATGAAGCTCATGCAATTCCATTTTCTAGCTGTCCCATCTACATGTCTTCTATTAGAAGATTTGATTCTGTTGGTTAACTTCAATCAGGCTTGAAAGGGATGAGTATCAGGAAGATGACTGAGTTACTCTAAGTCACATGAATGTTAGCAGCTTGGTATAGGACACCGAATCACAGCAGAGCAATAGAGGAGGGAAAGCAGCAGAATTCAGCTTCTACACACTCCATTTATCAACCACTGAAGATGCCGACATTTGAATCTTAATAGCATCCTCTCAGATTTTTATAAGCACGTATTAATTATTTCAGTATTTTACACTTCTCAAGACATTTTACGAACATTAAATCCTGCATTATATTAAAACTCTTGAGATCACTTTCTTAGCTGCTGTAAATCAGTTAATTCCACAGCAGTATTCTGACATGCACCAACAGAGGAAGCATCCCCACAGGAAATAAAGTAATACTGGATTGCAGCTAAGGAGAAAAGAATTACCCTGATGCATTATACAGGGTATAATACAGGCCTGATCTATTTTTTCTTTCCGTATGGGGGTATACTAAATGTTTTGATAATGAAGTAATAAAAGTCATTTAGATTTCATCTCCCAAACTCCATGTATAAATGGAGTAATTATGGAGTAAAAATGGAGTAATTCCCTGCATGCGAAATCATTGGATTTTCAGGAAGGAAAATGTTTTAGTGTTAGACGTTGTTAAGTACAGGGATTAAGAGTATTCCTGCATACCTCTAGTAAACACTGTGTAGAAAATAAAATCTGTTTGTAAATCAAATGCATAGAGAGGACATATTTAGTTTTAAAAACCTCTTTGAAAGCATGACCAAGAGATTCCCACACACGTTACAGCAGCTCTCGGGCTGCCCTAACCTGTACCCAACGAGAACTGCCAACAGTCCAAACCAGAGAGCAGACCCAATAGGCAACACTCAGAAATTCAATTAAAATAATCAGTGGAACATTGAAATAATATGGTACAGATTACATACAAAAGAGGCTTCTACACATTAGAGAAAGCTTGATTTCATATGTATAAGTACATTAGCCTCACTAATATTTACCACAGACTCCACTGGCCTGGATCCCGCGTGTGGGTGGGAGCAAAGCCGTGCTAGAAGCAGCACCGGCCACACAACAGCGCGGCGGCAGCCACCGGCTGAAATAAATCAGAGAAGCGGCGGCTGGCAGAAAAGACAACAGTAACTGGAGGCTCTGGTACCACCCAGTATTACGTGGTGGGCGGGTAAGTGGTGCAGTGGGGCACAATGGACAAAGAAAGTATGAAGGCCCCGTAAATGGCTGCAAATTTTCTCTCTCGTTTTATTCTTCCTCTTTTCCCTCACCCGCCACAGGTCCCACTGATCTCTCCCTCCGCTCCCCCTCTCCGGTACCTCTGTGCAGTTAGCTTACTCTTCATTTTCTCCTCACTCTAAAGCCCTTTACCTCTCTCCACTCTCCCGTACAGTTGGAGAAGCCAGTATCACCAGCCCCTTTTAACGTAATTTTCTTTAATTTCATCTTATTATGCCTTTTCCCAGATCCTTTTCATTGCAGAAACTCCTTTTCTCTTCTGTCCCTTTCCTCTCCACACAAACCACTCTCAGCTTATCAGAGACAGCTTACCTCACCCTGAAGACAGCCAAAGCTCTGGAAACGGCTGCCTGCCTCTGAAGGGGGATGAAAAAAGATGTAGCAGGAGAGAGATGCCTCCATCTGGACGACACAGCTCCCCTTTCCAAACCAACCCCTTTGCAGCTCTGGTTGTTGCATCCAGAGGTGTTATCTTGCATTTAATAGCCCCGAACAGGTTTCTTTTCTTGGCATTTATCCAACTGCTTTTCAAACTCAAATAAGATTTCACAAAAAAAATCTTTCAGGAAGAAATTCTGCAGCTAAGCCAGGAGCTACAAAAATCGTTCCCTTTGCTCCCCTTCAACTTGCAGCTACGTGATTTGTTTGATGCTGTTCAACTGTTATTAGAAAAGACTGGCAACTATTCCCTTACCTGATATTTTAGACCTTTGTCATATCCATCTTCACTTATCTTTTGTCAAAGGTGAAAAGACCTAATCTGTATATTCTGTGTAGTCTTATATGGAAACTATACAGTTTACATAGAAACTAAACAAGACATTACTCTCGGCCTCTCCAAATCTGGCCATACTTTGAATAAATGGCTCAGACTCTGAAATTTATCTGAATTGAAGCATGCTATGTAGAAGCAACTTATGTGGAAGAAAAGACATATGGGCTAGGCTGCATTGTTGAAAGCTTTTTTTAAAAGCATGTTGAATTCAAAGTAAGAAATATAATACCAAACCAGAAATCTAAAATATTTGATGAACCTCCAGCAGACAAAGGTTTGGCAAAACACAGAAGGTTTGATACACAGTAGTGACAAACCATGTTTTTTTCTGAAGGACTACCCATTATACAGCCTAGGAAGTAGCTGGAGAGAGAAACAGGCTCTAGGAAATATCTCCTTTTGGAAGAAAATTCAAGATCCTTCCGCTGCAGTAGAGCAAATGCTTACTTCTGACAGTGAAAGCCAAGAAGCTCTGTAAGACCACACATTTCTCACAGTGTCAATATAAACACAAGACAATGAAAATCTTAGATGCTCTTACTGAATGTTAGTCTAAATGGAGGCAGTACCTCAGCAAAAAGGTACAAGATGAGAAACAGATGTTAGTACCCTTATCTCCAGTAACTTGCAGGAAGAAGTGGGGTGGAAGATAGGAAAGAAAAGCCTGGGGGGGCCGGAACCCAAACATAAAATCAACACCCAAATCCAGAGTGAAATAACTCTAATTCTGGAGCAAGAAACTATAACCTTGTGAACAAAGGTTCTGTTCAGAAGTTCTTTAATTAAATGTAAGAGCCTATTTAAATACAAGGTCTACTGATTCAGCCTGTTTCACTTGCAATTCCAATTCCTCTTTAAAAGCACAAAATTAACTCTTAAACTGATGGTAACACAGACTCCCTGCATACAGCCTGGGCTGCACAGAAGAATTGAATGAAGTTCTGGTTTGCACATGTCTTTGCTCTCTTAGAAGTCCTATTCCCATTTATTCTTCCCCATGCATATTTAGAGAACACAAACTCATTTGCCATGGTGATTGCTGATATGTTATTGACTAAAGATTTCACTCGCTCAACTTCTTAACCTTTAGAAAATAGTATTAATGGTAAATTGACCACTGAACTAAAGCTGGATAACACAAGGAACATTAGTACCTGCTTGCACAAAGCAAAGAATCCCCAATCTCGATCACAGTTGGAGTTATTTTCAAGAGTGTCTTTTACATCCATGCTGATTATACTCTATTTTCAGCTGATATCTTAAACTTGAAGGGAGGAAAAAAAAAAAGAAAACGGCCATTTCAGGCTAGCTAGAGAAGAGCACTTAGGAATAAAAAAAATCTCTTCTGTGTGCTAAAAAAATTAGGAGCTTGTGCACCTGATCTGGATGTGCGTAGTTAAGGGACTGAGAGATCCCTAAGAAGGAAACAACAATTTAACATCTGGAAGTTATGAAACGTTATGCCAGTGGTATAGCAGCACAGTGCAAATCAAATGTAGGTTTTCCCGGGTACAATTTTGACAGAAAAACAACTACCTTTGTCAGTGATGCATTACTTAGTACACATAAAGTGTTCTGAGTGTTATCCGTATGAAACAAAATGAAATTACGTTTAAAGCTACCCTGTGCCTCAGGAAAGGTTTTTCCATCAAGGTAGCACCACCTCCAAACCAGAAGCGGGTGAGCTGTTTATTTTGCGATGGGATTAAGAGCAGTGCAAGAGCGCACCCTCTCTGCAGTCAGGGCAAATTGAATTTAGCAAATTTCATTTACCTTATTAACAGCAGAAAATCTTGTAATACCCTGTAAGGAGATAAGTAAAAAAAAAAAAAAATCCTGTACTTGAGTCGATTTAAAGTCTTATTGCTAGATGAGCAACATTCAGTTCCAAGACTCCATGGGGACTTAAAATAAAATAAAATTAAAAAAACCCTCTGCAAAATGCACAGGAAAAAAGCTCTTTTTTTCCCCTCCAGATTCAATGCTTACCTAGAAAGAAATAAGGACAAGCTAATTGTGAAGTAACTACTGACAGCAATCTGCTTAAGCAATGCTGAAAAAATTAATTCATGTTCACCACAATCCTTTTCAGAAAACATCTTTAGAAAGATCCTGCTGAGCTCTTTCTACCTCATGTGCATCAAAAGGGTCTCTGAAATTTAAATGCATAATGAATAGTGCGTTTTGCCTTGGTAATTTAAATAGCATTCATGCCTAGAGGATTACAGTCTTCACAATCTCAGCTGCCTCCCCGCCCCTTCTCCCCCACAGTCCTCTCTCCGCTCAGGAGTTCATGAGAGTCGAAAAGCACAGGTTTTTAGTTCCTACAAAAAATAAAGGGCTATAGGGAAAAAGAGAAGATAGCTGTGAGATGAATGAACAGGTGGATCATTTCAAGAAGTGTTTATTAGCCTTTTCTTTCTTTAAGGTTTGGTTGACATGACTGTTTATACCCTTGGATACTCCAGGCAGCATCCTACATCTTAGGGTCTGTCCGGGCATTTCTGAGTCTTCCAAGCAAACAACGATCTTCGCACTGCTCTGCAAAATGCCACTGTACACTTGGATGACTCAACAGTTCCATAACGTTTGATGAAGGTGCACATGGACATCCCATCTAGTTGTTCTGAACACATCGGAGGTGGAGACATTTCTGAGAAAAGCTCCACGTGTGGTTTATGCCATGGTGGAACGTGCTCTGATCGCTAAGGTGATTAATTACTGCATGATCATGTAGCAGACTCTTAACATGATCTAATGTGCCTCATCAGCCTGAATGACAACTGCATAGTCAGGGTTGGTCCCAACATCCTGTCTGCTGTAGGTATGGTATTGGGACTAAGGCTTAGTGCCCTGAGCATCTCCTAGATGTCAAGAAACCTTCAAAAATTCCTCTGGCCTGGAAGCCTCTGATCTGAGAAAATAAACCAATAAATTCATTTCTTAATCCAAAATGTACTTTAGAGAAAGCTGCATTAGACACTTGAAAGGACTGAAAATAGGAAACTAGCAAGGATAAGTTGCTAGCAAGGATAATGGTCAGACATGTCATTAAGTCCTGAACCTGACTCTCTCCAGAAAATGGGTAACAACCACCAAAAATTCTGTTGTATAAAGCTATAAGACCATGCTATAATCTAAGGGCACGTTCATAACAGATTTTTTTTAAGCATCAAATTTAGAGCTGCAGGGAGTGTACAGAGGAAAAAAACCCAACTATGTCCTGCATAAATCTGAGAATATTGGTATTAAGAATATTGTAGAGCAAGTAACAGGTAAAATCAGCTTAATGGAGATATTTCTCCCCTTTGGGACGGTCTAGACTACCCATATCAAGTTAAAGCAAATACACTAAAGTAGTGGAGAAGAAAATTCTGTCAGGTCACTAAGACCTGATTGTACAAGTAGATGGGAGAGGGACTTCGGGAGGGGACAGAGAAATTTATTCCGTTTAGACACAACAATCCTGTGGTAGATCTCTCCTTCCCTGTGGGAGAACCCTTCTCATTGATGAAGAACTAGCCTTTTTTCAAGCCGTCGCAGACAGCCGGGAGCCATGAAATGAGAATTTAAATAGCTTTCATGCCTACAGGATTACATTCCTCACAATCTCAGATGCCTCCCCACCCCTCCTCTCCCGGACTTTTGAGTTTGGACCTATCTGTATCAGTAGGTCAATGAAGAGGAATGGGAAGCAAGAGCCATCAGGGACTGAGCTAGGTCTTGGATGCCAGGTTAGGCCAAAGGGTGACATTCCCATCCCATTTTATCCACTGAAGTGCTCAGGGTTATTGCAGGGGTCTGAGGTGTTGCATGCCTTTTTCTTCCAGATACCGAAAAAGCATCTGACAGGAAACCCAGAGTAAAACCACATGCATTTCTCCACCAAAATTGAGAAAGGAGGGCTGGCTACCTCAGTCATACCACATTCCTAGACCGATTACATCCAGTCAGATCTTCTACTTGTCATCCATAGATCTGAAGTGACAGTCAGCTAGTATGTTCAGCATCCCCAGGAGGCAAGTCACTCCTACATCAAAGCCAAAGATCAAAAGTTTGTCAATACAAGAACGGTGCAAATGGATGCAAAAAGCTGGGTGATGGTATCTGTCATCCCTAGTACTTCCCATCATTTTGACATGACATCATAAAAGCTGAAGTAGATCCTCAGGTGTCATTTTAAAGAATCCTCAAGATTCTTTAAACCTGTGTCTGTAGCTCCTCCCATGACTGAATAAAGAAAAGAAGAGGATTACACTTTTCTTTTTTTCCTTCCCCCCCCCCCCCCCTTCCCGGAAATGAGGAAAACCACAGGTAATTTAACCAGTAAAACTCTGGACTTATAATAAATACATAAATCGCTAAGTCTACTGGAAATATTTCATCTGATATGTCTTAGGTTCACGTATCATCTTTATGAGGCAGGTTGGTGAATTCAGTCATGCTGTCTACAAATATGCCCAGGTCTCTCTCCTCTTTATCATTTCTAACCCATAAGCTTTCACACCATTTGGAAGTAGCTATAAATTCTTAATTTCCAGCCTTGTGCTTTGTATTTCATCCCATCTCTAATACTCAGTACTACAAAACTCTAACACTGTATGGGCCACGCTTCCCACATTTGTCACATCAGCAAATTCAGCCGGTGCGTGGCAGTTCTTGTGTCACAATCATTGGCAAACACAGCCAAAATAATCTGTTTCCAAAGTTAATCTTCAACTGCACCACCTTGGCCCAAAAATTTGCACTCAGCGCCATCTATTGATTCCACTCGGGTCAAGTAGAAGGTAACACCCTGGTTCATTCACCGTATGGCACTGAACCATATCATATGCTTTACTGAGCAACAAATTTTTTTTTTTTTTTTAACAGGAGCAACTCTAGGTTAGGCATTACATTTGATAAATTAGTGTTAAAATTTGCCTCAGTTTCTAATTAGCCCTATTCTGCTTTCCCACAGAAATAAAGATGAAATACTGGTACGAGTTGTCCAGATAATGACTTTTGCCATTTGTTAGTGATACTAGTATCTTAAAGATCCTGGAGTTCTTCTCCGTACTAGCACTAAGAGGGGTTTTGATGGTGGTTTTAAGTCCTTATTACAAGCTCTGTAGCTTGGCATGTCACAATTCCCATTCTGCTGGGATGGTTACTTTCTATTTCCAGTTAAGATCATTAAGCTCTTAGATTTTGCTTCTTTTTTCTTTGTGGAGGTTTCCTTTTCTATATACCCACTCCTAACGAACATTCTTCTCTCTCTGATTTCTACGATGCAAAGTAACGGACAGCTCTGATCTAGACAGATATGATCTAGAGTTATTTAGGTAAAACCTGGGCTTCCGAATCTTATCTCTAAAAAAGCCTTTTCATGATGCTTTCAGCTCCATCAGTGCTGTTTTACTACCTTTCAGGCAGTATCAGTGTAAGTAATTTACCTACTCCTGTACTGCAGAATAAATGCAAACAAGCAGATTGTAATTATCAAAAGTTTCCATGATGAATCTATGCAACTCTCATCAGGAAGAAAAGGACTTAGCATTTTGGAGTATTTTGCTGATGTCCTACACAAACCACTACTCCCGCACATTTTCATTGTGTTACCATTGCAAATGCAAGTTGACTGAAATTAGAAGAGACAAAATATGTTTATCAATAATAATAATAATAATACAGAGAAGATACAAAGAAAAATGCATTTTAGTCAGGAAGATTTATCAATTTACTTCTTGATCAGTAATCTATGTTTGGGGACTATGCATTTCCAGGGATTATTAACTTCAGAAATCAGTATATTCTTACCTGTTTCAACCTGTTGTTCCTAGAATTTGCAGATACATTTTATCAAGCACAGGACAAAGCAAAAAAAAAAAAAAAAAAAAAATCAATTCCTGCCTGACTTCTCTTGCTGTTAAAACACTTCATAAACCCAACAGAGAAAGTAAAATCAAAAAATAGTTACTCTTTTTTTGTGATATCATAGAAAAATTTAGATTAGGAGGAGCCCTGCAGAGGTCATGTGGCCCAACCTCCTGGCCCAGCAAGACTGACTTTGAAGTTAGATCGGGTTACCTGGGGCCTTGCCCAGGCAGGTTTTTAAAATTTTAAAGGATGGAAATTTCACCACCACTCTAGAACATTTGTATTCAGTGCTTAACCACTCATGATTTCTAACACTCACACATGTAACTTGCATAACCTTACCTTACATTCCTTGACCACTCCTTTTCCACAGAGGAGTGGGAGGACACAGCAAGTTGTTTTGTTCAACTGTTATACCAGGAACTAGTCAGCAAACTGTTGCACAGACCTGCTCTTGAGCAGAAGTGGCAGCGTTTCCTCTTAATCTGCACGGCAAACAGACCGACCGGGCTGACTGCTCCCCCCGAGGTCCTTGTAAGGACAGCAGAACAAATCTTGCACTTGCAGCTGAGAACTGCAACTCTGCTCTGTTCATCTGCAGAAGACTGCACGCACGTCTATGAACGACTAATAGATTAATTTATTCTCTGTTCCTCAGTCTCCTAAGAAATTTCCCTGAAAGAACAGAGATGATTTGATGATCTCGCCCATGATTATACAGTAAGTCGTACTCAAGTTGTCTGTTATCACCTGGACAGGCAACTCTTGACAAGGGTGAGATTTCACCTACTTGTCTTGACCCCTCAAATTAGCCAGATGCATCCAACAGTAATCCTGAAGGGGTGAATGTAGCCCATCAGAAGATTCAGCTTTTCCTCTCTGGAAAGGAGGAGCAAGAAGCAAGAAATCTTCTTGCAAAGATTTTCTCCCCCAAGGGGATCAGTGCCAAAGTTTTCAGTGGTAGAAAGTGGTAATTTTAGCACAGAGGTTATGGACTTCCAGTTAAACACCGCTTTCACCCTCTCACACAGAAAATCCTGTAATAGGAGCTCCTAAATCATGCTTGTTTTAGGTTTAAAAATGAGTCAGTGAAGCATTTATCTGGAACCCATTTTTTAGTAAGACAGTAAATCAACCTACTGTTCAACTCTCGTAAGTTACTGAACCAGGAAACAGCTCGCTGCACAGCAAAGAATTCACAGCAGAAAAAAAGGTCACATCGGTGGGTAAGGGGAAAGTAGCTGGGGTCGGACGAGATGCCCTTTGCACCCACAATCTTAGCATGAGGGGCAGTGGCACAAAGGTCATTAGCAATAACACAGCAGAAAATTTTCCTGATCTCAAGCATAGATATTGTATATCAACAGTATGAGCATGCATATGGGCTATTCCCTGAAGGCAAAAAATCCCTCCATTCATAATTTCTTTTTATGTTCATGCAACAATCCCTCAATAAAAAAGGCCTATTAAAAAAGCAAATGGTTGGAGAATCCCTAATTGATTTGAAACTGAAAGGCTGCTGTGCCATAGGCAACATTCTGTGCCAAAACTTTTGCAGTAGCGTAACACTGAGAAGAAATGTGACCAGAGCTTTAGGCAGCAATTTTGCATGTTTCAGGTATAAAGATGTTCTACAAGAGGCATCCCTATCATCCTTTCACTGAAGCACAACTGTAGCCTGTGACCGTTACTTTAACCAATTGTAACAGAAATATATAGCTCATCTTCTAGCAAGAATCCTTGGTTAAAAAGTTAAGAACATTTTGCCCAATACATCTCTTGCAGATACAAGCTGTTTCCTTAAGTGATCTCCCACTGCCAAGAACAAATGTAGGACTTTTGTCATCCAAAATAGGCAGGCACCTCCAGGACTGAAACTTATGCAATGTGTTGGAAGGAAGTGGGGGAAAAAAAAAACCAACAAACCAAATTTAATACAAGTTAATATCGTGGTTGAAAAGAAAGCCTAAAGCCATCTGAAAAAGATTTTGGGAAAGGTCAGCTACAACAGTCTTCTGGCTGTGAACCTGAGTTTCAGTAAATGGTCAGTATTGTCATTCTGACACCATTTTCTGTTACAGGTGAATTAAAGTAAGCAACAACCTGTACTGGGTCTGAATACTGGGGTTTATTTACAAACCAACTAGATTAGAGCTTGTATCCTAGCTGATTATTTCACACACTCATCCGCTCACTCCCCCAAAGCATTACATTTGCGAGGGTCTCAACCCCCTTCCCAGCAGGGAGGCTTGCTGCTGGTGCCACGGCCCTTCGTGCTACGCAGCTACCCACAGTCACCAGCCCGAGGCAGTACCAGCCAAGGTCCCAGAGCATCCCCTGGTTGTTTTTCTCCACGCATCTTCCTAATCTCCAGGATCTTTCTTTTCAGGCTTCCCTTCTTTCTAAGGTCACTTCCAAAATCTTTCTTTTTGGCACCACATCTACTTTCCAGAACACTCCAAGCCCCAATCAAGATAGTCTATGTGCAGAAGTACCAGACATGATCGCCACCTAATCGACGGCTCTGTCATGTCTCTTAATTGGAGAATTCAGGACATAACTTAACTTTGGTTTAGTCCAGGTGTTATTAAATTTATAACCAGACTATATCAGCAGCAGCCAGCAAGTAGGCGGCTTGCTGTCCTTGAGAGCTGAGAAGTTGACACATTTACCGCCCCCCCCTCCCCCACATACACCGAGTTGCCTGTTAGCATTCACAGTTTAAGATTTTCTTTTTGCCCACAAATGACAAGGAGGTCACATTGCTTGAAGGTATAAAGGTATACTATATTTCAAACTGTTCTTTGACCGACTATTGCTATGCCCATTCTCAAGATGCTGTCCCACAGCTGTTCCCGTGGAAAGAAACACCGCGGAACCAGCAACACGGTACCAGCAGTCACATTTCTGTCTTCTCACCCTGCCTCAGTGCACGGGGGGATGCAGCTACAGGAAAAATCCGGTGCAACACCAGCATTGACATCTCTTGGAAATGGCAACAGATAGCAACTGAGCTCTTTCTATGATGTACTCTGTGGGCCCTGTTCATCCATTCAATTTGCAGTCTCTTCCTTCCACATCAAAGTCCATGGCTAATTTTGCCTGTAACAGTGTACAAAACTTTCAGTAGGGCTGGGAACAGATCAGGTGGATATCTGAGATCATTATCAGAGAACAAGGGTTCAAAGGAACAAAGTGAGACTCCTAATGCATTAAAAGGAGACTACTAACAAGGATAAATAGTTGGGCAGAATCTGTGGGAAGAATAAAGCAAAGTGGAGAAGAATAAAGAAAAAGTGGAGCCTAGGAAAACTGAAGTTCCAAGACCAATGCTGCCACACTACATCTTTGTGCCTGCAGAGATTATACATCCCTCTGTCCGCTGTGTCCCACTGGCTAACTGACCTTGACAGAAGAAAAATTGTTATTATCCCAGCTGTTACTGAGTGTTTATTATTTTCCCTTCCCTTTCCACCACTTCTCTATTTTTCTCCAGTGGATACTCATTAAGACTCTCTGATTCCAAATCCCTAGCCCTGCATTACTGCCTATTAAAAATACTTCAGTTCCCTTTCTTGGAGTTCACGGATTTACACAAGTTCCTTCCAAAGACTCAATTTCTGAAATTCTGAATCTGAGTCAGTTACTGACATTTCAGAGTCCTCTCAGACAGTTAATAGAAATCAACAAAAAAGACAAGTTATGTCTTTGAGGAGGCTGAAAAATGGACAAAGATTTTGAAAGGAATTTAGAAGCTACAGGGAGGGACTAAAAAATTATATGGAAAGTTAAGGTATCCCAAGGGATCAGTTAGTCAATCTCCTCTTTTAAGAATATTGTTGGGAACTACCTCCAGCTCCTTTGCTTTCTGATTATCAAGGGATCAAATCCACGACTATGAAATCAACAGACATGTTCATTACTCCCTTTATAAAGGCATCACAAATGTTTGCGGAGGGTGTCCATCCACCTTCCAAACTCATTCTGAAGGCATGAACAATTTAAAGCAGATGTTCAAAGCGTACGTCAAACAATGGGATAAGGTCAAGTATTACTTCATCCATTGAATTTCCCATAAAGATGTACAGAAGAGTGACTGGTCTCCAAAGTTTATTAAAAATCAAAGAATAGAAAACTTTACATAAAAATATGTCAATTTTAGCTTCCACATAGTTGTCCACACAAAAAATTTAAACATGATTTTTTTTAAACCTGTAGCACATAACCACAGTGATAGCCAGGCCAATTTATTTGGTTCACCATGACTGAAGTGTTACATGATACCACTTTTCAAATGAGTTTTGCTTTAAAATGGACGCTAGTATAAGACACCAACTAAAGCCTTTGAAGGCTCTTTAATGTAGTTATGCTCAATATTGCTAGTGTGTGAAGACTAAGCAGTACAGGCTCATGTAACAGCCCTTAGATATTATTTATGAATCAGCTCACACTTTTTAAAACTTTTTTTTTTTAAATTGTGATGAGTCTGGAGCATTAAGACAAACTTTTTGCAAACAGATATGCACTACTCTACTCTGGAATGTTGCCCTCTCTCCCCTCAAGGACCTGTTTGTGTTTGACAGATTCAGTAATAACATCAACTACTTCTGATTCAAAGGCATACAGCATATTAAAAAGCTTCATGCTTGACACCTCATTTTAATATTCAGATATCAGTTTTAAAACCTTCTGTATCTGTACACAGTATAGATGTCCTGTTAACAGAATTCTTCAGCTTTCTCTGCTAGTGGACTTGTATAACTGATCTGTAGTTTTCTGTATAGCTTAAGAACTCTCACTAAAAAAAATGGGAAGTCAGAGGGCATGAGATGTGACCTACTCCCAGGACAACTGTGGTGCTTTAAAAACTCAGGGTTAGGCAGGATGTACATTTTTCAAAAAGTTAAAGACAGTGTTTGTCATGGCAATACACACTTGCATAGTATACCTGTATGCATCTGTAAATTAAGTGCCAGCCACTCATTCTGTGTACAACACTGGGCTGTGCTCTCCTGCAATACATTAAAAGATACTTCTCGTAATGCTTAGAGCAGCTGAAGTACTTTTTATATATTTGCTCTTAACAGAACTAATGCATACTGCTATACAGATTCCTTAATGGAATCAACATATTTCCTTTCTCCACATTCCTTAAGCCGGGTACCTCTGTTTAATAATGTTGTTTGAACCCAAACATTAACAGGTTACGTTACTAAAATGCATCAAAGCGTGTAGTTCACAGCTTTTTAATTTCACATCAGGACTCGAACCAACCTTTTTCCCCTCCCTCTCAAAAGTTTTACTTCTGGTACTACAAATGCTGGATTTGTTGTCTAGTTAAAGGAATAAAATTAAAACTCATTGGTCAGAGCAAGACAACTGATAGAGGCCAGACAATGAGCTAAAAAACACAGGGTCAAAATGCTTTGGAGCTTAATACCTTCTTAAAACCATAAGCCAAATCGCACTTTCATTGTGAATCAAGAAGCCTCAAATATTACCAAATGTCATGTTTGTAACACTGCTCAGACAACCTGCCAAAACTATGAACCCAACTTAGATAATGCAACCTGGGAAAGGATCTGTAAATTAAAAAACCTCTTCCCCTTAAATATAACTTATGTGACAATATGAAATTAAATTAAAAATTCCAAGTTATTGCACAAATTATACTTCCAATATTTACAGAGCAAAAAATTCTGAACTTTGAAACAAAAACAGGAGAGCAGCAAATTTACTTTTATGAATTCCCAACTTGATTTGCTGCAAAGAAAAAAAAAAGAATTCCAAGGGGCTGAAGTTTCCTTCACTTCTAAAATAAAAGAAAACAGAACCCACAAAGGAACAGATGTAGCCACAGCAAAAAAAGCCACAGCATTTGTAAATGTCCTTGCAGTTCTATTGTCAGAGCTGCTTCGGCACTGTATGAACCATTGTGGGAAGGCAGAAAACAAACTTCCACATTTAATAAGGCTTCACAGATAAGCACAACTACTTCTTGAAGATGGACTGAACCACCACACAAAGAAACATGCAAAGAAGTCAGCTGCAGATATTTGGCAACACCAATAAAACGATGTGCTGGACGCTGGTCTCCATCCCTCAAGTCGAGTGGCACTCACTCAGTTTGTCTGAACAGGGAAGGTCATTTTGGCATCTGCCATTATCTGCTCAGACTAATAGGCAAACTGTCTCTGTGTTTTTTTCTTCTCCATATATTACGATTGTACTGGTGGTGTCCTCGGTTACCAACTGGTTGCCTCATGCCTCCACTGCTGACAGGGCTGTAGCTGTTGCCTTGGTTATGAGTTCCTTTCATGGAAAACTTCATTCCACTGTGCTGCTAAAAAACACAAGATAAGCACTCAGTTTAGGCATACAAACAACTGAAACAAAGCACATATTACCAGCAGTATTTCCTCAACATTCAAGTCATTCCCACAGAACACTGCTTGAAGCAACTGGTCTTTTCATGCTTGTCTAATTTTAGCTGTGCAAGTCCGATGGCACTGACAGCTTAAGAAGTGTTTTCTGAAGTAAATGCGCTGCAAATGAAATCGTGTAGATTTCAAAGCGTCCTTAAAACCCTTGGATCTCAGTATGACACACACTCACTATGCATCACCCTTATAAAAACAGAGACCTTCCACATTAAATACTAATTGTGACAGTCGTGTCCATTTCAGAGGATCTTGGCAAGAGCACGACCAAGTGAGATACTCAATAAGACTTTCAAAAACATCATGGATAAAGGTAAGGCCTTTATGATATGTATGTATCATAAGAGCTGATACATACAAAGCACAAATCTGCTCTGCCCATAATCTCACCCAGCTACAGGTAAACTAGCTGTGGCTTGTAAGGAGGTTGTAAATTCTACTGGCCTGATCATAGCGCTATACGGCTCCTAGACCATACTTCACAGCCAGACCAAGGCAAAACAATTAAATGATCAGGAACATAGCATGACACTTTCTTTGGGGGAATTCTCCAATAACATGGAACAGAAACTGCCAGAAAGGTTTAGTGGCAGCCTGAGTAACTCTGCCACACCATAAGGTACTAACAGGCATCCCTATCACCTAGTGGCATACAGTAAGTTTGGTTTAGCATGTGTGTACTTAAAATAGGTACAAGAGTTTCAAAAGATGAAATTGAAACAGACTTCCCAACCACTGCTAACTTCAATGCAAGCAGCTTTTTCTGATGTCTGACAGCAATAACTTTAAGACAGACAACTGAATGCCTTTAACAAAAGCTAATACATCATTTTGTACCGTAAGTGGTTAAAACAGGAACAGCACAAAGCTAACATTTGAGGCAACTGCTTAGAATATGAAATACCTGCAGCTACTTTAGTAACCTCTACTTCCAAACAAGTTTGGAGTAGAAAGAAATATGAGAACACCAAGCCATCATTACAATTGTGAGCACAAAACCAAAACAGTTATTGAAGGCATAATTCCATAAGCAACATTTTACTGTCAAATTATAATTAGAAGAGACACTGAGCATACAGAAAAACAAACTGGTGAAGACTAGTATTGAGGAATAATTAAAGTTAACTGCAGGGTGGTAAAAAACCCTTAAACCATTTTTTAATTTGTAAAGTGTATCCTACAGCAACTTGATCAACCTTCAACATGCGACTTCTAGACTCCCAAGACAGACGTGCTAAGTGCTATCCTCAGACTACCAATGGTAAAATATTCAACAGAAAAAGGGAATGCAAGCTGAGAATTCCTCATTCTTAAGAGACACACCTGCCCAAGCCTTATTTATGGACATATGTTGCTAAAACATCTACTAGAAGCTATTTATGAAAGTCAACATGAAACTAGAAAAAATTTAGAATATGTTTTATATTTTTGGTAAGTGGTCCTTTAAGCAAACACACCATCTTGTCACAGTCTTGTGCAACAAAGTTTTCTAGTTCAGTAAGTGTACATCTGACTCTCAATTATATCAGCAGACAATTAAGCACCTACATTAAATGAGGTCAAAATACTGAAAATGATCTTTCAACAGTCAAAACACTAAAACCAGCCAGTCATTACAGTTACCCTCAACTATATGCTGAAAAAAAGACAGAAGAAAACTTTAGTTTTGCTACTGTACAACCAGAACAAAACTTTGACCAAGGAGCATAGAAAGTGTCAGCAAGCCTATCCTCTTCAGCAGGAAATGTGAAAAATCTGGCAACTTCATCCTCAATATGAGGATTCAGCAAAAAAATTATTGGGGGTAGGAAGGCAGGTCACCACAAGATCAGACAAGCACCACAGCAAGTATGACAATTAAGCCTATCTACCTGTACCCTAAAAGAAGTCATATCCCTGGTTTGTTCACAAGGTAATCAAACTTCCAAAGAATGATTAATAAGCTAGCCAGAAAGTGATCTCTAGCTTGTCATGAAGTATCTTGCATTGCTTTTTAGGCCACCAAGATAAAGACTGTCAAACTATCAGAGCAGAATCTGAATCCATCTGTCTTATGACTCATCAGCTGAGAGCAGGTGCTTAAGGAAGTTGACTCAGGAACCTCTTAAGTCAGAGATGATGCCTTTATATTTACTAGTTCTCAACTAGGTATTGTTCACTAGTTTTTTCAGATTTTTGAAACCATAAGCTTTTAGCATCCTGTGCTATGGCATTTCACAGCTTAAATGAGCATTATGTTTAATTTGAACCTACTATCTGATGATTTTTCAGTTCTTGGAGTAATTACTTTCTTGTCGTTCTGCTCTCTGACTTTTCCACATACTGCTGATGACCACACAGACCTAGATCATATACCTCCTCATCTTCTTCCTCAGATTAAAGAATCATTCATTGTTCACACAGAAGCAATTCCACACATTTGACCGCTCTTACCATCCTTCCCTATTCTTCTTCCATTTGTATTATTACTTTTTTCTGATGCAAGAGGCAAAATTGTACTCACTCTTCATGATGGGGGATGTACATGGATTTTTACATGATGTTTTCATTTCTGCTTTTTATTCCTAATAATGTCTGAGATTTAGTTTGACACTGAATTCTCAGTAGGAAATCAAGAAAGCATTATCAAAGCAATTTTCTGCAAAAACGTTAAGATCTCATCTTTGCAAGAAACTGTCAGCCCAGGGCCTACCACTCTCTACAAACTTTAAAGTACTTCTCTCCCTCCTGATGCATTGCCTTGAAAGGTCCTTCTGCACTCGGCCCTTAAGGAGCTTAACAACATGAGCAAACTTCGCCACACTTCGTCCATTGCCTTTCAGATGTTGGGCAGCATGAGGCCCAGCACAAACTCCTGCAGGGCTTTCCTGGTGAACTCCATTTACCACAGAAATTGAATCATTGTTTCTCACCTTTTAACTAATTAATTGCTTACAGGAGGACACACATCTTTCACTTAGTTTCTTTCAGAATCTTTGGTAAAAGATATTTACTTCACGTCCTTTGCAAATCCCAAGAGGCTGTATCAAACAGCTTTCTCTTGTCCACACACTTCTAGATATTCACATGCTCAGAACTCCCATATCACTGAGAAATGGCATCTCTGTAAGCAATGATGGCTGGAGAGAGATCAGATAATCAAAAAAGAAAGCCCTTCACCTGTGATACCACAGGGCTCCCATCACAGGGCTATGGATTCAACAACTGAATGATAGAACTGGGTTTTCTTTGGGAGTTTTTTGCCTTTTTTTTTTTTTTTTTTGACAAGTCTGTTGAATTTGTTCCTCAGCAAATAAAAGCTGCTAGGTCTGGAGGGAAAACTAAAAAATTACGTTTAACAGAAGCCAGGGAGCAGGGGTGGAGAGGAATTCTGTATCACATACCAGCTTAAAAAAGTTTCCAGATATTTTAACAGAAATTTAAGAACAGGATGTTCCTGGCCTTTACCCCAAACAACAGAAATCTGGTAGAAATTGAAATACCAAGTAATTATTTGCTAAGGAAACCAAACTTTTATTCTTAAATACTGGCAAATTTACTATACAAAACTCCTGACATTCAAAGACACTCATTATTCAAAAAGAAAATTTCTGGCAAAAAATAAATCACCTACACTTTGAAATAACACAAGTAGCATAACAGAGCTGAAGTCTAAACATAAACAGGGTTTCTGAATTGTTTTGGTGTTTGGCATTTTTTGCCTGTTAGCATCTCTAATGTAAGCAGAAAAAAGCAGAGAAGTGTTAGCAATGAAAATGAAGTACCAGTACTCTTAACTTTAAAAGAAAAGAGATTATACATATAGGACTCAAAAATTGGTAAGTACCTACAAAGCTGAAGAAAAAGTTTACAAAAGGCATAAGACAGTTTAGAAAGAACATGTATTTACTATTTTGTTGTTAAGACTACAGGATTAATGGCCATGCTTGAATCTAGTCTGCAGTTGATCGAAATTGTAATCAAACTTGTACACTTCAAAATCATTCCATGTGAAATATTAGAGAGTACCATTCAGAAGAACTTTAAGGCACTATTAACATTTTAAGTATCCCCTTAAATAACTTAATATACATCCTCAAAATATTTCAAAGTTCTTTTCAATTTCTCATCATATTTCCAAATTCTCTATTTTCGGCTTGTAGCAAAAAAAAAAACCCCACACAAAGAACCCTTTTTTAAAGGATTTATGTTCACTTTCCCACTTTCTGAGCATAACAACATCTGGAAATATACTAAAAAATGCATCTTGCATGTAAGTAAAATTTACCTTCTTGTTCTTTATGAAATAAATTCACTGTTTTGCAGAGAAACAATGGGCAATGACCTAACCAACATTTTAGACATTACTGCATGAGCAATAAATCAAGTATTAGGCAATGGTTCAACCAAGCCTCATTAAATTAGCTAACAGGATTCTACAAGATATTTGCACCAGCTATCTGGGCGTACTCTTAACCTGGTAAGATCTATAAGCGGTTTAGATTTCTAAGCTGAAGTATAGCAAAACCAAAATAAGTTCTTACTCAAGTTGTTTAGAACTGGTGATCTGGGAAAATAAGGGCCATAGCACTGCAAACATCAAAGACACTTCCCCTCCTTTTGGGCCCTTTGTTTAGACCTCCTGGCTACTTTCAGCTACAACTGACAAGATCTTGAGTCCTGGAGAGATTTTATAAAATGAGCCCAAACCCATTTCAGCTCTCATTAAAAGGGGAAAACAGCATTTATGCAATCAGCTGTGAGAGCAGCAAAGAAAAAAAAAATCAACATGGAGACTAGAAAGAGCTCAAAAGCAAGAAAAGTTTTAGACGTTTCTTATCTTCTAACACTAGAGAACTGAAAGACTCAAAGCCACAAGGCAGCAGGTTATATTGGTCCTTCATATCTTATTTTACTTTGTGCGGTAGCTCTGCCAGTAGCCTGTAACAAAGAGAAGCTTTTGGTTCTCTTCACCTTTATCAACAGGTTCAGCAACTATTAGTATGACCAGTTCAAAGACGAACTAGTATTTGAGAGATCAGAGGGCCTAGTCCCCAGAATAAGTGACTGACAGTAAAGACTACCATCATAATCTGAGCATATTTTGAACTACCTTATGGTAAAGAAAGTAGAATCTGACAGACGAAATAAATACCCTTTTTGATCTTGTCACCCATCAGGTTTCAAAAATGAGGGGCGAGAGTCAAAACAACACTACCAGAAGACAGAATTCATACTGCAACTTTGCTACTGTTGTGACATGGGCCATGAAGTGTTATCTGCATACTTGTCATTAAAGAAAAAAGAGATAATAGCTTCTCTAGCATAAAGCTGACAATTTTAGACCTTAAAAATCTTATCTCACTGATATTTCTCACCTTTTTATTTGGAACAAAAAAGTAATATTACAGTGAGCAGACCCAAAACACTTCCCAAATGATGAGCTGATATCAATACAGTACATGTGAAAGTCAGTAGAGGAAATGCATATGTGAGTATTTAAATCAATCTCAGTTTGGGAGCAGCAATCTAATTACAGTGACATTGGAAGATAAAGGTGTACTACGCAAACAAAAATCAGTTATTACTTCTACATTTCCATAAGTCTATCTTTTATTTACAGGGGGTTTATTTATATTCCTAGAAACTACTCTTTAGACTTTGTGTCTTTCCTGCAACTCAAAAAGCACTCGGGAAGCAACCACCAAGGTGGTCAGAAACTTTCTCAAAGTCATATAAACATCTAGGCTGGATGTTTATATGGAGACCTCTGGAGACCTGAATGTCTATATGGAAGCTGGATGTTTATATGGAGACCTCTGGAGATCATTTAATCCAACCTTCTGTTATAAGCAGAGTCAGATTAGGTTATCCAAGGTCTAGTCAAGCTGAGTCAGTTTCCATACATAGAAGAATATCACCACATAAAGACTGTCCATATAAATATATGACAATCTAGATGAAAAATATCTTGAGTACTGTTTTCAGCTGAACAGCCTCTGAAACTCAGATGCAGTTTTTTCTTCTCTCCATTCTTTAGGAAAGGAAAAAAACCATCATCTTTTCCTAATTTTGCATGTATTAAATCAAAAACCAAACAAGGTTCTGTCATACACAGAAGATGGGAGTCTGACATTTAGAATCGAAACTGTTTCCAAAGTAGACAGTAGTATCCTCCTTCCTTTGCCCAAGAAAATGTATGGACACCAAGGAAGTATTCCACCCTAAATGAAAGAGCTCTAAATGAAAGATAAGAAAAATGCCATTTGGTTGACTGAAGAAACATTCAGTACCTAAACAGCTTAATAATGCCATTGAAGAAACAAATCAGGTCACTTCTAAATTGAAGTTAACGTACTAAAAACTCTGAAGCATCAGACTATACTAAGGGAATTTAGCATATAGTCATACATCTGACTACTTGATGACACCTGCATTCTCAGAAACATTTGGTAAAGTAGACTAGAGTTCAGCCTTGACATGAATTAAAATGTATCTTTCCAAATGTAACTTTCATTGAAGTGAACTACACTTAACTGCTTGTACTTATCTAAAAGAAATACATTTTTGACTCAAGCCCTGACCGGTTTCCAGCGCTGCTAACTTTTGAGGAATCATTCCAGAGATACTATTAGTATCAGCATTACTAGTGAGACAAAGCAACACCACTAACAATTGTTCTGGATAAGAGCAAACTCTGAAGCACAGTATTTTAGCCAGTGAAGTGCCTGTAAAGCAATATAAACAAGCAGTTTGAAAGTTTAAGTGTCTGGCCTTATATGGCCAAACAAAAGAATCTGAAAAACAAAGTACTTCTACAAGTTCTTCTAAGAGTTATTTAGACTGTGATATTTCAGCACTGACATTACAGTTTCATTTCCTAGTTGTCTCCTGTGCTTCACAACTGAGCCAGTGAATGCTGCTATGAAATTTTTAGAGAACATATTCATAATCAGACACCACTCATCTAAAGGGTCTTCAGTGGAGGTTTTCTTAGACACACTGGAAGCCAGCGCAGCAAAAGGACTGGTGCTTACTGGCTTTAAGACACTTTTGAATCAAAAGACCACTCTTTGGGAACAAAAACACAACTTAAAAAGTAACAGAAAAGAGTTCTTCTGACCTAAGCAACATGAAGTTTCTTCTGTCTTCATCGGTGACTAAGTGACCAGCAGTCCAAGAACAAACTGAACTTATTTCATCCCAAAATAACAACAAGGAAAGTAGTCCTTTCTTCTCCATGGGAAGTCACCAAGCAATTTCCACCCCCCTCCATTCATCTAGATGTGCATGCCAGTATCTGTTTTTCTGCTTATTCCAGTGGGCAGCACTACTTCATAAATTGTTCTGCTCTCCCAAGAGAAATTTCAAACTGCTTGTCAGCAAAGTAGAAGAATGATTACCTTGGAAAAATGATGATGATCCCGAAAAGCATACAGACCTCTATCAGGAGCTTAATTAGTCCCTGAACTACCTGCAAATTCTCCAATTAATTATGCAGTATGTAAATAGAATCGGTAATCACACCAAAGTTGTTTCAAAAAAGAAAGCATTAGGAAGCTGTAATGACAAAGAATTTGCCTAGAAGGCTGCAAGTTGTTCAAAATACAGTTAGTGCTCTTGACATTGGCACCTCCTGCTTTTGAGGGTAGTACTGGACACCTAGGTACAGCTTCCAAGCTGAACTGAGGCGGAGAAAATTGCCCGGGAAAAGGCTGAAGACACCATGCAGACAAATGAATCCCTTTCAAAGACTATGAATACGAAAGAACACTTGCTGTTAAGAAAAAGGCTTGCACATGTTCAAGTCTATCAGGATAGGAGTCCTCTGAGCTAGTAAAATGTGCCCATTAAAAGTTATAAACTAGCATGGTCTTAAGTTACATCAACTGCAAAAGGAAAGCCATCAACCTAATCCAGCTCAGTCATGCTCCAGAAAGTTGCAAATGAAAAGAAGACATTCATGATATTCTGGGTGGAATGATTTCATTTCCCACTTCTGACTTGGTCATAATCCTTATCAAAAAAGAACATTTCTACTTTGCAATAGATAAGCTTTTGGTAAATTCAATGCAGAAAAACAATCATCCCATTTCTAAAATGTAGATAGCAAGAAATTCCTGTGATTTAACATGAATCTCAAAGGCACATCTTTGTCCAGAAAAAGCCACAGAAAAATTTCCCGATTTTAAACATAAGTATTGTACAAACTACTAAAATAACAGTTACTTGGAAAGGACAGCCAAGTAACAGAAAGCCAGGAAAAGTGCTACAAAGCAGTTGTTTTCCAAGATCCAAAATTCCAACAGAGATCCAAAATTCATGCAACACACTGCCTCTTCACAACTGAGGCAAAAACTCTGAATGCCAACTTGTTTTATACCAACAACTGCATGCCTCAAAATGGGATATTTTTTTGTGTGTAATTTTGATGAAGTTAAGCTCCAGGGTACCTCTTCAGAAAAGCAGAGTTGTTAAGGGAAAGAATAAACTTGACTAAGTTTGTATTTTACATTAAGTTTAACTTAAAATAGCTCTCCAGTTTTATTTTAAACAAACTTCAAAAGTTTCAGACTGTAATTAGCATGTGAATACTCAATTGCAGACACTAAAATAGCAATATATTGTTCTATTAGCTTCTTGCTAATAGAAAATATTTCCTGTGCAGATAAGCCATTTTTGCCTAGGTAAGATTCAGCAGTAGGGGAGAACAGGTAAGGCGAGGAAGAGGGAGGGAGGAATCTGTGTAATCACTTAGAAGATTAAAACAAAAGGCATACCTCGGTAGATGACTGAGGATTGCAGAGGTAGCTGAGAAGAGCATGTGATAACAGCTTTCAAAGATGCTGTCCCTTCTATGTTAACCTGCCTGCAAGGAAATAGTGGAACACCTGCGGTATGCAATGGGAAAGTAGCCTGGTCTAAATGAAAAAGAGGGTGAAAAACATTCCCGTGAAGAGCCCAAAACAAGCACTTGTATAGGAACTATGAAGAATCTGGGCATCAAGCTATAACATGCCCTAACTCCATGCTGATATTATTGAACATTGAAAATGCTCCAGATGAAATTTCTTCATTATTCATCTAAAAGTTTCAACTTTTAAAGCACTATCTGATTTTTTTTTATTCTGTAGTAAGTGGCAGTTACCATCTCCAGATATATAAATCAAACTCACAAGCTGAATGAAAAGTATTCCCTTACATGCCAGGCTCAAAGTATTTTGATCAGCAGCACAAAGTCCAGCTGGAGGTCAGCAGCTAGTGGTATATCCCAAGAGCTGACACTGGGACCAATACTAGTTAACATCTTCGTTAATGACCTGGATGATGGGAGAGAGTGACCCTCAGCACAGTTGCAGATGATACAAAATTGGAAGGAGTGGCTAATACATAAGATGGTTGGGCTGCCACAAAGAGGGACCTCATCAGGGTGGAGAAATGGGCTAACAGGAATCTCACGAAGTTTGAAAAAGGAAAATGCTAAACTCTGCCCTTGGGAAGGAATAAGCCCACACACCAGCACACACTGGGCACTGACCAGCTGGAAAGCAGCTTGGCATGAAAACCAGGGATTTCCAGTGGACAAGTTGAACATGAGCCAGCAATGTGCCCTTGCATCAAGGAAGGCCAACAGCACCCTGGACTACATTAGGAAGAGTATCTCTAGCAGGTCGAGGGAGGTGATCATTTCCCCTCTACTCAGCACTGGTGAGGCCACACATGGAGTGTTGGGCCCAGGTCTGGGCTCCCCAGTAATAAAAAGTCATGGACATACGGGAGTGAGTCCAATGAAGGTCCGTGAAGATGAATAAAGGACTGAAACATTTGTCATACAAGGAAATGATGACAGAGCTAGGACTGTAATCTCAAGGAGAGAGAGCTCGGGAAGGATCTTATTGATGGGTCTAACTAATGAGAGGGTGTAAAGAAGATGGTGCCAGACTCTTCTCACTGGTGTCCTGTAAAAGGACAAGAAGCAATGGGCATAAGCTGAAATACAGAAAACACCATTTAAATTTAAGAAAAAAAAACTTCTTCACTGGAACAAGTTGGAGAGTCTCGATCCTTGGAGATACTCAAAACCCTGACTGGACAAGGCCTTGAGCAACCTGCTGTAGCTGACCCTGTTTTGGGCAGGAGGGTTGGACTAGGTGACTTCCAGAGGCCCCTTTCAAACTCAACTATTCTACAATTCTGCAAAATACTTGAACAATCTCAAAGCAGAAACTGAAGCAAATACATCTTGTGTCATGCCCAAAGTGTCACGGAAGCGCTGAATCAAATAAAAAAGACGAGGTCGTTAAGTTGAAAATATCCTGGCCCTAAATTCCCAGGAACTGTGATAGAAGGTCTGAGAGAAGAAGGAAAACTTTGTAAGAACCTGACCAAAACTAGGTTTCAAATAAACCAGCTCATTATTTTGTTATCATAGGCAACCTACAACCCACAACTTGCATTAAAGCTCATATAAGGCAGCTGTTTTGACTACTAGTTTTAATAAT
This sequence comes from Calonectris borealis, assembly GCF_964195595.1. NCBI lineage: Eukaryota > Metazoa > Chordata > Aves > Procellariiformes > Procellariidae > Calonectris > Calonectris borealis. The sequence goes on along the minus strand of NC_134313.1, from coordinate 79,375,322 downwards.
CAAGATTGAGGGAATATTTTCCTACAGATAGAGGCACTGAGGCTGTAAGAAAAACCGAGGATTTTTCTTCCCCTTGTACTATAATGGATACACTAGCTAAAATACTTCAGGCTAGTTGAGTAACATACAGTTTCCCTGCACGTTCACCTCCCAGCACATTTAAGCACACATTTAATACTTTGGTAAAAATTCTTGTACACATGCCCATAATTAATTTTCTGTTCTCTATCTTTAAAATTTATTACAAAAAGTTACAAGTGTAGTCAGATCTGTTCTAATAATTCAAAATCAAGACAACTAAACAAGCTTAGACAGGTCAGTACTATTTCTTCAGATTCAAAAACTAGCTTACAGATACACCACCTACATAAAGTTTCTATTTTAAGAACAGGAAGTTAAATAGCCTAAAGATCTGCAAATATCCCACTGGTTAGGCACCAGGAGTCTCAAATACAGCTTAAGGAGTCAGACATCTGACACTCTCCCTTCAACTTATTCCTAGGTGTTAGTGTGCTGTGGAAGGGCTCATATTCAGAGATGCATCTCAAACACCGAACCCTTTCCCACCCATTCTTCTCCCCACACTTCTGACATGGCAGATAACTACTTTCATGATCACGTGAAGTTTAGCACATGCTATATGAAGGTTATCTTCAGAGGTTTTTAGACTGACAGCACAGCGCAAATGATCTACACTTCCGATTAGATCGCTTTCTCATGAACAAGTCGCTCCATTTAGTTGGCTCATACCTGATTACTGGCGGCCATTATCAAGGTTCTCGTAGGCGCAGATTGGGGTTTACCACTTGGCATAGGCAATGCGGGTGGTAAACTGGCCATAAGCTGAGTCGGTGCTTGCAGACTGAACTGGTAAACATTAGGAGCTGTGCAAGGTGGTGTATCAGAATCCTTTTGGCAGAGAAAAAGGGGAAAAGAAAAGCAACTTTACAGAAAGTACAGTATATACAGGCTATGCATGTGAAAATGCACCCAAATATCAACTCATGTGAATACTGTAAAATGTAATGATTTTTTTCAATGGTAATAAATAAAATACAAGCCAGCACTAGGTTTATTTTACATATCTAGCAAAAGTTTAATTGAACCTGCATCAAGGAGAAAACATCAACAGGTCTATGGCAATCACAAGTCAGTTCCAGTCAGCGCAATCTAAAGCCAAAGTTATATCTCTACCAAATTCGAATTAAAAGATGGGAACTAAGGTTGGGAAAAAAACGGAACAAGAACAGCGACACTGTTAGTGATACAAGGGCTAGAATTTTAGGTGTCATGACAGAATCAGTCCTCTGAACAGTGTTCTGGATTGTACTTATCTGTACGGCAAAGTTACTCACTGTAATTGTTATAGTCTTCTCCCACTCTACCCAGCAACAGCAAAGTTAGGGCTCCACCTACCAAGAAACAAGGAGACGGTCTGCCAGTCAAGACTAGTATATGCGCACCAGTCACCCTCTTCACTGCTAGTTAGGAGTTCTGTTCCCCGCACTTTCCATCGGAAATCCAAGTGATAATTCTTCAGGGGAAGCAAGATGGATGTAGGATTACAGAAACAGATACTGCAATGGAACTGGTATTACTGATTACTATTCCTCCTCCTTCCAGCCTGACCAACAGCAATTACAGATGCATCATAAGCAGTCATACTGGTGATGTTAAAACACTGTGTACCTGGAGCACTTAACAGACAACAAGCAAGGAGGCAAGCACAGATGCAGCGGTTTATAGGAATTACTGAAGTCTGAAAACACCCAACTGACAACTTCAATTCCTAAGTGGCCAATTATTTTTTAAGTTGAGAAAGCTGAAAAGCAAGCTACAGTCTTTTGAAACAACTTTGAACACAGATCTTGTAAAACTTTTTTTTCAGCCATAACACAATGGCAACAGATAAGTAGCTTTCTCTACATTTTACTGCTGCTTTTTACCTCGCCCTTAACTCCAAAGTATTCTGAAGTTGAAAATAATGGAAAAAACTATTCTTTATCCCAAACCACTAGTGTTTTTTCCATTCCCAGCCATTTGGCTCAAAGTATAGCAAGAGATGGGGCTTGGCCAATTAGTAGTTTAGGAGTTACCATATTAAAAGATATTATTGGCTCAGCTCATCAAGGATCTTTAACAGTAATTGCTGAAATATTCTATTGCTCTTTCTCTAAGGATTAATTGCCTGGAAGCAAAAACTCTTCACTTAAACCAAACAAATTTTAAATAGACCTCCAGCACTACTTGCCCTCACATGGCCTTGCTTTCCAAATTAGATTCTTCGGTTAGAGAATAGGCTGTCTAGGAAAATATTTTCAAGAACAGAAAGAAGAAAATATTTTAAAGCTTTTTTGGGGAAAGGAGAAGGTCATTTAGGAGAGACTGACTGTGTGAATACTGAGCAGCCTAAGCAATGAACTACTGGAAAGCAAAACTTGCATCCCCGCTGAAGCGAATACCCACAGTAGAAACAGTCCTCAATAAAACTGTCAGCTATTAGAACAATCACTCCTTTATTGGTCCATATAAAGTTGTGCTTACTAAAAAATGAGTTCTAGAAAGAAAGGAGCTGCCCTCCTACTAGGTCAACTAGTAGTAAAAGTTATAGTATGCCTTTGTGAAGCAGTTTCAGATATTTGCATCATGAATTCACTAGACAGATCATACCGTTAACAAGAATCTGTGTAGAAACTTAAGTCTTATTTATGAGATCAGATGTTTACCATTTAATAAATATGTTCACAATGGGCAACTACATACCATAGCACTGATCAAAAAATTAAGTTTAGTTGTATGCACATGCAAAGCCACCTGCCTAGATGAGATGGCATTTTTCTTCTTTGCCCAATCCTACAATATCAGCCACGGGACCAGGCTACCATCTCTACAAAGATGAGGCTGGTAAGTTCTTAACTAAGTAGGTGGTAGAGTGAGGTACAGGGGCAAGAACGTGGATTTCTAACCTGAAGTTTCTTTAGACACTATTGGTCATGGAATTATTAAAAAGCTTATAAAAAGAGGGAAAAAAAGAGGGGGTAGTCATGTTTGAACAGAAGACTTCTGAGCATGCACACAAGTAACCATGAGCAGACAGATGGGAGGGAAAAGGGCTTCTTACTGTCTATCCAAACCAATGCGTCATCTTCTGCGATGCAACCTTCACAAACCCGACCAAAGAATAGTTTTAGTCTCTCCAGTCAAAGAATCTCCCCTTTCTCTTCTGCTCAGATACAATTAGACCACCTGAAGATTCACATACCTAACTCAGATGGGACGCTTCCCATTTATAAGATTTCTAAGGATTTCTGTGCAACAAAAAGTTAACTCCAGCATGGAAGCAGCAGCAGATGGAAGAGAAAAGGAAGTCATATGGTTTTAGATAAGTTTCATCACAAGGAAGCTTGTGTTGCTTTATTTTAATTTTGTAATAGGCATGTTTTTCTGCCTCAATGTTATTTACCAATACACATCTCATACAAGTAGATTGTATCTCTCTTCTGAGGTGATCCTGGATTGCTAACAGGATTACTGTGTGGAGTTGATATGTGACTCATCAGCATCAAAATGCTTTTGTGAGGAAGAGCATTAGCTTTCTTGCTCAAACTGAAAGATTAACCTCAGTGATCAGAAAACGGAGCCTAATATGAACAAAACTGATTTTCCACAAGCACTGCCTATACTGAGGGATTAAGTCTTACTTGGTCTTCTGGACAGGATTCTTAAGTGAAATGTGCAAACTTGAAGCATTACAGAAGCTCAGAAGACCTACAAGTACGTAAATGCATACAGGTAATACTCTGACACTTTAGATCCATGTCTGGAAGACAAAAGCTCTGACCCTTACTAGAGTAAGGGCTACAGAGGTCACATTGTAAGAAGATGAATGTAAAATAAAGGGGTAAGATCCCTCAACTGATCTTAGCAAATAATCTAGGGATAAAGCTACAATGGCTGCACTAAGAGCCAAGATAAGTTCCTGATCTCTTGAATACTACTACTGTGAATGCCAGTCATACAGAGTCCCTCATCCTGCAAGGAAAACACCTTCTAAAGAGATGCTTTTGAAAACAAAGAGAGACTGCCAGATACAGGTTTATCCTACTGGGAAGTTTCCATTTTAAAACATACTCTTTAAACCAGTTTCAACTTCCTGAGTAAGAACTTAGTACCTGGAAGGAAGATTTCTACTCTTCATAGCCTTGATTACTGAGGACTCTTTAATTTACCTTAATTTGGAAAGAAGATAAAGTATGGAAGAAATCTAGAAACTCAAGTATTACTGACGAACTCTCACTTAACTGCAAGTTTTGCTTGAGAAATGGGATCCCCTAGCCTTCTGTCTAGACAGAAACAGTGAAACACTGCAGTCATATGAAAGATGAAGAGCTGAAGCAATCTTACAATCCAAACTTCTCTTCCTGACATCAGAAGAGAACAAAAAATCCTTTACTGTTCTGCAAAACGCATCTCCCATTATAAAAAGTCCCAGGACCTCGTCAGCAAGAGACTATTTACTCGCCAGAAACCCATTACTAACTACATCTGGCTGTAAGAGCTTATTTCAATTCCATTAATAACTCAAGGCTTAAGATACAAGGTAAACTGTACTGGTACATTCATCCATTAAGACAATAGTTCAGTTTCCACAAATTTCATGTGCACTCAGTTATACTCATCAGCTTCCTTTCCATGATTCTAAATGCATGAAAAAGCATTGCCTTCTGCTTTGTTTCATAATGTAGTCAGTTGAGAAGTTTCAATTGACTGACAATAGCTACCATTTTAGAGCTTTCAACTTCCAAGACAATATTTTTTTAAAAAGCTGGAGTGACCTAAGAAGATTAATTCATGATTCCAGTCTGTTTAAGTTTTGGCTCAGTGGCAAAAGAGTTTAACTATCCTAGAAGTCAGTATTCAGAAATCAAAACTTAAACAATAGAATGCAAGTTTCTTGCTAACATGACAGATTTGGGTTCTTGCACCGCACTCCCCACCCCCTAAGAATGAACTACAGAGGTCTTGGCAAAAAGGTTCTTATTGTTTCCATTCTCCAAACTTCTCCCACTAATTAAGCAATTTTTCTCCTCTTTCCCACAACATTCAGGAGCTGGAAGCTGTGAGACAACAATGACCACTTCAGTAAAATTTGTGTTCCATCTTTGAAAGCAAAGAACTGAAAATAGTGAGAAAATTGGTGTTTATAGTTAACACTTTACACTACACAGATTTTTTCATATGCTCCTCTCCTTTCTTACAATTAAAGTGATCTAACAGATAACTGCTGCCAGTCTTAATCCTTTTGCTTCTTCTCCCATTCTGGCCTTCTCCATTATACCTGCATTAGCATTTGACATTATTATGAGCCAATTCACGGAGGTGAACCACAGAAACAGTAATCCCCTTTTTCGCCTTCTGAATCAACTCACCACAGGATTAGGTGAACACCAGTACAGAAAAGCAGGAGCAGCTAGTGATCAGAAACACCCCTAGCAAGAACATCCAACTACTGGACTGGCTTAGTAAAAGTGTAAAACCACACTCCTTGGAACATAAAGCAACTCCAGAAAACTTCAGACATTTCATAGTTTGGGGCCACGTGCACGAGTAGAACTTCAATGCATGCTTTCACTTGAATGGTTTTAGCCCCAGCGTACTTAACTCTGCTTGATACATCAACACGCTTCCAAGGGGATTTAATGGATTACACCCCCTCATCTCACTTCTTCCACATCAGCTTGTGCCACTTCCCTTTTTGGTAGGTGGAGCCACAACTTTAACTATGGTCTAAATAAAGTAGAATTGAGATGAGCAAAATTTCTACTTCTATGGGAGATCACACGGTAGAGAATTTGCATCAATACAGTTGCACTATTTCCATTTGCCAGCCTGTAACAGTAACAATACAAAACAGTCAAGTAAGATGCAATTAGTTGATTTTTCTGCCTTTAGGTCAATCGCATTACAAGAGGAAAGGATCTTGGTCATTGTGCTTACAGGAGGGGAAAAAGTGAAAGAAGAGATATAGGGTAAACAAATAAACTGAAAAATATGCATCCTCCAAAAGCATTAGCATTTGTTTTACAGAAGGACAACTAAAAATGTAATCTAATTAGTAACTACCTAGGTTAAATACAAGCACAGTACCCCTTTAACCTCACTTCATTACATCCTGCCAGGCCTGACTCTGGGCTTATTCCTTGTTTTATCAATACTCACAGTATTTCAGATAAGCCATCTTAAACAAGAAAAGGTCCCAGAAGTGTGTCATTTCAAATTTCCTTTGTTACCCTTAATACTTTCATTTCACAGACTTTCAACTGGTCTGTATTGTTAAGAGTACAGTAATATTTCAAGTTAGTGTTTTTCAAGTTAAGCACTAAATTATAGGACTCAATGCAAGCTGAACATATACCATCCTAAAATGGCTTAGGTACCTCTTTTTTCAGGGGAGGGAATGTTAAGATATGGCAAGAATACGACTAGCCTTTGGCATCAGAGAGTAGTCTGAGCTTGACTTTTACAAAATCGTGTGCTTCTCTCCTTTCTTCACTGACATCATAGCAGTAAAATCCAATTTTACTTGCTGATTTACACATTCCCTCTGTACCCTTTGCTGCTTAGAATAACTTGTTATTAAATAAAATTACTTTATAATTTTGTGTTCAAAATTGTGCCTCCTGCAGCTTTGCAGAAATTTACTCTTACTTCATGGGAATACAGATAAAAGACTGCTCAAGCAACTGAGACAGAAGAACTGAAGGACAGCATGAGACGATATAAAACAGCACATGGTCAGAGATATGGGTTAAAAAACCAAAAACAAATGTGGGACTATATGGTGAAAGAGGATAAATAGGCAAAAGCAGCACTGGAAAAATTTGTTCCCCTCTGGTACACAGAAACTGTCAGTAATCTGCACAGCAGGAACAGGAGAAAAGAGTTGAGTTTTAAAGGATTTGGGGCTTAAACTCTTAAATGCCCCAAATCAAATGTCAATCAAATGCTTTTCCCTAGTAACATCAGGTTGTCTGTGTCTGTGTCTGCTTTATTTGGAGATAAGCTGGCTGCAAGTCAGCACTTATATCTCTCTTTAAAGACTAAAGATTAAGAGGCCTACTTTTTAGAGCACTTGCCTTTATTTGTTCAGGAAGGGGAAAAGAGTAAGATAGAATCTGCATTCTCCTACGAAAAGATGATCAACTATCCATACACATATTTGAATTGTTACTTTGGTTAGGATGAGGATATTCAGGCATGTAAAAAGAAGGGAGAAAATCTGCATAGCTCTTGCTCTCAGACCAAGAATTTTGTTAGGCCACCCCCTTCTGCCCCCTTCTCCCTACACACACAATTTCAGCTGGAACTGTACAAATTAATCATAGTCATTAAGACAGATTTAACAAGACTACAAGAAGAAGTTACAGTAACTATTCTGAAGTATCTGTCCCTCTACTGCAGATAAGCACATGCCTTACACTTGCAAATTTAATCACTTAAAAAAACCAACATTTATCAGGACAAGATATGTCATACTCTATCACCTCTATCTGTGAACAGGGAAGTACAACAGTTCCTGCTAATAAGCTGAAATTCACAGTCTTTGACTAATAGGAAGGAAGGGGAGATGATGATAACTTCATTAAGCATGTTGAGTGTAAGTCCTAAGCCACAATTACTCCAGAGCAAGTAACAGTTCCAAAGTCAGCATCGATCTTGTACGCATTCAGTAGAATGATAGGAATAACGAGTATTAATCTCATCAGTCATATTTATATACTACTCTCACAATGTAAGCATCTGATCAAAGTACTGAATACATAATACTTGAACACAGTGAAAAGACCCATTCCACAAAACACTACTTAAGGTACTGCTGAGTGTATCCTCTAGCTGATGGGGGCACAACGGGGGGCAGATCAAGCACATTCTGACGACATTCAGGTTGTTATAAAGCCTGTAGCAATGGCTACAGCTAAAATTTCAAGAACAGTCTGAAAGAACATATTGTAAATGCTAAAAAGGCAAGGATTGTGTTATCCCTCAAACTAGACTACACAGGTACCTTGTTCACTGAAACTTCAACTACCTTGACATGACTCCATGGTCTTGAGAAGCCAGAACTCTTCACAAAATAATCTTGTCGTAGAAGCCCAAAGAGCGTTATCACCAGAAACACTGAGATAAGGCGTATAAAATTTCTTAGATCCAAACTTCTAACAGACAACTGAGATTCTGTGCTGGACTGGATATGAGATTATATATCCATTAGGTAACAGAAAAGAGCTTTAAAACTTTTTATGAGCCATTACATCTGTAACTGATATGCAGGTATCACTGTCACATAAAATGCTGTGCTTTATTTGGCATAACAGCATCAAAACTGCAGAGCATACTTAGCACCAGGAATTATACCAGACCAAAATGACAGTGCAAAAACATACCTAGGATTATTTTTTACTTGGCAGAGACTGTTGATCAGGAAGCAGATATTCTCCAGCACTACTCTAGGACTTCCTGAGCTAACAAAAAGCAGCTTTCCACAATGCTTAAGTAACAAGAAATCCTGGTCACCAGTTACAGCGCGCAGGTCCAGAACAAAAAGCACCCAGGAAAAAAAGGCATTTTCAAGAGGAATTTGGTCACTGCTTAGGTTCTCAGACTGACGTCTGCAACTAGTCAGAACAAGCAGAGAGCTGGGGGCAAACATAGCTCATTTCATCTGCTTTCAGATTCTCGTAACAATCACTTAACTCAGTATGAAGGTTAAAGTGAGATTTCCAAATGCCAGAGGCTTATTTTCTATTGTGGAACAGTTTGACTCTTGCTCCCATAGATAAAAACTCACACACCTTGCACTGTCCTTGATGGCAAAGATCTTTATGAAGCATCTTCCATTATTCACTTTGGCATCTGTTGGTTAACGTGGGAATGCATAGTATTTTGCAACTTACCTGTTTGCATGAGTAAGTGAAGAATACATACTGCCTTTTTGTCAGGGCAGCATATGGTATTTTAAATACCTGCAGAGCAGAATAATTCATTGAAAAAAGACTTACTACATAGATCAGTTTGATAATTAACAGAATCCAGAAAAATGTATGCGGAGCCAAGTATGTTCTGATGATCAGATTCCTTGTATCCATAGGTTTTTTTCCATGTGTTCCTCAGTTTGCTCCTGATCACTAATATTTATGTTCTTCACAGAGCTGAGGTAACACGGCGGGAACTTTAGTACTGAGTATTTTGCAAGGAAGTACGTTAGAAGTGCCAGTGAGAGAGTCAGAGCTCTGTATGGACACGTACAGTAAGACAAACCCATAAACTGAACAGCTATCTCACTAATAGTAATAGTGATACCAGAAGACAGATTTCTCTTCTACACAGTCTTTGATCCAAAATTTACTGGTCCTTACAAAAGCTTTCTTTTGTGACTAAGATTTCACAGTTTGCTAGGATACTTAGGAAAGACAGCACAAGTAGAATTTCATCAGCCAGATAGTGCAAGCATAAGGCATTTTGTAAATAGCTTTGCTGTCTTGGAAAATCCATAAAAGGATACTTCTTGTAAAAATTATGATTTAGTCTCACTAGATCCAGTTCTTAATTTTGGGCTGTGTAGACAGTAGCCCAGAAGTGTGTTCCCCTGCAAGCTAGTCCTGGATGTGCAGAGATGAAAGCAATCATCCTCCTGAATTTGAGGCGGTGTACTGAGGAAAAGCATATGCATCTAAAATACACAGGGAAAGAGAAGGCTGCCCATGAAGGCAGTTCTCTTGTTCCTCAGTGGTACACAAGTTCTCATCTTCAAAAGGTTACCATCAGTATGGTTCCCAAAGGAAGAAAAGCAGTAGCAGGAATGGAAAGAACTCAGGGTAGTAACCTGAAGCTCTGATATCCCTACACTTCCATTTGTCTGAGTATGTACAAAAGTTGAGAGATTGACTTCTAAATGTTTATGCCAATCCGGTCTCCAGGAAAACCTGCTCCTTTTTATTGTTCTATTCTGACACCTGTTCTCCTGCTGCTGGAACAAATCTATAACCATTGCTATCTCTGAAGTGCCCATGAGTCCAAGACACCAGAAGCCTTGTCTATTCAGTTGCTAGCCATATTTATGGAATATAAGGCAAAATCTGTAATGCTGCCAGAACTTCAAGGAAGCAAATCTTTAAAAACCATACAGCATACTGTATTACAACCAAACTAAGTACTGTTACAACCAACTATTAAACTATAGGGTTTAATAAAAATTCTAGGATCCCTATGAGAAATACTGCACTGCTTTGATAATGCTTGCATACTTAATATATACTGCCAATATTGCTTCCAGGATATATTGACGAATATATGCAAGGCCTCCAGACTTATGGTCGATGTACAGTGATGACTTCAGAATATAGCTACCTCTGGACTAGAGTGGATGGCTGGAATATTGAACCTCAGCAGAAGGTGAAGTTCAGAGAGGGGCAATATGATCAAGTAAAGTCACAAGTTGCCAAGCCTATTTCCTCTTCCTCAACATACTTAAGTTGACTTATATTATATTGCTAGGCAGATCTCAGAAAGGTCAAGATGCAGTTGATCACTATTACCAGTGAAACTTTAGTAGTAAATTGAAAAGCAAATACACTATCAAGTCCCTCTAATTTGACAGCTAGGATCTTGATATCTAGCTAGCTAGCTGATAGATAGATATCTATCTAGTTGATACACAGCAAAAGATACTCCGCAGTCATGCAAAACACATCTCCAGAAACAGTGTCTTAACGCAGACCTTGTGCTTAAGGTTAACAGTGACATCACAGGGATGAATATTTTGCTATTAAAATAAAACGTTAATTATGGGGAAGAGATCAGCAAACTGTCAATCTGGGATCTCCCTGCCTCCTGCATTTTCTTTATTATCTGTACCTTGCTTTCAGCCTTCAGTATCAAAGAAGTTCAGAAGATTTAACTTTAAATGAATACAGAATCATTCCTGAAGAACAATCCTTCCACAAGATCAGAGCTAACACTACATATAACTCTACAGTGATGAGATGCACCATATTCATATTCCCTTGCTCTGAAGCTGGTACCAAAGTTCACTGCATCATACCTATTTGCAGCGCACCAGAAGTTTTGGCACAAATACTAGTCAAGACATGCTAGATGTTCTTTTGCTGGAACCTGGGCATAGTATTACACCAGATGATGCCATGGATAGCCTTTTTGACTCCGGCAGAACAGGCTTCTCTTCCTGAATCAAGTGCAGCTCAGGACTGCTCAACCAGAACTTGCTCATCCTCACGTATCGAAGCATGAGTAGGATGAACGCATCAGTTATTTGTCAGAAACCTGCCATTCCATTCCAAGTTAAGAAAACGTGCTGGCAGTCCACTAAGGACATAATACCAGTAAATTACCAGGGCTTAAATTAGGGTCTGTCACAAGCACATGGGCATAAGGCTTTTTATTTTGTTAAAAAGGGTAGCATTTCCATTTACTTTGTGGATGCCCAAACTGATTGCAGGTCTTTCTTGTTGAGACCTTCCTTTTCACTCTTCATTAATTTCTCTGCCATCAGGCAATGAAGTTTCATCTTCAACATCAGGCAAAAAGGGACTAAGGGGAGGTCATAACCACTCACCACCCATTACCTTGGGAGTGCACAATATTAAGCAAATATTTGCATTTTCTCATAAAACTTATTACAGCAAAATCTTTTTCACCGACATACTCAGACCAGGAGCATGGCTAGTAGTATCACTGGCAAGCATCATGCTGTTCTTTTTCCAGTAGCCAGATAGTGCAACTAAAGCATTTACCATATTTACTGGAGGTGGAGTGAAAAGACAATTCAACACAAAATTCAGTAGTGTAAAGGAATTACAGAAATTAACCAGAACATATGAAGAAGGCGTTTGTCCCTCAAAAGTTACTAAATTTTTATTGAATACAATTCCCAACTTTTAATTCCATATTTGACTAGTTTTTGAAAGCAGTCAAGAAACAGGTACTTGGATCTCTTTTGGCATCATCCAGTTATACACTATTGTAGTTAACTGGATATTACACCTTGTTCCAGTCAATACCTCTACCTAGCGCAAAATGCTTCGGTAGGTTTATGAGTATCTCATGCCATGCAATGCGATTTTGTGCTTTATAATCTGCACTGCCCAATTCCACGTTGATTTAACTCCACACCAAAACAAGAACACCTTATGGAATCTTAAGAGTCTGGGAACATACCTGAAGAGAATACAGTCTCCTCTTCCAGGAAGTTACAATAAAGCCCAGCAACTACTATCAAATTGCACTTTCAAACAAAGAAGCTGACTGCAAGACTTTACATATGAAGGCCCCATTACCATTAAAACATGAACTGACTGCTTGGCTGAAAATAGTAAGGAATATTATTCACCTTCACAGCACGATATGATGTTCATGTTCAATTTGGGGTATGGGGAAAAAGGACCAGAATTTGACAATGGGAGATTCTGCTTGATGGGAAGATTTATGAAGATATATTTCTACTCTTCTACTTAATTAGCTACCGTTAACTTGGGTTTTTATATTTTATTACATCTAAGTACTACCACAAAGAGTACTGAAGATTTAGGATGGAATTAAGAGCCATTTAATTTAATGAAAAAATATTTGATTTCAGTAATTTTTCTGACCAGAGGAAGCTATTAATTTGCTGTAGCAGCTTAGGGATAGTATCACATTAACTGCTGTTGTACCAGTTGAGGCTTTGAAGAGTATGATAAACTCTGTTTCTTATTAGTTTAACCCATTAAAAGAAAAAGCTTACAATGTCACTGCCGGAGAGTGATGATACAGAAGAGGCAGATGAGCCAGAGGATAACTGTTGTGTACTAGCCAATGACAAAGCCAAGCGTTGGTTGTAAGATGGTTCAGAGTCTCTGTTCTGTTGCTGTTCTCCATTGCACGGAGCTATCTGGTCTCTTATTTTCAACCTATTATCTGTTAACAGAAAACATAAGGATCATTTAAGAGCACAGAATACAAACACATGGGCCTTAAAGTCTAAGAAGAGCTGCAGTTTAACAAGCTAACTGAAAAACAGGCTCGGAAAAAACTAGTCTTGGGTTAGAAAGTTACAAATTCCTTTTATTTTTTCCTACATATCTGAAAAGTGATTAATTTCAAGGCATGAGTATTTTGAATTACATCAAATTCCAGAAAAAGTTTTAAGTTGGTTTCAAAGATTCCTGCTATACCTACCAAGTTCAGGTGATAAATTAATTTTGCTCCCCCACTTCTTTTTAATCCAGGCCCTGTAGTCAATCACTTCTTGGGTCACTTTGATGATTCTACCTAATGTGCTAAAAAAATTTTTCAATTAAGTATTAAACAAAGACAGTTGGTTACATATTTGCAAGCATTTCAACAAGCAATCAAATTATGCTAAAAGTCAGTCTAAGATATCCCTAACCGAAGAATCCTTTTGAACTTTCATTTCCTTAGCGCACCATTTAATCCACTGAAGCATCACAATTTTTGAATTAGTATATTACTTATCTTCTACCATACTAACATGCAAGCACTGACACATAGGTAAGATTTTTACTCTGTATTTCTAAATGGAGTGCACCTTAATTATCAAGAATGTACATGCAGATACCAGTGTACTTGACAAAAGTAATTTACAGGTTCTTGCACTTCTCCACACAGAAAATATTTTTTCCACAGAATCTGGATTACAACAGTTATGGGATGCACTAAAGACATTAATACCCCAGCCCCCCAGCTGACCTTCACGCTGAAGACAGAAACCTTCGCTAGTCCTTGCTTACAGATTTACAAGACAACTTAAAAGGTGTAAGATCCCCACAATTATAAAGGAAGTACCATGGATCGTGAGGTAGTGGAAACAAGAAACAGACTGGCTCCAAAATCAGAATAAGTTAGAATTTAAGAAAATTCGTAACAGCAAGTGGTTCAGAGAAAAAGCCTACCTGGTCCTTCTGAACAGTGACCAGTTATCAACAAGTATAAAGTAGTATTTTTCCAACATACCTTCCCAACATTCAGCTATTTGAATTGCACTTCTTGAGCAGGAGCTGTGTCCTTGTTTGAGAGCTAAACTTTCAAGCTTTCCTTTCATCAGGGACTAGTGGCTGAAACACTAACTATAAACTCCATGCTCAAGATACATGAAGGACTGACTATTATACAAAAATGGGCTGTGAAAAGTTACCATCTTGGAGAAGGAAAAGTTATTTTAGTTTTGAAAATCTTCAATGGTTACAATAAAGCTTATTTTGTATTTCACATCATAAAGGTACATCGTACCTGTACTGGAATTTTCTTTTTGTTTAAGTGTATAATGGGAAGGGAAGACATACATAGCCTAAATGTATTCAGACTACCTTTATTAGGTCACTTCATGGTAACACTTTAAAAAGGAACAGTAATTCTCCTACTGGCTTAGGGATTACTATTTCATGCAAGACCAGATACCACATGTTCCATGTTTATCTTCCAACTTTAAAGACATGTCAATGTGTTACTACTGAAAAAGGCAGTCCAGCGTTTTAAGCAAACATTGAACCAAATAATATCATCTAAGTTACAAGTCCAAGAGTTGCAGAAGGGCCTCATGGACAGAATGAATGTCATCCACCATTCTATTTATTAATGTAGATACAATGATGCATGTTGGAAAATAAAATCTTGAATTTTACATGTAGAATTAAAGGCGTGATTGTCACCACCCAGCATCTAAAAATCTGGGTTATAATAGGTAATTCTTTGAAAACCACAGTTCAATTGCTAAGTAGAGCACACTAAGAAAGGAACAAATAAAACAGAGGATAGTATTTTGTCAATGTACACTCCCATGACGTAACAGCATTTTAAATACTTGATGCAGCTCTGGTTTCTCAATCTCAAAAAGGAAGTTAAGCCAGAGGAGACAGAATGTAGACAGGAATGACCAATACTGCAGAGAAGCAGCTGTGGCCCTAAAGCTGCAGTTCCCAAGACAGCAATGCCAATATGGGACTCAAACATACACATACTGGGTCTCCTCAGCACTGGGACAGAGAAGGAAATCTTGCAGCTAAAAAGTTTCATTTGAGAATGCCTTCAGAAAGATTTGAGCTTTTACTCCAGAATAACCTATAAATTTCACAACTGCTACCAGCTGTGGTCTTAGAACCAGAAAATGAACATGGACTGAATAACACAAGCTCTTATGGAGAAGGAGCTTGTCAAGAATGAAGCTTCTTGGAGTACTTTCCCAGAAGCAAATCAATAGTCATGCCTTCATGTACCAGAATGAAAATGAATCATTAAAGGATGGTATTTTTATCAGCCTGGGTGACTGATACTTGCTTATTTTTTAAAATAAACAGTTAAAAGTTGTGCTTATATCCGTTTTCAACACTGAAAATGCTTAGGAACAAAAAACCTGTATGAGGAAATTACATGCTTTTGGGTTTCTTTTTTTGGACAAGGCCAGAATTTCTACAGATATATGAGACGCTCCCACAATTCTTCAAAGATGCTTGTTTGGAAAACGTGGAAAACTCACAGTTAACTGGTTAATAAAATTAGACAGCTCTCCTATGAAAAATGCCCCTTTAAGGTTTTTCCCTTAATATTATCATATAGTAAAACCAGGAATAAGCTATTTACATACCTAGTTTATTTTATGATAAGAGCTTAGAAGCTCCTCTTTTTATACACTGCAAGCCCTCAGTTCACAGGGACACTTTCTAGCTGTCATTACAGCAGAACTACAGTGCAAATAAGTCTTAAGATCACTCTTAAAAGGCTCAAATTGCTGACATAAGATTCACTAAAATCAAATATCTCCAGCCAAGCTCCACATGAACAAGTGAGTACCAGAGCAGGAAAAAACATCAAGACTGTGAAGGACCATCAAAATAACTGTTCAATAGGCCTTAATTGAACTTATGAAATATCCCCCTGGTATTAAAAGGGCAATATAATCTAAAAGCAGGCTAAGGAGCACCTGAGAAGAATCTGCTTGAGCAGATTTTGGATTCTAAATCTAAAACTGTAACCCAGACAAATATTCTGTGTAGGAAAAGCTGATATTGCTGATACCTCTTAAGAGACAGCATGCATTCTAGTAACAGCCACCCACCATTCAAGATGTGAAGCAAAGGAAGGACTGTTTCAGACAGCACATTTCTGCTTTCTGTGTCAGCAGATCTAGCAGGCAAATTTAACATTCCCTTTGACAGCCCCCAGAGCTCCCAGGACTACCTTGGTCAACCAGGGGCAACCCAAACCTAACATACAGACCTGTCAGCAGTTAGATCAGTTGAACTGTACACTGGGAAGAGACCAAACAGCTTTCAAGCACAGAGATGGAAAGATCGCTTTATATATGGCCCAGACTTTTGTTGTTTTGAAGATTATCACTTGTAAATGACAACTCCAGACATGCAATAACAAAACCCTGCCAAGGCTTCCTCAAACTCTGAACTCTGGCCTGTAGACATGACAGTCCCTTTCCCTCATCACCTGCATGGTATGCACCTACTACCACATGTCTGGCACCAATAAGGAGGAACCTGTTACCAATCTGCAACTCTAGGAACTGAAGAAAGGTTTCAAAAGTCTTAGTTATACTGGAAGGGCACATCACAGCAGAACCAGACTTCCATTCCTCATTTCATATGACCTTGTCTGCCTCCCAAATGTGGCTACGCTGCTGATTAAAGACGCAGTCTGAGCACACATTCGTATCTGAACCATGCAACAGGCCAACATGTAAGCCAAAAAGCTGACCCACAGACATACATATTAACCTAAGGATGCATCTTTGTCACATCCAGATCATTATAACTTATGGCTGTCAAATGGTACAATACCACTCTCTCCATCTGCCCCCAAACGTGAACGCCTGCTGCTTCTCTTGCTTCTGATCTGCCCATCACGCAGCCACAAGCTGGATCAACTTCTTGACATGACAGAAGTGTTGATGCGTTTGTTTTCAGTCAAACCAGAGGGTTCATCTGACTCACCTTCTGACTGCAGGATCGCTAGATCTGATCTAAGGCAAGAGTCAGGAATATACAGACTGAAAAGGAAGAAAAAGGGCAGCTGACAGGAGACAGCCCACAGATAGTTAGGCTAGACAAGGTAGAGTGTGAAATTGCACCTTAATATAGAGACCATGGACAGGGTAGTAACGGATAGTCCACTATTTCAAAGAACACGAATCAATGAGCAAGAGCTTGTTGCCAAACATCTGCTAAGGTTTCCGGTGGTCCATCAAGAAACAGAATAAAACTGGGAAAATGGTCACTAACTTGAAACTTCATGTCGAAACAAAAGCAACGAAGCTGGTGAAGGGTCTAGAGAACAAGTCTTATGAGGAACAACTGAGGGAACTGGGGTTGTTTAGCCTGAAGAAAAGGAGGCTAAGCAATAGGACAAGCGATAGGACAAGAAGAAATGGCCTCAAGTTGCACCAGGGGAGGTTTAGACTGGATATTAGGAAAAATTTCTTCACTGAAAGGGTTGTCAAGCATTGGAACAGGCTGCCCCGGGAAGTGGTGGAGTCACCATCCCTGAAGGTATTTAAAAGACATGTAGATGTAGTGCTTAGGGACATGGTTTAGTGGTGGACTTGGCAGTGTTAAGTTAACGGTTGGATTCGGATGACCTTAAAGGTCTTTTCCAACCTAAATGGTTCTATGATTCTATGAAAATATCACTCCTTACAGACTTCTTTAGTTAGCTCGCTTAAGATGACACACTCTTCTCTAGAGACAGGCTATGGCCAAAGGCCATACTAAAGCTATTCAAAGCACATACTGACAACTGACCCTTAAGAGGGAGCTATCCTGTCCATAACCATATTTTACAGCTAGACTCATGTCCCCATGGCCCCAAATATTAAGAAATCAATCGTGATTTTCAGTCAGCTTGGCTGAAGTCACAACACCAAACCTGACCTTGCATACAAGTTGTACAGATCCAAAATGGATCATTTTCCTACTAGGAAAACCCCTCCTTCCAAGCTGATGGGAATCTGCTTGCTCTAACAAAATCTACTGAACTGTCTATCAACCTCTCCTGAGCCATTCTTGAAAGAGGATGGGTGAGAGAGACTGGGGACAAAACAGTGTTAAGGTAACTTCTGTAGCTGTAAGAATTACCTTCAGGACTCAGCTGATGACAGAAGATAGCTTTCAACTCCCACTACACTCCAGATGTTGTATTTGGAAGCTTGAATGAAGATGCTGATAAGAGTGATTTGAATCCACCCCGTATTATTCTGTGGGACTTGCTACTACAGAACATGGACAAGAAAAAGGCCTATGCTGGACGACTATATTCTGATTCTTTTTTGGTTTTTCCCCACACACACTGGGAATATCGGAAGCAGCAGCTGGCTAGAAAGCCTTAAATTAACTTAGGCTTGTGCTCCTTTAAGTTGGACTGAAAAAGAGCAGTAATGATGATCACCCAGAAAGATCTGAAATCTACTGAGATTGTCATCTGCAAGAGAGGAGTCTGTACGCAGATATTTTCCCTGGGAAGAGCCGATATGAATTCAAACCCACCAGGTAGTTCAAGAACAAACCATTCCACTTAGGGGAAAGCTAGCTCCAATTATGATAAAACTGAATAAATTCAAGTCAGCCTGGGGAGTTCAGCCTCCTGCAAGTTCCTACCCTTTCAAGTGCTCTTCATTTAGTATCTGTTGATCCTTCTAGTAGAATGTCATACAGCTAGTCACTGCTCTTAAAGGGAGCCCATTGTTTACAGTTTGATCTACCACTGACAAGCCTAGAAAGGGGAAAAAATTGATCAGGACAAAGGGCTCCTGGATGGCTAAGGCTTTAGGTTGGGCCACCGGAAAAGTCTTTATAGAGAGCCTGGACCACTCTGCCTAACAGGTATCAGAAGGATCTGAAATACACCTGGATTGCCCAAGCACATCAGTTTTAACTAAGAACTGAGACTGGACATGGACTGCTGTTGAGGTTCTGCAACAAACTTGTCACCAAACAGCTCATCATACAGGTTCTTTGGCATTGACAAGACTGGTGCTGGGGGAACTACTTGCATACAGGACTTTGTTGAATGCTGTTCCTGTTGCGACATCACTCCCTTTGACAGAATGGCAAGCCACTGGCATGACGAGTTCTGAGACTCAGACATCACTGGCACAGACAGTCCAGAACTAGCAGAAAGACAGGGCAGATGTATGACACCTGAACAATGCTGCTGGGACTTCTCCCGAGGTTTGAAGTTGTGACAAAATTCAAACATTTTCACAAATACAGTAAGAAGTGTACATGTGAAGTGCACACGTGAATATTGATTACATCTGAGGCTTCCATTAAATGCATTTACAAACATACTTTTTGATGTCTGTAATAAATACAGGTACCTCATAAGAGAATGACTATATCCTTTGGAGAACCACAGAGAAGTTAATTAAGGCCAGGACCCAAGACACAAGCAAAACCTCAGGAATCCAAAGTTGTTCTATCTATACTTACATAAGAATGAAGTTTCATTCAGCAACAAGAATTGTCAGCCCATACACATTTAACAGATACACCTTTAATCTATCTTAAAACAGCAGTCTCAAATGTCAGTGTCTAACACTATGTATCACTCTTCCTAGATCTCCATCACAGGCACAAGTGCAGTCTCAACCTTTGTGAATTTAATACCATAGAAAACCTAGAGATTCACAGGCACTATTAAAATACTATTAGTTTTAAATCCACAAGAAAGACTGCATCCACTTTGTGGTAAACTTACTATAGAAAAACTATTTCCAATGACATTAATGCTGGAAGCTAACAGCTTGGCTAGAGTTTGGAATTGTATCTAGATGGTTTATGTGACCTGTTACAGCCATCTCTCCCTCCAATTAGCTGGGGAGCTCAAAGCCATTGGGATTCTAGGGAAGTCTCAGGGAAGAGATGTCCTCTGGTCTAGCCCTAATTTGTACGGAGGGTTAGAATAACAGATGCTAGAGCAGATACATGAATGAAAATACAACGTGGCTGACATGCCTTCATTTTCTTTCTCCTCCCCCTTTCAAAAAACAGAAAACTTGCAAAGGTGAAAGCTGAGAAAGAAACACTGTACGGCTAGTACTATGAAAGATGTTAAGAATTGCATTAAAAATGGCACGTCTAGAAGTATGCTACTTTTAATGGCAGTTCTGACATTACGGCCAAACTGAACTGATTCTTTTAACAGCTTAATTACATATCAAGCCTTTTAAAACAGCTTATGGGAGCATGTATTAAAGAAATAGGGAAATTTCTAGCCTTGTTGTCTAGTTTTGTGTCTAAACAAGCAATTTGATCACACACATTTTTTTCTGCCGTAGTACAGACATACATCATACCAAACATGAAACCAGCAGACCTTCCTTTGAAATACTTTAAACAGAATGTTTGAGGAAAGACCAATTTCTTCTGGCTCCCTTCCACACTAAGAGAACCTCACATTGGACTCATCCTGGGTTTTGTCATGCTGTTTTCATTTCAGTGCTGCACATTGAGGCATTACACTCTCATACCACTGGTAGCCTAAATTTCTGGGCAGATTTCAACATAGCTGCAGTTAAACAATAAATAACAATATTCTTTTTATTGATTTAGACCCAAACATTCCTAATTAATTACACAGACAAATGGATATTCAAAAAGTGGACTAATTACCTCTCAGAATCTCTATTTGGATATGATCTTGCAAGTGGTGATACTGCATGGCTAAGAACAATGTAGGCATAATCAAAAACTTGTTTCACTTGCATGGCACCGTAAGAACTTCTGCCAACGTCGTTTCCTGAAATAATGTGACAGTCATCAGATCATCTTTTTTTAATATCAGTAACCAGAAAATTATTCATACTTAAAGCTCAGAAGCCTTAACAATACAGCTTAACTCTGTTTAAACTGGTTAGCCCACCCTACTCATATCAGGAACAACTAAGTGTGCCTATCTCAATAAAAGAAGCTAAGCTTAGGAATGACACTTAACATTATGCATTCAATTTACCACTTTTAAAATACCAATGTACCAGCGTCTGAAAGAAACCGAGAATAGAGTTCAGCTTAAAGCTCTTATAGCTGTCTTAAGAGGGAACCTACCAAGCTTAAATCATGTCTCACTTACCAGTAGAGTTTCTGCAGGCCAAATTCAGGTTAAAATTCCACTTGTGCAACCACATTATCTTCACAGGGCCAGGTATACTTACATAAACCCCTACTTAACCTTATCAAAACTACAGATTAATAAACCAGCTCATACAGATTACTTATCTCCACAGGATAAACCAGTTTGTCAAAATCTATCACAGAGGATTCCAGAAGTTTGTACAGCATTGTTTTCTGACCAGGTTAGTGGCACTTCTTGACTGCCCCTCTTTAAGCATGAGACATTTATAGCAGAACTCCTTCCAAATCCAGTGCCATGTGTGAGGAACTGCAGAAGTTAAGAACGTGCTAAAGCTTCTGTATCAGCGACAATGTACAAGCATTGGTCTCCCATTTGACACCTAGAAAAATCTGGCTATTACTAGCAAGAAGAAACATCTGGGGGGTTTTTTTGTAGATATATTTGGCACCAGACACCAAAGGTTCACTGTCACCACTCAATTTAAGAAACACAAAGAAAACTTCCTTCAAATTGCATGTCTAAAATACAGATCTTGAGTGGGTAGAAAGCTGCTTACAGTAGAAGATTCCCTCCTTCAGAATGATGCTTGAAATGCTGTGAGAACTCTGGAAAGGTATGAACTACTGAACATGTTTATTTTAAGCTTGAAAATCAGATCAGGGCCCACGAACAAGCTTTAATGAAAAATCCGCTTTGAAAATTAATGGGTAAAGGACAGAATCTATCCTTTGGAGGACTGAATCCAATGAGGCTGAATTTGACTTTAGAGGAACCCTTCACTCTAAGTATTTTGGCCAGCAAGCCATCATAGACAAATATGCTGAGGTCTGCCATCCAGGGGAAAAAAAACAGCCTTGGCTTTACTACTTGACAACACATTTTAGTCCTTCAAGATTCTCCAACCATAATGCCACTTTAACAGAAAAGCATAATCAATGAAAACAGACTGGGAACATAAGAGCATTTTGGGAACACAAAATTTCTTCAGTAATTTATATGGTCAAATAAAAACTGATCAAGAAATACTTCCTGTTTACTGAAGTAACGAAGTATCTTGTTCTGAATACACCGCTGCAGTACCCAGCAGCTACTAGGCTCAAAATCACAGAAGCCTCTCTAAATGGCATATTTGCAATGGGACTCTATCCTGAAGTAGAAGCAGAGACCAATATGGGCCTAGGACAGTGAATCTGGGAAGAAACACATTGTAGTTAAGTTCAGAGCTGCACTACAAATTAGCAGAGGACTTCACAAAGGACTTAGTCCAAAGGCAGCTGAATAGAGACCAAACTATCTCAGTGGTCAGGAAATCAGAACTCAAAAATGTTAATTCTACTAGAAAAACAATGATTAATTCAGTACAGGTTTTCCAGGGGCAGGACACATTGTTGTGTCCTGCAACAATGCCACCTTCCACATAACGACATGCTAAACATATATAAAAAAGAGAATTAAATTGAGAAGCAATACAGAAATGGAATATATACAAGTGGCTAAACAGACATAACTGCACCTACCACTAAATTCAAGTCCATCTACGGTTGGACTCGATCTTAAGGGTCTTTTCCAACCTAAATGATTCTATAAATTCACATAATAGGAATTAAGAATACACACTTAAACAAATTGCATTAGTTTAGTCTAATCTGGTGCTAAGGCAACTACATTTGACATGCATCCCGCATGGAATTACACCAAAATGAAGACACTGCTGCTACAAACTGTTGGTTATTCCTTTCGTCAATTGTTGCCACCTCCACTATAGTGCCAGCAAAAGAAATCATAAGCCTTCCCTAATCCACTTATGGCAAACTCAGGCAGTTTAGTTTAAACCACCAACGAAGTGTATGAGTTGTGTATGAGTCTTGATTGAAGCAGATTTGAGAACAGAGGCAGGATAGCTCATGCCATAGCATGCCTAGGTTCCTGGATTGCCTCATTCTGCACCTGTAATTAGTTCATAAAAATGTCTGAATAAATATGTTTTATTTGATTATATAGTCTGCAGAGCTTCTGACCTGCACTGTAGCTGAAAAGCAGGTATAGAAGCCAAAGCTAGTATGCGAGCTACTGTCAACTGTACCAGTCAAGTGTGTATGGCCCTACTCAATCCAGAAAGCAATATACTAAAGCAGCCAGAAGATCACATATTTGCATTTGTTGTCCTGAATAGATTTTCTTCCGAGAGATCATTCTCATTAGCAGATCACGTCTTACATAGCTGAGCATCCTTCGTCACAATCTACAGATTGATCAGTTAAAACACGTAACCCAAATGCTCTCACTCTTTAAAAAAAACAAAATCATACAGACTTCAATCCTCAGATGTACATTAGTAGATAACAATGCTGTGTGATTTCATGTATAATTCAATTCTCATTCTTTCTTACAAAGCCTTCATCCCTAAAGGAGCATGTCTAAGATTTCCACCACTCGCTATCAGTATTACCGCTCTGTCAGGTACCTTTCCATTACCTGAAGCAGTTTTAAGAACGTGGCCTGGAAAGGTGAAGGTAAGACCATGAGTTAGGACTGAAGCAGATCCATTTATGTTAAGCTATTATCTAGTAAGCACCTTTTTGCAACATTTAGCCTTAAAGGGGTTCTTTCAGATGCTAACTTCAATGTATTTGCGTATTTTTATAAATGCATGTATTTTATATACACACACATATTTGCAGGTTCTAATGACAAGTAGCAGATATTGAAAAGCTGCCATGAATAACTTTGGGCAGCCACTAAAGCTAGAACAGGTAATCCCGATAGTTGTTGCCAATCTCAAATCTAATTACTTCCTGTATTTGTGACCCATCAAGATGCAGAAGCAAGCAACATGAAGCATAATTAGTCCTGCAAGTTAAAGAGTCTCTTTTCAAAGAACATGCATTGAATTTAAGGTTTAGAACTTTTGTCAGTGCCCATAGCAATTCAGAATGAAGAACAACCTTTCTCATGAAGGGAGCAGCACAGGTGGAACTCCAAGTCTTAAACTGCGATTTAGCTTCTCTTGCCACTACCAATCTGAACCAAGATCAAAATCATTCCTGTTCTGAGCATCAGAAATGTCTGAACGACCTTGATAATCACCTGATTCACAAAGGCATAAAATAATAAGCTTCCCTAACAACCTGCTGAATAAATGCAAGTTTGTTTTACAACCACAGATTAAAGATTTGTCACCTGCAACCAGAGTCACGTCTTCCAAGACAGGATACTGCTAGAGCAACTCCGCACAAACCTCTTCTAGGATGATATCATCTACCCTGCTCCAACATGTTCCTGTGAACCGACTTCCGAGTGCCTGGTTTTGCAGTTATCCTAAATGAATGCTTTCACTCTTTACACAAAGAGAGGACAACTGCTTTGAGAAACTGAAATGGTGGCAGCTACCAGATCTTTATAGAAACTCCCTTCTTTGGATGATGCTAAGGGAAAGATTTTTATCTCATTACCCTGTCCTAGGACACTAACTCAAGATGAAGAATCTTAGGCTATGTACGAAGGCCAAGCATAAACCAACACTTCAAAATGCATCACCGGCTACATTAGTCTGACATCTCAAATCCAGATTTCAACACACTTCCCACTGCAAGTATAGACTCCTGACATCTTTGTTGGAATCTTTGTTCTCAAATCACAGAAATTATAATCCTCTAGCACCCAATAATCAGTCTTTGAGAATCTCAGAGGAAACCCTACAGCACCCAGGAGAATCTGAGCAAAACCCACTACAACCAAAACAGCAACACAACAGGCTGATGCCTGTTCCTTCCAAATCTAGTAACTAACAGAAGGTACTGACCAGGTAGAACTGAAGTATCATATCCTTCTGATGACATAATTTATCTGTTAGCCAGACATCACCATTTCACACTGAAGAAAAAACAGTTCCTCCAACTTAAAAGAACTAACCCCACTGAACTTAATCCTGTCCCCTACAAGACTGTCTAAAGCTATTCTTATGAGTTATGCCTTTCAGCATTCTATTGCTGAACTAGTGCGTACACTCATAGGAGCGACTTTTACACTACTTGGATAATCTTGCGAAATTGAAAGGCTTTTTTTCCATCCCCATATTTTTTGTCTTATTTCTGGATTAAGAAGTCATCTTTCGAAGTCTTCTTCCAAGGCTTAACTAGAACTATACAGAAAGCTGTGATCAGGCTAAAAAAGGATTGCAAAAAAAGATTAAAAACTTGTGCATACAGTGCAAAAACAGGTTCAAGGGAAAAACTCTACAGCAGCTTATGCTTACTGAAGTCAAGAAACATCTGTGTCCACTCTTTACCAAAATACTTGTTCCCATCTCCTCCACAGTACTGGCACTGACCCTCATGGAGTTAGACATTGAGTGGATCTGAGCACAAACTAATCAAGCAGAGATGATGACTTTTCAACTGGTCAAGGACCTGAATCGTTGGAAAAGTTTTTTTTGTACTGGGACACACGCAGTAACAGAACTAAACTAATTAACAGAATTCTAGACATTTTCTACATACACCTGACAGGTACTTTTAGATACTGTAAGAATATGTGATTAAGTCTAGATCTAAGGAGGCTGTATTCATGATTCAAAGAGCCATCCTATAGGTTCTATATAATTTTCCTCCTAGTTCCATCAGGCAACTTCTGAAGCTCTGTGGTAGCTGCCAGAAAATATCCCTATGGGACATAGTGGTCAGATAACTTGAAGTTATTGTCAGCTTTCATTTCCCTCGCCAAAACACTTTCTCTCCTGTAAGAATTACATTAACCATATAACCTCAGCTAAAATTTAATTCTTATCAACTCTTTGATAGCATCTAACTAGATATTTCTTCTATAGTTCTTTGCTTATGCAAGATTTATCCTAGGAGGAACAGTTTAGAGCCCCTACTGGACTTGCAATTTTTTTTTTTTCCTTCTCTGACGAGTCATCGAAGAGAAGAAAAAATTCCACAGCACTATTAGCAGCGATTAAAACGTTGTGCAGCATACATAATTTCTTCTCTTTCAGTCCTTGGCAGATAGGAAGGACAGAACTGGAGGACAGTAAAGGTTTTTGACTCTAAAGAAATGTGGCTCATGCTGCTACCCAAATGGGTCTTCAGGCAAGTAAGTACACAGCTACTGAAGGAAATCTCAGTAACGCAATGAAAGTTCTGCAAAACCACACCTATGCCTGGCCAAGTGCAAGAGTCATGATGGATACAAACTCAGAGCTACAAACATATCAGAGATGTAGTTAGACAAATGAGTATCTTAAATTGCAACCTGTTCTAGAGAACTATGAACATTCAGCATAATGAGTGTTTACAAAGGTGCCAGACTTCAGCTCCTGATCCATGGTATTTGCTTTAAAAGTGCTGCACATAAGCAGTCTACCCACAAGACGTGACAGTGTGGAGTTTGAGTGACAATTACATTCTAGAAATACTAATGCTGAAGTCCAAATTAACTGAAAATTGACTTTGTTGAAAAACTGTTTTGAAATTTCAGCTACTTGTGACAGTCTAAATAGAATCCAAACTGAGTACTATAAAGCTGGAAATTTTTTTCAGGAGCTCAGCCAAAATTAATCTTGATTACTTTGAAGGTTACGGAATCAAAACCAAATCTTGAAGAAAAAAAAATATTTTAATTTAGTTACTTTCAAAAGTACACGCAACTATAACTGGCATTCTCTAAAGGCTGCTGTGCAGCACAGAAGCCAGTTATGCAAACCACTCTTCACACTAACACCATAATACAGCTGCTCCCTTGCTACGCATACATGGATATACACCCATGTTTCTGTGCAGTCTCTACTGCACCGCCCTGCAGAACGGTACCTCATCTGGAGAGTTTCTTTCCCGTATGGTATAATTTATCTGAAGTACGGCACCACAGACTGTGGCCAGAAAAGCTACATCTTCCATTCTTATTCTCTGATAATGAACAACAGAGATCTCTTCCTACTAACAAACCCCCTTCCAGGATTTCCTGGACCTCTTCCTTTTGCTACCCCTTAGCACTGTTAGAGAATCTTATTATACACTCAACACAGTTCTGAATCTCCAATGCATTATGTATCTGCACTGTTTGCATGCAATCCAATTTATTCAGGCTATGAATCTTGGGAGACTTCAGGTCCTTATCCCTTAGCCCACTCCGTAACTGTGCCTCGACACCAGCGCAGCTTCTTAACTCATTTGACAGACTTTAGGGACTCTGACGTAAGCTGTGAGAGCACAAGTTGAGCCATAGCTCCGGAATATTGGAAGAAGTGCACAATCTTACCAGGCAGGAGAGGATCTTCAATACATAGCATGGATGGTCTGTATCCATTAGTCATGACTTTCATGATTTCTTCTTTGGCAATATAGGCACCTCCATTTTTTATTCTAATACCAGTTTTCAAGTAGTTAAAATTCCTTCCATAGAGTTCAAAAAATTCTATCAGAAGCATTCCAAGGTTTTCATCAGCTCTTCTGGCATCAATTCTTGGATGCAGCTGTGACACAGAACAGTAATTGTTAAAAATTAATGCTTTTCATACCATAACACAGTACAACAAAAAGCTCTCATGTAAACAGCTGAGTATAATCTCTTTACACAAGTCTGAATTGAGTTATTAATTCTTCATGTACTTAAACTACTTTCACATAACCAAGAGGGGGCAGCACTTCAGCAGTATCCAGAAGCCAAAGAATTCTTTCTTCCCTCCTCTTCCAGCTTTTTGAGGATTAGTAAATTCTTTTCCTAATCCAAAAGTAATAAAGAAGTACTGCATACTACATTACGGCTTAGTTAGTAACAGAGCAATACCTGATTTTTCACAGAAAATCCATCCGTCGTAATGTTTTCAGAAGCAGGGGGGGAATCTATTTACCCCAATTGAAATACAGGTCTTTTCTCAATCTCCTCATATTATATATGGTATGTAAATTCTATAGTAACATTTCAATTAATCATTAACAGCAGCAGAATATATAGGTTTTTCCATTATCACAGCTGCTGAGAGATGCTAACATTGTACCTCATCACACTCGTACAAAGCTTACTGTCACAAAAATGTACTGGAAGAAGTTATAACTCATTAGTTATTTCACCAGTTACCTACAATATCTGCCAGTTTTAAGTATGTCAAAACCTAACCAACATATAATTAAAAAACAACTTGACTGTTTGATTTCATAATTTTAATAAACACTGAAATCAACTACTCTGCACATTCAGTATCAGTAGTCTAGGAAGCAACAGACTTAAACTGCATCCTGGCAGATTTACAAAACACCAGTAAGATGATTCAGGTACTGGAATAGGCTGCCCATGAAGGTAGCATAATCCACATCACAGGCCCTGGTATAGAAAGCAACGCACAGCCTCTCTGCCGTTCACAAGGTCCCCGCGGCTGTTCCAGTTCACACAGTGAACAGAAGTTCTTAGAAGTTTGAGAGGTAGTCCATAGGAGCTGCCAACGATCAAACACCTAGAGCTGTAACAGTAAAGCTGTGCATTGCTAGGGGAGTCTAAAGAAACAGCACCATAACAGGGCATAAGTACAGAAATCAAAATATTTTAAACAACACAGAAAAAAATAAGGAACAGACTTACCTGCAGGAAACTAATTGCCATTAAAATTAGGCTGTAAGAGCTAATTCCACCAGTAAAAACTTCATTCAAGTCCCTCTGAAGGAGGAACTGTTTTAATACTAAAATCAAGTAAGGCAGCAAAGAATATTTCTGCAAAGCAAAATAAGTCTTATCAATGACAATGTCGACATTCCAAAACAAAGAAAGAACTACACAATCTCAACACAAGAAGATTCATCTTCTAATACAAAAATGTTATTCAGTAGCGTGCTATAAAGTGTTTCCTCAGGAAGAACTTGAAACATGCTTTTTTTTTGTTCTAGAAACAGATGAATAGACTTCAACTCTTATTTGATCAAACAGCTTACATATCAAATTTATCCCTTCCCCCACCCAACAGGAAAATTTTTATATTCTTCTTTGAATGCCAGTGTCGCTCATTATAGTCAAAGCTTTCCATCTAAACAGTACTTTTACTGCAGAGCATAAAAGTAAACTTGATTTTAAGTATGTAGCTACAAAGAATTGTTTTTAGGCATTGTTTAGCAAGATAGTATTCATAATCAAGCATCACTTAAATTCAAGGTAAGCAAAACTTGAACAGACTTGCTTTAGAAGCAAAGTTTAGTACCTATCTGCAGATCTAGATGTGATTGTAGAAGTCCTTTCAGTGTACAGGTTTATCCACACAAACACCTAGCACTCGAAGGCAACACTGAATAGATACCAGTAGAAAATAAATTAAAATATCCATGTTTAATTAGTATTAATGAAAACAGTCTTCAGCAATAAATTTTCAAAAGTCTTAAGCCATACCAAAAAAAGGCTTGCTAAGCATCTAGTACATCCTTGGTGAGTAATATAACATTCATTATATGGCTGATACCTTCATGTATTCCTTGATAAATCGAGCTGCCTTCACACCAGTTTCTACATTAAAACTGATGTCAACTTTCACTTCTGTCTCCTGGTCAGTAAGTTTTATTATTGGTACCTGAAAAGATTAAAACAAGGTTTTATGAATCCCCAGAAATGCAACACCAGTGCTGTTGTGCAGCTTACTCACTTAAGACAGACACATGGATACTATCAGTCCAAATGAATGCAACTATCAAGACAAGAAAACATGTTTTTGAGAAAAGATAACAATCCTAACTTGACTAACAAGCAAACGCTTTTTAATGAGGTGATTAAAAACACCTGTATGTGTGATATATAATCACATTAACTTATGATCACTCATGTACTCTCTATAGCTATTAGATATCTGCCTTCATAGCTGCAATATCAGTGTCTTGTAAGGCAACCAAATTTACTTAATTTAATGACTCACTGCTGTTAATAGCAGACATTCTACTCTCATAATCTGTGGGAACTGCATTCATCTGACCCAGCACTGCACCATTCACTTACTAAACTGACAGACAACTAGCCTATCAGAAAAAAAAAAAAGCACCGTCTGTTGTTTATCAAGCTGAACTGGTTCACTGCAGAGTCAAACGAAAGCCAGAATGGATAAAAGCAAAGCAGGAGTAGCAATACTTCCTCTTCTGGCAGCAATAAAGTATTACAGAACTACTGAATAGGTAGTTCAGTGTCACACCACCACCTTGAAGGCAGTATCCTACAAAATCACCTTATAATCATAACCTAAACTTCATCTGATAACATTTATTTTAAATTGAACTTCTTGTATTTTTAATCTGAAATGGAAAACAAAAAAGAGCACAATTATAGCATCACTTTATACCAACAGCAGAGGGAATAAAATAAGAAAGGCTAGTAAAATTGATAAGCCTAGCCTAGTGCCATTTTTCATCACTAACTGGTATCACTGATTCTGAAAATCCCACTCATTCTCCGGTAAACCAAAGACGACCAGAGCTAATGTTATATACTGCTACTCCAACAGAAGCCATAGGAATCTTGTGGACCTAAAAGAGTCACCCTATTTCAGAGACCACAAAATGTAACAGCTTGCTAGAAGAAGTTTAGAATACTCTGCTTAGTCTCCTGGAAAAAACACCACTTACTCAGCAACATAAAATTCTCATACTTTAAGATTTTAGCATATTCAAGTGATCCGTTAGGCTTACAAGACAGATGCAAGAGATACTATACATCAGTTTCACAAATGAAATAGAGCTCTTAAGTAGCATATTTTGGAAGGGAAAAACAAATGTTAGGTTTGGAACACTTCACTGCCATCAGAAACAAGACAACCTGAAAAATCACGTGTTTCAAGATAGACAGCTCTAGTTACTGGCCCCTGGCTAAACAAAGTCCTCTCAAAGGTCAGTGGAAAAACATTATACAAATAGTTAACTTATTTTACCAGATATTTTGCAAATACTGACTTCCAGATCTTTATTGACAACATAAGCATAAATTATGGCCTTCCGGCAAATACAGTACACAGAATTACTGTTGTCCATGTAAAAAACTGTGTGCTACTGCTAAGCAGAGACAGATTCTACTAAAATCTTGCACAGAGCAAAACACTGTGCTTAAGACAATATCATTTGCTTCATGAATTAAGAACGCTATTTATCACCATCATCTTAAGGGGTCTGAAAGCTTTCAGTTCAGTATTCCAAAGACTATTACTTACCGTAGCTTTATCAAGTACTTTAATGGAATATGGCTCAGCCACATTATGTTTTCTTAGTGCTTGCTCCAACAACTGTAAAGGGGGCCGTTCCCATTTCCCAAAAACAACTAGATCAATATCACTAGACAAAAAGAACACAGCATGAGATCCATTAAATCTAAAGCACAATACTCCACCAAAAAAAGGGTAAAATTGGCATTCTACATATTACAAGTCCTCCAGGGTGACCATTTTGCAACTTTTAATCTAGGTTCCCAATAAGCTTCCTTTGGCAATGTTAAGTAAGAGATGGTCTAGTGTGCTTTAGGACCCAAAGTAGTATTCTAGCTTCTTGCTTCCAGTTCTCTGATGAGTTCTTTGAGCTCCTCTCCCTTTTACCTTTCTTGCTCTCTCCCCTCTGACTTCCACAGCCCAATCTCATCCCTCATCTACCCATGTTGACAGGCATGTTAATAGCCCAAACAATTTTTATCACTGATTGTTATTCATAGAAATTAATTTTCCAGTGCTTTCATACTGAAAATTTAATTGATGTAAAGACAACACAGTCTTTAAGACACCGCTACACAGGTTTTCCACATCTATCTATTGAATGATTAAGTGATATAAAACACTGAATTAAATAAGATATTTTGCTCTCCAAAAAAATGGGAAGACACCGCTGTGATGACTCCTCTGACTTTGCACAGTAACTCTGTGGTAAGTGACACACTCTCAGTAATCCACCTATTTAATAAAACACAATCTTTACACAGGAAATACTAAGCATTCAATTTCACTGTATCTTGAAAACAAAGAGCCAAAGACTAACCCCAGACACAAAGAAGAAAAGGTAATTCATCAAAGGGTCAGTAAGTACCTAGAGCAGTATAATGATATATCAAATACTTATCTCAAATCTATAAGTTCAAAAGCTCTTCCCTTTGTCACGTGGGACATGAGGCAAAAATTTTACTGGAAGTTTGATAGGTTTACACATTCCAGTCTAAATTCCCCTTTAAAATTTACCATTACTCTAAAAGACGACAAGCTTTTATATAAAAAGTAAATTATTACTTACCTAGTAGGAAGATAAAGCCCTGTACTAAAGCTGCCAAATATCTGGACCTGAAAAAAACCCACACCAGTGAAATACCTTGTAATTATGAATACTCATTTCATTTTACTTTCACACGACCTAAGATTCTTCCGGAGCTGCTAAGGATATAGCCCACTAAAAAAGTTATTGAACTTACTTTATTACATACTCTGTCAAGCCTGTACAAATACACTTTCTCTTATAGATGCTACTTTAGAGGAAATTGTTTTGTTGGGGTTTTTTTTAACATGAAATGACTACCTGCTAACAGCAGAGCACAAACTTTTGAAACAAGTCCTTTTCACTATTTATTTCCAGTTCGACAGAAGTATAAGCTGTTATAAATTTCCTTCCTTCTTGCTCCCTTCTTTCCTCATAGCACAGCTTTACTGAAATTGGAAGAGTTTAAGGGAAATATTTTTTCCAAATTTTTAGGTTTAAAAAACCAGCAACTCCATCTAAACATATAGTTCAGATAAACATGAATGCTCCAGATTTTATTGTAAGGATGACTATGAAATTCTGGTATGTGTTTGTGTGTGGAAAAGCAGGCATGCTGAAGAGACATTCACAGTCCACATCAAATACTTTTAGTATGCTTCCAATCTAGAGAATTGAGTTGTTCTTCCCCGTCTGCTACAGCAGAGCACAATTTGCAAGTTCACTTCTTTGAAGTGACCTATGAAAAGACTGGGCAACACTGGGCCATTTCAGTGTTTATATCTGTTCCCACAAGCTAGAAAAACGTTATTACTAAGGAAAATCACAGGTGAGGATGAAGTAGGTGAGCTTTACAGTATCTTTAGCTCAGTACTGTGGCCACAGCCCTCACTCTTCATCATGGGAGGCTATGAAATAACAGTGGTCTGAAATGTTTTCCTGCTTGTTAATGACACTACTATCTGGTAATCAGAAAGGTGATGCTAGAGATACAGTTTACATTACATTCCTTTTGGATGTTTTTTGTTTGGATGAAACTTACTCTTTGGGTAATAAAGGGTTTGAAAATACAACAACTTTGGTTGCAAGATATCTCAGGAAGTCAAGTGTCCAATTTTTCCACTAAAGCACGGCTAAAGTAATTCCCTGAAGGTCAAATCTGTGATGAGTACAAAAAAAAATCTGGGGTTTTTAACTGTTCTTTTGTGAAATAGTTATATTTACTCCTTGCAGAAATGGATACACAGGTAGTCAGTCTCACTTGAATATTCAAAATTAAGTCGTGCAGAGAAAATCAATTTAATAAGCTTTTACTTTAAGAAATGCACTTCTTAAAGTGGACAGTTCTTCACATCCCCAGTTCTCAAAATGAAAAAATTATCAGTAGACTTCATTAACCTGAAATCTAGGTTTTAAATTTCCTCCAGTTTTTAAAATAAACTGCCAAGTAGTGCAAGAGCTGTGATATTAAGGCAATTGCCTTAAGTTTGAAGTCTTATCTGTTAATTTCTAAAACACAGAAAGATAATAGCAAGGTTAAGTGAACCAAGCTCTACAATTTACTAGAGAAGCAAATCAGCACTTAAATTACACTCACATCAGCTGTAGGCCAAAGATCTTTGATGACTGTTTCTATTCTTTTCACCACTTCTCTTCTCATAGCTGCTTCTTCAGGACGAGGGGACATGAAGTCATAGAAGTCAATTATTTCTTCATGGAGTCTAAAGGAGAAAGTAGCATCAGTTATAATGATGATTTAACTATTACAATACATTTCAACAAAAACAGGCCATAGGCTTTATTTAATTTAATAATTTAAAACCAAAAACAGCAGTACTTTCAAGAAAGGTGAATGTCACAACAATTAGGCTTTCATACGGGAAATTGGAGGGTTCGGGATCTGGGATTTGGGACAGATATATTCATACTTGATTTTCATGGCAGCACCTCATGGTAATCTCAATACCTACACATCAGCCCTCATCACATTACCTAAATGCTACAGATGTCAAAAGACACAGGATGCAACCACTAATAGACATTTACTAACCTTCTTACTGGCTCAACAGTGAAGGTCAAATTCGATTCCTGATTCCCAAAGATTATTTTCTTTAAAAAACAAAGCAAGTCGTAAAAACTACACAATGATCCAAATATGAAGCAGCACAAGAACAATTAAAATCTTCAAGTAGGTTTATTCTTCCAGGGGTTCTTACTTCTGTGTATGTGGAAGTTTACACAGACTTGGAAACATCCCATTGGCATTAATGAGTTTTTGTACAGGGCAATAAAAGGGACACTTGAGTATTCCTTTATGTGAAAATGTCCACTTTGACAAACAGGGATTCCTTTGACCACTCGAGCCCTTTATTAGCAATTCATTCATATAAGAAGTGACCTTCCAACTGAACTACTCAAAGTGAGAAGCGTTAAATATATTCTCAAGTGTAAAGTACATTAATACCACTGTTACATGAGGAGTTCTAACACTGGATCTTTATACACCTGTTAAGTCCTTTTGTTTCCCATCTCCTGATATTATAGAACACTCGCTGCCAAATTTGAAAGAAGATCAATTTGAGTTTTCAGGTGAATGTCATGTTTGCTTTCAATGGAAAAGCATCAAGCTATACCAAACAAAAACAAAAAATGCAAGTAACTATTGCTGTGATATTTTACAAAAACATCTTTTTAATGTTGACATATTTCTAAGATTTCTCTCTAATTCAAGAAACATACTAATTCAACACCGTAGTGAAATCCAAATACTGTCCTGAAAAAAAAAAAAACAACCAGGTTCAATCCTTAGTTAACATACTTAGCCTTCCAAAAGGACAATTTTATACATCTCTAGTAGAACTCTTAACTCTTCCACTGAGACTTTTGCAACTCATTTTACTAGAGAATTCCCACTCTAACAGATAGACTCCAATAGACCATATGCCCAATTTTTAAGTGTCAGGATTCTTTTCCATACACAAAGAGATTTTAGCAGCAAAGCACAAAGATACTTCTGAAAAGCATACATGTTTAGAATTAGTTTGCCCTTTCTCTTATCTTAAGCTGGGTCTGGATCCACAATTGAACATTTAACTACACAGCAGACTTATCAACTTAACGTTTCAATTTGTTGATGAACCTACTTGATTTCAAAACTTCAGAACAAGACAGAAAATACAAACTAAGATGCTCTTATTTCGTTTCTACAAAGTATGCTTTTTTTCCCCCTTTCCAAGATGACCAACGAAGAACATACTTGAATACACCTAAGAGCAGTGGGGCCAAACTAAAGACTTCCCATTGTCCTGCTTATAAAAATCAGCAGTAAGCAGATACAGGGTGAAAGAAAGAAAAGTCAAAGCAGTTATCCAACTCCCTTGCAGCAATCCTTCCAAGCCTCCAGTAATTTCATTTGGTATACTTTTGGGGCGGATTCCAACCATAAAGTGTGTTAGCTCAAACGACTTTTCTTCCACTGATTTTTCCAGGTCTTTTTAGTCCATTCATGCTTTTGTCATTCATGGCATTTTATGAGAATTTAAGTATGCATCAGAATAAAGAAGTGCTTTATTTTAAACTGCTGCCTATTAATGATTTTATCTGATGCTCTTTTTCTTGAGGGAAAAAAGTTATTACTGTCAGTTCATCTCCAAACATAACACTTCTCAGGCTCTCAATTCATATCCACTTGTCTCTATCCACCAGCTCTTTTTCAAGCTAGCAATCCTCATCTGTTTTTCTCTCCTTACACAGGAGCAGGTCCAAAGTTTGATTACTGCTAACCTTCTTCAGCTTGTTTTCAGTTGCACCATGTTTTCTGACAGGTGGCCAGAAATGCACACAGAGTCAATACATAATTACGCCACTCAGATCAGGACACACACCCGTTTTAATTTTATTGTCCATGTCTTTGCAAAGATTGCTGCTAACTGCTATTTGAGGATATCTGAGCATACAGCTGCTCTTTAAAAGAAACCATTATGAAGGAGCTTCAAGGTGTTTTCTGAACAATAACCACCAACATAAAGCCCACCCATAGGGTATATTCTGTCTGAATTATTTTTCTTTAGATTCATGAGTCCATATTTACTAGAATTTAATTTTATCAGCAATTTTAGAACCTAATGAACTCCCACTGCAACTGTCTGCAGTCAGCTCTAGCTTTCCATTATCCTTTCTATCCTTTTCTCATTCATTTCTTCCCTCCAGGTATTTATGAATATATCGAGCAACAATCTTGAGTAACTCCACTGGTAACCTTCCCTTACTGTAAAGTAAATAATTTATTCTTTCCTTTGGTTACTTCTAAGCAGTTAACCCATAAGCCCAGCAAACCTGTGACTGCTCAGTTTTTACAAAGTCTTCAAAAAAAGAATCTCAGAAACATTCTTCTGAAAAAATCCAACAGTTCTGTGTTATCAGACTGACTACATGAATAAGGATTAACAATGAATCCTTCAAGGAAATGAGACCTGGAAGACACAACTACCTTTACCAAAGCATGCACTAGCCCCTTTCTTTATGTTTGCTCATGCAAATAAGTTCTGTTTTGTTATGGTATCAACCCTATCCAACCACTCCAGGAGATCCAGACATTCCCAAAAAAAATGCGTTTACACTAGCCATCCAATATTAGGGAAGGAGAATAAAGGGGGTTTCAGTTCCCCGGCGCACTGCAGCCTCTACCATTCACAGCACAGTCTTTCAAAAGCAGCCCCTAGTGTGTCAGCAAGGTCAGAAAAAACAGCAAGCACACAAGCACTCTCTCACTTCAATGCCCCACTGAGCTTCTGTTCAGATGATTAACACTGTCGCAATTCTTAATCACATCATGAAAGACTCAAAAGAATACCACTCATCGCTAGTCTACATTTCCTTCCCTGATCTAGTTTTTAAGAAGTCAGCTTCATATTTTCTACCTTGCACTGGCAAGGTAGCACTTCATTTAATGCTTCAGTTTGCATGGGTCAACAGCACAAGAGCTAGATCATCAAAACTCATTTAAAGTTCAAACCATACGCCGTGGTTTCATGGTTACGTTCCTCTGGAATTCTTCAGCATATACCACCAGACATGGTTGTACAACAGTTATCATTCTGCTGATGGATTTAAACACTCCTTAACGAAATTTAAAATGACAGTTGCCTGGAGTCAAAGAAAGTTCTGGTGAGAAGCCTCTGAAGCCCTTCTCTGACAAAACGCAATGCAATTAGTTCACCTAGTTACTTAGTTTTTACTACATGATCTGACTTCTCCTGAGTGCCCTTATATGTCTCTCTATGAGCCCTAGTGACTCTGGCAAGTTTCTTGCTTTCGATGTGCAAAGTTTTCAGGTTTTAATGCGCTTAGCAAACCAGTTCTCAAACCCTCTGTCTTAACAGACTTCTATTTTGTTTGCTCCTTCCAGTTTTCCTTAATTCAACAGCTTCTACTTCTCACAGAACATCACCTTCCTGGTCTACGTCCTTCTGGATAAGAATCAATACTATCTCCACAGTCAGCATATGACAACACAACCATCTTAATACAGCATTTTCAAGCATTTTACCCTTTTGGCTTCCTCCTGAAGAAGCTTCTCAAAACTGAGATGCTTTTTTAAAATTTAATGTTACTGTAGTTTACATTTTTCTAAACATCTTCGCTCAGACAAGGTTATTTGAACACAGTCACAAAAGCAGCTCTGATATACATAAAACAAGATGCTGTATGCTGCTTGGGACTAATCTCAGAGTAACTTCTCTACTAGCTGAAGGAATAATTTGGTGTCTGAAAAACCAGATCACAATGGGATATTCACCCAGCCAATACAGGGATAGTTTTCACTTAACTATTTTGCCCATGTAGCCCCTATAATCTTCATAAGCACTTATTACTTCTTAAGTCAGGAGTGTGACAGTATCTTAATCATTAGGAACAGAATTTCGATTTGCAGCACATCATGTATATGCAGATATAAGTAACATCTTAACTCTTTTTTTAAAAAAATAGAACTTCCTTCAACACATAGCACGAGTCAATTTTCTCAATCTCCTTCTGGCATCGTAAAGAATTTGGGGTCCAACAGCATCCCAGCACCTAGCTATCTTCTATCACATTTTAAGATGCCTATTATACTACTTTCCTAGCAAAGACAGGCATTTTAATTGACTTTTTCACAAGGCAGTTTCACTATATTTATAAAAACACTGGGAACGAAATTTCTTCATGAGATATAACTGTACTTTTAATGCACGGTGGAAAAGATTAGAACACAGGGATGCAGAAGAGAGGCTACTTGTACTTGCGACACTATTCAGCCTGCTAATTTTAACAGCCAGAAGGAATCTACCATTCACTAATGCTATTACTGCTAAGCACAGTAAACTTCTGCTGCTTACAGGCTGAACTATGCAACAGAAATGACAGCTTTTGTTTATCAAAAATTTATCCCTTTTACTGTTTTAGGAAAGGCAGACACACTTCTAGTCTTCAGGTTAAAATAATACTCTGGAGACGTACTCAGACTTTTGTAATCCTTTTCTTTAAAGGCAGGTTTCTAAGAAAGGAGATCATTTACTTTACTCATCATTTACTGTATCTACAACTATTATTATATATAACATTGACTTGTTACTTCAAGGGCTAACTTCAATGCAGTGAAATGAAATTCTCAAACAGCATCAACAAACTGGAAGGTGAATGAAAAGCTACAGAGACTTTGTTCCCCCAAGCAAGCATCCTGTTTCTTTTCAACATCATGTCTACGCTACTAAGCACATTAATTTATTCTAAGGAAACAGATAGAAACATGACTGCATCATTTATGTGCAACAATTGATTCTTTCTAAAAACCATACTCATTCTAGTAAGTAAAGAATATTCTTCTACCTGAAAAGTCTAACACATAAGCCGAGAATCCTTATAAAAGGAAAGAATAGGTGCTACAGTTAAAGCACATGGGTGTAACACTAGGACTGAGTAGGAAAGCGAGGTAAAGAAATGGCGAGGCATAGGCAGCATTGCAACAGAAGCTTTGTTGAAATAAAGGTTACAAATAACAGGATATGTTCTTTCAATGAAGTGTGAACTCTGAAACATGCCTGAGGACTTTGCTGCCTCAAGATTAAATGGTGAAAGGCCCAGCAGCCACTGTGCATATTTGAGAAATCTGTTGAACTATACCTTCACCTACAACTACTGCAAAGCACAATCGCATTATCATGGAAATGCAGGTGAAATCTTACACTATAACAATCAAATGCATTCAATAGTTGAAATCAGTGAACAGCCTAAAACTCGGGAACACAGTTTAGTGAAATAAAGGAGAACATATAATGATTGAAAGCAATAGTATATTCTGAGATACAGACTTTTTCCAATATGATCTAAGATTAAGACATCTGCAAAAGTAGTAAAAATAGAACGATCACCAAGAAGAAGAGATGAACTTACAATTCTTCTCTTCCCACCTCACTCACAAGACCCATCAGGTGCCTTTTATACCAGTCCTCCTC
This sequence comes from Calonectris borealis, assembly GCF_964195595.1. NCBI lineage: Eukaryota > Metazoa > Chordata > Aves > Procellariiformes > Procellariidae > Calonectris > Calonectris borealis. Next base: position 79,335,499 of record NC_134313.1, on the reverse strand, counting down.
ACTACCAGTAACACCCAGGTAATAGTACTCTATGCCCTATGCAATGTTCTAGGCTTACAGATGACAGAAACTATGAAAACATAGTGCTACGTTCACAGACTGTACTGCCACACCAAATCAGTCTCATATTACTATGTAATTCAGACAGCAATTATCTTTGTCACTGTAATTGTATGGAAGGCAGTAAACTCAAAGACTGGCAGAATAAAAAAAAAAAATCTTAGCTATACAGAGCTTATGAATCAGAGCTGGGAAATGTTTTACAGGTAGGTACCCTAAATACTAAACTCCAATAAGAATCAAGCTTACTTTGCAGGTTTGCTACTAAGAAGAGAATGGAAGAAAAAAGTACTTTTGTTCTCATCCACAGAACAAAGATTAGTTCATAAAATATATTGTACCTTTTCCACAAGAGATTGTCTTGTTCTTATTTCCTCTCTAAGCTTTCCCTTTGCCCCACACACTGGCAAGTCAGAGCCAGTCCTAATTTTAGATTGAGTTGCTTGCCAATTAAATTTTACCTTTTAGGTGCACTTTGACAGTTCACACACTCAAGAAACTAAGCTTGTTGGAATGATTTAAACTGCAAATTTCCAGACTTAAGTAACAGAATTTGTTTGCATTTTGGAAGAGAAAAAGAATCAAACACTAATCTATTTTTGCAAAGTATGTCAATCCAATAAAACTCAACCAATTAATGCTGGACATGCTTTGAAAAAGCTGCATTATAAAAATCTAGAAAAGAAACTGACATATATCTCCAAGTTAATACATGGTAAAATAGATCTGCTACATAAGCTTCTGAACAGCTGTACATTACTCCTGACTTAGGCTGCTGCACTTCACCACAACACCAAGAAAACATCACAATTATTTTGTTGCATCAGTGAAGGAGCATAACATATGTTAAACCTTGGAACTGAATCAGCAAGCTCGCTATGCCAATAAATAGAACCGCTAAACACTGAAATTCCTGTCTTAATACTATTCTTTTCCAAATGCCCAAAAATAGCAAGCGATTAACATCCCAGACAAGTCAGAAAGATTGCAACAGCAAAAACACATTAGTGATGAGAGACTAATTATGCCCATGTAGATCAGGTATGCGTTACACCAGGTTAGCCACTGAAACATTTAAGAAGAGAAGCAATTCTTGACATAATCTCAAGCAGCAGAGTCTAATTCAAAATGCATCCATCAAAGCACTACTAGCAGCAAACCCTGCACGTTCAAAGCCAGTATCTCTGCAAGGCAACAAAAGCTAGAAAAGCCTTTTCTGGATTTAAGTACTGCTGCAATTCACCATATGAAAGAGGAAGCTTCTTAATTTAAGAATCTCAACCAAAAGAATAAGGTGTTTCAGAGACTATTAAAGATACCACACTGGTTGTTTAGCAAAAGCGTGCATTGCTAATCAGATTTTAGGGAAAAAAAGAGCTTCTACTCCCTTGTCACAGGATTCCGTCAGAAGATGTCTTCAGAAACCCTGAAGTCATGCACAAAGCAGGAAAAGAGGATTGGAAGATTAAGGATATAAAAAAGGATTATTAGGAACAACTTAACGAGATGCAAACCTATGCTTGAAGAAGGATAAACTAACTCAGGAGCCTAAAAACCTGCTTCTGTTAAGTGAATTAAGTGATCAGAACAGAGAAAGTTAAGTGATCACAATGCATGACAAGTAGAGAAGCTAGTTTTTTTTTTTTTTTTTATCCCTCAGAGGTTTCCCTGATTCCTAACTATACAGGGAGAACTTGTCCCAAACCAACCTTTTAGTAGAAAATATTTCACAGCAAAATCTACTCCTGATAATTTGGTATTCACCAAAAGCAGCACTGACTTGACACTGCATTTGTATCAGAAGAACATTAAGCAGCAATCTTTCTTTTTTTAATTTAAAAGCATTAGTTTTGACATTCATAATAGTCAAACTAGTCAAAAGTAGAACCAGTGCAACTCATGAATAGTAATGACTATATCAAGATGTCAACATAGCTTTTGTAAATGCAAGTAGTGTCTCAGAGAAAACTATTAGGAATTATTTGCAAGAATCAGTGAACCACAAAGGAAATCCTGTTATCTACGTGGATTTCCAAATGGCATTTGATAATGGTCCCACGTGTCCTTATGAAGACTTACAAAGAAACTAAGCTGACATGGGATGAGAGGGAAGACCTTCATGTAGATAAAGAACTGTTTTAAACAGAAAACAAGCAGTTGGAACTCTTAGTTTCCATATTAAAAGAAGGTCACTAGTGAAGCCCCAAAGTGCCCTATGCTAGTCAACATCCTCATAAGTGATCTGGCAAGGGGACAAATAGTAAAGCAGAAAAGTCTGAGGCTGCAAGGTTATCTAGAATAAGCCAGCTCAAGAACTGCAGATGGACATTAAAATACAGCCTGCACAATAAAGTAGCAGGCAGAATTTGAGCTAGAATAAACATAAGCACAATAGAGGCATATGAGAAAATTCTATCTTTACGAAGATGCAATGTGGGGCTCTACACTGGCTCTAAACACTGAGAATCAAGATCTTAAAATAAGAATTCTGTTAAAAGGACTGTTCAATCTCAGCAGCCAAAAAGAACAGGCAAGTCCCATGTTAGTAATCAGGAAACAAAGTACAAGATAGAACAAGATAGCCCAAGATATAGGAATACTGTGACATATCACACACAGGTCTGGTTTGTCCGAGTCCCAAAGATACAACAGAACTGTAAAGGTGATAGACATCTAGAGGCAGGAAACAGCTTCAGGAGTGATTAAATAGACTAGAAAACAGATAACTGTCAGGTGATTCAACTCTTCCCTTCCCTCTTTCAAGTCAGCTGCAAAAAACACTCATGGACTGCCTCATTAACACATATAGACCTGTAGCTGGCAGCCACTACAACCCTACTTACAGCCTCAGGACAAAAAAACTGGATCTTTACATAATGTATAGTTTAACTGAGGAACACCTTGCCACAGGACACTGCTGATCCCAGCAGCTCATACCAACTCAAGATGAGATGAGACAAATTCATACATAAAATCCACAATAAGCTTAGCAATGCACTGCCCATAGCCCAGGTAGTCCAAGAACCATAGATCATTTAAATCTGAGAGATTATTCCAGGAAATACCACCACAAGCTCATGTTGATATATTCTTCTCCCAGCATTTGGCATTGGCCTCCAATGGTCTCACCCGGTACAGCTGTTTATGTTCTTAGTGCCAATTATCTCTACTGCCAAAGCCTAACAACTGTGAAAAACATCATGAAGCTGATGCCATGATTAAACTGCTCCCAACATGTCCCATTCTCCTTTACACACAGATGTGAGCACCTGTCATGCAAAGCCTTCTCATATTTTACTACTGTAGCTCAGCCTTTCTGACCTCTAGTACTATGCTCTCTCTCAAGTCTACTGCTGCCAAAATATTCCTTTCATTCCATTACCGAAAGCATCAGTCCCTAACTCTACGATAGGCATCCACTTTGCAGGGAAACTTTGAGCTTCACCTACTCTAGTTAACTTAGTCAACCACAAAAAAGAGATGTTCTGTTCTTTTGACAATTCATCCAGCAGCTACCCTTGAACTCTGCTGCGTACCAACCTTTAGGCATGAAAACAATCTGTTCAACCACGTCTCGATGCTCTCTCAAGTCTCTCTCCAGAAACTTAGTATGACTAACAGGCAACTACTCTCACCCTCCTCCTTGCATACTACAGTATATACTGCCTCGTTCTGCCCTGATCCTAAAGCCAGATGAAAAAAGAATTGAGTGTACATTGCCAGCACTGCCTCTTAGATTAAGACCTTCACTACAGGTATCCAGCTAACATTGCAGATAACAGACACTAATGATTTAACAGTAGCATGGATGAAGCATAGCCCACTGTGTTGATTCTTAATTAGAAGGTATAGAGCAAGACAGCACTGTTAAGTACAGGGAGGAGTTAGAATACCACCCTTGGGAATCCCTTAAAGCCCTTACAAGTGCTGCACCCCAGTGCAAACAATAAAGGCTTCACAGCGTTTCCAAAGTCTGCATTTTTTCAGCTCAGCCAAAGTACAAGAAAAAAAAATCTGCAAAAGGGGCTGACAATGTGGCATCCCTACACATTAATTCGCATTGTCCAGCTCTGACAGCAGCATAATAAGAAGCTAGGGTTGACATGAAACTAGAGCCATGGACGGTCCTGAATGCAATGCATTTTTAATAGTACATTGCACAAAACCCAGTAATTAAATTTATCTTAGTCACCAAAGTTCAGCAATATATCATAAAAGCAAAAAACCCAGTAAGACTGGAATTGGAAACACCAGCATACAGGTGAAGAAATAAACAAAACCTAATATAGACTTAGTATATAGTTACACCACCACATCTGAGTAGCTACAGAAATGAATTTCTGGGTACCACTTTTGGTACACAGTATCCTTCAGCTGCAAGCTGGTGAACACTGAAGCAAGCCTTCTGGGGAAGCACTGTCATAAGCTTACCTTACTTATGAAAACTCTCCCCAGGTATCTGCTATGGTCACCAGACAATGCTGGCCTGAATCCTCCTTCAGCCTAATCAAATGTGGAGGTGTTTGTGCTCTTGTGCTCTGCAACAGAACTTTTGTGTCATTATCAAGAGATGGTTACAGACAACAGGTATGAAGGGGGAAAAATGAATGCAATAAGTCATCAGATGCTATGCAACGCTAATTAGTCCAGGCAGAGCACCATTCCAATGTATCGTAACACTTCTGGTGGCCACACTGATCCTCAACAAGCCAGTTCTGTTGTTTCTGCATAGCACTGTAATGTACCAAGCAGATATGCCAGGTATTTCAGCACTAATTTCATTCAACATCTACAATTAATCTGAACACTTCGCTGAAAGTATTAAGCAGAACAGGCTCATATTGTTAAAAATGCCTTAATTCTTTACTTACTTTGTTAAATTCATATTAAGAAGCAGAATAATTAAATCAGATATTATTTCATATTATTCATAAGCTATTAGCTACACCTTAAGAGAAAGTGCTCTATTAGCTGTGTACCCAAGCAATGCAAACCTAGCAATAGAGTCCTTAGTAAAAAGTTTAGAATAACTTGATTCCATATTCTGAAATAAAATTCCAGTACTTTTAAAGTCTCTGAATGCTTAAATTAGTCAGATATATTTAAAATACTGACTTTACAGAAACAGAAGGTATTACTTTGATGTACAAAGAAGGCAGACCCTAAGATGCAGCTGTATTTTAAAACCACTAGAGAGGATGCTTTACAGTAGCAAGAAACCACATGTAGTTCCGAACATCAGTCACAACAGTTTGAGCTAACCTCATAATATTAAAGAACACTTATCTGCATCGCATCTGAAACCAATCATCTGTACTCCTAACATAAACCCAGGCATTTAAGAATTTACACTGTTGCTGTATTAATCACTCTGTTGAAGCATTGGAATAAATACAGCTTCATTCTCCTCACTCCTTACCTTCCAAAAATCTGGAAAAGGATGACACAGGTCAATCTAGGGCTATCTAGTCTAATCAAGCATGGCTATTCACACTTGGGTTTTATGAGAGGGAGAACTTCCTTTACAACACAAAGATTGGCATGCTGCTGCCAGAAGGTGGTAAAAGCAATAGGTATGAGTCCACTGGAAAAAAGGAATGCTGTACAGCAAAACACAGCCTTTATAACATAAAGCATTCCTAAACATCACCACAGCTACCATTGCAAAGCCACTGAATATGATCCATTTGAAAAAAACGGTGACGACTTGCACTGCTACAGACCATCTTCAGCTCTGAAGGAGAAAGCGGAGAGAACACAGTACTGTTTCAAAGTATGCAGGCATTTCAACAAAAGTACTCCTGCAGCCTGGGAGAGGGCAAACAGAGGTTATCCTCCTTAGCCTGTTACCAAAAGACAACACTGTGAGCTACTGCATATCACTTGGAAATTTCAGTGTGTTGTAGAAAGATGTTCTGCAGAGAACAATATTCACAGCAGGGTAAGCTCTAACATTCATTCATAATGTGAGCATAAGAGCATCTACGATCAAGTCCTTCTTCCTATAATCTATGTCCAAAGCAGACTGCAACTGAAGATTGTAAGGATCACATTTTTTGACAGTTGCATACACCAGTTTGACACCACTGAAGATGCTCTGTCAATAGACCATCACAGTTATGGAAGTGATGCTTCAGGACTGGGCTGACAGTTCCAAGTAACACTGGGCAACAAGTCAGGAACATAAAGGATCCAGGAGAAACTTCTGTAGGGATCTGTTCCCACGCCAGTCTTTTCAGTGCATTTTTATTTGAACAGCCAAATAATACAGCAGCCTGGCTTCAGGAAAATTAAGTTAAACGCACCAGTAGTCAGGAATTACTGCAGAAGATAGACACCTAAAGCCACTCCATCAGTGACAACATTTTTGTTATTTCAATCACGTAAGTACTTCATAGAAAAATTTCTAACACCAAACAGAAAATTTTTTTAGAATATATGCTTGTCCAAGATTCACCTTGGGTAACAGAACTCAAACTTTAAGGCAGAAACTGCTTCTCATATTTAAGTCTATGGTTTCAACTTCCATGCTCTCGTTCAGCACTAGTTCCCCGCTACTCTAAGGAAAGCTGGAACTATGGGATAACACATGCTATAGTTACTGGTGTCCCACTCCTAGCATCAGGTCTCACTGTAGTAATATAGATCCTTGACAGAAGGATCAGGAAACACAGCTTCCACTTTCAAAGATAGTTAGCCAAGAACTCGTCATTAACACATCAGCAAAAGAACAACATGTATTATGGAACTGAATAGTGCAACTGGAGCTTGGCTAAACAATTTTCTTGTGTATGGATTCTCTATGAACTTATACTTGAAAAGTGGCATAACCTTTATTAAAGGAAAGCCAATAGAAAGCAAAAGGGCAGAAGATGAAAGATAAGGATATGTGATTGGCATAGGTGGTGCTGCCTAACAGCAGGAGGACAGAACCTGCAGTGCCTGGATTTGATTCCCAGGTTTGCCATGGGTGACCTCGGGCAACTCCCTCATCCATCTACTTGGAGATCTACCTCAGTGACACTGACTTATCTTACACAGATAAATTAAAATGTTAACTCAGTGTTCTACTGCATCTCTACGGAAATAAAGCAAAGAAATTCAGACTATTTTTAAGATACTATTGGAATTCTAGACATACATCTTAGAAGTACAGGATCCAAAGCTCCTAGCATATGACACCTCTTAAACATCAAGATCTTAACTTCCTGTAAGCAATTTTCATTTTCACTGTCAGTTTGGAATTAAAAAGCAGTAGTCATAAGTCTTGTCCTCCTCAGGAGAGGCTATGGTTTGCAAAAACAGAACTTTAAAAACATCTTTTAACACTTCTGGATAACTTTAATGTACTCAACGCTTGACAGTACCACCCAAAAAAGAAAAGGAAGACACTGTCCTTAAGTTAAATCTCTCACTTAAATTTCTCCAGCTCTGAAAAAGTGTACCCTGTTGTCTTTATCTATTTCCCTCTACAAATATGCAGTGTCGTTACTCCATGGGCATCCAAGGGTCTTGGATTTTAGGAGTTCCAAGAAACTATTTTTGAAATGACATCAGAAATCTGCTATGGTCAATCAATGCAGCTAGCACTTTTTCCATGAATAAAATAACCTTAACATTAGAAAGCAACATTTCCCCTTGACTGAGTGAAATTTGACAGCTGAAATACAGGAATCTCATGGAGCACCCCAGAGGTGCTTTGTTCATGTTTAGTCCCTTCTACATGCCGATCGGACCAAACTGAATACTCAGCCTTACTAACTACCCATTTATATGAGAAAGTTATGGCCACAGAAGAGGATAACCTTCATAAAAGAGTTCAAGATTTCAGTTCAGGTATTGGCTGGCTCAATCTATTCTAGAGCTAGAACATTTCCCTCAAAAATGTTCTAAGACCACATTGACTTTCATGCTTAATTCAACTAGAATTGGGCACTTCCATTTCAACTGATGTTCCTAACACGCCCCGAAGTAACCAGTCTGCTACAGCCTAAGCAGAGGCATTTAAAAATTAGTGCAAGGGTTTTCTTTGAACTCCTCTGAACTGAAGCCTTCCACTTCCCCCTTACAATCTGAATTGACCCTAGGAGCTTTGACAGGCATCCCCCATCCATCTTTGCTTTTATTATTGCAAGTGCCATTTGATAGTGGCCTGACGACTTCGCCTCTCAACCTACTACAAGGCAAGGCCTAACCCCCTGTATCTATGGGTTCCCAGGCCCTGCCTGCATCCTGCTTCGGCCAGGAGCCACCCAACCGGCACAGGCCAAGGTGATCTACGACAGAACACGCTTTTGTGCCCTGCCATCCCCTATCATCAACCTGGCTGCCGCAGCCGGCTCCAGAGGACTTTGTGTGACCCCAACCCACCCGCCCCCGTGCCGCAGGACAGGCTGCCGAGGTCCCCCTTTCCTCTCGGGCTGCAGCAGCCCCAGGGGCCCCGGCTGCTCACCCCTGCACGCCCGGGCTGTATTTCCTGGTCTTCCAGGGTGTGCCGGGGCTCTGCAGTGCTGGCTGAGGCGGCTGCCGCTGCTGGTGGGGGGAGTTGCTGATGGCGACGCCTCGGCTGCCGGAGAGCAGGTAATTCATCCCATAGGTGCTGGCTTTATTCTCTCGTTTCCGACGGCCCGGGTGGTACTGGTGCTGCTGGGGAGACGCCGGCGGCGGCGGGTGGGGGCTGCGCGCCAGGTGCGGGGGCTGGTGGTGCCCGTTCACACCGTTCACTTTGTTCTCGTGGAAGTTAAAAAACTCCCCGGGTCCGGCCCCGCTGCCCAGCAGCCCGGGAGGAGCCACCGCCGCCGCCCGGGGGCCGCAGGAGGAAGAGGAGGAGCCGCCGCCTCCGCCGCCGCTGCACGATCCCGAGGAGGAGAAGCCGGGGCTCTCGGTGCCGGACTCCACCGACGAGCAGGAGGACGAGGAAGACACGGAAGGCGACTTCTGCAGCCGCCGCCCTCCCTCGCTGCCGCCGTTCACCGCCGCGGGGCCGGCGGTGGCAGCGGGAACCAGTCCGGTCAGCAGGGCCGGAGGGGAAGGCGAAGGCGAAGGCGGCGAGGAAGAGGAGCAGCAGGCGCCGCCGCCGGGCGCCCCGAGCCGCACGCAGCTGTGGCCGCGGGGCGGGGAAGCGGCGGAGTCCAGCGCCGGGGAGTTGAGGCAGAGGTAGTGCGGGAAGCTGGCGCCGCCCCGGCCCCCCACGCCCTGCGAGGTCTCCCAGATCTGCATCCACAGCGCATTCGCGGGGCCTTTCTGCTCGGGCTGGATCCAGGCCACGCGGGGATCCATCCACGCCCGCCCGCCTCCGACCCTCACGGCCCGGCCAGAGCGCCGCGCCGCCGCCCGCTCACCGCCCGCCGCGCACTCCCTCGCCTCAGCGCGCCGGGCCCGGCAGCGGCGCTAGACACGGGCCGGGAGCAGCGGCATGTGTCGCGGGGAGGAGGGAGGGAGGGACGGAGGGACGGAGGGAGGGCGGGCGGCCGGAGGCGGGGGCCAGAGCCGGGCGAGGCGAGCGCGGCTCGGGAGGAGCGGAGGCGGCGCAAACTGTACCCGGCCCGGCGCTGCCCGGAGCGCTCCCCTCGCCGTTCCAATGTGGCGTCCCCCTCGCCAGGGCCAGAACCGGCACTGCGCATGCCCCGCAGATTTTAAACCTTCACTGGAGACGGCCGCCCTGGCAACCGCACATGCGCGCTGGCCGCCCCGGGGGGCGGGGCCAGGCCCGCCGAGACTGGTGGGAAGGGGGAGGGAGAAGGGCGTCGGGAAGGCTCTCCCTCTTCGGCGCGCGCCCCCTCGTACGCATGCGCGCCCGGGGGACGTCGGCAGGGTTCGGAAGGCGGGAGGAGGGGGTTCGGCGTCTCCCGCGCCTGCGCGGAGCAGCCCGCCTTCACCCCCCGCCCCCGCCGGGCGGGGAGAAGGGGGGGTGGGCTGCGCTGCCGCCGGGGCCTGCGAGCTTGGTCCCTGCTGGCGGGAGCCTGTGCGCGGCCGTGAGGGGCTGGAGCAGCCGCGGTGGGGTGAGGGGCAGCAGCCAGCCGCGGCCCAGCGGCGGTTTTCCACAAGCACCGCGTTGTCTCCCCTGTGCCGGGGCTTGTCCCTTTGGAGAGGTGTAGCCCTCTTCCCGCAGCAGTGAAAGGGTGGGTTTTGAGGGGTAACTGAGATGAGGTGCAGGCGGACCCGCTTCCAGAGGGGCTGAACGGCCGGGAGCGTGGGGGCTGAGCAGGGGCCGCGCTGACCCCCAAGGAGGAAAGGGGAGGCCCGGGAGCGGGCTGACAGAAGCACACAGTTCCTAAGGCAGGGGAGGCTCTCCTGCTTGTCTTCCTAGCACCGAGAAAGCACCGTGAAGTACTACATTTCCACTGGATACTTAGGATTTTATTAGGCTTGAATCTCAGGGGGTCAGTGTCTGTTCCAGGGGGTGTCTCTCTAGCGGGTGGGTTTCATGTGCAGCGATCACTGGGTAAAATGCATATGGCTCTTGGAGTGGGATCAAATGCAGATACACTGTGTTTCTTCTGTGGTCTAAAGATGGGCGTTACGGCCAGCCTTCCAGAATGATGTTCATAACTGTTCTCTTTCTAATCCACTGATTTGGCTTTTTCCTTGAGCAGCTTCAGCATGCGTATGGATCAAGTGTCCTCTCCCCAGTGTAGCCCCAGTGTCTCCAGTGGTCCAGGAATCACCAGTCAGTTGGATACAGCCCTTACCTGACTGCAGAACAGCAGAGAGAAGGGTTGTACATGCATAATGACAAATACCATCAGGGAAACCCAGTTACAACAGCCCTCCAATGCAGTTATGTGGTACATCTTAGGTGACCTAACAACTTACTGCCACAGAAGAGGAGGAAAGGAGAGGTCCCACTCTCTGTAATCCTGCTACTCCCTTTCCCTGCTCCCTTGCACAAGCCCTGATATTGATCAGCGAGCCAATTTAACTTGTTAATTCAGCAGAAAACTGCACCAGGAAGAAAAGTAATAGTTTTCGGCAGCTCATTTTGAATTAGCTTACTTTGTGATCAGAGCTGGGATTAAGGAGGGTGTGGAGAGAGGATGAGAGAACAGGACTGTCATTTGTTAGCAGAGGATGGCTGTATTTAATGCAGCTGTATTCTCTAACCATACCCTTAGACTTCAGAGCAAGAGAAACTGATTTGAGGGTGACAGCCTAATGTTTATTGTTGGAAGTCATTTAGAAAGAGCAAGTCATTAATTTGTTTTTGTTAAGAAACAGATCTGTTTTCAGGAATAACAGCCAAACAACACATAAAAGTACACAATAAACTAACCAAAACCAAACCACATGAAAGAGCTGTTAAGCTTGTCTCATATAAAAGCATGTTCAACAGAATTTCCATCTGATGAAACCAAAGCACTCTTCTAACGTGCGTGGTCAACTAGGCATACAGATCTTCAGCACAGATTTCAGCCGCCTGAGTTACTGATAGCAGTCCTTGGTTTTACAGTTCATCTTCCCAAAGGATTTTGGATGTTTTTGTTTTGTTTTGTTTTTAATTGAACTTGAATGGAGATAAATAAACAGGTCCCTCAACTCTGTTCTTTTTACATAAATGCCATAAGAAATAAACCACAGAATTATACTGTCTCTTTCTTCTTTTAGCCCTGAATACTTTGCATTCTTGCCTCTATGATGGCCCAGATTCAGCAAGGAGAGGCGAGGATCGGCAGTATTTCCGCAAGCCTGGCCAATGTGGTATGCTGGTGGTTAGGATGGTTACTTTGTAGATCCACTCTGAAGTACTGAGAAGGCTGAGGAGGCGGTAGAGCCCAGATCTCAACCTTTTTAGTTTGGTGTTCTGACGTACTTTTCACACAACAGGTGAAGATCACATCTTCAAGCTGCTGAGTTTAAAATCTTAATAAAGGAGTACTGATCAGTGTTTTGGGAGGAAAAAAAAAATCGAAAAAAAAAAAGACACAAGGACCGATCTCATGGAGGCAATTCCAAGCTCTGCAGTTTCATGACTTGTTTTCTTTATTCCCTTCCCTGCCCTGCTGCCATCTTTTAAAAGTCAGAGCATTCAAGAGGGCCTGATTTCCCACTTTGCTAAAATTATCTCCAACTTCATTTTGAGGTCTAGCTGGTAGAGACTGCTGCCTTGGAAGAGGCAATAACTCAAAAGCAGCTTTTGATTGAGGAGAGACACAGTGTTCCCAAGATTCTCACCAATCCCAACACTGTCGTGGAAGGGGCAAGGCTGTTTCCTGAAGTAGCTACAGTCTTCTCAGAAGGGGTTGCCTCTCACTGACTTAAAATCTGTTCCTGTAGACAGAATTTCTGAAGCTACAATGGTGCTTAGTCGCTTCTTTCTATGGGGTCAAGGCAGCAAATACCATGTGAGTGTAATAGGGGGCATGGGATGGAAGTTTTGGGCACAACCTATGCGGGGGTCCATATTTTAAGAACACGGAGAAGAAGAAAGTCTCCTCTGAGAAATCTATAAGCAATGGTTTGTTAATACGCCAGTTCACTCCTGTATCCCATGATGGTTCATCGAAGCTTGCGGCAAGTCCCTGAAATATCTATGCAGAAAACGAGCCGTTACATGTTTCCTTCATAAGTGTGTATAATATGAAGAAATAACACCCAATGGCCTGTTGTGGCACAAGGACAAGAAAAATTATCGTCTTATCTCGTCGGCTTTTACTCTCCTCTCTTTCTAGCATTTCCATTAAGAAATCTAAATAAAGCATGTTTCTAATCTTGTCTCCTTAAAGTGAGAATTTCCCTCTAAAGGTAGTAAGTGAGAATTTCCTTTGTGAGGATTGATTTTTTTAAAAGACTGGTTGATTTTGGTTCAGTTGTCCTTTACTGAATGAAACTACTCACGGAAGGTAAGACTCTCAGAAAGTTTGAAAGTCAAATACAGTTTTGACCATCAGAAAAATTTGCTTTCTTTTCAAAAGAGCTTCCTTCCTACTGGTGAACTTGTGAGGACGCAGATAATGAAAAGATCCTAACCTCAGGAGACACAATGCCTTGTTTGCTGTGCGGAAGTTCAAATGCTTGATTCAGATTATTAATGTCATATTAAAATACCTCATACTAGCATTGCCTGTCTTATGCCAGTAACTCAATGTCCTTGAATCCACTCTTTTTTTGTGACTTCAGTTTCTTTAAGGTGGTATTTAACTTTGAAGTTATAGAACTAATGACTAAAAATGTAGTCTCGTTACTTCTGAGGTCATTTAATTGATCTGTTATAAAGTGTTTTAATATGGCTGCTTGTCACAGAGAACACAACCACAGCTCTCTCTTGGATGAAGCTTGTATTTCAGTTTCAGCTTCAGCCAAATACATCTTTGATTTGGCAACAGTGACAGTGCTGGAGTCTTTGGTAACCTTGTAGCTGTTGACTTTGACATCCTGATGACTGCAATTCCAATTCTGTGAATAGTTTGTATGTTTTGGTAAATAATGGCAATTAAGTTGAATACCTAAGTGGGATATATACAGGGCAGTGTTGCCCAATGCTTGCTATTAATCTATTTTTTTAATGAACCCTCTGAACTCATTAACACAGATAAAGGCAGATAGCATCTCATACGTTTAATATGGCTCAGTTTACACCCTTGGAAATGATGAGATGCAAATACAGCATACCCGTGTGATGCAACCCTAGTTCTGTTCTCTGAAGCTGGGAATTGCCACAGGTGGGATTCCACCAGGGTGACACAGCAGCCGAGAGGCAACCAGCAGGTTCTCCGACAGTTCACACTCTCCAGGACATCTCCAGGATTTTGTCCCATATGACCTTCATTCTGGTCACCGACAATCTCGCTCTAAGCCTCTGATGTATCACCTCCTTCATGCTTACTGGCTCTGATCTCCTTCTTCATACCCTTTGCAGCCCATAGGATGGATGGAGAAGGCGCAGAGAGTAGGGTTCAGCAGTATATCTGACCAGACTTGTATATGCTGAAGGTGGGAAGAGGAAAGAACTGAAAAAACCACGGTCTCGAGCTGGATGGGGATGTGAGAGAAAGGCTGTCCAGCCAAGGAGGCGCATCTGTAACAACTGACCTTCAGAGTGTGCTAGTCCCCAGGAGACAGTGTGGGGGAGGAGGTAAAGGGGAGACAGGTTCCTTAGCTGCACTCTTGTCACTTTTTTTCAGTAAATACATTCCTGGACAGGAGAGTGGAGATACAGTTTTCATCTCTCAAATGGAGCTGATCACAATAGGGAGGTGAGTAGAAATCCAGAACAGGAGTTTGTGGTTCTTACGAGGCATGATTTGGGGCATTCTTGTAATCTGTCCTCTGGAAACACAGGCTTTTACCTTCTTCAGAATAGCTTCTGTCTCCCACTAAAGAAGGCCTGGCACGAGTAACCCTGAACAGGCTAAAATCATGTTATCTTTTCCTCCTTAAATCTGCCACTTTGCTCAGTCCTTCCTCTCTTTGTGGCTCTACGACCTCTTCTGATGAACACTGAGCGTCAGCCAGATTTAGGGTGTTGAGGCATATTCAGAGCCAATTACAGTGCAGAGGCTGAAACAGCTGTCAACCACCAGCCGTCTCCTCTTCCCGCTCCGTCTTCCCCCACTCTTACAAGGGTTGCCAGCCTGGTGTCAGAGAAGCTGAGGAGATGATAAATCAACAGCTGAACAGCTGCAGCTTCCAGCCAGGCATGTTCATACACATGAAAATCCTTTTCTAGCTGCCTACATAAAATAGCTGGCTGGTAAATGGAGAAAGCGTGGGAGGCGGTTCACAAGCCATCCGATTACGCTTGCAGTTAGGGTGGCAGCTCGCGGCGGGGAGAGGTTGCATGGACAGCCAGGTGTGATTCTTGCCTCACACTGCTGGATGTGTGTCAGCGCTTCTGGCGGGAACTCTGTCTTGGAGGCCTTTCATTACTGTGTACGTTGTATAGATGTGCAGTACTACAACAGGAGGAAGGTAAACGTGTCACCTTGATATACCCACGTTCTATTTCCATTGATATATTTGGGGCTCTGATAGGGATTACTTTCAAATGCTGCTTTATTATGAATATTTATCTTGGCTTATTATACAGCAATACATAGCACTTTTTACAGTTTTCCGTGACATAAAACAAATAATTATTTAATTGTTCTGTATCAAGGATAGTCTATGCAAATTTTTAAATTGTTCTTGTGTTCTTGTTTCTTTTCCTCATCTAGAGAAAACTTGGAAGGATACAGATTTTGGAAGGTTTGTTTCTAACTCAGAGATTAGGAATTTCTACCTTTAAGACTTGTCAGTTTTCTTAAGAGAGAATATGCTGCCAGCACTAACACCTAATTAAAGAGAATTAAATCTTACAGGCTTCCTTTTTTCAAAGGCTTATTTAGACATGGAAATTAAATTGTGATAACAAGCACAGAGAGGGTTTTAAGAATAATTTTAAGTGTAGAAAATAATCTGTAAGAGACACCATAAACAAGTGAAGTTTATGTTAAATATCTATAAAGCTCTTGAAAGTATTTTTCTATGTGGGATCTGAAGAGTTGTATGAAATCAGGTGCTCTGTCTTCCTGTCCTGGTTAATGCAGAACCATTCAGAGACTTGTTTTGTAAGAAGGATCGCTTGTCTTTGAATGACAGGTTGAGAGAACACATTAAGGAGACTCTCATGAAAGTTCATGGTGAGGATTCCTCCCTTACTCATGTTTGCAATCTAGGAGGTCCCAGGATCGTCTTTAAGCTGCCATTCTCCAGGCTGTTGTGTAGAGGACTGCTGAGGGCATACAGAACCTGCTGTGTGAATCCTTGGAAGGGGAAGGTATCTCAGCTCACAGTGTGGTTGCACGTGCTCTAAAATTGAAGGAAAAAGTAGATCTGGCTAGACTTTCTGCTAGGAAAAGAATCTATAAGTAATGCATTGTTCCTGCTAGGAACAATATTACAATAAAAATGCTTTCCTTCATATCTGTTAAATGCAAGCTTTCTGCTGAGGAGAGCAAGATACTATTAAAAAAACAGCATAAAAAAGTGCTAAGACGTACGGGACAAGCTGTGAGACAGCTGCTTAAAATTTGCTTAGTGAGGATGTGCCCTGGAGCCCTCATCTGCGATGTTAACACGGCATCAGATAGGGCACCAGCTGCTTCTATACTGAACCTGGAAGAATCATTTATGCATAGCAGAATGACTGTGGATAGAATTAAAGAAAGGTTACGTCGGGTGTCAACAAAGACTATCATGGTGAAAGATGTAGCTCACTTTTATTAGCTTCCAAGCCAGATCAAAGCCATATTTGATCTTGTACAGATTTCTAGAAGCTAATTTATCTTGCGTGGTCAGCTGCTTAAGTATTTTTCATTGGTTCATCCTGCCCGCTGGTCCTCATCTATAGGCAGCACATGCACATACCTATACGCATTTGCTCTTTAAATAGAAACTGCGCTCTGTTGCAGTGCACCTCCCTCTCCTTAAGTATGTCTATGTCCTGCATCTCCACCTTCAAAGCCATTATTTTTAACTGTTCTTGGGCCACAATTAAATCACTTGGACATCTCAGGAAGGAGATTTCCAGAAGAGAAACAGCTTGATGCCAGTATAAAAGTGCTGACCCAAGCCATATTCACATTGGCCTGTGGATTAGTGAGCAGAGGAGTACAGAAGATCAAAGCAGAGCAAGATTTTTTGGCAGGGTTTTTAGGTAACATTAATGTGCAGCAGCTGTAGGATAGATTAGATAGGGACTGATAGGAAAGAATAATATGGTTTAGCAGTCCTTTAGAATGAGGATAGGAACAAGGATGGGAAAAGTGTGAGTCAGTAAGAGAGCGTGGCTGAAAGTTTTATCTGATGTAGAGAAAGACCTGGACTAGGAATAAGAACACGGGAAGTGGAGTGGACAGATGCGGGTGTTGGCCAGGGGGGCAGGAAAACTGTCAGAGCACGACTCATCCGTCAGCACACACCTTTGCCATTTGCTCTTTGAAGGTGCTAAAGTCAAGGCCAGGGACCAGCAGAACAGGATTCAGACACCTCTCCCCCAGACTTTCTACCAGCACTCCAACTTCCTTGCAACAAATCCTCCTAGCTCAATACTGGAACCATATAGCACTTTACAACGTCCTCTGCCTCCCTTGAGACATGATAAACAGCCTCACCATCAGTTCTTTCCTGTGCATGGACAGACTGTGGACAGAGATTAGCTGGGACTTCTCCAGGACTTCTTCAGTTTGTCAGTACCATTTCATCTTGGGACTTTACGCAGATGCAGTGGAACAGACATGCCTTTGGGATCCTGAAGACTGTAGATGAACAGAACATACCTGAATATCCCGAAGCCCCCTTGTGATGGCAGTGCCTCTATCTCCTGTCTGTGGGTATCGGCAGTGAACATGATAGTTATCTGCAATGGCAGTCTCCACCCCACAGCCACGTGAACTGATTTAAGGAGTTTGTTCAAGATATCAGTGCCCAATGTCAGCAAGCATCAGCTCCACAGTAAGTCTATGCCTGTGAGCTCCGGGGCTGATGAGCACCCTATGGACATGTAGGTAATGTTGAAGAAACAGCATTCATTTACTGTGGTGAGAGAAGAAAAGGCATGAGGAAGGAGGAGTGAAATGACAGCATTGAAATAAATCAGGATTTCTGCTTGCCTGCCGGTTACTGTGCTTAGGTTGAGCTAGGAGAATAGCTGTTGTCCCTCCAGGCAGGTCATGGGCCGGAGCAAGGAGAGGCTGCCATTCCTGCTGCCACGTGCCAAGATGAAGCACCCATGTAACTTCATGAAGGGGCAGCTTCATTTTTTTCCCATGCCTCAGAAACACCATTGGCTCAAAGCATCCAGAAGGCTGGAAGCAGCTCCAGATTCCTCCAGTAAGGCCACAGGGAGGCCTCATGGGCCGGTGATCCTCTTTGCTGAGCCCTGATGTCCAGGCAGTTCACTGATGATTCTTGTGCTTCCCAGCTGAGTGAGAAGTCTGACTGCCCTGCAAGCAGGAGCCTGCCTTTGAAGAGTCTGGCCTCCAGTACTACACTCTAACTAGAAGCTGTTTGTTTGTTTGTCATAGTTGCTGCCGGATGAAGCTTGCAATGGGATACTCTTGCAGAGTCTCTGGTGTGGTATTGACTGATGCCATGGAGCAGGTAGATGGAGTGCTCGTTCTGCTCACAGAAACACAAAACTTGCTCAGCTGTCTTTTTCTTTTGGTGTGGTGGCAAGGATGCATGGACCTCCTTCCCATTGGAAAGACATTAATTTGGACACAAGACAGATGTGCTTGTGGCTCTAGGGCTGCCTAGTGGGACCTGGAGAGTCTCTTTTCAACATGAGGCTGTAGCTGTTTTCTCATTCAGAGTTGCCTGGTGATATCTATGAAGTTTATCCCAGGTGTTTCCTCATGAGGTGGTGACAGACATGGTTCGTGAGACCTATTTTTGTTGGATGGAAATAATCTCTCGAGCATGTACTCAGAAGGTGACAGATGTTAACACAATGTAAACCTCAAGCTTCTCACGATTGTGCAAAATTCTCAGAACCCGGCTAAGCCATGTGGCTAGCAGTGCGGGGAGTTAAGATCCATGCTGCCAATGAGTCTTGCATGGTGGGAGAAAACTGTAGAACAAAATGCATTGAATGAATAACTCTTGTGCAGTCTCTGCCTCTTATTTGCTCAGTTCATCTACCATGAGTTAGGAGGAATTCAGTCAGACTGGCCATGCAGACAAGTCCATGGAAGCGATTCTGAGCATAAAGCCATGCTACTGCACTTTCCAACTGCACATATATATCACTTACTGGTTGAAAAGTGCTTCTCTGACAACTTTGTTGCCATGGTTTTTTAAACGCTTCTGTTGATTCCTTCCCTTGTTGATGGTCTAGGTCATGCTGTCCAGAGGCGATCCTTTCGGACAGTAGTGTTCTCATGGGATGCTGTGTCAGGGGCTCCGCCAATTCCTACATGATACAGTCATCCTCCTCTAGCTCTTTGTTTGTATAGATTGACCAGTTCCTCTGCACCTCTAGTGGGGACTCTCTCTTGATCGTTCTCTTCCTTACCTTACCTATGAGAACCACACATAGTACTAGTCTATACCCCATACTACCCAGTGGGATGCTTCAAGAGTGCCATTGCATAAATCTATGGCTGACTCTTGGCTGTGAAGTGCAGACCACTTCAAAGTCTTACCTTGGACTGTATCTGTTAGGAGTGGAGAGCAAAAACTATGAGGATCTGTCTACAACTGCTGTCCTGAGGATGTGGAAGCTGCGTCTTTCACCTTTTGCTCTGTATTTCTTCCTGCTGTTTTCTACTTTCTACATCCTTATGACAAGGGAAATCTTTCCCCTGCCCTGAGTGTAATATGTTTCTTGTTGACGACAGGTTACAGTGCATAATGCGCTACTTAGCCTGGCCGTAAGGATCCTATTACCTGGTGCTGCCCTAGAAATGATCTGTTGTTACTAGCAATGGATAGGGCTAGGAGACCCTAGGAAATGGTGGAAATGGTTTGGCCTTGATTGTGCCATTTATGGGATAGACAGCTCTGCTTCAGCTTTCTGCACAGCTGCTAAGGACAATTTCTTGACATTTGTACTGCATGGCGTAATTCTTTGCTGGGCCTGAATCAAACTCTCTCGTTCATTTTGAACTCTCTCATTTGGGCCACATGGAACCCAGCAAGAATTATGGACAAAATGTTTTGGTCTCACAGAAATTACATCCGCAGTTACCCACAAGGAAAAAGAAACGGTCTGTGATGTCTCAGGGCAGATCTCATCAATCACCCAGGAAAGTTTCAAATCAGATCTGCTAGAACAAAATATTTACAGTATACATTAGGAAAGATAAAACCTTTTCTAGATCAAGTAGAGCTCTGGCTGAGTGCCCAGCCTTGCTGACAAACAGCTGGCCTTGCTGTTGGAGCAAAAAGTAGAAAAAGGAAGTACGTTTCTCTGGAGGAATCTATACAGAAGTTAACAGAGGTAAGAGACCTTGTTCCCGCAGACCAAAATTACCTGGAGACTTCACTAATACCCATTCCAAATGCTTGCTGGAGAGCCTTTAAGAAAACTGATTTACTTAAAATGAAAGCCCATTCAAAGGCTGTCATTCAAAATGCCCATGGAGGCATACTTCCCTAGGCTGAAAAATATGGTTTAATGGAAAACAATCTCTATAAACAATAAAGCTGTGCTTTGTATTTTGTGTTTTTCCCCTACATTTTATGCTACACTCATGTACTTTAGAACATACCTTGTTGCAAATCACTAATAAATGCAGGACCAAACTCTGCTTCTGATCAGTACCAGCATTTCCCTTTCTGCTCCTCCTGTAAACAGTGTTTTGCCTAAAATTCACCAGCACAAACACAAACAATTCTATGTTAAAGAGTCTTGATATCATTTTTTAAAAAAACACAACAAAGTAAAAAACAATAAAGTAAAACTTTGCTTCAGTAAGCAATCTTTTCTCCGTAGTTATTTTCCAGATAGGGACTAATACTGTCATACTAATGAGAATAGTAATGACATACTAATACAAAGTCATGTGAGTGACTTACAGAAGCTTGCTTTTCCTAGCTGGCCACAGTCTCACTTGCTTTGCTTTCTATCGATGCTTGGAAGGCCCCTCTGCTCAGCCTGCACATATATGGACCAGTCTGCATCATAGTTACTTTTACATATGAGTACTTCACTTCTGGGAAGTGGATGGAGAACTTAAATTCCTTGTGTGAACATCAGACAGCAATTCTGTTTGTGCAAATGGTTGTAGAGTAGATTTTGTATTTTTGTCACCATTTCAGATCACTAAGGGAAATATATTTTGCTAAAAGGAAATTAATTCAGGGCAAAAAAATATGTTATAAAAGTTAGATCTTGTTAGTCAAGAAACAGAAGGAGCATTAGAGATGACCATGCATAACGAATGATTTTCAAGTATCTGGCATCCAGTAACCCCTCTTGTGATCAGTTAATGAGATGGTCCATAAATTCACTATGTGCAAAACAATGTTACATGAATGAAACATTGAAATTTTTTTTTTGAAAAATTGAAGGTGTTTAGAGAAAATCTGAGCAGAGAATAGACTAAATATATCAGCAGCTGGGGGGGAGCTGCGGCCTTCAGAGTTTTGCACGCCCAGGTGCTGTCAGCTGTGGAGAGTGAGGATCCAGGGCCACTTGCTGGATGCCCTCCGTGTCTAAGCACAGTTAATGGTGGACCTATAGTGTCCCTCCATGCGTGGGTGTGCGTGTGCATGGCTGTGAGCAAGGGGGTCTGTACCAGCAACTGCAGTGGGGCTGCAGACTCAGGGGCTCGTACATCCAAGTGCCAGTGACTGGGGAGGCTGGGATCCAGGGGCAGCTACTGGGCAGACGGGGTGCCTGAGCCCAGCTACTGGAGGGATCCACCTTGTACATTTGTATTGACGTATTTCCCACTAACAGACCTTCATCCTGATCAGCCAAGAGGGGAACAGGATGAGGCTGTTGGTGCCGTTTGTGTTTGCCTGTGTGCTGAGTGTGTCTGTCTGTGCTGGTCTGTGCGGCCAGCCATCTGTATATGTATATATGTGTTGCAGATGGGTGTTTGTATATGTGCTTACTGGGAATACATGCTCAGCCTCACTCCTGGTTGGACCTGGGGCACGCAGCTGTGGGAGCCTCACCTCTCTCAGGCTGTTGGATTTGGCAAGCCCTAACATCTAGAAGTTACAAGTCTGTTATGCTTATACTTCATCATACATCTGTGGACATTTAGGAAGAAACTGAATCCCTTATATTTGTAACATTTATGTTACAACAGCTACAGCAGCATGTCTGAAGCTTAACCCTCAGCATAGTTGCTAGAATTACCAACTATTGGGTGAAATAAGGTTGCACGTGCTTTATTCTTGTTAGTTTCTTGTTTTTTGCTCCATCTGATATGCTGTTGTTATTTTCATCTGCTGCAGAAGACAAAAGTCTCTCTCCCTCCAAATCCTGGCCAGGAAAACTCAGTCTTCCTCTGCTCTGCTAAGTCTTCAACACTGAAAAGCAATCCCTGATCAGCAAGCCATGTCAAACGCTGTTGCCTCAAAACTAAGCACTTTTAGAGAGCTCCAACTGTGTGCTCCAACTGGAGCAATATTTGGAAAGATCCCCAGTTTCCTACCTATCTCGTGGGCCTTCATGCCTGTTTGCCTGGATGTCTTTCCAGCGCCAAACACATGTTCTGCTCCCACCACGTCTGTCCCAAGCACAGTACAGGAAAAAATGAAGTCCGCTCTGGGTAGAACAGGTCTCATTCCCCCTGTCCCCCCCCCAAAAAAAAACCCCAAACAAAACCAAAGCCAAAATAACCACCAAAAAACTTCCAAACCCAAACAAAAATTGTAAGCCCCTGAAAGGCTGAATTTAAAAATTCTCTATGTGGGTTTCCATCTTTCCTGGCCTGCTTGTCTGAGCACCATGATACCAGGTGAGGGTCTATGCCCTAGGTGCTAGGAAGGAACTGGTCTTGTTACCAGTAAGTTTGTAGAGGCTGGTGCACCTTACTGAGGGCTACCGTATTGGGTGCTGGAGGAGAAAGAGGATCATGAGCAGGAAGGTTAGCATCCCTTGCTGTTCTACACGTGCAACCTAGACACAGATGGCTGGTGAAGACCTCTGCTGATGACGTTTGGGTGCTTGTCTGGGGGTGTATTTTTGTCTGCTTCTGTGGTCCACATCTGGGAGAAGCATAACCCTGAACTAGAGGAGGGGACTGTCCTTGAAATTGCTACTGTGACTAGCAATTTCTGCTCTAGGCAGTGCTTACT
The DNA here is from genome assembly GCF_964195595.1 of Calonectris borealis. Classification (NCBI taxonomy): domain Eukaryota; kingdom Metazoa; phylum Chordata; class Aves; order Procellariiformes; family Procellariidae; genus Calonectris; species Calonectris borealis. The sequence goes on along the minus strand of NC_134313.1, from coordinate 79,312,705 downwards.
GGGGACTGGAAGTTATGATGCAACAGGTACCCAGTAAGCCCACATCTGTGCAGTGCCACAATAAGACAACTGAGAACAGTGTTTGACTGGATTTTACATGTAACAAAATAAGTGAGATGATCAGTTCATGTTTCTAGTTAGCCTAGTGTTAATACAGACACCACGTGCTAGAAAATGACATTATTACTTGATGAAAAATAAGGCATGGTTTGTTATCTGCAGTGTAACTTGTAATTTATCTTTTTTGATCTGTATCAGAAATGGGAATATTCAAGAAAATCTCTGAGGTTTAGCCACAGTAGCAGACAGGGTTACATTTGCAAAGGAGTTGCTTGTTTTGTCTACTTTGAATTGAAATTAAAAGCTGTTGCAATGGCAATTAATCTAGTATGAAGAATTAGGAAACAGGTACAGTTACTTCACTTTTATGGACTTTTGCTAGTAATCCTTTTAGAAGAGGTAATTATAGTGTATTATCCATTGAGTTTTGAAATGTCTACCTTCCAAAACATTGCATGACAGTTTCAGTTTAGGAAAACCGCTTAAAGCAATTGACAAAAGATTTTTGCCTACAAGTGCCATGTAATTGTTTCATTTTGCAATTTTCATAAAACAAAACTTTGTATTGGGTTTGCATGGCAAGGTTTTGGTAGCAGGGGGGCTGCAGGGGTGGGTTCTGTGAGAAGATGCCAGAAGCTTCTCCCATGTCCGACAGAGCCAATGCCAGCCGGCTCCAAGAGGGACCCGCCGCTGGCCAAGGCGGAGCCCATCAGCGACAGTGGTAGCGCCTCTGGGATAACATAGTTAAGAAGGGGGAAAAACTGCGCAACTGCAGCCAGAGAGAGGAGTGAGAATATGTGAGAGAAGCAACTCTGCAGACACCCAGGTCAGTGAAGAAGGAGGGGCAGGAGGTGTTCTAGTTGCTGGAGCAGAGATTCCCCTGCAGCCCCTGGTGAAGACCGTGGTGAGGCAGGCTGTCCCCCTGCAGCCCATGGAGGTCCACAGTGGAGCAGATATCCACCTGCAGCCTGTGGAGGACCCCACGCTGGAGCAGGTGGATGCACCCGAAGGAGGCTGTGATCCCACGGGAAGCCCGTGCGGGAGCAGCCTCCTGGCAGCACCTGTGGACCCGTGGAGAGAGGAGCCCAAGCTGGAGCAGATCCTCTGGCAGGACTTGTGACCCCATGGGGGACCCACGCTGGAGCAGTCTATTCCTGAAGGACTGCACCCTGTGGAAGGGACCCGCGCTGGAGCAGTTCGTGAAGAACTGCAGCCTGTGGGAAGGACTCATGTTGGAAAGTTCACGGAGAACTGTCTCCTGTGGGAGGGACCACACGCTGGAGCAGGGGAAGAGTGTGAGGAGTCCTCCCGCTGAGGAGGAAGGAGCAGCAGAGACAATGTGTGATGAACTGACCGCAACCCCCATTGCCCGTCCCCCTGCGCCGCTCGGGGGGAGGAGGTAGAGAAATCGGGAGTGAAGTTGAGCCCGGGAAGAAGGCAGGGGTGGGGGATTTAAGATTTAGTTCTTATTTCTCATTACCCTACTCTGATTTGCTTGGTAATAAATTAAATTAATTTTTTCCCAAGTCGAGTCTGTTTTGCCCATGACAGCAATTGGTGAGTGATCGCCCTGTCCTTATCTCGACCCACGAGCCCTTCATCATATTTTCTCTCCCATGTCCAGTTATGGAGGGGAGTGATAGAACAGCTTTGGTGGGCACCTGGCGTCCAGCCAGGGTCAACCCACAACAAACTTGCATAAATATTTGCCTAATCAGGAATAAATAACCATTCACGAGAAAATTTGATAGCAACAGGAATGATGTGTTTTATAAAAAGCTTATATATTAGAGGAAGTTACAGCATAATAGCAAAGAGATCAAACAAGCTAAAGGAAAAAACAGATACTTTTAACCAAGATTTTAAAGGACAGCAAATCAACAAAGCAGGGAGTTTCAGGGACTAATTTACAAAGAAGAGAAATCGGAGAAAGAAACTCTTCCACCAGCAATGGCCACATGGTATACAATGAGGACACCAGACCTCGGTGAGCAAAGGAAGTAACAAGTTGAGAACTGAGAGTATCACATATCATAAGTACGGCAATTTTAAATGGAACCTGACTTTTTTATATCTAGTTTTATCAGAAAGTGGACTGATCATTTAAAAAAAAAAACAACAAAAAACCCCAAACAAACCAAAACGGAAAAATGTGAACTTATAAAATGAGTGAGTTAAAACCAAAATAATATACGCACAAATCTACCTCAGTGAACTTGCCTAGCTAAAGAGATAAACTTCAGTTTCACAAGCATGTTATTATTTTTGTCCGGTGAGATCTGGAGGGTGAGAAGGTGTGCTGTGTCCCAGGCGCTTCCGTCCTGATGACTCCAGCAGTACCTCTTCAGAGCTGTGTTAGAGGTCTTCCACCTCGGCAGGCCAAATGGCATCCCCTCTCAGAAACAGCTCTGAGAGATTTAAGCGTATCTTCTTGGAGGCATTGCTGAGAACACGCTAGAAAGCAATGCAAAAGCCGTGCTCAATTCAACAAGCACGCCTCGGCGAAGAAGGGCTGCTGCCACATGCTCCATGACACCCTCCTTCTTACTACTCTAAGCCATGGATCTAAAAATGATATCCAGGAGTAATGCTACAGGAATAATTCTTAGGGAACACTTAGTGCTAATTAAACTATTAAGGCAGAAAAGCTTTACCTAATTTATCTGCACCTAGAGATCGTGTTTCAGCACGGGTTTTGAGTGTCTTCAGATGCGAACCTCTGGGTGAACGCAAGTTCAATGCACAGCGCTGGATTTTTCCTTTACTATTTTAATGACTAATATGAAATTATCACAGTCTAAGTAATCAAATATATTACATTATCTCAATTTAAAATTAATAAAAATTATATCCTGTTTATCAACAAATTAGATCTCTTTTTGCTCATGAAAATATCCCAGCTTATTTTTTCTTGGTCATTTAGCTCTGTACATACGCTGCTGTATGCTGTCTGCATAGCTATTCATATTTTCTAAACTACTTTTCCTAGTATTACTTTATTCTATCAGTAATGATCATATACTGTATTGTTTTATGCTAAATATTACGCTTAATCTATTAGTCTTCGGTTCTGAGGCCTAGTCAAATTTGCAAGGCTTATTTGAAGCATCCTAAAGACTATTTTTATCTTTGGTTACTGATGTTAGTATATCTTAATGACCCTGCTTCAATGCTTGAACACTTTCAAAATACTACTGGGGACTTTCAAGTCAGTTCTCCTGTTCCGATACAGCCACCATTTTTCAAAGAGGCAGGCAGAGAATGAAAGAGGAAACATATTTGCCCTTGCAAAACATTAAAATCTGCATTAGTGCACTGGGCTTCTTTCTCACAGGGTTTCCTCCCAGGGCCACTTCCATATTAGCAAAATCCTGGCTCTGCGCAGCAGCTGGTTCTTGGTCTCCTGCAGCAAAGGAAACACTTGGGGGGGGGGGGCAGAGCTGGAAGCCTCTCGGACTGTTCACCGACGCACTGGTAAGGATTAAAAAGGTTGGATCCCAACCCAATACAGCAGCCAGCAGGACGCAATGATAGCAGGTACCTGGGGTAGTTTCTGCTAGCTCACAGCGGATAGGCCTTTATTTAGTATTGACAATGCTGCTCAACATTTGAACCCCAGTTCATGGATATGATCATACAGCTCTTTCTTTTCTGGTAGAAGTTTATATCTAAGTTTGTTCTGTTTTTCCCTTTCAATAGCCCAAGAGAAATGGAGCGCTCCCTCCTAGAGCAGCTGGAACATGTGGCTTCGCTAGTGCTCCCTCTTCAGATCCAGCCACCCGTGTCCTCTCAGAAACTGGACAGGCAGACAGGCTTTTCCAAAAACAAGAGGCTGCAAGTATTAGGGAGCAGGGACAAACAACATCACTGCAAGGCTCTTGCTAGCGCGCTGGTAATGCATTACACCAAATGTTGTACCAATCATTATATAGGTATTCTTTCATCTCTGTAAACAAATAACCTATAGCTTCCACCATCCACTTGTACACAACAAAACATAACGTTATTGGCTTTACTTTCAAAGCAAACATGGTAAACCAAGCAAGGGACTTACAAAACGTTTTTTTTTAAGAAGCTCAACAGCAAGTTGCAGTTGTGCAACACTCTCAAATGCAAACTCTTGTTTTAGGCTTATCCCCTCAGTTGTCTTGCAACAAGAATTTCCACAATGGCTTGCTCACATGTATTTTTGTGTGGGCACGTGGGCACATACACAGTGATGGATACATTGCATCACTGCAAAAAGTAGTGCAATTTTACCCAGAGGTCTGTTTTTCTCACAAAACTGACTGATGTGTGTCCGAAAGGCTGCCCAACAGACAAGTGCAACTGTTATTGGTAAAACTTAGTAGCATAGAACAGGTTGGGACATTCTCATACTAAAATTATTAATTTATTTAAATTAACAAACAGGTGTTTGTTAGAGGTGTTTTTCCCAAACAGGCTGTAAAAACTCTGTGGTAGGCACTCAGGATTTCTTGCCTGCTGAAAGAATGCAAGTTTATATGACAAGTCATTTGTACACTATCTTCATTCCTCAAAAAGACACTATGCTGCTGAACCACAATTAAAATAGTTGAAACAGCAGGTGCTACAGTTGTTCCAAATAAAAAGTTCACCATGATCTATCAGCAGAAGAGGAACCCATATTGAATAGCCTCTGCTACTGTTAATCTTTGCTCTAACCGCAAGTGTAGAACATCTCAGCTACGTACTTTGTTTTACATAATTAAGAATGTATCACTAGACAAATTTATCTTGTGACTTTTAATAATTTCTTTTTTGAGTGCATCTCATCAAGTTCCCATATGCACCTAGGTTATTCTAATACAACCTTACTATTACAGTTCTCAAGACCTCATTTGGGATAATGAAATCGCTGGTACCAAAGCCTTGGTCAATCTCCACAAGTTATAGCAAGGATTACTTAACAGAAAAAGAAGTATTCAAGCAAGACCATTTGCAGAGAGGAAATTAGAAAGGCAAAAGCCCGGCTAGAACTCAACCTGGCCACTGTCGTGAGAGACAACAAAAAATGCTTTTATAAGTATGTTAATGACAAAAGGAGAGCCAAGGAGAATCTCCATCCTCTACTGGATGCGGGGGGGAACGTTGCCACCAAGGACGAGGAAAAGGCTGAGGTACTCAACGCCTTCTTTGCCTCAGTCTTTAGTGTCAGAGTGGTTATCCTCAGGGTACTCAGCCCCCTGAGCTGGAAGACAGGGACAACGAGCAGGATAAACCCCCCATAATTCAAGAGGATGAAGTTAATGACCTGCTACGCCACCTGGACGTTCACAAGTCTATGGGGCCGGATGGGATCCACCCGAGGGTACTGAGGGAGCTGGCGGAGGAGCTTGCCGAGCCGCTCTCCATCATTTACCAGCAGTCCTGGTTAACTGGGGAGGTCCCGGACGACTGGAGGCTCGCCAATGCGACGCCCATCTACAAGAAGGGCCGGAGGGAGGATCCGGGGAACTACAAACCGGTCAGCCTGACCTCGGTGCCGGGGAAGATCATGGAGCGGTTGGTTTTGAGGGTGCTCACGAGCCATGTCCGGGACAACCAGGGGATCAGGCCCAGCCAGCACAGGTTCATGGAAGGCAGGTCCTGCTTGACCAACCTGATCTCCTTCTATGACCAGGTGACCCGCCTAGTGGATGAGGGAAAGGCAGTGGATGTGGTCTACTTGGACTTCAGTAAGGCCTTTGACACTGTCTCCCACAGCATTCTCCTAGAGAAGCTGGCGGCTCACGGCTTAGACAGGTGCACTCTTTGCTGGGTAAAAAACTGGCTGGACGGCCGAGCCCAGAGAGTTGTGGTGAACGGAGTTAAATCCAGTTGGCGGCCGGCCGCGAGCGGTGTTCCTCAGGGCTCAGTACTGGGGCCGGTCCTGTTCAATATCTTTATCAACGATCTGGACGAGGGGATCGAGTGCTCCCTCAGTAAGTTTGCAGACGACACCAAGTTGGGCGGGAGTGTTGATCTGCTCGAGGGTAGGAAGGCTCTGCAGAGGGACCTGGACAGGCTGGATCGAGGGGCCGAGGCCAACTGTATGAGGTTCAACAAGGCCAAGTGCCGGGTCCTGCACTTCGGCCACAACAACCCCAGGCAACGCTACAGGCTTGGGGAAGAGTGGCTGGAAAGCTGCCCAGAGGAAAAGGACCTGGGGGTGCTGATTGACAGCCGGCTGAACATGAGCCGGCAGTGTGCTCAGGTGGCCAAGAAGGCCAACAGCATCCTGGCCTGTATTAGGAATAGTGTGGCCAGCAGGAGCAGGGAGGTGATCGTGCCCCTGTACTCGGCACTGGTGAGGCCGCACCTCGAATACTGTGTTCAGTTTTGGGCCCCTCACTGCAAGAAGGACATGGAGGTGCTGGAGCGTGTCCAGAGGAGGGCAACGAAGCTGGTGAAGGGCCTGGAGCACAAGTCTTATGAGGAGCGGCTGAGGGAACTGGGGTTGTTTAGCCTGGAGAAGAGGAGGCTGAGGGGAGACCTCATCGCGCTCTACAACTACCTGAAAGGAGGTTGTAGCGAGGTGGGTGTTGGTCTCTTCTCCCAAGTAACTAGTGATAGGACAAGAGGAAATGGCCTCAAGTTGCGCCAAGGGAGGTTTAGATTGAACATTAGAAAAAATTTCTTTACTGAAAGAGTGGTCAGGCCTTGGAACAGGCTGCCCAGGGAAGTGGTGGAGTCACCATCCCTGGAGGTATTTAAAAGACGTGTAGATGAGGCCCTTAGGGACATGGTGTAGTGGGCATGGTGGTGTTGGGTTGACGGTTGGACACGATGATCTTAGAGGTCTTTTCCAACCTGTATGATTCTATTCTATGATTCTATGACACCGCAAACCGTATTTTATTAGTAGGGGATTTTTGGGAAAGATGTAGGCAGTCTGAATAGAAGTGTCTCTTAAAAATTGCTACAGATATTATACCCAATAGCAAGCACACGTTTTCTCCTTCTGGAATGGGCAGGTCAGAGTTCATTTTCTACTACGTATTTCCAAGAAAAATTTTTCAGTATCAGGTATTTTCTAACAGAAAAATTCTGTCAAAGCTGCTGAAAGGGGAAGGGAGCAGAGTGAAGTATGACAAATAAATGGGATATTGTTTAAACAAAAGGCAGTTCTAGCATTTGACCAAGTTGATCACCAGCATACCTTGGTCTTGAAATGCAAGAATCATAGAATAGTTTAGGTTGGAAAAGATCTTTAAGATCATCAAGTCCAACTGTTAACCTAGCACTGCCAAGTCCACCACTAAACCACGTCCCTAAGCGCCACATCTACACGTCTTTTAAATACTTCCAGGGATGGTGACTCCACCACTTCCCTGGGCAGCCTGTTCCAAGGCCTGACCACTCTTTCAGTAAAGACATTTTTCTTAATGTCCGATCTAAACCTCTCTTGGCGCAACTTGAGGCCATTTCCTCTTGTCCTATCGCTAGTTACTTGGGAGAAGAGACCAACACCCACCTCACTACAACCTCCTTTCAGGTAGTGATGAGGTCTCCCCTCAGCCTTCTCTTCTCCAGGCTAAACAACCCCAGTTCCCTCAACTGCTTCTCATAAGACTAGTGCTCTAATGAACTGCCTCAAATAAATTCTGTACTTTACTTAAGGAAGGTTCCAGCAGTATAATGCGAATATAAAATATAAACACACAAAGAACAAAACCACCTTCTCTGATTTTTTTTTTTAATAATCCAATTAACTAGAATTTCTAAATGCACTGACATTCACAGCCCATACACCTTAGCTTTTCCTTTTCTGTTACAAGAGAAAGAACACAGATAAGCTGTCACAGTATCGCATTTCAGATCCCCATCCTGCTATAGGTAAACCATAAATTAATATTATGTGAGTAAACCAGCTGAACTTTTAGTCAAGATAAATATTTAGCAGCACAGCACCAGAGCAAAACTGAGGCATCAGTACAAATTTTCTGTAAACTATGATAAAGACTATTGACTACAGAGAGCTACAGCTCTTGAATATAAGGAGATATACTGAACACTAAGGAGTTTCTCTCACTGTTTACTATTAAAAGAATCTTTGCCTTTTCGTAAAAGGCCAAAAAAAAGAAAAAACAAAAAGGTGGTGGATTAGAGACTAAAGTGCTGCAGCCAGATCTTTTTTTACTGGTTGGTTGTCCCATTAGTGATTTTTTTTAACAAATATCCCTAAAGATATAAGATATTAATTCACCATAAACTATGCAAGTATTTAAACACCTAGAGTAGATAATGCTCTTCAAATTCTGTATTTTTTCCCCTAAAACAGATTTTGATAGCTGGATGATTTAGACACCAAGATTTAAAAAACTGCCACAGGGATGTGATAGGGTTTAGAAATATCTCGGTATGTAAGAGTATGTTTCTAAAATTCTTTTCAGAATATGCTTTAAGTGATCCTATTGAACTTTTATTGTCCACTAACTCCACTTTAGCATTGAGGAGTAAATCATCCTTCCCACCATCCTCTCCCCAGGGAGCTGCATGACTGAGTGTTCATCCAAACAGCTAGGATCAAATGTCAAATTGTAGTGTGACAGCAAAAACAACAGGGGAAGCCTCAAACTTCCTGTAAAGCATTAAAGAAATGATAAGTAATGACACTTGCATCAAAGGAATGGGTATTCCTATGTTCTCCCAAAGCTGCACTTTTTGGATATTGGCCGAGGGCAGGATCGGTCATCCCAGTCAACATTATGAGGAGCAACTGGCAGTCCAAGGGCTTAGCTGAGGTACGTTATCATCACTGCAGGACTGCCAGCTTCTCTCCCCTCCGTCCTGTGACTACTGCAGTCAGTAACGATAGAATTTTTTGTTACGCTTATTTACACCACTGAATAAATCCTTAATGATAGCCAAGACTTCAGCGCAGTAAGTACTGTATAAATGTGGCAGGAAGGAGAGGAGGAAAAAACAACTGTTAAGCAGAAGCTTGGGTCACAAAGTTCTTTTTCACTACCCATTTTCTGAATGTACTTTTTTTTAAACTAGTATCTAAATTTTAAAAGCAAAATTTATCAGATACACTGCTATAGTAACCAAACTAATCTAACTCAACAGCAAAGACAGAATTTTGAGCTTTAGACAAAGCTTACTGCAATACCATACCGGAAAACTCAGCATCTGGCAAAATTGTATTACCAATTTGTTTTGAAGAACATAACCCAACATATACAGTGTAAACAGATCAGAAGACACTTGGCAAAAGTTTGATTTCCATTGATTTGCAAAGTATATTAGCAGCAGAGTTTTTGGGTTTTGTAGGAAGTTTTTTTGATGGTTTTTTTTGTTGTTGTTGTTAGGGTTTTTTTTTTAATTATTATTATGGGGTTGTTGGATTGGGGTTTTTTTTGTGGGTTTTTGGGGGTTTTGTTTTGTTTTTTGTTTGGTTGGTTTTTTGGCGGTTTTTTGTTGTGTGTTTTTGTTTGTTTGTTTTGTTTGTTTGTTTTTTTAAGTTTTCTGTAGAATTTCTTAGGGTTTCTTTTCAGCAATTCTAAAAAATTCTTTAATATATTCTTTAATATAAGCATGCAAAGAACACAGATGTGCCTCAAACTGAAAGTTGGTATGCTTGGGATCCCATCATGTTTTTGAAACCCTTCTGGAGTCCTTTGGGAAAAAAATTTAGGGGTATGAGAACGGACATTAATAAAACAAGCAGCACTACAAGACTCCAGATTTTTGGAATATAAAATCATCTACACTGTTATCAGGAGAAGGAAGACACTTGATGTTTTTTAACAGCATAATAAAAGAATTTTGTAACAATCTTAAGGTTTTTTTAAGAAGTTAGAAAACATTACACAGTTGTTAACAGTGCTAGACTGGCCTAAGTATCCCAAATAAAGAATGCCTTCCAAAAATAGTGTTCAGTGAGAAAACACATACTGAATATTGAGACAGTTATCAAATTTGAGAGGTAGATGACAATCTTAATCTATTATTTGGGAACAGTAGCACTACAACTGTTTATGTAAATGACATTAAGAATTATCTATACAGTGTCCATACCTGCGTAAGATACCTAACAGCAACTACATTCATCTAATGTCCTTGGTCTGCATCATCAGTTCTCCTGCAAATGCAGGTAGGGGGAAGAAAGGATTAGGAAGGCAAGGAAAAAAAAAAAATCAACGCCATTTGTGCATGCAGGCAAATAACAGGCAGATCACACCATCCAGATAGCAGTGAGGGTGACTGGGCTCACGGCACAATCCTCAGGACAGCGTGGCTAGATCGAGCGGAAAGAGCAGAAGCCTGCATAGGCAGAAAAGGAAGCACCAGAAGTCCTGTACAGTACTTTCCATGATGTGAATTCAGACGCATTGCCTAATGTATTTATGATGGTGCTCCACTGTTGGAAAAGCATTTCTGTTCCTATTCACCATGTCACCCATCAGATTCTGGGTTTTCATTCAGAGGAAAAGAAGTAACCAATAGCAGCACTGATGCAGAGGCTTTGTCACGGTGATGATCAGAGTATGTCGTTAATCTGCCAACACCTGTAAAGTGTAGCTGTTACAAAAAGCATCCATTTCAAAAACAGTGTTAAAAGCACAGCTCAGTACACAAATGGGATCACAATTTTTCTGCACTTTGGGTAGTCTTCAAATTTCTCAAGGTACCATCTGAAAAACAAAGACAGAAATCTGATGAGTACTGAGTCTTCAAAATGCTGTCAAGGAAATTAAGTAATTGTACAATGTGTTCAATTTAATCCATATATTTTCTGGCTACAAACCAAAAAAATGCCTTTAGAACCTACTCTGGATAGAAAACTGCCATTTACCTCACTCATCCTAATGACATCTAATCACCAACTACAACAAAACAAAGTTACTGCTGCCAGCAACGGGAAATCAAACCAACAGATGTGGTGACAACAGCCAGGGAAGGAATAGATGTTGTTGCAAAAATGTATGTTGTTATGCATCCTGAGTATTTGCATTTTAGAAGTAGAAGGGGAAAAAAAAAATCAAAAACATTCAAGGGCATAACATGTCAAATTGTGTAATGACTTCACGTGGAAGCAAGGGATACTTCAACTACTGGAATGACAGTCCTGTTCTGGATAGAAACGTCTTCAGTTCCAGTCAAATAATCAAACTGAATGTGACAAACATTACACTAGCCTTATTGCTAATCCCCCTCAAAGACATTGCTATTTTCAAATTCAACAATTTTAAAAGAATAAATGCATAGCGCTACCAAATGTTATTATTTGTCTGGTCACCTTAGATAACAAACACACTTCCTCCTATTTTCAAATATTTATTCTCCTGCTTCTCTAAAATAAGAAGAAAGAATTAACTTCATCTGGGCTCCTCAAAGGTGCAGGTATTCATATTATCAATAGCTAACCGCAAGACCAAAGCTGGAATAAGCAAAGAACAAAACATGCAGTGGAATACCAGCACTACACTATTTATCCTTTTCAGTCATTTATTCAAAGTTTTTCAAACTAAACAGACTACGCCAAAATATTTCTTCACTTACATGGATTTGCTATTTTTAGTTTTTATTTTTTCTGTACCCCTTTTCCATTTTTATGCATTTTTCCTTTAGTGCAAATTACTTCCTTGAACAACGTTTAGCTTTTCATAATGCTCTGTAAGTCAAGAGCTCTTAAAGAGTGCTGTCAAGGCTTAAGATACACAGAAACCAATCATGGAATTTGAGCCTGAAGAACATAATATTCAAGAAGAGACTGAGGAATCTGGCATTGCTTAGTCTGGTGAGGAAGAGACTAAGGGGCCCTGTTATTGCTGCCTACAGGTACTGGAAGGGGAGTTATTTAAGGCAATGGAGCAAAACTATGAACGACATGCAAACTCTTGCAGCTGGAATGCAATGGCCCCATGCAAAAGTGCAGGCCAGAGACTGACTGGCTAGATAGCAGCTCTGCACAAAAGGACAGGGACATCCTGGTGGACAAGTTGAACATGAGTCAGTAATGGATTCCTGCAATGACGAAGGCTAAGTGCATACTGGCCTGCTTTAACAAGTACAGAGCCACCAAGTCAAGCGAAGTGCTCATTCTCCACTATTCAGCAGCTGAGAGCCTGCATCTGCATTACTGCCCCCAGTTTTCGGCTTCCTGTGCAATAGAGATGTCCACAAACTGGAGAAGAATCCAGCAGATGGTCATTAAGACGACTGCATAGCTGGAACATATAAGAGGAGAGGTTGAGGGAACTAGGCTTGTTCAGCCTGGAAAAGAAGTTAAGAGGCAGATCTAATTGCAGTCTTCCACTACCTACAGCGATGTTAGAGAGAAGGCAGAGCCATACCCTTCCTGGAGGCACACTGCAAGTGGACAACTGGCAGGGGATAAAAGTTGCAACATGGAAAATTCCAACCGGATGTAAAGAAAAAACCCTTTTCCCCATGAGAATGAGAAAATTCCTGTCCCAGTGCTTTGCCAGAGATGTGCTGAAGCCTCTACCTTTGGAGACACTCAGAACTCAACAAGATGAGGCCCTGGGCAACCCGGTATAGCCTTGTGGTGAGCCCTGGTTGGAGCAGGTCACACCAGATGACTGGACTGAACAACCTCCAGATGCTCCTCCCAAACGAAGATATTCCGCGACTCTGCTCAGTAATAGCAGGTGGTAAAACAAGGAGGGATAGTCACAGGCGACAGGCTTGGAAGGTTCAGGTTGGATAGTAGGAAAAACTTGTTCCCTGAGAGGGTAATACAGACCTGGAACACCCTACGAACAAGGTGCAGGAAAACCTCCATTTCTGAAGGTTTTCAAGACTCCACTAGACATAGCCATGGCTGCCCTGACAGACCGTTAGCAATGGCATTTTTTTCAACTTATTTCCTCCATAAATTCATGTTTATCTCCTCTTATGCCACTAAGTTTCAGCATGAGAATCAAAGCAGGAAGCTTAAAATAATTAAAATAAGATTAAGGTGTTCAAATTCTTTTAAACATGCTATTCCTTAAAGAGAATCCTTTGAAGAAACAAGTCTTCTCTAACTATGATCCTTCTGTTAGCAGGAAAGCCACATTATGAATACGTTAGCAGTCAGACTGTTTAATTACAGAGCAGAGACTTTATTACATATCATCTACCAGAACTGTTTTCATATTGTCTATACACTTGATTATAGACAATATGATACAGACTTGACTATAAAGTGTGCCTGTTACAGAAGACTTTAGAGTGATTTTCAAAATTTTAATATTACAGAAACAAGTTTGAGCCGCAAGGGAAAGTATAGTATATGATCAATTAAGACAATTTTCCCAAACTTGTCTATAATCTTTTCAGATCCAGAATGAACTATGTTCATTTAAAAATTATTTTGACCACCTCATTGTACCTTGTGTCCGTTTATGCTCAGTACCATCCCATTGAAATCATGCAGTGCTTAATACTACTCATTCTCTATCATATTCTCCACTGCAGTAGCAGAGTCCTTCACAAGACTTGCTATGCAACATCCCTATGGGATGAGGCATAATTTGTGAAATGGAAATGAAGTGTGGCATAGAGACAACAGAAATTATAAGACACAAACACTTACTGGTGGTGTTGTTTTGCCCTTGAACCCAAGATGAAAAGCGTACACAACGCAAAGGCAAGGCTTTCAATGGTGCAGCAGGCAAGGGCAAACCCAAACCATTCCAGGATCTCCCCAAAAAAGTTGGCTCCACTGACATACTCAAACATTCCTCCTGAAAGCAGGACAGAGTTATTTTAAAAGCACTTTAATCAAGGAGATCTCCAATGCTATCTTTTACTGTAAGTAAAATAAGAGCTATACCACCAAAGTCTCTATACAATTTTTAAAGGCAGTGGAAGCAGTGTTTTTCAGTTCAAGCTGTACCATGAAGGATCACTTCAGACCTCCTTCTAAGACAGACCTTCCCCAGCTCCATTTTTCCTCTTTAAATCATGAAAGAAAAGCAGATTTACCAGTATCAGAAGCGAGTTCATGCCTCTGTAAATAATTACTTAACAATGATATCAAACTGGCCCTTTGATCATAAACTAAACCTTTTTTAAAATATATAAAAATAGAAAATATGATCCCCTTTAAGAGTTAGTTAGCATACAATGTTTAATTTCTTTAAGTACTTCAGAAATTAAGTTAATTATGAACAATATTATTATTATTATTATGAATTAAAGTTCCAAATTTATCCTCTAGCTTAAAATGTATTGTCCTTTTGTTCACATCCCTTGTCAGGTCTACTGCTTCAGCCCTGACACTCAGTGAAAGAAGTAATTGGCAGCCTGCGTTAAATGTGTTTTACAGCCAATTATGCATAAACAATCAGTACTCACCTGCTGGGAATTTTATAAAATAAGAACTTTCACCCTAATTCCAAAGTTAGTGTACAAACTGATAACATCTCAGTATGTGCTTTACCAGTGGGACTAAACAAACAAGCATTTGCCAAGTGTAATAAAGGACATGTTTTGACCTTGCTTTAATTACTTTGCTTTTGTGACAGAAGCAGAATTCTAGCACTTAAACTGGATAAGCAATATCAAAAAGACCAACTCCTCCTGATTGTGCAGCAAATAACATCTTATTTCCTTCAGAACTTTTTTGTACACTAAACATAGTAAGTATGTTCATATTCATTTTTCACATGGGCACTTGGATTTACATCTATCAAAATTATAAAGTTACCTTCTGGATGCAAAAATAACAGTCTACTGCGTTACAAATCTAGTTCTTCCAGTTTTATTAAAAAAATCTCACTAAAAACCAAGAGAGCGCAACAACTAAAGGAAAAACTTAAAGAAACAGCAGAATTCAAAGGTAGCTATTATTTTTCTGCTCTCACCGAGTGTAATACACCTGGAAGAGTCTAATGTTTCCAAAACTGTCAATAAACCTTAACACCTCCATAGGCTCCATAAGAAGTCCTTTCATATTCTCCATTTTCCCATGAAGGCCAGAATTTATAACGCCTACCTTCCTTTGGATTTCTGTCCTCTTTTCCCTTTATCTCCCTTACTACAGTAGTTGTGGCTCTCCAATTACCTAAGATCCCTCCCTCTTCATATGTGGGACAACATAAGATGGGCCAGCCACACGCAGTTGCTGAGTGCTTTCTGCCTTCCCCTCCTGCCCCCACACTGGAGTGATAATTTAGGTCTTCTTTCTCCACCCACCTCTTCACCACCTCTTTCTCCACCCACCTGATTCTCATAAAAGTTATGGAACCCTATGTTACATTTGTACCACTTTTTAAAAATACAGCCAAAGTTAGTCAAGAAATTCAAAGCCACGTGATACCATGAAACAGATCCCTTAGAATACTTCAGAGGAAAAAAAATAAAATGTTTCCCACACTATGAAATCACTTCCTGAGGTTGACAAGAAACTGCTACTTCCAGTTTCCTCTTATATCATAAATCACTAACTTCCCTAAAATACACCAAGCTTTAGAAGGTGATCTTTACAGAAAATAATTTTAGGTCAGATGGGACATCTTGAGATCATCTAGTCCAAGCTCCCCCTGGCTCAAGCAGGGTCAGCTAGAGCAGGTTGCCCAGGACCATGTCCGGTCTGGTTTTGAGTATCTCTACAGATGGATACCCCACAGCCTCTCTGAGCAACCTGTTCCAGTGTTTGACCACCCTCACAGCAAAATACGTATTCAGATGTAATTTCATGTGTTTGAATTTTGTACCCAGTGCCTCTGGTCCTGTCACTGGGCACCACTGAGAAGAGTCTGGCTCCTTCGTCTTCATTCCCTCCCATCATGTATTTATACACATTGATAAAATCCCCCTGAGCCTTCTCTTCTCCAGGCTGAACGGTCCCACCTCTGCCTGCCTCTCCTCATATGAGAGATGCTTCTTTTGCTATATAAATTTCTGTTACATTTTTACTCACCTCTTGGTATCTTGTAACCGGTTTCCCCTGGTTTTCTCAGATTTCTGAGAATATGATCAGAATGAATATTGATTGCCATGCCGATCAACCACCCTATAAAACCTGAAGAGAAATATTTAAAATACTATCTTTAATACACTGAGCCAAAGTGCTTGTTCAGAAGACAAACTACAGTCATATATCACATATTAGGCATATTATCTCGAAGGAGTAGTAACATAAGCAGTATAAGCAATTCTGGTGACATGCTGCACAATCCCAGTCCCACACCAAGCTCTGCAGTCAGCAGAGCTCACAGTAATCAACATGTCTCTAGATAGAAATAGTACTGCAAGTATAAAGTTTATCCTTAGGTTGCTAAACTTATATAAATGTATGCATGTGCATATATACAGATGTAATGTGTGTATTTCCCTGACTTCCACATAGAAAAACAAATACACTAAAATTTTAAACACTGAAAGAAACAGCCATTCTCATTCCTGCCAGAGGGACACATCTTAGTCCCCCCTCCCTTTTTTTTTTTTTTTTACTGACAATATACCAGAGTTTCCACAGCAGACTTCGGTGCAATAAAAGGAATAACAAAAGTGTGAAGGAATTCATGCACCATTTACTTGTGTCATTCAGCAAAATTAACCATTTACACCAGGCTTTCATAGAAACTGATATTATTGTCTCATTCTGCATCCTTATGTCTTGTTGCTATAATTGCATGGGATAAATCAAAAGGAATTTAGAGTTGAAATTCAGTATTTTCACCCTTCCTTTTTGAGTCTTTGGCTACACGTTATCTTCCTTTGAAGGCAGCATTCCTTGTTACTAGGAGCTGACAAGATTCGGATTTTGAGGGTAGATCCATTGTATTGTTTTGAATCCACCTCCAAAGGTACCGATTTTTATTTAAATTACCACGAAAATGCCAGTGATGTGCTTCTAGAAGTCACTTCACGTGCCAAAGAAAGCAAGCTTTGCCTTTTTGCACCCATAACTTGAGTCTTTCAGACGGTTCTCTTTCAATACAGAGAAATCCAGTAGTATGACCATCTCAGCAAAGACGCTAATGGATGTCCAGATGTATGAGGCCATGTTGCAAGACCAGCAGGTTGTCAGAGCATACTTTACCAAGACTTGAGCTACATTTCAAAGTGAGGCTACAGATGTAAGCGGACCTTGCCGCTTCAACAAGTTGTTAGATAGGCAGCTTTCTTCTCTCAATCCCTTGGTGGGCTGCGTTTACCTAAAGAACCTAGCTGTCTGCTTCCACATGGATTAGGAGGAAATGACTGCTCTGAAAAGAAATTGAGGTTTCTGTGTGAAAGCTCGCTCCATGTTTACCTATATAAATACCAAATGTTGTTTGATCAGCTTGTTACAATCCGCTTACATTACAAAACTAGTAGCAGAATTTAGTCCTGTGAACAAGCATGTTTCTTAACCTTTTGCTCATACAGCACAGTGCAGTAAGTTTCCATTAGCAATCAAGGTGTGTAGATGCCGTATGTAAAGTGGTTTTTGTAGTAAAATTTTACCATAATCCTTTCAACTATATATTCAATGTAATTACATCATCATGAGATAGATTAGATCAATGTAATGAGGAATTTACAGACCAATTAATATAATAATAACATTCAAAAACACAAGGTGAATAATTCAAATGCTGTTGAATTCTACTTTTAGGAAAACAGATCATTGTAACTTTTTTCCTTCAAAACAGTTCTCTATCCAAGCAGAGAATATTGAATCCCCACTGCATCCAGCAACAAAAATAGTTTGCTTCTCTTAGCATTAGTAATTATGTATCAATTTGCTAATTGCCAGAGAGGTTGAGACTACCTTGGAAAACAAGAGATGTTATTCATGCAACTACATAAGCAAGTCATGACCTCTATCCATAAAACAATTTGAAAGGGAATTTCTTAACAAGCACGCAGATTAATTCTACTTAAATGTAAACAATATTTCTACTAATTTACTTCAGTATTAGCATGAGGAAAAATCTACACTGAAAGTTAGTATCAGTTCTGAGGAAGAACACTAAATTTCTTCTCAGGAGGGGAAATTAGAGACCTTTTGGTTTCTCTGAAATGCCACTGTAATTTTGGAGAATGCTAGCTGTTTGTTCTGTATTGGTATCTGTTTGTAAATTAGTATATGAACTACTAAGAACTTTTCAGATCATGCAAAAAGACTGGAACTTGCTTGAAGAGTGCCCAATTACTACAGTAGATTAGCTTGGTTCTGTGCATTTTTATCCCTCCTACTTGAAAACTACCACATGTCAGAAGGAAACAATCAAATCTCTCTGCATGGACAAGACGACAATGAATGTAGGCTATTTTCACAGCACTCCTCTTCGATTTGAAGATCCACCTTCCCCTGAAGTACTGCATAACCACGTTCCCTGTGCCTGTACTCCGTGGGCATTGTACTTCACTGTCCTCATCCTCAGATTCTCACCATGGCCGAGCCCTAGGACTGCACTCTGGAAAGCCAAGAGCTGGTTATGCACCACGATCTGCGTGACTTGGCTTCCACCAGAGGGAAACGTGGATATGAGGTAAACAGGAAGGGAGCCACATCATACTCCAGCAGATTCTCAGAACCACAGGATGCACCACACAACACAGATGACCTCATGAGACTATTAAACTCAAGAGGCTTTTCTGCTTCATAAAGATAAACCTGGAGATTAAGGCCTGGGTTCTCCTAGTATGAACACTTGCACAAGAAGGAAGTAACTAGGTCTGTATTACCAAACGACCTAGTGCAACAGAAGAGCACGTGTGCGTTGTTGCATCAGCGCCCTCTTCACCCTCACCCATATAGAAGCTCACGTGAAAAGACCTACTCTTGTTCTGCAGGCTATTTCAGAGTGACAGTATGGTAACTGCTGTCAGGTTCCCCCCCCCCCCGCCGGGTTTCAAGAATATGCAGTGCAAGATGCTGTAGAGAAACAGCAGGAGGCCAGTTTCTACAGCTGCGCTGAAGGTGCCTGGCAGACACTTCAGGCGAACCAGTGCCTCATCCCAGATTGCGTGGTTAGTCTTTCCAAGAAGGCACAAGATCATTTGGAGCACCCAGATGCCTAGAGATATTAGGAGAGAGACTGACTAACCCATGTCACTCAGTTACGGGACCATATCCAGATATGGACACTGCCACTGCTCTGCTCCTGTCTGTTCTGTGTAGGGAGCAGAGGTGGCATGCGTGCTCGGTTGCCTGACTGCCAGATAAAAAGCCTCACGCAACAGACTAGGTGCTGATGTTCTGTCACCTGCACCTTCTGAGTTATAGGTACTGCTCTGCTTCGCAGAGCTGCTGCTGCTGCAAAGAAGTGTTTGATGCATGGAAGGGTTAGCCATCAACATTAGAAGGAAGTTGTTGAATGGGGATTTAAAGGAGTAAGAAAAGACACGGCATACTGCAAAGGGTTTGACAAAGCTAAAGCAAGCAAAGGAAGGAAGGAGTTTCCACCTAGGAGTGCAGACGGATTAGGAAAGAGCACAAGAGTGAAACAGGCAGGTGCATATGCCCCTGTTTGGAGCGCTCACCGCTTTAGGGTATCATGGGTACTCTTGGTAAGTTCACAAACTTTTTTTTGCCACACATGTAAGGTACATGCTGAAAGATAATGATGTTGTTCCCACATTGGTTTGCAAACTCATGGTTTTACAAAGTGTTGTACTGCATCTGAAGCAGAACATTTCTGCTTCCTCTGAAAACAGACTAGTTCACTGCACTAACACACACAGTCCAGAGAAACCATGAGGGAACCACATCAAAACTGTATTGCTGCTCCAAATCAATTGCTAGTGTAGATATAAGCTATTGCTTTTCCCAAATTGACTCCTAAACATCTGAAAATAGATAGTCAATCTGTATACTAAGGCTCCACAGACAAGAGAACACATCAGTCGTTTGAAACCTCCCACCATGATGGTTCATCAGCCTCACTTCTCCGAACTTCTGTCTTCCGTGCAAATTTATCTAATTTCAGCTGCCAACTACTGAACTTGTTTGGCTGCTACTTACAGACACCCTCCCATTTCTCTTCCTCACGTAACTTCATATAGACTGAAGAAATATCTTGTCAGCCCTCAGCAAACATGCTTTCTTGCTATTGTTATTCTCTAATCTCCTACTCAATTTTTTTTAGTCATTTTAAACAGAGGCTTAAAGACACTGCCAGATGTTTCTGAAGAACTAGAACATAATAGCCCAGTTGTTCAGGGAGTATCCAGTGTACAATACAGCACTTCTGCATTTGAGTTGACCAAAGCTACAAGCATAAATTGCAGATACTTGGAGGTACCTAGCTGGGATGAATACCAAATAGCAATTATAAATACCCACTATGTTCCAATTATGTTGATGTGCACTACAAAACAAAAACAAAAAAGCCCAAAAGATATTCTAGTTACAAGAATAAAAGAAACAAGAAGTCTTAGGTTTGGCCGTTTCATAGCCATGCCAAACTTTATCTAAAGATTTATTGTAATAACAGTCTCAAAAAAGGCAGGGAGTGACACTATTTAAATTAGCTGCTACGTATACCAGGAATCTTCACTTTCTTATTTTTCAGAGTAACTTTTTAAAGCAATATTTTGACTTACAATAGTCAAGAAAGCAACACTTTCCTATGGTTAGCAGTACTGGAAACAAATATATATAAGCATATATTCCAAACTGGTATTATTTGGAAAACAAAAAACAAAATCAAACCACACTAATTCATACACAGAGGTATTCATAACATCTTTCAGAAATCCTTGAAACTCAAAAAAAAAGGGGTTTTGTAAGCAACAGTCTTACTGCCTTAATTTTTTAAGATCTTTCAGTAAGGAGGAACTGATTTATGGCTCCTGAGTCATGATTTGTTTACAACACTGTACTGAGATATCTTTGTATTAAGGTACTAAACTAGGACACCAGAAACAAAGTCTGCATTGTATCAGTCTTCAACAGTTTTGATCAGTGGATCTTTTAATAATTTTTTTTGTTGGATCCAAGTTTAAGGAGACTAGAATTTCCAAAGTACCAAGAGAATTTCAGGTATATCCTGAAATTCAGAAGTAGTACTGCCTCCTAATCTTGGCAAAAGAATCTATTTCCATTTAAATTTCTTCAATCCTATAGTTATGGCAGCATTTAGCACAGTGGTCCTCTATCGTCATCCGCAATAACACTGCAATAAAGATAAAAACTTCTTATTCTTGCTGTACAAGGCTTGAGAAATCTGGGAGAAACACTAACTTGCTCTGGCTCCAGAATAACAGGAAGAACAGTACTGAGTCAGATCAAGGATCCACACAGCCCAGTATTCTGCCTTAGACTGACAAGGCAAAAATATTCTGGTTTATCTTCAGATCAAAAAGATCTTTCCGTAAAAATTTCCTTGGAAGATGATACTATGTTTTTGACAGTAGGCAAAACTGGATTCCTAGGAAACAAAAAAGTAGGGCAAAGACACTAAACATCTTAGCCTTTTCATCATATGCCTGGCTTCAAGTATAAATGTGACCTCACCTCCTGATAGGAGTGAATGATCAACCCCTCCACGCCCTTCCTTGTGGGCCAGTTTTGTTCTTTGACAAAGCCCACTTCTATTACGAGGGTGGGTGGGTTGGTGCATGTGTGTGCATGCACGCGTCAATATCCTAACGCCAAAGACATCTGGCATTTGAGTTGGTATCTTGGTATTAAGCAGCTACCCTTAACTGGATTTTTACTCCACGAATTTGTTCACTTCTGTTTGACCGCATACAAACCTTTAGTACCTACGTCATCAAGAAACAAGGGATTTCAGTTTAATCTACATGTTATGCGGAAAATCTGCTTTGTTTGTTCTAAACCTGTATGCTGCTGGTTCCATTTAAGGCCTCAAGTTCCTACATTGAAAAAAAATACAAGACCCGTATTTACTTTAAAGTGTTAAAGAATAAAGATGACAGTCAGCTCATCTAGCACTGACATTGTGGGAAGAAGTGTCAGTTCACAGTTCTAAAATAAAAAAGGTTAAAAGGCTTCCAGCTACAGCAAACAAGACAATTAACTATGAGAAAAGTTATAAAATGGGATTGAAGATACTATAAAATTATAATAAAAAATAAAAAGCTGTGAAGACAAAGGAAAACTACACCTAATGGTCTCATAACATGTAATGTTCTCATAACATGTAATGTAACTCACCTGTAATGAAATGTGGATCTTTCAACCAGCCTGAAGGGTATTTTGCATAGTTGCTTAAGCTTCGGCCTTGCAAGTATCCATTGTAAACACAGAACAGAAGCGCTAGCACAAAAGTGAAAAATGGTGTTGGTTTTCCTTCCCGGATCAGAAAAGGAAATATGAGTGCCCTAGAGCGAACAAGGAAAGAAAAATCGTTGCTTTAACAAACAGAAAAGATACTTTTGATGTCCAACACTGTAATCCATAGTCCATATTATCCTGCTTTTCAAATTCTCAGCGGAGTCTTTGATCTCAGTTCAGAAAGATAGTTACGCTTGCTTTAACACCTAAATGTTAATTTTGTTGCCTAATTGGAATTACAGGATCAGTCCTCTCTCCCCTTCTGACAGAAATTTCGACGTTTGTATCCAAGGCAACTACTTTGAGCAGAGCAGTAAAGGCAACTGATGTTAAGCACAGCATATTTTTGTCCTCCTTTGTCCCTAAATCCTCAATGGTATCATCAAGCTTTCTGAAACGAGCCAGGTCTCTCGATCCCTACACCAAATCCACCAGCACTTCCAGGGAGGAAAGTCAATCCCCTTGAAATTAACCTAATTGAGCTCAGTTTCCTCCTTGCCCTAAGAGTCACTTTAAAACATTAATTGCTTTGCCTTGACAGTCTTGGTCTACCTTACGACACCTGCTAAAGATATGACAAATCCACAACTGCCATCCCAATTGGGAAAGGAATCTTGATTGCTTTTCCCAGGGGATTACGTGAGTAAACAAACAAGCTCCAAACAAGAAGAGCAGGTGAATGTGTTTGTGCTCTGCTCTGTAACTAGCCAACTCTCAATCGCCTATCGATTTAATTACGATCTGTAACAATATAGGAGCAGGATTATTGAAGCCTGAGCGTTCTTCACGTGTTTTCCAGCTACCCAAGGACTATTGCTTCAAAGGAGCCTTTGCAGAGGAAGCAACACCGTAACGGCTTTCAAGAAAGCGTAACAAATTCATTAACACGATTATTTAAAACTACATCACAACAAACGGAATGGGATAACAGAGGTCTCTTCCAGTCTACGTTCCCCTACAGAACAGTCCCTCAGTCCAGCAATAGCAGTAAGCAACTGGAAAAAAAGAAACTGCGGTACAGTTCAGCTTTCTGTACAAACCTTTGCCTTGCCTTTCTAGCATCGAGGATGAGTTAAGATCCCATTAGCCAAAGCTAATCTCTTTACTCTTAAGAATGGAAAAAGAGGGAGTAAAGACACACTCCTGGGTTTGCAAAGCCAGTCAGCCACCAGGCCAACCGTACGCTGCATCTCTCTCGACCGCGAGGATGTGGAATACTTTCAGCCAAAAGCAACAGCCTCTCGCAATAAGCACTGGAAAACAACTGTATATCAGCCACACAAATTATTGTTATTATTAGCCTGATAAATCTCTGCTATATTAGTATGGTGGCAAAATTACTTGCGGAGTGTTACCAGTAACTATTGTCAATGGCTTGAAGGGAACAGCAAAATCTTATCTGAGCTCCAACTAAGCTGCCTTCTCCCGAGTAGTTTTACGAAATACCCTACTACCATTGACTGCACGGCAACACGGGGCACTCAGCCTCAGCTTTGCCAGTGTTTTAATGATTCGTTGAACATCCTGGGCTGGAAGGGACCCACAAGGATCGAGTCCAACCCCTGAAATGAACGCTATGTTGAAAGACATGGTTGGAAAATAGCTACTGTTTCACAATATTAAAACTACATTATATCAGCATCCAGAGCTGAACTTTCCTTATTGGAGCCGCGTCCTTAAGACTACCTGGTCAAGTCACTGCTTAAACGGGGGTCATCACAAGAGCTACGGCGACAGCGTACGGATGATGCGGCACACCGAGAGAGTACCCGGTGCTCCATTTTTATGCCATTTCCGAAAGGCGCCGTAGCACTCCGCTGCACACCACACAGCAGCAAACCAAAGCAGCCAGCACCGCGCCGCCACGATTGCTTGCTCAGCTCATGTAAAAACATGGAATATCTCAACATAAAGAAGCAGGAAAGACTTTAGTGATCACTACATTAAATTAAAATTAATTAACAGCAGACTCTCAATCCCTGCAGTCAGAAAACAGTAGTCAGGCGTTTCTATCAAGACTGACCCTGAACTGCGACTGCTCTTCTCCCGCCGCCAGCCACCACCCCCCGCTTTTCGGGCAAGCCCGACCGGGAGCACCCGACGGGAGGCACCCAGCCAAGCGCCCCAGCGCCGGAGCCCCGCCGGCGCCCTCTGACAGGGCCCCCCGCCCCGGCCGAAGGGCCGCACCTGTGCGCGTAGTGCACGACGAAGCAGCCCAGCAGCACGCGGTTGGGCCAGGCGGCGGCGACCGCCCCGCCGCAGGCGGCGAGCCCGAGCGGGACGAGGAGGGAGGGCAGCTCCTGCAGCGCCCAGGCGGGGCGAGCGGGCAGCAGCCAGCCGAAGCGCCGCGAGGAGTACCGGCCGTAGGGCATGGGGATGAAGCAGAGCAGCAGGGCGGAGGCGGCGCCCAGCGCCACCAGCCCGTAGGAGAGGAGCTCCAGCAGCCGCTGCTCCTCCGGGCCCGACACCCGCCGCCAGAACCCGCACACGCCGCCGCCGCCGCCGCCCCCCATCCCGCGCCACAGGCACGCGCCCGCGCGCGCCCCGGCGCCTCCATTCATCGGCCGGCCGGCGGCACGCCCACCACCGCCGCCGCGGACCAATCGGCTCCGGGGGCGTGGCCCCCTCCGCCCTCTCCGTCCGCCGGTTGGTGGGGCCGCCGCGGGCGGGAGTGGCGCTTGGGAACGGAAGTTCCGCCGGGGCGGTGGCGGCGGCTGTAGCGGCGCGACGTGCCGCCGCCGCCGCCACCGCCCGGAAGGAGCGCTGGGGGAGGGCCCGCGCATGCGCGTAGCGGCGCGAGCACGCGGTGCGGCAGCCGTTTGGCCTCGCGATCCCTCTGGCCGGGAGGGACGGGAGCGGCCGCCCCGACGGCGGGGCGCGCGGTGGGGCTCGGCCGGCGCCTGGCCGCCATGGGCCGCCGGGCGCGCGACCGTAGGCGGCAGCAGCAGCAGCGGCGGGAGCGGGGCGGCGGCGACGGCGGCGGGGACCAAGCGGTAAGAGCCGGGGCGGGGCGGGGCGGGGAGCGGCAGGGCCGCCGGGCTGACGGTGGCGGCGTGTTTCAGGGCTGGGGCGGCGGCTACCCCGAGATCGTGAAGGAGAACGAGCTGTTCGAGCGGTACTACCGGGAGCTGGGCATCGTCCCCGCCGGAGAGTGGGGCGCCTTCATGGCGGCGCTGAGGGAGCCGCTGCCCGCCACGCTGCGCATCACCGGCTACCGGAGGTAGGGGCCGCGGGGCGGGCAGGGGGGCCGGTGGCGGGCAGGGGGGCGCGCTCCGCTCCCCCGGTTGCCCTGGGCTGGCAGGTACCCGCCGATCTTACCGCGGAGGCGGTCTGCTGCCTGGAGAAGGTGCGTCGCGATCCGGCCTTCCTCTGCGGGTCTTCCTCCCTTGCAGTCACGCCAAAGAGATTCTCCACTGCTTGAAGGAAAAGTACTTCAGAGAGCTGCAGAACCTGGAGGTGGATGGCCAAAAAGTCGAAATGCCGCAGCCGCTGAGCTGGTAAGTGAGCTGGAAGTGGTGTGACCCCCCCTGCATACTCCCGACATCGAGCCTGACGAAGTGCTTTGTTTCTTAATTTGCCTCTGACCTTTTTCTGTCTCTTTTTTCCCCCCAGGTATCCAGAAGAGTTAGCCTGGCACACTAACTTGAGTAGAAAAATCTTACGCAAGTCACCGCAACTGGAAAAGTTTCATCAGTTTCTGGTTAGCGAGACAGAATGTGTAAGTTTTGGATAGATCTTGATTTTTTTTTTCTTTCATATCCTGAGCGGAGTTTTATTTAAATGCGCTATGAGAAATTGAGACTGTACCTTTTCTCTCAGAAGTTGAGTAGCTCAGAAGAATCTGGATTGCATGTTGCTGTTGACAGTGATTCATCCCATGACTCTGGCACATAACCGCAGTTACAGATATTGCTCCTAAACTAATTGCAATTTTTTTTTTTGTTTGAGAATGTGAAAATGAGTCCCTGTAAAATAATTAGTTGCTGTTAGAAAACAGATGTTTGAGTCTGGTAAAAAGTGCATGTGTGTACATACCAAGACTTACCTTTGGTGATGGATGTTTCTCACTTGGTTGAAGCCAGCGTCTCATCTCTTGAGCAGAAACTACATCGGTAGAATGAACAAAATTGGAGTAAATATGCAATTACCAGAAATTTCGATTGGGTGAAATACTGTGATTTTGTTTGTTAAATGCTAACAAAATTTAATCCTAATAGTGTGTTTTCCATTGCTTTATCGTTTTACTACATAGAGATTATAAAAATTTATTGCAAAAGAAATGCATTCTTTCGGAATGGAATAAAAAGGAGTTTGTTTTGGTTTTGTTTTTTCCTTTGAAGGGAAATATCAGTCGTCAGGAGGCTGTTAGTATGATCCCACCTCTGCTGCTTAATGTTAACCCTCATCATAAGGTACCTCTAGAATATACTGTGTGCTAGAGTTTTTTCCTGGAAGATAGTTTGATTAAAATACACATTACAACAGCAGTATCAGTGCTGATGCACAATTCTGTTTTATGTTTGTATGTTTTATGCCTTCTGCATGTAAACCACAGCAATCGACCAGTGTTCAGATCACAAATAGACTGTCAGGGAAACATCTGCTTTTTCAGCTTTATGTAATACCCTGTAAAAAACCACTTAGTTTTTAAGTATTACATAATCTTACTTTCAAAGTCTGAATGTATTCAGCTGCATCAAAGTTATATATTCATGTTTCAACCCCCTTTTAAAGTAAGATGACCATTTTTAAATTCCTGCTATCCATCACACTGTAAACAGATGTAGTTTTCCAGATCCAAACGATAATGTTCTTTACCAGGTAGTTTTTACCCCTCTGTGCCTTTTGAAGAAGTTGCAAACTTCTGCTCTATAAATCTGTTAGGCAAAATAAGTTTGGGTGAGCTGAAACATACTGTTGATGGTGGCTGAAGATTGCTGACTTTAATTGAGATGTCTGAGGAATGCCCATGATATTTTCTAATGGCAGACTGTAGGAATGGGGATATCTGGTAGCAAACTTCCTGTTCTAACCTTAGTGATCTTTTCATACACTATGTTTGTTTGCAGAATGAATCTGTCAGGTGGCCTTATTCTCTTAATCTGTTAAGTTAATGACCTAGTTAGAAGTTCCTTGCTATCTCAAGCAACCATGTTTTGCACTTCTTTCTTAGTTTTTTCATGATGTGTCTTAAAATTTCAAGTTTTTCAAACTTCTGACCTCTATGTTTTAGAGGCTCATTCGTACACACTTGTTTTTATATTAACACTACTTAGCACACATAATTTTTCGTTTCTTTTCTCCTACTCTCACCCCAACCCAATGTATGACACAGGGCTGATGGCTATGTTATGTGAGGCAAGGTCTTCTCACCTCTCTTAAATGAATAATGAATTGAGCGATAGATCCAGTCCTAATGTGTCACAGGTGCATTTTGAGTTTTGTCTGGAGTTGAACAGGTAGTGAATTTGTTCGACTTAATGTGAAACACAAATTGTGAGAATGTTTTTGCACACACCTTACTTATATTGCATATACTACGATAGCAGTATATGTTTTTTGCATTGAATGTTTAACTTTGGTGACTATATTTCAACAAGCGCTTTCCAGAAATTCCTGTAAGATTTCACAAATTTCATCATAAATCAGACTCTGAATAGGTTCTTTATGCTCTCTTGTGGTAAGACAGCAAATAGCTGTTGTAACGATGCCTTGGCTGTTGTCATTTAGGACCTTTTATGGTTCTTAGTGCCTTACTTTCTGAGCTGCTTGTTATGACCAGAATTGCAGGTTACTTTTCATGCTTAACCAGCATGTTCTGTACATCATGTCTTCCATGCTGATTCCTATCTTACACAAGGATCAGCTGGATGACTGTCAAACCTCTCTGTTGTTCTGTTCATTTTTACAATTCAGTTTTCCTTCACCATCAATTTGCTGGACAATTTTAGAGCATGTTTAGGCTTGCTTATTCTTCATTATCTTTTGCATTATCTGCAAAAGTAAGTAGAAACTGGTAGTGTCACAACTGTTACTTTGAACAGCAGATATGATGCTCTCTTACTGGGTATGTCTCATGATGCGTTAACACTGCTGCATTCCGTGATGCTGGAGCTAAAGGTCCAGAAGATAGACAGAGTCATATGGTTCTGAAAATCTGTAACTAGGCAAGAGGAAAGACTCTAAGCTTCCATACTTAAGAAAACAGTGTTAGCTGTCAAATGGTTTGCTGTGAAAGTGACTCTATGAATGACTCGATCACAAGCCCAGTTTGTGATGAACCAGAAGGGAGAAATATGCTGGAAATCAGGTGTTGGTGTCTGTGCTGTTCTGTTCTGCTGCCCGATCATGGTTCGAATACTTCCCAAGTACTTCTTCCAGGATATAGAAACAGGCCGTTTATGCTGCCCTGATTTTTTGCATTAAAATGCAAATGTGTGAGGAGCGATAGCAGTTCATTTTTATAAAATCTATATAATCAACTGTGTCGAATAGTCTCTGATCAATTTACTGGTAGTTAAAGAGAAGTACAGCTTGCTCTTGAATGTAACTTTTCCCTTAATGTTTGTGTGTATATGTAAAGTTCCAGTTAACTTCAGTTGGAATTACTTGTGAGCTGATAAAAGGACCATATCCCCATATCTATAATCAGCTTTCTCTTTCACATTTTTTTCAGCTGATGTATTTGTTCCCTACAAACCAAAGTCCTTGTTATATTTTAGACCCTTAGAGACAAAGCTGCATTCCATGATGCATACAAAGAACAGAACTGTACTTTGTGGTTTTGCAAATTGGTGTTCAGAACAATCATAATTCTGCAATTGTGTGCAAAAATACTTAATTTAAACAAGAACACATAATAAATTTTTCAAGTACCTAAAAAAATACAAGGTAGGACTTTTTTAACTTTCTGGTGTTTGTAGATTCTAGATATGTGTGCTGCACCTGGATCTAAGACTGCACAACTCATTGAAATGTTGCATGCAGACATGAATGTTCCTTTCCCCAGTAAGTCTGGAAAAACTACCAAAAACTTTTGTGACTTTGAATTTCCTCTTTTTCTTGTAGAAGGTTACTTTTAATATCACAAATAAGTAACTGCATTTAACTACATATTGAATTCCCAAAGTAGTTGAGTTATATGAAATAAGAAGTACCCCACCTTTTCCGTGAAACTTTGTGGGCTTCCTTGGCTTGAAGGAGGGAGATGGATTATAAATCTTCACAGTTCAGACTACAGTAGATGTGATCAGAGCTTAATTTTAGATGGTGGCCCATGAGTCCTTGTGTTTTAGTGGTATCCTGCAAACACTGGATTAAGCTGCTTTAGCCTTAAAATGGTCATGATTTTTTTTTTTTTTTTAGCTTCCAAATCTTTACTTTCAGTTAGATGCTAGCAGAAAATACTGTCCATAAAAATTGTGAGGTTGGGGGGAGTGGATTCTTTCTGTGTTCTACTGAAAATCTGCTGATGTACAGAGATTGTCTTTGGTGGCAGTGGAGGTTTTCTCTGTTACAAGGGTTTTACTTTGAGAGTGAAAAGTTGAAGGGCCCTTGGCTGTGTCTTATTTCTGCTGCATGCAAACTAGAATTCTTGAGACTATATTTGACACATCAGTTAAACCTCGATATATTTTATGTTATTTTATGTTCAGCAAGGAGTCCTCTATTCATGAGTAGTCTTTTAAGTAAAAATCTCTAGTGAAAGGTTTACACAACTTTGAAGATAAGGCAATAAACTATGTATAATTATTTAGCTGTTAAATAATAAAGCATCTTCCCACTATTTTGTGTTCCCAGAGGGTTTTGTAATTGCTAATGATGTCGACAACAAGCGCTGCTATTTGCTGGTTCATCAGGCTAAGAGATTAAACAGTCCATGCATCATGGTGGTAAATCATGATGCCTCCAGCATTCCCAATCTACAAATAGATGTTGATGGAAGAAAAGAGGTCCTCTTCTATGACAGGATTTTGTGTGACGTCCCCTGCAGGTATTTTGCATGTAGTTTCAATACACAGATTTTATTGCACTAAGTGCAATGATAGAATTTTTGTGTTACTGAGTTACACTTTCTGAATTGCTTAGTGAGTTATGATTTATAGTATCTTCCAAAACGAGTGAATGCCTTAAACTGTCTTAGGTAAGGGGATACTAAATCAAGGTGAACTTTTTTCATTCCAAGTGGTGCTTAAATTTCGTCAGCTGAAGGGCTTCAAATTTTGAACTTACACTCAGGGTGCTGAAATACAAAGGTAATGTAGAAATGAACAGTACAGTATAGGAGAACTAGTTAACATGGGAGAGGTACTGTTAATTTTTTGCTGCAGTGAAAGACTTGAATATGAAATGAGTTTTACCAATAAATCATGCAAATCTGGTCAACGTCTGTTACAGTGGAGATGGAACCATGAGGAAAAACATTGATGTATGGAAGAAGTGGACAACACAAAACAGTTTGCAGCTTCATGGGTAAAAATGCTTATTACACATCTGCACTTCTTTCATTTCTCTCTCTTCCTTTTCCCATATCTTTAATATCTGCATACATTCACATGTTAATATATGGCAAAGCAGAGACTAAGAAGAGTCGCTTTTCTCTCACATCAAGAGCTTATGTGATGTTCAGAGAAGGTGTAGTGTTTCAGATGTGAGGTCAACCTCCAGTGGAATGTGTGAATATAAATTTCTTGTATTCTTATGAATATCTGACATATCAATATTCATTGAATTAATTTAGACAAGGAAGCTAATAAAACAAGGAACAAATAATTTGGTTGGGATTCTTAGCATTTAGGCAGGTAAAATACTGTTGGAAAATACAAAAACTTGTAAAATTTAATAGTAATGTTTTAGCGTCTTTAGAATGTTAGAGATCATACATAAACGGTTTCGTTACCTGAGATTGATTTATGTTAACTGATGGTGAGTGAGTACTTAGCCCAGTGCAGGTGCATGGTAAAAAGCAGTAATTTAAACACAGATGAAAAAGCTTAGAACATTTTACTGTACGTTTGTAACAAGCTGGGAATGTGGTCAGTTACTGTGACTCAGCTTACCTATGGTGACTTGCTGCTTGGTAACTCATTCATAATTAGAGGTTTTATTTCAATTGTAAGTATGCAGGTAGGGTATAAGCTGGTGATCCAGCTCAGTGATACTTTTCTCAGAAGACCAATGCGAGCTCAGCTGTGTTGTCCGTAATATTTGTAATAGTCAGATTGCTCCTCATTTTAACTCTAGATTTCAGAGAAGAGTAATGTTTTGGGGGGTTATTTTTCTAGCGTTGAGTACTTTATAATAAACTTGATGGGCCAGTAGAGAGAACAAAATACAGAATGTTATGTTAAAAGTTGTCATGCAGTAGTGTTAATGTTTGATCTAATTGCTGTTTTAATAGGTGTAATTGTGAGTGTGTCTGCAGTGTAGACTGCACTAAGCTGACTTAGTTTAAAACTGACTTTAATTTGTATACTGGAGACAGCTGTGGAACTCCGTATGTACTGACTAATCCATGGAGTCCATCTCTGTATGGAGAGTTATGTGTCTGCAACATAGCTTCACCTGTAAGAAATCTGATGGCAAATCTTTCTGGTTCCTGAATGATACCTGGCTAGACCAAGAGTGTTCTGTTAGATTGCAGTTAAGAATTGCAACCCGTGGTGTTGAACAGCTGGCAGAAGGCGGGAGAATGGTGTATTCTACGTGTTCGTTGAATCCTATCGAAAATGAGGCTGTGATCGCATCTCTGCTGGAAAAGAGTCAAGGTGAGAATGCGAGCTTGGACGGAGTCCGGAAATCTTTTTTTCTCAGCCCAAAAAAGGATATGTGTATGATAGTACTAGTAATAAACTTAGTGTAGGTAACGTGCTCCTAGTATACAAAACTGCAGCAATTTTTTGGTACCAATAGGATTTAATCGGTGTTGATATGAGCAGGCTTCTTAAATGGGCCTCAATCGGGTGCAAATATAAAACCTGAAGAAGTTTTGTTCATGATACACAAGACACTTCTTACAGATCAATGGCATTCAGTCTGTGTTCTCTGGCTTCTGCTAACCAATTCCACTGGTTGGAGTCCCTCTCTGACACTCATATTTCGTTTGGAAAACACAGCATGGGGCATTACTGCTGTACACCATAGGAGTAAAAATCCCAGAGTGTACTTAAGCAGTTAGAGGAATTGTTGTGCACCAGTAGGTGGGAATCACTGATACCTTTGACATTCTTTGACCCATGTTTTGACATGCTTGGAATTTTAATGTCTTTAAGCTCATGGGATTTTTTTACACTTTTGACTTGCATATGAAGGCTTGCATAAGTTGCTGTCAAGTCTCCATCATCTGAAGTAACAAGAAGTGGAAAAATTGAGATGAGCTGGGAGGCTCCATTGCATCAGTTTATGGTAGTAGGACTTAGTAGCCCAAATTTCTGGTCTTGAGCTGGTGGACACTGTTGTTTTGCTGAGTCAGTAATCTGAAGTTTGGAGACATCTAATTGGATTTTTCATGAAAAGTTCTGCAGAGTTTGTTAAGTTGAGCCTTGTACAGAACAGAAGCAGCTGTATTAGTCCTGGAACTGAGCTGGTGCTGGAAGTAGAATAGCCTGGTTTGTGTAAAGTTTTCTTTGTGCCAGTCATGAGTCTGGCCCCAAATTATGCATGAAATTTCATTGTCTTCCAAACAGCAGTTTAGCTAAAATGCCTGTAGATAATTAGGAGTTGACTATTTAATTTCCACCCAAAGGACATTTTTATTTAGAGGTAGTTTTTTTGGCAGACTGAGTGAAAAAACAACATAGACATGTTTCCAGTAAATTATAGTATGCTTGGCTTATTGAAGGCTGTAGTGCGCCAGAGTTAAGTTTAACGATGACAAGATTGGAAAGCAGTAAGGACTAGTTTGGATAGGAGCACGAAGCAGTATGGATGTTGACAGAGGCCAACAATTGCAGTATTTGAGGCAAATTCAGTACTTGGAAGTAAGGATTTTGACTGCAGTATTGGGCTGTGGCATTTGGATCTTGTCTCTGCCCAGTGCGGGTATTTTGAGGCTTACTTGGAGGCTATGATGTGTCCCAGCGAGCGAACCTTATCCTTGGGGCTTGAACATAGGTGTAGCTAAAGAAGGGCGAGGTAGTGGAGTGGTCTGCAAGGGGCATTGGACCTCAAGGGTTTGCTCAGGTGAGTCCAGAAGGTTTGTTGGTTATTCGATCTTAGTTCCTAGCACGGTGTTTTACTGCTGCCTGTGGAGCAGATCAGAGTTAGCTTTCCCCTTGGGTCTGAAGGAGTAAGGAAAAGGCACTTTTGTACCATGTTTCTCTGCTGGGAGTTGTAGTACTTCTGATGGACCATTTAATGGCTGATCAGTCTGATGTAGTCTTGAGGCACCTGTTGAAGTCATGCTGTAGGTAGGCATGGACGCAAACATCAAGTTTAATCAGATTTGAAATATCATTTTGGAATTTGTCTATGAATTCATGTATCACTTTTTCATTTAGTTAAAAGACTTGCTTAAACTGTCACTGTAAGAGTAAATGGTTAGTCGTGTAGAACAGGTTGATAAATTGTGTACAACGTGAGGAAGAGCCTACCTGATTGTTAAACAACTTAAGTATTCAGAATCACAAAAAAGAAATTTTAAGGTTATTCTTCTCTAGAGAGATCACTTGGTTAAAACAGTAAGTTTTTATATCATTCTTTCTGGATTTGGGGCAGTTTAAAATTTTTATTCAGTAAATTAAATTATACTCTGTTGGTGTTTCTTGTAGTAATCTGACATATTTTAGGCACATAGCCTTTTCTCCTGTTAGGTTGATAGTACTTACCTTCCTGTTAAATAGTTTGGAATTTTACTTACCATTTAAAAAATAATAAATTCTTTTTCCTCTCACACTGGAATATATTAAGATTGTAAGTCCATAAAATCAGAATATATCATGTATTTTAAAAGGCTTAGTCATCCCTAAAGAGTACTTCTCTGAAAAATACTTAATCAGTGTAGTAAATCCAAATACTAAGTAAGTGAGAATAAAAACTTCTATGGCTGCATTGCCTGGAACATTGATGTTTAACGGTACAGGTTGTAGAGTATTGCTCTATGCAGTTGCTACAAAAAGTATCTAAACATTATATTTTGGTTAATTTATAGGTTGCAAACTTCTGTAGTTATTATGAACAGTTCTTACCATCTTCTAATTGACACAGTAGTAATTGTATAACATTTTGTTCCTTGAAAGGTTTAAAAAGCAATGGTCTTAAAATGGTCTTAAAATTTGAAGGAAAACTATTTTTGTAAAAGTTAATTGGAACCACGACTCTCAAATTCTGTTTTCAAGAATGTTTATGTTCTTGGGGTTTCAGGTGCCTTAGAACTTGCTGATGTCTCTTCTGAGTTGCCAGGTTTGAAGAGGATGCCAGGAATTACCAAATGGAAGGTACTTACCTGATATTTCTGTGAAGTTCTTGGTCTATCGTAGTTTTAATTAGGGAAATTTTGACGTGTAAAATTTCAAAACATTAGATTGAGCTGAAGTAATCGTAGTGATTTGCTGTTTAGAGTTGTAGACAATATGGTATTATAGGGGAGAGGGCTAAAAATCTTTCTGATGGTAAGTTCTTGTCTCCTTATCTGCTCTCCTCGTCTTTTCCTCTAGCTTTCTTTGCTCTTTCTCCTATACTTTCATAATGTAATTCCCTTTTCTATCGTTTGCAGCATGTGGCCTGTAGATGGCAACATAATTTCAGTAACTTTTTAAGTTATCCCTCCTCCTCTGTCTTTACAGTCTGTGAGTGTTAGATTCTAGGATTCTTTAGCTGGTCCATTTGAATCATTTGGAAGTAAAAGCTGTTAAACCCTTTCTGGAAATAAGCTATAAAAACTGCAGTTATGTGAGTAATCCTAGAATATTAATAGAATCCTGTATTTTGTTCCAGGCCTTACATGATTTCAGTTCTGGAAACAGACTGGTAGGGAGGGACAAAAAACCCCAAAGCTTCTTCAGCTTTCTGTTAAGAGTATAATCAAGAAGAGTAGAAGGCCATCCTGGTAGTAGGGAAAGAAGCTCTGATTAAATTTTAATTATGAGTGCATGCCTTTGCAACGCCATTGATTGTTCTACCTTCTCTCACCATTTCACTAGTCTCTTGCAATGGTACAGTCTGCAGGTTTGTGCTTGTGTGTAGGCTAATGAACAAGATGCACGGAATAAAGGTCTGCTTATGTTCTGTCATTGGAAATCCAGCTTAGAAACTAGCTGATTTCTTTCTTCTTACACTTCCAAAAGTGTAAATTATATGCTTGTGCCTGAAGGATAAATGTAAAATGCATGATTGTGGCTCTATAATCTTAATTTTACTTTTTTTTTTGTAATGTGTAAGGCTACAAAATATATACATAAAGACCTCTAAGAGTATATTGTATTCCCTGTAACACTTATTTCTTTGTTTGCAGTTGAAATACAAATTTCCCTAATGAGTATTTTTAAAAGTAGGCTAATAAAGCCTGTTGAAAGTTTGCAAGATTTTCTTCAGCCCTTATTTGCTGCGACTGTATTTTTTCAAGCCTCATTGGCTAGTTCATCATTGAACGTATTTGTTTGCTTTGGTGCTGTTTTTACTTGGTGTGGTCTTTTGTTTCCTTGTGAAACGTCTGTTCAGTGGGAGCTTTGTGACTTAGTGATTACATTGAGTATTCCTGAGCATCAGTTGACTGTAAATCTCTGGAAACAGCAAAATGAAAATAAGGTTTTGTTCAAGGGACACTCAGGTGCTTGGAAATAGCATTCAGTACTTTCTCCTTAAGCCAGGCAATGAGTGAACTCAAATGAGTTATTTCAGAATCTTGAAGGAAGAGACCTTTTTAACTTCAGATATGTTAATCTACTTCTGCAACACTTTTAGTCTTCATTCTACCCTAATAAGAGGCTAGCAAAATGTGCAGTAGAGAAGACTTCAGCATGTTCTTTGATGCTTTGTCATTCCAGCAATTACATTGTGTGGTTAGACTGGTAAATCAAAGCTGAACAGAGCAGGGCTGTTAGGCAGTTATTCTAGTACATCCAAAATAGTTCTAGACTTGTTTGTACTTCCAGTTATTTATCAGTCCCGTTGTTTGTTTCTCTCAAGCTGAACTCATGACTTCCAAAGAAGAGCAGTTCAGAATCGCAGTCTATCTTGTCTCCATCTAGCAATATGACATGCAGCATATTTGGACTTGAAATACTAATTCTGGAAGTACAGTCTTTTCTATTTCAGGAACAGGCAAAGGCTCAGTATTTTAGGTGTGATCTGATCAGTGGCTGAGAAATGCCAGACTTCATGACGCTGCAATCTGTGTTCTAATGTTCTTAGTGAAATTGTAATCTAGATAAATCTTACATTTCAGTTTCTAGTAGAACACTTAATTAAACCTTCAAGACAATCACAGCGAGATGTATGAAAACACTTCATTGTACTTGCCAGTCCTGAAGTCACCATCGCTGTGACTTCTCTATTTTGTTGCATTAACAACAAAAATGGGCCTTCATTTCAGTCATTAATTTTATGCATTTGCGCCACACATTCCTGGGTGTGACCTTTTTTACAGCCCTAGCATCCAGTACAGAACCAGGCACCTAGAGTTCTGAAGTCGAATTTTCCCTGTTTTTTTTTCCACTTTGGTATTCTTGCTTAAAGAGCATTCAGAATGCCTTGCTACAAGAGTTGTGGCTCTAATTTTCTGCTTGTATCTTAAGTGTGCTTCAAAAGCTTTGACCCTTAGACAGAATGAGGTGATGTTATGTCCACACAGTATCTTAGAGTGGATTTATAGATGTGTTCTGAGTCCTGGATAAAGATACAGACACTAGAAAATTCGTGGGGTTATGGTTCTTCAGTAACTTTCCTTGGAAACATCTCTATCTATGACCTATGTAGGGCTGTGTCATGGGGCTGTATGCTTACCAAGCTGTTGTGTTGCACTCTTGCATCTTTCTTATGTAATGAAATTGGGTTTCCTCGTTTCTAATCTCTACTAGACTGCAGTGGCCCTTTTCCTTTTTATACTGCTTGGAAGCTGCCTATAGCAGAATGTCTCACAGCCAGTCTCATGGAGGAAAAGAAGTAATGTATAAATCTGACCGTTTACTAATCTTCTGGTACATTCCACCACTGTCCTTCCTTTGGATTTTGGTGTTCTATATGTTCTGGAAGGTTAACAGAGATCACTGCAAGTGATTCTGCACCAGTCTTTACTTGACTGCATGCTTTTTGAAGCGTAAAAAGTGGAGCAAAGAGTTACAGCTGGCAAGAATCTCCTGCTCTTAAGTGCACACAGGAACAATACACTTTAAAGAATTTACTATACCAGAAAATAATGTCTCTTTTTGGCGTCTGAACCTTGGTTTGAAAGCATTTTAATTAAAACTTGGAAAATGGTGACCCATATTCTTCACAGTATTTATATTTACTCCTTTGAAGGTAATGCTGAAAGATGGACAGTGGTTTGAAGAGTGGAAAGATGTGCCTTCAAATAGACAAACACAAATACGTCCCACTATGTTTCCAGTAAAAGATGAAGAGAAGCTAAAGGCAATGAATCTAGAGCGTTGGTAAGTTTTCCCATAGTAGATTTTATGAGGTTTTGATAGCAACCTTGTATGGTGGTGGGCAAATTATAATTAGAAGGTCAGATTAGGAATGTGTTGCAGAATAGACCTATGATTATATAGGCCTGAGTATATTTTGATTGCTTCATATATAATGGCAGTATACAGCATTTAAATTCCAGTGAACTGAAAGAAATTATTGAAAGTTGCTTACAAGGAATAATACTCACAAAAAGAGATCAAATTTTTTGCATCCAATAAGAGATACATAGCCACAATTACTGGAAAAGTATGTAAAACTTAAACATTTTAACAGTGTGACTTATTTTCTATGAAAGACTTTCCATAGCTATCCTAAAAATAGTGTTTAGAAATGAGTCATTAAAGCTCAGATGCGAATGGTGAAATGAATGCATTGCACTGATGCAAGTTATTTTGCCAGAATGCTCTATTTTAGATCCTGTTTCTAGCTTGATAAATTAAATCTGTGCAATCCTACTAGGAATACTTAGTTTACCCTGAAAGTAAATATAAATGTGACACTTCTAGTACTTTGTGAGAGCCTGAATGCTGATGATGAATACACTGCAACATTCTTTTTTTCCGCTCCCCAGTCTTAGGATATTGCCACATCACCAGAACACAGGAGGTTTCTTTGTGGCTGTGTTAATAAAAAAATCTCCAATGCCATGGAATAAACGCCAGCCTAAGGTAACCTCTTTTAAAAGAGCTAAAATGTTAAATTTTAATAACATTTCTGGAATTTTTTTGAAAGCTTACATAATAGAAACCATGCTATAACTGTTTTGTATCTGCCGTTCAGTTATAGTTCAGTGTGTCAATTAAAAATAAATTTCTAAATCCCTTAAGAACTTTAAAAAAAAATCTCCTTTCAAAATAAAAAAAAAAAAAAAGGAGAGGGGATTTTGAAATCATAGTAAAATAGCAAGATAAAACTTGAACCTAAAATTAAGGCTTTGAAAGAATTACAGAAGCAGATTAGATTGAGTAGCTAAAGCTGTCACTTCCTTCAGCTGTGTGTGGTCCCTCTGCTGAAGGCTTTTTTCTGCTGTGTTGTAAGCTAATTCTGATTTCAGTTTATCTTACTCTGTGGCTGGTTGCTCAGGAGTGATTCACTAGCAGATTAGTCTGGCAGACCAGCAGCAGGGGGAATGGATATAAAACTGTTAGGAGCAGCAGCAGCTTCAGCCATCTGACTTTAATCCATTTGTTGTCAATTGTCTTTAAAATCCTGTCAAGAGGATTTTAAGTTGACATGATTTATTTGATTTCTTAGAATTTTCATCTCTTTGAGAGAAACTTCTTGTGTGAATCCCTTTTAGCTGTTTCTATTTATTTGATTTGCTTCATTAGAATACCTTATGAGTAAAATGTACGTGGCAGTAAGGAGGAAGCATTTATTCAGAAGCAAGCGTCATCCAAATAGTTTATGCTGTTCCACGTTTAATGTTGTAGCACTCTTACAGAAAATGTGCAGCAGCAGCATGTGTGTGTCACTTTGAGTGCTAGGAGGAAAGCAGCAGATCCTGATTTGAAATAGTCTGCTCTGTGAGTGCTTGAACATGATTTTGTAAATGGTACAAAAATAGCTTTCTTGGACAGTTGGTAAGAAGTTGTCCAGAGCAGACATTTTACAGAGGTAAATGCATCTTGACTTAGTAATCAGATTAACTCCCTAAACGCATCTATTTAAGCACTTATGTACAAATGGATAAGAATTAAGCACATGCAAAGAGAGAACATAGGTACCTTTTGTTCCAAGTTAGATACTACTTTTGGTTTGTTGAAATTACTATAATTTGAAATAGGTTCATCAGAAATTACCACAAAGAACAGGAGATACTGAAGTGACAGCAGCTAATTCAGGTAATGGTTCTGAATGTGTTACTGAAGAACCAACTCTTGCTGAAAATGAAGAGTCTAAGAAAATGCAAGAATTGCAGAATTCAGACACTGAGCAAAGCAAAAAGGAAGGAGTATGTGGGTAAGAGACCATGTCTAAATGTTTGTCGTGTGACAGCTTCATAATTCCTGAGTATTCTATAGTTCCTTTATTATTGGACTCATTTAGAAGTCGATGAAGAATAATTAATGAATTTGCTCAGTTGTCCTACGTTTCCATGTTTTCTGTCTTGTATTTCAGCAAGTTAGGAAAACAACTGCTTTTCTTATTAGCATTTGCAAAATCCGTTAGTCCTGTCTTCTCTGCTAAGGAAAAAACTACTTTTGGAAGTTAACCTTTGGAAGATCTTTGCTGTCTTCACAATTACTCCCTCAGAAATCTCTGTTTACTTGTTTTTGTGGCTTCTGTTTTCAAGCACTGCTTTCACTTCCTCATTTTAAGAAGTTAAATTGTGGGTGGTGTTGTCTTAGTGAAGCACAGGAAAATGTCAGTATTCTGTTTGGCATACTATCATTACCATAAGGCAAGTGTTGACTAAATGAACTGAATATACTGATTTTAAACCAAGTACTTTTACTAGAATTGACAGTGCAATGGTATTTTCTTTTTAGACCACCACCATCTAAAAAAATGAAGCTGTTTGGTTTTAAAGAAGACCCTTTTGTGTTTCTCCCTGAAGATGATCCATTGTTCCTTCCTATTCAGTAAGAAAAAAATGTTTCTGTTTTGGCAGTAAGACTTCTAGTAGTTTAGGAATATTAGTAGTTCAGTTCATCACAAAAGATGGATCTAGTTGGTCATACCTAAAACTTTTTCCCTAACTTTGCACCAGGTGCCCCTCTCCTCAATACTTAAACTCTTCTTAAATTAAAATAGCCAATTATAGTTAGCACTGGCAATTTTTGAGTGTATCTTAGTGTCTATGACAGCTTGTCTTTTCTGATGTCATGCATCTTAGAAAGTCTAATCTTTATGTTCTGGAGCCAAAGTGTTATGTGTTTGCAGAGATAGCTTAAGGAAAGGGGCTAACCCATGCATTTTGAGTATGTAATTTCATTGTTCAGTTAATCGAAACAAGTATTATGGCCACAGGAAGTTTTATGCGTTGGACACATCATTTCCCAAGATCAATTTACTAACTCGAACTCAGGAAGGAAAGAAGAGACAGCTGTACATGGTTTCTAAGGAGTTAAGGAATGTGCTTCTGAACAACAGTGAGAAGATGAAGGTATGGTTCATCTCTTCAGGTTTTCACAACAGAGATCATAAGCTTCAGTGGATGTCTCCTTGAACTTTATTGCCAAGCTTATTTATATAGAGGATTAGCCCTCTAATAGGCCTTTTTTTTTCAGTCTGAATGAATGTTTTCCTCTCTATCCCTCCTCTGTTAAAGAGATGAAGAGTTGTCTCTGAGAGGTAAATAATAGTCTGCAAGATTAAAGTCGTCATGTTTTTTGGCAGATGGAAGGGAACTTAAAAATAGAGGAAGGGAATATATAACTGCTGTGTGTGTACCAGCATTGTTATGTGGTCTTCAGGTACCTTCACAAGTTTACATTGACACTGTTGTATTTATGACCCCTTTAATTATAAAACTACAAAGAGCTTTGAAAGCCTACCAAAAATAACGGATAACTTCAGCCGAATTATTAGTTGGCTGTGTTGCATGGGAACATTGTTTCAAAGTCATTTCAACAACTGAATATTTTGAAAAGTTTTTGAGCTGAATGGTAATGGGATAAGAAGTAGTACTAGAAATGTAATTTGAGGGAAAAATGATAATTTGTTTTCTATGACTTCCCATGGAAAATGCCTTGCAAATGCTAAAGATTTGTCTTAAAAGTTGTTGAATAATTTAAGTTAGAAGGAGGTCATCTCATCCAGCTTCCTTCCTGCCCCAAGCAGGGCTAACTTCAAAGCTAGATCAGATATGGTTCAGGGCCTCGTCCAGTCAGATCGTGAAAATTTCCAAGGATACTCATTACATCTTTGCAACAGATCCTTGAGATGGATAAATAATTATCCTTTTATCCCACATGCAGGAAATGGCTACATAATTGACAAAATTCTAAGAAACTGGTGCATTATGTTAGGCAGTGAGACTTTGAGTACCACAAAGGATATAGTGTCCTAATATTAAGCACTTGTGCATTGTTAAAATCCCGTCCTTGATTGACTTTCCCAGAATCACCCACAAAATTCTTACTCAAACTAAAATTAAAATAGTTCATTGCCCTCATTTTAAGACTAACACTTTCACAGTGTTCGGTTTTCAACATGGAAAGGAGTAAAAGGTGTTTATGTTGAGAGAGAACTAAATTTTGATAGTGAGAATTCCTTTTTCTCTTGAATGAATTTTCACATTAATTTAATTAATGTAAAACAAACATTATGGCAGAATTATCACTTCTTCCTCCTTGTAGTCAAACAGTTGAGGAAAAACAAAGTTCAGAGTGGTAATTTAGAATTTATACTCCTTGATGATGCTTATTGGCTTTGCCGTTTGCAGGTTATTAACACAGGGATAAAAGTCTGGTCTCGCAACAGTGATGGTGAACAGTTTGGATGTGCGTTCAGATTAGCACAAGAGGTAATTACATAGCATTGTATTTTTGAAGCAGATACTTTGGTTTCCTCTAGAGCCTATAGCACAGCTGGCATTAACTTTGTCAGACTAATGACAATTTGCATTTTCAGTGTGGTTTAAAATGTGAAAATTGTTTTCTGATATTAGCTAAAGGACTGTTTTTAACATTTTTCCTTCAGAAAGTAGAGATTGCATTTTGAAATAATTATATTTATTTATTAAACAGGGAATTTATACTCTGTACCCATTCATTCATGCAAGGATTATAAATGTCTGCATAGAAGATGTTAAAATTCTGCTAACCCAGGAAAATCCATTCTTAAGTAAATTCAGCAGTGAAACACAAAAGAAGGTCAAAGACATGGGTAAGCCTTCTAATTTGTGCTATGACAAAATGATTATTATACAATACATGGAAGGCTAACTGTCACATAAACTGTGTTTGCTAAAAATTTTGACTACATTTATCTTAAATATACTTGTTAATTAGGTAAGTAAGCATTACTGAAACCCAGTGTGCTACTAGAAACTGTGGTCCTCTCTGATTGCAGCCTTTAAGGTTTCTGAACTCCAGAGAACAGAGGAGTTGCCAAACTTGTGACTTCTGTGAAGCAATACTGTGAGGCAGCATTTAAAATATCTGATGAACAAAGATTTTTATATACGCTACTGATTTTTACGCCTGTTAGTGCTCCAGCTGAAATTGTTTGTTTGTCATCTGCAATTGTTTGTCATGATTTTATGTATCAAATATAGTTACTCAGATTTGATTTTCTTAAATATGGGGAGCAATGTCTATTCATATTACATTTTTATTTCCTGTACGCTGGATGCTTGAAGAAATAAAGACTGGTTTTCAGTCTTTTGTTTATGTTGTTTTATTTCCAAGTCATCGCTGGTCCTTGTGTTTCAGTGTTTGATGAGACAAAATGGGAAGAACAATTTTTCTAAAGTTTGGGCTGGCATACTCTTACGTTCATTTTACTTAAGTAAAAGTTCCTTGCTAGATTCACTGAGTAAATTAATCCACTATGTGGTTTTGTATTTTCATTTGTTTGTTTGGGGTTTGGGAGGGGGCAGGGTTGACAATTGCTTTTGTAACTATATAAATACTTTGGTCAAAAACAAAAAAAGGAAAAAAAGAAAAAAAGGAATGAAAACTGGTATTGTCTATAGTTTACTGTACTGATGTAGATAACTGCTAACCAGCTCATGCTGTGTGGCTGTCTAAAAACTTGTTTTCTTGAACATTTTCAAATTACAATCATTTTAACATTGTACCAAGTAACACATCTGTTTTGTTTTTGTCCCCCTCACCTCCCTTCCCTGTAGCGATGGGAAGTATAGTTCTGAAGTACGACCCAGATCCTGAGTAAGTACATGTGTTGCTTTCCATTTACGCAGTTTTAAAACTTGGACAAGAATTTATTTTCCCTCAGCAAAAACAGAAGTGGAGGCATAGAGATGCAGTGAGGTCAACAGTAAAGCCAGACAGCATACAAAGAATGTAACAGGGAAAGAAGCTATCTTGCCTGTGTATTCTTAAAACAATTGTAGGATTTAGCTTTATAAAGGAGAGCTAATATTTCTGCCAGAGGTCCACGGTATCACTGCGTGTTTGTTTGCTTCCCGGTGAAGTCCAGCATTTGGAATAGAAAAGGTTAAACTTTTTCATTGTTCATTTTTGTTGACAAAGTAGTATCAGAAGCTCTTGAGAACTTTTTAAATGTAAACTTTCATCTTGCTATTGCTTATATTAGTTTTGAAACCAGAGCCAGAAAATTATTTTGCGTGTTGCAGAAATTTAATAGCAATTGAGCTTTATGTTTTTTTACTTGCTTGTAGACAAGCAGATACCTGTTTAGGTATTGAAGTTAAGACCAATGTACTTGTGTCTTCTACGAATAGTTATAAAATGCATTCACTTGCATTGTGCACTTATTTGTCAGGGAATGGCTATAAAATTAAGTTTTGAAGATTAACTTTCTCATAGTTGACCGAATGTAACTGCTTGTTTGTAGAAAACCTGATGATCTTCAGTGTCCTATAGTGCTGTGTGGTTGGCAAGGAAAGACATCGCTCCGTGCCTTTGTGCCCAAGAATGAGAGACTTCATTACCTGAGGATGATGGGAGTTGAAGTATTTAAAGCAAAGAGGAAAGAGGAGGAATCGGAAAGTAAAACGGCAGGAGTAGTTCAACATAGGCTGGCACAAACAGAGGAAGGAATGGATGTGGAAGATAAAGAACATGATTTGGTCACAAAAATGGAAGCAGAAATAGGTGAAGAATCTTCCCACAGTCCTGTGGAAAGCAGTG
Organism: Calonectris borealis; assembly: GCF_964195595.1. NCBI lineage: Eukaryota > Metazoa > Chordata > Aves > Procellariiformes > Procellariidae > Calonectris > Calonectris borealis. The sequence goes on along the minus strand of NC_134313.1, from coordinate 79,268,035 downwards.
CTATGGAAGTAGAAAATAAAATTGAGGATTTAGATCAATCTAGTAAAAATGCCAACAGCCATGTAAGCCAGGAAAGCAAAGACATGGGTTCGAGTAATGTGAAAGATTAAGTTTCTTTCTTTATTATTTGGCAGCTTCCATGAGGCTCACATCCAGACTTTGCTTTTAGCATGGAAGTATATTTTAAAATTTTGGTTGGAATGGGATGTTCCTCTTCTAAAGTTTCGCCTATTTTATTTTTTAAATGAAAACTATAAAGAGATTTCTCTTCAAGTGTGTCGTCTTTTTACCATTTTAAGCTCCATATTACTGGTGGGTTTGTATGTCTGTTGCTGGCAATGGACCATGCACCAGTAAAATCTAAAGCCTATATTTGAAATGGAATAATGATATGTACAAATTAACTGCCTGTCTAACTAGTCAAGAATTTCTTCAGAAGAAAAAAATGGGGTTTCACTAAAAGCACACAAGTTCTAGAAAAACATTTTTTCTCTTAAGATTGCTTACCCCACCTACCACCCAATCTGATTACTACTTACACAGGTTCTTTAATGGATAAGGGAATCGGTGTGAGTATGCATACAAATGCATGTATAGGATATCTAACAAACAACCTGGTTAACATTTATTCAAAATAAAACTGTGTCCTGGGAAAAAAAAATGCAGAATGCATTTTGCCAGAGACTGATGTCTGAGACTCTTCTTCAGAGCGCTGAATTGCTTGACAGGCACAGCTAATAAATGTCCTTAACTAGATCTTTAGGTATGCTGAGCACGCCTCAAACTCCTATCTTGAAATGTGCCTGTCTCTGACTGTCCCTTGAATCTACTGCGGTTATCTGTTCCTCTGTCTTTTCTTCAAGTGGGAGTCATCTCTAATTTTTGCAACATACTTGTTTATAGCTGAAATAATAGTTTTAAAAAAGTGTGGTGTTATATATATTGTTGTATACTAGATGTTTAAAAGAGGTTATTTAGGTCCAAAAGGGTAATTTACTTAATCTGACTTTAAAAAAAAAAAAAAAAAAAAAAGTTGGCTACCTCAGAAACTTACAATATAAATTCCATCCTTTGTGGTTTAGTTTCAGCAATAGTCTTTGTACTTGTAGAAGTTGACCTGAAAGGAAAGTGACCAGTGGTACGAGGTATTGTCCTCCACTAGGACCATGGTGATGCAAGTGTTTGTGTTGCTAGTCAAACTAAATTTTACTGTGTGTATTTTTACTGATGAAGTCCTAATGTAGCTTGAATCCATTTGCTGTACCTTGCTACAACAGACTTTCTGATGCCTGCCCTTGAACTACTTCATCAAAGGGAGTATTCTTGAGGGAGAGACATAAAAGTGAAATAATGCCACGTCCTCTGATAAGATATTAGTCTCTCGCAGTGAAGAACCATTGACAGGACTCATTTTCTCTTGAGAGTCCGTAAAATAGGTTAATAAAAGATCAGTTCTTGCCCTTGTATTTTGCTAAGTTTTGAGTTTGTTCTTTGAATTGGGAGCTGCGATTGGACAGGTTCTTTTTTGGCAGCTGCTTAGGCTGAAGAGCAGCATAGCAGAAGTTTCCTTTGAATGGAGGTGTATGCAAAGTATAATTTTTAATTCTTAAAGTATATGAGGAAAAAAATTATAGCAACTTGAAACTTCAAACATGAAACTGAACATTGGTTTTCATATCTTTGCATTTATTCTGACATACTGGGCATTTGAAGTGGAAGAAGTGTGGAAGACCAATGTCATTTTTAAGTCCTCATCACCATCAAAGTCTGCAGTACTCAACCCTGAGGGTGACTGATTTTAATCCATCTAATCTTTTTATGCTCTGATGATCTCCATAAATTATCAGAAGGTCAAGTGTTAAAACTTATGTGAAGAAATCAGAATTTGTTTTGAATTATGCCTGCTGTTACTATATCTGCTGATGTCCCTGAGCAGCAGTTTAAGCTTCGTTTCAGTCAGTGACTCTGCTAAGGATACAATTTTATGACAAGTTAAGCTGATAAGAATCCTTGTAGATACAGACAGTCCAGACAATTAAATCAGCAAAAAGCTAACTGTATAGAAAATGAACAGTCCTGATTATTTTTTTTGACTGAGTTTACCACTGGCAGACTAAAATGGGAGTAGAAAGCTTTTATTTGGGAGCTAAAGAAAAGTAGGTTCCTGGATCGTAAACTGTCCGAAATCGGGTATAACTTAGACTTGTAATAGAATAAGAGCCGACATCTGCATCATTTTAAATCCTTTGAGTAGTCCAGTTTTCCTGCATTATCTATGAAATTTTGCTTTGCTCTTGGCTTTTTGGAGGGTTTTTTTCCTGTCAAGTGCAAATGGGAGATTTCAGCCAAGAAACTTTTCTTGTGCTGATCAGCAGTTTTACTCCATATCTCAAAAAAAACCCAGAGATGGCAGATTATTTTTTTTTTAAATACTGCGAGTTTGTTTACACCAGTTGCTCTGTCCCCATTACTCTTGCCTTGATTGCCAGAAAGGAAGATGCCCAAAACTCTAGGTAGCAGCTGAAAATGCTGTCCTGGCTTCCCAGGCTGGGAGCCCGATGAAGGGGGGTGCATTTTCTTTATCTGTCTCTACTGAGCTACGTGCTACTGCGGCTGTGATGGTCAGGTGGCTGAACCTCTGCTTGGGTGCTTTTGAACCTGGGTTGCTGCAAATAATTTAAGAGGAAGACGAAAGAGATACGCAATCGCGTTAGGTTTGAAAATGTGAAAGTCTTACTAGGTTTGAAGTTCACAGATTATTAAATCCATCCTTGTAAGCAGCCCCTATTAAATGTGAGATTTCTCTAGTTAATGCTGTTTTTTAGAAACACGGCACTGTAGATGTTTGCGCTGGTGGCAGGGGGTTTTATATGTGATAGAGGGGAAACAAGAAAAAATTTCCTGCATCTAAATGAATAGTCTGATTATGTTCTGCTTAGAGATGCCCTCAGGAGAAGCTGCTGGAGCCTTCAGAAAATAATCTGACTGAAAAACTTGGAAAGAAAAGAAGGGAAAACACCACATGAGATACTCCTTTGTAGCTTTTTCTTCAGTATTTACCTAATGTTAGTCATTGCTTTGGAAGTTCGTTAGAATTTTCATACTTTAGTTTGCCGCAAAATTAATATACCATAATCTAGTGCCACCAGGGTCATTTATTGGTTTCTTAAATGTCTGAATCGTATTAAAAGTCAATGAGACTTCTCAAAGTATACAGACCCTTTGAAAAATTCCTGCCTATAAACTTCAAATTTAGTCTTAGCAGTAGAAGAAAGCAGTTTAGCTCCTTTAACAACCCCTATCCGAGGCTGCAGCAAAGGGAAATTGGTGCATTTCTTTCTTCCAGTGGGAAAGCTCCAGCCCGGAAAACAAGCGGCGGTGTGCTCGCGCCGCGTTGCTGCCGGAGCTGAGCTGGGCACGCCGTCTTGCCCTGCTGTCTCCCCGGGACAAATCTTGTAAACAACCCCCAGCAAAGCAGCGCGGATACAACAGCAGTTCTGTTATTCCCAACAAACCTCCTGATGAAGTCGGCTGGCGCGCTCGTAGCACCGCATGTTTTTGCCGCTCCGCTTTGCAGCTGGCGTTCAGGAAAGTCAGTCAGCAAGCGGCGTGGGGGGACCTGCAGCCCGCACGGGGGTGCGAGGCACCTTGCTGCCTGCGCCGAGCACCGGCAAGGGTCCCTTTCGGAGGGACCGAGGCCAGCGCGGGGGCTGTGCATACCCTCAAGGTGCAGTGTTGTCTGCACCTCTGTCACTCCAGGTGGATTTTCCACACCTACCACTGATCCTTGTATCAAACACATGGTTGTATTTAATTATTACTTGATTTGTTGCTCTGTGTTTCTTAAACAAACCTGGTTTACTTCTTAAGGGTGTGGCTGCTTGTGTTACGAATTTAAATTAAGTTTCTTACTTCTGCACTTGGTATTCCTATTCAGTTACATTTAAGCAGGCTGTTGGCTATATAGGTGTTTGCATATAATCCTGCTTTTTTCTTTAAATGAGTTACCCAAGCGTGGCTTTGGCAGGGCGGGTAACTCCGTCACCGAACCATCCCTCGGGAACGTGCCTGTACGCTCCTGCCTCACCTGTATACCTCTTTGTATTTCTGATGCTTTGCATCTTCCACTCCTGTTTTCATTTATTGTCCCTGGAATTATTGACTCCTCCCCAGTTTTCTTTTTGTGTAGCTCAAAGGCTTTCAGGTGCATTAGCGATGGACTTCTGCCTGTTCCTAAAGCAACAACCGATATGAACAGTGGCCAAAACAATTCTTACAGTTTTTATAAGAACAGGGCAAACATACAATAATCCTTGCCCAGGATATTCTCCCAGACTCCAGGATTTCTTGGACCAGATATGTTGTCTTTGGGTTTAATGGTCCTTTGTATTTTTCTCCTCCGTTACGTTGCCAATCGCTCCCTGAGACCATGTGAACTTCTAGCGCTCATAACACCCTGTGGCAGGGAGCCCCAAGATCCCACCTGTTGTGTGAAGTATTGCCTCCTTTTGGTTATTTTGGCTCCTAACAGTTTTGTTCGATGATCCCCACTTCTTGCATTGGAAGAGACAACGTGCAACTGATCGCTGACTGGTTTCGTCAGGACACTTGTGATTTTATTGTCGTCTTGTCATAACCCTTATCAGTCACCTCTTTTCCAAGCTGAAGAGTCCTACCTTACTTGTTTGTTCCCTGTACTCCAAACCTTTCATCATCTTTATCAAATGTTTCTGAACTTTTCTCAGTTTTTATGTCCTTTTCCAGATGGGGGAACCAGAACTGCGCGTGATGCTTAGGATGTGGCGTTTGTGCAGGTGTGTGCTCTCTGCTCTGTCCTCTGGTCATCTGGTTGGCGTTTTTTAATACTACTAAATATCAAGCCGATGTTTCAGTGGAATTGCCTATCGTAACCTCATTATTGCTGAGCAGCAATTGAGAATCTGTTGTTTTACATGTGATGTTAGCATTCTTTTTCCCCACATAAATCACTTTTATTTGTATTGAGTTTCATTTGCTGTTTTACGACCCAGTTGCTCAGTCTTGTAAGGTCCTTCCACAATTTTTTGTAGCTGGACCTAAACCAATAGCTACTGATTGAATTGTACCCCACCCGGAATAGTTTTCTGGAAGTCTGCAGGTCCTTGGCAGCTCTGAAGGGATCCTGAGCTAGTTGTTTCATTGCGACAAGATCATAGGAGAGGAGTTTCACATCAAAATGCTCATAAGCAGGATGACCGAGCACCAAAGCAAGTATAGTATTTTCTTTCTAATATTTAAAACAATTAAATATCTGTCCACGAAATACTCTCATAGAATGCTTTTCTTTTGGAAAATACCAGCTTATTGGAGGGAAAAAAGTGTCCTTAGGAACACAGCAGTAAGACTTCTGGCAGCCTCCCCTGAATCTTTTCCAGGGCTCCTCAACCTAGAAATCTATCTGGGAGGCTCTTGAGAACCACCCCCTAAACTCCCGTTTCCTGTGGCTTCTCAGGCTTCAAATTCACCAACCAACTTGATGTGCAACAAGGTGATACCTTGAACATTGTGTTACCAGGATTTCTTGCCCTTGTACGTCTGAATGTCTCCCTGGCCAGCTGTCAGTCTGGTACGCTGTCCCACTGTCTGCCCATATCTTCAGCTGACACTCTAGGGCAGTGAAGAGGGAGTTGGGGAAATGGCCTGAAATACTAAAAATGTCTGTTTCAGATGTTCCAAGTGGATTTTTAAAGCCATGTTACCCTGTAGAAAACTTTGCATTTTCAACTCTTCATTCTCCGTCGTCTGAATTTTTACAAATACAAAATCTCCTGGGGAATGAAATTCCAGGTCCTGCATGGTAGCAAACGGCATCATGAACCTAACACGAAGTTATAACATTGGATTAAATACGGTAGCATCTCCCAATAAGAAATATGAATGTAATGACAACCAGCACAATTAAAACTTCCTAAAATTTTTTTTGAAACCCACTTGCTAATGTATCAGCATTTGATTACTTTCTTCACCCAAAGAAAAGGAGAAGGGAGGACAGAACAGAAATTGTTCAGTAACACCCATGGTGCTGGATGCAGATACATAGGATGTAAAGCCTGGTAAAGGCTTTATCTTGGTAAAGGTGGCGGGTAACTTAAATGATTCAAGGTGAGCTAGCTGAAGGATGGTTGTCAGCAGCTATTTTTGAAATGTTACAGGAATTGTGTGTTCAATTAGGCAGCCTTGTAGATTCCACATACTTGCCGGGGAGAGGTGAGCCAGTCTGAGCTTGCAGATGAACACCTGCTATAGACAGCAGCTGAGGACAGCGCGTCAGGAGCCAGTCAATCACTGAGAGTGTTTCTGATTGTAAAATCACAGAAACACAGAAGGATTTAGGTTGAAAGGGGCCTCTGGAGGCACCTAGTCCAAACCCCTGCTCAAAGCAGGGCTAACTTCAAGGTTGGGCCAGTTTGCTCCGAGCCTTGGCCAGATCAGTCTTGAAAATCTTTAAGGATGGCACTTGCACCACCTCTCTGGACAAGCTCTTCTAATCCTTAACCATTCTCGTGGGGAAGAATTTTTTCCCTATGTCCAGTTGGAGTTTTCCCTGCTGCAACTTCTGCCTGTTGCCTCTTGGCCTGTCACTATGCACCCTTGAGAAAAGTTTGGCTCCATCTTCTCTGCAACCACCTCTTGGGGTGTCGAAGAGAGCAGCTGAAACCCCCTTAACAGTCTTTTCTCTAGGCTACACAAACCCAGCTCTCTGCTCCCCTCCTCATTCGTCATACACTGTAGCCTCCTAGCCATCTTGGTGGGCCTTCACTGGTGGGCCTCCCCAGTTTTTTGGCAAATCTTCTAATGGGGGACCTACGCTGGACACAGCACTGCAGATGCAGCCTCACAAGCAACGTGTAGAAGGAAATAATCACTACCCTCAAATCCCTGGCTACTTCGTGACTGTTTTAAACCTCAAGAACTTTACGCTGCTGCAATTATTCTAGAATATTCTTGGTGGGTTTCTGTGCCTCATAACTTCATTTTCATATTCTAATTTTTCAAATTGCCTTTCTCTTGATGACAGAAAAAATCCCTGCAGCTGTGCAAAATATGCCGATTTTCTGAACAGTAAGAAGATATAACTAGCTTTGTGCAAAGTTCTCGAATACAAAAAGAAAATAAAATGAAATGCAAAGATTTTTCAGTAATCATTGCTTAAGGGCTTTTTATGTGGTGACACACTCATGATGATAAATGATGTAAATTATTTTGAATGATGATTGAAAAAAAAATCATATTTAATGTGTGGATCGTCTTTAATGCGAAGATACGTATCTTCTTTTCTGACTCAAAATACACACCTCTTCATGCAGAAAGGGGCTGGAACTCGTGGGAATGCCTTATGATCTCCACTCATTTGACCAATAAATTGTTCTAGAAATATGGGCTACGGAGGCAGAAAACATGTTTCTCAGCTCTGCCTGCAGTACAGAATGGAGCCAAAGGGCATGACTACACCATGGTAAAAAAGGGAACAGCCAGAAGCTCCCAGCTTCGTCCACTGCCTACACACATATGTCCTACAGGCAAAGAGTGTTTGAGTGCCTTGAGTTTTGCTGTCTGGGTCGATGTATAATGGATCTGCTCCTGGGGACAATCTCAAAGTGCTAGTGAAAGAGCAATGCAAACTGCTTCCCACCCCCTCGTCTGCATTTCTGAAAAAAATGAGAGCTTGAAATCCTCTTAAACCTGCAGGTTCGGATTTTAGATAATGGAGCTTCTGATCCTGAAGAGGGTTGAATCCAACCTAGGAAAAAAAAAGTAACTGAAAGGATAAGTATGATGGAAGGATGGATGGAGGATAATGTGTTTTCTTAGGTTTGGTCTGTTGCTAAGAGGCCTCTAGATAGCCGGGGTGGCAGAGGATGTGCACCATTTGGTGTAAGGCCCTCGCAATGCTAACAGGTCTCTCTGTTTGCAACAGGTTACCTATCACACTGACAAAACAACTCATTAAACTGCAGAGAAAGTTCTTATGTCTTTGAGCTTTCACCTTCTCCCACAGTGTCGTGGTTTAACCCAGCAGGCCGGTAAGCCCCACACAGCCGCTTGCTCACTCCCCCCAGTGGGATGGGGGAGAGAATTGAAAAAAAAAAAAAGGTAAAACTCGTGGGTTGAGATAAAGACAATTTAATAGGTCAGAAAAGAAAAGGAAAATAATAATAATAATAAAAGAATATATAAAACAAGTGATGCACAATGCAATTCTCACCACCCGCTAACCGATGCCCAGCCAGTTCCCGAGCAGGGGATCCCTGACCAGTTTTTCCCCCAGCTTTATATGCTGAGCATGACGTCCTATGGTATGGAATATCCCTTTGGTCAGTTGGGGTCAGCTGTCCCAGCTGTGTCCCCTCCCAGCTTCTTGTGCTCCCCCAGTCTCCTCGCTGGTGGGGTGGGGTGAGAAGCAGAAAAGGCCTTGGCTCTGTGTAAGCACTGCTCAGCAGTGACTAAAACATCCCTGTATTACCAACATCATTCTCATCCTAAATCCAAAACACAGCACTAGCTGTGTAGCACTACTGGCTACTAGAAAGAAAATGAACTGTATCCCAGCTGAAACCAGGACACACAGATAACAGGTGGAGCTTGGTGTTAGTGGCCCATAATCAGTGGCCCATCTTTTCTGAAGAAACCTCTGTCTTCTGTAATGTAATTTCTTAGTGCCTATAGGATCTTAAGCATCAATCCACAGAAACGATGAGTCGACGCCTTCTTCCTGAATGGTTGTTTACAAGGACAAAAAGAAAGCAACCCCCACCCCCCTTCCAAAATGGTTGAACATTGCTACTTCTCTTGTGCAACTTTAGTTGCTCTTATGGATATTTTAACACCACCTCAAGTTTTGCAGTCTCAGTGAGTCTGTTCTCTGTTTTTAAACCTATCATTTGCATAGGCACAGGCCTTATGGTGTTTATAATAAACTTACTTTTTATATATGTTTCTATATCCTATCATTTCCTAGCTTTGAATCTGAGGGGTTTTTTTAAAGTATAGAGGGATAAGTGCACTCAGCTGGTCTGAAGTGGTCTACACCTTAGAAATATGCGTTCTTTTATACCTTAGTAATATATTTTCACAGTGGGGGGGAAGTTTAAGTCTATTGCTGCAAAATCAGCTTAGGTTACCTGGATTTGTATTTTTTATTGTTATGGTAAAAATAATTTAGAGCTTGTGAAAGGTGCCAAATTGACAGCCTTGAAGTTAAGCTGATTGTTCCATTATTTCCCAGCTCCTCTCTTTCAGCCTTTCAAAGACATCTGCTCTTTTCTAATCTCCCACAACTCGATTTTTCAGATGACTGCTAAGGCTTCTGAGACAGTGAGAGCCACTTCTCTAGGTATCCTTAGATGATGTTTATCAGGCTTGTCTAATTTGAAGATGTCTAATTTATTTCATTAGGTCTAACTTATTTCATTATTCTCTATCTTGTTCTTTCTCTGGTCCCTGAGACCTTTTCATCGATATCATGTGCATGAACAGCCTCATCTTTTTAAAGGCCTAGTTCATCTTTTTAGATACACTAATTACTATTTAGACAGGACAGATTCAAAAGAAGTAATAGGCAATCCAGCTTGAAATCATCTGCTGATTCCTTTCCCTTGAATATATTTATCAGTGTTTTCTTTGGGCCATTCAACAAGGTAATAACAAAACACAGAGAATGATTTCTTGTTACCCTGTAATTCTCTTGCTAAATTGAATCTCATGTTGCACATATTTCTTCCTTATAAGCATGTATTCTTTTACATTCACTTTAGCAAACAGAAAGAGTTTCTATTCTTTTTATGAGTCCTTTTTCTGCTTAAAAGTCCACCAGTGAAGGACCACCAAGGAGGTAAGGAGGCTGGAGCCCATGCCCTGTGAGGAGAGGCTGGGAGAAATGGGTTTGTTCAGCCTGGAGAAGAAATGGTAGGTGAGATCTAATTGTTATCTTCCAGTAAATAACAGGTGGCTATAGAAAAGAAGAAGCCACTTCTCAAGGCAAAGTGACAGGACTCACAGCAAAGGATACAAGATGCAGCAGGTGAGATTCCAGTTGGACATGAGGAAAAAATTATTCCCCGCAAGAGGAGTTGAGCACTGGGGCAGGTTGCCCAGAGAGGTGGTGGATCTCCGCTCTTGGAGATCTTCAAAACTTGGCTGAGTGAGGCCCTGAGCAAGCTGATCTAGCAGGGAAGCTTTGAGAAGGGGGTTGGACCAGCTAACCTCCAGAGCTGATTCAAACCTTAGTCTTTTTCTGATTCTAGGATCGCTCCCCAGGTGAATGCCTTTGTCCTGGTTTCGGCTGGGATGGAGTTAATTTTTATTCCTAGTAGCTGGTGTAGTGCTGTGTTTTGGATTTAGGATGGGAATAACGTTGATAACACGCTGATGTTTCAGTTGTTGCTAAGTAGTGCTTACAGTAAGTCAAGGCCTTTTCAGCTTCTCATGTTCTACCGACAGAGAAGGCTGGAGATGCACAAGAAGCTGGGAGGGGGCACAGCCAGGACAGCTGACCCAAACTGGCCAAAGGGATATTCCATACCGTATAATGTCATGCTCAGTATATAAACTAGGGGAAAGCTGGCCAGGGAGCCGCTGCTCGGGGACTGAGTGGGCATCAGTCGGCAGGTAGTGAGCAATTGCATCGTGCATCACTTGCTTTGTATAGCATCATTATCGTCATCATCATTATTATTATTACTACTACTACTACTATTACTACTACTTTATTTTACTACTATTTTATTTTATTTTATTTTATTTTATTTTAATTATTAAACTGTTCTTATATCAGCCCACAAGTTTTCTCGCTTTTACCCTTCCGATTCTCTCCCCCATCCCACTGTGGGGGAGTGAGCGAGTGGCTGTGTGGGGCTCAGTTGCCGGCTGGGGTTAAACCACGACAGCCTTCAGTGATGTACAGACAAATAGAGCCCACTGAGACTCTTCTGTTCAATACACCTTCAGACACCCTCTGGCCGTTCAGACATCGAAGTATTGCATTTAGCGATTAGGGAAGCATGTACACGTGTTTAACTCAAGTTAAACCAGAGTGCAACGGTCTAACAACACAGTCACTGGATCCCCTTCCGACTACACACAGTAGTTTAGTATTGCTAGTGCTTTTCACTTACTGTGACATTTACAGCTGAACATATGAGTTAATAAAACCAGGAACAATTCAAATCTGTAGATGCCTCACATTACTCATGTACCACAGCTTCCTTCAGCTAGGAATGCAGCATTTTGAAACACGGGACACAATTCACCAGCCTTGTACCTTCTGTAGCATTATTGACGTAACGGTATGGGGTGGTGATACAAAAAGCCAAGGCGGAGGCTCGTTTCCAGGCTCTTTGCTCTTTGCCTGTAGAGGCAAAGGATGAGTTGTACATAACGACTATGAATTTCAGATAAAAAGGGCAGATCTGAGCAAGTTTAGGACATTTTCATTTCCTGCAAAAAACCTGAAATGAGGGCAGGATTATCTGGTTACTAGACAGCACAGGAAAGCCCATGTTCCCTTCGACTTTGGCCAAGAGATGGCCCTCCACCCAAACAAGCGCCACCCCAGCACCGTGCCCAGGCCTGAGCTTTGACCAGAGGGGATATAAGATATTGCCAATTGGCATGTGGTAAAGTCAGGGGGCACAGGAGATTCAGTTCCTCAGGTATCTCATCTTAGAAAGGAAGCCTCAGCACTGAAGGAGTAACAGCCTATGAGGCACTAATCCTGGTGGGACTGCAGTATGTTTCAAGGAGGTTGGGAAGATCCTCTCTAGGAGAGAAATACTGGTGGAAGGTGTTGATAGCAAGCGTTTGCTTTGTTCTAGATGGGTCATGAGACCATCTCAAAAACAAACGGTCTGTGGAGAAAAGTAATACATGCATGTGCTGACGGGCCTCCAGGAGGTCCCATGTGATGTCAGCCGGTCCCGTGGAGATGTTTCCGATGCTCTAGAACATCTTAAAGACAGTCAGAGACAATGTTAAGGCAAATGAATCTTATTTCTCTGTGAGTGGGACTTCAGCGTTTGGCTAATATCAAAAGCAATTCAGTTAATCTGGGTTTTCTTTCCAAAAAAAGTCATTTGGTGGGTTTTTTTAGCAAAACCTTTTCAAGCCACACTGGTATGCCTTGCACTGGAAAAAAGGTGAGCTAAAGAAAAACCTAGAAAAAGTGCGTCAAATACCAAAAGCAGTCATCCCAACTGACAAACAATTTATTTGCTTCCTATGGAGAATCTGGTTATTCTGCTTTTCACATCCAAATAGGATTTGAATCAACATCCAGTGTTTAGGAAAACTCACATTATACCTCACTCAAACCCCTCAAATAAGAACTAACTCTTTAATGTTTCCTTTGATAAATTGCAACAGGTCATGTAAGTGACATGCTTTATTAAGAATTGATGTCATACAAAAGGGTTTGCAGGGCTAAAATAATATGAAATCTCTGATTATGCTATTACAGAGACTGTGCTGTTCCCTCTGAGAAAAAATAGGAGGAATAATGTAACACTAATGGTGAAAAATATATTTTTCTGAGGAGTCTGAGCACAGGGCAGAACATTAACATTTTGTACTCCAGCTTGTCTTGGTGCAGAGCTGCAGTAACAGGGTAATGCTGTTGACCTCTGTGAACTACATTGAAAGGAGAGCCGAACTCAGCCCAATTCTGTCCTGAAGTTCATAGAAAAACACGTTAAATCAGATTTGATCTGAAAAGGTAAACATCATGAAACAGGGTATTTTCCCTGATATATTCTTTGTAGCATGCCAACCATCTACAAAAAGCTGACGTAATTTTTCGACTCTCTAGATTAATTTCCGGGCTATGCTCTGAGGCAAATGAGGCTGTGTTTCAAATCAGATCGGTCCACTAAGCTGAGAACACAGGATCATGGAAACAGTAGAAGAAGTTGGGTTGGAAGGGACTTGGGGAGGTTGCGCAGTGCAGCCCCCCGCGCCGCGAAGGGCCAGCTTCAAGGCTGGAGCTGGTTGCTCAGTGTCCGGGTGGGTCTTGGGAATGCACCCAGGGCAGAGGGTCCACCTGGGCAACTGCTCCGGTGCTTACCTGCTCCTGCAGGGAAGGCATTCAGCAAAATGTAGCTAAACAAAAGTCAGCTGGCCCGTTACACAGCTGTCCTGAAATACTGTATTTTCCTGAAATACAGTATACGCGTTTAACACACACACAAAAAAAAAAGAACAGTACACGGGAGAACAGAGAGGTCTTGGTAGGAAATGAGTGATAACCAACAAATTACCGTTGATTTATGGAGAGAATGTACAGAGATTTATATGAATGATACCTTTTGTCAGGCTAACTGCTAAAACTTACTGTGCAAAAATGAACAGCATATGCTGATCATAAAAAGAAGGTAAAAGTCTCAAACAGCTGGTAAGGACAACACTTGAACAGAAACAACCTGTCAAAAGAAGCTGAAGCATATGCAGCCTGCGATAACAGCTCCACAAGCTCTCATTATAGAAACGTTCTTCAGAGGGGGGTGACCTTGTTCAACAAACTGTTCAAAAGCACTGTCTGCCTGCACCCCTGAAGGATGTAGGATGGGTCTGCAGGAGCCCAGGACGTTGAAGCAGCGCTGCAGAGTGGAGCAGTGTGCATGAGCGATGCTTCCTCAGAGGTGGGCGAGCAGAACCATTGCAAACGCCGAAAAAAAGCCGCTCCCTCTGATGGGTGCCCCTGCAGCCCTCTCCTGGCTTAGGGGAAGAGCTCGTTTGGCCTGACTATGGATACGCTCTTAAATGCTGTGCCTGCTTCTTCACATGCGGATGTGCCCGTTCACAAACCGCTTTGTGCTTCCTAGCAGGAAAGTGAAATGCGCTGTGAGTCCCCGGGGAGGCTGCAAGGGAGAGAAAGCTTCGGGGAGAAGTGATGAACTGGAAGGGAAGTGGGAGGGCAAAGGATAAGCACTAGGAGAAACTTGGGAAGCTGGGGAAGATTGCTGGGAGAAACAAGAATCCTGCAACATTTGGAATAAGCAAATGAAGAAATTGCAGCTGTCTGTGGATGAGAGGAATGTTAGAAGGATTTTGGAGATCAAACATCCAATACTAAAAGGAAAAGATGCTCCTGGGGCATTGTGTGTATGCACAGCACGAAACCAGTGGCTTTCCAGGAGGGGGCAACACATTTGAGCACTGATGCATTTACCGGTTCCAGCTCCTGAGGGAAATGTGTCCACGCAAGAGCTGATCTCTTGAGTGCTTAAAGGGAGCAATTAAGGGCATCGCTAGCAAGCTACATGATTTCTTAATGGCAACTGCCTTTGCAGACAATGTTGAAAACAGGCCAGTTCTGGGCTTGGGAGTAATGATGAAGTCTTACGAGGATGGAAAGTACCAGAACAAACTGGTGAACAGAAGAGTAGTTACCAAACCAAAATGGCACATAAAAGAGTAGCCTGTTCCAACACATCATAAACATTAATGCATTCTGTATATTCAATGTTTATTAAATAGATAGACTCAAATTAATTTTATTGATTTAAATTTATGTTAAATGCTTGTTTCATTAAATTTTTTATTTTTAGATTTTA